>NC_139459.1:325160833-326524166 GCF_057233095.1 Heloderma suspectum | reverse complement strand
TGATTCAGATGTCTGAATCTCACGTCACATTAATTTTTGTGAACTGCCCAGAGAGCTTCAGCTGTTAGGGCAGTATAGAAATTAAATAAATAAATACATACACACATACATACTTCGGATTCAGATCCAAGTCGAAGCAGATGGGGTCTGAATTGGTCCAAACTGGAGCAGGGCTGCTTCAGAAGATCCGAAGTGGCATCCAAAGCAGAGTGGGGGTCCATGCACAGCCCTACTTATTTCCATATTTCTTTAACTATAAGGGAAACCTCCCTGTTAAGATATGAGCTGTGGAAATAAAGACTCATGTTAATGTGGATCTCTGCACCAGTTCAGTTTTGATTGGGACATGACTTGGGATCCAAATGGGAAATAGTCTTCTTTTTCACAGCCATTTGGCTTATTTCTCTCTATCTCCCCCTCCACCCAAGAGTGTTCCCCACTACCCCCAAGAATCTCATCATCTTTCCATGAACAGTACCCAGCAAAGTTTAGTTATTTTGAGGTCTGTTTTGCTCATCGGGTAAAAGTGCCCTGGGGACTGTTGTATTTATGTTTCTGCTTCCAATGGCTATTGGCTCCAGGTTGGGCAGTCCTAAGTATCAGCAGTGATATCTGAAAACCCTCAGTCTTCCTGATCCTGACCTCCCATAAAAATGCTAAATTTCGCCTTATTTTATTGACCTTGAAGGAAGTTAAACAGTTTCTTTTCTTGGCTTAGAATACACTAAGTCAAAGGCCAAGAACCTATGGATAATGTAGTTATTATGCTGTGTTGCTCTTGCATTTCAGTCTTTTATGGGTGTAAACTGGTCTAATTGCTTTCCAACTACCCTGTAAGTACAGAAACTTCAGAACTGTTCAGTCAGAACCTCTTTATTACTTAGTGCATGCAAGTAAGATTTCTGAATGAACAAAAAGTTGGAAAATAAATCTGTCTCAGACAGATCATTCCAGCATGGCCTGAAAATGAACAGACCTTTAATTTATTGCACCGTTTGCTATAATCCATTTCATTTTGTATATGTAAATTCCCAAAGATAAATAAACCTAATCCAATGGGTTATTTTCTCCAAGGACAAATGTCATGTCAGTGTACAGTTGCTAGACCATCCAGTAGGGATAAAATAAATTGTCCCCCGCCCCACCTCAAAATGTGATGATATGTGTGGACTGGATGTGTGCACATACTCTGATTTTTATTTCCAAGACTTGTGAGGCATATTGGCCTATCAATGGTGCCAATAAGAACATTGTCTCACAGCTCCTGGGAACTGAATGAGACAAGAACTGGCAGGCGGTAAGAGCTGTTCTCGCTTGATAATAAAACAACAACACTCCAGTAGTTTAAATCTATCATCAAGAGTTCTTTATACTGTGTCATACTCATTTGTAGCTCTGTTTCTGACTGACTCATTGTAACAGAACAAACATTTAATTGATCTTATAAAGTGTGGCCTTCAAGCAATCGGAAAGAACAGGCTGCGGCTTTCAATCGGATCAGATGGGAAATGGGCCTGGGTAGTTTCTAGACAAGGAAGAAGGCATCATCGTACGTTCCTTACCTTATCCTATGTCTGGGACAGGTTCTCTGCAACCTCGAGAGAGCATTTTTGTAGGAATTCCAAAGTAAAGTTAAAAAAAAAAAATCCTGGCTAGTTCCTTCCATCTCTGAAACTCAAGCCCTTTTCAGACAACACCCCACATATTATTTATTATTGTTTCTATACCATCCCATAGCCGAAGCTCTCTGGGCGGTTTGCAAAAGTTAAAACATTAAAATACAATATACAAAGTTTAAAAATCATTTACATAAAAACATATGGACAATATATACAACAGCATATAACTAAAAACAACTTTGAACTAAAACTTTTTTTAAAAAAAAATCCAACAATAAAACACAGCTTAAAACAGCACTGCTTTAAACAGTGTACAAAAGTGTACATATTCACAGAATGACGCAGTTTGTACTTCATGGCAAGTGGGAACCATCAAGCCTGCTATGGTAAGTTGTTGGGTTAACTCTGGGTTGTTTAGCCTCTAAAGAACCCAGAATGTCTGGGTTCAGATGTCACAATAACAACCTACAACCAGGGCAATCGTAGGTTGTTAATTGAAAGTAGAAGCAACAAATGCACCAGAGGCAGTGCACTCGATCATTCCCACTTGTCCCTGACAAGCCATGGGTTAAACAGCCCACAAATTACTGTTACATGTGAACCAGGTCATTGTGTGAGGGGGCAGTATCATGCCTGCTAGCCATGTTCTTCCCACTGCCAATGTACCCAGTGGCCTAGCAACCACATATTCAGTGGTAGTCTGAAAGTGGCCCTGTGCACAAACAGATGTGTGCACTTTGAGCTCCTACATGCAAGTGGGAACGCTGGGCTGTCAGATCCTGCTTTCATATCCTTATTTGCAAGCAGTGCAATCTTATGCATGACTACTCGGAAGCAGTTCAGTGGGACTTATTCCCGGTTAAGTGAGTGGATGATTGCAGCCTAAAGGCATAACAAGTTTTGCACAGGTCAAGCAAATAAATTAAAGTTGAATAGCAATACTTGAAATTAATAGATTTATTTAATTTTTAATTAAAAGTGTGGGTGGGATATAACAAGAAATATATACTATCTGCCATTTCCCCTCAGGGATCCATGCTCATATATCCATTATTTTCAATGGCCAGATGATTCCTTAAAATAAAAAAAAGTTAAGTAAGAAACTTTTAATGTAAGAGAAGCCATATCTTAACAGCGGTAAATCTATCTCAACTCCAAAACAGAGTTAGTGATGCTGTTGTTGAACTCAGACTGCACTGCCTCCTTTTTCATAAAGAGAATTACAGCAGGTCCGGCCCTACCATTAGGCAGAGTGAGGCAGCTCCCTCAGGCAGATGATTTGGAAAGGGCAGCAAATTATTTCTTAATGCATTTTTTGCCTCCAGAGAGGAGGAAATGTCCTTGTGGTATTCTCTGCCTCAGTTGCCTAAATAACCATCTGGCTTGGGTACTATACCCCTTGACTGAGGTGTGGGGGCACCATTTGCTGCTTTGCCTCAGGCAGCAACAAATCTTGGGCCAGCCCTGAGCTACAGAATCCCCCTAGAAAACAAAAACAAAACAAAAAAATGAGAGCAGCTCTTCCCACCTTTCAGAACAGAAGGAGATGAGGCTAGAATTTATTTGATGGAAGGAGTTCAATCTTTTCATTAGGCTTTTTTCCAGTCTTTCTGCTTCATGTGAAACTGGCACGTGCTTCTGCCTTCACCAAAAGACTTTAAGCCTAACAAGCAGTGTGAGGGGCAAAGCCCTATTTGTAAATAAATGGGAAGTCATTAACCATGACACCTGAGAAATACAGAGCACTGACCTGAACGAAAACATACACTTGCAATTTGGCTGTCTAAATGTAATTAAATGCTGCTAGGTTTTCCCCACAACAAAACGGTTACATTGTCAGTGTCACCCGCTTGGGAAAAAAAGACACCTCAAGTTATTGAGGGCATTGTTCATTTCCTCCTGTCAGATAAGAAATCTGTCCACCAGTCATGTGTCAGTAACTGTCAAGCAAATCAGAGATGTGCCTGGACTTCTGAGATGCAAAGTATTTAATGCTTCAATGGCATTTTCCCTCTTGAGCATACACCCTTCCCCCCAAACTGCATTTTTGTTTAACCACAGAGTTGTTGTCAGCGACTATTATCAGTTAAACCAGGAAGAGGGAAGATTGGTTTCAATTAGGGATGGATGGATTCACTGGAGTCCGTGCTCGGCGGGCACTCAAGCAGCCTCTGCCACTGCTCACCCACAAGAGCCAGGCTGTGCGAGCTCCTGGAGGGCTCGGAGAGCTGTCTGGGAGCATGCTGCAGCTGCCCACGCCCCCAGGTGAGCCGCCATCTTTTAAGCAAGATGGGGCTCTTATATTTCCGTGTATTTACTGTTGCGCACAATGGTGGCTGTAAAGGGCCATTTGCATAACATTAGAGGTCTCTAATGTTGTGGGAATGGCCCTTTATGGCTGCCATTGCGAGCAACAATAAATATACAAAAATATACAAAAATACAGAGCACCATCTTGCGTAAGAAGTGACAGCTTGAAAGGAGGACGGGTGACTGCTGGGCGTGAGTGGACAGGTCCAGTAAGTTCTGGCCACTCCCATGGCTCAGCGAGCAGGGGTGGCAGTTTGCCAAGGTGGATTTGGGGGGAGGGGGGCAGGGAGTCTGATGGACTCCCAGACCCAGTTGGGGGCCCACACCATCCCTAGTTTCAATCTATGGAAATTTAATCATAAGGATGGTTGATGGTCAGTCTTGGCCCTTCTTTCAGGTCTCTTACCGTGGAGATATAAGGCCATGCACTTTTATTGCTGAAATAACAGCGGTCACCAAACGCTGTGGCATGGATCAAGCTTGGAAGCCACTGTAGTGAACACTTGTATGAGAAGTGAATGGATGAATTTGACAGCTTTGGTTTCCTCAATTACTCATTTTTCTGTGTTAAATTTCGTTCATCCCGTTTTCACATCACTTTGGGTTGGGTTTTGGTAAGTTTGAACAAAAATGTGTATGCATTTTGGTGCTAATTTCTCCTAATATACATGTGCAATTTTGCCTAATATGTGATATAATGCACTTTTGAACATTATTTTCATAAATACATGCATAATTGCTTTCCCTTTCTGCTGATGCATGCATTTTCGTATGTATTTTTTGACTGAGGAATTCTATCACCAAATTCTGAGAAGTGCAAATTTTGAAGGATTGCTGTATTTTGGTTTGTGTTGAACTTCTTTCATCCAGGGGTCCAAATTCAGTTTTGGAGAAGTTCCTAGGGGCCACATTCCAGTCATGGGTGGGGCCAATGGAAAAATGGGATGGGACCAAAGGCAAAAAATATGAGCATCGTTTAAAGCTCATACTGCCAGTAGCTAAGCATTAGGTGATCCATTTTATAATGGAGGAGAAAATGAAGCAAATGCTTGGCAACTACCAAACCACTGTTGGTTGGGAAAGGTGGTGGGACCATGGGGAATGGGGTGTGGCCTCCTGGGGAACCCTGGAGGACCAGATTGGGACCTGAGAAGGGCCAGATTTGGTCCAAAGGCCTGCGGTTCTGCACCACTGCATATAAGTTCAGAATTGCAAAATTAAGTACATTCACGTCGAAATGCAAACTAAAGTGTTTAAAGAGCCAGTGTAGTGTAGTGGTGAGAGTGACGGACTGGGAGCCGGGAGATCCGGGTTCTAGTCCCCACTTGGCCATGGAAGCTCACTGGGTGACTTTGGGCCAGTCACAGACTCTCAGCCCAACCTACCTCACAGGGTTGTTGTTGTGAGGATACAACGGTGAGGAGGAGGATAATGTAAGCCGCCTTGAGTTCCTTGCGAGAGGGAGAAAGGCGGGGTATAAATGCAATAAATAAATAAAATAAATAAATAAAGGAATCCCCCTCCCCCCAGAAGTGGTGCTCTGAGTCTCAGGAGTTGCTTTTTGAGTTTATTGCTAGGGTGTATAGGAAGATTTTTTGCACACATTTAGAATTTGGCAGGGGATGATGGGTGGCAATTCTGATGTACACAGCTGATCTAGAACTATACGAATATTCTTAAACCAGATTGCCCAGGCTGAGATTCTGCCCTGAGGAGGGCAGAAGAGGTTGATCAGAGTGAGCAATTGTCAGTAACTGAACTCTGATGGGAATGCTCTGGTAATACTATGAATGCAATTATTGATAGGTATCTGAGGGAAAATACAGATTCTACTAATGCCATTTGACTTGGCTCATTTGATGAGCTAAAACAATTATACACTGTTTACATTTTCTTACCACTTTTACTGTGCCCTACGCTGCTGTGACTGTGGCTGCCTTCTCCACAACCAGTCAGCTGCAGTCCACCTTTTACTGCCACATCTCCATAATTATTTCTACTCTTTAATAGGCAGCTTGCTAGTACAGGGCTGGTCCTGCCATGCACCAAGCTGAAGAGACCTACCTGCTTCAGGTGACACCATGAGGGAGATGAAGGCAGGAATTGGTGCTCAATGGTGTAATGAGACCTTCAAAAGAGTTGGGCCTAGTTGTGGGGTGGCTGGGGAGGGCACAGTTGGGGCTCTGCTTCAGACAGTGAAATGTCTTGGGCCATTGTAGTTATTACCCTTCGATGAGCCGTGGCTGGTCGTCTTGTTTGAAAAGAGGCAAATTTTGTATTGAACTATTGTTAAACATTCCACTGATGCCTCTCTCTGTCATTGATTCTCTATAATTTCAAATGGAATGATAACACAAGTTATGACCCAAATATAACACTGAGAGCTGGAACATTTGTTAGTCTTCGTAACATCAATAGAGTCTCATAGATAAAAGGTACCATAGGCACATCCCTCGGGAGAAGCATTCTGGTCCAGATTTGTGTGTGCAGTTGTTCCAAAGTGGCTAAAGGTGAATACTGTGCTTACTCCAGCTAATGTTTATAAAATAAATGAATAAACCAAATTCCCATAATCAAGGCCAGGATCCAGCATGTGTTAAATTTGACTAGCAAATGGGAGAACTCCTGTGGATGGCAGCCAATAGGGATAATTGTGGAACTCAATCTTTTTGAATTTTTGATCCAAACTGACTTTATCTTCACCTCCCAGGCTCATGAGCAGATCAGAATATTATTATCCTTCAGATTTTGCAGTTTTCTGAATTTTGCAGTACAGGTCTCGGCTCAAGAAAGTACAAAAATGCTTTTTAAAAAGTGTATTTTGTGATTAAACACATTTAGAAATGAGTACATCTGGATAATATACATTAGAGACAGGTATTTTGTGAAAAGATACATTCAAAAATATATATTAAATAAGTATTTTTAATTTAATTTGTATACATTGTTTCATTTGGGGGGAATAAAGTCCACACCATCAAATGTAGAAACGGGATGGAATGGACTTATGAATGAACACATGAGACATTAGGGATGTCAGAGAAATCCGCTGTGGATTCAGATGAGGCCGGATTCTTTGGAATCAGAACTTACCTCCATTCCAGGAGGACTGGAGGCGGAACGGCACTCGACTGCTTCTTGCCAGCCAGAGCCGTTTGCCTCCTCCCTGTCCCTGCCGATTGCCATGTCTTAAAAAAAAAAAAAGGCAATTGGGAGGATGTGCCCATAGACTTATAAGCAAATAGAGTCATGAATCTTGCGTATAAGTCTACATGTACATAGGCTTATATGAAAGATTCAAGGCTCTATTTTGCATATAGGTCTATGGGCACATGGGATCAGCAGGATGTGCCCATAGACTTATATGCAAAATAGAGCTGTGAATCTTGCGTATAAGCCTATGGACACATAGACTTATACGCAAGATTCATGACTCTATTTGAGTATAAGTCTATGGGCACATCCTCCCAATCGCCTTTTTTTTTTTTTTTTAAGACATGGCAATCAGCAGGGACAGGGAGGAGGAGAACGGCTCTGGCTGGCAGGAGGGAAGGTAAGCCCTTCGGAATCCGAGTGGAGCAGAACTGCTCTGGAGGATTCCGGGTGGGAGGAATGGATCGCCTCCCCGCCCCATGAATTCCCCACTGGAACAGATGGTGGGGAATCCGTACACCCCTATGAGAAATTGACATGGACCTGAAAAAGACTCATTCATCCATCCCTAATAGCTACGAGGGATGAGGAAGAAATTTGGTTTGTATTTTAATGTGAACTTGCCTAATTTTGGACTTTTGAACTAATACAACAACTGAACTCAGTTATCCTTCAAATCTGCACTTCTCTGAATTTTGCGATGGAGTTTACCAATCCAAAAATTCATACAAAAATGCATATATTAGAGAAACAGGTGTGCAAAAATGTGTATATCAGGCAAAACTGCATACAAAAATGCACATATTAGGAGAAATGCAGACAAAAATGTGACTTTAAAAAAGCCTCAAAGCTTGGAATGAGACAAATTTAGGATTGAAAAAAAAAAAGAGAAAATTAGTGAAAGTGAATCATCCATTCCTAGTAGCCACATGTGTAAAATTCCTGGAAACTGTTTTTGTGTGTGTTGTATCAAAGCTGCCTTCAACAAAGATGTTAAATAGCCACGTTTTGCAGTGTTAGCTGTGCTGAAGAGTGGTTTATCTAGCTGGCGTATTTACTTTTCCTGCAGAAGATCCAGAAGTTTGTTTTGCCAGTTACAATAGGACATATCAATAGCGATGGACGAACCCAACCCTATCTGGTATTGGTGGGTACCTGCTGAAGCACTGCCCCCACTTGAGGCCCCTCTGGACTCATGTTTGAGCCCCCACAAGTTCACCGAGCCACTCGCACTCACCCTAGATCCCATCCACGAGTGCCCACCATTTTGCTGAACTTATTTTTATGGGAAAAAGGAGGTCATTAAAATGTGCATATTTAAATATGCACAAATTTGGGTTGGGAATGCTTGATATATGCAATATGAGAGGTGTAAGTTGGCCATTTATGCCTCTAATATTGCATAGATCATCCTTCCCCAGCCCAAATTTGTGCACATTTAAATATGCACATTTTAATTATCTCCTTTTCCCAGAAAAATAAGCTCAGCAAAATGGTGGGTGCTCATGGATGGGTCCGGGTGAGTATGGGGAACATCCAGAAGGGAGTGAGCAGGGGTGAGTGAGACCAGAGGCTCAGCAGGCATGGTCCAAGGGTGCAGGTGGGGGGAGACCAATGGACCCTTGGACCCAGTCAGGCACCCACACCATCCCTACTTATCACAGTGTTTGCTTGCCTGCTCAAAACATTTGTAAAATCCACATTTTGCCCAATATTTGTCTTGGGAAAAGCACATCCTTTGCATGTACAAGTTCCCAGGCTCAATTTATGGCAGCCACCTGGATCCTTAACTCAGGTTGCAAGGGCTGGGAAAGACAGCTTTGGAACTGCTGCCAACCCGTGTAGACCCAGGGTGCAGAACCTATGGCCTGTGGGCCAAATCATGGCCCTAGCCCCTTCTCTTGGCCCCTCCCCCTTTCCCACAACCACCAATCATGTATTGGATTCCAGGCTTTTATGCAGCCCTCCCCACCCCATTTTAAAAGGTTGAAATGCCTCTCCTAAGGCTTAGTTAATGGTAGTATGAACTTTAAGCTAAAATAGACAGTGGGGGTGGGGTTCTATTTTTGGCCCTTTTGCCTTCAGCCTCACCCACTCCTGGAATGCAGCCCCCGAGAGCGTGTCTGAAATTGAAGCCAGTGCTCAGGCTGAAAGAGATTCAACACCCATGGTGTGGAGAACATGGAGTGAAGGGCCTAACTCAGTATCAGGCACTTCCACATGCTACAAAGACATACAGATGAGTTGGCTCTAAATCTTAGCATCCTTTCGTCAGAAAATCAGGGAATGCAATGGAATGCAAAACTGCTTTGAGAGCAATCCTATGGTCCCTGGGAGAACATGGCAGGGAACATAGAACAGTTTGGAAAACTCCTCTGAGGTTAGAGACAGTGCCCCAAACTCAGAAGGGGAGTCAGAGATCTGACCCCCATGTCTGACCCCTTGCAGCTGGTGTGGAGAGAACTGTGGTGGCTGCCTTTCCAAGATCAGAAAAGCCTTGGAGGAGGAGGAAAGGGGGTATTCCGGTGGGAGGGGAGGAGACTGAAGAGGCCAGGATATGAGTTATCCAGAGCCTCCTCCAGTCTTCTTCCCTTTCCCTCTAAAACGACCTCACTAGATGGGCTGAAAAGCCCATCTAGTGAAAATCAGGAAAGATGGAAGATGGGGAGGTGAAGATCGCATTCACTGCTCCTCCCGCCCTGCTGGCTTCAGACCAGCAGAGCATAGGAAACTCAGAAGCCTACGAGTTTGGGGGCTTTCGAGTGGCAAGGACACAATTGGTAGGATTGCACCCTTAGCAATTTTATTGTGGTAAAGTGGTATATAAGTATTGTTAATAAATAATAAATGATAATGATTGCATTGTTTTACCACTTTTTTCAGCTGGAAATAAGTCATGGTGAACCTGGCTAATGCATCAAACAAACCTTTGGGTCTAGGTTCTCCCTAGAGAATGACCCAATTATATTCTTATAGAGTTCAAATGGAGCTGGAAGGACAGTAGCTACTATAATGTCATTAATCCAGATCAGTGTAGAAACCTAGTTAAGAAATACTCAAGGAAACACACACACACACACACACACACACACACACTGCTTTCATTTCATATTTCAAATGAAGCATTGGACTCTTCCACATGCCTTTGTTTTTCAGCTAAAAGAAATGTGTGTCAGTGTCACCGTGCCTTCCCTTGCAAACTGCAGAATGTGACTCACCTCCCTAAATCACAAAGAACAGGCCCTTGCAGTGTTTTACAGCATCCACAGTCCTTGTTCCGAAAGTCAGTGAGAACTTAATAACTGAGTTCAACAAGAAAACGATGGTGGCTACCTCTGAAGAGGGGTGTCTGCTGCTGTGGACTGCCCGAGAATGGAAGGACCTGGGATTCAAGCCTTGTATTTCCTTCAATCCATGCACATCTGACAAATTTATATCCCTACTAAAACCAAACGAAAGCCTCAGAAGCTAAAGGAGGTGTGGAAGAGGGCCCCAATAGTCATGTCTACAGTGCCACCTCATTCCACCCAGATTGCTCCAAAAGTCACATCTTGCAATATTTCCATGCCTCCAGGACTCCAAACCTTCTTCCCCCAAAAGGTGAAGAGGGGAAACACCAAATTATTTTCTTTAAACCGAACTGGAATAAGATATTTGGCTAAGGGCTATTTATGAAAATGGTTTCATTTTTGAAATGAATCTGGACTCCCTGGATCTGGTATACACAAGGAGCAGGATGAGGTGGTGAAACCTTCAGGTGGTAAAGAGGAGTGGGCCAGTGCAGGCTGAAGGGGAGATACAATGTTTGAATGCTCCCATGTTTAAACAGGTGTCTGCAGGTTACAAAAGACCCCTTACTTGTCCAGAAGGTTCTGAGTGAGACACACTCTTTGCTATGCTACTTTTTATTTGGGGGGATTATATATATATAGAGAGAGAGAGAGAAAGAGAAAGAGGGAGAGAGAGAGAGAGAGAGAGAGAGAGAGAGCATTCCCATGGCTGTTGTTTAAAGTGGTACAGTTCATTCTACCATCTCAGCCCTCTACTTTCGTATTCTCAGGTCACGCAGCTGTAAGCGTAGTAGAACAGGTCTTGGAAGTTAGAGTAAAATTTTAGTCAGCAGAATCAATATAGAAATAAGAGGGTTCACACAAACACTATCACATGTTGAAGGTTTGCATGATGGCCAGAAGGGTTATGCCAGCTAGTCCGGGCCCTGCCGATGGTCTGTGTGCTGGCTGGGCCCCTCCCTGTTGGCCACATCTTTAGCAGCCATGTGAAGGGATCCCACTCACATACCAATGTATGCATGTAGGGTTGCCCAACCGGTGCTCTCTAGATGTTTTGGACGACGACCCCCAGCATTCCTGACCACTGGTCATGCTGGTTGAAGGGTGATGGGAGTTGAAGTCTCAAACAGCTGGAGGGCACTAGGTTGGAGAGGTCTGGTATAGGGCTTCTCCACGTAGGTCCTCGCCCAATCCTTGGCAGCATGTGTGTCATCGGCAGGGGTGGGGCTAGGAAACACACCACTCCCACATGCTTTCAACCCATGAGAGGGTTCATGAAAACCCACCAATAGTGACTGGGAAGACCAGGAGTTTTTAAAAAATAAAAACTTGCTCCTGCAGATGGACTGTCTGTTTCACTTGCAGTGGAAGCTGATGTCTCCGATTTCAGTGGGGCTGTGGATCCATTCTGGGTTTCAGTCAGAACCAGCCAGAACTTGAAAGGAGCTATCCAAGGTGCTGAAGCCAATCTACCCCCCCCCCAAAAAAATAGGTTCAGTACCTTGGATAGCTCCTTTACAGTTCTGGCTGCTTCTGACTGAAACCCAGAGCAGATTCACAGCCCCACCGAAATCAGAGCCACCTGCCTCCACTGTTCACTTGCTACAGCAGCGGTGATGGTGTGATTTGTGAGAGAAGAACAAATTTGAGGAAGGGCTACCTTTGATCAAACCATCTCTGTAGATATGTGAGTGCACAGAGATATAGAATTCATTTGCTTGTGAAAATCAGCCTGTGATTCATTCAATTAAAAAGAAAAGAAAAACACAGCTCAGGTTGTTACACTGTTTGCTGAACTTATATGAAAGGGACAGCTGCTGTGATGTTTGTGTATCCCCATTATTCCTTGGCACTTGGGGTATCATTTTCTCAAGAAATACCATATATGATATAAACAGTATCCATCCTATCCAATCAGCAAATACAGATGCTAAAATGTAAAATGTTTGTAATGTTGACAAGGCTGTTAACCCTAACGTCCTGAATGAAAGTGTTCTTTTCAGTAAGATCCCCACCCCCGCCACCCCACCCCGACCCCCCACAACAAATCCCGGGGCTTCAATTACATTCTAGGAGATGGAAGCCTTGGATGTTTTCACACACTTTAGAGTTTGGCATTTGTGGCTTTTAGAGCAGCATGAAATATTTATGTGTTGTTCAAATGGCACTGCTTAGTTACTATTGGATACCTACTGTGGTACAAGGATTGAATATAGAATTACACTGAGTCTGATTTGCAGAATACATAATCTGCTTCTGCACATATTAAAGAGCCCTGGCCTCTAGTCTGTGGCATACAGATTCCTAGCTCCGCTGATGTTCAGGACACAGACTCAAGTGTGGTCAGTGGATTATATCAGGTTTACTATCTGTGGTAGATGTCATTTCCAGATTCTGGATTGGGATTGATTCTACAAAGTCATCCAGACTTAGTTATACTTAGAACAGATCTATTGGAATCAGTTGGAATCAAGTTAGGGATGTACAAAAGTCACTTACCTTTTCGAAGGGTGACATTCGCAGTGGGGGGGAGGTGCTCCGTCCCTCCCCCCAAAATTCTCCCCGGCCGGCTTCGCTCCACAGTGACTCTGTGGAGCCACCGGCCAGGGCTGCCAGCAGCCAGACATCTGGCTGCTGGGCTGCACAGGGACGCAAATGTTGGCCGCTGTAGCCGCTGCCATTTGCGTCACTGTATTTTGCCATGATAGGCTACGTATATATTTACGTAGCCTATCACGGCAAAAAAAAAAGGGAACGAAAATGGTGGTGGCTACGGCGGCCGCCATTTGCGTTCCCTTTTTTTGCCGTGATAGCAAAAAAATCGGCAAAAAAAGGCAAAAAAAGGGGCGCAAATGGTGGCCACTATGCCATTTGTGCCCCTGTCTTTTGCCATGATAGGCTACGTAAATATTTACGTAGCCTATTACGACAAAAAAAAGTGGGGGGAATGCAAATGGCGGCGGCTACGGCGGCCGCCATTTGCTTTCCCTTTTTTTTCCCATGATAGGCTATGTAAATATTTACGTAGCCTCTCATGGCCTCTGCAGGGACACAAATGGCGTCCCTGCGTTAGCCGTGATAGGCTATGTAGGTATTTACGTAGCCTATCATGGTAATAATGAAGAAGCAAATGGCAGCAGGTAAGTGCTCCATTTTGCACGCCTTTCACAGGGCGGGGGGCCAGGGGGGTTTCATTCCGCCACAGATTTCGGGGGGCCGAATGCATAGGGATGTCAGAGCATTCCGCCACGGATCTCGGGGAGGCCGAATGCCAGCGCATTTGGCCCCCCCGAAATCGGTGATGGAACGGTCTGCCCCCCCGCCCCCCTGGGACGAGACTTACCTGGGGCGGATCTTCCTGGCAGTGGCGGCTCCGGCGGCAGACTTACCTGGGGCGGATCTTCCTGGCAGTGGCGGCTCCGGCGGCAGTTTGCGGCTCCGGCGGCAGTGGCGGCTCCGGCGGCAGTTTGGCGGCGGCGGCCGGTCTTCCGACCGGCTGCCGCCGCCATTTCCAGTAAAAAAAAAAAAAAAACATGATAGGCTACGTAAAGATTTATGTAGCCTATCACGGCTAAGTTTTTAAAAAAACCGTGATAGGCTACGTAAATCTTTACGTAGCCTATCACGGCTGACTTAAAAACAACAACAACAATGCGCGTATGCAAATGTTTTTTGCGTATGCAAAATAAGGAACATTTGCGTTCCTTATTTTGGCACGTGTTAGTCTATGTCAAGATTTACGTAGACTAAGACGGCGAAAATAAGGGGAACGCTAATAGCGTAGCGTCCGCTACACTATTTACGTTCCCCTTATTTTCGCCATCTTAGTCTACGTAAATCTTGACGTAGACTAAGACGTGCCAAAATAAGGAACGCAAATGGCGGCGGAATGTACTGCACACAGTACATTCATTTGCGTACGCGCGTTGTTGTTTTTTTAAAGTCAGCCGTGATAGGCTACGTAAACATTTACATAGCCTATCACGGCCTTCTGCAGGCCGCCGCCATTTGCGTCCCTGCTAGCCAGCAGCCGGATGTCCGGCTGCTGGCGGAGCTGGCCAGCGGCTCCGCAGAATCACTGCGGAGCACAGCCAGCTGGCCAGGATTCCGGGGGGGGGGGAGGAACGGAGGGCTTCCCCCCCATCCAGGATTCCGGGGGGAGGGACGGAGCACCTCCCCCCCCACCATCAACATAATCCGCGAAAGGTAAGTGCCTTTCGTACATCCCTACGAATGCACTGGCATTTGGTCTCACCGAGATCCATGGCGGAATTCTCTGACATCCCTAACTCAAGTTAGTCATGACTCATGGCTCACAAGCCTAGGACATACAGGTGTGATGGTTTTAGGCCTACAGAGCCAAAGGGAAAAAAAGGATCAGACTTAAAGGCCTGGGTTTTTTTGATTAGAGGCAGTATCCCTGAGAGAAGTAGTTTCATTTCTCCAGTTAAGTTTCATTTATTAAGGTTTGATACAGTACTTTCGGTTTTGCAGGGGGGGGGGTATATAAAGAGATTGAGAGAGCCAATACAGAGACCAAAGTTGGGGAGACCAGAGCCTGAAGAGGGAGAAGGAAGGAGCAGCCTGGAGAAGTCTAAGTACACCTAGGGTAAAGCAATTTGCATTTTGCAACTTTTATTTTCTCTTAATGCCTTTTGTATCACTCAGCTCTGTGGTGTAAATACCTTTAGTTGTGATTTGCTCACTTTAATTTACCAGTAAACTGTTGTGGTTAAAACCCCAGGTGTCTGGAGTGTCAACCCCACCTCTACAGCCTAAACCCCATGTTATTAGGAAGGGGAAGTTTAAAAGAAGGAAGGTGGGGCTCTTAAAGAGGCAATAAATCTTAAGGAGTTGCTCAGGGGGTCCGGGTCATAAGGGGAACCCTGACAACAGGGGTCTCAAACTCTTTTAGCCTGAGTTTTGGAGAAGCTATCAACTGGTGGGCGTGGCCAAAGGCAAAGGGGGCCGGAACAAAAATGCCAGTATAGTTTAGCTTGAAGTTCTTACTGCCAGTCACTAGGCCTTAGGAGAGGCTGGTCCTGCATCCACCATGGGCCCCAGTAGTTGCTAAACAGCCGCCCTGGTTGCTGTCTTGGTTCTCTGAAGACCAGCCAGGAAAATGGATTAAAAATCATGAATTTTCTAGGTCGTGCCATTTCTTGGGAGAGGGAAAGTTTTTCTTGCCCTAAAAGGCCTTGCTTGCAGTTCTGTTTTAGCCTCCCTCCAAAATGGGTTTCAGAAGAGAAGGGTTGAGATGAAATAGTTATAGCTTGGAAAGCCTGATGCTCACCTTTCTATCGCAGACATAGCAGAACAGTGTTTCGGCATTTTTCGTATTAATTGCCTTTATACTGCACCCTTCCTCAAAAGAACTCAAGGTGGCGTACATAGTTTTTGCCCTCTTTTTTTAGGGTGTCCAGATGGAAAAAAAGAAGGCAGGGCTCCTACACCTATGATAGTTGTGTAGAAGAGGGGATTTCAGCAGGTGCAATGCTTGCATGACAAAATTCCCGCTTCTATACAGCTATTAAAAGTGCAGGAAACCTGTCCCTCATCTGGCCACCCTACTGTTCATCCTCACAACAACCCTGTGAGGTAGGTTTAGGCTGAACATTAGTGGCCCAAGGCCACCCAGTGAGCTTCATGACTGAGTACAGATTTGAACTGAGGTGATGCCAGTCTTGGTCCCATACTCTAACTACTACACCACACCGTCTCTCTTGAGTAGCAGCTGCAGCAAGAAAGCAGTGGCATGTTGGGGTAAAGGTATTGCTAAGCAATTGTACAGAGCAGCATTGTTGCTATTTCTGCTACCCAACTTTCCCACAACTTTGGGAGAATGATTTTATCTATTTTCCTTTCTTAAATGGAATAGGCACAACAGAAGAGAGAACAACTGTTAATCCCCTGCCCCCATTTTCCCGGTAGAAAAGGAGCATTACTATAGTGTGACAATGTATATGAAGCTCTTTGAATGCTGCAAAGCTCTGTACAAACGTTAATTGGTATTAATATTTTTATTTATGAAAAATGTATTAATTACTCTTGCATAGTAGTCAAGCACAGGGTACCCTTGATAAAGCCAAAACCTTTTCACCTTAAACATCAAGATAATAGCTTTGCCTATTGCAGTTTTTGCTTTGCACATGATAGTTTCACTGGAGCATCTGTTTAAAAATCTATCTGTACTTAGTGGAGTGATTTTTTGGGGGGGGGGTTGTTTGCCTTCTTCCAGATTTATGCAAGACCAAATAGATCTATTCTTTCCTTATGGATGGATTTAAGTGTCTGTATCATTAAAAGAAAGTTCGTTTGTTCATCCAAGGGTGAAGAGAGCCCTAACAATGATAAATGGATAATAATGTCAGGTTTTTACGTTTAGCATACCAGATAAAGAATTGCATTAAAAAGCTTCTCTGTGCTTGTTAAATTGTGGCCATTTTAGTCCTTTGTGCTGGCGGCTGGTTGAAATGTGTATGTCCTTCGCATCTGCTCTTTCGAATCCCCTGTTGTCAAGCATCAAAGCCATTATTTTGGAGAATGAAAAGTAAAGGCCATTAGCACAGTTCTGCAAGTTTATTCATTAAAGAGTTATGTTTACGGCGATTACATTTTGAGCACAATTTTTGTTTAATTTACAGGTGCCTCGTATGCTTGTGGCAAAGTATCAGGATGCAGAGAGTTATTTCAGAGATTGGGGTTGCGGGGAGGGGGCTGGAAGGCAATTCACATGCTTACCAGCCAGACATCCTGTATCAGAAGAGAACAGAGATGCACTTTCCACTTAATGTATGACGTGCATGTGATGTGGGCAATTTGTGCATACAATAGTGCATGTGTAAGCCTGATCTGTGCAATTGGTGTGTGTGTGTGTGAGAGAGAGAGAGAGAGAGAGAGAGAGAGAAAGAGAGAGAGAGAGAGAATAGAAGCCCACACAAATCAAGTTTACATGTGTGGAATCTAGATCTGGCAAGAAACAGTGACTTGACCAAAAATTCATGAAATTCACCCAGTATTTTGCAGTGAAATGATTTCAAGGAATTCCCCCACCCCAACTTTGCTTCGCTGATTCATCTGCCTGTGTACTTGAGAGAAAGTCCAACTGAACTCAATAGAGCTTACTTCTGATTAGACATACATAGAATTGCACTGTTAATCACCAGTTCCCATTGCTCCCCCCACACAGACAATTTCATGGGGTGCCTTTTAAACCTTTGGGTCTGTTTTTGAATAAAGCATCTTTGGGTTGTTGCAAGACATTGTTATTTATTTTGCAATTTTGCTGAAAGAATCAACAAATTGAAGCCACATTTTGCTGTGAGTGAAATGGCCTTGCAATGACCTATTATGCCAACCCACTGCCTTCAGATGTGTTGGACTGCAAACCCCATCATCCCCAGCCACCATGACCAATGACCATGCTGGCTGGGGATAATGGAAGTTGTAGACTGGAAGGCAGTGGGTTGGAGAAGGCTAATATATGCCATTTTGAACCAGCCCTCCTTCTGTCTGTATCACAAGTTGCCTTGTATAGGTACCTCCAGCCAGAAAACTGTGATTCCAACCAGTATTAGATGCTGGTATCCATACCATTGAGAATGTGCATCTTCAAGGGTGAAAGCAGAGACAGTTTTCTTAAAATCAATCACATGTACTGAAAACATTTCTATAGTTATTATCAGGAAGAAAAAAGTTACCACAATAAATGCACTGCTCCCCCTTTTCTCCAGTTTTCTGAACATATTAAATAACTCTGAATACAATAAAGACTGATAGAAATGCAAAAATATATTGTGCCAATCTGATCTTCTCTTAACACCATGCAGGCTCCACATTTTCAGTGTGCTGTGCTTATAAAACTGGAAAACAGGAAACTGAAAACCAGAGTGTGGCTCCATTATTTACAATAGGTGGGGAGTAGGTTGCTTAAAAGTATCTATCAGTAATCAGTGGTCTCATTTGGATGCCGCAATAAATTATTATTTATTTAGTATTACATGAATGAACCACAGTGAGCTTTGGGCTCATGCACTCCACCTCTCCTCTGGCATAATTACGAAGTGATCTGGAGATTTGACTTCCATTTCTAACTAACCACAAACTATGGTTAGTTTTAACTGTGGTTTACTGAAACAAGCCAACTTCAAACCTTGGTGTATGAAGCTGCCTTGTTTCAATAGACTATAGTTAAGATTTGCTTAGGGTTCAGAGGTACTGCTTAACTGTGGTTAACTGAAAACAGAAGTGCACGAAGTGGAGTGTGTGAGCATGCAGATCTCCTAGGCTCATTCATGTAATGCTAAACTGTAATTTAGCATAACAATCAAATGAGAGCATTGTGTCTTCATTGTGCAAAACATAGGCTCTTCCACTGTACTATGTTAGATAGTGTGGGGACAGGAAGAACCCTTTATTATGGATGGGCCAATCAGCAAAACTCAAGCTGGCTGAAGTTCTCCATATTCGATCTTGAAACTTGTTCTGATTTGAGTCCATATCAGATTATGAGTTGTGTTTCTTTTCACAAGAAAACCCGTGTGTTTCCAAATGTATGCATCAATTGTGCACGTCTTGGATGTGTACGCATTCTTGTCCCATTGATTAAAGCATATTTGGATGCATTCTTCAAAAGTCGCATTTCTCAAATGTATGCATGTGGTCGAACACAATTCTTTTGGTCCATGAATCACATTGCAAGCTCAGAAATGTACAGACATCAGCCACAAATTGCGTCTGAGTCTGAGTACATGTTTGATCTGGAAGGTGCAAACTCAGTAAATCCTGATTAAAAAAATGAGCTGAAATGAATTTCTCATACATCTACCCTTTACTCACAGATGGTATTTGGTGGCTTAAATGGTAATAAAAATGAACAGGATCAGGTACTGGGAAATTTGTGCGGTAACTTAAAACAAAATGATATTACTTGTCTGAGTTAAAATTATTTTCCAAAGAAACTTCTTGGCACCCCTAAAGAATGGATAGATAGATGTATGAGTAACAAACACATGTGTTTACAACGTTTTAATAAGCAGAGTAAAACCACATACCACAGAAATACTGAGAGATGGAATGACTTTGTGATAAGTTGATCAGCTGTATATCTTCAGCTTTCTCTGATTTTGGAATAAAAACATCAAAGAATTAAATGGAATTTACAGTTCAGTGTACTTGTAAATGAAAATGATGTGCCTTTTAAGTTGTTGTGGTTTCATTGCTTAAAGGATACAGCTTAATAAAACACAGCTTCTGTTTGAAATACCTCTTGTCAAAACTAAACACCTTAGAAACTTTCAAACAAATATCAGATCAACTGGCTATAAATGGCAGTTGTGAACTGAACATACCTGTTCGATGGCCTTGTAGGGGCCTACAAGGCCATCGAGTCCAACCCCCTGCTCTTCCTGCATTGAGTGGGGGGTTGCACTCGATGGCCTTGTAGGCCCCTTCCAACCCTACTATTCTATGATTCTATGATTCTATGATCATAAAGTATCTGTGCCCCTTAGTCTGCTTGCTTTTATTTTATGACTCATACAACAACCCCGTGAGGCAGGTTCAGCTGACATTTAGATCTTATTTGAGATTTCTGATTGTAGTTGGGCATGGGACAGAAACGGCCTTGGTCGCCTTGGTAGATGATATGAGGAGGGCTCTGGATAGGGGTGAATGCTCCTTCCTTGTTCTCCTCGACCTCTCAGCAGCTTTTGATACCGTTGACCACGGTATCCTCCTGGACCGCCTGGAGGGGTTGGGCATTGGAGACACCGTATTGCAGTGGTTCTGGTCCTTCCTCTCCGGCAGGTACCAGAGGGTAGCACTGGGAGAGGAGGTTTCGGACCCGTGGCCACTCACTTGTGGGGTGCCACAGGGTTCCATCCTCTCCCCGATGCTATTTAATATCTATGTGAAGCCATTGGGGGCTATCAGGAGGTTTGGGGTGCGGTGTCATCAATATGACACGCAGCTCTACCTCTCATTCAAATCTTCACCAGGGTTGGCTGTAGAATCCCTGTCTAAATGTCTGGACTCTGGAGACGGTGAGTGGCTGGATGGGGAGGAATAAACTGAAGCTGAACCCTGACAAGACCGAGGTACTTTTGGTGGGAGACAAGAGGAGGCTGGGGGATGTTGACCTGGTGTTGAATGGGGTACGCTGCCCTTGAAAGACCAGGTCCACAGCCTGGGGGTCATTTTGGACTCCCAGCTGTCCATGGAGGCTCAGGTGTCAGCTGTGAGCCGGACAGCGCTGTATCAACTCCATCTGATATGGCGGCTGCGCCCTTTCCTTCCCGACCATCTGCTCCCATCGGTAGTACATGCCCTGGTCTCCTCTCGTTTAGACTACTGTAATGCACTCTATGTGGGGTTACCCTTGAAGACGGTTCGGAAGCTGCAGCT
This sequence comes from Heloderma suspectum, assembly GCF_057233095.1. NCBI lineage: Eukaryota > Metazoa > Chordata > Lepidosauria > Squamata > Helodermatidae > Heloderma > Heloderma suspectum. The sequence continues at coordinate 326,503,390 of NC_139459.1, read as the reverse complement.
GGTACAGAACGCGGCGGTTCGCCTGATTAAAGGCAGCCGCTGGCGACATCACATCACTCCAGTGCTGAAGGAGTTGCACTGGTTACCAGTTGTTTTCCGGGCCAAATTCAAGGTGTTGGTTTTGACCTTTAAAGCCCTATATGGTTCCAGCCCAGCCTATCTTAAGGAGCACCTCCAGCAGCACCAGATAGGCCGCTTAACAAGATCAGCCTCGGATGGCCTTCTCTCTGTCCCATCAGCCAGGACAGCTAGACTGGTGGGGATGAGGGAGAGGGCCTTTTCTGTGGTGGCCCCCACACTGTGGAACTCCCTCCCTAGGGAACTCCGCCATGCCCCCTCTTTAATGAGCTTCCGTCATGCATTAAAAACGTGGTTGTTCAGGCAGGCATTTGGGGTGGGTTAGGGTATTTTAGAAAATGTTTTTACTGTAGAATTTTATTGTTTTAAACTGTTTTATTGTATGTTGTACATCGTCCAGAGTGGCTGGGTGACCAGCCAGATGGGCGATTAATAAATTTAATAATAATAATAATAATAATAATAATAATATAATGGTTGGGATGAATTGTGCCTTATTCTTGGTCCATATTGGTGGTCCATACTGGACCATATTGGTCCATATTGTGATGGGGACTGAAAGTCTGAAGCTACAGAATTATAGGTAATGGTTACAAGCTTTCAGTTTCCTTTTCACGCAATACAATATTGATGACCTGGTTCAAAGAGTAAGACACAGATTTTACAATCCACAAAAAAATCTCTGCATCCATAAATACCATGAAACCCACAGATTGCACTCTACAGGTAATAAGTAACAGCACAATCCTATGCATGTCTACTCAGAAGTAAGACCCACTCAGTTCAGTGGGACTTACTCCCAAGGAAGTTATTTACTGGAGAGTAAGGCCTAGTACACTCTGCGGGAGTATTCATCCCTACTTCAATGTAAGGATGTATGGATTTTGTTAAATCCATTCCATCCATGTTTTATGGACTATTAGGCATCTTTCATTCTGTCATCCTCTCATTCACAGAATCTGATTTTTTTTTAGGGATGTATGAGAATTTATTTCCTGTTTGCAAATGTGCATTAGCGCTGACGCACACATGCACAATTCCACATTTTCACTAATGCACATTAGTGCGAATCCTCCCCAAAAGTAAAACAAAAAAACAAACAAAAAACCAGTCTGCAAGTCCCACACGACACAACTCAGAAAAAGCCAGTCTGCTGTGGAATCCACTGGTTGGAATCCGCAAGTCAGATGCCTAGAAATCAGAACTCATTTGAATCCATTGTGGATTTCTCCAACATCCCTACTTCAGAGGAAGCATGCTTAAGATTGTGCTGTAAGTTCCTTTGAATTGCATTGTTTACAACCCATCACTTAGCTGAAAATAAACTTCTTCAGCAACGTTTAGTAGACATTGTATATTATTCACCCATAATGTACAATGTAACCATTCTTTAAGAACATAATCTGAGGGAGGGGAAGCAGTGTTAAATCAAAAAGCTAAATACAACCTTTCAGGTGTTCCCTTCCATTACACTGCAATTGCAAGGGGGTGGGGGAGCCAGGCATCTGACCTGGGTCCCCCAAACACACTGGTCTGACCCCTCCCCAAAACACACTGGAGGAATGTCTGTAAAGGGGAGCGTGCTGTATGTGCGTAGGTTCTCCCCATGATTTGAAAACCTGACATTCCCCTAAACCTGTGGTTTTACAGGTGTTCCCTTAAACTTGTGGATGGGGGATTGGGTGGACATTTATTATTTATCGTACTGTTCTTATATAAAAGCGGCCGATACCACTTTGCAACATGTGACTTCTGGAGATATTTAACTGGAAGAGGAGGTGAAGCTGATTCTAGATTGAGAATTGAAGCTTCCTTTCTCCAAAGCTGATGTGTGAAAGTGTCCCTATCTTAGTCAGCACAGTATTTTCCTCTCTATTGTGAGTCATTTCTTTTGACTACATTCACAAAATCAGTTTTTTTGGCAGCCAAAAGATAAATGATAATAACAGAAGCTGGATTGTTTTCCACATGTGAGCTGACTGCTGTGCAAGAGAACAGACGGCCAAATGTCTTTCCTAGCTGTTGCGCAGACTATGTATACATTTATTTCTTTAAATATTTTCTGGGAGTTTATTGAACATTTTTCCTACTCTGTACCTCATCATCAAGGACTTGGATAAACAAGAATGTGACTTGTAAGTTCTAAAAATGTAAAGAATAATAAAATAAGAATAATTGGACTGTGAGGAGAAAAAATCGCATATTATTTGCTTGAGCAGTCCATCCCATTTTTTGTAAACCTTTGTAAACTGTGCAGAAAGCTCTGGCTAGTGGGCAGTGTAGACATGTAAATAACAACAACAACAACTATTATTATTATTATTATTATTATTATTCATTTTTGGTTATTCACTCAAAAAAGAAGAAAAAGAAAAGAAAAGAAAATTTTGAGTGAATAATATAGTGAATTAAAGCAACGTGTGTGTGTGTGTTCCTTTAATATATATGCCTTTCAGTAGAATTGCATATTGCACACAAGCCTATCAATCCAATATAACAAAAACAACAAACAACCAGAATAGAATACAAACATGCAGCAGAATACAAACAGACAGGGAACACAATCCTATACATGTCTACTCAGAAGCAAGTGCCACTGAGTTCAATGGGACTTAGTCCCAGAAAGTGGATATAGGATTGCAACCTAGAGCATAAAAGCAGAGCACAATTTCCTCTAAAATGCCAGGGCAAATAGGAAGCTGGCACCAAAATGATTGTCGTGTTGGCACCAGTCATGCCTCTTTGGAAAGAACATGCCACAGTTGTGGCTGAACCACAGAGACCCTCCCCCCTTTATAAAGAAATAACATGTCTCTTCTAGAGAGGGTACTAGGAGAAAGGCCTCAGTTTGAAACGTCTGTTTCTTATAACCAATAAATCAATAAGGAAAATGTTTCAGTTACTACTGTAGTGGATATTTCTGACACGATCTGGATAGTACAAGTCGCCCATTTCATGACATGGGAGAATTCCGCTTTGTATATAAACACCACACCCATGTGCCCGTTCCCAAGAGGTGTATCAAGCGGCGAAAAGTCTCCATTTTATGAAATGGATTGGAATGCTGTCCAATTACTGAACTAAAGGTGTCATTACATGACATTTCAGCGCTGGGGGTGGTGGGGTGAGTCACTCCGCTTGTTACCAATGCAAGCTATAGGGAGCTCATTGATCAATAGCGACAAGGGCTGACAGAGGTGCCTCCTTATGACTTCTCCCTTCCTGTGTATCGTGAGATGAATAGATCGTGCCACCCGTGCCCTTCCCACTGACTCTTTTCCTTTTGTCTCTATCCTTAGTGCTGCCAGGAGAAAGCACCAGGGAAAATAAACACACAAAAATGCCGGAGTAAATAATGAAGTCGTTGTGGAGGCTTTTGGGATAAGCTTTCAAACAGACATTTTGAATTAGAAGCTGGAGTTTGTATGGCACCGTGTCTGTCTTGGAGACTGCGCATAACTAGACTGCTAGTGGCTGCAGTAGATCTGTTAGTAAGCAATCAGATCTTGATTCTGCAATTCGATTCAGCAAGCAATGAGCACTGGCTGCTACCAGCCAGGCCACCGCTTACCCTGAACTTTTGGAATCTAATTGTATGTGATGGATGAGGCTGAGTAAGGAGCTGGAGTGACTGTTGTCTGAGCCAAGGCTCCTGCAGTCAGAGGCTGGAGTGCAGCAAGCAGGTGGTTTGTTTCTTGGTTTGTTTATGTGAAGCATCTAAACAAACAAACAAACCCCGTCCTTCCACAGGAAGGACTCCCAGAGTCCCAGAGTTCTACACACTGTGGCAGTGTGTAGAAGATCGAGAGCAAACAAGACAATCTTTACCCTTGGCCTTATACTCTAAAAAGACATGGCGCAAAAGGAAAAAGCGATGAGGAGGGAAGAGGAAAACAAGCAAAACTGAGGTACCCTGTGGCAGCTGGTGACTCCAGTTCCAGAGGGGAAGTGATTCCATTCAGGGTTTTAATTACAACTAGCCAACACTCTAATGGTGCTATCCAAGAGGCTGAACCCATTTGGGGGATAAGATTCAGCCCCTTGAATAGCACCTTTAGAGTTTTGGCTGGTGGTACCTAAAACCCAGAATGGAATTAGTGCCCCTCCGGAACTGGAGGCACCAGTTCTTAAAGTTACAAAGTTCATTGAATGACCAGCTTGAATGGAAACAGCTGAGGGAGAGGATGAGCCAAACAGAGCTTGTCTTTCAGCAGTGGGCCCTCCTGCCCCTCTCCTCCTACTGCAGCCTCACCGTAGTTCTGCTCTGTTTGTGAAGGCAAGTGCAGAAAGCCACACTTCCAGAACCTGGCCTGGCCAGTCGTGCTGCCTGTCATTCACAGCAGCTGATACTGTGTGCAGTACATTCCTTCCTCCTCCTATGCCCGAAGGGGCATACATGATGGCTTACTAGCCTAGATCCAGACTATGCCAGACCTAAAGCGAGGGGCCAGAGCGTAGGGGTAGAGCACGTGTTTTATATGCAGAAGGTTCCAGGTTCCACCCTTGGCATGTCCAGTTAAGTGGAGCAGGTGGCAGCTGATGGGAAAGCCTTCTCTCTGCCCGAGACCCTGGGGACACAATGTTCGTCAGGGTAGACAAACCTTGGCCCAGCTGAACCAAGAGTCTGGCCTGCTTAGGCTCCTTGCATTCCCAGACAATTTCATTCCCTTTTTCTTCTTTCCAGGTGTGGATAACCTTCCCCGAAGACTTGGGGAGCCATTTAGGGAGGCTTTTCATTTTTTAAAGGCTTTCAGTCTAGTGGTTTTTATGTGTATTACAGTTTATGGAGGGGAAAGGAAGAAATAACAGCCTCTGGGTTTTTCTAACAAGGCCAACTCGGGATATGTAATTAGTCTTTCTCTTCCACATTAAAGCAATCCTGATGGGGAGACATCTATTACGACTCTCAAGTCTTAATCTCAAAGTCGGGCAGGATCATGTTTCTGGAAATTAGCACGGGCTTTCCTCCTCATTAGAGTCACACCTAACTGCATGAATGCTGAGAGGATGTGACTTGCACAGAATCAAAACAAGTTGTTCTCTGTCCTATTAGTCTACTGCCTCAGATGTAAAACAAAGTTCAAACTCTCATTCCTTGTTGTTGTTTAAATAAAGGACCCAAAGAATACCAGTTTTTAATTGAACATGAAGTGTTTTTTTTTTTAATGGAAGCATGGTGAGTTGAAGGGAAGAGGAAAGAGAATTTAAAAAAGAGATTTTTTTTTCTGAATTAAACTGAATGCTTCAGGCCATGCAATTGTAATTAGATGACTGTCTGTCTGTCTGTCTGTCTATCTATCTATCTATCTAACAACAGAGTATTCAAAACATATATTTAAGGTAAATATACGCCCTCATCAGTAGCTGTGCTGTTAAATATATATCAGGAGTGGCAGTTTGGAATGCCTGGAAGTGAAAGTTCCTTAGGAGAAAAAGCAAAGGTGTGATTGCAGTAATGCCTACGAATTGTCCTCCAGATTAAGGCTATTGGGACTAAGAATTCTCAGTCTATAGATCCAGAAATTTCCCCTTTTGTCAAGCATGTCATTGTCTTTTGTTTTCTATACTGTAACAAACAAAACTAGGGATGTAAGTAGGGATGGCACAGGCACCCGACTGGGTCCTTGGTAATTAGGGGCACCATCCTGCTGCCCCTAATTACCACAAGATAATTAAAGATAGTTACCCTATTATATCCTATTGTGCTCATTTAACAGAAGCCATTAACTCTCCACCATGTATCACATTCAGAAAACCACCCAATCTGCATAAATTGTTAGTTAAAGCTGCACTTAAACAAGATACTTGCAACCCAGGATCATACCATTGTAAATCAATGTGTTGCATTACCTGAAGTTATCTTAAAGAAACCACTTCTTTCTGGACCATAGTTACTAACAAAACATACTGCATTAGGCAATTGTTAACATGCACGTGGTTTATTTAACTGAATGTAAACAAAAAAGGATGTTGTATGCAATATATAGGGAAAACTACAACGGACCTAAGAACAAGATTCTGTAACCACTAGGGATGTAAGGATTCCTCACCATCTGTTCTGGTGGAGAATCTGTGCAGGGGGAGGTGATCCGTTCCTCCTGCCCGGAATCCTCCGGAGCGGCTCTGCTCCGTGAGGATTCCGGGGGGGGGGAGAAACCGGTGTGGGGGCCGCTTACCTTCCCTCCTGCCAGCCAGAGCTGTTCGCCTCTTCCCTGTCCCTGCCGATTGCCATGTCTTTTCTTTAAAAAAAAAAAAAATGGCGATTGGCAGGATGTGCCCATAGATGTAGATGCAAATAGAGTCATGAATATTGTGTCTAGGTCTATGTGTCCATAGGCTTATACGCAGGATTCATGGGTCTATTTTGCATATAAGTGTATGGACACATCCTGCCAATTGCCTTCCCCCCTCCTGGAGTGGAGGTAAGTGGTCCTGATCCTCTGCGGATTCCTGAGGCTGGATTCCAAAGAATCCGGCCTCATTTGAATCCGCAGCGGATTTCTCTGACATCCCTAGTAACTACAAATCTGCAATTCTAGGGATGTACAAAACTCCCCTTACCTAGCTCCACTGGGGGTGGGGGAGGCGCTCCATCCCTTCCCCCAGAATTCTGGCCAGCCAGCTCCGCCAGCAGCCGGACATCCGGCCGCTGGCTAGGAGGGACACAAATGGCGGCGGCCATAGCCGCCACCATTTCCGTCCCTGTAGTCAGCCATGATAGGCTACGTAGAGACTTATGTAGCCTATCACGTCTGGTTTAAAAACAAAAAACCAAACGCGCGTAAGCAAATGGCGGCGGCTATGGCCGCCACCATTTGTGTTCCTTATTTTTGGCCGTCTTAGTCTACGTAAATATTTACGTAGACTAAGACAGCGAAAATAAGGGGGAATGCAAATAGCGTCCGCTACGCTATTTGCGTTCCCCCTTATTTTTGCCGTCTTAGTCTATGTAAATATTTACGTAGACTAAGACGGCCAAAAATAAGGAACACAAATGGCGGTGGCTGTAGCCGCAGCCATTTTTGTACACTTTTTTTTTTTTTTTAAGCCAGACGTGATAGGCTACGTAAGTCTTTACGTAGCCTATCACGTCTTGTAAAAAAAAAAATCTGACAAGACTGCAAATGGTGGCGGCCGCCGCCGCCCGGAAGATCTGCCCCAGGTAAGTCTCATCCCGGGGGGGATCCGCGGGGGGCAGGGGGGAGGCCGTTCTGCCATAGATTTCGGGGGGCCGAATGCACTGACATTCGGCCTCACTGAGATCCGTGGTGGAATTCTCTACCATCCCGATGCAATTCTTACCAAAAAACTGGAGCAGCCTGTTGCAAGACATTTCAACTCACCTTTACATAGTCTCTTGGATTTACAGTTGCTTTCAGTAGAACAAACTAAAGACAATGACATGCTTGACAAAAGGGAAAATTTCTGGATCTATAGACAGAGAACTGTTTGTCCCAATGGCCTTAATTTGGAGGACAATTCATAGGCATTATACCACTCATACCTCAGGGTGGGGGGGGGGTCCTAAGAAACTTTTATCTCCAGTCATTCCAAACTAGGGTTATACAGACTATGTAAAAACCACTCTATCTGTGTTTCATGGACTGTTAGGCACCTTTTGTTCCATCGTCCGCTCACAGATGGATGTGAAAAAAATTCTGTCTTGCAGAAAAATACACAAATAATTACATAACAATTCACATAATTTACCTTAGTACATAACATTTAGCATATTGTCCCCCATTCCATTCTTTTCCTCAGCAGAAACGTCTGTATTTTTCTACGAATAAATATGTGTAAATTTTGGAAAAGTTTTAAAAAAAATAATCCAGACTTCTAGTAGAAGCTGCCATGTCACCCTGGCAAGCATCTTGCGGAGGCTCTGCAGGTCACCTCCTCAAACAGCTTTTAAAAGGTTGAAAAACCTTTCTATCTTCCCCTGGAATTAAAAGGGGAAGCAAGAGTACCATCTGGATAAGATCTTGGAAGAACAACTCCTTTTGCGGAGCAGCAGAAGAGCTGGACTAAAGGTCAGTTTTCCAGAGCATCATCTACTCAAAGCTGTTTTGAAACTCCTACGTAATTAGGAGACTTCAGGGCTGACGAGCTCCAAAAGTATTTATAAATTAAAAATACCGACAATATCTGAGGACCTGCAAAATCTGTTGAAGTTACTGTTGTTTGTAACTATACTTACTTGCTTTCTTTATGGAAGAGGAGGATGGCAGCATCAAGGGAAGGGGGGAAAAACCCACCACCAACTCCCCCAACCTCTCCCTTGGCAAAGGTTTCTAGAGATGCCGGAGATATAGAGTTGTTGCTAGCTCTGATAAAAACTTTGTCTTCTCCATTAGCAGAACAGGCTAAGAGGCTGGATACAATCCAAGATTCTATTACTAACCTTCAAGGGGCTGTGGATTTAATTAATAGCTCTTTGCAAAAGATGGAATGGAAGGTTAATGCTCTCCAAAACCAGGTGTCTGCGCAAGACAGAGACGTCGGCTATGCATGCCTCTCATAATATCCTGTCTGCGAGAATTTCCCAACTGGAGGAATATACTCGTAGAGCGAATCTGTGTATCAAAGATCTGCCTGCTGATATAAGTCTGTCTAAATTCTTGGATACATTTCTGCATGAGCTACTCGCTCTGCCATCTGATTATTTACTTGATATTGAGCATGCATACCGTGTTCCAGGTCCAGTTCGTGGCATTAAAGGGACTGCTTATACTGTTATAGTTCAATTTGCAAGAGTTTCTACAAAAAATCATATTTTGTGCTTGTCAGGAGAAGTGGGAGAACTTTTGGGGGGGCCAACACGAGACAAAGTTATGTTATTTCTGGATTACACTAAAGAAATCACTGACAAAAGAAGGCAATTTACCAAGGCAAGAAATCAGGCAAGACAAACAAATCTGTAATATCATATCAAATACCCTGCGATATTTTGCATTCTTTTTGAAGGCCAGATGAAAAAGTTTTTAAATCATGAAATGGCAGAGGCTTAGCTAGCTGGCGTTCAAATAAGCCATGGGCGACGTCTTCCCCAGCCTCATGAGCTGGGAACTTTTTAATTATTATTGTTCTTCGGATTTGTTTGGGTCATAAGGTCCGGGCAGTATGCCAGTCCAGAGGACTGTTTACATATATCTCCTCTCTCTCTCTCTCTCTCTCTTTTTCTTACTTCCTCTTTTTATATATATTAGACATGATATACTGCATAATAAAATTCCTGTTTGTGTGTGTATAGATATGTATACATTCATATATAGATTTAGAAATGACACTATCTAAAATATAGATGGCATAAAATTTATTAGTGATTTGTTATTATTATTACTTATCCCTTTAAATTTCCTTCCTTTTTATTATTATTACTATCATTATTATGAGACTTTGATTAGTAATATTTTTGGCTGGTTAAATTGTTAAGCTTTACTATTATATGTTAACTGAAGGGCAATATACAGTTAGTGGAAATGAACTGTAGGCTTGCTCCCTTGCTATAAGATTGATGATATGACATTGAAATGTAAGGTTGATTATCTAGGCTGTACTGAATTGAAATATTGGCAATGTTATAGGTATAACTTTTAAGTAGAATTATATTTGAAGTTTGTGTAATGGAGTTTACACCTTTTAAGTAACTTTTTATATTTTTTCTTTCTTGCTTTCCCTTTTCCTTCTATTTTTTTCTTCTTTTTTCTTTTTCGTTATTGTGGTGTCCTCCTAAGAATACTGTATTGTTGGAAACTGTAGATAATGACTAGGTTGTTGGTACTGTTTATTTCATTTATAAAGATAAAAAATAGAATAAAAATTATTTTTTTTTTAAAAAAAATGATAATAATAATGTGGAAGTCCACGGACTCCGCGCAGCCTGAGGGGGTCGCTCCACAGTGGATTCTGCAGGTCGGATTCTTAGAAACCCAAGCTCATTTTAGTCGGTCTCAAATTTCTCCAGTATCCCTATTCTAAACTGCCACTCCTGATATCCATTTAACATCACAGCTGCTGATGAGGGTGCAAGCCAAAACATTTTAGCTTAAAATATGGCTTTTGAATACTCCGTTGTTAGTCTTTCTATCTTTCTTATCGATTTTACCTTAAGACTGATGGCATCCACAGTGGATCCAGAGTTTCCTTGTTGCTTTGCTGTTGTGCTGCTTTACACCAACCCTGCCCCCCCCAATGTATGTGTGTGTGTATGTGTGCGCATGCATATATATATATATATATATATATATATATAATTTATTTATTTGATTTATTAGCCACCCATCTGGCTGGCTACCTGTCCACTCTAGGTGGCGTACAATACTAATAACAAATTTACACAATCAACTGAACAACAACAACAACAACAACATAAAACAACACTGCTCTAAAAAACCCTAACCTACCCCAAATGCCTGCCTGAACAGCCAGGTTTTTAAAGCCTGGTGGAAGCTCATCAAAGAATGTGTGTGTGTGTGTGTGTGCGCGCGTGCGCGCAGGCATGTTTGTTTGTTTATTTATTTATTTATTGGGTGCTTAAGTCACATACTGAAGTAGCCATTCCCACCCTCGTGGAAGGTTTGGGACAAGGCTGAAAGACTGCCTTCTCCAATACGAGGGGTGCCCAGATTTTAAGATCTTTGGGCGAGGCCCTTCTCTTTGTATTGCCACCATCAGAGATGCATTTGGTGCGGATGCAAAAGAGGGCCTTCTTGGGGACTGCTCCCATGCTTTGGAACTCCCTGCTGAGGGAGGCTAGGTTGGCTCCCTCTCTACTGTCTTTCCACTTGCAGGCAAAGACATTTTATTCAAGCAGACCATTGACAAGAAAGCTGGTCTATTAGGTTGGTTTCTGTTTTTATTCTTTTATCGTTACGTTTTTAATTGTGTTTTATTGTATTTGTTTCACAATTGTTTTAGTGTGTATTTTAAATTTTTGGTTCTTATTATTGTTAGCTGCCTTGAACACCATTTCCATGGTGGAAAGGTAGGGTATAAATCAAATAATTAAACCTGGTGCCTTCCAGTTGTTTTGGACAGCTACTCCCATCAGCCCCAGCCAGCATTGCCACTGATTAGGGATGCTGCGTTTGAAGGACCGTGCTGTCCAAGTCCAGTTCAGAGATGAAAAACCATAAGGGAGAGCAGGACAGGGCCTTGAAGTTGCCCATCACATATGAGCACCTGGACTGAGCAGGCAGGCACACAGCTCACTTCATCACAGTCTTCCACACAAAGGAGAGATATACTGCATTTCGATTTCAATTATAATAATATTTTCTAAATTTGCATCTATACATATACATTATGCACATTTTATGCAACATACTGTCCCCTCTTTTTTGGATGATGCATTTCCTCTTTGGGGGCAATTCATAAGTGACCACCCTATCCTGTGTAGAAATGTTGGTGATTAGCATTCAATTTCTGTAGAGTTCCCTATTCTGATTCTTAGGAATGCAAAAATACTGTGGTCTGTTGTTATGTGGAAATATCCATTAATTCCTTTGGAATAAGGACAGGCAACTGAAGACCAGGGGCCAAATTTAGACCCCAAAGGCCCACAGCATATATGTTGATCCCAAGTCCCCTCCCCCTCCACACACTGCTATATATCTCAGCCACTTTCTGCTCAACTGATCTGGCCAAAGGGTGCTTCAAAGCCCCACTCCTGTAATGTGGGCAACAAGAAAGGCTTTGGCAGAGCCCTGTCCTTATAAGGAACTTCATCTGCTTATAATGTTGTGAGACATGGGGAAAAGAGTGGCTGGGCTGCTTGAAGACAGGGCTCTTCTAACAACCCCATGGCTCTTCACATCAGTGGAGAAGGGATTATGAGCCTTTTGTCTGTGCCATTGCTTCTTTGGCAGTGAGTCAGTGGACAGAGCAGCTTGCACTAACCTAGTGCCCTCCAGATGTTTTTGACTGCAGTTCCCAAAATTCATGGCTATTGGCCAGCAATTCCCATCTGGCTGGAATTGATGGGAGTTGAAGTCCAAAATGTCTGGAGGCTGAAGAAAGCTGGTGGGAAGAGCCATAATTCCTGACTCTTCAATCTTGACTGAAAATAGAGTTCTGTTAAAACTAGGTGTTTACCCAGGGCTCTACAGGCATTCTGTCAAAGAGTTGCTTGGAGCTTGAAGTAATTATTCTGTCTACCTCTAACAGTCTTGCTTTCTTACTTAGACCAGATCAGCTGTCCTTTGGCTTCTTTAGTTTGGAATGTGGCTGAACACTGTTCTCAACTAGTCACCTTCCAAACCAAAGGTGTCTGCATTAACAACAATGGAAAACTTCAAGTGGGCCTTTTCATTTGCTTTTAAAGCTAAATGCCTTGAGGATGATTGTTAGTTCTTTTAGAAACCAGATTGCTTTCTTTTTTCCCTTTTTTTCCAATTGACTTTTCCCTTTGCTAAATAATTGCATGGAGGTGAGCAGCTTTAAAAGCAGCATTTTAGACACACCCTTTATCCAGAGGTCATGGTAAGCTGCAATTCTGTGTGCAAAGTCCTCTTTTAGGGAAGAAAAGAATAATAATGCTATATAGTCTTACATTCTGATATGGCTGCTTCTTCTTTGGTTTTTTTTTTTTGTTCAAAATCGTCAAACCATTACCTTGTAACTCAAATAATCTTTGTTAAAGCCTGCTCATATTTCTATTATGTCAGTATTATGAACAGTAAGAGTGAAATGTTATTATTCTCTGTTTCTCATGGTGTACACCTTGACACCTTTTGATTTTTTTTTTTGGTGTATATGGCATAATAAGGAATTATCTTGAATTGTTACAATAATCTATAGTGCAGTGCAATTTATTATTAATAATAAGAACAACAAAGACTTATTGTGCAGTCAGAAAAGGAAAAATGTGAACTATTATGCTGTTTCAGTGTTTTAAAAATATAATAAGAAAGCAGTAAAAAAATTGCGATGCATCATAGCCGTATAGTGGATATGGTCTTGTAATATAAAAATATAGTTCACACAATGCACATGTATGGTCGCTGGATGATCATGTTTAGTCAAAGGAAACTCAAAAGCTTAACTAGAAGCCAACTGTTGGCTCACCTGTTATTAAAGGTGCATACTTAAATATGCATATTCAAGTAACATATCATACCATATTCCTGTATGATATTAGTTTCTTACACTAATACATGAATGGATGTTGGCAACCTGGTAATAATTTGGTAGCTCATTTGAACTAGGATCTTCTAGGTGGATCCTTCTGGATAATATGATTTAAGGAATCCTACAGGTAGATAAATATTCCCAACCTGCCATTTAAACAGGATCAGAATTTGTCCAGAAAACTCAGTAAGGGTGCAATTCAATGCATGTTTAGACTGAAAAAAAGTCCTTCAACTCCCAGCATTCCCCAGCCAGCACTGCTGGTCCAGGTCTGCAGGCTGGGGAATGCTGGGAGTTATAGGGGAATGCTGGGAGTTATAGGTAGGGATGTATGAAAGTGACTTACCTTTTCGTGGATTCTGTTCATGGTGGGGGGGAGGCATTCCGTCCCTCCCCCTGGAATCCTCGACAGGGGGGAGGCGATCCAGTTCTCCCCCCCAGAATCCTCGATGGCCGGCTGTGCTCCGCAGCAGCTCCGTGGAGCAGCCGGCCAGGCCAGGGCCATCCGCAGCTAGATTTCCGGCCGTGGTGGCTGCTGGGTAAAAAAAAAAAAAAAAGCGTATGCAAATGGCGGCGGCTACGGCTGCCACCATTTGCGTTCCTTATTTTTCGCCATCTTAGTCTACGTAAATATTTACGTAGACTATTATGGCGAAAATAAAGGGGAACGCAAATAGCATAGTGGGCGCGATTTACGTCCCTTTTTGACTCGCCGTTTTAGCCTATGTAAATATTTACATAGGCTAAAACGGCGAATCAAAAAGGGACGCAAATAGCGCCCACTACGCTATTTGCGTGCGTTCCCCTTTATTTTCGCCATAATAGTCTACATAAATATTTATGTAGACTAAGACGGCGAAAAATAAGGAACGCAAATTTGCGTACGCATTTTGTTTTTGTTTTTTAACTGGGATGTGATAGGCTATGTAAGTCTTTACGTAGCCTATCATGTCTCTGTAAAAAAACAACAACAACCCAAACGAGGCAGACTGCAAATGGCGGCGGCGGCAGCTGGTAGAAGACCAGTCGCCGAAGCCGCCGCCGCTGCCGCCGCTGCCGCCGCTGCCGCCGCTGCCGCCGCTGCCGCAGCTGCTGCCACCCGGAACATCCGCCCCTGGAAAGTCTCATCCCCGAGGGGGGCGGGGGGGGCAGGAATGCACTGGCATTCGGCTTCACCGAGATCCATGGTGGAATTCTCTGACATCCCTAGTTATAGGGGAATGCTGGGAGTTGTATGAATGCTAGGAGCTGTAGAACTTTTGGCTGGGGAATGCTGGGAGTTGTAGGAATTTTCTCTGTCTAAACATACATCAGATTGCACCTAATATGATCATAACATGCTATTTCCTGGAAAATGTGGCTACTGGATTCCTTGTGGTAACTGAAAATGCATCCCAGAATGCACATTCTGTGGTGCATTGTCTTTGCCAGGAGAGTTGAAAGGGGATATAATTATCAAAGCACGTAAGTAAGGATGTGCAAACCCACTGCCATCCAGGTTCTCCGGGCACCGCCAAGGCCCTATCCCCGCTCGCTGGTCCCCAGACTGCACTCGAGCCCCTCCCGTGCTCGGTAAGCAGTCTGCACTCACTCTGGCAGCCTCATCAAGCTCTGCGGTTACCATTTTTTGAAAAATAATGCATTTGCGCATATTTGTGTATGTGCGAAAATATGCATTTTTTTTACAAAATGTGCATCTTGCGCATATGCAAAAGCATGCATGCACAAAAACGTGCATTTTCATTCACACAAATATGTGCATTCTCAAAAATGTGCATTTTCGTGCATACACAAGTATGCGCATTTTGCGATTGCCGTTTTATTTTTCAAAAAATGGCGACCGCAGAGCTTGACAAGGCTGCCAGGGTGAGTGCAAGCCACTCTCTGAGTGCAGGCAGGGGGAAGTGGGGGCAGGGTCTTGGCAAGAGGGGCTCGGGAGTGCAGGCGGGGGGGGGGGTTCTGCCAAATTCCTGGACAGAATCAGGCACCCACGCAATACCTATACATAAGCCAAAGCATCCCGGTTGCATGCTCTGTTATCAGTTTCCATAGTTCTCCAGCTCATTAAGCCTTACTTTCTCCTTGCTTTCATAGCTAGCTTGTGCGTGCTGCTGGGATTTCAAACCTAAAGAGACCCTTCTACTGCCAAGTGGTATGAGCTTTCCAATTCCAGTCTACCCATAGATTTATTAGACAGAATGAGGTAGGGCCATCTAGGGATGGCTGAATCTGTGACTTTCACTTTCTCCCACATTCACATTTTTTATGTCTCAAGTTCTTTCCAACCAGTTTATGAAGAAATGTGTGAATTTTGGTAAGTTATTACGAAACCATGAAAAAAAATTCTTATCCATCGACACTGTCCAAATTCAATAGGTACAGCTATCCCTGGCATGGAAAGGAGCATGTTGTAACCCCCTGCCATGTAGCTGCTAGATGAGCCTTTCAGAAAGAAAAGATGGGAAAACCATAATTCATTGCCAAAATGTGACTGAATAAGCACGGATTCAAACCCAGACTTTTAAGAGCTAAGTACTCAAAGTCATCTGCCTAGGTGGACAAATCTGGCAGTTTTGTTTTTGCTTACATTCAGGGTTTTGTGTTTTTTAAAAAAATCATAAGTTCTTTCTGTCCCATTTATGGCGGGGGGGGGGAAGCAAATGTTAGTAAGATCTTAATCAAAAAGTGAACCAAATGACATTCTCATCATCCCTACTTCTATCTCTTGGTCATTTCAAAAGTTTGCCTGGTGCAGACACTATCATCTTTCTGGTGCCAAGGAAAGACGTATTTTCTCTGTCATTTGGGCATTGGTAGGGATGTCAGAGAATTCCGCCACAGACACCAATGAGGCCAGATTCAAAGGAATCCAGCCGCCAGAGTCCTTGGCGGAATGGATCCCTTGCCTCTGCCGCCTCCCCGGAACCATCCTGCCTGCAGCGACTCCATGGAGCTGCCAGCTAGCTCCATATCACCAGTGATATGGCTGCCATTGCCGTGCTGTATCGCTAGGTTAAGAGCTGACTCTGGACACAAATGGCATCCACTATGCCATTTGTGGCCATAAAGCTCTTAGATTAACCTAAATGCAGCCACCAATGGCTGCATTTAGCTTAAACAAAGGGCTTTACGGCTGCAAATGGCATCGGCCATTTGCATCTGTGGTTTTTCCCATGATAGGCTAGTGGAGCGGCGCTGGCTCTGAAGAGGATTCTGGAGGGAGGGATCACCTCCCTCCACAGGCGGATTCCCTCCCGGAACAATAGGTAGGGAATCTGCCCGTCCCTAGGCATCGGTTATAGTCCAATTGTCGTGGGCTGTTTTTGTGGGAGAGAGATGTTTGTGTATTGGGTGTGAACACTTTTCATACTGTATTATTTTGAGATTACGTTTTTATGGTGTTTCTTTTTATTTTCATAATTGCACTAATCATGGTTTAGATTGACATTGGGGGTGTTCTTGTATTAATTATGGAGTTTTCTGTATTTGTGTATTTGCATGCTGGGAGTTGTGGGGGTTTTTTCTGTCTGATGCATAGAATTGCACCTTAAGTTGTTTCAAGATGGATTTTTGTGGTGGTAATTGACACATACATCATCATGATCATCAAGATCACCATCATCATCTTGGCATTTTGATATGTGTATGCTAACACCAGAACATACAGCATTGCTGAGAGTAGGGGTGGGGTGCCCCTCATAATGGCACTCTAGGGTTGCAACTACTTCCTGTCCCCTCCCTGTACTTGGCTTGGAAGGAAGGGAGGCTTGTGGTTCCACCAGCCCAGCTTTAATCTGCACCAAACAAAATGGAGATAAGTGTTCTGTGTCCATTCAGTGAACCCCAATAAGTTATGGGCCCGTCAAGCTACTCATGCTCAGCTGAAGGCAAAAGGAGAACAGTGGTGACATGTAGGGATGTACGAGAATTTCATTTCTGTTTGCAAATTATGCAAACATCTCTTCTTTGCAATCCTGAATGTGAACATGAGCAAGAGTACTTCTTTTTTTTAGAAACATTTCCAAATTTCCAACTTTGTGATCACTTTAGAAAAATATGTTGCTGTTTTTAAAAGCACTTCGAAATGCAGATTTTTCTTTTTTAAAAAGTGTATTTTGACACTTTAGTCAATGGGGGGAAAGTGTGCACCTTTGGAAGCATGTACAGCAATGTGCACTTTTCCTATGCGAAATGTGCCCTTTCCTTGCTCAAATGAGCTAAAAAATAGGTCAGAAACAAAAATGGGAGCAAGCCAAAA
Organism: Heloderma suspectum; assembly: GCF_057233095.1. Lineage (NCBI taxonomy): Eukaryota > Metazoa > Chordata > Lepidosauria > Squamata > Helodermatidae > Heloderma > Heloderma suspectum. Next base: position 326,485,926 of record NC_139459.1, on the reverse strand, counting down.
TGAGCAGCTTCAAAGTGGTTTTCAGAGCATTTAGGCAAACTTGAAAATCACTCATTCTCCTATCCCTAGTAACATTATCCAGCATTTGCCTTGGGTCAAGCAAGCCAGTTGTAGCAATGATGAGGAAGAGGAAGAGGAGGAAGAGCTCAATGACAATGAGGAGATAGACTCACTGAAGGAGGCAGTCCCATGAGGGTGTCTTGTTCAAGGGCCATCAAATGCCTGGAGCCAGCACTGGGCTGAGTAGAACCCTGAACAGGAACATTCCATACCATAACATGTTGTTGCAGGCCCCACTTGTATCCTCACAATAACGAAATGCCTTATCAAGGTCCATGATTGCACGGAGGCTTCTAAGTACATTCAGCTGTACATGCTTAAAAACACTTTTCAGTAGGGCTGTGCACCACCTCAGGCCGAGTTCCGAGCTGAAGCAGGCCACTTTGACCCACTTTATGCCACTTCCAAGGTGAGGCAGAGGGGGTATGAAGTGGCACGAAGTGATTTGGCTCACTCTGAAACACTTTGGCAGTGCTTTGGAACAATCTGGAAGGCCAGCCACTGCCGCCGCTGCCCAACCCCTAGCTTTTTCCCTTGGTCCTCGGGGCACATGACAGCAGCTGTCTTGCTGTTCCAGGGAGTTGCCATTTTTAAATGGCAACTCCCTGTAGTTCCAGAAATACATCCTGCGCAAATGGTGCAGGATCTATTTCTGGAAGTACAGGGAGTCGCCATTTTAAAAATGGCAACTCCCTGGAACAGCAAGACAGCTGCCGGTGTGTGTCCCAAAGACCCAGGACCTGGCAGCAGCAGCAGCAGTGGCAGCAGCAACGTGGTGACAGTGACGAATCCCTGGAACAGGAAGATGGCTGCTGGTGCACATTCCGAGGGCCCAGGAAAGGAGCTGGGGGTTTGCACGGCACGGGGATGGTGGTGGTGGTGAAGTGGGGTTTGGCCATCTGAATCCCACTTCCACTCCAGATGCCGAAGTGGATCAGCCTCCCCGCCAAAGCAGCCCGAAGTGAATTGGGCCCACCTCAGAAGCTGTGAAGCGACCTCCAAAGCAAATCGGGTGGTTCCTGCACAGCCCTACTTTTCAGACCTTCGGGTTGAGAGTGGAGCGGTCTGAACAGGAGCCTGCATGATCACAGACATGATTGAGAGGGTGGGGAGCTTGCATGTGTATTCCTGCCCCCTACACAGTTTTAGCTCATCTGTGTTCAGGCAAATGCCTGAATAGGGTTTCTGTGTAAGTAGGAAACACGTATTTTGGACTAGCAGTCTTATTGGTAGATTGGGATATCATGCACATAATGAACAACTGAGGGATCGATGCAGGAGCAACCCATCTTCCTAGTTCTCTCATTAGTTCTACTTCTGTCCCTACTTAAATTATGGGAAAAGAATGTCTGATCTTTCTTCTGCAGTTGTGCTGATTAATGTTTGGCTTTATCCCCACTTAAGGAACTTTATCTTGGCTGTTTAATTTGGCAAAAAGATAAAATTTCCACACTTGGCAGAAATCCAAGGCCACGATACTGGTTTTTTTTGTGATACCACTAATTAACAGAGCAGGATTTTGAAGCACAAATGAGAGAGGAACAAAGAATTTCAAAGCACATAATTCAGTGTCTATTTTCAATTTGTGCATATATTTTCAATGATTTAAAGTGGTGTCTGGACAGTTCAGCTGCTCTCATTAAGATCCTCATTCTCTTAAGTACTTATTAAGCAACAATTTTCTTGCTTGCACCAGTTCTCAATAATGCATTATGTTGAATTAAGGGAAACAACATGAAATAATGGTAAAGTTATATGGCCCTTCTGGACACCATTTTTAATTTTGGCTTTTCCAAGTAATTTACCTCTTGAAACTAGCAGAAATCACTAGTTTGCTAACATTCTCTGTTCTTAAAGGAAATATCTACCATATTTTCATTTCCTTTATCATACTTCTGTAAGTTAAATGGCTGTGTTTTAGACTGCAGCTCCCAGCATTCCTGACCATTGGCCATGCTGGCTGGGCTGATGGAAGTTGAAGTTGAAAGGGTGCCCTGCCGAAAGCTGTCTTGCAGTGTGGGGGAGGAGCCTTGGGGCCTTGGGACAACACCCTTGTGGCAACAGGGTCCTTGGTGGTGGGTGGGCTTCTTCCCCACTCAATACATTTTTTGGCAGGGGACACTTTTCCTCAGCTCTGTTAAATCAATGGAGTGAGATTGCTTCATAGCCTTTAATAGAGGTGGGGAAAAGGGTCCCTTGCTGAAAAATGGCTTGAGGGGGGCAACCCCACTCCCCACCAAGTACACTTGGGGTAACAAGGTCTTTGTTGGGGGTGGGCTTCCCCCCTCTACTTGTTTTTCAGCAGGAGACCTTTATGCTCAACTCTATTAATCAATAGCAGTGGGGACAAAAGTCCATGCAAAAAACAAAAAATGTCTGGAGGAGAAGGGGCAAGAAAACTGAACATCCAGAAATGGGAGACAAGAAAAAGTGAGAATCCAGAAATGAGGGGGTGCTTCCAACATTTCTCCTTCCTCTGGCAATTTCTTGTGGTGCCCGGGACACTTTTTCAAAACATCACATGTCCCCATGGACTCTAAAAAGTTGCCTAGCCCTGCTCTGCACTCACCCTTAGGATGAAATCTTTATGACAATATAAAGCAAACCTCAAGTATGTCACAAACATTTTATATAGGCCCAGCTACTTTCTTCCACAACTCAAACTAGAATTGCCACCTCACAACCTAGACACAGGACATCACCCTGTAAATGGTCCAGCCAGTACAACAGAACTGAAAGCAGCTGTTCATGTCACCATTTTCTGCCATGGTCTGGCTGTTCACTGTCCTTATCACTGGCTGTGTGACCACAGCAAGTCAGAGAAGAGGCAAAAGCCAGGACCATTGAGGAAATGGGTGGGAAGAGCTGCAGCTTCCTTCTCTCCTGCTTTAATGGGACATTTAATGGGCTATGTTCACTATTAGGATTGTAGGTGGAAACCTTACGCCTCACTCTACTGTGTTACTGAAAGATATTCTTTTTCATTGTCCTGCTACATCTGGAGGGAATCATTAATTCTTCTTCTTCTTCTTCTTCTTCTTCTTCTTCTTCTTCTTCTTCTTCTCCTCCTCCTCCTCCTCCTCCTCCTCCTCCTCCACCACCACCACCACCACCACCACCACCACCACCACAACCACCACTAGTGCAAGGTAGAAGCTACCCCAGGAGAAGGCAACTATTTTGTGCGGGGAATTGTCCCTCTCCCCATTGGGCCTTCTGCAGACCAGATTATGTCAGTGGGCAGGGCCATGCCCACAGACATCATGACCTCCTGATCCACCCATTTTGCCTCTCTTGCTTCTGAGAGAGCAGCAGAGTTCCATGCCTCTCTCAACTAGGGATAGGGTGAGCGTCTGGTTGGGGCTTGAAGCTCGGCAGGAAGTCGCTGGTTTGCCCCCACCCCACCCCCCCCAGACACCGTTCGTGGACCTGAGCTCTTGCCTGACTCGCCGCGTGCTGAGTCAGGCAAGAGTGCAGGTGCCTGGTCATTCAGCGAGCCACCTACCACCAAGAGTGAAAAAAGGGAGCACCTCCCTGCTACAGCAGCAGTGGTGCGGGACAGGCTGGTTGTTTTGTGTAAGTCTCTTACGTTGAGGTGAAACGACTGGCCTGTCCCTCGCTGTTGCTGTGGTAGCACGGATGGGGGAAGGAGGAGAGGTGCAGCTGTCTTCCCCTCTCATCCCTGCTAAAGTGGTGGTGGTGGTGCCAGCGAGGGACAGGCCAGGCAGTGACAGTGGCGGCAGCGAGGGACAGGCTGGTTGTCTTACGTAAGTCTCTTACACTTACATAAAACAACCAGTCTGTCCCTCACCCCTGCTGCTGCTGTAGCAGGGGATGGGGAAGAAGAAGGGAGCACCTATCGCCCCCCACACACACTACAGTGGTGGCAGCAGGGACACCACTGCAGCTGCCCTGCCTCAATGTGAGCCCCCATCTTGTGTAAAAATGGCAGCTCGCATCAAGGAGCGGGAGCTGCAGGAAGTTCCTGGGCAGCTCACCGAGCCCTCCGGGGCTCTTGCAGCCCAGCTCGCAGGGGCTTGCGGGGGTGGGCAGCTGCAGACACTCTGTGAGCACCCGCGCTCAGTGGGCACAAGCAAGTTCTCACCTCCCTGCACTCAGTGCAGAGCCAGAGACTCCGCACGTGCTTCATTCATTCATTCATTCATTCATTCATTCATTTCTATACCGCCCAATAGCCGAAGCTCTCTAGGCAGTTCACAAAATTTTCCCCCATGCTCCCACCCTCTGTGCCCTCCCACGCTCTGTGGTAGGGATGTACGAAAGTCACTTACCTGTGACGAAATCTGATTCGTGGGGGGGGGAGGCGCTCCATCCCTCCCCCTGAAATTCTGGCGGGGAGGGAGGCGCCCTGTCCCTCCCCCCTGAAATTCTGGCCAGGGGGGAGGCGCCCCATCCCTCCCGCCGCGAATCCTGGCCGGCCAGGACTGCAAATGGCGGCAGCCGTAGCCGCCGCCATTTGCGTCCCTGCAGTCAGCTGTGATAGGCTACGTAAATGTTTACGTAGCCTATCACGGCTGAGTAAAAACAAACAAAAAAAGACACTACGCTATTTGCGTTTCCCTTATTTTCACCGTAGTCTACGTAAATGTTTATGTAGACTAGATGTGCCAAAATAAGGAACACAAATGGCGGCGCCCATGGGTGCCACCATTTGCGTACGTGCGGGTTTTTTTTTAACTCAGCCGTGATAGGCTATGTAAACATTTACGTAGTCTATCACGGTATTTTTTAAAAATCTAGCCGTGATAGGCTACATAAATCTTTACGTAGCCTATCACTTTTTTTTTTTTTTTAACTTGGAAATGGTGGCGGTGGCAGCCGGTCAGAAGACCGGCCGCCGCAGCCGCCGAACCGCCTCTGGAACCGCCGCCGCTAGGGAGATTCACCCAAGGTAAGTCCCGTCCCGGCGGGGGTGGGGGGGGTGGCAGACCATTTCACCACAAATTTAGGGGGGCCGAATGTGCCGGCATTCGGCCTCCCCGAGATTCGTGGCGAAATTCTCTGACATCCCTATGTGAGTACAGATGGGGAGGAGAGCAGCATGCAGGGGAATCCCCCCTGTTATTTCCAATCACAAATCAGAGAGAACAGTGGGGATTACTTATTGTTGTTCTATGGTAGGCTTCCCCAACCTGGCTCCTTCCAGATGTTTTGGATTGCAATTCCCATCAGCCCCAACCAGCACAGCCTATAGTCAAGGATGAAGTGCGTTTTGTAGGCCAAAACATCTGGAGGGCACTGGTGGGGAAGGCTGCTATAGGACAAGAATGAAAATGCATCATGTGCAAGCTTGTTCTATGGCAAGCTTGCACACCCACTAAGCAAAATGAAGCCCACAAGCTACATACAGCAGCCCATCAGGGTCTCAGTAAACCTGATTTGTACTGACCCTTTAGCCTGCAAAAACAATGGGGCTGTCTAGTCCCTGGCAGGTCACAGTGCATGGCTGAGGGGTTGCAATTGACTTAGTGTGTCACAAGTTGTGCAGGCCTGCTCAGCTGGCTGGGGAAGAAGTGGGATCTTCTTCTCATCTCCAGAAATGCTGCATTGCTTTGGGTATGAGCAGGCAGGTCACCAAGTCTTCCAGAAAGGTAACTGGCCTGTCTTAAGATGTCTCTGCTCTTTTGGTTTATTCCATGCAAATTCTTGTTTAACGTGACAGTGAGCTACCAAAGCTTAAAATAATCTTCCTGATAGAATATATATTCAGGGTTTTTTGACCAGTTTCAAATTAGCCAAGTATCGATTCTAGCAGTGGGTCTGGAGCTAGATGATGCTGTGTTTGCTAAAGGACCAGCTTTAGAAGTGAAAAAGAAGTTCAAAGCAGAAGAACGAACCTCAGTGCTGAGGGTGAGGGCTTACTTTGACCAAAGGGCCATGAGGGGGCTGAAAGCAATTAGATGGCAGTGCTGGCAATACTATTAGGGTGCAATCCTATGCATATTTAGACAGAAAAAAGGCCTACAATTCCCAGCATGCCCCAGCCAGCTGGCTGGGGCATGCTGGGAACTGTAGGCATTTTTTTTTTCTGTCCAAACCTACATAGGATTGTGCCTTTAGTGTTCCAACATCCCATACTGTGTTAGGTCCATTACAGGTTACATGACTGTTTCTTTCCCTCCGTTGTGTTCTTGCAAGCCTAAATCTAAATGCATTTAATTGAGATTAGAGCCAATCACTTTGTACACTGAAAAGTACTGATTACTTGTAATACTTGCTCATTCAAAAGAAGGATACTTAGACATTCATTAAAATTGATGTTTGTCCGCCTTCAATTAAAAAGCCAACTCGTAGGTGTTGGGAATGCATCCTACAATAGTAATTTTAATATTCAGTGACCTTCCAAATTAATCATTAAATAATGCATTCCCTTGACCCTGCTTAAGCCTTCAATTTCTTAGGAACCATTCCTGTCTTTTGAATAGCCAGTACCCATTAAGGTGTCAAAGGTCAGAGAAGGATTTTGGCTCCCCCCCCCTTCAAATTACCACCTCTTTCCCACCACAATTTTAATAACATTCCAATTGTTTGTCATTGTTTGTTTTGTGAAAATACTTCATATTTATTATCTCTGCTAACAGCAAAGACTTTAACAAACTACTGATTCACAAATAAGTTTCAGTCAAAGGATTTTCACTGCTTTTGACAGAATGAGACATCTTTGCTCATTCCTCCCCCCGACCTTTTCCATTCTGTCCAATTCATATCCATATGGCAATCAGCATCCTGAGCTCAGGATTGTATGAGGTTTGACTGCAGATTGTGCTCACATTCAGGTTCAGGGTGTGTGAATGGGGTAAATTCTGAACATACTGTAAATGAACTGAAATGCATCCGTCTCTTGACAATCCTGTGAGACTCTTGTATTGGCATTTCTTTTCTTTTTTAAAATTATGTTTATTGAGTTTTAATCACATGTTTTCAATGTAATCAATGAGCACATAAAAATATTCTAAGAAAACGCAAACATTACATAGGAAATCCAGTTACATTACAGCCAACAGGGATGACAGGAGTTTCAATGTATTAATAACCTTACATTTATCCACAGAAGTTCTTCAGGGGTTTAAGATTCAGTTGTAATTATCGGAGGGTGCAATCCTATGGGGATAGGCAGCTGCCTCCAGACTTGGAGGTGACTACCTATCCAATGCAGGGCAGGAGAAACGCGGAGGGGATCGTCCCCTCCATGCTTCAGCCGCCCTACATTTGCAGCTGAATTTGCGGCTACATTTGCCCTACTATTTCAGCTGTCTAGCTGTGGGAAGGCGGAGCGGGGGAGGAGGCTGCTGGACAACACATGGGATGTGTCGTTCTGGCATTTCCACCATCCCCATCCCAGAATGCCCCCCAGGAACACCCCATTTTTTCTACTCTGCACTCCTCTTCTGTGCACGGAGCGTAAGGCTGTTCTGAGCTGCCTGCAAGGCAGTGTGCGGGGGGTTCAAGGTCGGTTCCCAGAAACCGACATATCCTATGGCCATCTAGCTTCTGACTAGCGGCCATAGGGTTGCTCCCTAAATGTATATTTCTATATCTGTCTATGACATGGTGGTAATTTTCTCTGGGAACCTTGTTTATTAATAATGTCAATGAATGTGTACCAGATATCCAGATTCTATAGAAGGTGTCAGATTCCTTTTGTTGTCTTTGGACCCTTATCTGTTTAGTTAGTTTTTCAACCAACACAATATTCCAAAGGTAGTAATACCACACAATTCTTGATAGATCTATAGATTCTTTCCAATGCTTTGCTATTAATTGATGAGATGCTACCATCATAAAAGTCAGCATTTCTTTGTCTGGTAAACGTTCATTAGGGCCACTAAAGATAGATAGTAGTGCCAATTAAGGATCCAGGTGAACCTCCACTCCTGTTATATTACTGAATTCTTGAAAGACCTCCCTCCAAAAGCTATGTATTTGTCCACATTCCCACCACATATGATAGTATGTACCTAATGTATTACACCCCCTCCAACGGTTCAGTGATGTTGTTTTGTATATGGTTTAAAGTACGCCAACCAAAATGGGCTTGAATCAATGTGATTTGAACTTCAGTGTGTACAAGAACATAACAGGAAGAGATCATGATTACTGACAGTATTGTCAGAAAATAATTATTGTCAGTAGATTTTGTCCATAAATATGGTCCTCTTGCTGCTCAGTGGTTATTATCTTGTTTAATAACTACTTGGACAGAGCCGGAAATTGGTGTACAGAGTGCTTCAGTGCTGGGATTCTGGCTACATGTACTGCTTCACTGAGTTTCTCTCTAGAACTAGCTGTAGTAGGAAGGCTTTTTAAATAAGTTGCCTTCAGCTTAATTAATTAAATTCTGTAATTGTGCTGGCTCTGAGCTGCTGTATTAGGTAGAAACTGATGTTTAATTTAAAAGCTTCAATAAGATTGGATATTTTTGAGAGGAGTTGGTGGCTGATGCTGAGAAGGTTGTTGTTTTTTAATCACACATCTTCCCTGTTCAGTCGCTTCAGTTCTTGCAGTAGTGAGGATGCTGTCTGTATCCAACTCTGAAAGCACAGCTGTCAAAACTGGTGCTCAGATCAACAATTACTACACAAAATAATCTAGTGAAATCTGTGGTAATACACAGGGATGGGCTTGTGTCACCATGCACTTTATTGAGGATATCTGCCACAGAAGGCTTAACATAGAATGCCACTGTCACTGAAGTCATACAGCTGTTTGTCATTGATGCAGTTTTTGTGGCTTTGATAGGGATGTATGTATTGTGTGAAATCTGTTCCATCAGTGTTCCATTATCCACCCATTGATAGAATCATATTTTTTGTTTCCAAATTTGTGCAAATTCATATTGGTGCAAATGTGTATTTGTGTGAGTTCACACATGCAAAAACATGCAATCCCCCACCCCAATGTGCATTTTCATGCTTTAGCCTATGGGGGAAATGCACATTTTGGGGCAGGTTTTTTTTTTCTTTTGTGTATTTTTCTGCGATGAAATTTGCACAAAATTTGGGAAAGTTAGAAAAATGGTCTACAAGTCTGTGGAATCTTGGGGCGGGGGGGAGCTGGTCTGCTGCAGAATCTGTGGGTCAGATTCACGGAAACCCAAACTCATTTCATCCCATTGCAGATTCCTCCGACATCCCTAGGCTTTGATAATGGAAGACTGCAATTTTTGTGGTGGCAACAAGGGGCTGGGGAAACTAAGATCCTGGCTAGATGTTATGCTCAAGCAGAAAGCTTAACCTGGCATGAACCTCAGGTAAACTTCACTCGCACTCCATCCCCCATTTTCAATGGAGAAAGTAACAAGTGAACTGTGTGGAACTGTGTTTTATTGCCTGTGGGTTGGATCCAGATGACCTTGAGTAGACCCATTGAAATCAATGGGACTTAAGTAAGTCATGACTAGGGATGGGTGAGAATTTTGTGTCAGCTTGATAAGAATTTGGAAGACTTTGGAAATTCCTTCATATTCAAGAAAGAAAGAACTTGAGGGGTTAAAAAAATGAATGTGGGAGAAAGTGAAACTGACAGATTTGCCCATCCAGGCCCTGGGCTTTGAGTGCCATGCTCTTAAAAGTCTTGGTCTGAATCCTGTACTTAACGTTGTTAGTGCTGAATTGGAGCCTGTTTCCCTGACAGGGTCCTCACCTTTAACAGATATATGGCAGGCAAGTACATCATGTTCCCTCTCCAGGCTGGAAAAAGCTGCACCTATTGAATTGGGCCAGTGTAGATAGGGATGTTGGAGGAATCCGGGGGGGGTGTGTGTGTGAAGCTCAACAAGCTTTCCTTGGTTTGTCCTCCTAGACTTTGATATGCTTTCTGCTGTGGAGCCAAGCTTGATTCGCATCCAGTCAGACCAGTTTGCAGATTTTACAGATTTTTTTGTGGCGAGCCGTATTTTGCACAAATAGAGATTTGCACAAATTTTACCTGCAATTTGCGCAAATTATGCAGATTATGGCTGCCACAATTAAAAAAAAAGGAAAAAGTTCCAGGAGTTTGGGAAAAGCTCGTGGCTCTGCCCATAAATGTAAGCCAAGTTGGGCATGCTGCAGAGCTCTTTTGAGTGGAAAGAGAGACAGACTTCCTAGCAACAGACATCCTTAAGTGTAGATGGGTGAGAATTTCAGTTCATTTCATTTTTGATCAGAATTTATCAAAATTCACAAATTTCTTCATAACTGGGAGAGAAAGAACTTGAGATTTATTTGTTTTTTTAAATATATTTTTATTTATTTTATCTTTATAAATGAAATAAACAATACCAAGAATACCAACAACCTGATCAATACTACAATTTCCCAGCAATACAATATTCTTATGAGGACACAACAATAACAAAAAGAAAAAGAAAAGAAAAGAAAAGGAAAAGAAAAGAAAAGAAAAGAAAAGAGGAAAAGTAAAGAAAAAGAAAATAAATTTCTTTCCCTTTCCCTCCCTTCTCCCTCCCCTTTAAAGGATTAAGTTTAAACTCCAATACCCCCTGCCCTCCGATGCCATTCTGTTTTAAAAACTATAAGAAATAGGCCTACAGGTCATTCCCAGTAGCCAATAATAATAATAATAATAATAATAATAATAATAATAATAATAATTAATAGAGATTTATTTTTAATTGAATGTGGGAGAAAGCGAAACTGACCAGTTTGTCCATCGTCAGTCATGACTAACTTGTCTCATTGATTTTTCTTAAGTATGACTAAGTCTGGATCCACTACCACTCTATTTTAAAGTCTTCCTGATGCTGAGATTCATTTCCAGAATTAAAGAATACCACAGGATTAGGAAGACCCTATGTTCAGATAAATGTAGTACAGCTCAAGATCACTTGTTACTTTGTCCACAGTGTAAGGGCTAAGGTGGGTGTCAGGCAAAATGCATGCACAGTAATACCCTGCTCAACCCCAAAGGATTTCCAGAATTTCTAACAATTAAATCAAATAAATACATTGAATTGTTGCAACAAAACAGGGTTAGGCAACTTGTGACCCTCTAGATGTTGTTGGATGGCAACTTCCACCACAGCCATTGTTGGATGGCAATTCTCACCATAGTCAGCATAGCTAATGGTGGAGGATGATGGAAGTTGCAGTCCAACAACATCTCGTGGGCCACAAGTTGCCCAGCCTTACATTAAACTAGGTGTCTAACTTGTGGTCTTCTAGATGTTTTAGCCTACAACTCCCATCAGCCCTAGCCAACATAGCCAATGGTAAGGGATCATGCGAGTTATAGGCCAAAACATCTTGAGAACCACAAGTTGTCTTCCCCTGCATTAAACCATTAAAACAGCTGAACAAAAACTGTAGACAATGTTAAAATCCCATAATGTGAGAGACAGCAAGGTAAAACCAAATATTGAAGACTCTTCCCGCAGACTGAGGTCACCTGAAGTTTCAGGGTTTCAGCCTTCTATTCGGGGTCTCCAGGGAATTAAAATTTGCTCAAAAGTGCAATTTTGTATGGAGCTTACCAAGGATTTTTTAGTACATGCTCTGAGCTATTGCTTTTTTTTATTTCTCTCATTTGCTTGGCCTCAATCATATTCAGCAGGAGGTCAGAGGAAATTTATCTTTCAAGATAGCACTTTGGAATTAATTACCATGGAGCACAGAAGTAAGTGGCAATAAAACCAGAGCAGGGGAGTAATGAGAACAACGGAAATTCTAACTCGCCGCTTCAGATACCAGAAGTCAAGATTACTTACATTAATATGTCTGTCACCTTGCTGTTTACAACCAATTGCAGGAAGGAAAAGGATGAACCGAAATTTTGAGTTGTTATTCTTGTTTAGGTTTTTTCATTTAAAAAATGTGAGCTAACAATGTAACTATATGAGTCTGAATACAAACATGAGCAGGAAACTGTTATTGCACTCATGTCCTACTTCTGGGCACCCCATATGCATTTTATTGGCCACTGTGGGAACAGACTGCTGGGCTAGGTAGCCTTTGGTCTGATCCAGAAGGGCTCTTTTTATGTTCTTCACTTCTGTTTTCTCCATTTGATGCCATAATCATGATAAATGACATTAAGGACAATTTGGCCTGTACTGTAGTTTAGTGGAAGAGCTAAGGCGGCCATGTGTCCTCTTTTAGAGAGGACTGTCCTCTGTTTTGAAGTCTTTCTATATCCGAAGGGTTTCTAGCAAGTCTGGTTTAAAAATAAAGAACCATCAGAAAGGAGAGCTGGGCCTTGAAGTTGCCAATCAACAGCACCTGGACAGCAGACTGAGTAGACAGGTCACCTGATCACCATGTTCCCTGCTAGTGCTATAGTGAGATGTAGTGTCTTGCTATTTAAACTACAAAAATCATTTCCAAATCTGCATCTATACATATAAATTAGCCTATGCACATTTTATGCAAACTGCTTTTCTCTTTTGTCCTCTCTTTTGTGATGCATTTCCTCCTTTCTGGAAATTAATAAGTAGCTATCCTAGGAAGATCATGTGCTTTTCAAATGGAAGTTCCCAGGTCCAGTCCCTGCCAGCTCCAATGAAGAGGACTAGATATCACGTGATAGAAAAGATCTCTTCTGGAGGTCTTGAAGGACTGCTGTCAGTCAAAGTAGATGATTCTGAGCCTCGTTTGACTACCCACCTTAGCATTCCAGTCTCCTGTAATGAAAATAACATCTCTTTTTGGCATATTATCCAGTAGGTGCTGCAGATCCTCATAGAACTGATCTACTTCTGCTTCTTCAGCATCTGTGGTTGGGACGTATATTTGGATCATTGTGATGTTGAATGGCTTACCCTGAATTCGAATTGAGATCATTCTATCATTTTTTGGATTGTATCCAAGCACTGCTTTAGCCACTTTATTATTAATTATGAAGGCTACTCCATTTCTTCTGTGGTCCTCTTGTCCACAGTAGTAGATCTGGTGGTCATGTGAAGTGAATTGATGTGAAGTGGCCCATTCCAGTCCATTTCAGTTCACTGACACCCAAAATGTCTATATTTAATCTTGATATTTCCCCAGTAACCACATCCAATTTGCCCTGGCTCATAGATCTTACATTCCAGGTTCCTATGGTGTGTTGATCTTTAGAACGTCGGATTCGTCGTTCACCACCAGCACCATCGGCCACTAGCCATCCTTTTGGCTTTGAGCTAGCTGCGTCATCACATCTGGGGCTACTTGAACTTATCCTCTGTTCCTCCCCAGTAGCATTTTGACCATCTTCCAACCTGGGAGTCCCATCGTCCGATGTTATACCGACATATCTCTGGTTGCACTGATCCATTTAATTTTCATGGCAAGAATACTGGGGCGGGGAGGAGAGCAATGACAAATCTTGATAAAATAGTGAAGAGCAGAGACATCACACCGACAACAAAGGTCCGCATTGTTGAAGCAATGGTATTCCCCATAGTAACCTATGGCTGTGAGAGCTGGACCATAAGGAAGGCTGAGTGAAGGAAGATAGATGCTTTTGAACTGTGGTGCTGGAGGAAAATTCTGAGAGTGCCTTGGACTGCAAGAAGATCAAACCAGTCCATACTCCAGGAAATCAAGCCAGACTGCGCACTTCAGGGAATGATATTAAAGGCAAAACTGAAGTACTTTGGCCACATAATGAGAAGACAGGACACCCTGGAGAAGATGCTGATGCTGGGGAAAGTGGAAGGCAAAAGGAAGAGGGGCCGACCAAGGGCAAGATGGATGGATGATATTCTGGAGGTGACGGACTCAACCTTGGGGGAGCTGGGGGTGGCGACGGCCAACAGGAAGCTCTGGTATGGGCTGGTCCATGAAGTCACGAAGAGTTGGAAGCGACTGGCAGGCAGAATGCCACCCAGTTGCACTTGACAACCCACAAGCTGAGTGGCAACTTCATAGCTGATGCATGAATTTGATATATTTCAGCAGCTCTGATTCTGCACTGAGATGCTGGTGAATGGAGAAATAATCGAGTTATTAAAATATTCTGAGTGAACCAGAGGGTTTGTCCACGCAGAATCAAACAATGTAAAAGACTGAAAAAGTTAACTATGAATTGGAGAATTAGATGTGAAGCAATAGTTTCCTTGTAAAATTAAGTAAAATGATTCCAGGTTGTCTTCCCATGGGTTTTCCATTGAATAGTTACAAAATGTGTTTGCATGGATTGTGGTAATCAACAGTATGCCACCTGTATTTGTGGTTTTATCTTCATGCCAGAGGTATTCCAAATAATGAGATACATGGCTCCCAATGAAGCAGAATACTTGGCCAAAAGAAGAAGTTGTTTTACCTGCTTTCTCAATGCATGCATGATACGAACTGAGGAAAGCTCCCAAATGATTCCTGACCTTGATTATGTTCACCTGAAGGAAAACATATCTGCTGAAAATGGGAAAGTTCAGAAAGTTAAAGCATCTGTGTTTCAGGAGAGCAGACATGTCGTATTTGGGTTTGGATGTATCAAGGGTTGGATTCAGATGAACAGCTTTTGCTCCTAATGTGCATTAGATTCTGTAGGCAGAAGCATACACTGAGAATCAAGTGAAATAATTTCAGTGACGTGGCTGTTACATCTTCAGCCAAATTATCCCAGTATACACAAACAACAAATCGAGTGTTTCAGCTACACTTCCTTGCTGGCAATCTTGAATAATTCACAGGTCACTGGGGTTCCATTTGGAACTGAGAACTCTTCCTGTCAGAGGTTAACAAGTTTGCTAATAGGATGTCCAATTGCTTAGCTATTACAATGGGGGCTACTCTGTTTCCAGATGGTGGTTGTGAGTGGTGGAGTGTAAGATTTTATCCAATGCTGCTCTTTTGCCAGCAGAACAGGCACTATTGGCAGGCTGGATTCCCTTTCCCTTCTGCAACCCCATGCATGCCACCCAAATCTGCTCTGGATGGTTGGGAAACCCTCCGAAGCATATTTGGGGGGCACACAGGGGATTGCTGGGGGAAGGTGGGAAAGGGAAACTTCACTGAGTGAGCAGATGTCCACTCATGTAATGTTGGATGTAGCCCATCTCTTGCTACAGGAACTGACTTCATCATGATTGGTCAGGTTCCATAAACTGGTGATGCTAGAAGTAAGAGGGTCACAATTATGGAGTACAAGTCATACAGTCTTTAATACAAATATGTGCATGTACATATTACTTACAAAACTCAAAATGGAGATGTAAATGTTAAAGAAATATCTGGATTTCCAAGCACTTGAGAATATGGTTCTTTTTCTTTATAAGGGAAGTGGTGGGACAACTCTTAATTAAACACAATTCGATTGACATTTGTTAAGAACAGATAAAATTGCCCCAAGGGCTGGATTGGGCTCTCCGGTCACCAGCTGGGCATTCCTGGTTCACACAATCATTTATCCTAAGAAGGTCAAGGGAAGTGCCTGTCAGGAATGCCTTGACGGCCTCCCCCAGTAGATCCCAATAGCCAACTCAAGACACAGACGAAAGGGAATTCTTTTCAAAGCTTTAATCCCATTACAGCTTAATGACTCTTTCAGATGCTCATCACCAGCGGCCAGAGCAAGGGACAGGAGCATGGCCTAACCTTCAGGCAAGCAGTTGATCCCCATTTGAAAGGGAGTCACTTGAAGACCCAGAACTTATGGGCTAGGGAAAGATCCTCCCTCTTTCCCTTGGGTCCATGGGAGGCGGCCATTGCTTGCGTGCCAAACGGGCGCTACGCCTCCTCTCCGCGCCCTCCATCTCTCCTCACTCTTTGCATCTGCGTCCAGCATCTAAGAAGCCCCCCTCCTGCACTCCCTCACTACCTGGGTCACTAAGTATCTCTGGAATGCCAGGAGGAGGAATCTCTGCCAGGTGCTGAGCCTGTGAGGGATGAGCTGGCTCCTCTCCCACAGATGGCTGTTCCTTCTCAGAATCAGAACTGCTCTGGGGCTCTCTGGGCTGAGTTTCCACCCTGATAGTGCCATACTGAAGGTGCTGTTGCACCTGTCAGAGCACAGTCCCTCAGGTGGAGGACTGTCCTCTGTAAAGAAGGATACATGTCTACCCTAAGCAAGGCTACCATCTGCCAAAATGAGCATGTGAAAAGGCCTCTTGGTTTAATGGTGCAAACTTCCAAAAGGTGTAGGACCCTTCATGTGGGCAAGGAGTTCCCCAGTGGAATTCTTGATGGATGGATCCAATCCACATAAATATATCCACTGAAATTAATGAGGTAGCTTAAGAACACAGGAGGCCTATATGTACACATATCTCTGAGTGAAGGAAACTCTATTAAAGTTGCACATTGAGCATGGTTTGTGCAATACATGGTATAACAGACACAGAATCATGGAATCATAGAATAGTAGGGTTGGAAGGGGGCCTACAAGGCCATCGAGTCCAACCCCCTGCTCAGTGCAGGAATCCATGTCAGAGCATCCCTGACAGATGGCTGTCCAGCCTCGTCTTGAATGCCTCCGGTGTGGGAGAGCCCACCACCTCCCCAGGTCATTGGTTCCATTGTCGTATTGCTTGAACAAGTCAGGAAGTTTTTTCTGATGTTCAGCTGAAATCTGGCTTCCTTTAACTTGAGCACATTTATGTTTAGCAAAACAAAACAAAAAAACCCAAACCCACATCCCTTTATGTAAAGTTAGATTATTTTGTCTTCTACATCTTATCTAGCACCATGTTGCCTGTTCTTGCTAAAGCTGTCAAAAGGAGTTAACTGGCAATTAATACAAATAATTATGAAAAAATATTAGAGAGAATATGTTAAGCTATTTCTGCTAATGAATGTCAAGATCACTTACACAGTGGGGTCATGAAGCAAAGCAAGTCCACCCTTTAAGGGCGCAATCCTATGGGCATAGGCAGCCACCTCCAAACTCAGAGGTGACCGCCTATCCAATGCAAGACAGGAGAAGCATGAAGGGGATTGTCCCCTCCGTACTTCAGCCACCCTACATTTGTAGCTAGACAACCCATTTTGGGGAGGTGGAGTGGGGGAAGCGGCTGCCCAACGACACATAGGATGTGTCATACTGGCATTTCCACCTTTCCTGACCTGGAACGCCCCCCCGGAACAACCCGTTTTCACCGCTCTGCACTCCTCTTCCAAGCATGGAGTGCGGGGCTGTTCTGAGCTGCCTGCAAGGCATAGTGGGAAGGTTGGTTTTCCGGGAACCCACATATCCTACGGCCATCTAGCCACTGACAAGCAGCCATAGGATTGCTCCCTCCGTTTTTTAATACAAAGCCATAATTACAAATCCAGCCCAAAAGTATTTTTGATATGTTCCACTTGGCTATTGATACTGAATGGCAGACAGAACTGAAACAAGCATTCAAAAACAGGACCAGACACTTCACATTGTAAGTATTCTGAATGGCCTCACTGATTCTCTGAAGCGGCAATTTACAGTTTACAAAATACTGAATAAAGCAAAGAAGTGCTTTTGACTTAGTCATTGGTTCCCTTTTGGAGCAGCGCAGCCCTAAAACAAAAGCAGTCTGTCCAGCCATGTCTATAGGCAAGAACTATTCGACTCATCTTTACTTAGGTGTTTGGGGAAAATTCTGACCACAATTGCAGGTCATCTTGAGAAGAGGCAAAGCTGAGGCCCTAATGAGATCTTATTGTCTGGAGTGTGCTTTCCAAGTCTTTTGTCGTTCAGACCTGAGGCTTATTTCAGGGGTGGGAAAACATTTTTGGCCCAACGGCCAGATTTCCCCTTCATAAAACTCTCAGGGGTCTATGCCAGCATTGAGTGTGACCCAAGCTCAAAGTGGGCATGGCCACCCCAATCTCTTTCACACACACCATCTGACTATTCATATAACCCACCATCCACCATTCTCTCTAGCTCATACACACACACCTTCCAGCCACCCTCAGCTGATTCATGGGCATCTTAAACCTTCCCACTTAGCACATCATGATGGGGATGAAAATCAGCACCCCCCCCACCTCCATTCAGCTGACCAGCATGGACCAGTTGAGGAGCGTAGGGGCCCCTGATTTTCATCCCTGTTATGATGTACTGGACGGGGAGGTTTAAACCTCCTACCAATCTCACTGCAATGGAGATGAAAATGCATGGATCAGCTGAAGCTGGGAGGTAAGAAATATG
Organism: Heloderma suspectum; assembly: GCF_057233095.1. NCBI lineage: Eukaryota > Metazoa > Chordata > Lepidosauria > Squamata > Helodermatidae > Heloderma > Heloderma suspectum. The sequence continues at coordinate 326,467,800 of NC_139459.1, read as the reverse complement.
CGGGGAAGGATGTATGGATCTTGGTAAATTCATTTTGTCTGTGTTTTGCAGATGGTGTCATGAGCTCCCTGGCAGCCTCTTTCAGTAGACTCCAATAGCCAACTCAAGACACAGACGAAAGGATTATTTTCAAAGCTTTAATCCTATTACAACTTAATGACTCTTTCAGATGCTAATCACCAGCAACTAAGCAATGAACAGCAGAATGGCCTATGCGCCGAGTAGGCAGTTGATCCCCGTTTGAAGGAGAGTCACTTGAGGACCCTGAACTTATGGGCTAAGGAGAGAATCCTCCCTCTTTCCCTTGGGTCCATGGGAGGCAGCCGTTGCTTGCGCGCCAAATGGGCGCTACTCATCCTTTCCGCGCCCTCCATCGCTCGTCGCTCTCTGCATCTGCATCGAGCATCTAGCAAGCCCCGTTCCCACACTTTCTCACTGCTAGGATCACTATCTAACTCAGGAATGCCGGCAGGAGGAATCTCTGCCAGGTGCTGAGCCTGTGAGGGATGAGCGGGCTCCTCTCCCACGGATTGCTGTTCCTCAGAATCAGAACTGCTCTGGGGCTCTATGGGCTCAGTTTCCACCCTGACAGATGGTCAGTCTTTTTGCATTCTGTCATCCACTCATTGTCAGAACTGGATTTTTGGGGGGGATGTATGAGAATCTCATTCCACTTGTAAAGTGCACATTAGCACAGTGTGAACTTTCACTAATGCACAGTAGCGTTAATATGTAGTTGTGCTAATGCCCATTAGCATGTGAATCTACGCAAATCCCTCCCCAAAGTTAAAAAAACAACAACAGTCCATAGGTCTGCAGAATCTGCACAACTTGGAAAAGCTGGTCTGCTATGAAATCCAGAGGTCAGATTCATAGAAATCTGAACTCATTTGAATCCATTGTGGATTTCTCTGACATCCATATGTGTGGGTAGGTGCTAATTGATAATGGAGTTGGAGAGGCAAAGCTTTGAAGCTTCTCCATTCTGTTCCCTCCCTCTAAGGGCCATGTGGCCTATAACCAGTGCTTTCTCTTGCCTATCTCCCAGGGAGCTGGGTCCAAATCTGTTACCCCACCTACTTTACTGAGGGGGTGGGTTACATAGTGCAACAACACAGCCAGTGTGGCGCAGTGGCGAGAGTGCTGGATGGGGAGCCAGGAGATCCGGGTTCTAGTCCCCACTCGGCCATGGAAGCTCACTGGGTGACTTTGGGCCAGTCACAGACTCTCAGCCCAGCCTACCTCACAGGGTTGTTGTTGTGAGGCTAAAAGGGAGAGGAGGAAGAGGAGGAGAATGTACACCACCTTAGGTTCCTTAATGAGGAAAAAAGGTGGGATATAAATGCAATAAATAAATATTAAATAAATAAGCAACAGTGGTCCCTTCTCATGACCAAACATTCCCTCTTCCCATGTTCCCTCTGTGTATATATGTATTGGCCCCAGGAGCGTAGCCAAGTCATTTGTAGTGTTAGAGGGGCCTAGAGATCCATAATGCTTGCTTAAGTTCATTATTGGTGCAATTCCCATGCGAGTAAGCCTCTGAGCATGTGCAGATGAGTCAAGGTCCGATAACAGACTTCTTGGTGCATTCCTTGCTAATGAGAAGAGTCTTTATCTCTGATGTGCCTGGGAAGCAAAGTCTGTTTACAGGTGGCTGTGCCTGAGAACCAAACACTTCTAGCCTATGCTGAGAATGAACGCTAGGTGCGCGTGCTGTTGAAACGCTCCTTATTGCTAACCTGTAGAGTATAAGACCCATTGTACCCAGTGGCTCGGGGTTCAGAGAAGCTGTCTGATCCAACCACTGGGTACGCCTTTGTGCTGTAAGTTACCCAATAAAGTCTCCTTGTAAGCAAACCTCTGTGTCTGATTTATCACTATCTTGGCACGTCTAACCTAAGAGTTCGACGCCCATGGCCGGGGCGACACAATATAAGGCATTTTATTTTGCTTCAAGTTGGGTTCCTCCCTCCTGCAACTATGGGGGGGGGGGATCTACTTCAAGATATTTGGAAACAACCATTCTTTTCATCCTCAATTCTTTTTAAAAAAGGTAACCTCCCAGGCTGGATACAAACCAAGAGCTGAACAGAACACCTCCCATATCTTGCATGTATTGATTGCTCAGTTACATTTGTTTGGGACAAATCACAGTGTTCATCCAGTTTGACCCAGTTCGGTAATGTTCAAGCTCAGTCCCCATTTTGTATTTGATCATCTAACCCACATTTAACTAGTTCAGTAACAAAAATATGATGGGGAACTTTGTCAAATGCTTTATTGAAATCAAGATAAATTACATCTATAGCATTTTATGTGAAACTTGGAAGGAAAGAAAGAAAGGTTTGGCAGGATTTAGTTGTGACAAATCCATACTGGGGTTTACTACCAAATACTGCACTGATAGCAAGAAACGTATGGATTGGCTGCTTTATAATGTGTATATACTAGTATTTGTTCTGTCTCTGTTGTAGCACGGGCTTAACAACACTGAAAGCTGCTGTGGGTGAGGTTACAGGGTTCCACTACAGATCAGGTCTTGATCAGGGTTTTGATCAATTCAGTTTTCCCAGGAGGCAGGAACAGGAATGGGAGAGCCCCACTAGGGATGTACAAAAGTCACTTACCTTTTCGCGGATTCTGTTCATGGTGTGGGGGGGAGGCGTTCCATCCCTCCCCACGGAATCCTCGACGGGGGGGGAGGTGATCCGGTCCTCCCCCCCAGAATCCTCGATGGCCAGCTGTGCTTCGCGGCGGCTCTGCGGAGAAGCCGGCCAGGCCCAGGCCAGGGCTGTCCGCAGCCGGATTTCTGGTCGCGGAGAGCTCTGGGTAAAACCCCCCCCAAAAACACGTACACAAATGGTGGCGGCTATGGCCGGCACCATTTGCATTCCTTATTTTTCTCTGTCTTAGTCTACGTCAATATTTACATAGACTAAGACAAGAAAGGGGAACGCAAATAGCGTACTGGGCGCTATTTGCGTTCCCCTTTCTTGTCTTTGTTTTAGTCTACGTAAATATTTACGTAGACTAAGACAGCGAAAAATAAGGAACGCAAATGGCGACAGCCGTAGCCGCCGCCATTTGCGTACTCGATTTTTTTTTTTTTTACCCATCCATGATAGGCTACGTAAGTCTTTACGTAGCCTATGACTGATGTTAAAAAAAAAAGACGAGAGTGCAAATGGCGGTGGCGGCAGCCAGTCGGAAGAACAGCCGCCACCGAAGCCGCCGCTGGAGTTGCCGCCATCCAGAACATCCGCCCCAGGTAAGTCTCATCCCGTGGGGGAGCCGTGGGGGGTGGGGGGGTGGCAGGCCGTTCTGCCATGGATTTCGGGGGCCAAATGCACTGGCATTCAGCCTCGCTGAGATCCGTGGCGGAATTCTCTGACATCCCTAAGCCCCACAGTGAGCTCAAAGTGCAGGTGGAAGCCAGAAAGCATTGTCTGAATGGCCCTTGCTTGCTTGCTTGCATGTAGGGCTGAAGTGTGGAGGGAGAGATGTGGACGCACATGTAAGCCCCACCTCCAGCATTCCTGGGCACCTGGTACCCAGTTAGTCTTTGTGTTCAGTGCTAGAGGGCTCTGTAAGTGTGTTCAGCTGAACATGTTTATCAAGTTCCCATGACTGCAAACCCTGCCTTATCAGGGTTTCTGATGGTGGAAGGTCTGTAAACATGTTCAGCTGAACACGTTTACAGAGCCCTCTTTAGAGCTTTGCACTTAACATGCAAAGGTCTAACTTGGTCCTGGGTGTGTGGGGACACTGGAGGCAGGGCTTACATGTGCAATGACATTCCCCTCCATACTTTAGCCCTGCAAATGAGCAAGAGAGGGCTATTCACACAAGCAACAAATTGTGACATTGAGCCTTAAGCTGGGGTTTGGCTTTCTTTAGACTGGTTAGCTCTGCTTCCACAATGACTACGGCCTTTTCTCTTAAAGGGTCCTGGTTTGGTTTGGTAGGTTTTTAGCAGCCTTAGGCTGTGATGGCACAGAAGTGGCCGTAGCATGCTGGTGTCTTCATGGGTGAAGTCCTCCAAGTCTGAGGATGGCAATGTTACCACCCATGGATCCAGAGTCGCAGGTCCCCGGGCTTTTTCTGGAGAACTGGGACCTAGGGAGGTGGAAGCCTCAGGACACCTTTGTGTAACTAAGTCCTTTCCATGAATGGTTAATTCAGGGGCCTCGTCTTCTGAGGATGAGGGGTTGGGATCCTCTGAAGATGAGGTTTTGGAGTCCTGGCCCATGACAGCATCTCCCCTGCTATTGAAGTCAGACTAACCAGTCTTCAGGTTCTCCTTTCCCCTCCTTTAGAAGATTGGGGCAACTTTCTTTAGTGTTAGAACATCTGTCAAAGATGACAGAGTTTCTAAGAGCACAACAGCAATTTGTTTAAGTATTATAGATATAAATTTAGGGTTAAATGAATATGTAACAGAATAAAATGTACAGTGAGGATGTTTAAACATGGTGGTGGTAGATTTAGGGAGCAATCCTATCGGGATAGGTGGCCACCTCCGAGCTCGGAGGCAACCGCCTATCCAATGCAGGGCAGGACTAACGTGGAGGGGATCATCCCCTCTGCACTTCGGCTGCTCTGCATTTGCAGCTAGACAGCCAGGAAGTCAGAGCATGGGAAGCAGCAGCCGGATGACATGTTGGCTGTGTTGTACCAGATTTCTGAGGTCCCTACCCCAGCACGCCCCCAGTAATGGCCTGTTTTCACTACTCCACACTCCTCTTCTGAGCGTGGGGTGCAGGGCCGTTCTGAGCTTCCTGAAAGGCAGAGTAGGATGGGGGAAGGTCGGTTCTCCAGGAACCCACATATCCTATGGCCAGCTAGCCGCTGACTAGCAGCCATAGGATTACACCCTAAGCTTTTCTTGTGAATGAACCAACATTCTGGAAGCCCCATTGTCCTAACCACTGAAAGGAAGAAACAGTCCTGTCCTTCCTTATCAAATATAGATTAGGTTCACATTTGACCTTAGAACTATTCCATTCCATCCTAATTATTTTATTTTTTTCCCCTCAGTACACCTATCTCATTTTTTTATCTTCTGCTGGGTAGGGGTATATGAACCCCACTCACCATTCTGCCTGGGGGTCCATGGGGGGGAGGCAATCCCTCCCTCCCCCCGGAATCCTCCCTGGCTGACTCCGCTCCATGGCAAGTCCGTGGAGCCGCTGGCGAGGCCCGTCCGCAGCTGGACTTCCGTCCGCTGCCGGTCTGCGTCCACAAATGGCATCCAGCGTAGCAGAGGACATTTGCGTCCCTGCTCTTTGCCGTAATAGGCTATGTAAATATTTATGTAGCCTATCACAAACAGAGCAGGGACGCAAATGGAGTCTGCCATGCCAGATGTCATTTGCAGATGCAGACCGGCAGCGGACGCAGGTGCAGACTCAGCAGACGGACCTGGACCTGGCCGGCAGCAGGTAGGGTCCATCCATGGTGATGGAGGTAAGGGGTCTCACTGGAGTCTGTGGCAGAATTCTCCACCATCCCTACTGCTGGGTGGATACCAAATGAGGCATTGATGTACAGCAAATTCAGCTGCAATAGAATTTTGGTTATATATGAAGACAATTCTTCAAGGTCACTGACTTTTCAGGGGTTTAGATATCATGCAGGGTATGAGTGATTGTTTTTCTCCTTGTATTCAGATTGTGGGCCAAACACTAATCAGTCTGCATATGTCACTGCTGATGATGAGTCCTACATTGAGTCCTATAAAGGAAGCATTGCAGTAGGATGGGGTATAAAGGAAAACAAAAGCATTTATGAGCACATGTAAGTAAAACATTAAGTAGATCTGTCCTTTTAAAATATACACCTTTGCTATATTATTGTTTATACAGGAACCAAGACTTTAGTTATTTTTTCAATAACCTCTCATAACAACAAGAAAGTCATGTATTTCCTACATGCATATATTATGGCTGAGCTGAAATTTGTCAAGACGTTTTTATAAGAAAATTTCTGAGATGCTTCTTTTCCTCTAACCTCACCTTCCCCACCTAGAAAAAGGAGTACAGTTTGTAGAGTTTTCTCCAAACATCTTCTGTCTTTTTTTCTCTCTTTTTTGGTGGTGGCTGCCATTTCCACCCCACGACATCATAGAATGGCATAAAATCCAAGGCAATGTAAAGGATACAAAATAGTGGTTAGGCTACGAACACAGTTTCTGCTGCTGTTACTTGCTGTGGCAATTAAAAAAAAAAGTTTTAAAAAACTATAGGGAAAAAGTAGTGCTGTGCCGAAAATTTTGATTCCTCCATTTTTGGCATTTCATGGGGTGGGGTTAAAATGAAAACTCTGGCAAAAGAGGCTGGGGAAGTTAGAATTTTGAATATTTTTCTCCTTGGGGAGGAGGACAGGATTTCTGCTTACCCTTTTAAGTGTAGGCAGTGGCTGAGGGGTCTTCTCTCTATTTTTCTATTATTATTGTTTTACTTTAAAACACTACCTGCTCTTTGAGCAGCCCAGGACTCTATAGAGAAGCTTATCCAGCCCAGCAGCTCTTTCTGAACTCCCATGAGACCGTGTGACCTCACTAGGGATGTATGAAAGTCACTTACCTTTTCGCAGATTCTGTTCGTGGGGGGGGGAGGCACTCCATCCCTCCCCCTGGAATCCTCGACGGGGGGAGAGGCGATCCAGTCCTCCCCCCCAGAATCCTCGACGGCAGGCTCTGCTCCGCGGTGGCTCCGCGGAGCAGCTGGCCAGGGCTGTCCGCAACCGGATTTCCATAGCGGCCACCATTTGCATCCAGCAAGGCAGCCGTGATAGGCTACGTAAGTCTTTACGTAGCCTATCACGGCTGGGCAAAAAAAAAGAAAAGAAACACCCAGCATACGCAGATGGTGGCAGTTACAGCGGCCGCCATTTGCATTCCCTACTTTTTGCAGATTTATCTTACATAAATATTTACGTAAGATAAAATGGTGAAAGAAAGGGGAACGCAAATAGCGTAGTGGACGCTATTTGCGTTCCTTTATTTTTCGCTGTTGTAGTCTACGTAAATATTTACATAGGCTAGAATGGTGAAAAATAAAGGAATGCAAATAGCGTCCGCTACGCTATTTGCATTCACCTTTTTTTCACCGTTTTATCTTATGTAAATATTTACGTAAGATAAATTGGCGAAAAATAGGGAACGCAAATGGCGGCTGCCGTAGCCGCCGCCATTTGCATACGCTGGGTTTGGGGGGGGGGGTTAGCCATGATAGGCTACGTAAATTCTTATGTAGCCTATCACGGCTGCAAGGATGGCAATGGCGGCGGCAGCAGCCCGGCCAGGAGACCAGCCACTGGAGCCGCCACTGCCGCCGGAGCTGCCGCCGAGTCTGCCGCATCCGCCCCAGGTAAGTGCCATGCCGGGGGGGATTCCGTGGGGGGGGCAGGGGGCAGGAGGCCATTCTGCCACAGATTCTGGGGGGCCAGGTTCTAAAGAATCCCGCCTCACTGGAATCCATGTTGGAATTCTCTGCCATTCCTAGACCTCGCCCTCTCCTACAGGATTTCAGGAAGTGCTCCCAGGCTGCAGAAGCTGAAAAGCAAGAGTAAATAGAGCTTTTAGAGCTTTAGAAAAGCTCTATTCTTCCTTGCAACAACACAGCAAGCAAGATAAGATTTTTTCTAAAGCTCTAAAGTTCCCATTTGTTCTTGTTTGCCTGGGACTCTTTGTAAAGAAGCTTCTGCAAGCCAGAAGTTCTTCCTGAATGCCTATTGGAGAAGGCCTGGTCACATGGTCTCACAGGAGTTCAAGAAGTGCTGTCGGGCTGGAGAAGCCTGTCTATAACGAGTCTCATGCTGGGGGCATTTTTCAAATAAAAACAATAAAAGAAAAAAGAAAGAAAGAAAGAAAGAAAGATCCTTCATCCACTTCCCAGACTTAAAAGGTAAGTAGAAACCTACTCCCCCGCCCCCGACCAAGGCAAAAATTATTCAAAATTCTCTCCCCCCCCTCTGCAAAAGAGGTGGATAAAACAAAGCCTGTTTCTCAGGGAGAGAAAATAGGGGTGTACGGATTACTCACCCTGTTCCAGTGGGGCCATTAGCTGGGGGGGGGGGAGATGATCCATCCCTCCTCCCCTGGAATCCTCCCTAGCCAGCTGTGCTCCGTGGTGACCCACGGAGCCGCCGGCCGGGCCTGCCCACACCTGGGCTTCCGTCCACTGCCGGGCTGTAATGATGCACACCATCATCATGCATAGTGCTTTACAAAGAACATGAGGACAGGTCTCTACTCCCAGGAGCTTACGATCTAAAATTTGACACAGAGGAAGGGGAGGGGAGGAAAGGGGAGACAGGGCTAAACAGGGGAGTGAAATACCATCTTTTTATTTGCACATGCTTAAGCTTAGTTTCAGGCAGTACAAGGCATGGGAAGTAGGAATTGGGCCAAAGGCTTCATAGAAAGGGTAAGTTTGGAGGAGGGATTTGAATGACGAGAGATGGCATCACACACATGCCCTGGGAGGCTGTAAGGGAGAAAAGGCAGAGTCTTTTGAGGAAGCAGGAGGCTTTAGAGGCAGCTCTTCTCCTGTTCTGGGCAAAGAGGTAGACCAGTGGTTATTTTTTGAGGCACCTGCTGGACTGTGGTTCTCTCCAAGGCCCTAGCCCCCTTCAGGGATTTAAAATGGAGATCTGAAGCTTGCAGTTAGTTTGTACCCATTAGTCCTGCCCCCACATCCCCGTCCCCACAGAGAGGGAGTTTTGCCATGAAGGTCTGAAGGCAGCTTCTATTCATGTTGGCTCAGCTGATGGCGCTTAGCAGCCTCTGTGTGATGGGCAGCCCTGCACATGAAGGCTTCGAATCGAAGCACATTCATTGGAACATGCGTAGAAGCCCCTTTCAGACTTCCATGCTGGACACACAAAGGTCTGAAGCTAGGGATGGCGTGGGCACCCAATCCTGTCTGGAAATCCAGCAGAACTGCTCCTGCCTACACCCCTGAGAAACATGGTCTGTAGTATAAACATGCTGTTAGTAGAGAAGTGAAGACATGAAAAGACCTGCGGGGGAAACTCCAGAAAAAAACAGAAAAAAAAATCCCTCCTCCAAATTTTCCAGAAATCCTTGGGGGGAAATGGGAGGATTCACCCACATTTTGGGGGGGGGGGGTCCTCCCATTTTTTCCTATTTTTTTCCCCAGGCCTTGACATTTTTAGCTGTGAATTAAACCTCCTTTTGACCAGGGGAAAATCGTTGCAACAAAATTTAAGAATCCCTGCCACAAGATATTGTTGAAGTGAAGCACCATAAACCATTTTTCGGGTCTCTTCTGAAGTCTATCCTAGGAGGTACCAATTTAATTATGGTGGAGTACTTGATAAAATGTAGGAAGACACATTTATCTAGAAACCTACATTAAAATTTGGAGGGGTGAAAAGTTATGAGTAAAGCTTAGGGCTGTCAATATTCCTTAAACTTGAAAATACTTATTAAATATGATATGCTTAACACATGCTGCTGTCAGATTTCATTTTTGGCTATGTGAAATACATGAACAGATTAGCTTCCTCGTTTCTTTTTGCTTCTTCTCAAGGCTTGTTTGTTTAATCCCCATCACATGTAATGGCTGAGGCTGTCTGTTATCTACATATGTTTTGTGGTGACCATGTTTGCAAATGCAGCCTATAATTTTAGATAGTGAAAGGGAGATGTTTATTTGTCAGAGAGCTAAATGTGTGTTTTGAGAGTCTAATTTGAGTTGTTATTGTTAATAATAATAATAATAATAATAATAATAATAATTAGGGGCTTTATTATTTCATCTTCCCCATATCTACTTTATATGTTGACTGAATATCTGCTAACTCTGCTTCTCCGCTACCCTACATATATCATGGTAATTCCTTCCCTGTCCCAAACCTGCCAGTGAGAGAAATGGAAAAGGAACCCAGTCAGCTGGGTTGCTCTTTCCTAGGGATGTCTCAAGCATCCATTTGAGGGCTCGAACTCAGCAAGTTCCTGCCAGTTCAGCCCCCCAGACGCCAGTCTGCAACCCCCTGCTCTTGCCCAACTCGTTGCATGCCGAGTCAGGCAAGCATCATGGTCCCTCCTCCTTGCCCAAGCGTTGCTCTTGGCAGCAGCGGTAGCTAGGGATGTCAGAGAATTTCTCCACGAATCTCCGGGAGGCCGAATGCCAACGCATTCGGCCCCCCAAAATTGGTGGAGAAACAGATAGCCCCTCCGCCCCCCCCCCCCCCGGGATGGGACTTACCTTGAGTGAATGTCCCTGGTGGCGGCAGCTCCCGGCGGCGGTTTGGCGGCAGTTTGGCAGCAGCGGCGGCCGGTCTTCTGACTGGCCGCCGCCGCCATTTCCAAGTAAAACAACAACAACAAACTTGATAGGCTACGTAAATCTTTACGTAGCCTATCAAGTTTGTTGTTGTTGTTTTATCACGGCTATCAAGTTTGTTGTTGTTGTTTTATCACGGCTAGATTTTCAAAAAACACTGTGATAGGCTACGTAAATGTTTACGTAGCCTATCACGGCTGACTTTGGGGGGGAAAAAAAAAGTGCGTACGCAAATGGCGGCGCCCATGGATGCCGCCATTTGCATACGTGCTTTTTTTTTCCCCCAAAGTCAGCCGTGATAGGCTACGTAAACATTTACATAGCCTATCACTGCTGACTGCAGGCCAGGGACGCAAACAGCAGCGGCTATGGCCGCCGCCATTTGTGTCCCGGCAGGAGAAGGGGTTTCGCGGCCGGAGAGACGGGGTGCTCCCCCCCGGCCAAAATTTCAGCGGGGAGGGACGGGGCGCCTCCCCCCCACCCAGAATTTCAGGGGGAGGGACGGAGTGCCTCCCCCCCCACTGCGAAGCAAGCTTCAGGATCAGGTAAGTGACTTTCGTCCATCCCTAGTGGTAGCAGGATGGGAGCTGAGATCTCTCTCAGTTCCCATCCTGCCGTCACCGCCTCAGCCACCAAGCGCAACCACGCCCCTCTCTGCTGGTGCTCAGCAGAGAGGGATGCAGTTGCTCTCGGCAGTGGCGGTGATGGCAGGATGGATAGCAAAATGGAAGTGCCATGTGCTCCTTTCTCGGTTCCCTTCCTGCTGCCTCAGCTGCTGCCGATGACAGCAGTTGCACCCCTGTCTACCGGCGTTCGGCAGAGAGGGACGCAGTTGCTCTTGGCAGTGGTGGCAGCAGGATGGTAAATAAGAGGGTGCGCCATGTGCATCCACTTCAGTTCCTATCCTGCTGCCTTCATTGCTGCCAACTAGAGCAACTGCGCCCCTTTCTGCCTTTGCTCGGCAGAGAGGGACGCAGTTGCTCTCAGTGGCGGCAGCAACAGCGCTCGTCGGGGTCCTGTGAACCACCGGCCAGGTTGTGTCCAGCATGCCCAGCATGAGCAGGGGTGGGCAGTGGGCAGGGATCCGGCCAGTGGGTTGCGGGGTGGTCTCGGTTGAGTTCACACAACCTTACTCTTTCCACCTTGGTGGGATGGTCCGGCCCTCTTAACTGAGCACTGGTACATGGAAGGGCTCCCCCTCTGCCAACTGGTAATGCTTCTTCTCTGATCAACCCCTGTAGAGATGAGGATGTGAGTAGAGATGTCCTTCACTGGGAAATCCAGTTCTTTTTTGGCTCAAAGGAGTTCAGTGGTGAGTACGACTTGCTTTGCATCTGCAAGCCAAACTGCAGGCTGTTCCCTGAACTCTGTGAACCTTTTTCTGTGATTTTTGTAAGGTTCTGAAATTTGCGCACATTTCTGAGCAATTTGCTCACATTATGGCCAAATTTGCACAAAATACGCACATTCAATTTCAATCTGCAATTTACACAGTTGGGGTGTAATTTCTGCAAATTGCAGAACCTTCCAAAAATGCGAACAATTCCAAGAAAATCCGCAAACTGGCCCCATTCACTGCAGATTGAGCTGGGCACCACTGCAGGAACCGAAATGAAGGGCCGAGCCTAGGAACACCGATTGGACTCTACCCCCAAAATGGATTTCTCCAACATTCTTTGATGTCCTCAGCTGCCTTGTTCTCACTGCCTTGCCCACCATGTCTTCTCCTGGGCAGGGTGAGGGTTTGCCAAGTTCTTTCCATGTGCAAGTGAGGGGATGGGGAAGAACCAGAGAGCAGAGAAATATTTCTTTCTTCGGGGGCTGGGACAGAGGGGAAATGAGTTGGTTGCAGGTTAATTGAAGAGGAATTAATTTGGGATCTGGGTGGCTAATGAGTTTTGGGGGAAATTGATTATGGCATGTGTCCCCAGTGCAGCACCCATGGTTGCCATTGCATCTGTGGGGACTTCCAACAGCACCCACAGAGCTCTTCCCTCCCTGCCCCCTTAAAAAAAATGTTGTAAGAAAAATCTTGGAAAATATTAGAGCAGTCATCTTTCTCTCTCTTTCTAACTTTTAGCCTTGCACTTTCTCTCCCCTCTGTCCCTTTGCCTTGCCATTTTCCCCTCCCTCCCAGTCTCTAGCTTTGCTATTTCTCCTCCCCACCCTGCCACACACACCTCTTTAGCTCACTTTTGACTAGCCAGGCCCCCCATGGCAGCCATTACGTGACCATCCACATCCAGTGTATGAGCCATTTTGTGGTGGTGCCTGCAGCAGTTTCTGACATTCCCAAATGTCTCCATGAATCCAAAAAAAGGGTTGGGTACCCCTGGATTATGAGATGATCTGGAAGTGTTCTTGGGGCACCAGCCACCACCTGTCACTTCTATTTTATAGATGGCAATAAAGTAATTATTTGCCCAGGATCAGGGCTGTGATAGCATTTGAAGCCTTTGAGCAAGTCCTATGCCCTACCACTGGCGCTCAAGGTCCATAGGGCACAATGTGCCCTTTATTTCTCTGCTACACAATCACTAACGGCAAAGGATTTCTTTTCGCCTCAGTCTGAGAATTGAGAAGTATAACCAGAATATGTTAGGGATGTTCATACATACCAGGTGGCCCAAAAGTAGGTATACAGTTTTTCAGAATGTTGATGGAAGGGGGAGAGTCAGAGAATGTGTGAGCAGAAGATGTGTAGGTGGAGTCAGAATGACAGTTGGGAAGAGTGAGTGACAGGGAGTGACAGTTAAATCAGTTAATGGATTTCAGGGGGGGGCATAGTAAAGAATAAGGTTTTTGACAGGAATCCCCAGACAGTGGACAAATTAAAAGAGTTCACCTCGGAAGCATTTATGGACATTGATGCGGACCAGAATTTGTGTCATACTGTGTGTCACAGTGTTCTGGACAGGTTCGAGGAATGTTGCAACGTTAATGGAATACATTTCGAGCACCTACGAGATTAAACAGTGTTAAGCAAATGTAAACGTAATAAACAATGTAATAAAATGCAAATAAACTATGCTGTATACCTACTCTGTATATTGTTTTCATTTCAACCAATGACTACAACATAAAGCAAAGCCTTGTGTGTGTGAAACAGTCATGATAGTGCAAATACAAATAGACCAGCCTTCTCCAACCTGGTGCCTTTCAGATGTTTTGGATTGCAACACCCAACAGTCCTGACCATTGGGTATGCTAGCTGGGGTGGGGGAGCTGAAGTCCAAAACATCCGAAGGGTATGGCGTTAGGGAAGGCTGGTGTATTGCATCCTTTATGTTGAATGCAAAGTCTATGCTTGGAGAAAACCCAGTGAAATGGGAAACAACTTCACAGTGTATTTATGGAGAATTCCCTTTGCATGAGTTTAATGTACTGCTTCAATGGACAAAGCACCCAATGGCAGCAATCCTGAACATTTCTCTTTATATGTAAAGCTAAGACCCTGCAGTTGATGTGGTACCTTGCTGGTGGCATCCACCTCATCATGGGACATATTGCTCACACTGTATATCCCCATTCAGGCATTCTATCTCTGAGAATACGAAATATGTGAGGAGAGGGAGTGTGCACCTGTTCCTGTTGTTGCAGCTGTTGCACTCTAAATGTTGAGAGTGACTGTCAGATGAGGAGAGCCTCTTCTATCCATGGTAGACTTCTTCATCTCTGCAGATACAAAACCTTTCAGTGAAGGGAGTTCACATGTTCAGCTGTGAGTGACTGAATGAAGAGATACTGGATCCCTATGCAGGCATCCAATCTTTCCAGATGAGGATTTAAAGTGTGGTGGCAGCAAGGGACACACATGCAGATCCCATCTTCAACAGCCCCCAGGCCCAGCTCCTCTGCTGAGCACAAAGGTCTGCTGGGGGATTGTAAGCACATTCAGCTTCCCCACTTCCCCACAAGGCAGAATTAGTTCTCTAAACACATGAAGATCTTTAGAGGTGCCCACATGCTCAGGGATACTTGGGGCAGGACTTGGCCTCACCACCACTTTAGCTGTCCCACATGCAAGCTGCATAGGGCTTAAGGGTGTACCTACATGTTCACAAAGAGGTGCTTAATAAGGTTGATCTTACTTGCTGTCACAAATGTTACCAGAAATGATGAAGACTCTTCTTGTTGCATTATAGACTAATAAAGTTGTTATAACATAAGCTTTCATGGACCAGAGTCCATCTCACCCAGTGCATGGAATGTTACCTTGAATTGGCAGATACACACACACACACACACACACACACACACAGGGTCATCAGGAGAATTTAAAAAACAATGTTAGCAGTGAGAGAGGAATAAAATGCAAGAAATACAGACAGTGATAATTACATTCAAGCATATCACATAATCACATGTGTGACCATTCACAAAGCACTGTTGATAAACATTATGGCATTGATACGTTAATTGACACCTGAAGGGTGATTATACACACACACACACACACACCTAATCTTTATTTAAGCCACAGTTGATAGAACTGAACATCTTGATAAGCTCAGGGGGATTAATGCTCGACTCTCCTTTGGAAGTTACTTTGTTCGAGAATCCCCACCTTAAGGTCAGAAACATAGTCTCCAGAGGGATTGAAATGTTCTCCTACCATTTTCTGAATAGTACCCATTCTGATGTCAGGGTAGTGTCTATTTATTCTTTTGGGGAAGAGATTAGGGGAGGGGCTGTAGCTCTGCTTTGTATGTAGAAGGTCCCAGATTCAATCCCCAGCAGGTAGGGCTGGAGAAACTCCTGCCTGAAACCCCGGAGAACCACTGCCAGTCAGTGTCCACCATATGAATCAGATGTACTAATGGTCTGAGTCAGTATGAGGCAGCTTCCGATATTCCCAGGACCCAATTCACCTCTGGAAATTGTTGTAAATGTCACCTTCTTTCCTTTGACATTTTCCTTGCCATTGTGAATCCCAAGCATTGGGAAAATGCTGTTGTTTGGGCTCTTTAGTGAAGAATACACACATACACACACATATATACATTTATTTATTTAATTAATTTATTAATAGCCCATCTGGCCAGTTACCCAGCCACTCTGGGCGATGTACAACAATAAAAACAGTTTATACAATAAAATTCAACATTTAAAACATCACATTTCTAAAATTACCCTAGCCCACCCCAAATGCCTGGCTGAACAACCATGTTTTTAATGCATGGCAGAAGCTCATTAAAGAGGGGGCATGGTGGGGTTCCCTAGGGAAGGAGTTCCACAGAGTGGGGGCCACCACAGAGAAGGCCCTCTCCCTCATCCCCACCAGCCTAGCTGTCCTGGCTGATGGGACAGAGAGAAGGCCATCCGAGGCGATCTTGTTGAGCGGCCTATCTGGTGTTGCTGGAGGCGCTCCTTGAGATAGGCTGGGCCGGAACCGTATAGGGTTTTAAAGGTCAAAAACAACACCTTGAATTTGGCCTGGAAAACAACTGGTAGCTAGTGCTGCTCCTTCAGCACTGGAGTGGTGTGATCTCGCCAGCGGCTGCCTTTAATGAGGCAAGCTGTGGCCGCTGCATTCTGTACCAGCTGCAGCTTCTGAACCATCCTCAACAGTAACCCTACGTAGAGTGCATAACAGTAGTCTAAATAAGAGGAGACCAGGGCATGTACTACCAATGGGAGCAGATGGTCGGGAAGGAAGGGGCGCAGCTGCCATATCAGATGAAGTTGGTACAGCGCTGTCCGGCTCACAGCTGACACCTCAGCCAACATGGATAGCTGGGAGTCTAAGATGACCCCCAAGCTGCGGACCTGGTCTTTCAAGGGTAACCGTACCCCATTCAACACCAGGTCAACATCCCCCAACCTTCTCTTGTCTCCCACCAAAAGTACCTCGGTCTTGTCAGGGTTCAGCTTCAGCTTGTTCCTCCCCATCCAGCCACTCACTGTCTCCAGACATTTGGACAGGGATTCTGTGGCCAACCTTGGTGAAGATTTGAACGAGAGGTAGAGCTATGTGTCATCCGCATACTGATGACACCGCATCCCAAACCTCCTGATGATAGACCCTAGTGGCTTCACATAGATGTTAAATAGCATCAGGATGGAACCCTGTGGCACTCCACAAGAGAGCGGCCATGGGTCTGAAACCTCCTCTCCCAGTGCTACCCTCTGGTACCTGCCAGAGGGGAAGGACCAGAACCACCGTAATACAGTGTCTCCAATGCCCAACTCCTCCAGGTGGTCCAGGAGGATACCATGGTCAACAGTATCAAAAGCAGCTGAGAGGTCGAGGAGAACTAGGAAGGAGCATTCGCCCCTATCCAGAGCCCTCCTCATATCATCCACCAAGGTGACCAAGGCTGTTTCTGTCCCATGCCCAGACCTGAAGCCCAATTGAAATGGATCTAGATAATCAGCTTCTTCCAAGTGTGCCTTCAACTGCATCGCCACCACCCACTCAATCACCTTGCTCAAAAATGGCAGATTTGAGACTGGGCGAAAGTTGTTCAGAACTTGAGGATCCAAGGAGAGCTTCTTTAAGAGCGGTCTTATCACTGCCTCCTTGAGGGCTGATGGCATCACTCCCTCCTCAAGGGAGGTATTCACCACCACCCTGATCCCCTCACCCAGTCTCTCTCTGCAGCCCATAATAAGCCAAGATGGGCAAGGATCAAGTAAGCAGGTGGTCAGCCTTACAGATGAAAGCACCTTGTCATATATATATATATATATATATATATATATATATATATACACATACATACACACACACACACACACACACACACATTTCTCACACACACACACACACACACAGAGAGAGAGAGAGAGAGAGAGAGATGTGGTGTTTGCTTAATATTAATGATTTCTTTTGATCCTTGGTTAGACTGATGTGAGGTAGCCATTCTCACATGATAAAGTAAATGCCCCATAATACATGTGGGTGGGTGTGCAGGGGTTCATGTGTGGACCCATATATGCTTCTGTGCTCACACTTGAAAAATGGCAGCACTGAGGATATTCTGCCTCTTTCTCATGCATAATTGAGACAAAGGTACCCCTGAATCCTTAGACCAAATGGGAGCCACTTACAAGTACGTTGATTCCCTGCTATTAAAGATGATAATGGAAATGTAGAGTGATGAAAGTTATCTTTATAGGGACAGGAGAGTATATTGACGATCTCTGTACAAATGTAAATATTGATTTTATTATTCGCTAAGGATAGGGTATGAGGAGAGATGAGTGTTTCCTTTTTTAACCCGGGACACTGGGCCTGTCAGTGGTGAAATATGACTGCAGGAGATTTTTCTCTTTGTACACAATGGCAAGAAACATGGCTTCCTTCCTCAGCGGTGCAGCTGCGGCTGCCATCAAGTGAAACCATCTGTGGTGACAGATTTGTGTCCTGTCATTTAGAGACTCAGCGAAGCTGGTAAAGCCTCCCACCTACAGGGCATATAAGTAACTTGAATTAAGAGCCATGATGTATCACACACACACACACACACACATATTTTTTCTTTTCTTTTCCCTTTCTGGTAGTTGTAGGTACAGGCTGGCTATTTTCAATCATTCTCCAATTGAATTGCCAGACACAAGCCTGTGTCATTGTCTCTTCCCTGAGGAAATCAAGTAGAATGGAAACCTCAGGACAGAAATCATAATGAAGCTAAACTCTTCATCGACCACATGATTACAGGAGGTGGAGAAGGCAGCATTTGCTTGATTTTCCAGGTATTTTCAACCTAATCTAAGAAAGGTATTGAAAAATTGGTTGGCTCCAGAGTGATGCTGGGTCAAGGGGCAGCGGTGCAGTTAGACTCTGGACTTAATGGTCTTATGGGGGTGCACTTTAGACAGCCTTGTGCATTATGTCACACACAACTAGCATTTCTCTTTGCCCCAGCCAGCATTCCATGCTACAGCCGCTTCTATATTCCCAACTTGTTAGAGCAATAAACAGACAAACGACAGTTTGCCAACTGTGACTGAAACGAAGAAGAAACTCTGAGCATGTGCAGTTTCACATTTTAAACTCCTTTAAATCATAGCAGCATCACGACTACAGGAATAAAATGGAGTTTGTGTCATGACCCAGGACTGGCATTCCTCAGAGACTGAAGTCTCCAGTGAGAGTGGCTCTGGGGAGGCATCAGAACCAGTTCCTGGTCCTTCTGAAGTGAGGCCCACTGCCTCAGACCCCACGTCTTATCCACACAACCCCCAGGATGTGTCACTACCCCCTGACTCTGAGGAGTGGACTTTGGACTCCTCTAGTGAACAGGGAGACCCCAGGGGAGCCAACTGGCTCCCCCTGCCTCCAACCTTCATTCTCTAGGAAAAGCCAATGCCTGCAGGAAAAGGCTGCTGGCCCTTTAACACCCAGATGCAGCACCTGAAGGGGCGGAGTTTCCAGACAGACTCTCCTGGATGGACTTCAAAAGCCTGCCAGTTGCTCTCGGACTCTGCTGGAGTCATTTGTTCATTCTCTAGCTCCAGGATTACTGATCAAGGTCCTGAAAGCTAACCTAACCCAGCCATTTTGACCACACCAACCCCCCAAGCCTGAGCTGTTGCCCAGGACAGATGACAGATTCCCTGATGGAGTTTGACAGTTTGCTGCAGCTGCCCTGATGTCTTCATCACGTGCCACTCTCGGGTGGTCATTAGAGGGTATTTTCTCTCACGGTGCAATATGTATTTTGAATCATTTATCCTACTGTGAGCTGCATCACAACATCTAGAGAAGTGTGAAATCTGTTGGGTGGCTATGGGTAGCTACATTGGCCCCAAGGTCCAGGCTACACCACTGTCAACTATATTGGTGGGAGTGGACTTGCAGCCCTGCCCCTTCTTTCCCATTGCAGCCCTTCAAGCCCCCTGAAAATGCTACACAGGGGGTCAGGAGCCCCTGCTGAATGGGGGTGAGTTGTGGGGAGGAGGGGGGTCCCCATAAATCAGGAGAAGGAGGAAGCTTGACTGAACAGAGCCCTTGCAGAAGGCAGATTCTAGAACAAACCTACCAGTTCTGGGATTTGAGTGGCACCAATACAGTGAAAAGCCAGTGGACCTGTACCACCAGCCAGCTTCCACACCAATGAGTGTGCTGGGTGGATTTGCAGCAACCTCCAGGAAATGACATCATCTGGACGCACCTGGAATAAGATGAAGCCAGAAATAGCTGCTGGTTGCTTGCTTATGGGGGATAATTGGTGGAAGCAAAGAGCAAGAGAAAGTGAGCAATAAAGGGGGGAGAAGAAGATGGGCCGGGATGAGCGGGCATGGGCAATGAAAGTCACAGTGGAAAGCTACTTCAGGGGCTGGACACAGTTCCTCCCAGAGGAGGGTTACATTGCAGCTCTCAAACTTAACTGCCTCATGAGGAAGCCTCGGACATGTACGGGGTGGATACTCCAGCTGAAAAAGGCTGCTGAAAAGGAGTTAATCTCATATAATGGAATTAATGAATACTATGCACAGTTCATCTGAGATTTCCTGCCACCAACTATGAGAAGTGACTACAGGTTAGATTCAGGCTCTTTCCCCCTGATGGGAATATTCCCTGAGCAGAGTTCCACTCAGACTGTTCCTGCTAACAGAAAAAGGGGGGGGGGAGGGACAACCTTTACCAATTTCCTCTCCTCTGCAGCACCCAGCACCACCTTCCCAACTGCTCTGGAGGCTCCCCAATCCTCCAGAGCATATTTAGAGGTGCACAGGGCATTGCAGAGGGAGGGGGAAATCCAGAAAGACCACCTCCCTCCATTACTCCTGATCCAGTGGGATTCCTCCCCTGGATTAGAACCTCCCATGGATAGAAGGAGCCCTTCTGTCCGTGGGAAATGGATTGTGGATCCAACTCTGTGATTTGAGGCTGAGGCCTGTCCCAGACAAGCTCACTGACCGCCCCACACACTATGCTATGAGATATTCTCTTCATATGCCTGGTTTCTGACAAACTATGGCAGATTTGGCTTTCAGAAATATGGAAGTGAGGATGCCTCCATTTTTTAGAAGGCTTCGATGACTCTCTGCAAGCAAATATGAGCTTGTGCCAGGCTAGGGATGCTTGAGGAATTTGATCCACACAAAGTCCTATATGAAAAATCCTGATCCACACCTCTTGGACTAATATACACATTAAAACATAGCTACCCAACAGATTTCACACTTCTCCAGATGTTGTGATGCAGCTCACAGTAGGTTAAATGATTCAAAATGCACCATGAGAGAAAATACACATTTAAATATGTATTTATTCTGGGAGAGATGTTGTTTCAAAAAGGAATTGCAGATTAACGTAGAGATGGAAGGGAACAGAATTATGGGTAAAAAGTAACCTGTTAAAGCAACACAGTCAGGAAACAGAGAAATACATCCATCCCCTGCTGGACCCTGTCCCATCTTCACAGCATTTGGGAAGAACTATAGAGTCAACAAGTGCTTGTAATTGACACAACCCAATGGGTTATAGCCCCTTTCGTCAGTGGAACAGGGATGGGGCAATTCCTCCTCCGCCCTGCAACCTCTCCATGCCCTCAAAATCTGCTCCCTGGGACCTTCCAGAGAAGATACTGTGGAGGCTTCAGGGAGCAGACAAGCAAAGGAAAGCCCCCTTGCATGAACAGACATCCACACACATAATGAGAATTTTGTTTCAGTTCAATTTTGATAAGAATTTAACAAATTATGCAAAGTTCTCCATATTTGGGACAAAAAGAACTTGAGATTAAAAAAATGTATCAGTGAAGGAGAAACTGAAACCTATGGATTCATTTATGCAGGCCCAGGGCTTTGAGTGTTCTTAAAAGTCTGGGGTGGAATCCCTGTGTATTCAACCATGTTTGGGATGTTAAATTAGGCTTGCCACCTCTTTTTTTCTGAAAGTCTCCTCATTTTAACAACTACATGGCAGGCAGGTACATCATGGTCCACTTGGTGTGGGGAACAGCTGTACCTATTGAATTTGGCCAGTGCAGATGGATGAGAATTTTTTTCAGATCATTCTTGATAAGCATATCTCAAAATTCACAAAGTTATTCTATTTGGGAAAGAAAGAATGTGAGAATTTTAACATCTGAATGTGGGAGAAAGAGAAACAGACAGATTTGTCCACCTGTTCTTTAGATTTTGCCCAATCTGTGATGATAGCACTGGGTTTCACCATGCCAGAACTTTCTCTGCTTCCAATTTGGGGCTAAATGGAAGGAAAGGGACTCAGTTTAGGAATTTTTTTTAGTGAATAAGGACATAAGCAACACAAGAAAAGATAACCATTTGAAGTATCTCTGTTTGTTAGCTAATTGTCATGTGCATTTATCCTGTGTATGGACTCATCAGAGTAGAGCTCAGCTACCATACAGCATATTTACACTATTTACTGGAACACTGTTTACTTCTTTAGTACTTGATTATGGGTTATCTCATTACAGTATATGTTTTTGCTTGCACATTTTCTGCCCATTTATCTGACAAGATTTGTTTTAAAGGAAGCTTAGGAGGGCTGTTGTAATGCATGATCTTCCTGGAAGGTGGATTAATTTAATACCAAATTAACTATAAATTTTTATGAGGGTTTTAATTGGAACAACTGGATTTTTTTAAAAAAAATACCTATCATTATTTATCATTTCATGTACAAAGTGCTTTAGGGCATAATCCTATGCACTTTTAGGCAGAAAAAAGTCCTACAACTCCCAGCATTCCCCAGCCAGCATGGCTGGGAGTTGTAGGACATTTTTATGTCAAAAAGTGCATAGGATTGTGCCCTTAATATGTTTTTGTTTTTGTTTGGGCACCCCATTCAGTACAGACATTTGATCAGTGTGGAAGGATGTGTTCACAGGATCTGTGAATTGGAAGGAAGGATTGGGAACATGCTTCAGTGAGACCCCAGTAATCTTGAGAATTTATTCAGTTCCTCAGAGAATCTTAAATTAGTAAGTAACGTTTAAGCAGGGCAAGGCATGAATCTGCATACGTGAGGTACAAAGCAAATATTTCTCACCAAGGGTGTTCATGCAAGTTTTAATTAGAGTTGTATCAACTGACTGAAGATTTTTGTTTGATCAATTCTAGTTGATTTATTAATGGAATTTAAATAAATGTACATATTGCCAATACATCATTATTACTGGTGGCTTCATGGGGATATTGAAGAAAGGGATAGTTTTACTTAAGTGGAAGGTAACTTATAGCTTAATAAATGTCTCCATTCATTGTTAAAATGAAAGTCTTAATAATTAACAAGTTAAAATCTGAGCAGTATTATTGAAGATGCTGACTTTGAAGACTAACATGCAATCCTATATGTGCCTGCTCGGAAATAAGCCCCATTTGGAGCAATGGAACTTACTCCTAGCCTAAGATTGCAATCCTATACATAGTTACCTGAAAATAAGTGCCGACTGACTTGCTTCTGAGTAGAGAAGTATAGGGTTTCACATGATTTTCACCTGAGCTTTCAGGTGCTTGTGGTTCTTATTCCTACAAGCCCGGTGTGGATGGGGAAAGTGGCAGGCAAATCAAGTCTGCACAGATTTACTCCAACCTCACCTTCAGTCTCCACTTCCACTGTATTTTAGTCAACATTCAAACAAACCATACAGATATAAGTATATGGGGGTAATTAAGAATCATACATAAATCATGAAGAAGAATTGAACAAAAATCATGAAGAAGACAAAATCCCATATCATGTTTTCCCCTAAGCAATAAGAACACTGAAATCTAGGACATAATGGGTGGATCCAGACTACGTCATTCTTAGAGCAGCCCCATTGAAATCAATGGGACTTGTTAGGCATGGATAAAATGATGTCTCATTGATTTGTGTGGGTCATCTCTAAGCATGACTATGTCTGGATCCAACCCAAATGTCAATAAATCACATTGAATTAGGTTAATTCAATTAAATTCAGTACTTGAGTTCCAACATTATTATGTGTGCGTCTATTGTTCTAATATGGTATAAAACGATTCCAGGCTTCAAAAAAACTGTTAAATTCCCCATTTTATAATGTGCAATCTCCATAATTTTGTCCATAACTATTAGACCCCTATTTTATAAAGCTACTCAAGCAAAGAAGGGGTTTTCATAGATCTAAAGTTTAATTGAGTCTGTATTGATGACATCATTGGGACTACAACAGGGTTTCAATCACTTTTCTAATGAGACCCCCACCCCCAAACCACTTACCTTTCTGCCATTACTGGTGGTTGTACAGCAGTGAGAGTGGCAGAAGAGTGCTTCCTCCATCCCTCCTTTCTCTCCTTATCCCCCCTTTCCTCTACATCTTTCTCTGGCATTTGGATTTTAGTCTGAGTTGGAGCCCTATTTAGGGGGCTCAAAATGCTCAACTCTTAATATCAAGGCCTGAACCTGGCAAATTTTGCAGGCATCTCTGTGCATAACATTTTGTTTTCTTTCATGGGGAAATGTTCCCAAACACTAGCTAAAGTGCTGAAATGATGTAGGCCAGCCCCTCATCCAGGTGTACCCAGCCATCCTAATCCAGTATAGAGGGCACACCGAATTCATGTGCATTGCAAAAGTTGACCTGCCATGGTCACATCCAGACTTGACTACTAATATGCACGCCACATGGGACTGTCTGTGAATATTGTTTGGAAACTTCAGTTAGTGCAGGATGCTATTGCAAGGTCAGGGTTGGCTGCCTGAAGCACCTTACACCAATACCACAACAGCTATATTCATTCCTAGTTGGATTCCAGGTCTAGATCCTAGAAACATCAGGGACCATCTTTTCTAATATTTTATTTCATTTCATTCTCTACATTTCTATACCACCCAATAGCCAAAGCTCTCTAGGCAGTTTACAAAGATTAATGTGAGCCTGCCTGCACATAAAAATCTTTCTTGGAGACTCTGGTGTGTACAGCCACCTGTTCTAAAGTATAGTGTGTAGTTACCCAAGGCAGGGCCTTCTCAGCATTGGCTTTAACACTTCGGAGCACCCTCTCTAGGGAAGTGTAGCTCTGTTGTCTCTAGGCAACTAGTTAAGGCTACATCCAACAGTGGCTACATCCACCATTGCATGAGTGGACTTCTGCTCATGCAACATAATGCTCTCAACCTCTCCTCCCTCACTAGTATGTGTCCCTATAATCTTATAATGCAGGGGGCTGCAGGAAGGAGGAAGAATCCATTCTGCTGGGGATGCTGTTCCATCGGCAGATGGACACAATTGGATATTGGCCAGAATTGTTCCCTCAGGCTTTTGGTTCTGTATTTATTATTAATTTTGTTGATTGATTTATTATCTTATTTATTATATTCCTTAATCTTATTTAATTTATTTAATTTATTACTTGGTTTATTATTTTATTTATTTATTTTAAAGTTTATATCCTGCTTTAAAAAAGAAGATGAAGAAAAACAGCAACTCATAAAAACCAAAAAAACCAAAAGGGTAAGGATAGATGAACCCACCTCATCTGGTGTTGGAGGGCACCCGCTGAAGTACTATTCCACTCAAGCCCCCCGGACCCATGCTTGAGCCCCCACAAGCTCGCTGAGCCACCCACACTCACCCTGGTTCCCGTTCACAAGTGCCCACCATTTTGCTGAGCTTATTTTTATGGGGAAAAGGAGGACATTAAACTGCACATATTTAAATATGCACAAATTCAGGCTAGGGAAGCATAATATATGCAATACCAGAGGTGTAAATGGGCCATTTATGCCATTTAAATATGCACATTTCTAATTACCTCTTTTTTTTTGTAAAAATAAGCTTGGCAAAGTGACGGGCACTTGCGGACAGGTCTGGGTGAGTGCAGGGAACATCCAGGATGCTGTGAGTGGGGGTGAGTGTAGCTTGGCAGGCACAGTCCAGGGGTGTGGGTAGGCGTGAGCCTGATGGACTCCCAGACCCCGTCAGGCATCTGCACCATCCCTACCAAAGAGTAGGGATGGCGGAGAATTCCGCCACGAATCTCACTGAGGCCGAATGCCAGTGCATTCAGCTTCCCGAAACCCATGGCGGAACAAAGCCCCCCGCCCCCCACCCTGCAAAAGGCGCGCGAAACGGAGCACTCACCTGCTGCTGTTCGCGCTGCTTTGTGAATGGCAGCCATGTCTGCGGCCACCATCGCTTTACCATTTTAGCTGTGATAGGCTACATAAATATTTACGTAGACTATCACAGCTAACACAGGGATGCCATTTGTGTCCCTGCAGAGGCAGTGACAGGCTATGTAGGGACTGGAGAATCTGAACCAGGAGGACATTCCACAGAGTGGGTGCCATCACCTAAAAGCCCTGCTCCTTGTTGCTGCCTCCTGAGTTTCAGACAGTCAAGGGATCCTGAGGAGGGCCACATGAGGGCTCTGATGAATCATAGAATCATAGAATACTAGGGTTGGAAGGGGCCTACAAGACCATCAAGTCCAACTCCCTGCTCAGTGCAGGAATCCAAGTCAGAGCATCCCCTGACAGATGGCTGTTCAGCCTCATCTTGAACGCCTCCACTGGGGGAGAGCCCACCACCTCCCTAGGGAATTGGTTCCATTGTCTTATTGCTCTAACAGTCAGGAAGTTTTTCCTGATGTTCAGCTGGAATCTGGCTTCCTGTAACTTGAGCCCATGATTCCGTGTCCTGCACTGTGGGATGATCAAGAAGAGATCCTGGCCTTCCTCACTGTGACTACTTTTCAAGTACTTGAAGAGCACTGTCATATCAAATGAGGATTTGTATTTATTTGTTGCTGTTGATAATCCTGCTGTTGATGGATTACTGTTGATTTTTATTCTATCCTAATTATATGGTGTGTGTTTTTAAAATATCTGTCAGATTTGAATGATTGTTAACCATCTTTTGGATTTTTTTTCTTTTCTAAATGGAAGGGCAGGATATGCATTTCAATAAATAACATCCTTATTTATTTCAGAAGATGGAGTTGATCCATACATGCAAAGGAAGGCACTACTGATTCAGAATGAATTGAATGGGGAAGCCATTATGGAAGGGGAGGCCTGTGTTCACACTGCACTTGGAAACAGGGATGTCAGAGAAATCTGCAATGGATCCAAATGAGTTTGGATTTTCATGAATCTGACCTGCAGCTTCCGCAGCGGACAGTCTTTTCCCCCTGTCCAGCAGATTTCCACAGACTTGTGGACCCGTTTACTAACTTTCCCAAATTTTGTTGTAGAAAAAATATGCAAAATTTAAAATTTAAAAAATATGCAAAATTTAAAATTTTAAAATATGCAAAATTTAAATTTAAAGAACGGCCAAAAAAGTGCATTCCCCATATGCTAAAGTGTGAAAATGTACATTTGGGGTGGGGGGATTTGTGCATTTCTGCACATGCAAATTGCCACACCTGTGCATTTGCACAAATTTGGAAAGAAAGAAAAATCCAATTCTGTTGATGGGTGGATGATGGAATGCAAGACACCTGACAATCTGCGAAACACAGATGGAACGGATTTTACACATTCCGTACATCCCTACTTGGAACAGAACATCAGATGTGAACAAACATAATCCTGTTCATATAAACAGTCCCCTGCTCAGTCATGGATTAGTATTGACCATGACATAGGAACTGAATGATATGGGTACTTTTGAGAAGTGGCTGTGGATGAGCTGGGGGGCAGGGGGCAGGCAAGGGAAGAGAATCTGTCTTTCAGTGGTGCATTCACGTTCACATCTATCCTAACCTGGAAGCCTACAGTTTGTTTCATATATGGTTCTGCATAAGAAATGAATCTCGGAGTCTCCAGTGCTCAAAGGCAAATATGGTAATCATCTGCATGAGTTGATTTCTTATTCCAGTAATATGAAGATTGTCAATTATGGATGAATTATGGGTGCCAGCGATACATGTAATTTGGTTCTGTAGTTTTGTAAACATATGCAGCTGTATTTAATTGCATTTCGATAGTCATGTAATTCATTAATGTGCACCTGCAATCATCTATGGTACAGCGCTTAATGAATTTCTGCGAAGCTGGCTTGCATTCTCCATCCTTTATATTGACGATTCTCACAAGTGTTAGCGTTTAATCAAAAATCATGTGCGTCAGTCTGGGGAATGGCGGCTAGCAAGAAAGGAAGAAAAGAGAGGAAATCATTCCCTCCAGATTCCAGCAACCTAACTGCTCTAGCCTAAAATTCCTGTCAATGTCTGCTAAACCACTAATTTAAATAATTGCTTTGCTATGTAAAGGACTTAGGGAATGTTATTGTGGCTGAGATGAATAATTGGAAAACCAGTTCCAAAGGTATGAGTTGCTGAATCTTTAACTTTTCAGTGCTGAAATGGGAACAAATTCTGCTTCTCACTATTATTATTATTATTATTATTATTATTATTATTATTATTACTACTACTACTACTACTACTACTACTAACATTTCTATACCACTCCATAGCTGAAACTCTCTGGGAAGTTTACAGAAGTTAAAACATTAAATACAATATAAAAAGTTTAAATGCCCTTTACAAAAAAGCACATAAAAGCACACAGACAATATATACAAACAACATATAACTAAAAACAACTTTGAGTGTCAGTCAAGACACATCCAGGACCAATTAAAACTCACCATGTGCTGCCAAATGCCTGGGAAAAAGAGATAGGTCTTAACCTGGCACCAAAAAGATAACAATGTTGTCACCAGGTGGACCTCATCAGGGAGCTTGTTGTTCCACAGACGGGGGGCCACCAGTGAGAAGACCCTCTCCCTTGTTGCTGCCTTCTGAGCTTCTCTTGGAGGAGGCACTTGGAGGAGCACCTTAGATGCTGAACATAGCATCATCAGTCACCCCACATTATAGCAGGGCTCAGACCTGAAACCCATGATTTACTCAAAACAAAGAGAGCCTCTGAACATATGAAGTTTTCATTTATCTCAAAGTAACCATGTCCTAACATGCACAGGCCTGGGTATGGAAAGCTAGATTCTGAGACCAGAGAGGCTGTGGCTTCTCCTTCTGCTTAGACTCTACTCCAGCCTTCCCCAACCTAGTGCCCTTCAGATGTTTTGGATGACAACCCCCAGCATTCCTGACCACTGGCCTTGCTGGCTGGGGCTGATGGGAGTTGAAGTCCAAAACAACTGGAGGCTACCAGGTTGGAGTAGCATGATCTAATCAGTGCTTCAGTCCATGTACATCTTCAAAAGTTCTATTGGGGCCTCCCCCCTCACAAGCAGGGCCAGGCCAAGGCATTTTACTGTCTGAGGTGACGACGAACAAGATGGTGTCCCACATTCCATGTAGAAAAGCTGACTGGACTGGCAGAGAACTCTGTCTTCAGTAATGATGATGGGACAGTGTTCTCCAATGCACCTGAAAGCACCAGGCTAACTTAGGAGGCAGAGAGCAGACCGCACGGCACACAGCTCTCTCCTCCCACTCCTGTCTCAATCTGCCTAATGGTAGGACCAGCCCAGCTCACATGATTAATGATTGTGTGTGTGGGTTGTATCCAATATTTGTCAAGTGTATTTCACTGCTTGAGGTCTATTCAGGCATTAGTCCTATGTGTGGAGGGGCTGAGATGATGCCTTCTGGCTCCACACTGATGCCACATGCCCCACCAGTCCTGCCCCAACATTCCCATGCCTGCCTGACTCTGCCCTTTTAGGGTCCATGTGTTCAGCAAAGATCAGACAGAGGCAATGGCTGTACTCACGTAGATGATCTGGACCCCAGTGCAAAGCTATACAGGCATAGCTGGTTCCCCATTGATGCTCTTCCCAAATGTTTGGACCTCAGAGCCAGTCGGGGGCAAAGATGTTGGGGGCCTCACTAACATGTGAAATGTGTGAGTGGGGCAGCTATCTTAGTCTAATGGAGCAGGTGTGTATGTGTGCCCTGGAAACCACTATGCAGTGTTGGTAAGATTTGATAACACATCGTCTTGGAAAGTAGACCATACAGATCAGGGGTGCACAACCTTTTTGGTCCCAAGGGCCAACTCTGGTTTGCCAGGTGAGGGCCTGGGGGCTGCACATGCGCATATAAACCTGTGCATGCATACAAACTCATGTGAGCGCACACACATATATACTGAGGTGGAAGTGGAGACACACACACAATGGAGGAGAGATCTGGGCCGATTCAGGGTCACTGGGGAAGGGACAAAACTGCAGTCTCCTCTATGCCCCAGCTTCTCTGACCGATTGCTGCTTATCTCTGATTTCTCATCAGATATAGGTGATAAGGAAAGGGAGTCCTTTGCTAGCACTGGCAAGGGAATCCCTTGCTTATCTTCAGTCTCTGATAAGAGACAGGCGAGGGATAGGAAGCGCCATCACGGCACCAGGTGCTCCAGGGTCTGGTCAGCTGCCAGATACGGCTTGGTGAGCCACATGCTGTCCCTCATTGGCTGTGGCAGTCTCGTGATAGGGCTGACCACAGGGCCAAGTAGTAAACCCGGCCAATGTTCCAGCAGACAGGTTTCAGTTCAAGGGAGCTCAGGCAAAGCAGAAGTGGCCAAACAGGCAAAGGGTCAAGGCACTGGCAATCAGTCCAGTATATGGCCTCAGGCAAGGCGGGAGCAGTCAAACAGGCAGCAGTGCAACACTGCTAGGCGGTCAGATACATACAGAATCCAGCGGCAGAGTCAAGCAGGAGTCCGAGGTCTGTAGCACAAGGGTTCAGTCACAAGGCAGGGTCAAGAAACTAGGAGACAAGGCAAGAGAAGCTGGTGAGAAGTTGTTTCCAACCACCAGCAAGCTCTGACTGGAAGCTTTTAATCACTCTTTCTTACAGGAGGCCTCCTGGCCTGTCGCTGAAGGTGATGATGCTCCTGGGGGCCAGGGGGGTGCTCAGCATCTGCTCCAGGCCAGAGTCTCCTCCCCTTGACAGGGAAGGACCTGTGATGGTCTCCCCCGAAGGCCCTGGCTCCTCTTGGTCTGGTGCCAGCGACTGACCTAGTGTGCCCTTGGTTTCTGGAGGTTCCAGTTCTTCATCCGAGGAGGATTCTTCTAGTGAGGGCATGGCACACACAGGCCACACTTTTTGCACCCCTGATTTACATTTATAATTCCTAGAGGTGGTTCAGCTCCTTTCTTTGTAGAGTGTACTATGGAAAATAGTTTCAGATGTTGCCTTCAAAATAATGATTTGCTTCCTGCGCAGTTTAATAGTGCTGTAAGATATTAAAGAATAACTAATGAAGATAAATGATTGCAATTTTAAAGGGACACTTTGAAATTATCCATCTCGAGTTGTTCACTTAAACGCTGGTAGTTTTGAAGGGAAAATGAAGGTGGCAGGGAATGGGGGAGGCAGAAAGAAGTAGGAACAAAGAAAAAGGTGTGTATTCTATTAAACCGCTGGTTGAACAATACATTAATTTTCTCTATTGTCTAAGCTACTTCTGGACATGTGACACCCTCTGTGAATAGGAGAAGGACATGTGAGGCCTGCAACACAATGTTGCAGTGTAGTTTTCTAACAGGAGTTCTTTTGCTCAGGGTTCCAGCCAGCCATTCCACTCCCCCTCCCACTCTTTCCCATTGCTCTTCTCCAAATGATACTCAAAGATCTGTGGTCAGTCTGAGCATGCTCAGTCCTCATTGACTTGGGGGCTTAGAGTTTTTTGTTTGTTCGTTTAAAGACTTTCTTTACATTTGCAAACTTTGGGGTTCCCTCAAGCATGCTGATACCTCCCTCTTGCTTTTCAGCAGCCCAGATTTGGCTCCACTATGATTGGCACTCACCATCCAAGTTTGCTATGAGAGGGAATGATACAGAAAATAATGTAGGACATGATTACTTACGATGGTGAACATAAAACTATGTGGGAAGCCAGTAATCTGTATTATCTGCCCACCTGCAGAAGTCCTGTCTCAGTGACCTGCTATGCAACAGCCATATACATAACTAAATATCAAACTGCATCAGTGTAATGGAAGAAACTTGTGCAAAATGTTTGTAACATATGCCATATGTAAGATCAGATGCTATAACTCTTTCTAGATCAGAACGTATCGTATGCCACTGATGTGTCTTTGTTGTGGTTTTGCCAAATGAAATCTTGCTACGCAAAAGGGTTCTTTCTTATTAGCAGGACTGTATAGCCAGCCTGAATGACAGCACAATTATATTATTAAATAGTACTCACAATATTACACTATTGAGCTTTACTTTAAAATCTTAGCACCTGTACATGTACATTTGGTGTTTGCTCCAAATTCTGCATCAAAACTCGTGAAGTCAACTCTGTTTATTTTCATTGATTAGCCTCAGTTGTATATTCTGCTGTGACACAGATTTTTGACAAGCTTTGAGGGAGTTCAATACCAGTTACTGATAATCCTCACTTGGCTTCCTGCTGTACGTATCAATAATAGTCAGCCAAAGTATTCTGAAATACAGACAAACCTATTGCTGCACAGATTGGTAAACTGCCTTGGCAAGAAGAAATTTCCTTCTGTGAGTGTGTGTTAGGGATTTGGAAAAATCCACATCAGATTCAAAGGAGTTCAGATTTCTATGAATGTGGCCTGCACATTCCATACCTGATGAACTTTATCCAAGTCAAGCAGATCTGAAAGCCTTCTTTTTTCTTTTCTTTTTTTACTTTTGACTTTTACTTCGGAGTTGGTGGTGGAATTCTCCGCCATCCCTAGAAGCACCACTGAAATGGACATGTTGCCTCAATCTAGCAACAGGTGCCTCACAGACTATGAAGTTCTACCTCAATATACAAGGCAGCAACGTAGCACAGACAAGAGAGGGACGCTCTGTGGCCAGAAAGTGGGTTCAGTCCCAGACTGAGGGACAATGCCAGGAGCAGATCACAGGCACAGGCAACATAGCAGGTAGACTTTGGAGATTTACAGGCCGAGCACAACAGAGTGTATGAGCCAGGACCTGTGACCACACCAAGAGCTCAGACTCAAGGACAGATATAAGGTACCAGTTACAGGGAATCAGTCTATTTCCTGTCTGTGTCAGTTTCATATGTGTTTAGTCATAAGTTTGTTCCATCCCATTTCTGTGTCAGTCTGCTTTTTTTTTCTTTTAAAATGAAAAGCATTGAAATCTACATTTTTGTAGGCCATTCCCCTAAATTTTGCATTTCTGTATGAACTTTCCTCAAAAATATGTGTTTTTGTACACAACTTCCCCTAAAATACACATTTGCGTATGCATATTTTTCATAAATATGCACATTGTATGAAACTTTCACTAAAATTTGCATTTTGTATGTGTTTTCCCCAAATATATGCACCATTGTACACATCTGTGGAGCTGAGAACGCTTTTGCAAAATTTGGGAAAGTGAGCAATCTGAAGGAAAACTGTCCTCCAGTCCAGGTAGTGGTCCAGGAAGTGTGAATTAGATCGGTTAGCTTGAAAATGCGGACAGAATGAAATTATCCCCCAACCTTATAGGCTACAAACACAAAGGACAAAAGAGGTAATGACTTTGGCTGTGACTGAGTGCTCTCTCTCTCTCTCCCTCTCTCTCTCTCACACACACACACACACACACACACACATACAGACACACACACACACACACACACACACACACACACAAGTGCTGGGTACCTGAAATGAATAAGATCCTTCCTGAGACTCCTAGCTTCTTAACTGAGTTAAAGCTAGCTAGTTAAGCGCTATAAAAGCCATGCTTCTCAGGGACAGTTATGTGGCAGTTCCTAGAGGAAAGGGACCATGAAAATACCTGCATGACATTTCAACCTGCTTGAGGTGAGAACACTTCAGGATGTTTCTGTCCAAGGCTTTCAACTGACCACTTCAAGTTATGCACACCAAGGTCAGGAAGGCATTTATCTCAAGTTCCCAACTTCCCATTGTTTCTCTTCTTACATGAGGGCTACCCCTCTTAATTAGGGACACGCAAATCAGCAAAACTCAAGCTCGCCAAAGTTCTCTGAATTCCACCTCGAAACTCAGGTCTGTATCAGGTTGCAAGCGTCTTCTTTTTCCTTTTCACAAGAAAATCCCTGCATATTTTCCAAGTGTACACATCAATTGTGCACTTCTTTGAAATGTACACATTCTTCTCCCATTGATTTAAGAGTATTTGTGTGCATTTTTCAAAAGTATGCATTTTTCATGAGCATTTTTCAAATGTATGCATGCTGTCAACACATTGGGGGGCGGGGTTGCAAATCACAATGCAAGCTCGGACATATACGGATTTCAACTGCACATTGAATCTGAGTCTGTGTTTGGTCTGAACGATGTGCACTGAGAAAATCCTGATCAGAAAAATGAACTGAAACGAATTCCTCATACGCCCCTACTCTTAATTTAGTGAAGATAGAAGGCACATAGGTCATGAACTTGATTAGGTGATAGCTCTCCTGCTGCCCCCTAGAACTTTCTGCTTTAAGCTGCTGTCAAGCTTCTTGCTCCAACAGCCTTCCCATACAAAATGGATACTTTAAACTAGGGATGTCAGAGAATTCCGCCACGAATCTCGGGGAGGCCGAATGCCAGCGCATTCGGCCCCCCGAAATCGGTGGTGGAACAGTCTGACTCCCCCCCCCCCAAGGATGGGACTTACCTTGGGTCGATCTTCCTGGCGGCGGCGGCTCCAGCGGCGGTTTGGCGGCGGTTCGGCAGTGGTGGCTGCAGCGGCCGGTCTTCCAACCTGCTGCCACCGCCACCATTTCCAGTAAAAAAAAACAAAAAACAAAAAAACATGATAGGCTACGTAAAGATTTACATAGCCTATCATGGCTAGATTTTTAAAAAACACCGTGATAGGCTACGTAAATGTTTACGTAGCCTATCACGGCTGATTAAAAAAAACCACGCACATACTCAAATGGCGGCACCCATGAGCGCCGCCATTTGCGTTCCTTATTTTGGCACGTCTTAGTCTACGTAAACATTTATGTAGACTAAGACAGCGAAAATAAGGGGAACACAAATAGCGTAAACGCTACGCTATTTGCGTTCCCCTTATTTTCGCCGTCTTAGTCTACGTAAATGTTTACGTAGACTAAGACATGCCAAAATAAGGAAAGCAAATGGCGGCACCCATGGGCGCCACCATTTGCGTACGCACGTTTGTTTTTTCTTTTAAATCAGCCATGATAGGCTACGTAAAGATTTACATAGCCTATCACGGCTGACTGCAGGGACGCAAACAGCGGCGGCTACGGCCGCCACCATTTGCGTCCCTGCTAGCCAGCGGCTGGATGTCTGGCCGCTGGCGGAGCCGGCCAGCGGCTCCGCAGAATCCCTGCGGAGCGGAGTCAGCCGGCCAGAATTTCGGGGGGGAGGGACGGAGCGCCTCCCTCCCCCACGAATGCCACGCTTCAAAAGGTAAGTGACTTTTGTACATCCATACTTTAAACCATGGGGCTAGGGCAGCCTTCCCTAACCTGATGCTGTCCAGATGTGTTGGGGATTATGGGAGTTGCAATCCAACATATCTAGAGGGTACCAGGTTGGGGAAGGCTGTGCTCGGGTGATGCTCTTGAATACAAAGTACAACATGTGCATGTTCAAGCCATCCTGGCCAAGCTTCTCAGTAGCAGTGCTTAACTGTGGCAGCTGCTACATGGCCTGGCCCTTTTCTCCCTTCCCTGTCTACATCGGAGCTTTATAACACACATGAAGCTTATAAAACAGATTGCAAAGGAATCTTGGTGTACGTGTCATTGATAACAGTGCATTGATTTGCTAAAATATTCACAGATAAAATAAGCTGTGAAGAACAGCCTTCAGCTCTTTACTCCCCAATATTTTTTGATGATTTTCTCATGTTTTTTTAAAAATTCTACTAAACATGTTTTGTCATTTGCCCACCCACACAAACACTCGTGCACGCACACACAAGCATGTTTCATTGCATTTTATTTACTCCCGATCTCGCAACTGTAGTGTTTTGAGAGTATATTGTGTTACAGCAGACCACAAGTTGACGTTTACATACCAAAAGACTTCCCTAGTGCCTTAAGCCCTCACTAACTGATCTGATGCAGAGGTGAAGGGCATAACCTCCTTGTTTAAAAAATCAATACTGCTTCCCAGTGCTGTTAAGCAACTCTGTCTGAAGCTGTAATATCTAGTATATTACCCTGCTGTCAAAGCCTACCTTTTAAATCACTAGAGCTTCAAATTTAATAGCTAACAAAAGTGGGGAAGATGCTGTGTCAGAAATAAAAGTGACCTTTGCTTGCTTAAATTATGAAACTATGGTTTAGCCGGAGTGGACGGATTTCCTCTCTTCGGTTTTGTTTGTAACTCAGCTCTGCCCAACATTCCACTCCACCTGTCTTACAAATTTAGATAGAGAATTTCTATAATTAATATTGGAAATGGCTTCTTTAGTCATTCATTATTACATTTAGATCAACCTTTCTTGCAAGGATTTCAAGACAGCACACATGGTTTTCCCCTCCGCTTTATCCCCATAGCAAACCTGACAAGATGCAATTCAGGCAATTAGCAACCGCATGATTGTCTTTTAAAAAAACAAATTGCAAGCATGGGGCAGCTGATGCAGATTGGGACCATGGTGTGGGGTAGGAGGGCTTTAACGCTGAGCCCCCCACTACACTCCCAATCAGAATCAGGTCCCCCATTCCTGCAATCTGCATTAGAAAAATAAAACGTTCCCTTAAGCTGTGCATTTGAACAATGTGCATATTCCAAAGGGCATTTTTTCTGTGCACCAATATTCCTTCAGATAATGGAAATGTATGAAATAACTGGCTTCCTATTTCACATGTTAGTGCAAGATGTAGGCTGCAGTCCTGTTCCTTCTTAACCTAGAAGTAAGCCCTATTATGTGAGTACAAATATATAGAATTATGTTGTTAGTGTGTGCAATACCTCCCATTAATGCAAAGGTGCAGTGATAGATAGATAGATAGATAGATAGATAGATAGATAGATAGATATAGATATATTAGGTAATTACATATGGCACTTCCTTCAGTGCCATTTTTTGGAAGAAAGATGTGATATAAAATCAATCAATCAATGTGCACATCCATCCATTAAAAAATGCTTGAGGATTGGGGGAAGAGAGTTACTTGTTCAGGGTACCCATTTAAATTTTGGCTTTTAATTCTTTCCAAATCTATGGTCCTATATTCCTACACATGCCCATGTTCATCTTCCTATCAGCCAATCCATATCTTCATATCAGTGCTTCCATTGTGTCGATCTAATAGTTATCCACCCTCCCACAATCATCGGCTCCTTCCCTTTCTCCTTGTCTGGCACTTAACTGCTGGAGACAGCAATTCCGTGATCCCTTAGTGAGTGTCCCAGGGACCATAGGATGTCTCAGAAAATCTCTTCCAAGGCCTGAGACAGAGCTCTCCCCGCCCCCATCCCTGCCCCCTTACAGCTGGTATGGAGAAAACCACACTGGCTGCTTCTCTGAGGTTGGAAAATAGGAGAGGGGAAAAGGGAGGTGTGTTGGTGGGTGGGAAGGGGAGGAGACTGGAGAGGCCAGGATGTGAATTATCCTGAGTCTCCTCCAGCCTCCTTCCCTCCTCCTGCAACGTGCCCTTGCTAGATGGGCCGAAAAGCCCATCTAGTGAAAATAAAGGAGATTAGAGGATGGGGAGGCAAAGGGCACCTCCTCCGCTCCTCCCACCCTGCCTGCTTCAGCCTGGCAGAGCATTGGAATCTCGGAAGCCTCCAGGTTGAGGAGCTTCTGACTGCAAAGGTGCAGTCCATAGGACTGTGCCCTTAACCTCAGTTTTCATTAGGTCCAGATCAGAGGTCATGATCCTAACCTCAGTGTTTCATAGGGATGTACGAATCCCCTTACCTTGAGTCCACAGGGGGGGGGTCCACGGGGGGGTGATCCGTTCCTCCCCCCAGAAGCCTCGCTGGCCGGCTCTGCTCCACGGTGAGTCCATTCCGCAAGCGATACAGCCGCCATTGCCGTGCCGTATCACTGCTGAGCAGAAACAGGAAGTGATCCAGACACAAATGGCGTCCGCTACGCCATTTGCACCCCTGTTTCTTATTGCAATAGGCTACATTTCTGTTTCAGGTATGACCTAAATCATATCCCTGATGAATATACAGTGGAGGTGAGGAATAGATTTCAGGGATTAGACCTGATAGACAGAGTGCCTGAGGAACTATGGACGGAGGTCCGTAACATTGTTCAGGAGGCAGCAACGAAATCCATCCCAAAGAAAAAGAAATGCAAGAAAGCCAAGTGGCTGTCTGATGAGGCTTTACAAGTAGCTGAGGAAAGAAGGGAAGCGAAAAGCAAGGGAGAAAGGGGAAGATATACCCAACTGAATGCAGAGTTCCAGAGAATAGCAAGGAGAGACAAGAAGGCCTTCTTAAATGAACAATGCAAAGAAATCGAGGAAAACAACAGAATGGGAAAGACTAGAGATCTCTTCAAGAAAATTGGAGATCTCAAGGGAACGTTTTGTGCAAAGACGGGCATGATAAAGGACAAAGAAGGCAGGGACCTAACAGAAGCAGATGAGATTAAGAAGAGGTGGCAAGAATACACAGAAGAACTATACAGGAAAGATCTGAATGTCCCTGATAGCCATGATAGTGCGGTCACTGAACTTGAGCCGGACATCCTCGAGAGTGAAGTCAAGTGGGCCTTAGGAAGCATTAGTAACAACAAAGCTAGCGGAGATGACAGTATTCCAGCCGAGCTATTTAAAATCCTAAAAGATGATGCTGTTAAAGTGCTGCATTCAATATGCCAACAAATCTGGAACACTCAACAGTGGCCACAAGACTGGAAAAGGTCAGTTTACATTCCAAATCCAAAGAAGGGCAACGCCAAAGAGTGTTCAAACTACCGCACAATTGTGCTCATTTCACATGCCAGCAAGGTGATGCTCAAAATCCTACAAGCTAGGCTTCAGCAGTATGCGAACCGAGAACTACTAGAAGTACAAGCTGGGTTTAGAAGAGGCAGAGGAACTAGAGATCAAATTGCCAACATTCGCTGCATCATGGAGAAAGCAAGAGAATTCCAGAAAAACGTCTCTTTCTGCTTCATTGACTACGCTAAAGCCTTTGATTGTGTGGATCACAACAAACTGTGGCAAATTCTTAAAGTGATGGGAGTACCAGACCACCTTACCTGTCTCCTGAGAAACCTGTACGAGGGTCAAGAAGCAACAGTAAGAACCAGACATGGAACAACCAATTGGTTCAAAATTGGGAAAGGAGTACGACAAGGCTGCATATTGTCACCCTGCTTATTTAACTTATATGCAGAGTACATCATGAGAAATGCCGGGTTGGATGAATCAGAGGTCGGAATTAAGATTGCTGGGAGAATTATCAACAACCTCCGATATGCAGACGATACCACCCTAATGGCAGAAAGCGAAGAGGATCTAAAGAGCCTCTTGTTGAGGGTGAAAGAGGAGAGTGCAAAAGCTGGTTTGAAACTCAACATTAAAAAAACGAAGATCATGGCATCTGGCCCCATCACTTCCTGGCATATAGAAGGGGAAGAAATGGAAGCAGTGACAGATTTTACTTTCTTGGGCTCCAAGATCACCGCAGACGGTGACTGTAGCCATGAAATTAAAAGACGCTTGCTCCTTGGGAGGAAAGCCATGGCCAACCTAGACAGCATAGTAAGAAGCAGAGACATCACCTTGCCGACAAAGGTCCGTCTAATCAAAGCTATGGTTTTCCCAGTAGTAATGTATGGCTGTGAGAGCTGGACTATAAGGAAGGCTGAGCGCCGAAGAATTGATGCTTTCGAACTGTGGTGCTGGAGAAGACTCTTACGAGTCCCCTGGACTGCAAGGAGGTCAAATCAGTCAATCCTAAAGGAAATCAACCCTGAGTGCTCATTGGAAGGACAGATAATGAAGCTGAAGCTCCAATATTTTGGCCACCTAATGCGAAGAGAAAACTCTCTGGAAAAGACCCTGATGCTGGGAAAGACTGAAGGCAAAAGGAGAAGGGGACGGCAGAGGATGAGATGGCTAGATAGCATCACGGATGCAATGAATATGAACTTGAGCACGCTCCGGGAGAGAGCGCAGGACAGGAAGGCCTGGCGTGCTATGGTCCATGGGGTCACGAAGAGTCGGACACGACTGAACGACTGAACAACAACATTTCTGCATTTACATAGATATTCATGTAGCCTATTGCATGAAAGAACAGGGACGCAAATGGCATCCACTACGGAGCCGCCAGCGAGGAGGATTCGGCTCCGTGATAGTCCAGCGGGAGGTGGAGGTGAGTGGGGTCGTTCCGCCACAGACTCCGGAGACCGAATTCCCTGGAATTCCTCATTGGAGTCCGTGGTGGAATTCTCGGACATCCCTAGTGTTTCAACAGCATCTGTGAGAAGGTACAAGTAATATTCTTTTGTACTTTGTCAGCACAGCCTTGATGGTGATTAGGGATGTACAGATTGTATAAAATCTGTTCCATCTGTGTTTCATGGATCATCTGCCCACTTACAGAATCAGGGGGGGGGGGGTGTTTCTGAATTTGCACAAATTTGAATTTGTGCAAACATGCAATTGTACAATTTTGCATGTGCAAAACTGAGCAAATACACCCAAATGCACATTTTCACACTTTAGCCTATGGGATAAATGCACACCTTTGCTGATTTTTTTTTTTTTTTTGCATATTTTTCTATGATAAAATTTGTGCAAAATTTGGGAAAGTTAGAAAATTGGTCAGCAAGTCCGCAGAATCCACCCCACGGGGCAAAAGCTGGCCCTCTGCAGAATCCACAGGTTGGATTTATGAAAATCTGGACTCATTTGGTTCCGTTGCAAATTTCTCCGACATCCCTACTGATGGTGGTGGTGGTTGCATGTGTGTGGGGGTGGGGTTGGGGTCAATGTAATCAGAGGTCTGTTCATGAGACTGAATACCAGGATCAGCTGTAGCATTGTGGGCCACTTCAGGCAGCTGATTTCAGTTATTCAGTTTATTATTATTATATGTTTTTCCCCGCTACCACAGCATGTGAGAAGCGCTTGAAGAATTTTCCACTTCAGGTGCCAAAATAACTTGGCTGACCTTGGGCACTACACACCTTGTCTTGGAATGTGGTGCTGCTCTGCCTCAGGCAGCAAAATGCCTTGGGCCATCCCTGCTGTGCACGCCCCCTTTTACTATTTCCAAATGTTATCTATCTAGAAGCATCCCATAGGCTGGCCCTGGTGCACGGTCCACCCTTTGGACCAGGCATGCTTCTAGCTTACACTCTAAAAGTAGTGCACTGCTACATAACTGTCATCCATATAACCTTGGAGTCCAATCCTGCTCTCTCTGAGAAGCCATTACCGCCATCTGAAATGTGAGAAGAGTGAGCCATTTAAATATAGAGCAAACCAACATTCATAACAGGAGCCTGTGTGTTCTTGCTTTGCCTCTTCCTCCCCCGCCCTTCTTTCCTTTCCCACCTAATACAGCTGAACCCGGTGACTTTTATTTTATTGGTATTTATCCTGCTTGACATCTTTAGCCCTCAAGGATGCTCCAAGCTCCAAAAGCTCCCTGTGAAAACTGCTGTGGTAGCAGAGACAGTTGCCCTGCAGTTGGCTGAGAGAGCTCACAGTGGTTAGAAGTTGAGGAAACGTCTGGTGACTTCTGTGAAAAAATAACACTGTGCAGTAAGCAATAAAATCCTGAAAGGTTCTGCTTTGAGGAAGCGAAGGATGGTGAAACTATCTTCCTCAATAAGAAGCTGAAATTGCGATGTGGAAGTGGAGCAGGGGTGGGTAGAGGATAATGCTTGTCTCCCTCTCAGTGTTTCCACTGTGCCTGCCTGCTGAATTTCCACTTGTACATGCATGATAAGTCAGACTGACAACTCCTCCAACTATCTGGACAGAATATGGGGAGAGACACTCTATGCATTTTTCTTTGCATGTCACAAGATGATGATGATGGTGATGATGATGATTGAAACAGTACATGGAGGGAGCAATTGTGTGTCCCCTAGACAGTGTCTGCAGGACACAGGATTGTTTGGTTTCCTGGTTGTTGTTGTTCAGTCGTTCAGTCGTGTCCGACTCTTCGTGACCACATGGACCATAGCACGCCAGGCCTTCCTGTCCTGCGCTCTCTCCCGGAGCGTGCTCAAGTTCATATTCATTGCATCGGTGATGCTATCTAGCCATCTCATCCTCTGCCGTCCCCTTCTCCTTTTGCCTTCAGTCTTTCCCAGCATCAGGGTCTTTTCCAGAGAGTTTTCTCTTCGCATTAGGTGGCCAAAATAGTTGAGCTTCAGCTTCAGTATCTGTCCTTCCAATGAGCACTCAGGGTTGATTTCCTTTAGGATTGACTGATTTGACCTCCTTGCAGTCCAGGGGACTCATAAGAGTCTTCTCCAGCACCACAGTTCGAAAGCATCAATTCTTCGGCGCTCAGCCTTCCTTATAGTCCAGCTCTCACAGCCATACATTACTACTGGGAAAACCATAGCT
Source organism: Heloderma suspectum (assembly GCF_057233095.1). Lineage (NCBI taxonomy): Eukaryota > Metazoa > Chordata > Lepidosauria > Squamata > Helodermatidae > Heloderma > Heloderma suspectum. Next base: position 326,426,124 of record NC_139459.1, on the reverse strand, counting down.
TTGATTAGACGGACCTTTGTCGGCAAGGTGATGTCTCTGCTTCTTACTATGCTGTCTAGGTTTGCCATAGCTTTCCTCCCAAGGAGCAAGCATCTTTTAATTTCATGGCTACAGTCACCGTCTGCGGTGATCTTGGAGCCCAAGAAAGTAAAATCTGTCACTGCTTCCATTTCTTCCCCTTCTATATGCCAGGAAGTGATGGGGCCAGATGCCATGATCTTCGTTTTTTTAATGTTGAGTTTCAAACCAGCTTTTGCACTCTCCTCTTTCACCCTCAACAACAGGCTCTTTAGATCCTCTTCGCTTTCTGCCATTAGGGTGGTATCGTCTGCATATCAGAGGTTGTTGATAATTCTCCTGGCAATCTTAATTCCGACCTGTGATTCATCCAACCCGGCGTTTCTCATGATGTACTCTGCATATAAGTTAAATAAGCTGGGTGACAATATGCAGCCTTATCGTACTCCTTTCCCAATTTTGAACCACTCAGTTGTTCCATGTCTGGTTCTTACTGTTGCTTTTTGACCTTCGTACAGGTTTCTCAGGAGACAGGTAAGGTGGTCTGGTACTCCCGTCACTTTAAGAATTTGCCACAGTTTGTTGTGATCCACACAATCAAAGGCTTTAGCATAGTCAATGAAGCAGAAATAGACGCTTTTCTGGAATTCTCTTGCTTTCTCCATGATCCAGCGAATGTTGGCGATTTGATCTCTAGTTCCTCTGCCTCTTCGAAACCCAGCATGTAGTTCCGGAAGTTCTCGGTTCGCATACTGCTGAAGCCTAGCTTGTAGGATTTTGAGCATCACCTTGCTGGCATGTGAAATGAGCGCAATTGTGCGGTAGTTTGAATACTCTTTGGCGTTGCCCTTCTTTGGAATTGGAATGTAAACTGACCTTTTCTGGGCTCAGAGACAGGGCTCTGAGCTTGGAGCCTGGAAACCGTGCTCCCCTTCCCTCCCCTCCCCTTCCCCCTCCCCTTTGTAGCAGGTGCTGAGAGAACCATGCCAGCTACTTCTCCACACTCAGAATATGGAGAATGGGACAGGGAAGAGGAGGCGTTCCTGGGGGCAGGGAGGGGAAGAAGCTGGGGTGGCGAGCTTATGCCTTTTCCTATCAGTGCCCCAGCCTCCTTCCCTCCCACTCCCCAAAGCCTCTGCTAGATGGGCAAAATCGCCCATCTAGCTTAAATGCGGCGTGAATGGGATACATGTAAGCCTCTGAGTTCAGGGGCCTACTTGTACCCAGCGCACAATCCATAGGATTGTGCCCTTAGTATCTTATTGCTGCCTTTGTTAAAACTATGTTCTTCACCAGTCACTTCAGTACAGTCCCATTCCCACAGGAAAGTGCTAATAAGCAACAAAGTATGGTGTTGCATCGCAGCATTTTAATTGCATTTAATTAGGGATGGAGCAAAATTCAATTGGTTGGCATTTTAAAACGAAACTACCTAATTCACACTCCCCAAATGAATACGCAAGCTGGAGCACAATTATCCTTTGGTTTTCACACTTCTCTGAATTTTGCGATGCCGTTCTCCAATAATAAGAAAAAATGCATTAAAATGTGTTCCTTTGCGAAAAGAGCACATCAAAAGGCATATATTAGGGGAAAGTGCTTGTAAAACAAGTTGTGTGTATTAGGGGAAATTGTGGAAGAGATGTACAAATTTTCATGTCCGTGAAAATGCACACAAAGAAGAACAAGGAAATACGTATGAATTTTCACGTGTACCCTAAGACAACATTCCCCAATTGATGCATAAAAACAGCAGAATGAACTTGTGCTAGAAAAAAATGCAAACCTTACAGAAAGCAAAATGGATTTGCCCTTCCCTACATGTTACATAAATGCCGATTCAATTATGACATTATTTTTTACATTTCCATTCTGCCCTCCAAGGCTGAATCTACACATAGCAGTTATACTGTCATCATACCGTTATCAAAACTGTTGGTGCCCATTGGTGTCATGTGTACCAATAGTTATGATAACAGTATGATACTGGTATAACTGCTATGTGTAGATTCAGCTCAAGATGGTATACACCAGTCCGTCCGTCCCCCACACACACAATTTTATACTTTCAGTAATGCTATGAAACAGGTTAGACTAAGAGACGGACTGGCACCAAAATCACCCTTGGAGGAAGGCTCATAGCTCAGTGGTAAGGATGCATGTTCTATAGGCAGAAGGTCCCAAGTGCAGCCCCGGCATTTCACATGGAAACTTGTTTGTGCAACGCAATACAGTAGGAATGGTTGAGAAATTTACTCTGTCAAGATTTTTTTAAAGTGCTTATCCAATCTCTACCTCCCACAATTTGCATTCAAAAATCTGTACATTCCCAAGCTTGTGATGCATACCATGAAATGAAAAAGAGCTTCTGTTAACATGCTCACATTTGGAAAATGCACAAACAAAACTGTGTAAACTTAAAAAATGTGCTCAAACATGCTTTAGTCAGTAGGAGCATGCATAGAAAAATGTGTACATTTGAAAAAATGCACACAAAATTATTTATGTGCAGAAAATAGCATGTTCAGAATCAGGACAGAACATGCTTGGTGGTGAGAAAACAAAAACCTCTATGAGATCTTGCTTGACAGGTCTGCCCATTCCTAAAGACAAGCTAATCGCTATATGTGGGGGATAGTTGGTTCAACAGTACTACAAGTGAGAAGGATCTTGGAATTGTCGATCATTTTTGAATATGAGCCAACAATGTGATGTGGTTGCAAAAAAGGCAAATGCTATTTTGGGCTGCATTAAGTATAGCTTCCAAATCCCGGGAAGTACTAGTTCCCTTCTACTCAGCACTGGTTAGGCCTCATCTGGAGTACTGTGTCCACTTCTGGGCACCACACTTTAAGAAGGATGCAGACAAACTGGAGAGGGTTCAGAGGAGGGCAACAAAGATGATCAGGGGACTGGAAACAAAGCCCTATGAAGAGAGACTGAAAGAACTGGGCATGTTTAGCCTTGAGAAGAGAAGACGGAGGGGAGATATGATAGTGCTCTTCAAGTATTTGAAAGGTTGTCACAGAGAGGAAGGCCAGGATCTCTTCTCGATCATCCCAGAGTGCAGGACATGGAATAATGGGCTCAAGTTACAGGAAGCCAGATTCCAGTCTTCCTGACTGTAAGAGCAATATGACAATGGAACCAATGACCTAGGGAGGTGGTGGGCTCTCCGACGCTGGAGGCATTCAAGACAAGGCTGGACAGCCACCTGTCAGGGATGCTCTGACTTGGATTCCTGCATTGAGCAGGGGGTTGGATTCGATGACCTTATAGGCCCCCTCCAACCCTACTATCCTATGTTTCTGTGATTCTATGAGTCTATGTATCCAGTAGATTTTAATTTCATATATCACTAAAACTCAGATTTTTTGAGGAGTGGTGGAGAGGAAAAGCAGAGGTAAAACAGACACTTGTATTGATGGTCCTATATTTGTTTTAGGCAGGCTGACACAGCACTCTTGAGAGCACGTTTGCTTGCTTGCCTGTTCCTATGTTCTCTATGTGGAATGGGAAGAACAATGTCACTTTGAGCAACATTCAAAAGCTCTGGTGCAACTTTCCATTTCCTTAGTTAATTACAGACATAATCTCTAGATGATCTCTTTTGATGTCTACAGAGGAGAGTGTCTGCCTTTGAATTTCAGAGGACACTTGGTCTGTTTTGGACCCAAGCCATAGACTGCACTTACTCAGACTCCTATCTCCCACTCCTTATGATGATTGAAACATGCTGCTGAGCGCTTCTAATGTTGGATAAGCACTCCAGATGCACACAGCTGCATTCAGACCATCCCTGCTTCTCCACCTGACATCTGAAAAGCCATACTCTCGGTGGATTTTCAACAAAATCCCTTGCAACGTACTCTTGATTTCCCCCACTCGTGTCTGTAAGTTGCGCTAAGAAAGCTTCAGAAGAAGAATCTTATTTTTGTAGGCAAACCAGCCTTGTTAAAAGAAGCACTTGTGAGACCTAGTTGTAATCCAGCTAGGATTACAGTTGGATAGACGAGGAGGGCTGTGCATGTCACAACATTTTTTTTTTTTTAAGTACAGCTGTGCACAAATGGCCTCTAGAAATTCTCTGCAGTATCTGTGGGCAGAGAAATTGGGGCGGTGGAAGACAATTTCACTGGATTTATCCGGGGGGGGGGAGAAATTCTCCAACAGATGTGGGAGTGGGGCTCCCCATTAGCAGTGATTGTAGCACAGTGTCTTTCTTCCTTCCTAACTGTTACTGCTTTATGTGCTGCCACTGCAAGTTGCCACCGCAGCAGCTGTGTTGGCTACCAATTTGCGTCCTCCGCAATGCCCCATACTTCCTATCTTTCTGAGTCGTTGAGGGGGGGCAGAGAAAGGAGGCTGCCGCCACCACCCAAAAATGGTGGAGAAAATTGGGAGAGCATTTTGAAAAGTGCTCTTCTCTTTCTAGGGGGGTAAGAAAAAGAAAAATCTCCAGAGTTTTCTTGGGGAAATGTCTTCTGAGAAATCTCAGCCCAGGTCTAATTTTCATTCTTCAGGTTTCAGCACCTTCGCCAGGGTCTCCCAAACATCACATTTCTGGGAGGTGATTGCTGATATATCTTGCCTCTAACGTAGATGCTTATAATACTGCTTCTTTCCTGAAAGCCCTGGGCCAGCTGCGAGGGAGCATTGTTTCATTCAGCTCCAGAGAAGAGGTGGAGCTTGTGCTGTGCCAATATCTGTCCTCCAATTTCCTGACAGTCTTCTTCCCCTAAGAAAGAGGCTTCTACATTTAGCCCTTGTTTTCAGGGTACTTTATAATTTCTCTTGGGTTTCTTTGGGTGTTGTTTCTGAGTTCATCTTATTGTTGTGAGGTGGCTGAGGGTGCTTGAGTTTGTTTTCTTCTTTCCATCACACATCTCTCCATCACCCCTGCAACTGCCGTGATTCCTGATTAGAAAAAGCCCAGAGTGGGAGTAGTTACCTCATGACATCTTCCCCTGGGCTTTAGCTGACAAGTGAGGGGGATTGAAGGCTATTGCAGAGAGGATTGTACAGTGAAAGGCAGGACACTCACACATATTCCTTGGCCACCCCATAAGTAAGATTACAAGAACCTCAGACTGCACCCATGAGAATTTCTTCAAAACTGTCTTTTTCTTTTAACATTTTTTGAAGGCAATTTCTTTTCTATCAAGTGAATGAAAATGGTTGAAAAATGTGGAAGACAGCACTATTGGACTCGATTGGGGGTTGGACTTGATGGCCTTGTAGGCCCTTTCCAACCCTAGTATTCTATGATTCTATGCTTTTGGTACAGCGCTATTTAAAATACTTAAAATAAATTCTCAGTCTTTATGAGTAAACTGATGGGATGATCGTGCTAATGATGATACCATAAACTTCCAGTGTAGGGCAAATGTCCTTACAAGAGCATTGCTTCTTAAAATCTGAGGCAGACCTCACTAGGGATGTCCGGTGCAAGACAATCCAGCTCTTTTATGGCTCGATGGATTCCTGTGATGCTGCCAGCCCGGCTTGCCTGTGCGAGCTGAGCTGGGAGTTTGCTCCCAAAATTTGGGAACTTTTTTCTCCTTTTTGGAAACTCGGTGTTCCACAAATTAAGGCTGCAATTTGCGGAACACCACATTTAAAACAAAGGAAGAACACTCCCACCACCATGATGTGCACCCCTCCCATTCTCCTTGCCAGTGTCAGCATTGGCAGAAAAAGCGGGGTGGGGGCGGTAGCAGTGGTGGCAGGGAGGGAGTCCTCTAACCCCCCAGGATCCTTGACCATTGGCCATGGTGGCTGGAGGTGATCGGAGTTGAAATCCAAAATATCTGGAGGGCACCAGGTCGGGGAAGGTTGGCATAGACAGTAGTGTGCTAGCTGGTCTAACAGTATCAGACAGCTTCCTATGCTCCTAGCGCTATCCTGATCATGATTTCTCTAATATTGCCAACTTCTAGACCTATGAAGAACTGTTTTGAATGAGGGCTGCTTCTTACATTATGTTTTGCACATATGCACAGATGCTCAGATAGAAAAGACAGATACAGGCAATCAGCTGTGAAGGGTGCCTGAACTTAAAAATAGCCAGTTCCCCCTTTAGGATACATGCAAGCAGTGAACAAGAAACTGTTGGGCCTCGTGCATGCTGTATTAAACAGACAAGCAATGGTTCCTTTCTATACATGTGCATCTGTCAAAATCTATGTTGTGTAACCAGGTATTTTGTACTCAGGTATCTGCATCTGAACACAAAAGATAATATGGCCCTGAGGGTATGAGAGATGGACGGTTCTAGCACTCATGTGGCTTCTTTCACCTGATCTCTAAAATCAGATGGGTTGGGGCAGGGCTGCTACTGATATATATATAGCAGCACCAATACTTTCTTGGGCTCCAAGATCACCGCAGACGGTGACTGTAGCCATGAAATTAAAAGACGCTTGCTCCTTGGGAGGAAAGCTATGGCAAACCTAGACAGCATAGTAAGAAGCAGAGACATCACCTTGCCGACAAAGGTCCGTCTAATCAAAGCTATGGTTTTCCCAGTAGTAATGTATGGCTGTGAGAGCTGGACTATAAGGAAGGCTGAGCGCCGAAGAATTGATGCTTTCGAACTGTGGTGCTGGAGAAGACTCTTACGAGTCCCCTGGACTGCAAGGAGGTCAAATCAGTCCATCCTAAAGGAAATCAACCCTGAGTGCTCATTGGAAGGACATATAATGAAGCTGAAGCTCCAATATTTTGGCCACCTAATGCGAAGAGAAAACTCCCTGGAAAAGACCCTGATGCTGGGAAAGACTGAAGGCAAAAGGAGAAGGGGACGGCAGAGGATGAGATGGCTAGATAGCATCACGGATGCAATGAATATGGACTTGAGCACGCTCCGGGAGAGAGCGCAGGACAGGAAGGCCTGGCGTGCTATGGTCCATGGGGTCACGAAGAGTCGGACACGACTGAACGACTGAACAACAACAACAACAACAGGCGAAAATGGACTCTTCACTGGCACATCTTGATAGCATAAAGGAAATGAACTCAGCTAAAAATAAATAAATACAGGTTAGGAGATGTCTGTTGATCTTCATAGTAGCCTTGTGAAGGGCTCCCACATGGGCTAGTGATCCTGTGAAAGCTGCCTATATTTAGTTTAGAGAGAGCTTCGGCTATTGGGTGGTATAGAAATGAATGAATGAATGAATAAATAATAGTTTCCCCATATGAAAACTGAAGCAAATTGATTTGAAGTTGATTCAAGTGAATGTAAAATTTATGTTATAGCCAAAGTTGAGGAAAGTCAAAGAGAAATTCACAATATTACTATGGATTAAGTTGTCTGATAATGGATTAGAAGTTCAAGCAGATCACCTGAACTAATTATCAGTGGTCAGACTAGGATGTTCTTTGAGACCCACCTACTTGCAAGATGGGTGGAAGCTGCAAACTCAGAATGCCTGAAAAGCAAGACTCTTTGTGGCTTTTCCTAGCAGACAGAGCTGATTTTATATTGTATTTTATTTTTATTTAAAACATTTGTATCCCTCCCTATATCATAAAATCTCAGGGTGGTGTACAGATAAAATCAGTTTAAACAGTATAAAACAATTAATAATTTAGGGCACAATCCTATGGCTGCTAGCCAGCGGCTAAATGGCCATAGGATAGGTCGGTTTCCAGGAACCGACCTTGGAGCCTGTGCTCTGAGTTTGGTTCCCTGAGAACTGACCTCTACCCCCTCCCACACTGCCTCGTAGGCAGCGTGGAACCTCCCCACACTCCACACTCGGAAGAGGAGTGCAGAGAGGCAAAAACAGGGTGTTCCTGGGGGCATGCCAGGACAGGGAAGTCGTAAATACAAGTATGACACATCCTATGTGTTGTCTGGCTGCTGCTTCCCGTGCTCCGAGGTCCCACAAGTAGACAGCCAAAATTGGCTGTCTAGCCACGAAAGCTGGGCGAGGGGAATGAGGAGGAGATCCACTCCTCACCACTCCTCCTGCACTGCACTGGATAGGCGGTCACCCCCAGGCTCAGAGGCTACCATTGACCCACATAGGATTGCCCCCTCGAATACCAATAAAACAGTTAACAGATTGTGAGCTTTCAGCAACAGGGTGGTAGTCACTGTGAAAGCACATTGTGCTTTCCTCTGCATCCCCACCATACTGACTTGCAATTGGCAGCAATCAAAAATGCTTCACAACTTTGCAAATTGATCGGTAGGTACGTTCACTAAAGACTTAAACCAAGTGACACTGAAAGATGCTCTAAATCAAACACCTTTAGCAGATTAAAGTATTGCATAGATTATAGCTATAATCTTGCTGTGTGACTACATATTCAAATTTAGCAAGATCAAGAAACCTAGAAAATAAGTTAAAACCAAAAAAGTGCCCTAACAGGCAATGGTTTCCCCTCTTATGCCAGCACATACAAAATATAAGTACACAGAATAAGCATCTGAGCACTCTTTGGATGACATAACCATATAGGAGCATGAATAGATGGTGTGTGTGTGTGTGTGGGGGGGAATTATGACAGAAAGTGACCTATGCCCATTCAGTTGGCATTTGACATTTTGGTGGCTGGATGAGTGAACCAGGGATGCTTGAGCATGCCAAAATTCTCTGAACTTCAGATCTCAGTTCTGCCAGCTCTGGTTCTCATGTGACCTGTTATTTCAGTTTGTTCAAATGGGGAAAATGCACATTATTCAAAAGTGCACACTCCCAGCCCCCCCGTGCACATAGATTAAAGTGTGAAAATGCAATTTTTTTAAAGTCTGCATTTCTTAAAGTGTGCATTTTTAAAAGTGCATATTTTGCAAACATGAATGCAAGGTCAGGAATTCCTGAACATTTTTGGAGAAGATGCACTCCTGTTTGCATTCAGGGTTGTGAATGGAGCATTTTCGAGTGGTTTGAGAACTGGAATGGAATTCTCATACATCCCTGGTTTTGGATTGTATTTGATCATGTTGGCTTTTGTATTGTTGTATTTTTTAGATTTACTGACAGGTTTTATTGTATTCTTGCTCTGTTTTAAGGTTGTATCCAGTAGAATGTATCCAGTGTTAGTCTAATTTAAATCTCATTCATTTCAATGGATATAATCTAAGTAGGACTAATCCTGGATGCAACCCAATGGCTTTACAGGTCAAAGCCATCACCTTGAATAGAAACTAACCGGTAGCCAGTGAACTCTTATTAGCCTAGGTGTGACAGCCAATATCCCATTCAATTGCAGGGCTTTCTCACTTCCAAAGGATTTTGAAGGACAGACTTACATACATAGAATGTACCTACCAATCAGTTTGAATTAGAGCATCTTTCAGTGTCGCTTAGTTTAAGTCTTTATCGCAAGTCTCACAAGGGTTTACCATTTTCTAAGGGGTAAGACGTGTTAGATACACTATTGAAGTATGAGCCAAGTGAGGTACAGCTGATGTGCTGTTGGGCTAAGGCCTGAGAAATGTGTCTTTAAAGTCCTGATAAATTTTTGACTGTTTTGGTGACTGTGTGGAAGCTGCTTTAGGAAAGTTGGTATCTGTCCAGTTCTCTTCCTGTAAAGCTTTTTCAAGAATAACTATCAATGTTTGTGGAAGTCATTTTTCCTTACTAAAAATTAGGGATGTGTGATGCTGGGAATTCCATTCCATTTAAGCTTAATGGGATTCTGCAGCATTTCCTTTCTAGTAAGTGGTGGCAGAATGTAGCAGATTTCCCCCCCCCCCAATTCTGGAAATGTTTTGCTCTTTTTTTTCTCGGGTTCCACCATTTCCACAAATTGAAATTTCTGCAATTGGGGAGGGGACTTGAAATTTGCACAACTGGTGTGGTAATTTTAAAAATATTTTTGATTCATGATCTTGCACAAGTGCGGACAGTCGCAAGTCCACCTGTCTGCTAAGGATGGACGAAAGTCCCTTACCTTGTCCCGCAGCTGTTTTCGGTGGGGGGGGAGGCGCTCCGGTTCTCCCCCCGAAATTATTGGTGGGGGGAGGCACCCCACCCCTCCCAGCCAAAATTCAGGCCGGGGGGGGAGGCGCCCCATCCCTCCCCACCGAAATTCTGGCCGGGGGGGAGCGCCCCGTCTCCCCGGCCGCGAAATAAACAATAAATGGTTAAAAAAAAACGTGATAGGCTATGTAACGATTTATGTAGCCTATCATGGCTAGATTTTCAAAGTCAGCCGTGATAGGCTACGTAAATCTTTACGTAGCCTATCACGGCTGACTTTGAAAATCTAGCCGTGATAGGCTATGTAAATTGTTACGTAGTCTATCACTTTTATTTTATTTTATTTTATTTTACTGGGAAATGGCGGCGCAGCAGCCGGTCGGAAGACTGGCCGCTGCCCCTGCCCCTGCCGAAACGCCGCTGAAACGCCACCAGGACCCGCCACCGAGAGGGACATTCGACAGAGGTAAGTCCCATCCCGGGGGGAGGGGCGGGGGGGGTGTCAGAGAATTTCCTCACCAATTTCGGGGGGCCAAATACGTTGGCATTCAGCTTCCCGGAGTTTCGTGGAGAAATTCTCTACCATCCCTACTGTCTGCTATGTAGCCCTGCAGAGGCATATTTCCCCACCACCACCACCACCACCACCTTGCCAATATTCTTGTCAGTTTCATCTAGGGATGTCAGAGAAATCTGTTGGGAGAGGGATGGAGCTCACCAACTTTTCATCAGCTCAGCACCCTGGACTTCAGCTCATTTCCCTGCAAGCTGGCCAGGCTCAATCTGCACTGAGTCAGGCCAGCTCATGGATTTTTCCGTCTTTAAAAAATTCACATAAATAGAAACGTGCACAAACTGCTGCATGATTTCCATAAACGTTGGCCATAATTTGCAGCTGCAATTTGCATAAATTACACAATTTGCTGCCAAAATTTGCCTAAATGTGGTCAGAATTTGCGTAAATCATGCAAATTGTGCCCTGCAATTTGCACACATTTCTATTTATGGATTTTGTTTTTTTTTTAATGGAAAAAGTTCCCAGATTTCAGGAAAAGCCCTGCAGCTTGGTCTACAAATGTGATCCGAGTCAGGTGCTCGCTGGAGTCTTTCAGGCCCAAGAGGGGTTGGATGCACAGCGACGGACATCCCTAGTTTCATCCTCTCCACATTACCTCATTTAGCCCAGCAGAGCCTTATTCCATAGTTGTCAAGCAACTTGTCAATTACATCATCCACTTCAGCACTTCCCCAGCGGGGTGGTGGCGGTGGCGGTGGGGGGAATTGTATGGAATGTGGTTCTGCTGGACTGAAGCCGCAGAACCAGTGTGTGGCGAGGATGAAACTGACAAGGATATTGACAAGAGGGGAATACGCCCCTGTGAGGCTATAAAGCGGACAGGCAGAGTTGCAATAGTGTGCGCTTGTGTAAGATCACTCATTTTTTTAAAAAAAAAACTTTTAAAAAGTATGACATCATTTGTGCAAATTTCAAGATCTCCCCCCAAGTTGCATAAATTGCCACCATTAAAAAAAACACAAACCTGCATATTGGCTCAACTAGCGCCAATTGGTGTCAAATCGATGCCAGGAGGGGGGAAAAGAATGAAATCCATCAAGTTTTCAGCCCCCCCAAACAGCTCATACATGCGTACTAAAAATCTGGCCTCAACAGGATATTGTTCAGACTATTCCACTCCCTCGACTTCTTACAAATGAATCCTCATTCTATGCCACAGGTGGGGAACCTCAGGCCTGGGGTCCCGGTATGGCCCCCCAGATGGCCCCCACCCCTGCCCTTGGCTCCACACCCTTACCCCCAACCACCAGTCATTTGGCGGTGTCCCAACTTTTGTATGGCTCCACACACACACACACACACACACACACATTCTAAACGGCTTAGGTACTGGAAGTATGAGCTTTAAGCTGCAATATGCTAGCATTTTTGTATTTTTTCCCCACCTCTTTTGCCTTTGGCCCCACCCACAGGAATGTGGTCCCTGAGTAGGGATGTAGTGGGCCCCTGATTCCATCCAGGAGTCCAGTACCGCCACCACCCTGCCCTGCCCCTGCCCTGCCATCGAGCACCATGCGTGCCTTTTTGTGGGGGAAAATGGAGATCGCAACATGCATGCATCTAGCTGTACGCAAAATGGCACCATGAATAGCCCAGATATGTAAGATCACAAACGTAAACGTCCTTCAGCATGATGGCCCCCTTCCAGTGGAACTCCCTGTCTCCCTGTCAGGCAGGCGCCAACGCTGTATGGCTTTCAGCACCTCCTGAAGACATTGTTATTTCAAGAGGCCTTCCCTGGGTGACCAGCTGCAGTTTATGAAGTTCAGAATCTGCTCTTTTAAAATGTTTTAATTGTTTTAATTATGGTGTTTTATTCTTGTATCTTGTTGTTCACCACTCCGAAATCTTTGATGTGGAATGGTATATAAATGTTGTAAATAAATAAATAAATAAATAAATAAATAAATATTAATGGTGCCATTTTGGGTACAACTAGATGTGCACATATCATGATCTCCTTTTTTTTTTTTTTAAGGGAACTGCAGTGCTTGGCGATGGGTCCTGAGTGAGTGAAGCGGCAGGGAGCTCGAGCCTGGGAGGCATGCAAGCAGGGGCAGGGGCTGGGCAGGCACCAGGGGGGCACCTGTCCATCCCTATCCCCGAGAACTTCTCCAAAATGGAATTAGTAGTAGTAGTAGTAGTATTTATTACATTTATATCCCACTTTTTTCCTCTTTAAGGAACCCAAGGCGGCGTACATAGTCCTCCTCCTCCACTTTATCCTCACAACAACAACCCTGTGAGGTGGGTTGGGCTGAGAGTCTGTGACTGGCCCAGAGTCACCCAGTGAGCTTCCATGGCCGAGTCAGAACTAGGACCTGGATCTCCCAACCCCTGGTCCAACACTGTAGCCACTACACCGCACTGGCCCTCCAGTCTTCTAGAGGGTCAGGTGTATTTGTGTATCCCAGCATTAATATAGCAGAAGACAAGTTTCTTGCCAAATTTGGGGAGCGAAAGTTTGGTCATTGATTGGATATTGCACAGAATATGATACTGGGCTGAACTGCGGTGTCAGGTGTTTCACACTCTCAAGCTAATATGCATGTGATGCTTTAAAAAGTGTAAACATCAGAAAAGCCTGAATTAGACTGTTCCACTTCTGCAGTATATAAATTACTTTAAATATGCAATGCTATGCAATCAGAAAAAGCAAAGAAGTGTTTCCAATTCGGATTGAATGGTAGCACATTTGATCAATGTAGGGCACTATGTTCTCCTGAGCGGTGCAGATATTTTTGGCCAATAAGAGACTCTTAGCCCAGGTTCTTTCTTTAATAGGTTTTCTGGAGGTTTTCAGTCCAAGCTGCTTGTTTGAAAGGATGTCCAGTCTAATAAGAGTCTTGCAACCTTCAACAATGCAACAGTGCAAGCTGCCAGTTCTGGCAGCCCTGTCACTAGGGATGGGTGAGTCCCCCAATGTCCAGTCCAGAGGGTGTCTACCGTGGGGCAATTTGGGCTGCCTGGGCTGCCCCATGGATTTCTCCGTAGGCCTGCCATGTCTGCCAGAGTTGGTGGAGTGGCTCTCCAGCTTTCTAAAAGGCACAATAGGTGAATGGTGGCTGCTGGTAGCCTACTGCGGGAAAATTACAGCTGTAAATGGTGTGTTGTATGCCATTTGTGGCCATAAAGCACTTACTTTAACATAAATTGCAGCTGTTTATGGCTGTATTTATGTAAAAGTTAGCATATATGGCCACAAATGGCATACAATACGCCATTTATGGCTGAAATTTCCCTATGATAAGCTACTGGCAGCTGCCATTAGCATATCATGTTTTTTAGAAAGCTGGAGAGCCGCCCCGTTGGAACTCTTGTGGACGCAGAGGTGAGTGTGGCCAGTCCGCTGTGGACTCTGGAGGTTGGATTCTTTGTAATCTGGCCTCATTTGAGCCCGTGGCAGATTTCTCCAGCATCCCTACATGTCACTCATAGTTCTGAGAGAGCTGTTTCTAAAAGTGCAGTGTGGCCCAGGACACATGTGGGCTGCCTCAGCCACTGCCAAATGGCACATTCCTCACAAGCCATTTCTCCCCTTCTTCATGATAGCAGGGGGGCATGGTGGCGTGTGCACTGTTATTAACACAAAGGTGTACCTGCCCCCAAAGGAATGCACTGACAGTAGTTACCATGGCGGGAGAATGGGGCAAATGGTAAGAACATAAGATGAGACATTCTGAATGAGATCAGAGGCCCATCCTGCATCCTGTCCACATAGTGGCCATGGCCAACCAGATGCCTCAGGAAAGCCGCAAGCAGGACATAAGTGAAACAGTGCCCTCCCACTGTTGTTTCCCAGCAACTGGTATACACAGCCATACTGTCTCCAATGCTGGAGACAATTAGGGGTGATGCAGGAGTCCGAGGAGGGGGTGGGGTCTGGCAGAGTCCCATCCCCCCAGCCAACCAAACCCCTCTCACCGGGCTGTGGGAGCTCACTTGCCCACTCGCCCACTCAGCAACCAGCGGGACGCACTTTGAGGCCATCCATCCCCTTACCGAGGTGCAGTCATGTGCACAATCGTGGCTCAGTTACTTCTGCATATGTAAAATGGCATCTATGGTTGCCTTAAAGAGGCAATGACTCAAGATTACAGCATAGAGGGCCCTTTACGCCTGCGATTTTGAGTCATTGCCCTTTTAATGCAGCCATAGACGTAACTTTGCATACGTGGAAGTTACACGAGCTGCAATTTCTGCATATAATTGGAGCTTGGTAAGATGACGGATGGCCTCACAGTGCCTCTCAGGCGATTGCCGAGCCAGCCTGCAGCTCTCACAGTGCAGCTCGCACAGGCGGGCAATGAGGATGGCTCGTCAACCACCCAAAGGGAGTGGATGAAGCTGCATCTATCCATCCCTAGAGGTAATACATAGTCATCATGACTAGTAGCCACTGACAGCCTTATCCTCCATGAACTTTTCTAATCCTTTTCAAAGTCAGCCAAGTTGGTGGCCATCACTATATCTTGTGGTAGCAAATTCCATAATTTAGCTATGCATTGTGTGAAGAAATACTTCCTTTTATCTGCCCTGAAGCTCCCACCATTCAGCTTCATGGGATGACCCCAGATTGTAGTATTATGGGAAAGGGAAAACTTCTCCCTATCCATTTGGTTAGGGAGAATGGTTGCTATGTATATATATAAAGTCAAATGTATCAAGGCTTTCAGGAAACAGTCCCCAAGCATCTGAAATAAGCCATTGCACAGCACTAGAGCTCTCTGTATGTCTTTCCTGGCATTTTCAATTACTTGCTTCTTTCTTAAGTTATAAAGATTCATTAAACTGGAAAAAAATACATGGAATCTAAGTTACAAGAGCTCCTAAGGGGTCCATTAAAAAGGGAAAAATGAAGTTTCTCATTTCTATTATTGCTTTTGGAAAGAAGCATAGCTAAGGATTTAATGCACACTTGGAGAATTGATTGACATCTACTGTGATGGATAAAATAAATGAAACAGAACAGCATGGATTTTTAAGAATAGCATAATGATTTTATTTTTTTTAATGAAGAATGAGAAGCTTCTTCTTTTTAAATACTAACTCTCCATAGTTGTCCTTTAGAATTTTGGTTCCTTTTTCAAACCAAAATGTAACTTTGCCAAACTCCTCTTCTCTCATTAAATTACTGTGCCTTTATTTTCTGTCCCTATACAGTTCTTTATTTTTCTACCATGTTATATATTATGAATGATTTTGTTATACTGGGTGATTAAAAAGGTACATACCATAAGGTGAATTAAAGGCAATGGAGACACATCTCAATTCATGTGAATTTCCTGAAAGGCTGGTGCTGATTTTGGCACCTTATTTCTACTTTGTCAGGTCTACGTTCGTGAGGCATAACGTAATTGACTTAGGATGCCCTCCAGAAAGAAGGCATGAGGGATGATGTCCAGTCACATAGTATGGCTATTCCATGCGACCTTGACAACCTCGCCAACACTTATGTAAGGAAACTCATTTTACAAGTCATGCATAGTTATGGCACAATAAGGTACTACAGTGCTCTGTTGCAGCCAAAAGTAGGGATGGGCAGACTCACTGGAGTCTGTGCTCAGGGGGCACTCCAGCAGCCACTGCAGCGGCTCGCCCACTCAAACCAGGCTGCGCAAGTCCCCGGAGGGCTCAGTGAGCTGAACAGGAGTGCGCCACAGCTGCCTGCTCCGCCAAGTGAGCCACCATCTTTTACACAAAATGAGGCTCTTATACTTTTGTATATTTATTGTATATGCAATCTGTATATTTATTGTATACGCAATCTGTATATTTATTGTATACGCAATCTGTATATTTATTGTATACGCAATCTGTATATTTATTGTATATGCAATCTGTATATTTATTGTATATCCATCTTTTATGCAAAATGGGTCTCTTACCTTTCTGTATATTTATCTGTATATTTATTGTTGTGCACAACGGTGGCCAGAAAGGGTACTGTGCACAACAGTAAATATACAAAAAAATAGAGCCCCATCCTGTGTAAAAGAGGCTCTGTTTTTTCATAAACTGGTAGCTGGGATGGGAGTGGGGGAAAGGATCCATGCTTCCCCCCCCCATCCCAGAACAGCTACATGGGGGCAGCGGCTTGAGGGGAGGAGGATGCCTAGGGGGTCTTCCCTCTCGGCCTCCTCCTCTCATCAAGCTGCTCCCTTCATGGTAGCTGGGAGGGGGAGAAAGGATCATTGCCTCCCCACCCTGCCCCACTGATCAGTGTGTGTCTGCAGCCACCACTATTTTCCGTAAATTAAATCTTGTGCACAATGGCCAGTCAAAAAGTGCTGGCCATTGTGCGCAAAATTTAATTTATGGAAAATAGTGAGTCACCAGTTAATGGTGCCTTGAGAACAGATGGCTGCGGGCGCTTGTGAGCAGCACTAGTAAGTCCCAGTGGCTCGTGCAAGTCATGCAACTCAGCAGGCGGGAGTGGGGGCTCAGTGAGCTGCATCTGGGGGGCTGAACAGGGGGGAGTCCATCAGACTCCACCCCTTACATGGATGCTCACAACATTCCTAGCCACAGTCAACAACCTGGTACCTGCAAGACATGGAGCTCAAACTCCCCACCCACCACCACCACCTTCTACCATATCAGGTAAATTATGTTCTGCACTATCAGGCCTTCCATGCTTTGGATCCTTAACTCAGAGTTTCTGACCTCATTTCATTTGTAGGTCGGTCAAATATTATATAGGGGCATGCATGAACATCCCTAGGTTTGACCTGAAAAGGATTGCACTTTTGTGAGAGTGCATTTTCAGCACCCACAAAAAGGCTTGTGGGCACCCACAACATCACCACCACTGCCACACCTTTCCCCTGCCCCAACCAGAATATTATATTATGGGGCCAGAGGAAGCTGGTGTCAGCAGCAAAAATGGCAGCAGGCTCTCTGGGGGTCTGGCGCGACGTGTTTGTGATTGTGCCCCAGTACTGCAATGGGGGCGGGTGGGGAAAAGACATTATTTGCATTTGTGCTGTGGAGAAGGCACTCCAGTCCTTGGCCTTATCCATGGTAGATGCAAACAGCATCAATTTCTGTGCCAGGGATGATGGGCTAGGGGCTCCCTCAGGCCCAACCTGGTGTGAAAATGCATTCTGCCAGGGATCTTCTTTCCTTTCCCAGAGCAAGTAACTGGACCCTTAGATAAAGAGAGGTGGTGATGTAGGATGGCTATGTGCCTTCTTTTACAGAGGACAGTCCTTCAAATAGGACCTCTGGCAGCCTATTTGAAGGGCTGCCAGAGGTCTGTCCTCTCTTTTGAAGGCATCCTCTGTTCGAAGGGCTCTTCAAGATAGAAGATAGGAATCTATCTATCTATCGAGATAGAAGATAGAATCTTTAGTTCTATGGCTAAAGAACCATAAAGAACTATCAGAAGAAGAGCTGGACCTTGAAGTTGCCCATCAAAGCACCTGGACAGCAGACTGAACAGGCAGGCACATAGGTCACTGGGTCACAGTCTGCCACACTATGGTGAGATGTACTGTATTTCTATTAAAATTATCATTATTATTTCTACATTTGCATCTCTACATATACATTAGGATATGGAGATTTTATGCAAATGGGTGACTGTGTTTGACAACGCATTTCCTCTTTTGGGGGGCAATTCACAAGTGTTCACAGGACGCTGCTTACCTTGATCTTGTCCATGGGTTTTCATACAGGGATGTTCCCTTTTTCAAGCACCCCTATTCAAATGCTCAGTGCAGTAGGTTCCTAGTCAAGTAGGTTTCTGAGATCCCCATACTATCGGTGATAACACTACCTTAAGGGGCCATTATTACAGTATCCTACACACATTTTACCACACTTGTATTAGTGAACAAAACGGGCTATATTTGGATGGATCTCTGGTGGCAGATGAATCCACGGGCCTCAAATAAATGAACAAAGATTGAAGAAATATAGCAAGGAAATTATTTCCACTACAAGGCACATATTTTTGGAATGAACAAAAAAAAAGAAAGAGAAGGCAATATATCAGCAATTACAACTGAAAATAGAACTCTCCTATCCTCACCTAACTCAGCTGATCCATATAACACCCTCTTTTTTCCATCACTCACTTTAATGGGTCTGTTTTTGGAAATGTTTTATGGAGAATGATTTTTTTTAGCCAATTATTTGTGACCACTGTAACATAGCCAATGGCACTCTCATCTTAGAACTCCTTCAGAAGGAACTCTGCAATGTTGGAATATTGATTACTGCAGATTTTCAAACAATTCATCCTTCTGAACTGAAATATTCTGAGAGAAGAAGTATCTGTGTGTGGGGGGTGGGGTGGGGTTGGGGGAGAAACCTCCCTCCATCTTATTTGCAAAGTATTATTTCTAAAACTTTTCTTCTCTCTTCACTGCACACTTTGTTTGGAGGAGGTTTTCTGAATATTACCTTTTATAGACCGAGCAAGTGTACTTTAAAAGAGAAGAAGAAGATGGATGGGGAGGGGGTGTTTAGCACTTTTGTTTGGCCGTAACTTTGATTTGTTCATATTCACCAAAGAAGGGGAATTGTGTGTTAAGGAGATTTATGATGCTCTATATTGACAGTTTGTGAGCAGTAGCTGTGCAGGTCTATCAAAGTGGGCAGTTGCTTGATAGAACTTCCTGTGACCTGAATTCCAGGACTCTATTACTTGGTAAGCTGCATTATATTATCTCCTAACACAATTTCAATATTTACTTCAAAGGACTAGAGAACAACTGACGACTTATATCCATACAGAGAGAAATAAGGAAAAACAGGATTGTGTTCCTTCTACAACCACTTTCTAAGCAAAATTAGATGGAGTATTGGAAGTGTGTGTGTGTGTGCGTGCGCGCGTGTGTATGTGTATGTGTGTGTACTGTATATATATATTGATTTCTGATTTTCAGAAAAGTTCATGGCTGTGACATTCATGATTAGGGATGGGCAGAACTGTCAAGTTCAATCCTGTTTCTACCACCAAGCTCATTCCATACTGGTTCTGTCCAGCCACACAAAAATGCATGTACATTTGTATTCATGCACCCATTCACTTAAAGCATGTTTGTGGGGGTGGAGAGGAAAACAGAAAGTGACTTCACCAAGCAACTCCATGGCTGACCAGGGGTTTATGTCCCCTTGGGCTTCAAGCGTAATATTCCAATCCATAGGATGGACTGGGGAGGAGCATAATCCCAAATTATGCCCTTGCTTGTTATTAACTAGCCTAGTATCTGCCTTTATGATTGGGTTGCATTTATGTAACTTCTCTTGCAAGTGCCTCTGGGCTGTGGGGTGTTTTGCTCTGCTCACAGGTACGTAATATTCCTCACAGGATCCCTCTCGGCGTCAGCCAGTGTCAGAGATAGAAGTCAATTATTTTCTGTGCAACCACATACCAAATTGCATCCCTTCATTTCCCCCTGAAATAGTGAATGGCAGCCACTCACTTGTGTGAGGGAAAGTACAGCATTTACCTATTGATTACATTTATAGTCTACTTTTCTTCCATAGAAGTCGAGATGGTGTACATAGGTCTCCCAGGAGGTCTCCCACGCAGGCACTGATCCGCACCAGACCTCCTTGGCTTCAGTAAAGTTGCTGCATCATTTGCCTTTAGGGTGTACCCTGGTTTTCAGTCAAATCTGGCATGGTCACAGGGCAGCCTTGGACAGCTACGAGGCCCCCAGAGGCCAAACAGCATTGGCTATTTAAAAATGAGTGGGAATTACAGTAGTGACTCCCAGGTTCAGTTACCTGAGAGTACTGGTCAAAACACTGCTGCCAGCCAGGCAGAGCTGGTTCTAGGTTTTTCAGGCCCCTTCAATGGGGCCCATCTCTCAGTGAGTCTACCTTCTCGCCGCCATTGCCAATAGCTGCGATTGCTCCTCCTCCTCTTTCTCACTATTGGTACCACTTGCTTGCTTGACAGGCAGGGAGCGAGCAAGCAAGCAAGCAGGCCGTGGCATCCACTGCTCCTCCTTCTCACCACCACCACTCTCTGGGATAGAGTGAGAGGCAGGTGAACAAGCAGGTTGTAGTGGTGAAGTGTGTCCACATCAGGGGGACTTCAGGGGTTCTTGCTGGAGCGTGGGCCCAGCCCTTGATGCTGCCAGTTAAGCCCCCCATGGCTCACCCACATGGGAGGGGACCCAGTACCATAATGGAGGCTGCTGACACTGGAGAGCCCCTTCAAATGCAGTCCCAGCTCTGCCCTCAGTCACGTCACTGGGCTGAGATGAAAACCTGTTCCCTTCTCCCTGGCTCCTTCTAATCAGGGGCAAGCTCACTCCTATTTGCATGGATCCACCCTTTTATCTGCATAGCCCCATCATGGGTTCTGTTATCCTGGTCACACTGGAGTGTGACAGAATGTTTGAGATTGGCATTTATAGAGAGAAATTGTAGTCTTCCAAACACCAATGCATTGATTAACTTATGCTTGTTAACTAATTCAGCCTTGGGATGGGATGGGATGGGATGGGATGCTAGGACATAAGCAGATGCCTTATAATTCAAGTATAGATCAGACACCTTGCCCAGGGGCTCCTTCACACAGCGCTTTTATCCCGTGATTGAGATTGCTCCTTCACGGACGTTTGCAGGCTCTTTACATGACTCTGGTCCCTCCAGGGGCGTCTCCTGCCCTAAATGCCCTTTGTTCCATTTTTAAATAGATCGCAGATAATGAGCTATCAAACTACCCCGTTGTGTTCCGCTTCCGTTTCCTCCGTGAACACAGTTAAAGCAGCAAGAAGAGGAGTGAGATCAATGCAAAATAATGGAAGACTCAGATATGGGGAGAAGTGCAGGGGGGGGGGGGAGGAAGTGCGTGTAAAGAGAGTCAGTGGTGATCCTGCATTTAAAATGGAAGCAGAAAGCCCCATTTTAAATGCAGGATTTTAGGCAGCCCCAGACCTGCCTAAGTCAGTGGGCAATGGCTCTTCTGCAAGCATCTTGCACAGCTCTGCTAATTGAAATCCTTTCAAGCAGAGAGAGACACCTGGGGCTGAACCTAAAACCTCTTGCATGCGACGCAGGTACTGTACCACCGAGCTATCGACCCAACCCTGGTTTAATTTTGAGGATGCGCTAAGAAGCTGAGACTTTTCTCCAGTTTCTGCCCTTTGCATTGGCCTTCAGTCTTAATTTATCCCAGCTCAGGATGTGGCTCAGTGTGTCTGTAAGAGCCCTCACTCCCTGATCATCCCCTGTTCAGATGGTCTTGCAAGTAAATTTTCAAAAGACCCAACTTTACTTCTCTTCTCCTGGTAATATGCATCTCACTGATAAGCAGCATTAAATCAAATGCTTTCTGTTCAGCATACTGTGAGTCTAAGGTATCAGAATAAATGTACAAAAGTCCCATATCTGTGTTGCTTTTCATGCTCCTTGAATCCAGATTCTTTTCCTGGCTTGAAGAAATGATTAACATAGGGCCACGAGTGAGCCCTCTAATCTATACATGCTAAAGGAGCTCATGCTGAGAGTTCTCAAGAGATAACTGAAATCCACTGGAACTGAGAGCTGCTGGGTTTTTTAAAAAATAAAATGTTCAGATTTTACAGGCTACCTTTCCTCCCGAAGACTTGGAGAACTAAATTCACAGTATAAGCCCACCTCACAGGGTTGCTGTGAGGAAAAACATGTAGGCAATCATCTACATAACATCTACATTAATCTCATCTCTTTGCAGGGATGTGATGAAAATATCAGAATTTCTACCTATAAAAGTTTTGTAGTTGATTATCCATCAGGTCTTTAACTGATTAAGCAGTTCACTTAGACATAAGGGGAGCCCCAGCTGACAAAGCATCTCAGCTCCAATGACAAGATATATAATTAATAAATATATATTTTATCCTGCATTTTAGGATGTTCACCCCCTCTGCAAAGCAGACAGGCAAGTTAAGCACCTGTGTGAATTTAGCAAGGCATTATTAGTATTAGTATTATTTACATTGATATACTGCCTAACAGCCAAGGTTCTTTGGGCAGTTCACAACAATTAAAACCATGAAATACGACACAATAAAACATAACATAAGACTTTAAAAGTTTAAAAGTAGCATATAAAGCCAAAATAAAACCCAACAGCAATTACAACCCAGGGAAAGTCTGGATGAAAGGTGTGTTTTTAGGAGGCACTTGAAAGAGATCACATTTTCTGCCTTCTTAACTGCACAGGGGAAGGTTTTCCAGAGGGTGGGTGCCGTTACTGAGAAGGCCCGCCATCAGGGTTCTTCATGGTGACATTCCTTTCAGTTTGGAACGACCAGCAAGGCCTCCTCTGATGATCTTAGATGTCACCCAGGTATAAGGGAAGGCTTTCTGTTAGGTATCCTGGTCCCAAGTTGTTTAGGGCTTTATATGATAATAAGACAACCTTGTACGTAGCCCGGTAGCATGGAGGCCAGGGCAGTCAACCCTCCTGCCACTTTTTTTAATGTACAGTTCCAAACTTTCCAAGTGAACAAGCTCAATAAAAAACAATAATGTTCAAGGTAGAAAGCCAGCAGGGGCCTGGGACTATCCAGCTGTGCAAAAGGCAAATTCCATGCCAGGATCAATGAAAAGGGATCAAAAATAAAATGGTCAATATTGTAACCATTACTATGTAATGCCCCTGGGACACACTTGGAATAGTGTGTACAGTTCTGGTCAACACATCTCAAAAAGTATATTGTGAAGCTGGAAAAGTTGTGGAAAGGGGCAACCAAACTGATCAGGCAGCTGGAGCAACTCCTCTGTGAGAAAAGCTTACATTTGCAGCTGTTTAGCTTAGAATAATAGTGACTAAGGGGGTACATGATAGAAGTGTATAGAACTTAGGGATGGCAGAGAAATCTGCCACAGACTCCAATGAGGAGTCTGCAGCAGAAAGGATTGCTTCCCCCCACCACCCCATGAAGGCTGGTTGGGATGGACCCTACCTGGAGGTGGCCGGTCCAGGTCCATTGTCTTCGTTCCGCAGACATCCGCTGCCGGGCTGCGGATGCAAATGGTGTCCGGCATAGCAGATGCCATTTGCGTCCCTTCCCTTGGCCATGACAGGCTACGTAAATATTTATGTAGCCTATCACGGCAAAGAGCAGGGACGCAAATGGCGTATGCCAAATATTTGTGTGGCAGCAGCCGGAAGTCCGGCTGCGGACAGGCCCAGCCGGCAGCTCCACGGACTCGCCGCGGAGTGGAGCTGGCTGGAGAAGATTCCAGGGGGAGGGACGGATCGCCTCCCCCCCACCCTACGGACCCCTTCAGCGAACAGGTAAGTAGGTTTTGTACACCCCTAATAGAACTATGCAAGATGTGGAGAAATAGAAATAGAAACGTTATTTCAATCTCTCATAATATTATATCCTGGGCTCATTAAATGAAGCTGGGAGATTTAAGACAGACAAAAGGAAGCACCTCTTCCCATAGATTATAGGTAAACACTGGAATTTGCTGTGTGGAATTTGCCACCCTGAGGTGTGGTGATAACCAAAAGCATAGCTGTCTTGAAAGGGGGATTAAGCAAATTCCTGGTGGATAAGCCATGTCAAGGAAACTATTAGAGAGAAGAAGGCTTTCTTCAGAAAATGGAAGTCTTGTGTAAATGAGGAGAACAAAGTGAGTATAAACTTGCACAAAGGAGATGCAAGCAGACAATAAGAGATGAAAAAAAGCATTTTGAGGAGCATATCACTAACAACATCAAAGTCAGCAATAAAGAATTCTTTCAATATATCAGAAGCAGAAAACCAGCTAGGGAGGCAGTTGGACCATTGGATGACAACAACTTAAAGGAGTACTAAAGGAAGGCAAGGAGATTGCAGAAAAGCTGAATGAGTTCTTTTTATTTGTCTTCATGTAGGATATGATATATACCTGTGCCCAAACTGATGTTTTCAGGAATGGAGTCTGAAGAACTGAGACAAAAAGTGGTGACAAAGATAAAGTTCTCAACCTCTATTAACATACTGAAATCACCAGGCCTAGATGGTACCCATGCTAGACCTCTTAGGGTGCAATCCTATGCATGTTTAGACAGAAAAACATCCTACAATTCCATGCTGGCTGAGGAATGCTGGGAACTGTAGGACTTTTTTCTGTCTAAACATGCATAGGATTGCACCCTTAAAGAACTCAAATTGCAGTGTAATTGCAGACCTTCTACTAACAAAAATATGTAACATGTCCCTAAGATCAGCCTCTGTACCAGAGGACTGGAGAATGGTCAATATAATGCCAGTTTTTAAAAAGGGATGCAGGGAAGATCTGAGAAATAAAATTACAGGCCAGTTAGCTTAACATCTGTTATGGGTAAATTGGTTGAAAGCAGGATTAAAGATAAAACTAGAAGGCATAAAGAAGGGCAAGCCCTGCTGAAGAAGAATCACCATGGCTTCTGCAAAGGTAAGTCCAGACTAACTAACATGTGGACATTAGTGATCCACTATTTTTATTTTTTTATTTTTTTATTTCTATATATAGAACATTAAAACCACAATATAACAATACAACCACAATAAAACCTAGCAGCAGTGCAGGAGTTTAAAATACAAATTTTTCAAACAGCAAAGCTAAAAGTTTAGAAAGCTAAAATGCTAAAATGCCTGGGAAAATAAAAAGGTCTTCACCTGGCACCGAAAAGAATACAATGTAGGTGCCAGGCGAACTTCACTAGGGAGCTCATTCCACAGCCGGGGTGCCACAGCAGAAAAAGCCCTCCTCTTAGTAGCCACCCGCCTCACTTCCTTTGGCAGGGGCTCACGGAGAAGGGCCGCTGACTATGATCTTAAGGTCTGGGCAGGCACATATGGGAGGAGGCGATCCTTCAGATAACCTGGCCCCAAGCCATTAAGGGCTTTAAATGTTAAAACCAGCACTTTGAATCGGGCCTGGAAATGGACCGGCAGCCAGTGCAGCTGAAAAAGTACTGGTGTAATATAAGCTCGCAGGCCAGTCCCTGTTAACAATCTTGCTGCCCTATTTTGGACCAGCTGAAGTTTCCGGACCGTTTTCAAAGGCAGCCCACGTATAACGCATTGCAGTAATCCAGACAAGAAGTTATCAGAGCATGGATAACTATAGCTAGGCTATCTCTGTCCAGATAAGGGCATAGCTGGTATACCAGCCTACCAAACCACTAGACATTGTTTACTTGGACTTCCAAAAGGCCTTTGATAAAGTCCTTCACCAAAGACTCCTGAGCAAACCTAGCAGATAAGAGGAGAGGTCCTCTTATGGATTAGTAACTGGTTAAATAGAGAAAGCAGAGTGTAGGAATAAATGGTAAATTCTCCCAGTAGAAAGATCTGTAATGGAACCAATGCTTTTCAACTTGTTAATAAATGATCTGGAATTAGGAGTGAGCAGTGAGCTGGCCAAGTTATTCATGTTGTTGTTGTTCAGTCGTTCAGTCGTGTCCGACTCTTCGTGACCCCATGGACCATAGCACACCAGGCCTTCCTGTCCTGCGCTCTCTCCCGGAGCGTGCTCAAGTTCATATTCATTGCATCAGTGATGCTATCTAGCCATCTCATCCTCTGCCGTCCCCTTCTCCTTTTGCCTTCAGTCTTTCCCAGCATCAGGGTCTTTTCCAGGGAGTTTTCTCTTCGCATTAGGTGGCCAAAATATTGGAGCTTCAGCTTCATTATCTGTCCTTCCAATGAGCACTCAGGGTTGATTTCCTTTAGGATGGACTGATTTGACCTCCTTGCAGTCCAGGGGACTCGTAAGAGTCTTCTCCAGCACCACAGTTCGAAAGCAGCAATTCTTCGGCGCTCAGCCTTCCTTATAGTCCAGCTCTCACAGCCATACATTACTACTGGGAAAACCATAGCTTTGATTAGACGGACCTTTGTCGGCAAGGTGATGTCTCTGCTTCTTACTATGCTGTCTAGGTTGGCCATAGCTTTCCTCCCAAGGAGCAAGCGTCTATTAATTTCATGGCTACAGTCACCGTCTGCGGTGATCTTGGAGCCCAAGAAAGTAAAATCTGTCACTGCTTCCATTTCTTCCCCTTCTATATGCCAGGAAGCGATGGGGCCAGATGCCATGATCTTAGTTTTTTTAATGTTGAGTTTCAAACCAGCTTTTGCACTCTCCTCTTTCACCCTCAACAACAGGCTCTTTAGATCCTCTTCGCTTTCTGCCATTAGGGTGGTATCGTCTGTGTATCGGAGGTTGTTGATAATTCTCCCAGCAATCTTAATTCCGACCTCTGATTCATCCAACCCGGCATTTCTCATGATGTACTCTGCATATAAGTTAAATAAGCAAGGTGACAATATGCAGCCTTGTCATACTCCTTTCCCAATTTTGAACCAATCGGTTGTTCCATGTCCGGTTCTTACTGTTGCTTCTTGACCCTCGTACAGGTTTCTCAGGAGACAGGTAAGGTGGTCTGGTACTCCCATCCCTTTAAGAATTTGCCACAGTTTGTTGTGAACCACACAATCAAAGGCTTTAGCGTAGTCAGTGAAGCAGAAATAGACGTTTTTCTGGAATTCTCTTGCTTTCTCCATGATGCAGCGAATGTTTGCGATTTGATCTCTAGTTCCTCTGCCTCTTCGAAACCCCGCTTGTACTTCCGGTAGTTCTCGGTTCGCATACTGCTGAAGCCTAGCTTGTAGGATTTTGAGCATCACCTTGCTGGCATGTGAAATGAGCACAATTGTGCGGTAGTTTGAACACTCTTTGGCGTTGCCCTTCTTTGGAATTGGAATGTAAACTGACCTTTTCCAGTCTTGTGGCCACTGTTGAGTGTTCCAGATTTGTTGGCATATTGAATGCAGCACTTTAACAGCATCATCTTTTAGGATTTTAAATAGCTCGGCTGGAATACTGTCATCTCCGCTAGCTTTGTTGTTCCTAATGCTTCCTAAGGCCCACTTGACTTCACTCTCTAGGATGTCCAGCTCAAGTTCAGTGACCGCACTATCATGGCTATCTGGGACATTCAGATCTTTCCTGTATAGTTCTTCTGTGTATTCTTGCCACCTCTTCTTAATCTCATTCTGCCTTCTTTGTCCTTTATCATGCCCGTCTTTGCACAAAATGTTCCCTTGAGATCTCCAATTTTCTTGAAGAGATCTCTAGTCTTTCCCATTCTGTTGTTTTCCTCGATTTCTTTGCATTGTTCATTTAAGAAGGCCTTCTTGTCGCTCCTTGCTATTCTCTGGAACTCTGCATTCAGTTGGCTATATCTTCCCCTTTCTCCCTTGCTTTTCGCTTCCCTTCTTTCCTCAGCTACTTGTAAAGCCTCATCAGACAGCCACTTGGCTTTCTTGCATTTCTTTTTCTTTGGGATGGATTTCGTTGCTGCCTCCTGAACAATGTTACGGACCTCCGTCCATAGTTCCTCAGGCACTCTGTCTATCAGATCTAATCCCTGGAATCTATTCCTCACCTCCACTGTATATTCATCAGGGATATGATTTAGGTCATACCTGAACGGTTTAGTGGTTTTCCCGACGTTCTTCAATTTAAGCCGAAATTTTGCAAGAAGCAGCTCATGATCTGACCCACAGTCAGCTCCAGGTCTTGTTTTTACTGACTGTATGGAGCTTCTCCATCTTTGGCTGCAAAGGACATAATCATTCTGATTTCGATATTGACCATCTGGTGACGTCCATGTGTAGAGTCGCCTCTTGTGCTGCTGGAAAAGAGTGTTTGCTATGATCAGCATGTTCTCTTGGCAAAACTCTATTAGCTTTTGTCCTGCTTCATTTTGTACACCAAGGCCATGCCTGCCTGTTATCCCGGTGATTTCTTGACTTCCTACTTTAGCATTCCAATCCCCTATGATGAAGAGGACATCTTTTTTTGGTGTTAGTTCTAGAAGGTGTTGTAGGTCTTCATAGAACCGATCAACCTCAGCTTCTTCGGCATCAGTGGTTGGGGCATAGACTTGAATTACTGTGATGTTGAATGGTTTGCCTTGGATTCGTATTGAGATCATTCTATCATTTTTAAGATTGTACCCCAGTACTGCTTTTCCCACCCTTTTGTTGACTATGAGTGCTACTCCATTTCTTCTAAGGGATTCTTGCCCACAATAGTAGATATGATGGTCACCTGAATTAAATTCACCCATGCCTGTCCATTTTAGTTCGCTGATTCCCAAGATGTCGATGTTCAATCTTGCCATCTCATGTTTGACCACCTCCAGCTTACCTTGATTCATTGATCTGACATTCCAGGTTCCTAAACAATATTGTTCTTTACAGCATCGGATTTTCTTTTCACCACCAGACACATCCACAGCTGACTGTCCTTTCGGCTTTGGCCCAGCCGCTTCACTCTTTCTGGCGCTACTTGGAAATACCCTCTGCTCTTCCCCAGTAGCATATTGGACACCTTCCAACCTGAGGGGCTCATCTTCCGGCGTCATATCTTTTAGCCTTGTGATACTTTCCATGGGGTTTTCTTGGCAAGAATACTGGAGTGGGTTGCCATTTCCTTCTCCAGTGGACCACATTTTGTCAGAACTCTCTGCCATGACCTGTCCGTCTTGGGTGGCCCTGCACGGCATAGCTTATGGCTTCACTGAGTTACACAAGCCCCTTCGCCACAACAAGGCAGTGATCCATGAAGTTATTCATGACACCGACCAAATTATTTAGGGTGGTTAAAACAACAAGTAACTGAAAAGAGCTCCAAAGGATCTCACCAAACTGGAAGAATGGACATCTGAATTGCAAACACACTTCAAAGTAGAGCTGTGTGCAAATGGGCTTTCAAAATTCTCCAGCCTATTTGTGGGCAGAGAAATTGGGGGGGCAATTTCACCAAATTTCTCCTAAGGGAGGAGAAATTCTCCTACTGTTTCTCACAGAGAGAGCTCACTAATGGCAGGGGTTCTGGCTTGGTTCTTTCCCCCAACCATGGTATCCTTCTAGATAGGTTGTCTGGGCTGGGATTTGGAGGTACTGCACTCCAGTGGTTCCACTCCTACTTGGATGGCTGATCCTAGAAGGTGGTGCTGGGGGATTGTTCACAGGGCTCTATTCTATCCCCCGTGCTGTTTAACACCTACATGAAACCACTGGGGGATGTCGGAGAAATCCACAATGGAACCAAATGAGTTCAGATTTTCATGAATCCAGCCCACAGATTCCTCACCAGACTGGCTCTTCCCGTGCTAAGCAATTCTGTGGACTTGTAGCCCGGTTTTCTAACTTTCCAAAATTTTGTGCAAATGTCACCATTGAAAATTATGCAATATAAAAATAAACCCGACCCAAAAATGTACATTTCCCCTATAGGCTAAAGCATGGAGATGCACACTTGGTGGGAATTTGCACATTTTCACATGTGTGAATTTGTGCAAATGCAAATTTGCACAAATTTGGAAACAAAAGAATCAGATTCAAGATGTGCCTGACAATCTGCGAAACACAGGCATAATGGATTTTACACAATCTGTATGTCACTACTGCCCACCGCTGGTAAGTGAGCTTGATGAGCTCTTTATTGAGGAGGAGGAACTGTCCTCCTGCCTTGGCTTACCCTTGCCATCAGAGCATAGGATAGATGTCTGTCAGGAGAGATGTCCATCAGGAGTGCAATCCGTAGGATGGTGGTCTATGTGTATTAAAATAGTGCATTTAAATACACATGTTGAGATGGATTTTTTTTTAAAGAACGTTAGTGCAGAAACATGCACCAGAAATACAGATTTGCCCATCCCCAAGCAAATGTCAGATCCTATTGGATTAACTGAGCTATTCCATGGGTGATGACTCAACTCTCATATTAACCTGCACTAATCATCTGTTCATAGGCTATAGTTCCTTGAAATTGCCAGTCCTTCCTGTTGTTGTCCTCCAGTGTGCTTTGAATTCCAGGAAGCTATCTGTCCTGCTAATAAAGCCAGGGTTCAGTAGAGACAGAAGGGACATTTCAGTCTTGGATTTCTGCCCTGTATGTCTCAACAGTTGTCCGTCCTACAAGTCCATCTGTGCTGTGTAGAAATAGTCAAGGGGACAGATTTGTAGTCTTTCAAAACTTGTTAAGAATAGCGTTGACATTCATTTAGAACTGTGTGTGTGTATGTGCATGTGTGATCTTGAACACAGAACAAGAAGTTCTATGCAACACACTATGAAAATCTCATTGTACCATTTGTATGCACTGCTGAGTGCTCTGTTCTTTACATATTCTGATCCTCCTTTCAGTGCTTACAATCTGGCCAGATTCTTATTATGTCTGTGGTTTATTTTATTTTAATTTTATTTTATTTGTATGGTCTCCTTTTATTTATTTCCTTTGCTTGATGCAATGTGTTTGCCAGTCTGTGTCCCTATGATCAAACTTCAAATAAGGCCAATGTAATGCATGGCTAATGAATATTTTATTAAGAATGCAATGTTTTACATCAATAAGTTATCTTGATAACATAAAACAATAGCTGCACATGCAGAAAAACAAATATTTCAGCATAAATCACTATAAATGTCCAGGCTGCATGACAGCTCATATATTGTTCTCATTTATCAATCAATATGTCAGGATACCCTGTTGCACAAGATTGAATTAAAACTATTGTCAGGGACATCTTCTTTAACTCCTTCAAAACAGCACCTGTTCACTCAGCTCATTCAAGTTCACCTTTTAAAATATGTTTTCCCAGGACTGCTCACTGTCCATCAATGATGTGAAGTCGGTCAAAGGTTAATTATTCTTAATTGGGCTTCATTAAGAGATAATGCAGCACCTTGAGTCCCCTGATTATGCCCGCGTATCGAACAGCAAAGTCATAACATCAGGCGGTAATGAACTAGAAGTCATGCATTCTCATGCGCCGTCGCACTTCAGGACTTGCTCTGGTTCTCCATAGTGTCTCAAGTGAGATATAAAGTGTTGCATATTAACAGAATAGACTCAGGATGCAGTTTTTGAAAGTATCTTAAACACGTTCTTGAAATGCACAATAAATGGTTTGTGGGTAATTGGATTGTCTCATAAGGAGAGGCTTATCTTTCCATATTTACCTCTTAGGTACATTTTAGACAATAGCTAGCAAGACATTTTACCTCAGGTTAAACTTAGAACAATTAAGAGTTTGAGAATTGGCCTCAAAATAGGTTTCACCACTAGTTGAAATGTTATTTTATTTTATCTGTTTCTATTTCATCATATATTCGAGGATTTCTAGGTGGTTTATGAGGTTCAATGCAACAAAGAAAGAAAGAATAAAAAGAAAGTGAGAGAGAGAGAAAGTATCAAAACATTAAAAGCAATAGATGAAAACAAAACACTTATGAGAGCAATCCTACGGCCCCTAGATGATGTCTGAGAGCCCCCTCCAAGTCAGTAGACAGTGTTATGACTATGGAAGGTAATTCTGAGCAGGGATTTCCCCCCTCTGACTCCTGCCCTTCCCAGCCATCATGGAAATCTCGGCAGTGGCTCCTGACCTTGGGAAGAGGATGGACAGGTAGGGAGGGGGCATGCTGGTGGGAAGGGTGGAGAGGGGAGAGGCTGTGGATCCTGCCTAGCTAAGA
The DNA here is from genome assembly GCF_057233095.1 of Heloderma suspectum. Taxonomy (NCBI): domain Eukaryota; kingdom Metazoa; phylum Chordata; class Lepidosauria; order Squamata; family Helodermatidae; genus Heloderma; species Heloderma suspectum. The sequence continues at coordinate 326,394,112 of NC_139459.1, read as the reverse complement.
GACAGCAGAGGATGGTGGCCCTGTGGATCCACTCTGGGTTTCAGTCAGAACCAATCAGAGCTATCCAAGGTGCTGAACCCAGTGCTGAACCCTATCCCCCAAATGGGTTCAGCACCTTGGATAGCTCCTTTAGAGTCCTGACTGAAACCCAGAGTGGATTCACAGCCCCACTGAAATCAGAGCCACCAGCCTCCACTAGCAAGAGAAGTAGATGGACTCAGAGCCCTGTCTGACATTAAATGCAGTTTGGGAGGCATGAAAAGACTCTGTCATTTCTAACGCCCTGCCTGGCTCTGTATGGAAGGGCTTAGGATGGATGGAGGGTTCCGAGATCAGAACTCGGTAGAGTCTCCGGTAGAGATCTGTTCCCATCACTTCATCTTTTATTTTTTAAATGGGAGTTGTCCATGTTTGAACATGAGACCATTTATGTGCAAAGCTTGGAGCCAGATGGGCTCTCCCACCCTTTTCAATAATTGTCTACTTTGGAGGTTGCTATGTTTGAACAGCATTTAAAAGTAGAATTCAACATTCTCAGTGCATTCCTGTACATGTCAACTCAGAAAAAAGCCCCAGGGAGTTCAGTGAGGCTCACTCCCAGATTACGTGAGTATAGGATTGCAGTGGAAGGGGGGCAGGTTTGGGTAATATAACACATGGGAACATAATTCTGTGAAATTGCCGAGAAGCATTTCTGGAAACAATAACAGGAAGTGATATGGCCAGATAAAATTTGTTGTTTACAACTGTGCCCACAGGAGATAAAAATGAGGCAAGTTTGCAGTTTTATAATGCAAAATGTAGACCCAGAATATTGCATCTCAATTACACTTCAGTTTAATTGCAACCAAAAGTTAATAAACAAAAAAACAGCTTATCCCAATGGTAGTTCTGGGTAGCATTTTAAGAGATATATTGGGCATATGCCCCTCCAGGGTTGAGAGCAGTAAGTGGAAGGGATGGCCAAGTGCTGTTTTCAAATTTTTCTGTGGCCCAGTTAACACCAATGAGAATTACGGTTAAGTTAACACCAATGAGAATTATGGAGGTTGGAGAACTTAGCAATGGAATCAAATGAGTTCAGATTTGTATAAATACAACCTGCAGATTCTGCAGCAGATCTTTTTCTGCGTCATGCAGATTCTGTGGACTTATGCACCACTTTTTCACTTTGGGGGAAGATTTGCAGTAATTTGCATTAGCACTAATGTGCACTTGCACAAATGCACTAATCTGCATTAGTTAATGCACATTAGCGCTAATGCAAATTAATGCAAGTACAACAAAATTCTTGGGGAAAAAAATCTGATGGTGTCAGTGAGTGGATGACAGAACGTAAGGTTCCAGACAATATAGATGGAGTGGATTTAACAAAGTCTTATGTCCAAAACAAGAACTCTGTTCAGGCATTCTACATCTGGGGCAAATAAACACACTAAGAAAACCAGATTTGGTTGTATTTGTAAAATCTGCAGGTTTATACAAATCTGAACTCATTTGATTCCAGAGAGCTAGTGTGGTGTAGTGGCAAAGAGTGTTGGACTAGGAGCTGGGAGATCCGGGTTCTAGTCCCCACTCGGCCATGGAAGCTCACTTTGGGCCAGTCACAGACTCTCAGCCCAACCCACCTCACAGGTTTGTTGTTGTGAGGAGAAAATGGAGAGGAGGAGGATAATGTAAGCCGCCTTGGGTTCTTTGCAAGAGGAAAAAAAGGCGGGGTATAAATGCAATAAATAAATAAATAAATAAATTTCAGTCAGAACTAGCCAGAACTCTAAAGGGGGTATCCAAGGTTCTGAACCTATTATCGGAATGAGGTTCAGCACCTTGGACAGTCCCTTTAGGGTTTTGGCTGGTTGTGACTGAAACCTGAAATGGAATTACTACCCTACCAAAATCCAAGTCATCAGCCTCCACTGGGGAAGACTGAGGGGAATTTCCATGCAAGAGGAGAGACATAGGGAGACAGCATATGTGACCTCACAGGCTGATCCTTAAAGCCAGTGTGATGGAGTAGTTAGAGTAGGCATGGTGGAGAATTCCGCCATGGATCTTGGTGAGGCCGAATGCCAGCGCATTCGGCCCCCCACCCCCCGACCCCGCGAAATGGGCCCGGAATGGAGCCTACCTTTGTCGGCCATTCCGGTGCTCCTCGAATGGCAGCCGCATCTGCAGCCGCCATTCACATCTTTCAAATGGCCGTGGGCTACGTAAATACTTACGTAGCCTATCACAGCTAACACAGGGATGCCATTTGTGTCCCTGCAGAGGCTGTGATAGGCTACGTAAATATTTATGTAGCCTATCACGGCAAAAAAAGGGAACGCAAATGGCATTTGCATCCCTGCTTTAGCCGTGATAGGCTACATAAATATTTATGTAGCCTATCACGGGTGGGCGTAGGGACACAAATGGCGTCCCCTACACAGGACGCCATTTGCATCCGCAGCAGCCCAGCAGTGGCTAGAGGCCCTGCTGTGGGTTGGCCTGGCCAGCAGCTCCGCGGCCTGGCCACAGAGCAGATCTAGCCGGGCAGGATTCCAGGGGGGGGGAGGAATGGATCATCTCCCCCCCATCGAGGATTCCGGGGGGAAGAACGGATCACCTCTCCCCACTTGCGGAAGCCGGCGGAGCCAGGTAAGTGGGGTTTCATACACCCCTAAGTTAGAGCATGGGCGCAGAAATTCAGGCCCTGGGGTCAAATCCATCCCTCTGAGATTTCCCAGACACACATGTCCCCTTTCCCTGGCCCCACCCCTTTCCCTCAACCACTGACCATTCATTGGTTTTCTGGCTTTTTTGCAGTTTTTCCCCCCCTTCTAAATGGTTGGAATGCCTCTCCTACGGCTTAGTTACTGACAGTAAGAGCTGTAAGCTAAAAGATGCTGATATTTTTCGTCACTCTTTTGTCATTGGCCCCACCCACCACTGGAATGTGCCCCCCCAAAAAAAACCCTTCTCCAAAATGGAATCAAGCCCTCAGGCTGAAAAAGGTTCTGCACTCCTGGATTGGACTCATTGGAGTAACAAATAAGGGCTGGCAAGACCCAGCTTCAAGTCCTGTTAAGCTATGAAGCTTAGTGAGCAACTTTTCCCTTCACTGTCTCTCAGGCTAACCTACCTCACAAGGTGGTTGTGTGAGGATACGAGGTGGAGGATCCATGTATGTTGCCTTGATCCCTTTGGAGGGAAGGTGGGAAATAAATAACAAAGCCTGGTTCCAGTCCACACCAGGCATTGCAGATAAGAATTGTTTAGTCAAAAAATAAATATGGTGGAGAGAACCAGACAAGCATGACTCCGCTTTTCTATGTGCAAAAAGGGCACAAAATGTTGGATGTGTCCAACGGAGCTAACTGTCTTCACGTTTTGTATGTGCCAGATTATTTTTTGTGATTTATAGCCATTTTTTAATTACGCCAAATAGCTTCTACAGTCTGCAGCAATGTGCGATTCACACGTGCCATCATCAGTATGGTAGCCGCTTGAAAACACAGCCATGTGGAGGCTGCTTCACATGGCAAGCTGTTCCTATAAACTGGCTTCCCCTGGAGCTCTGGCTGCTTTTCCCATACCATTGCAAAGCCTCTTTATTAGCAAGTTGTGATCATGTGGTGACAAAGATGGAACTGTGTGGGAAGCTGTTCTCACAAATGGCTTGGGGGTTGAGAATGTACATGGTAAGCCATTACATAAGAAACATGGACATTACATAAGAAACATTCAGTCTTCTGATTCAATTGTTAACATCACCAATGTTAGGGGACATTTAACAAATACGCTAATTAGCTTTCATAATCCAATAATTTGGCTTTGTTGAATTAAAAGAAAACATAGATCGTCAGTTCAAATAATCCAAACTCTAATATGAATCAAGCATATTGCCCAAGTCTCATTCACTTGCTGCTTAGATTTTTTTTGTTCAAGCACCTAGTCCTCATTGATCAAATATTGAGTATTCAGTACTGAAAATCAGAACTATAAAACTTATATTGAGCCACTGTGGTGTAGTGGTGAGAGTGCTGGACTGGGAGCCAGGAGATCTGGGTTCTAGTCCCCACTCGGCCATGGAAGCTCACTGGGTGACTTCGGGCCAGTCACAGACTCTCAGCCCAACCTACCTCACAGGGTTGTTGTTGTGAGTAGAAAATGGAGAGGAGGAGGATAATGTATACCACTTTGGGTTCCTTAAAAAGGAAAAAGGGTAGGATATAAATGGAGAATATATATTTATATATTATCCCTACTCTATGTATGTATGTATCTCAATACATTCATAACATTGCTAGAGATCAGGTTCAAATACTGAATAGAGTAATCTGAATGAGTTTGATACAGAAGATGAAAGCAGGCATAAAATTAGTTTCAACTCCAACATAGTCTGGTTTGAAGATAGGCTGTATTGCTCTTGACCTTCTGGGCATTTGATCATTAAGGAAAGAAATGGAATGATTTCCAGGTGATGGGGGGTTTGCATACCGTCAGATCTGATATCTAATAATCAATTAAAATGACCATCAATCTGTTCCCCCAGCTAAGATTAAGAAGCTTCACTGTCTCTGGGGCTTTTGCAGCATAACATTTACACAGGTATCATTTCGCATTCTCTCTAAAATCTCTGTTCTTCTGGCACCTCCCCTACTAGGTGTATAAAAATATACATAGCATCTGTTTAGGCTGCCTGTAATCTTGAGAAAGTCACACAAGCAATCAATTGACTGGCACACAGAGCATTTTGAAAGAAGAGAAGACCCATGTTTAGCCACTGAAGCAGCTGCATGAATTTAAAACCAAACCACGCACTCCCTTTCCCTTGTTTTCATTCTCTAAATGGCAATAACAACCTGGGAAAGCATTTCTTGTGGGGTAAATGACTAATGCAGGTGAGCCTTTGAGTGATGTAGGGATGAACAAATTGTGTACCTTCCGTGCCGCTTGACTTCTGTCTGCAGTTTGCGTCCAGAGTGCACCATTCCACTGTTCACAAGCCCCCGGAATTCTCCTCTTTTTTTCCGCTCCGAAAATACGTAGATAAATCCATACCGACAAACGTAATTCCTGTGCCCAGCCATCTCCGTGAGTCTGCATAACTTCCATAAGAATCGCTATTTTTCATAAATATTTATGTATTTTTTTCCCTGTCCTGACTTGCAGTAATTACTTTCAGCCAAAACACTTCCTCTTCCTTGTAGGGGCTTTCCAAAAAAAGGCTGTCTTAGGTGTGCCTGAGAGTGAGAGAGATAAACTATTTGTTTAAAGCAACGCTGTTTTAAAGAAAGGCAAAACCGTTTAAAATGACTATGCCAGTCCTGGAGCATAGCAGGGAGAATAATACATCATGCAGGGCTCCAGGACTTTTTCCTTTCTTTAAAACAGTGTTGCTTTAAACAAATGGTTTATCTCTCAGGCACACCTAAGACAGCCTTCTTTTGGGAAGCCCCTAGGAAGAGGAAGTGTTTTGGCTGAAAGTAAGCTCCCCAACGGAGAAGGAGGATTTCAACTTTAAAAGAACAAACAAGGCAGTAAGCACAATTCATTTTTTAAAAAAACCTTATGTATTTATTATCGTAGTATTACTATACTGCTTTTTTATTTACAAACATTCCATGACTCCTTGCGAACGACAACAGAAAAGCTGCATGACGGCTGGCTCCGTGAGACCTCGTGGTGCTATTCCGCAGAGGATTCCGTGGCACGGACTGAAGGGAATTCGATCCCATTTTAGTCCGTGGCGGAATTCTCTGACATCCCTAGAATGATGTTAGTGTTAAGAGCAACATGCAAGCATTAGCCAATATGCAAGAGAGTACCTGTGTGTTATACAGTAGGCAGCACAGTCTGGGTCTTTAGATTTACAACCTCACACAAGGGTGGCATTTCCACAAATTATCCTTTATTGAAAAATCAAAACATGGGGAAAATTGATGGTAGTGGGCTAATTCCTTATCTCTAACTAAAATGAAGCCTATGAATGTGTATCTGCAGATGCTCAGATACTTGTGTCCAGAGTCCCTTCCATTAGGTTGATCTTCTCCTTGTCATCTTCTCCTTGTCACATTCTCTGGAACACGCAAACATCCACTCGGTTGAGACCCTGGTGGGTGGGTGGAATGCTGCAATCACTGGGGCATTAGATCAGGTGGCTCCAAAACGCCCTCTCCCCCTGAACAGGGTTCAAACTACACCATGGTTCAATCCGCGGTTACGAGCCCTGAAACAGGAGGTGACATGGCTAGAGCACTCTCACTCCGAAGACAACCGGACACAGGCTAGAGCTGTATCTTCAGCCTATCAGGTGGCGATGAAGGCAGCAAGAAAGGAATACTATGCTGCCTCTATCCACAGAGTGCTATCCCAGAAGGCTGTTCCAAGTTGTCCAGTGCCTAGTCTGTCCAGTTGCTCTGGAACCACTGGAGCATTCTAAGGCCTCCTGTGAGCCCTTGGCAAGGCACTTTGTGGAGAAAAATTGATAGGATCAGGAGTGTTATTCTGTGCGCCGTGGATACAGTTAGCGAGTGAGAGGCGGCCTATGGCAAACTGGTTTTGTGGGATCGGTTCCAGCTTCTTCCTTCTGATGAAGTGGACAAGGTGCTTTCATCTGTAAGGCCGACCAGCTGCTTACTTGATCCTTGCCCCTCTTGGCTCATTATGAGTTGCAGAGAGAGACTGGGTGAGGAGATCAGGGCGGTGGTGAACGCTTCCCTTCAGGAGGGAGTGATGCCATCAGCCCTCAAGGAGGCAGTGATAAGACTGCTCTTAAAGAAGCCCTCCTTGGATCCCCAAGTTTTGAACAACTTTTGCCCAGTCTCAAATCTGCCATTTTGGGGCAAGATGAGGAGGTGGTGGCAATGCAGTTGAAAGCACACTTGGAAGAAGCTGTTTATCTAGATCCATTTCAATTGGGCTTCAGGCCTGGGCATGGGGTAGAAACTTGGTTGCTTTGGTGGATGATATGAGGAGGGCTTTGGATAGGGGCGAATGCTCCTTCCTTGTTCTCCTCGACCTCTCAGCGACTTTTGATACCGTTGACCACGGTATCCTCCTGGACCGCCTGGAGAGGATGGGCATTGGAGACATCATATTACGGTTGTTTCAGTCCTTCCTCTCTGGCAGGCACCAGAGCGTAACACTGGGAGAGGAGGTGTCAGACCCACGGCCACTCACGTGTGCGGTGCCACAGGGTTCCATCCTCTCCCTGATGCTATTTAACATCTATGTGAAGCCGCTGGGGGCTATCATCAGGAGGTTTGGGGTGTGGTGTCATCAATATGAGGATAACACACAGTTCTACCTCTCATTCAAATCTTCACCAGGGTTGGCTGTAGAATCCCTGTCTAAATGTCTGGAGATGGAGAGTGGCTGGATGGGGAGGAATAAGCTGCAGCTGAACCCTGACAAGATCGAGGTACTTTTGATGGGAGACAAGAGGAGGCTGGGGGATGTTGACCTGGTGTTGAATGGGGTACAGCTACCCTTGAAAGACCAGGCCTGCAGCCTGGGCGTCATTTTAGACTCCCAGCGGTCCATTGAGGCTCAGGTGGCAGTCGTGAGCCAGACATCACTGTATCAACTCCATCTGAAAAGGCGGCTGCACCCCTCCCTTCCCGACCATCTGCTCCAATTGGTAGTACATGCCCTGGTCTCCTCTTGTCTAGAGTACTGTAATGTGCTCTATTTAGGGTTACCACTGAAAGGTGGTTCGGAAGCTGCAGCTGGTGCAGAACGCGGCGGCTCGCCTGATTAAAGGCTGCCACTGGCGTGATCACATCACTCTGATGCTGAAGGAGTTGCACTGGCTACCAGTTGTTTTCCAGGCCAAATTCAAGGTGTTGGTTTTGACCTTTAAAACCCTATACAGTTCCAGCCCAGCCTATCTCAAGGAGCGCCTCCAGCAACACCAGACAGGCCGCTCAGCAAGATCAGCCTTGGATGGCCTTCTCTCTATCCCATCAGCCAGGACAGCTAGGCTGATGAGGACGAGGGAAAGGGCCTTCTCTGTGGTGGCCCCCACTCTGTGGAACTCCCTCCCTAGGGAACTCCGCCATACCCCCTCTTTAATGAGCTTCTGCCACGCACTGAAAACTTGGTTATTCAGGCAAGCATTTGGTGTGGGTTAGGGTATTTTTAAATAATGTTTAATGTGTAATTTTACTGTTTTAAATTGTACTGTTGTACATCGCCCAGAGTGGCTGGGTGACCAGCCAGATGGGCGATTAAGAAAGTCAATCAAAATAAATAAATAAATAAATCTCTCCCATTGTCCAAATTTAGACTGTAAACTCCTCAGGACAGAGACTTGCCTCCCCTATCAACCTGCCCATGTTTTAGGATCATCTTCTGAAGTCGTCCCTCATGTACCTCTTCCATTTAAGGTGACACAGTTATCAATAACAGATTGGGCTAGGGATGGGGGAGAATTTCATCTGGTTTGTCTTTTTTAAGCAAACCCAGACTAATATGTGGATCAGAACAAAGTGTTCCTTCAGATTGCGCACTTCTCCAAATTTTGCAAGGCAATTCTGAGCCCAAAAATGCATGTGAAAATGCATATGTTAGGGAAAGTTGCGTACATGTTACATACAAGTTCCCAGCATATGCTGGGAAAATTGCATATAAAACTAAGGGTGCAATCCTATGCGTGCTTAGGCAGAAAAAAATCCTACAACTCGCAGCATACTGGATCAGGGATGCTGGGAGTTATAGGACTTTTTCCTGTCTAAACATGCATAGGATTGTGCCCTAAATGCAGTAATTTTTTGCAAAGTTTTGGGAGGAAGGGATGTGCAGATGGATGCAGAAATTGGATGGAACAGATTTATGACTAAATGCATGCAAAACTGATACAGATAAGAAATGAACTTGTCCAGGGTTTGTCCATCCCTACAGAGGGCTTTTTTCAGCAATAGTGCTGCCAGTTATTGAATACCTATATATACTTTGTAAAGCTCTATGTACACAAGCTTTGTATGATCATTATTAATCATAATAACATTTATTAAACTCTTTTATATAATTAATTTTAATTGTATAATTTCAACAAAAAATAAAATGAGTTAAAGAAAAAAATGTAGCTACATAAATTTGAATATATTTGTTTCGATGCATGCATACATACATACACATATATATATATATATCAGAGAAAAAATATGGCTTTCTAAGAATTATATATAAACTTCCACAAAAGCAGACCAATTACCCATATAAATATCCATTTGCAAGTAGCATCTATATACCACATTAGGGATGTGCAAACTCACCCCAGTCTGGGTTCTCCAGATGACTGCCCAGCCCCTGCCCCTGCTTGCTGAAAATGCACGTTTTCTCATACGTGAATGTGAGCATTCACAAAATGCACATTTTCGCACATGTGCAAATATGCACATTTCTGCGATCGCCATTTTATTTATCAAAAAATGGCAACTGCAAAGCTCGAAGAGGCTACTGGGGTGACTGCAGGCCATTTATGGAGTGCAGGCTGGGGGCAAGCAGGGGCAGGGGCTCAGTGAGCGGGGCTTGGGGGTACAGGCAGGGGCAGTCCCACCAGATGTCCGGACTGAACCGGGTGCCCAGTCCATTCCTATACCACATGTTCAAATGTTGAAAGCTTGTTAGGTCCAAAGTCCATTGCATTATAGGAGGTAAGTCCTTCCAATGTTGTAATATCACTCTTTTAGATGTCAAAAGGGTGCAGAGAATGCATTTGCGCTGACCATGCATTAACTTCCAGGAAGCAGGTAGATAATTTCAGAGGACATGTACATCAGTATATTAAAGATTGTTCCAATACAAGGTTCATCCATATAATAACCTCCTCCCCAAAAGGGGAAACTCTTGAGCATCACCAAAACACGTGGTTAAACGAACCACATGTTTTTCACTTCTAGCCATTAGCCAACTTAGACAAACCCCTATTAAAGAGATATTGTAGAGTCCAGTAGACACAGGACCAGAGCTTTTGCTGAATAAGGGCACACCATCAGGGTCATATACATGATTATATGCCCAAACACTCCATGATATTGAGAAGATATTTCTCTTGAGAAGGCACAAGTAGGATGTAGGAATGTCCTGACAGCAGTGTCCTGCATCCTGATTTGTGCACTAATCTTTGTTATGGTAAATAAGGAAGCTTATAGCAGATATTCATATTTCCTTTCACTTTTGAAAAACAATGGCATCATAGCTTTGGACCCATTTCCCTCTCACACCACAGTGGTGCCTATAATACATGTGATATATCATTATGAAGAGTGAGTCCTGCTGGGATGATGCTGATCCAAGAATATCTTCCAACATCATGTTTACTGAAGAACAAGACCTAGCAGGAACCTGGTCTCCTGCCCATGGATCTTTCCTGACAAGTCATCAATAGGGATAATCAGTTCTGATGTGATATTCCTGTATCTCTCAGGCCTTGGGAATTGTTCAGAAAACATTCCAGAGAGCACAGATGGTTCATAGGGGATCCTTAAAATCATAATCCCTGGATGTGAATTTTCAGTTTTTAATGTAACACTGTCAAGAGGATTGATGTGTGAAGGTTGCCAATATTTGATCCAAACACCACTGCATGCCTTCCACTGATTCTCTCAGTCAAGAGTTGTGTGTGTTTGTTTCTTGGTCCAAAATAGATGCATTCACAATTATTAGCTGTTCCTTCAAACTTTCCTGTTTGAAAGTAAGATATTATCATTGTTACAGTGAATCTAGCCTTGAACTCCTCTTCATCATTAGTACCACTCACTATTTTCAAATCATACTCGGGACAGACTGTTCATTTTTTATTTCCCAGAGCCATCTAATATGGCTACAACAGAATCTCTTTGCATGTAACAGGACAAAGACAGCCCTCTTTGTCTTCTTATTCTTTGGATATATTATTTATTTATTACATTATTTATTACATTATTGATGTACCCTACTCCCTAAACACCACAGAAGTAGAATCCACCTAAAAAAGGGTGGATAGCACACTCCTGGATTATTCCTCTTAAAGATGTGGCTTTGAGTAGGAACTAGGGATGTCAGAGAAATCCGCTGCAGATTCAAATGAGGCCCGATTCTTTGGAATCCAGCCTCAGGAATCCGCAGTGGATCGGGACCACTTAACTCTTCTCCAGGAGGACTGGAGGCAGAATGGCACTCGGCTGCTTCTTCCAGCCAGAGCAGTTCGCCTCCTCCCTGTCCCTGCCGATTGCCTTTAAAAAAAACTGTCTTTTTTTCTTTAAGGCGATGGGGGAGGGGGATGTGCCCATAGACTTATACGCAAAGAGAGTCATGAATCTTGCATATAGATCTATGTGTCCATAGGCTTATACGCAAGATTCATGACTCTATTTGTGTATAAGTCTATGGGCCCATCCCCCCCCCCCCGATCACCATTCTTTTTTTTTTAAGTCAGTTTTTTTAAAGGCAATCGACAGGGAGGAGGCCAACAGGTCTGGCTGGCAGGAGGGAAGGTAAGTACGCCCAAGCCAGTACTTGGCTTGGTACTGGTACTGGTCACCACCACCCCCGGAATCCGAGTGGAGTGGAACCACTCTGGAGGATTCTGGGGGGGAGGAACGGATCACCTCCCCCCCCCGCACGGATTCCCCACCGGAACAGACGGTGGGGAATCTGTACACCCCTAGTAGGAACAGAGGGGAAGCTTGTTTGGTTTGCATTTCAATGAGAACTTGGTGAATTTCAGACTTTCAAACCAATGTATGAACCAAAACACAGACAACCTTGGGAATTTGCACTTCTTTTTTTTCCAATGGAGTTTTCCAATGTTTTTTAAGTGTGTCTTAGAAAAAAGTGCACACACAATGCACATATTAGTAGAAAATAATGTTAAAAATCTGTTATATTAGGGAAACTGCTTCCAAAAAAATGTGTGTACTAGGCAAAATTGCATACAGATGTGTACAATATTTTATGAGGACTTTTAAAAAGGATTCTCAATGTTTGGGCTGAACCCAGCAATTTTCAAAGTTTGGCCCAAACCAAATTTAAGACTGGAAAAATGAGATATTCATAGAAACTAAAACTGAGAAAAAGGGATGATGGCGGAGTCTGGTTGGAGGCTCAAGCTTGGCGGATTACCTCCAGCTCAGCCCCCAAGACTGGAGTCTACAGACCACTACACTTGCCTGACTCAGCGTGTGCCAAGCCAGGAAAGGGGGTCAGGAACTGCTGCTCTGCCGAACTGCCATTCTGCACAAAATGGAGGCTCGGCCTTTTCCGTAAAGGCCGATTTTATGTAAATGGCTATAAAGAGGCCCATTGATGCAACATCACAGACATCCATGGTCTATTTAGACCACGCATGCCTGTACTGTTGCATCAATGGGCTTTTTTACGGCTGCCACTTATGAAAAATCAGCCTTTACGGAAAAGGCCGAGCCTCCATTTTGTGCAGAATGGCAGCTTGGCGGAGTGGGACTCTGTGCACTGCATGCCAGGCACCCACAGACCACTCGGTGGATTGCCACGTGCAATGAGCAGGGACAAGCAGCTGGCAGGGGTCCGGTGAACAGCGCACGATACAGACGGGGATGAGTTCACCCATCCCTATTGAGAGATTGGAACATTGCTAAACTAGAGTAGGGATTTCAGAGAAATCCAAAACAGATTCAAAAGTCTTCAGATTTGTATTAATCTGACCCATGGATTCTGCAGTAGACTGGCATCTTTTGAGTTGTGGGGATTCTGCAAATTTGCAGACTGTTCTTTAACTTTCCAGAATTGTACACAAATCTGGTCATTGGAAAGTATGACAGTTACCTGGAAATATACTAATATATATGCCAATTTTTAAAAACAGCAACATTTAATACATCTCCAGTCTCTCTCTCTTCAGCCTTCTCTGTGTAGCCCTCTTTTATTGTGCCCTCTGCTCATTGATTCTACATTGAACTAAGAAAAATACACAAAATATTGCATACTAGTTACATAAATTGTGGTGGACATTTTGCAGACTTTCCTGCAGTGGGAAAAACCCAGTTCTGTCAATGAGTGGCCGATGCAATGAAAGACATCCATGAAACACACACAGAACGGATTTTTTTTTTAAACCATTCTGTACATCCCTAGGGTTGAGACGGCACCACTGCACAGACAAAGGTTTACACCAATAAGATTTGCTTGTTGGGTACCCCTCTCTGTTATAAACCCATCCTGAACAAGTCCATCCCCCACAGAGTGTGAAAGGCAATTAGAACTTCTATTCAATTAAAACCACAATATATGCAACACCAGCTACTGTGAAACTGGCCAGCTAAACTGCAGTCCATAATTGCCTGTAATTGCAATAAGTGCCTCTCTTGTATTGTCATTTCTCTTAAATTAGTGCCATACAGGGAGCCCTGCTGGAATGATTAACAATGTGATTCATAAAATAGGCTTCAAGTCATGGATTATGTTTCTTTATGTATATGTACAACACACAATGGACCTGTTATTCCAAGTAGGCCTTCTGGGTGGGACTGGTATCTATATGGAGTCTTGAGTCCTGTGGGGGAATTACTGATTTTTTTCTTCAGCATTTGGTCCAGATGGGATAAGCTGACATGAATGCCCATAGAAATCTAACTGCAAAATTATCATAAGAATGTAGCCTTTTATAGAAGAGAAAATGGATCAACCAAGATGAAATTGCTCGGGCATACATTTTAAATGTAATATAAATTAGGGCTACACTGAATGTTCACCCATTTTCATTTGTGGTGGGGGGAAACTTTTGGGGGACCAAATTGTTTTCCAAAAACTCCCTTCTTAAGAAGCTGCTCATTGCATAGTTGTCTCTTTAATGTTGCTTCATAGTATTTTTTGTTCAAATAATTCTTTTTTTCCTTGTGTAATCATGGCATGATGGATTATAGCCAATCAGATTTAGCTATTTGGTGATATCACTGGGAACAAACAAAGCTACTTCCTGCATCAATCTCAACCAGTCAGGTCATGGATTATTTTCACTCTGTGAACATTGCTGAGCCCTACTTTCAAGGTGTCCCTCAAAAAGGCACTTTATAATGGTGCCCAAAATGTTTGTGTAAGTCCCCTTTTGCTTCAGCCCTAATATGGATTGCTATTGCAGAACTTTTGTTGTTGTTGTTGTTTGAGTAATAACAGTGTCAGAACTTGATTTGTCTCACTAATTTGTGTATCTCACTCTGTGTGTGTGTGTGTGTGTGTGTGTGCAACGAAAGACTCGAGAATCAACATCCTTGTCATTCCCTTTAATAGCAAACTCAGGTAGTTGAGTGTTGACAGGATTGACGCCAAAATGAGATCCTGAAGATACAAGAGGGAAGTTTGAACTATTGATGTTGGAGAAATCCACAATGGAACCAAATGAGTTTGGATCTTCATGAATCCGACCCATGGATTCTGCAACTGAGCAGCTTTTCCCCTGTTGGGTAGATTTCACAGACTTGTGGACCGGATTTCTAACTTTCCCAAATTTTGCATGAAGTTTGTCATAGAAAAATATGCAAAATAAAAAACAGGCCCCAAATGCACATTTGCCCATAGGCTAAAGTGTGAAAATGCACATTGGGGGGGGGGGGATTTGCACATTTTCACATGTGCGCAAATTCAGAAACAAAAAAATCTGATTCCATCAACGGGAGGATGTTCCTTATTTTTGGAATGTTTGCGTTCCTTATTTTTAATCAGATTAAAAAAATCTGATTCCATCAATGGGAGGATGTTCCTTATTTTTGGAACGTTTGCGTTCCCCATTTGCATTCCTTATTTTTGGCCATCTTAGTCTACGTAAATATTTACGTAGACTATGATGGCGAAAATAAAGGGGAATGCAAATAGTGTAGCGGGTGCTATTTGCATCCCTTTTTGATTTGCCGTTTTAGCCTACGTAAATATTTACGTAGGCTAAAACAGTGAATCAAAAAGGAATGCAAATAGCGCCCACTACGCTATTTGCGTTCCCCTTTATTTTTGCCATCATAGTCTATGTAAATATTTACGGAGATTAAGATGGCCAAAAATAAGGAACGCAAATGGCGGCAGCCATAGCCGCCACCATTTGTGTACACGGTACTTTTTGTTTTTGTTTTTACCCAGAGCCCTCCGCGGCTGGAAATCCGGCTGCGGGCGGCTCTGGCCTGGGCCTGGCCGGCTGCTCCGCAGAGCTGCCACGGAGCACAGCCGGCCATGGAGGATTCCGGGGGGGGAGGAACGGATCACCTTCCCCCACCGTCGAGGATTCCAGGGGGAGGGATGGAACGCCTCTCCCCCACCATCAACGTAATCCGCGGAAAGGTAAATGACTTTTGTACATCCCTATTTGCATTTGTGATCATGGCTCACTCTGTGCAAACAGGGAAGCGGCGCAAATCGAGCTGTGAACGAAGGTTAAATTTTCACCACTTCCCTCTGTTGGTTTTGCGTGAATCTCCCAGATTTATGCAAATGTCCAAAATGTATGCAAATGTCCAAAATGTATGCTCAATTTCCTCCATAGATTAAAGCAAGGCCAATTCAGTTTACAGGGGGAAATTGCGCAAATTACAAAATTTGCATACATTTAGGAAATTAGCAGAAATTGAATGTGAACACATGTTTAGCAGTTTATGAAACTTTTCAATGGAGATGTGATTGCGATCATGTTTGAAACTGCAGACAGGGCAAATTCACATGTTTTGTGAGCAAAAACGAAATTCTCATAGATCCCTGGTTGGAGCCCAACACCTTCTGGGGGGCTAAAGGTTCCCTACTGTCCTGTGGGAGGGTGTGGCTGGTTGGCTGCAACCCTGAACAGGAGTGCTGTTGTTAGGGCATGAGGATACACTGCAACATTTTGTTGTTGCCTAATGTAAAAGACACTTTTCCAGAGCATCACATTACCATTTCTATTTCACTGTGAAATGTGATACATACAACCAGAGGCAGCAAGGGATATATAAATGTCCAACCCCGTTTTTTATTGATAGATTTATGACAGTTCAGTCAGTAGAACAGGACTCTCTGGTGCATTCTCTGTACCCACAGGGGCAAGACAAATTTCAGGAAATGCAATGCCCATTCCAGGCAACAATCACTTCTCTCTGTAACAGGGCCTTTGCTGGAGATATCAGTGGCAACATCTAATTATAATGAAAGAAATAGCAGTGTTTTCCCATTACGACTAGCAGTGTGGTTGCATTAAATCTAACTTTATTTGACAAGGACTGCTCAAAATTATCTCCTTCAAAAATGTGCCCACAGAAAAAAGTAGGAGAAAACATTTTTATCGAAGGAGCAAGCAGCAGCAGATATTAAGCAACTTAACAAACATAGTCCTTTACAAGTAGAACAACTCTCCTTCCCTGTGCCAAATGCCAATAAGTTCATGCTGGGATGCAATTACAGATGAAGTTACCGGTTTAAGTGTGTTTGGGTTTGTTTGCTTTTCATGAGCACAGGCAGATGATTATTTTTTAAAAATGCAAAATATATTTGTGCTTTCTTAGAAGCAAGAACAAAGAATGAACATTGACAGCAGACTGCTCAACCACTCAGATTCATGTTCAAGTAATTGCAAAAAATGACTAATCCAGGAATGTGAGCTAATCTATGTTTTCCCTTGATGAAAACATAAATACAATATTATATTGTATGTACTTTAACAGGTGCAAAATTACCTACAGCATTCTCTGTTAATGGGTACACAGATATTATTATACTATGATGTTATAGAAATATTAGATATCAATAGAGATACAGATTTGATTTCTATTCTATGTAAATTTGGGCCTATAAAATATTGCCATAAAGGAAGATGGTTAAGAATTCATTCCATTCATTCCATTCATTCATTCTACTCTTGGAGCCCATCCATTGAAACGTAGTAGAGTTCTAAAGACACCAGGTCCCAGTTCTAGATTATTTATATGTAGTCAGTTCCATTCCCATCAATGGGGCTTGGATGGAAACATTCATGTGTCATGTGGGTTTGGGATTTATACTATTTTATGTGTACAATTTTATTGTCAGAGTGATAGCTGATGACAAAATCACCTAAAGAATAGAAATGGTAGTTCAACTAGGATGGCAATGTGATAACAGATGACGAAGAAAAGGCTCAAGTGCTCAATTCCTTCTTGTATCAGACTGGCTCAATCTTCTCCCTCTTTGCCCCAGGCAAAGGCGAAGTACTGGCTGAAGGGGCAGGATTGCAGCTTGAGATCAGTAGGCATATGGTCAAGGAACACCTAATTACTTTGAATGAGTTCAAATCTCCAGGGCCAGATGACTTGCACCATAGAGCAATAAAGGAACTTGCAGAAGAGCTCTCAGAACCACTGTCTATTCTCTTTGAGAAATCATGGAGGATGGGTGAAGTGCCAGATGACTGGAGAGGGCTAATGTCCTATCTTCAAAAAGGGTAAACAGGAGGAACCTGGGAACTACAGACCAGTCAGTCTGACATCAATCCCTGGGAAAATTCTGGAGCAGATTATAAAGCAATCCATCTGGAAGCACCTTGAAAACAATGCAGTGAGTGCTCGAAGCCAACATGGGTTTGTCAAGAACAAATCCTGCCAGATGAATCTGATCTCATTTCTTGATCAGGTCCCCTCCCTTGTGGACTGTGGGAATGCTGTAGACATAATATATCTCGACTTCAGCAAAGCTTTCGACAAAGTGCCCCATGATCTCCTGATGAGCAAACTAGCTCAAAGTGGGCTAGATGAAACAACCATCTGGTGGATCCACAGTTGGCTACAGAATCGGACTCAAAGAGTGCTTATCAATGGGATCTTCTCAAATAGGGGAAAGGTAATGAGCAGGGTACCTCAGGGCTCAGTCCTGGGCTCAGTGCTCTTCAACATTTTTATTAATGACTTGGAGGAGGAGGTGCAAGGAATGCTGATCAAATTTGCAGATGACACAAAATTGGGCAGGATAGCTAATACTTTGGAAGACAGAAACAAAATTCAAAGTGATCTTGATAGACTGGAGCGCTGGGCAGAAAGCAACAGAATGGAAATTATTATTATTATTATTATTATTATTATTATTATTATTTTGTTGTTTATTACATTTCTATACCACCCAATAGCCAGAGCTCTCTGGGCAATTTACAAACATTACAAACATCAAAAATACCATATACAGAGATGAAAAACTATTTACATAAAAAAGCAAACACCCATAAACATGAGACATTCCATAATTTAATACAGATAAATGCCAAGTTCTGCACCTAGAAAAAAAGAAACCAAATGGGGGATAGTTGTAGCTCAACAATACTACAAGAGAGAAGGATCTTGGGATAAGCTGAATATGAGCCAACAGTGTGATGTGGTTGCAAAAAGGGCAAATGCTATTTGGGGCTGCATTAATAGAAGTATAGCTTCCAAATCCCATAAAGTACTAGTTCCCCCCTACTCAGCACTTGTTAGGCCTTGAGTACTGTGTCCAGTTCTGGGCACTACACTTTAAGAAGGATGCAGACAAACTGGAGAGGGTTCAGAGGAGGGCAACAAAGATGATCAGGGGACTGGAAACAAAGCCCTATGAGGAGGAGAGCCTGAAAGAATTGGACACGTTTAGCCTTGAGAAGAGAAGATGGAGGGGAGAAATGGTAGCACTCTTCAAGTACTTGAAAGGTTGTCACAGAGTGGAAGGCCAGGATCTCTTCTCGATCATCCCAGAGTGCAGGACATAGAATAATGGGCTCAAGTTACAGGAAGCCAAATTCTGGCTGAACATCAGGAAAAACCTCCTGACTGTCAGAGCAATATGACAATGGAACCAATTACTAAGGGAGATAGTGGGCTCTCCCACACTAGAAGCATTCAAGAAGAAGCTGGACAGACACTTGTCAGGGATGCTCTGACTTGGATCCCTGCATTGAGCAGGGGGTTGGACTCGATGGTCTTATAGGCCACTTCCAACCCAACTATTCTATGATTCTGTGATTATATGATTGTAACCTCTCCCTCTTCCAGTGTAACTGAGGTACATAGAGGTACGCAGGAGGAAAATGAAATTCTGTTCCAGAGAGGATGAGTCACAGAATCACCGCAACTATAAAGCTCAACCCAAAATGTGACTTCGGTAATGCCACTCATGTGTCAAGTTAATGCAATAAGAACATGTCGAAAAAGGGGCACTCTCTGTGTCTGTCACACAAATGTGCCTCTATCTGACTTTGGCATTAGCATATGCCAGTGTTAGGAAGGTGTGAGGAGCACAGTAGTACTATTGGTACATACCAGGGTTACATCCCATTGTGTTTGCAGCTAGGCCAAGCTGAAGGCCACTAGAAACAGAGGGAGCTAACATATTCTGCGTCTCTAGCATTCTACACAAATGTGGCGAATTGTACAAAGCCCTAGAATTTTCCAGTTTCCAGCAGATGATATGACTTCAGCTTCATAATGCTAGCATAAAATCCGCAATGCTATAAATACTTTCCCATTGGAAAATATTTTTATGCTCAAAAACAGGCCATTTGTCAAATAAAAGGCATTTGCTAAGGATACAGTAGAGGGAGTCTGAAATTGCCCTATTAAGACAGTTTTAACAACTCCCATAATGAAACATTGCTGCAGTTAAAGCTGTGAGCTTTCTATGGCTCAAAGTAGATGGAGCAAGTAGTAACAAAAGGTAAAACTGTTTTCTGAAGGATAATTATAATTTAAATGAGGACCCCCTTCCCTCCAAGATGTATGGAATTTCAGCATTACAGTTCTCCTTCAGTGAACATTCAATAAATGCTTGCTTCATCTCACAAGTAAGTTAACTGACAACAATATTATTTTGTTTCTTGGAGAGTAACATTCATATTTAATTATTTTTTAAAAAAACTGCTGATTTAAGAGCCATGTTATGGCTATCTCGTGTTGTCTCATGCTCCACAAAGCCAGGAAACTGAAAGGTAAGGCTGATGCCTTAACTGATATGCCCCGTGACCAGTGAAGACAAAGTGTGTTTACCTCTCAGCTAAACTCCATGCAGCCACATTTTTCTTTGGTCTTTCAGGCCCAAATCCAGATAGTGAGGATGGAGTTTGGGACAAGCAAATTCTTCACAAAGCCTAAATTAAGTACATTGGTAGTTTTCACCAACATTTGAAAGAAATATACAATATGTCTACTTAGAAACTGGAGTTAATGTTCAATTTTCAGCACTGTTTAACTTGCTGTACCTAGGGATGGACAGACCCATATCCGTCCAGGGTGGGAGGAACTTGACGAGCTGCCCCCCCCAGCTTGTGTGGCCCACACTCGCTCAGTGAGCCTCCCTGCTTGCCTCAGCAGCCCAGCAAGCTGCATTAGCCACCCCTCCTCTCCACACGAAGGACTCCAGCAGCCAAGCCCTTGTGCTTTATGCACACAAGGGCTTGATTGCAAAGTCCTTGAAACAGCCAGCCCCCAGCGCTCTCACCCCGGCCTCCTCAGGAGGAGGCCAGGGCAAGAGCACTGGGATGCTGCCAAGGCCCTTCCTCCTCACCACACCGGCTGTTAAGGAAGCCCTTGACAGCTTGCGGAGGCAGGACAGGTCCTGGCATGGCCAGAACCCAGTGCTGTTGCCCTGGCCTCCTCTCAAGGAGGCCAGGGTGGGAGCACTGGGGTGCCGCTGAGGCCTTTCCTCCCCATGACAACTGTTAAAGAAGCCAACAGGGAAAGCGCTATATGCACAAAACACCAAAAAGGGAAAGACACCCAAAAGCCCCTCTGAGCATGGACTGTAATAATAATTTATTTATTATGCTGATCTCTAAAATACTCATGGACTATAAAAATATTTATTATGCAGATCTCTAAAAAGCTCTAAAATGCTCGTCGTACTTCGAGACTAGGTCTCTTCTTCAGGAACAATTGATCTGTTTAAAATATATATATATATATATATATACACATACATACATATACATATATATATACATATATATATATACATACATACACACACACACACACACATATTTTTGTTGTATAATGAAGTTTACTTGTATTTATTTTTTGTATAATGAAGTACTGGGGTGCTGCCGAGGCCCTTTCTCCCCACACCGGCTGTCAAGGGCTTCCTTAACAGCCGGCAGAGGTAGGACAGGTCCTGGCATAGACAGCCCCCAGTGCTCTCACCCTGGCCTCCTCCTGAGTGCCACGGTGCTCCCAGCTGCTCACCGAGCTCCAGGGTGCTCTGTCCAGTCCAAGTCTCGTTTAAAGGTAAAGAACCATCAGAAGGGAGAGCTGGGCAACATCAGAAACACCTGAACAGCAGACTGAGCAAGGCACACACACAGGTCCCCTGGTCACAGCCTTCCTGACGATGGTGAAATGTATTGTATTTCTATTTAATCCTAATAATTATTTCTAAATTTGGGCCTATACATATAGATTAGCACATGCAAATCTATGCAAAAAGGTTTATGCAAAAAGGTGTCCTCATTTTGGGTGATGCATGTCCTCTTTTTGGCATTCACAAATGGCCACCCTAGGACCTCATCAACAGATCATGGATGCTAGCTTAAAAGTTACTAGTTCAATAGGTGTTGCTTTTATAAGCAACAGACAGTTGAGGCTTATAATGAAGGAACAATTTTTGATACCCATCTTAACTAAAGGGGCACTCCTGTATCTCTTTAATTAATTGGAAGCTCTGCTAAGGAGAGTTAGCTGTGCTTTTGTTTTCTATAAATATAGTAATGGCCAGTGGATGCTGGTGGCACCGATTTCAGTGGGGCTGTGAATCAGCTCTGGGATTCAGTCAGTACCAATCAGAAATCTAAAGGAGCTATCCAAGGTGCTGAATCATAACCCCAAAACAGTTTCTGAACCTTGGATGGCTCCTTTAGAGTCCTGGCTGGTTCTGACTGAAACCCAGAGCAGATTCACAGCCTCACTGACATTGGTGCCACCAGCCTCCACTGGTAATAGCATTATATGTATGTATGTATGTATGTATGTATGTATTTACCATTTTGTTCTTGTCCCCATCCACCCTTTTTGCTTACACATATGTCATACAAAACAATAACCATGCCTAATAGGCTTGTTACAGCTGCAAACCACAGTAACTGCCCAGAGAGCTTCAGCTATGGGGCGGTACATTATTATTATTATTATCATCATCATCATCATCATCATCACCATCATCATCATTATACATGCCAAAAGCTGTGTACTAATGGCGTCTCAAAATCCTCCACCCTATTTGAGGGGTGACACATTGGGGTACCATTTCTCCTAATTTCTCCAAGGGAAAGACATTTTCCAACTGTTTCTCAGGTGCAGGGCTCAGCATTTCCAGTGGCAGTAGCATACCTTTTCCTTTTTTCTTTTCTTTTCTTTTGCTTTATTTGTTCATTTGCTCTTTTTTTGCCGCTGCCGCAAGTTATAGCAGCAACATCTATGTCGGCAGCCTATCTGGCTGGGGAACGCTGGGAGTTGTAGGACTTTTTTTCTGTCTAAACATGCGTAGGATTGCACCCTTAATCTCTTAATGATCAGAAGTTCCAACATTTCAGCTCAAAAGGTTTTCCTGCCCATCCCCTATATAGGAATATTACGGGAAGGTCTTGGCTGAAATACCATGTATGAGTATTAGGCTTGTTTGCAAAAACATTTTATGTCTTGTCCAGTAAGTAATAATGGATGACTAAGATGAAGAGAACAAGAGGGAAGAAGAACACATGGAAATTTTACAGTCGAGTTAATGCTATAAACCAGGAAAATGTGGTCACGTTTATTTGCAATTTTCTGAGAAATGTTTCTATTATTTTTCTTCCTGCAAAGAGATGAGCAAACAAAACCTAAGAACATAAGAGCCCTGCTGGATCAGACCAAGGTCC
Source organism: Heloderma suspectum (assembly GCF_057233095.1). Lineage (NCBI taxonomy): Eukaryota > Metazoa > Chordata > Lepidosauria > Squamata > Helodermatidae > Heloderma > Heloderma suspectum. Next base: position 326,371,317 of record NC_139459.1, on the reverse strand, counting down.
ATCTACTCCAGCATTCTGTTGACACAGCGGCCAACCAGCTGCCCACAGGAAACCTGCAAGCAGGATATGAGTGCAACAGCACCCTCCCACCTATGTTCCCCAGCAACTGGTGCATACTGCCTCTGGTACTGGAGGTAGCATAGCCCTCAAGACTTGAGGACATTGATAGCCTTTGTTGTTGTTCAGTCGTTCAGTCGTGTCCGACTCTTCGAGACCCCATGGACCATAGCACGCCAGGCCTTCCTGTCCTGTGCTCTCTCCCAGAGAGAATTGATAGCCTTATTCTCCATGAATTTGTCTACTCCACTTTAAAAGCCATCCAAATTACTGGCCATCATTACGTCCTGTGGTAGTGAATTCCATAGTTTAACAATGAATTGTGTGAAGAATTATCTGTCCTGAATATCCCACCAATCAGCTTTATGAGATGACTCTGGGTTCTAGTATTATAAGTCAGGGAGAAAAATGACTCTGTGTTCATTTTCTCCACACCATTCAGAATTTTGTACACCTCTATCATGACTCCCCTTACTCACCTGTTTTCCAAGCTAAACAAACTCAGCTGTTGTAACCTTCCCTCATAGGGGAGTTGCTCCAACCTCTTGAACATTTAGTTGCCCTTTTCTGCACTTTCTCCAACTCTATAATATCTTTTTATAGGTGTGGTAACCAGAACTGTACGCAGCATTCCGAGTGTGGTCGCACCATAGATTTGCATATTGGCAGTTTTATTCTCAATTCCTTTCTTAATTATGCCTATCATGGAATTTGCCTTTTTCACAGCAGCTGCACACTGGGTTGACATTTTCATCAAGCTGTCACTGATAGCTCAGATCCCATCAGTGTATATGTGAAGGTGGGAATTTTTGCCTCAGTGTGCATCACTTTACACTTGCTCACATTGAACCACATGTGCCATTTTATGCCCATTCTCCCAGTTTGGTGAGATCCTTTTGGAGCGCTCACAATGCTTTTGGGTTTTAACCACCCTAAATAATTTGGTGCCATCAGCAAGCATGGCCACATCACTGCTCACTCCTACTTCCAGATCATTTATGAATAAGTTGCAAAGAATTGGTCCCAACACAGATGCCCATAAGGACACCACTTTTTCACCCTCCATTGGGAGAATTTACTATTCCTACTCTCTGCTTTCTGTTCTTTAACCAGTTTCTGATCCATAAGAGGACCTCTCCACTTATTCCATGACTGCTAAGTTTTCTCATGAGTCTTTAGTGAGGGACTTTGTCAAATCCGTTTTGGAACTCCAAGTAAACAATGTCTACTGGATCACCCCTGCCTACATGTCTATTGACACTCTCAAAGAACTCAAAAAGCTTAATGAGACAGGACTTATCTTTGTGAAAGCCATGTTGATTCTTTTTCAGCTGGGCTTGTCCTTCTGTATGCTTACCAATTTTATCTTTAATAATGCTTTCAAACAATTTACCCAGAATACACATTAAGCTAACTGGCCTTTAATTTCCCAAATTGCCTCTGGATCCCTGTTTAAAAATTGGCGTTATCTCAATATCCTGCTCAAGGTTCTGTTTAGATAAAGTAGTTTGCAAAAATATATGACAATACAGATCTTGCTCTCCCTCTGTTTCTCCCAAGGTCCAAATTGCCCCGTGGTTTGCCAGCATTATGTTCAGAGTTTATTTCAGTTTAGTTTTGATATGAATTTACCAAGATGTATAAAATTCGCAATGTTCAGAACAAAAATGATGTGGAAGTTTAGAAAAATCAATGTGGGAGAAACCAAAACTGACAGATTCATCCATCCAGGCCCAGGACGTTGAGTGTTTCGTTCTTAAAAGCCTGGGTTTGAATCCTTGTGTATTCATCCATGTTAATCCTGAATTAGGGCTGCCACCTCTTTTTTCTGACAAGCTCATCAATCATCATCCTAAACAGCTACATGGCAGGCAAGTACGTCATGGTCCTCTCCATGCTAGGAATAGATGTACTTATTGAATTGGTGCCAATGAGTAAAAATTGCATCTCACTTCATTTTGATACGATTTCACCAAAATTTGCAAAGTTCATATTTGGCAGAGAAAGAACATAAGAATTGTTTAAAAAATCAGAAGTGGGAGGAAGTAAAACTGACAGTTTCACCCATCCCTAATTCATAGCAGCAGCAACAAAATGTTCTATTAATTATAATTGCATAGATGCAGACTGAACACATATTTCATAGAGTGGGGAGGGAAAAAGGGAAAAACAAGCATCTTACCATTGTCCAGTCATTAGGAATGAACAGATTGTGTAAAATGTGTGCCGTCTGTCTTTTCGGGATTGCCAGGCACCTTCCGTTCCATCGTCCACCCATCAACGGATTCAGATTTATTTATTTATTTTAGTTTCTGAATTTGTGCAAATTCACATGTGCAAAAATGTGCAAATTCCCCCAGAATGTGCAAATTCCCCTAAAATGTGCATTTTCACACTTTTGCCTATGGAGGAAATGCACATTCTTGGCTTTTTTATTTTTTGCATATTTTTCTACAACAAAATTTGCATAAAAGTCCAGAAAGTCTGTTTAAAAAATACCACAGTCCACAAGTCTACAGAATCTTCCCAATGGGGAAAAGCCAGTCTGCTGCAGAATCCGAGAGTTAGATTAATAAAAAATCCAAATTGACTTGGTTTCATTGCAGATTTCTCCAACATTCCTACCCAACACTCATCACCCACCCTGTCTAAATTAGACATGTAAAATGTTCAAGAATTTGGATCTAAGGCCTGCTAGCTCTTATACAAAAAGCAGTGTCTAAGAGACTGAGTTGCAAATCAGGGGGTCCCTGGCTGAAATCTTGCCCATGCCCTGAACTTGATGGGCAACCTTAGCGAGCCCCTCTCTTTCTCTCAGCTTCAGCCTCAGCCTCCCCTCCTGAAACATGGGAGGTAAGAATATTTACTTCCCTGAAAAGATTGCTGTAAGGATTACAACTAGGGATATATGAAAAATTTCAGGTCAGTTTTGGTCAGGATTTACCCACTTCATACCTCTCGAACTGAAGACACACTTGAATGCAATCCACAGTCAAAGTCTGTACATTTCTGAGGTTGCGCTGTGATTTGCAGACCAAAGAAAATGGATTTGACAGCATGTGTACATTTGAAAAATGTGTGTGAAAAAAATCACACTATATAAAAATGTGCACAAACTCACTTTAATCAATGGAAGAGAATGCATAGAGTTTAAAGATGTGCACAACTGATGGGTACACTTGGAAAAATATGCACACATTTCTATACAAAAGAAGAAGAAAACAAAGATTGCAAACCGATGTGGACACATGTTTCAAGGTGGAATTCAGAGAACTTCTACAAACTTGAATTTTGCTTGTATGCACATTCCTAATTACGGCAACAAGGAAATACATGTGAAGCTCTTTGAACACCCCAAAACTCTCTATAGATGTCAAGGATATTTAGTTGGTGTTTTAATATCTATTTATTGGTTTTGGAGTGTTGCAAGTCACTTTGAGAACCTGCTTATAAGGCAGGTATAAATATTTAAATAAATACATGCTGGAGGTTCTGGAAGTCTTGTGCACTCTATGTTATACCTGTGGCAGCCTATTCTACACATAGAAGTTATCACTTGGATGTTGCAATCTTCAAGTAGTAAAGATGCAGGTGAGAAGCATCTCTAAGATGCTTCACTTCCCAATATTTAACATTCTATTGATCGCTATAATTGGAGTTGTATTTATGGTATCATGGGTTGTTTGAGAGTACTACCCAATTGTTCAAATACAAGGGTAGTTTCAAGACTCATTGATTTTCTCCTATTTTTCCTCCAACTGGGAAAAGCAACTTGGTATTTGGCTATATGCCTAAGCCAATAGGGTGATGGTATTATTAGTTAAAATGAGCTTAGCTTCTTAGTGTCAAAGCTGTAACTCATTATGCCACCTGGCCAACATTTATAATTTCTTAAGCTTTCTTTTTTCACATGAGAACCACAGATGGAGGAATATATCATATATAGGATATTCAGCTAAAAATAAGGTGGCATCTATCATGATACTAACTTTATCAACTTTTCCCAATCATATTTCTCACATTGTATCATATGGTAAGATGCTATTTTAGAAATCACTTTCAGGCATACCTTCACTAATTCAATGTGAGAAAGTAATGGCACATTTGTATTAATAGCACTTCACCACCATGTCACATTAAATTTGTTTCAGGCTCTGGAAATAGCTTATTATTACTGATATGATAAAATATTATGCATACCAAAAAAACCCATTCATTTCTGAAATGCTGTTAATATGCACTATACAATTACCGCATTAACTAATAAAGCATTCAGTACAGCTAATAAAAATCTTACACGGCACATTGCAATCAATTGATGAATAAGGTAATATTCTAAGAAAAAGAAAAAGGAGTTCCACTTGAAATGCAGCTGCTGTGCTAAGACAAACTGTACAGTGAGTTAATTATTTAATTGATTACACACATTGACTCAGTGGCCCTCTTAGCCAACATTATTCTTGGAAGGCAACCTGTCCGACACATGACATCTGGATTTTTTTCCAGATTGGATCATGGTAACAGAGAAAAAGTCTGGGTGATCCAGGTATAGTTGAAGGTGAGTGCAAAGTCCATAGAACAGGACCGATGTCATGGAATCATTTAGGGGACAATGAATTATGTCTGGCAGGTTGAAGAACAACAAGCAGGAGATCAGGCAGGTGGGTTGGCACCTAAGCAGAGCCAGTGGTTTATCCCGCTAACAAATTGTTCTGCTCCACTGCAGTAGTTCTTGGAGTTATATAGCAGTAAGTGAATTATAATTGGCTCTTCATGGATGCCTGACTTCCCAACTCAAGTGCAATCTGCTTTATGGAATTTTCTGGCTGGCTGCCTCACTGTGCCAGGAGTTGATGTCCCAAATTAGCTGCCCCAGTGCCACAAGGAGCCACAGCCTGGTCCTCTTCAGAGTTTCTGATAAGGCTTGCAGCACCTAATACGATGATAGTGCTTTCCAAAGCTATATTTCTATGAGCTATGAGGACTGGCAGTGAAGCAAGGAGTCATCAAAGTAGATATTCTCTCACTTTTGCTGTCACCAAATGGTGGAACCAGATGTTACGGGTTGCAACTAGCATGAGTGATCTCCAAAAGGTTGATCGTTAAGTTGTTTTGCATGCACATTTTTTGAATCCTTCATTGTGAGCCCCTCTCCTCTGCTCTTTCTTCTTCATTTATTATCTCACTGTCATGATGTGGAGTTCTGTGACTGCAAAATACTTGATATCACTCAAAGACACATTCATCTGTGTTTGTCACGCAGAATTTCTTACCAAGACCAAAGGTCATTTTCTGATCCAAGTACCCAACCACTAACTCAGAAGCATGATTCGGAAATTCAAGATAGCTGTATGTGTGTGATTAATGTTGTGTCTTGCCTATAATCAAATTTTCCATAGGAAGCTTCTAGTGATTTTCCTACTTGACAATGGCCACAGGCTACATTAGATGGACAAAATAATGGTCAAGGACTGAAAAAATGAGTAATAGGATGAGGTAACTTGGGGAAAATTATTTCACTTTCTTTAGCAAAGTTGCTACCTACTATTTTGTTCTTAATTAGGAAGTCCTATTTTTAAAACACACACACACACACACAATTTTTGCCTTCGGAGTCCCTTTGAACAATATAAAATAGTGAATAAAGTAGAATGAAGAGTGATTGGATATGACTGAATTATATTATATCACATCAAGAGTTATTGGATTATATTACTGACTAAAGGGGTAGAGGCTGAGATCGTACTGTGATTGCCTTTCAATTCTGTTTCTGTTGTGCATGGCAACACGAACTCTTTCCATATTTTTTGCCTTACTGGCCTGTCCTTCAATATGAGGAGGAGGAGGAGGATGAATAGTAATAGTTAGCAGCAGCAGCTAGGGATGCTTGAGGAATTCCATCTTTGCAAATTCTGATTTGCAAAGATGGAATTCCTCAAGCATCTGACCTGATGCACACTGCTGGACTGATGTGTGAATCAGAACTTAGTTATCCATCAGCTTTTCCACTTCTGAAGTTTTGCAATGCAGTTCTCAGCTCAAAAATAATATATCTAAAAGCATCTTAAGCTGAGTATTGTGAGAGAAAGACATTTAGACATGGCTATTTTGAGAGAAAATACTCTGTGTGTGTGTGCGTGTGTGTGTGTGTGTGCGCGCGCATGCACACAAATGTTTGTGTGGATTAAAGAAAATAAATCACAGATTAATATGGAAATGGGATGGAATACATGTATGCATGAACATATGCAAAAGTGACATGGATCAGAAATAGGCTGATTCATTCATTCCTAGTGGTAGCAGCAGCAGTCACCATAGTACTCGTAGAGTATGTAAGTCTAGTGCTTTAGATGGAAAAGTTCCATCTTTCCTTCTCTCACACTCTCCTTCATTTGCTTTGAAAACCGTATCTCAATTTCAGTTTCTCACGTTTGAATTGGCTGATCTCAAGAAGTCCCTTTGCTCTTGCTGAAGGGTTTCTAAATAGTGCCACTTCGTTCTTCCATACTCTGTTTCGTCCCCTATCCTTGAATTATTTTAAGCAAGATGTTCTCTAAAAGGATTTATAACTTACCATTAGAAATCCTCTTCATTGCTTTTTAGCCCCGTAGGATTTCATGGGGATTACGAAGGGGATTTTTTATCATGAGGGAAATATGGCTTTGGCTATTATATCTTAAAAAAATAAATCTTAAGCATAGCCTGTCAACCAAGAAAGAAACACATTTATATTCTCTCTCTCCCACCCCACAGTCCTGGATATTATTCCTTGGAAGGCAGAAGATATTTTAGTGAACCATTTTAATTTTATATGTGAGCTGGAACAAAATGAAGTGTGGCCCAAGGATAAATACCTGTGGACAGAAGATAATTTGCTACTTCTGCCAACAGAAGATAGTTTGCAGTCAACTAGACTTAAATATGTTTCATTAGCAACTTTCTGCAAAGAGTTTTATATGGTTCTCATTGTTCTGAAGGTTACTATTTACAAAAGGTACGCTAAAACTTTACAACACATTTTTCATTTAGACATTTCTTCATCGACTTCTCTTCCTTTGTTTCGGAGGGGACAAGCGTTTTTGTTTTGAGGGGTTTTGCAAAAAAGGGGAAAAAGTTGCATTCCTTAACAGCCTACTAAATCACTCTTGATGACCTCCACTAGTCTAAGGGGCAGTTCCCACAATCATTTTTGTAATCAGATAGCCCTCTTTAGCCTTGATCTTGTTCTTCCCATTATTGTCCTACGTACACACCTCCACATCTAGTTGTCTTCTTACCACATTCTTTTTTTTAAAATCAGCATCACTGTTTGAAACATATTTTCAGTAGATGTCATTCTTTGTATTTTTCCCTGGCATCTTGACTTCAAATATGTGAAAAATTCACCTTAATCACTGCATCCAGCTTCGCATTATATCTGAGAATTTACAGTCAATTCTGTCATACCTTGAAATGCACTCTGAACAGATCATTCTTTGACTTTTTGCGGTGTTTTCATTTGCTGTAATGTTTTAAAAGGGACTTGCTCTTTGAGCATTAAGGCGCAATCCTATCCAGATCGGTGGCCACCTCCGAACTCAGAGGTGACTGCCTATCCAAAGCAGGGCAGGAGAAGCATGGAGGGGATCATTCCCTCCATGCTTCTCCTGCCCTGCATTTTCAGCTAAACAGCCAATTGCGGTTGTCTAGCTTAGGGGTGGACGAAAGTCACTTACCTTTTCTCGCAGCTTGTTCGCGGTGGGGGGGGGAGCGCTTTGCTGCTCCCCCCGTGAAGTTCAGGCCGGGGGGGGGGAGGCTTCCCGCCTCGCCCGGCCGAAATTCAGGGTTCGTAGTTTGGGGGTGCTCTTGGATCCAGAACTGTCACTTGAGGCACAGGTGAACTCAGTGGCATGGAGCACTTTTTATCAGCTTAGGCTGGTATACCAACTACGCCCTTATCTGGACAGAGATAGCCTAGCTACAGTTATCCATGCTCTGATAACTTCTCGTCTGGATTACTGCAATGCATTATACGTGGGGCTGCCTTTGAAAACGGTCCGGAAACTTCAGCTGGTCCAAAATAGGGCAGCAAGATTGTTAACAGGGACTGGCCTGCGAGCTCATATTACGCCAGTACTTTTCCAGCTGCACTGGCTGCCGGTCCATTTCCGGGCCCGATTCAAAGTGCTGGTGTTAACATTCAAAGCCCTTAACGGCTTGGGGCCAGGTTACCTGAAGGATCGCCTCCTCCCATATGTGCCTGCCCAGACCTTAAGATCATCATCAGCGGCCCTTCTCCGTGAGCCCCTGCCAAAGGAAGTGAGGCCAGTGGCTACTAGGAGGAGGGCTTTTTCTGTTGTGGCACCCCGGCTCTGGAATGAGCTCCCTAGTGAGGTTCGCCTGGCGCCTACATTGTACTCCTTTCGGCGCCAGGTGAAGACCTTTTTATTTTCCCAGGCATTTTAGCTTTCTAAATTTTTATCTTTGCTGTTTTAAATCTGTATTTTAAACTCCTGTACTGCTGCTAGGTTTTATTGTGGTTGTATTGTTATATTGTGGTTTTAATGTTCTATATATTTTAAATGGTTTTATTGTGTGTTGTTTGGTTTTAGTTTTTGTGAACCGCCCAGAGAGCTTCGGCTATTGGGCGGTATAGAAATGAAATGAATAAATAAATAAATTTTAAAGTCACCCGTGATAGGCTATGTGACGATTCACGTAGCCTATCACGGCTGACTTTGCAAATCTAGCTGTGATAGGCTACGTGAATCGTCACGTAGCCTATCAGGGGACGTTGTTTTTTTTTTTCTTTGATTGCAATGGTGGGGGCGGCAGCCGGTCGAAAGACCAGCTGCCGCTCCCGCCCCGCTCGAACACTGGACTAACCGCCAGCCGGACCCGCTGCCGGGAGGGACATTCAGGGAAGGTAAGTCCCGTCCCGGGGGGGGGGGGCGGGGGCGGGGGGGGTGCAGAGGATTTCTCCCCGAAACTTGTTCGGGGGGCCGAACACATTGGCGCTCAGGCCCCCGAAGTTTCGGGGAGAAATTCTCCGCCATCCCTAGTCTAGCTGTGGGAGGATGGAGCGGGAGAGGAGGCTGCTGTACGACACATTGGATGGTCGCTCTGAGGTCGGTTCCCAGAAAACAGGATATCCTATGGCCATGGTCTAGTAGCCATGGGATTGCTCCCTCCATCTGCAAAACTGCTGCAAACCAAGCAGCGATCAATCTGGATAAAGAAGGTCTGGCCTACAGTCCTGAAAGGGCTTGAAACAGAGGTGCCTCCATTTTCACTTAAAGACAGTGGCAGCTCTTCAAATGCTTCTGGGGCTTTGCCATTTCTTGGCTGTGATCCTGTGATCAGGATTCCTTTTGCCCCCACTGAACCTCAAACGCCAAATCAAACACAGACAAGAGGCTTCAGTCTGCAGCTTTTAATCCATACTTCAAAGGGTAATTTAGATGCAAATTCTCGGTGACTCTCAGCCTACAAGGAAATGCCTTCGGGGGGGGGGGGGGTCAAAAGGTAGCTAAGAAAGTTGCCTGCCATTTGAAAGGAAGGCAGTCTCCCAGGGTTGGTGGGGAGATATCTGTCTCTCTTGTGCGGTTTCTAGGCTTAGCTGTTCACGCAAGGCCAATCGGGTAGACTGTCTAAGTTCTGCCCTGGCCTTCTCCCTCTTTATGCTGCATCTGCGCCTCTATTAATTCAGACTCCCCAAACTCCGCCTCTCCCTGTTTGCTATCTCTCACGGGGGGGGGGGACCCTCCTCCTCCAGCTGGACCTTTGAAACCAGAGGAGCCTGCCAGCCATATCCGGACTAGCCTAGGAAAATACCCCCCCCCCATGTCTTGCCGTTCTTCTTCAGAATCTGAACTAGTACTATCCCACTCCCTGCACTCAGAAGCACTCCTGACAGATCCCATGCAACTGGATCACAGTCTTGAAGAAAAACATATAAGTTCAGAAGATATCTTACCTGTCATATGGACTGATTCATGTTACTTTTTCAAATACAGGCACATGTATTCAGACAGGGTCAGGTTCACCTTTTGCCCGTATTAGTTTCTGGAAAAAAAGAGCAAGCTGTATCAGCTTTCCTATAGTAGCAAGTAGGAATGTGCATCAATGGGAAGCATGAAGCCCTGTACTTACTTACTTACTTACTTATTTATTTATTTATTTATTACATGATTTCTATACCTTTGGGGTGGGCTAGGGTAATTTTAGAAATGTGATGTTTTTAATGTTGAATTTTATTGTATAAACTGTTTTTATTGTTGTACATCGCCCAGAGTGGCTGGGTGACCGGCCAGATGGGCGATTAATAAATTTAATAAATAAATATCTGGAGTGCACCGAATTCCCTACCCTTCTTATAAAATGTGGCTCTGAGTAAAGTGTGACCCAAACCAAGTATTCCATACACCACAGGAACTTGAAGGGTGTCACATTATCTCTTAATAAGAGAGTTTTGCTGTTATTTCTGTTGTGCTTGGGGAACCCAATAGGCCCATAGGATTTAATCCCAGTTTATTACATGATTTCTATACCTTTGGGGTGGGCTAGGGTAATTTTAGAAATGTGATGTTTTTAATGTTGAATTTTATTGTATAAACTGTTTTTATTGTTGTACATCGCCCAGAGTGGCTGGGTGACCGGCCAGATGGGCGATTAATACATTAAATTAAATTAAATAAATAAATAAATAAATAAATATACTACCCAATAGCCAGAGCTCTCTGGGCAGTTCACCACAATTAAAACCACAAAATACAGCTTCAAATACATTATAAAAAATTAAAAGTTTAAAACTACAGTATAAAATAAAAGTAAAAAAAAAAACAGAATAAAACCTGACAGCAATGCAGTTATTTAAAATACAACAACAGTTTTTTAGAACAACAGAACTAAAAGACTAAATGTAAGCTAAGCAGGGTCAGCCCTGGTCAGTACTTGGATGGGAGACTGCCTGGGAATCAGGCTTCCTGCATAATGCATAATTGCATAATTGGACTCAATGGTCTTGCAGGCCCTTTCCAAGCCTATGATTCTATGCTATTCTATGAAAATGCCTAGGAAAATAAAAAGGTCTTCACCTGGTGCTGGAAAGAGCACAATCAAGGTGGCAGGCAACCTTCACTGGGAAGCTCATTCTACAGCCAAGGTGCCACAGCAGAAAAAGCACTCTTCCTGGCAGCCACACACCTCGCTACCTTTGACAGGGGCTCCCATAGAAGGACCACTGAAGTTAGGGTCCAGGCAGATACGTATGTGAGGAGATGATCCTTCAGGTAACCTGGCCCCAAGCCATTAAGGGCTCTGAATGTTAATACCAGCACTTTGAATTGGGCCCAGACATGGACTAGAAACTAGTGCAGCTGGAAAAGTATTGCCATAATATGATCACACTGGCCCAGACTCTGTTAACAATCTCGCTGCCCCGTTTTCAAACAGCTGAACTTTCCAGACCATTTTCAAAGGCAGCCCCACATATAACCCATTGCAGGTTTTCTGAACATTGACTTGGGTTCAGTCTAGAGTCAAAGCAGACCAACTCTGAATAAGTCTGAGCAAAAGCAGCCCATTTTCTAGGGGTGCACGAAAGCCACTTACCTGGTCTCGCAGCTTGTTCGCGGTGGGGGGGAGGTGCTTCGCTGCTCCCCCCGAAGTTCAGGCCGGGGGGGGAGGCTTCCCGCCTCACCCGGCCGAAACTCAGGCCGGGGGAGGCTTCCCGCCTCGCCCGGCCGAAATTCAGGCTGGGGAGGAGGCGCCTCGCCTCGCCCGGCCGCGAAATAAAAAGTTTAAAAAAAAAACGCACCCGTGATAGGCTACGTGACGATTAACGCAGCCTATCATGGCTAGATCTGCAAAGTCAGCCGTGATAGGCTACGTTAATCGTCACGTAGCCTATCACGGGTGACTTAAAAAAAAAAAGCGCGTACGCAAATGGCGGCCCCCATAGGGAGCCGCCATTCGCGTTCCTTATTTGGTCGCTGTAGTCTACGTAAATCTTTACGTAGACTACGGCGAAAACAAGGGCAACGCTATTTGCATTGCCCTTATTTTCGCTGTAGTCTATGTAATCTTTACGTAGACTACAGCGACCAAATAAGGAATGTGAATGGCGGCTCCCTATGGGGGCCGCCATTAGCCGTACGCGCTTTTTTTTTTAAAGTCACCCGTGATAGGCTACGTGACAATTTACGTAGCCTGTCACAGCTGACTTTGCAAATCTAGCCATGATAGGCTACGTTAATTGTCACATAGCCTATCGCGGGGGCGTTTGGATTTTTTTACTTTTATTGGAATGGTGGCGGCGGCAGCCGGTCGAAAGACCAGCTGCCGCCTCTGCCCCTGTCGAAGACCTGACAAACCGCCGCCGGGACCCGCCGCCGGGAGGGACATTCGGGAAAGGTAAGTCCCATCCCGGGGGGGTGCAGGGGCGGGGGGGGGTGCGGAGAATTTCTCCCCGAAACTACTTCGGGGGGCTGAACACATTGGCACTCAGCCCCCCAAAGTTTCGGGCAGAAATTCTCCCCCATCCCTACCATTTTCTGAAGCACCGAATTGGAGTCCAAGTTGAAGCAGGTGGTCAGTGCACAACTTTAGTAGCCGGTATACACAGTTGTGGATTGTCACAACTCCAAAAATTGCCAAGCCTTGGACTCCTGGTCCAGACAGACCCACTGCCATTGCTTCCCACCATACACTGGGCTGGCACCTTGATTAAGAGGCCTACTCCCTGTTGTCTACAACAACCCAGCCATGGAGGGGCAAAAATACCTCTTCACTCTTTTGGTAACTACTTTCCTTCGAATCTCTTCAGGGTTCCTGCAGATCCCCCAAACAGACTCTTGAGCAGACTTGAAATACCCACCATTACTATTTATACAGTCATCTGCTGTGTGTAGTGGAGATCAGAGGAGGGCAACAAAGATGATCAGGGGATTGGAAACAAAGCCCTGTGAGGGGAGATTGAAAGAGCTGGGCATGTTTAGCCTTGAGAAGAGAAGGCTGAGGGGAGATATGATGGCACTCTTCCAGTACTTGAAAGTAGGGATGGCGGAGAATTTCTCCCCGAAACTTCAGGGGGCTGAGCGCCAACATGTTCGGCCCCCCGAACAAGTTTCGGGGAGAAATCCTCCGCACCCCCCCGCACCCCGGACCCCCCCGGGACGGGACTTACCTTCACCGAATGTCCCTCCCGGTGGCTGGTCCGGCCGGCGGTTCGGCGGGTGTTTGAGCGAGGCGGGAGCGGCAGCCGGTCTTTTGACCGGCTGCCACCGCCGCCATTACAATGAAAGAAAAAAAAACAACGCCCCCTGATAGGCTACGTGACGATTCACGTAGCCTATCACGGCTAGATTTGCAAAGTCAGCCGTGATAGGCTACGTGAATCGTCACGTAGCCTATCACGGGTGACTTTGAAAAAAAAAAAAAAAAGAGTGTACGGATAATGGCGGCCCCCATAGGGAGCCGCCATTCCCGTTCCTTATTTGGTCGCTGTAGTCTACGTAAATGTTTACGTAGACTACAGCGAAAATAAGGGCAACGCTTAAGGAATGACTTGGATTCCTGCATTGAGCAGGGGGTTGGACTCGATGGCCTTGTAGGCCCCTTCCAACTCTACTATTCTATGATTCTAATGAAGGCAGTAAAGTCAGGGCTTTGAAGTATTGTATAGTGCCAGGGTTAGGAACACATCAGAAATGGAAGTTGTTTCTTTCTGAAAGTTTCATTGAACATGACAGTCATTGCTCCATAGCTGAAGAGTGTGCTCCATTAGTTTGAGGTTGTGTCGTCACCCCATCTTTGGAACGGGGAGGTCTGCTTGGGGAGGTCTGGGTGGCACTTGCCTTGGGACTTTCAGCACTGGGTGAAGACCTCGGCTCAAATCTTTCCTATAATTGGAAAGGGCGAGGACTTCGCTCTGCCAAATGGATTTACTGAATTTGCACCTCCTGAACTTTTCAGTGAGCCAAAACAGAGCTGCATTCCCAAATCTGAATTTGTATGAGCATTCTGATGCAGCTTCTTTTGGGGAAAAATATGCATATTGGGGAAAAGTGCATACAAAATTCATATATTTAAAAAAAAAAGTCCGCACATTTCATTTCATTTCATTTCTATACTGTCCAATAGCTGAAGCTCTCTGAAAGGTTCACAACAATTCACAAGATAATAAAATACAACATAAAATGTCAATTTACAAAATTTAAAACAATTTAAAACAATTTAAACAGCTAAAAACAATTTCAATAAAATATGAAACCTGTTAACACAGCTGACATAGATGCCCCATCATATGCCATTAAATGCCTGGGAATAGAGAACAGTCTTAACCTAGTGCCAAAAAGATGACAGTGTTGCCACCAGGCAAGCCTGAGTGGGGAGATAGTTCCAGGAGATAGTTCCATAATGAGGGGGCCACCACTGAAAAGGCCCTCTCCCTTGTTGCCACTTTCTGATCCTTCCTTGGAAATGGCACTAGGAGGAAGGCCTCAGATGTTGATCGTGTCCAGGTAGGTTCCAGTTGGGGAGAGGCACATGTACAGGATTACAATGTTTTTTGTTTTCACATGGTAAAAGGCACACCAAATTGTTTTGAACAAAGTGATGCAATATATTCAGCAAAAAAAATGCCACCCCTCAGGATGGTTCTTTTCCATTTAAAAATCAAAACATGCCAAAAGGTGGATTAAATAGTAGTTGAAGCAATTTTGCACATACGACAGGAAGTAGGCTTGTTTCTGTTCCCTCCAATGCAGTGAACATAAGAACACAAGAACATTCAACATTAAGAACCCTGACCAAAGGTCAACCTAGTCTAGCATCCTATTCTCCTCAGTGGCAAACCACATACCTCTGGGAAGGTAGAACCTTTCGTAGAACTTCTGTATAAACACCATAGCACATATAAAGCTCTGGAATGGATGCAATGTATTTTTTCCCCATGTCAACAGGGTTAGCTGTAAAACTAGATTTTTGTGTGTGGCTTAGTGGTTAAGACGCTGAACTGCAGACCAGAAGGTCGGCAGGACAGCAGTTCGAGACCCGAGTGCCGCGTGACGGAGTGAGCTCCCATCTTCAGTCCCAGCTCCTGCCAACCTAGCAGTTTGAAAGCAAGAAATTGCAAGTAGATAAATAGGTACCGCTTCAGCGGGAAAGGTAATAGCGTTCCGTGCACCTGGGTGTTCAGTCATGCCGGCCACATGACCACGGAAGCGTCTTCGGACAGCGCTGGCTCTTCGGCTTAGAAACTGGTTGGGGACACCTTTACCTTTTTTATCTTGGAGAACTCTTCTCCTTATGGAGATGTGTTGACAGAAAGTTGAGGTGGTGGTGGTTGTCGTCATCTTTGCATCAAAAATCACCTCATTTGTGCCATTTGTGCCCCCTCCTCCCCTTTCTGTCCTCTAATGAGTAAGCAGTGTCTGGCCATGCAGCCATCTGACTGATGCAGATTTCATTGGATCAGATGCATGACACCTTAGAGATTGGTGGGTAATGTCAAAACTCTTTCGGAGGCTTATTCAGAATTTGTGTGATGTGATCCCCATTCTTTTTAAGGAACTTTACTGTTAAAAAACAAAACAACAGCACTTCATATGGCTGAGGATGAGCTACCGAGCTTGCTTAATGCCACATCAAATATAATTATTTAAGGGAGCAATCCTATTGCCTCTAGACATGGCCATAGGATATCCAGTTTTCCAGGAACCAACCTCCCCCCATTTCCGCGCTGCCTCGGAGGCAGCGCAGAACACCCCTGTCCTCCACACTCTCAAGAGGAGCACAGAGCAGCCACCTTAGTACCATTCTATATAGAGCCACATCTTTGGTATGCCTACACATTCCACTATATATGCTGTAGGCTACCTTGTCCTTTCAGGTCATCTGCCTACTTCCTTTTTTAGTAGCAATTTTAGGAAGAACTGAAACACATCCACTGAGTTCATGTATTAAATGGCACAGCCACATTTATACCTCTTGGTTCAAGGGCATGGTCTAAAAGCACAGAAAGAAGGACTGGCTCTGGTCAGTGCCTGGATGGAAGACCTCCTGGGAACTCCAGGTTCCCTACCTTCCAGGGAGGGGGGAGGGAAACAAAGAAATAATATTCAGCCAGTGTGGTGTGGTGGTCTGACTGTTGGAATGGGACTCAGGAGATCTGAGTTCTACTCCCTAATCAGCCATGAAGCCAGTCACTGACTCTCAGCCTCACAGAGTTGTTGTGAGGATAAAATGGAGAGGAGGAGGACCATGTAAGAACTTAAGAACATAAGAAGAGCTTTGCTGGATCAGACCAAGGTTCCATTCAGTCCAGCATTCCATTCACACAGTGGCCAGCCAGCTCTTGACCAGGAACTCACAAGCAGGACATGAGTGCAACAGCACCCTCCCTCCCATGTTTCCCAGAAGCTGATGTACACAGGCCCACCACCTCTGGTGCTGGAGGTAGCACACAGCCATCAGGACCAGTAGCCTTTTGTAGCTCTCTCCTCCAGGAATGTGTCTAACTCTAACCCCCTTTTAAAGCCATCTAAATTGGTGGCCATCACTACATCCTGTGGTAGAAAATTCTATAGTTTAAGTATGTGCTGTGTGAAGGAGTACTTCCTTTTATCTGTACTGAATCTCCCACCAGTCAGCTTCATGGGATGACCCCGGGTTCTAGTATTTTGAGAGAGAAAAAAAATGTCTCCCTATCCACATTCTCCACCCCATGGATAATTTTGTACACCTCTACAATGTTGTACACCTCTATCAAGCTGTTTTGGGTTCCTTACAAGCTGGGGGGGGGGGATGTAAGGGGGAGGAGGAGGAGAAGGAGGAGGAGGAGAGATGTAATTTCTGGTAATCCGCTGGGCTTGATTTCTGAAAGAGATATTGTTGTTCTGCTGATGAATAAAATTATCCAAATCTTTCTTATGTCCAATTTTAGCCAGTTTACTTTCCAAAAATTTCCATTGCAGGGGGGAAATGGTAGAATC
The DNA here is from genome assembly GCF_057233095.1 of Heloderma suspectum. NCBI lineage: Eukaryota > Metazoa > Chordata > Lepidosauria > Squamata > Helodermatidae > Heloderma > Heloderma suspectum. The sequence continues at coordinate 326,354,287 of NC_139459.1, read as the reverse complement.
ATAGAATAGTAGGGTTGAAAGGGGCCTACAAGGCCATCGAGTCCAACCCCCTGCTCAATGCAAGAATCCAAGTCAGAGCATCCCTGACAGATGGTAGCTGAATGTGCAAATTCTCACACTAGCTAGGTAGGGTGTGTGTGTGTGTGTGTGTGTGTGTGAAAATGAGGTTGAATGAGTATTGAAATATACATCCAACTACAGCTGTCTAGCAGCACTGCATTGCTCTCAATGGGATACGAATTCTGATGCTCCTTCACATCCACAACTGGCATTGCTATGCTAACCACAGCTATGATCAGGACATATAAGGGCAAAGCTTAATAGGCGACATAAAGAAACAAATATGAAGGGATTCAAGCACCAACACCGGTGGGAAAAACACATAAGCATGTGAGAAAAGGGCAACCAAAATGGTGCGTGAGCTGAAACAACTCCGGTATGAGGAGAGGTTTACTTGCAACATGTAGGGCTTTTTAACTTAGAAAAAAGGTGATGAGATGGGGGGAAGGACAAGTAAAGGGGGATGTGATAGAGGTGTATAAAGTGATGCATGGTGTGGACTGGGAGATCCCTCTCTCGTAATACTAGTGGAGGTGGAGCCAGAGGTGGGGGTGGAAGTGGAGCCAGGAGGTGGAGTCAGTACTGGAGGAGGTGGAGCCAGCGTAGTTGGCACATACTGCCCTGGCCTGCTGAATGCCTCAATAGGTGTTGATAGGCCACAACAACAGAGCCAAGCTTGATCGAGATTCAGGCCTCTGTTCTTGTTTAATAATTGCCGTGCTCACACACTGAAAAACACCAATGCAGATGGGTAGAGAAATGAAGTGTTGCAGTCGAGAGAGGGAAGATGCTAATGGATGTGATTTGAAAATAGATGAAGAGCTATTTAAGTGGACGTACACAGTAAGGCTTCTCCAGATGGCTGCTGCTCCTAAAATGAAAGGATGCAAGCACCACAGCTGTGGGATTTGCACATGACATGGGACAAGATGAGAAGGGCAGTGGAGACACACACAAGCCCATGACATGAGAGCAAACTCCTCAATTTTCAAAAGCATTTTGGCAGGCACCTCAGTTAACATGAGTCCATCTGTATGGAGTCTTAAATTGGAGTTGTTGTTGTTTAAAAATCTAAGTGCAGAGACTGCCTGCTGTTGAGTGGTAAGTGTGGATTTATCACTGGCATCCCTTTTAGTTCTCTGTACTTTAAACAGAAATCTCACACCTGGTCTGTAGGAACCACACCAAGTTGTAAATGCCATGGACTGATATTTGATACAAACAGATTTGTGTCAGACCAAAATAAACAGTATTAGGCTGGTGCTGTAGAGACTGTAGAGAAAAAGTCGAAGCTTTCTAACTTAAGGAAAAAAATAATAATCTGAATAAGTCTTATTATTTTCTCTTAAGTTAGAAAGCTTTCACTTTTTATGATCACTATATGAATGCATGAAACAAAACTTTGTGTGCAATTCATATGGTTAGGGAATCGAGCTCAGGCCAATTTAAAGATCACGAACTGACAATTGGAAGTGATGATTGTGGGATTTGGCCCAGTTTATTTATGGATTATTTAACTGACCACATTATATGACAGTCATGCTTGTTACCCCTTCACGGATCACTGCCTTGGCGAAGGGGCTTGAGCAACTCAGTGAAGCCACAAACTATGCCGTGCAGGGCCAGCCAAGACGGACAGGTCGTGGCGGAGAGTTCTGACAAAATGTGGTCCACTGGAGAAGGAAATGGCAACCCACTCCAGTATTCTTGCCAAGAAAACCCCATGGAACGTATCACAAGGCTAAAAGAGATAATGCCAGAAGATGAGCCTCTCAGGTCGGAAGGTGTCCAATATACTACTGGGAAAAAGCGGAGGAAATTTCCAAGTAGTGCCAGAAAGAGTGAAGCGGCTGGGCCAAAGCCGAAAGGACACTCAGCTGTGGATGTGTCTGGTGGTGAAAAGAAAGTCCGATGCTGTAAAGAACAATATTGTTTAGGAACCTGGAATGTTAGATCAATGAATCAAGGTAAGCTGGAGGTGGTCAAACGTGAGATGGCAAGATTGAACATCGACATCTTGGGAATCAGCGAACTAAAATGGACAGGCATGGGCGAATTTAATTCAGGTGACCATCATATCTACTATTGTGGGCAAGAATCCCTTAGAAGAAATGGAGTAGCACTCATAGTCAACAAAAGGGTGGGAAAAGCAGTATTGGGGTACAATCTTAAAAATGATAGAATGATCTCAGTACGAATCCAAGGCAAACCATTCAACATCACAGTAATTCAAGTCTATGCCCCAACCACTGAGGCCGAAGAAGCTGAGGTTGATCGGTTCTATGAAGACCTCCAACACCTTCTAGAACTAACACCAAAAAAAGATATCCTCTTCATCATAGGGGACTGGAATGCTAAAGTAGGAAGTCAAGAAATCACCGGGATAACAGGCAAGCATGGCCTTGGTGTACAAAATGAAGCAAGACAAAGGCTAATAGAGTTTTGCAAACAGAACACGCTGATCATAGCAAACACTCTTTTCCAACAGCACAAGAGACAACTCTACACATGGACATCACCAGATGGTCAATATCAAAATCAGATTGATTATGTCCTTTGCAGCCAAAGATGGAGAAGCTCTACACAGTCAGTCAAAACAAGACCTGGAGCTGACTGTGGCTCAGATCATGAGCTGCTTCTTGCAAAATTTCGGCTTAAATTGAAGAACGTCGGGAAAACCACTAAACCATTCAGGTATGACCTAAATCATATCCCTGATGAATATACAGTGGAGGTGAGGAATAGATTTCAGGGATTAGACCTGATAGACAGAGTGCCTGAGGAACTATGGACGGAGGTCCGTAACATTGTTCAGGAGGCAGCAACTCAATCCATCCCAAAGAAAAAGAAATGAAAGAAAGCCAAGTGGCTGTCTGATGAGGCTTTACAAGTTGCTGAGGAAAGAAGGGAAGCAAAAAGCAAGGGAGAAAGGGGAAGATACATCCAACTGAATGCAGAGTTCCAGAGAATAGCAAGGAGAGACAAGAAGGCCTTCTTAAATGAACAATGCAAAGAAATCAAGGAAAACAACAGAATGGGAAAGACTAGAGATCTCTTCAAGAAAATCAGAGATCTCAAGGGAACGTTTTGTGCAAAGACGGGCATGATAAAGGACAAAGAAGGCAGGGATCTAACAAAAGCAGATGAGATGAAGAAGAGGTGGAAAGAATACACAGAAGAACGATACAGGAAAGATCTGAATGTCCCTGATAGCCATGAAAGTGCGGTCACTGAACTTGAGCCGGACATCCTCAAGAGTGAAGTCAAGTGGGTCTTAGGAAGCATCACTAACAACAAAGCTAGCGGAGATGACAGTATTCCAGCTGAGCTATTTAAAATTCTAAAAGATGATGCTGTTAAAGTGCTGCACTCAATATGCCAACACATCTGGAACACTCAACAGAGGCTACAAGACTGGAAAAGGTCAGTTTACATTCCAATTCCAAAGAAGGGCAACGCCAAAGAGTGTTCAAAGTACTGTACAATTGCACTCATTTCACATGCCAGCAAGGTGATGCTCAAAATCCTACAAGCTAGGCTTCAGCAGTATGTGAACCGAGAACTACCGGAAGTACAAGCTGGGTTCCGAAGAGGCAGAGGAACTAGAGATCAAATCACCAGCTTTCACTGGATCATGGAGAAAGCACAAGAATTCCAGAAAAATGTCTATTTCTGCTTCATTGACTACACTAAAGCCTTTGATTGTGTGGATCACAACAAACTGTGGCAAATTCTGAAAGAGATGGGAGTACCAGACCACCTTACCTGTCTCCTGGAAAACCTGTACGAGGGTCAAGAAGCAACAGTAAGAACCAGACATGGAACAACCAATTGGTTCAAAATTGGGAAAGGAGTACGACAAGGCTGTATATTGTCGCCCTGCTTATTTAACTTATATGCAGAGTACATCATGAGAAATGCCAGGTTGGATGAGTCACAGGTCAGAATTAAGATTGCCGGGAGAATTATCAACAACGTCAGATACGCAGATGATACCACCCTAATGGCAGAAAGCGAAGAGGATCTAAAGAGCCTCTTGCTGAGGGTGAAAGAGGAGAGTGAAAAAGCTGCTTTGAAACTCAACATTAAAAAAATGAAGATCATGGCATCTGGCCCCATCACTTCCTAGCATATGGAAGGGGAAGAAATGGAAGCAGTGACAGATTTTATTTTCTTGGGCTCCAAGATCACCGTAGATGGTGACTGTAGCCATGAAATTAAAAGATGCTTGCTCCTTGAGAGGAAAGCTATGGCAAACCTAGAGAGCATAGTAAGAAGCAGAGACATCACCTTGCCAACAAAGGTCCATCTAATCAAAGCTATGGTTTTCCCAGTAGTAACGTATGGCTGTGAGAGCTGGACTATAAGGAAGACTGAGTGCCGAAGAATTGATGCTTTCGAACTGTGGTGCTGGAGAAGACTCTTACGAGTCCCCTGGACTGCAAGGAAGTCAAATCAGTCAATTCTAAAGGAAATCAACCCTGAGTGCTGATTGGAAGGACAGATACTGAAGTTGAAGCTCCAATATTTTGGCCACCTAATGCGAAGAGAAAACTCTCTGGAAAAGACCCTGATGCTGGGAAAGACTGAAGGCAAAAGGAGAAGGGGACGGCAGAGGATGAGATGGCTAGATAGCATCACTGATGCAATGAATATGGACTTGAGCACACTCCAGGAGAGAGCGCAGGACAGGAAGGCCTGGCGTGCTATGGTCCATGGGGTCACGAAGAGTCGGACACGACTGAACGACTGAACAACAACATGCTTGTTATGATTCTCCTTGTTTTTCACATTGAATGTGGTGTTATTCTTTCCACCAAATTTTCTAATGGATGCTTCAACTTGCATTTTCTACAAATGTTCGTTCTGATGATCTGAGAATCCTAAAATATGCACATGGGGAGGGCAGGATGTGCACAGATTTATTTTTTTTTACCTGAGAATCTGCCTCATTGGGTCTCAGAGCCCCAGAATGATGCCATGCTTCTGCTCAGTTCTGAGGCAAAAACTGACCTTGCCATATTTTCCAAAGGCAAGTATCATCCTCATGGACTGGAAACAAAGCCATATGAGGGGAGACTGAAAAACCTTGGCATGTTTAGCCTTGAGAAGAGATGACTGAGGGGAGATATGATAGCACCCTTCAAGTATTTGAAAGGTTGTCACTAGAGAGGAAGGCCAGGATCTCTTCTCAATTATCCCAGGGTGCAGGACACGGAATAATGGGCTCAAGTTACAGGAAGCCAGATTCCGGCTGAACATGGGGACAAACCTCCTGACTGTTAGAGCAATACGACAACGGAACCAATGACCTAGGGAGGTGGTGGGCTCTCCCACACTGGAGGCATTGAAGACGAGGCTGGACAGCCATCTGTCAGGGATGCTCTGACTTGGATTCCTACATTGAGCAGTGGGTTGGACTCGATGGTCTTATAGGCCCCTTCCAACCCTGCTATTCTATTATGCTATGATTCTATGACTATACTGGGAAAATCAACAAATGTCTAGACCATATTTATTTATTTCGGCAGAACTGGATGAAATTTGGAGGCATGGTAGTCCTTTCTGAGGAGATGAAGCCTGCTAAATTCAGAAGCTCAATCTGTGCTTTTAAAGTTTGAAGGTTTTTTTGTATGGGGGGAAATTTGCATGAACATGCTGACATACAATATAAAGGTGCCCTTAGGTAAGATACATTCAAATACTGAGAAGGATAGGTACAGACAAAAGGGGATTGTGCATAAAAAGCAGTATTTGAGGGGTTTTTTTTATAGAGAGAGAGAGAGAGAGAGAGAGAGAGAGAGAGAGATGAAATATAGAAAGACTAACAGCAGAGTATTAAAATATATATTTAAGCTAAACGTTTCAGCTTCCGCCCTCATCAGTAGCTGTGCTGTTAAATGGGTATCAGGAGTGGCAGTCTGGAAGGCCTAAAGATGACAGTTCCTTAGGAGAAAAAACAAAGGTATTATTGGTGTATTGCTTATGAATTGGCCTCCAGATTAAGGCCATATATATATGGTGTGTGTATTCATCCTGCTCACTTGTTACCTAAGTCACACAAACTCTGCAAAGCTGGATATGGTCCTGAGGCAAAACACCCATTTGCTTGGCTCATGGACAACTGTCTGAATCTGTCTTTTCTACACGAGGCTGTTAATCTGCTGTATCTACTTTCAGTTTCACCACAGAATTAGATGTAAGCTCTACACAAAGAGCTTTTCCTTTCCTGCTTTTCCACTATATAACCTCCAGGAGGTGCTGTGCTATAGTGGAATAACACAACTTCATAAGTAGGAAAATATGTTCTCTTTGGCTTTCACAAATAATACTCTATTTTCCTCACTCAAAAAACAAAACAAAATCCTGGGCATGTGTTCTTTGAAAACAGAAGCAAAACTGGAGGATCACAATGTGGTCTAAAGAACCCATAAACAACTGTGAGTAAGGAATAATAAACACACATAAATGCCTCTAGTAGAAAAGCTCAGAGTTCTTTATTGTGTGTCTGTGTTGTGTGAGTAGCAGTGCAATCCTATACAAGCTTACTCAATAAATGGAGATTACTCCCAGGTAAGTGGGCGTAGGATTGCAGGCTGTGTTACACATATATAAACACAGTGTTACCAATGAAGCACTGCTGTAAAGGCCTCCCTGCGTGTAAAGCTCTCAGAGCCTGACCCCTGGCACTTACAGGCTTTACAGAGACAGGATGCCTAGCTCATCACTGTGGCTTTATAGGGTGGGGGAAGTCTTACTGAAAAGGAGGAGAAGGTCTCCAGTAATCCTCAAAGCTCATCAGAGAGATAGGGTAGCCACTTGTGAAGTGCCAAAAAAGAGGGCATTCATCACTCAAAAAGAGGACAAATGTGGACATCTATTTGCCTAAGCTAATTTGAATGTATATGTACACATTTTAAAATAATTAGAAATAGAAATACAGTCCATCTAGCCCTAGTGTGGAAGACTGTGGCCAGGTGACTCTGCGTTTTCACGTTCAGTCCGCTGTTCAGGTGCTCCTGATGGGCAGCTTCAAGGCCCAGGTCTTCCTTCTGATGGTTCTTTATCTTTAAACCAGACTTGGACTGGACAGCCCTTCAAACAGAGGATGCTTTCAAAATAGAGGACAGTGCTCTGTATCAGAGGACACATGGCCATCCTAAAAGCAAGCACATCCATATGCCCCCTCTGCTCCTGCAGTGCTCTCCCTGCACCGAGGAAGATAATTATTCTTGCAAACAGAAGAGAATTCTCTGAAAAAGCTCCTGATAAGTTCCTTCAGTGTCTCCCCCAGTCACCCACACAAACACTGTCTTTGGAGACCCCTGATTGCAAGCTAAAGCTGTCAGTCACAAAACAACTCTTCTTTATTGCCACTCGTCCCTCCCCTCACAAGCATGGCATTTTCCTTCTGAAGAGAGTTTGGGGAGTTTGGATATTAAAAAATGTATCAGATTGGGACACAACACCTCACTCTGAGTCCCTGAGGTGGATCCAAAGCCTCAGGACCAGTCCACTTCATCCCCACCTGCTTCAGACCCGAGTTGTCTCATATTTGGTGGGGAGGGCAATATCTCCACTTCGGTGCTTTTCAGCTCAGATGCAGGCCTTGTGTGAGGTGTCTGCAGAGCCATACTGAAAGTGAAAAGCAGCATGAAGTGGGATTTCATGCTGAGATTAAAGAGAATGTAAGCATCAGACTGCAGCCTTAAAAATGTGTCTGTGTTTGTTTGCTTACTCATTGGTTTGTTTTAAATTTTAGGTCCTGCCTGATCTCAAGGTAAATTATGAGACATATTAAATGTGCAACAAAATTTCTAAAATTCTAAAACTAATACAACATCAGCACTCAAAGGAGATTGGCAGCAGCAATGAATCACTCATCAAACATCCTGCAATGCATACTGACATAAAACCTTACATTTCCTTCTTAAATGTTGTTGTACTGGCAGACTTCACCTGCTTTTAACCACTTCAAAAACAATTAGATCTTTAGTATGGGATGTCAGTCATGGAAGCTCTCATCTTAGAAAATACTGAAATCTTGATTTTAAAAAGCACACATGGGCATGATGGGCTGCCTATGTATTTTTCTTAGAAGGGACTAGAAGCTGCATTGATTGTATACTGTTCTTTGCTGGTGAAAATGGGCTTTGCAAGTGCAAATGCTCCCATGAATCTGATTGATTCAGGGCCTCTTTGAGAAACATCTGGCATCCAGTTTGTCTGTCAAAGGTGGCATCACAATGTGATCAATGCATCCTTATAAAGCAGAGTTAGGCAACTTGTGTCCTTCTAGATGTTGTTGGACTACAGTTCCCATCAGCCCTAGCCAGCATAGCCAATGGTCAGGGATGATGGAAGTTGCAGTCCAACAACATCTGGAGAGTCAAAAGTTGCCCACTCATGTTATAAAGGATCCCTCAATACCTTTTTCTCCCAAACTCTGCCTGCCCCGCATCTGCCACATGGGAATAATGTGCTAAGGCTTTAGACTTACTGGAGCGTGGAGCCCCAGGGCAATTGAAGTTAGTAGTGATTAAGTTTACTGAAAGCAGTAGTAGAAGTAAGTTGTGACTGAAGACCCATTCTTTCCTTTCTTTAGCTGGACTGAAGATTCAAAGTGCTGCAGGTGTGATGACTCTATTACCATAAACCTAATTAAATTCCTTAGGCGCATTCCTAATTAAAGTTCCTACCACATTTCAACAAAAGCAACATTCAAGGAAGATGTAGAGAGACCAGCTAAGGAAAAAGACATAGGGATTTCAAGGGAACCTAACCATACAAACCTATGCAGGTCTACTCAGAAGTAAACCTCAGTGAATCCAATGGGACTTTCTCCCATGTAAGTGAGGGTATAGGACTGCAGCCTCAAAGGTTCTTTAGAAGATTAGAGAAATTTCTCAGAGAGGTTTCCCACATCTCTGTTCCTAATTCCTTATACAAACGTCTTTATTCAGATCTATAGCAACAAAAAAAATTACTGTAGACAAATGTATTACAGAGATTCTAATTCAAAGCGTGCTCAACTCACTGAAGCAAGAAAGCCTGTTTGACTGATATGTGATCTATTGGTCTCTGGAGAGCCATCTTTTCCCATTGTCCCTTTGAGCTTTCAGATCTGACACAATTAAAAACAGGAGGTCAGGTTACTGCTTAGAATTGAATGATTTTATGCCACTTACTAATGCATGTTCCTTGTGGGCCAACTGAAAAGAGTGATCTCTCTCAGAGGCTTTCCAGGCCCCTTGCAATCATATGACATCTAAAGTCGTATTAACATATAAACATATTTTCCCCATCTCCTCTGTTAATTTTTCAGAGGGGGAGCTAAGAATTGTTTTTTTCCTTCTCAGGAAATAGGCCCCACCTGGTGAATCTCTTAACTGTATTGCTAGTTTGTAATATCAAATCAATACAATCTTTAGCGCTTTGGATGAGGTGTTGGGAAAGGGCATGTAGTGACACAGCAAATGAAGGGTTCCACGAGAGGAAGGACCCTTTCACAATAGGAAGGGATCTGCTCTCAAAAGGTCCCTCTGCTCGATTTGGGGGGATCCCCCCTCCCACACACGCCACAGCTCACCCTATTCAGCAAGGTCTCCTGACTCTCTGCGTAGCTTTTTCAGGGAACTGGAAGAGCTGCTGTGGAAGGAGAGTGTGAGGAAGTCCACTTCCACCAGTGCAGTTGATCCAGCTGAAATAACCTGATATTTTTTGACATCTGGACTTATTTTCTTCTGTTTTTATTTTGATTTATTTGGGGGATTTTTCAGGCACTGAATATTTCTAAAATACTCATAGCTAGTATTATGGAAAACCATCCAAGCTAGTGCAATCCAAACGACCTGCTTGGAGCAGTAATGCCGGGATTAATTGGCTTTACTTTTATTTCTTTATTCCAGGCGGCAGTACCATTGTCTCATTACCATTTTTGCATTGGGATGAAACAGAATGAAAACATGTAACATGCAAACATTCTGCTAGAAACTGAAGCAGCATGTCACTTTGCAAAGAGACCAAGAAACCTTGATGGGATTGTTGTTGTTGTTCAGTCGTTCAGTCGTGTCCAACTCTTCGTGACTCCATGGACCATAGCACGCCAGGCCTTCCTGTCCTGCGCTCTCTCCCGGAGTGTGCTCAGGTTCATATTCATTGCATCGCAGCATCGGTGATGCTATCTAGCCATCTCATCCTCTGCCGTCCCCTTCTCCTTTTGCCTTCAGTCTTTCCCAGCATCAGGGTCTTTTCCAGAGAGTTTTCTCTTCGCATTAGGTGGCCAAAATATTTGAGCTTCAGCTTCAGTATCTGTCCTTCCAATGAGCACTCAGGGTTGATTTCCTTTAGGATGGACTGATTTGACCTCCTTGCAGTCCAAGGGACTCGTAAGAGTCTTCTCCAGCACCACAGTTCGAAAGCATCAATTCTTCGGCGCTCAGCCTTCCTTATAGTCCAGCTCTCACAGCCATACATTACTACTGGGAAAACCATAGCTTTGATTAGATGGACCTTTGTTGGCAAGGTGATGTCTCTGCTTCTTACTATGCTATCTAGGTTTGCCATAGCTTTCCTCCCAAGGAGCAAGCATCTTTTAATTTCATGGCTACAGTCACCGTCTGCGGTGATCTTGGAGCCCAAGAAAGTAAAATCTGTCACTGCTTCCATTTCTTCCTCTTCTATATGCCAGGAAGTGATGGGGCCAGATGCCATGATCTTAGTTTTTTTAATGTTGAGTTTCAAACCAGCTTTTGCACTCTCCTCTTTCACCCTCAACAAGAGGCTCTTTAGATCCTCTTCACTTTCTGCCATTAGGGTGGTATCGTCTGCATACCGGAGGTTGTTGATAATTCTCCCAGCAATCTTAATTCCGACCTCTGATTCATCCAACCCGGCATTTCTCATGATGTACTCTGCATATAAGTTAAATAAGCAGGGTGACAATATGCAGCCTTGTCGTACTCCTTTCCCAATTTTGAACCACTCGGTTGTTCCATGTCCGGTTCTTACTGTTGCTTCTTGACCCTCGTACAGGTTTCTCAGGAGACAGGTAAGGTGGTCTGGTACTCCCATCTCTTTCAGAATTTGCCACAGTTTGTTGTGATCCACACAATCAAAGGCTTTAGCATAGTCAATGAAGCAGAAATAGACGTTTTTCTGGAATTCTCTTGCTTTCTCCATGATGCAGCGAATGTTGGCGATTTGATCTCTAGTTCCTCTGCCTCTTCGAAACCCAGCTTGTACTTCCGGTAGTTCTCGGTTCGCATACTGCTGAAGCCTAGCTTGTAGGATTTTGAGCATCACCTTGCTGGCATGTGAAATGAGCGCAATGGTGCGGTAGTTTGAACACTCTTTGGCGTTGCCCTTCTTTGGAATTGGAATGTAAACTGACCTTTTCCAGTCTTGTGGCCATTGTTGAGTGTTCCAAATTTGTTGGCATATTGAGTGCAGCACTTTAACAGCATCATCTTTTAGGATCTTAAATAGCTCAGCTGGAATACTGTCATCTCCACTAGCTTTGTTGTTACTAATGCTTCCTAAGGCCCACTTGACTTCACTCTCAAGGATGTCTGGCTCAAGTTCAGTGACCGCACTATCATGGCTATCAAGGACATTACTATCATGGCTATCAAGGACATTAAGATCTTTCCTGTATAGTTCTTCTGTGTATTCTTTCCACCTCTTCTTAATCTCATCTGCTTCTGTGAGGTCCCTGCCTTCTTTGTCCTTTATCATGCCCGTCTTTGCACAAAACGTTCCCTTGAGGTCTCCAATTTTCTTGAAGAGATCTCTAGTCTTTCCCATTCTGTTGTTTTCCTCGATTTCCTTGCATTGTTCATTTAAGAAGGCCTTCTTGTCTCTCCTTGCTATTCTCTGGAACTCTGCATTCAGTTGGATATATCTTCCCCTTTCTCCCTTGCTTTTTGCTTCCCTTCTTTCCTCAGCTACTTGTAAAGCCTCATCAGACAGCCACTTGGCTTTCTTGCATTTCTTTTTCTTTGGGATGGATTTTGTTGCTGCCTCCTGAACAATGTTACGGACCTCCGTCCATAGTTCCTCAGGCACTCTGTCTATCAGCTCTAATCCCTGAAACCTATTCCTCACCTCTACTGTATATTCATAAGGGATATGATTTAGGTCATACCTGATTGGTTTAGCGGTTTTCCCTACGTTCTTCAATTTAAGCCGGAATTTTGCAAGAAGCAGCTCATGATCTGAGCCACAGTCAGCTCCAGGTCTTGTTTTGACTGACTGTATGGAGCTTCTCCATCTTTGGCTGCAAAGGACATAATCAATCTGATTTCGATATTGACCATCTGGTGATGTCCATGTGTAGAGTCGTCTCTTGTGCTGTTGGAAAAGAGCGTTTGCTATGATCAGCGTGTTCTCTTGGCAAAACTCTATTAGCTTTTGTCCTGCTTCATTTTGTACACCAAGGCCATGCCTGCCTGTTATCCCGGTGATTTCTTGACTTCCTACTTTAGCATTCCAGTCCCCTATGATGAAGAGGATATCTTTTTTTGGTGTTAGTTCTAGAAGGTGTTGGAGGTCTTCATAGAACCGATCAACCTCAGCTTCTTCGGCATCAGTGGTTGGGGCATAGACTTGAATTACTGTGATGTTGAATGGTTTGCCTTGGATTCGTACTGAGATCATTCTATCATTTTTGAGATTGTACCCCAGTACTGCTTTTCCCACCCTTTTGTTGACTATGAGTGCTACTCCATTTCTTCTAAGGGATTCTTGGCCACAATAGTAGATATGATGGTCACCTGAATTAAATTCACCCATGCCTGTCCATTTTAGTTCGCTGATTCCCAAGATGTCGATGTTCAATCTTGCCATCTCATGTTTGACCACCTCCAGCTTACCTTGATTCATTGATCTGACATTCCAGGTTCCTAAACAATATTGTTCTTTACAGCATCAGATTTTCTTTTCACCACCAGACACATCCACAGCTGAGTGTCCTTTTGGCTTTGGCCCAGCTGCTTCACTCTTTCTGGCGCTACTTGGAAATACCCTCTGCTCTTCCCCAGTAGCATATTGGACACCTTCCGACCTGAGGGGCTCATCTTCCGGCGCCATCTCTTTTAGCCTTGTGATCCGTTCCATGGGGTTTTCTTGGCAAGAATCCTGGAGTGGGTTGCCATTTCCTTCTCCAGTGGACCACACTTTGTCAGAACTCTCTGCCATGACCTGTCCGTCTTTGGGTGGCCCTGCACGGCATAGCTTATGGCTTCACTGAGTTACGCAGCCCCTTCGCCACAACAAGGCAGTGATCCATGAAGGGGCTTGATGGGATACTGCACAAGTAAAATAGCTACAATATGCATACTTGCAAAAAGAGAAAAGTTATTTGACATGTCTTCTGTACTCCCTCTTGGAATTCATTTTGAATCCATGCTGACCATGAGGATCACGTGCAAGAAAATAATACCTTGTAACCAATATAGCTATAATGTACTGCGGGTATATTAGAACTATATATAGTTATATAGTTCTAAAATAACTTATATACTTATATAATATACTATATTAACTATGTAGATATATAGTTATTATCCAAAACATAGAATTTGAAAATCTCTACAAATACACACCTACGCACTGCAACCATACATATACCTAAGACCTCCTTTTCTATGATTCTCTATAGACTCTTCCAATTGTGTATTATTAAGGCAGGCTACTTGTTGGGGGTGGGGGGAATAAAATTAGAGAGTGTGTGTGTGTATAGATATATACACACACACACACGTATATATGTATATATACTGTGTGTGTGTGTGTGTGTGTGTGTGTATATATATATATATATATATATATATATAATCAAGTCTGATGTCCACTGACATGGGGCAACATGGAAGACCTACAATGAATTTAGAAATCGGTTTTAGATGCTGAAGCACAAGTAGGAAGAATGGTCCATAGTTAGGTATGTGCAAATCACAAGCTCACCAAATTTCCCCACCATTCCATCTTGAAGCTCGTTCCAACTCGAGTCCATATCAAATTGCAAACTCCCCCCCCCCTTTTTGCATGAAAATCTGTGTATTTTCATGGATATTTCTCAAAATGTACACATCAATTGTGCACATCTTTAAAATGCATGCATTCTTTTCCCATTGTTTAAAGCATACGTGTGTGCATTTTTCAAAAGTGTGCATTTTTCGTGTGCATTTTCCAAACGTATGCATGCTAGCAAACACATTTTGGGAGGGTCCATGAATCACATTGCCAGCTTGGAAATGAACAGACTTCAACCACAGATTGTGTCTGTGTCCATGTTTGGTCTGGAAGGTGCGAACTGGGTAAAATCCTGATCAAAAACTAACTGAAATGGATTTCTCATACATCCGTTTCCATAGCTAATGCATCTATTCCTTGGGGCTGAGGGTAGCAGTAGTTTAAGAAACTATTACTTCTCCTTTCCCCATTGCTCTTCAGTGGCACAGTTCTGAACTGGCTTAACAGTGCCGGACCTGCCCTGCCATGGTAGACTGAGTTGTTCTCTAGTCTGGCACTGGGAAATGCACACCTGACCCTATCAACTTTTGCCTTAGTACATAGGATCAGAGCAGGGATGTCAGAGTAATCTGCAATGGAATCATATGAGTTCAGATTTCTATGAATCCAACCCACAGATTCCACAGTGGACCAGCTTTTCCTGTGCGCATAGATTCCGTGGACTTGCCAACCTGTTTGTTTTTTTTTACTTTCCAGAATGTTATACAAATTTAGTCATAGAAAAATAAATAAAGTAAAATAAAAAAAACACTGACTGAACATGCACATCCCCCCCCCCCCCGCCATAGGCTAAAGCATGGAAAATGTGCATTTGGGGGTGATTTGTGCATTTTGGAGGGATTTGCAAAAGCCATGCATCCCTAGATCAGAACATATGACTGCTAGCTAAGCACACTTTCTTGAAATTATGTTCCATTAATGAGATTTACTTCCAAGTGAGTTCTTATGACTGGATATCAGGATGGAACAGCATGGTACATACAAGCACCTCTAACACAACTCTGATGGCCACTTCTGTAAGGGCAAAACAGCTCCAGGAATTGACAATTTGGGACAGAAAAACTGCAGGGGTAAGGGGTGCTTAATCCTTCCCTTCACTCACTGCCTTCCCACTCCCTTCTTGAAGCTGTTTTGCCATAATAGAAATGGCTGAGGGCAAGGGAAGGTGGTTACATGCATTCATGCATGCATGAATAACATGTCCTAAGTTGAGTATTTGTTTGGTGTTTTGCTGTACCCCCTAAATGGCCAAAATGATCAGAAGGTTAAAGTGGTGACTCCCATTCCCAGTGGTGTCAGCAGACAGCTGGGACATTGCATGGGTGAAAACACATACAACTCAAAAACTTGTTTTCTGCTAGCACCAGCTTGTACTTCTCTGAAAAGTGGCTCTTACCTTGTTTATAATTTATAACAGAGTGACCAAGCAGCAATGCAGTTATATTAACAGCCACGTCAGGCCAATCAATCTGTTATCTCACAGAGGACTTCAGAAATGAAGCAATCTAATGAAGTAAAGTCAGGGCAGAGAGATGCTTCAGCTATAGATTTGCTGAACATTTTCAGGGAAGTTGCTATATAATGATTAATAAATGACAAACTGCCTTACGGATATGTATTGCTTACAACAAGATTACATTTGTTATGTCAGCTGTTATCTTATGGGGCCTATGAGCCTCAAGATCTCATGAGTAGTTGACCCAAGAGGTTGGAATTCAGAACATCTTAATGACATCCCGGAATAGAAACATGGTACACTGCCGAAAATCATTCAAATACTGCCATCTGTAAGCCGATAGTGAATTTGGTTGATGGAAGCACAGTAACTAATGCTTCTGTAGAAAACTGTTAGAATATCAGTTGGCCAACCAACTGGTCGACAGCTGGTTGGCCACTGTGTGAACAGAATACTGGACTAGATGGACCCTTGGTCTGATCCAGCAGGGCTCTTCTTATGTTCTTATGTTCTTATGTTCTTAACATGACTATCCTATCATTGCAATGTTCTTAACATTGACTATCCTTATCATCCTATAATTGCAACCCAGTCTTCCTTTAGAGCTTCACAGAATCATAGAATCATAGAATAGTAGGGTTGGAAGGGGCCTATAAGACCATTGAGTCCAACACCCTGCTTAATGCAGGAATCCAAGTCAGAGCACCCCTGACAGATGGCTGTCCAGCCTCGTCTTGAACGCCACCAGTGTGGGAGAGCCCACCACCTCCCTAGGTCATTGGTTCCATTGTCGTCGTATTGCTCTAACAGTCAGGAGGTTTGTCCCGATGTTCAGCCAGAATCTGGCTTCCTGTAACTTGAGCCCATTCTTCCGTGTCCTGCACTCCGGGATGATCGAGAAGAGATCCTGGCCTTCCTTTCTGTGACAACCTTTCAAGTACTTGAAGAGCGCTATCATATCTCCCCTCAGTCTTCTCTTCTCAAGGCTAAGCATGCCCAGTTCTTTCAGTCTCTCCTCATAGGGCTTTGTTTCCAGTCCCCTGTTCATTTTTGTTGCCTTCCTCTGAATCCTCTCCAGTTTGTCTTCATCCTTCTTAAAGTGTGGTGCCCAGAAGTGGACACAGTACTCCAGATGAGGCCTAACCAGTGCTGAGTAGAGGGGAACTAGTACTTCCCGGGATTTGGAAGCTACTCTTCTATGAATGCAGCCCAAAATAGCATTTGCCTTTTTTGCAGCCACATCACACTGTTGGCTCATATTCAGCTTGTGATGGACAACAATTCCAAGATCCTTCTCGCTTGTAGTGTTGTTGAGCCACGTATCCCCCATCTTGTAACTGTGCATTTGGTTTCTTTTTCCTAGGTGCAGAACTTGGCATTTATCCCTATTAAATGTCATTCTGTTGTTTTGTGCCCAGCACTCTAATCTATCAAGATCACTTTGAATTTTGTTTCTGTCTTCCAAAGTATTAGCTATCCCGCCCAATTTTGTGTCATCTGCAAATTTGATCAGCATTCCCTGCACCTCCTCCTCCAGGTCATTAATAAAACTGTTGAAGAGCACTGGGCCCAGGACTGAGCCCTGCGGTACCCCACTCGTTACCTCTCCCCAGTTTGAGAAGGTCCCATTGATAAGCACTGTTTGAGTCCGATTCTGTAGCCAACTGTGGATCCACCGGATCATTGTTTCATCTAGCCCACTTTGAGCTAGTTTGCTCATCAGGATATCATGGGGCACTTTGTCGAAAGCTTTGCTGAAGTCGAGGTATATTATGTCCACAGCATTCCCACGGTCCACAAGGGAGGTGACTTGATCAAAAAATGAGATCAGATTCGTCTGGCAGGACTTGTTCTTGACAAATCCATGTTGGCTTCGAGTAATCATGGCATTGTTGTCAAGGTGCTTACAGATGGATTGCTTTATCATGTGCTCCAGAATTTTCCCAGGGATTGATGTCAGACTGACTGGTCTGTAGTTCCCAGGTTCCTTCTTTTTACCCTTTTTGAAGATAGGGACCACATTAGCCCTCCTCCAGTCATCTGGCACTTCACCCGTCCTCCATGATTTCTCAAAGAAAATAGACAGTGGTTCTGAGAGTTCTTCTGCCAGTTCCTTTATGACTCTAGGATGCAGTTCATCTGGCCCTGGAGATTTGAAATTCCAAGTAATTAGGTGTTCCTTGACCATATGCCTATCGATCTCAAGCTGCAATCCTGCCCCTTCAGCCTGTACTTTGCCTTTGCCAGGGGGATCATAGACCCTCTTTGGAGAGAAAACTGAGCCAAAGTAGGAATTGAGTACCTCTGCCTTTTCTTTGTCATCTGTTATTGTTTTGCCATCCTTATTTAATAGCTGATCCACCATTTCTTTCCTCTGCCTTTTACTATGCACATAGCTGAAGAAAGCCTTTTTGTTGTTTTTAGCATCTGTCGCTAACCTCAGCTCGTTCTCAGCTTTAGCCTTCCTGACGCCATCCCTGCAATTCTGTGCTACCTGCCTGTACTCTTCCTTTGTTACTTGGCCTTCTCTCCACTTCCTATATGTGTCCTTTTTTGTTTTCAGGTCATCCCTAACCTTTTTCTGAAGCCACATTGGCTTCTTCTGTTGTCTTCCACCTTTTCTTCTTGTTGGAATTGTTTGTAATTGTGCCTTGAGAATTTCCTTTTTTAAAAGCTCCCACCCATCTTGGACTCCTTTTCTCATTAGCGTCACTTGCCATGGGACCTTACTGATCATTGTTCTGAGTTTATTAAAATCGTCTTTCCTAAAATCCAGGGTACATCTTTGACTACACTCAGCTTTTGGTTCCCTTAGAACCAAAAACTCAAGTACAACATGGTCGCTTTCCTCCAGAGTTCCTGGAGGAACTGCTATTTTAACTGCTATTTTATAACTAAGTCATCTCTGTTGGTTAGGATCAAGTCAAGGATAGCCAATCCTCTAGTTCCTTCCTGTACTTTCTGTAGGAGAAAGTTATCCACCACACAAGTCAGGAATTTCCTGGAGGGGCCATGTTTTGCAGAATTTGTCTCCCAACAAATATCGGGGAAATTGAAGTCCCCCATTACTACTACATCATGCTTCCTTGAAACATTGGCTATTTGCTTTTCAAAAGTTTCATCCTCGTCTTCTCCTTGATTGGGTGGCTGGTAGTAGACTACGACCATCAGGTTCCTTTTATTCTTTGCTCCATTTATTTTGATCCAGAGGCTCCCGATGGGGCTACCAAGCTCATCTTCCTGTATTTCTGTGCAGAGATATGTCTTTTTCACATATAGTGCAACCCCACCTCCCTTTCTGTTCCTCCTGTTCTTTTTGAACAAGTTATATCCTTCAATTGCTGTATTCCAGTCATGAGAGTCATCCCACCAAATCTCAGTTATAACTATCAAGTCATAATTTCCCTCTTGTATTAAGAGTTCAAGTTCGTTCTGTTTGTTTCCCATACTCTGGGCATTAGTATATAGACATCGAAGACCATGTGTTTCATAGTCTGGCTTTCTTCCTACATGTGTTTGAAGACTATTATTGGGTGCTATCAGAGCTGTTCTCTCCATTGCTGTGCATGCGCCTACATCCATTGTTACCCCCAACTTTACATCTTCCTTCCCCGTAGGATTCAGTTTAAAGCCCTCCTGATGAAGTTCTTCATGCTGTGGCCAAACACATTCTTCCCAGGCTTTGTGAGGTGCAACCCGTCCCTTGCCAACAGCCCATCTTCCAGGAAGTATAGCCCGTGGTCCCAGAATCCAAATCTCTCTTGTCGGCAGCAAAATCTCTCTCGCCAGCCTCAATCATCAACTAGTGGGTTGGGAGCCATACATGGGTCATGCTCTGGCTTTTATTGGATTGCACTACCACCATTTACGTTTGGTCCTTAGCTTATACCAGGGGTAGGCAATGTGGTGCCCTAAATATGTTTTGGACTACAACTCCCATAACCCCTGACCTCTGGTCATGCTGGCTGGGACTGATAGGCATTGTAGTCCAACACATCTGAAGTCATCCGATTGACTACCCCTGTCTTAAGTGCTAGGACAGAGAGAGAATTATGAGATACAAAAGAAGACGATGGCTCCTGGCCCTCTTACAGTTGTGCAGCAGAACTGATTTTAGGAGGTTTTCCTTTTCTCCCTCCACATGGCCAGCTAAAACTGGGGGCATTCCTTCTTCTATGAACAGAGTTGTTCAAGGAGCCCTTGTCCTGTCCTTCTTTGCATTGGGTCATAGAGAGGAATAGAGAAAGATGGAAATTTGCAGAAAATCTTTCAAATCTTTAATTCTGTCTTGCAGTTTAGGATGAAACATGGGTCTCCGGATCTGATAACATTGAAGAGTGAGCATATCAAGCTGTCTTACACTGAGTCATACACTTGGTTCATTTAATGAAAAGGAAAAAGGAGGGAAAGCATCAATACTGGAGGGCAAAAATGAGGAATGGAAGATCTAGGTTGTATCCAGATTTAAGATGGGTCAACTGAGCTGGTGGAAGTGGAATTCCCCTCCCCTCCTTCCCACAGCAGCCCCTCTGCCCCACCCCCACTAATGCTACACAAAAAGTGAGGAAACACTGCTGAATGGGGTGAGCTGGGTTGTGTTGTGGGGAAGGGACAATCAAAGGCTGAGTGAAGAGATCTTCCATGAGCTGAGTCCTTCCTCTCATGGAAGGTTCCTTCCCCTTGCAGAAGGCAGATCCTGGATCCAAGCCATTAGAAACATAAGGTGCTGCCTTATACTGAGTCAGACCTTTGGTTCATCTAGCCCAGGATTGTCAACACTGACTGGCAGCAGCTCTCCAGGCTTTCAGGCAGGATTCTTTACTATTTATTGTTTGTTTGTTTGTTTGTTTATTTATTTATTTAATAGATTGGAAAGATCTTATCATAAACTGGGTGCCACCATGGAGAAGACTCACTTTCTGGTTCCTGTAAGATGGCTAGCCTTACCTGGGCCCCATCTACACTGGGCTTTTACTCCAGGATGGGTGCGAGTCAAGGTCTGTCATGGTAGATGACGTAGTTGTGACTTCGCAACCATCCATGGTTTTCGCCTGGAAAAAGCAGAGTTCCAAGGAGTCATTTTACCGTGAGTCTTTGGGTTTGCTGCAGGTTCCCCTGTGGTTGTGGGCCATCTGTTCTTTCCCTGAACTCACTCCGCATCTTACAGTGGGCATGTTGCAGGCGTGCGTAGTGACTTAAGTGCTAGGACAGAGAGAGAATTATGAGATACAAAAGAAGACGATGGCTCCTGGCCCTCTTACAGTTGTGCAGCAGAACTGATTTTAGGAGGTTTTCCTTTTCTCCCTCCACATGGCCATCTAAAACTGGGGGCATTCCTTCTTCTATGAACACTCTGTGATATCCCTTTACTCCCCCATCCCTTCACAGCTGCGCAGTTACAGAGGCAGAGAGGGGCATTGTCATCTATTTAATCACACTTACTCACATTTTTGCAGTTTTGTATCTTCGCAATGGTTGCTTTTGGTCTTAGGACCCAAGGGCTGGGGAGGGTCTTGGGGGAAGGAACAACATCACCCCGAGCACCATTTCGGAGTGATGGCTGGCTAGGCATATAGTGCTCACGCTTGTGAGTGCAAACCATCGCGAGTGTCTCAGGCTGGGGAACTGACAAACTGATGGTGTTGAAATGAAGGAGCACAAAACACCCAATTTTTACCTAAAGCAGGGTCAGAAAGACACAGCAGAGCCCCTCAAATACAAAACAGCCACTGAAGAGTTGTACCCCCCACACTCATGGGACTGCACAGCTGTGCATTTCAGTATAATGGCCAAAAAAGGGCACGGTGAGTCTCTTAGGGAAGCGCGCAGTACATCGCGAGTGTATCGCAGGGCATGGTGATTCGAAGCCGCATTGTTGCACAGTTGCGACGGGGTGGGGGGGTCAAAGTGGTGCCATATAGATGGGGCCCTGGAGATGCCAGGGATTGAAACTGGGACTTTCGGTATGCAAAGCAGGTGCTTTACCAGTGAGCTACAGCCCCTCCTGTGTCCTTTGTTCATCTAGCACATTATTGTCTAGTGAGTGAGAGTATCCCTCCAGTCTCAAGCAGAGAACTTTCCTAACACCATATCCAGTGCTTTTGACTGGAGATGTCAGGGTCAAAACATGTGCAAAGCATGTGTGCTTCCACCAAGTTATGGCTCCTCCTCCTTCCTCCCTACAGATTACTGGTTTTAGAATAATTAGTACATTAAGCTTGCAATCCTATACCCTCTTACCTGGGAGTAAACTCCATTGAACTCAGTGGGTATACAATTTGTAGCCATGTATAAGATTGGACCGTAATTATCTAGGAGGGAACTACCTATTTAAACAGCAGGTGACTGTTTTATTCAACACTTCTAAATAGCACAGAATTTGATGAAACTTTAGATGATGTTGGAACATATATAACTGGGATTTTGTTCTTGTTATTGCTGTTCCTGTTTTTTAAAAAAAAATCTTCTGAAATTGTCAACGTTTGTAATGACAGAAGCATTAAGAAGAAACTGGCTTTTGTACAGTTTGCAAAGTAAAACACAAAATATATTTTTTAAAATGATAAAATACCACAATGTATTTATTATTTTTATTATTATTATTATTATTAATTTACAATATTTATATACCGCTCAACATCTAGAACAGATTTCAAAGCAGTGAACATAGAAGATAAAACCATAAAAGAATAAAAGATTTAAACACCGTATTACAATTTTACTTTAAAAAAAATACACACAATGCCAATAGAAACTGTGAATGGTCAATTAATTGCATACCCACCATAAACCACTCCACAGTGCTGAAGGTTAAGGCATGTATTGTGCACACTACCAACCCTAAATCTCCATCACAGACCAAATATGTGGGAGAAAAGCAGGAAACACTTAATCCTTTTAACAAACTTGCCAATTAAAAACACACAGTTTTTCATATTCAGGGAAACCTAGCCATCTGCGTTGCCACTTAATCCTGTAAATAAGAGAGGAAATAAAGGGATACTAATTTTATTGAAGCTTTAACTGCAGGAAACAAAATTGCAGAGTTCCCCTGGTGCTGACAAATACCTCTCCTGGCTCCTTTCAAAAACGTGATTGCATTTTTGCAAAACTGTGAATTAATGAGTTAGAGAAAATCTATGCTTAAGTGAGCATGGCCCAGGGCTCTGAGCATGGTATTCAAGTTCTAATCACAACACTTTCATAATGTCCCAGGAAACATTGACACTTTCTGCTCAGTTGCTCCATGGGCAGATCTAACACCAGCAACTAACATCAATGAGCAGCTGCTGGGGTCCCTGCTCCCCTGAAGGGCCCACCACCAAAATCAACCCTAGGTATCCTATTAAACCTTTTCTAGTGCCCTGATCATTGGTGGACAGTTGGGTCTGGCTGCCATTTTAATTTCCAGAATGACATTGCATTGGATGCAATGTGGGAAGTTTAAATGGCTGCTGAAACCAGAAGTTTAGTGCTACTTCAAAAAAAAAAAAAACTTAAGATGCTGCTGCCCATCACCAGGTTAGCCCACCAGGGTCCACCAGTGGAGGAGTGGGACCACCAGTTGGCACTTTGCCTAGGGCCCATCGCAACTTGGAGCTAGCCCTGCCTATGGGTAATGAGACCATAGAACCAAAGTCTTAGAATATACTTCAGGAAGCCACATAGTATTACATCAACTCTCATTCAAATTTTGTGGCTTCCATTATACCAAAAGCATTTTTGGCTCTATATGGTCTCCAGCTCTGTCAGCAGTTTTATCAAGATGGCTCCACCTCTCCCAGTTTGTCACAGGCATTAATTAGCCAAATATGGATCACATGACCATATCACTTCCTTTGTACCACACAAAGCATTCGTTTGATCAGTTTGTCTGTATCCTGTTCTTGTGAACAAAGAATGCAGGCCAAGTTACCACCCCACATCTCCAGTGGTTGTAGGACCTCTGAAGACATCTGAATCTCCAGGCAGGTTCATGTGGAAGGAGATTGTTAACCGAGGTATCCGGGTTTTAAGTTGTTTGGGGCTTTAATGGTCAGTTCAAGCAATTTGAATTGTGCCTGGAAATGGACCAGAACAGGCATCATCAATACACAACACAAGAAGGCAGTAGTTTTGAAACTGCAGTTATTTTTTTCTGCTTATCAATCTATTTAATACCAGAAGTCCTTGGAATTAAAAAAAAAAAAAAAAAGCGGGAAGATTACCCAGGTTATTTCCATGCAAAGCTCAGTGTACACATAAGCACAGTGACCATTCATAACCACAGTAGCTGGTGATAACTTTGGAAACAGATTTTCTTTTACCATTTACAGATAAGATGCTAATGGGGATGCACCACATGGAGCATCTGTAATAAGCAGTAAATTGATAAGAGGAATCCCTTGCAATAACCAGTACTGCTCCTTTCTGCAGTAATTTTGTTATCATTATGGCTGCCATCAGTCCCAAGGCCTCCTTAGGCCATGTGTGAGAGAAGCCAGCACCACCCACTGGCTATCTGTATGCCCACGTTAAGATTCCCACGATGCCTTGCTCTTTATTTTAATAAACTCACATGGGTTTGCCTCCATTCCTAGTGGGACTGATGTCTTCAGAATTTATTGTTTCCTGCCCTTGGCACCATAATAATCATCTGAGCTAAAAGGAATCTGTTTGTGCAGGAAAGCTACGCTAGAGCTTCTGAATTTGGACCAAGCTGTCAGCTATTATGAAGAAACAAAACAAAACATGACATTCACTGGATAACCAAAATGTACTTCTGGAGCTGCCGAAATGCTCTTCCCTGTTGTGATGTAAATTTTGTTTATCACAAATGTCCTCATTGCTTTTTTGACCACAAAGCTTAAGCTATTGGTGCCAGTTGGGGTGGTATGGCTATTTGGGCACCATTAAATGGAGGAAGAGAACCCATCAAACTTTCTTAGGTGTGACTCAAAAAGCCAAGTCTGCTGTCTAGATAAGCAGATGGTAACAGGAGAGAAAAGGCTGCAATCACATGGACTGTCACTTTGATATTATTATAAGAATCAAAAGTGCCAAGAGCACATGACCACGGAGCTGAGAAGAGATGCTTCTGTGCTGCCAACACATCTAAGAGTTGCTATCTGGTGGAACTGTTTCTAGTGCTGAACAGTCTGGGAAAGTTGACCGTTGTGAAAGGCTTGGTTCCAGTTTTCTGACCCGTGGTCTGTTTTGTGTGTTGAACTATCTGGCTCCTCTTTTCAGGCAGAGTGGGAAAGCATAACAAGTGTACGCTTCTGTCATGCCTGCAACATGATGTGTGATCCAGCTGTATTTGCAGATACCTGGGAAAGCAGGCGAAAAGCTCTACAAACTGTCTGCATAGATGAATGCATCATACATTATGTTATAGGCATGCTGGGAGCATGGAAGCATTCACACTCCCACAATACATGGCGCTATAAATTCAAGAATTATTTCTTCTATCCATTTGAACAATTCCCTGTTATATTTTTTTCTATTGTGGGTGCCTAATGTTTTGGATATGCTATTAAGAATCAGAAATAGTTTTCTACCACTGCTGAACTGCCCGTGAATGCAGAGGTTTTATATCTTCCTTAAGAGTGGAACTAGATGTTATATCAGCAGTTGCATAGTCTGAACCATTGATGGATCCAGGATCTGCCTTTCACAAGAGGAAGAACTCAGCTGGCAAAAGGTCCCTCTACCTGATTTGGGGGGGGGGGTCCCCCTAGACCACAGCTCACTCCCTTCAGCAGGTTTCCTGACTCTCTGTGTAGCCTTTTCAGGGGGCTGGAGGGGCTGCTGTGGGAAGGAGGGGGCAGGGAAATCCACATCCACTAGTGCTGTTAATTTAGCTGAAATCCAGATCAACTCTCTATGTTTGTGATGTTAATGATTTATGATCAGTGAGAATTTGGTTCCATTTGCTCTTGTTTTATAAGAACTTACCAAAATTCACACAATTTTTCATAGAATAGGTCAGAAATGACTTGATATTTGTAAAAAAATTATTTATTTATTTATTTATTTATTAAATTTATTAATCGCCCATCTGACTGGTCACCCAGCCACTCTGGGCGATGTACAACCCACCATAAAACAATTTAAAACAATAAAATTTTACCATAAACATTTTTTTTTAAATACCCTAACCCACCCCAAATGCCTGCCTGAACAACCACGTTTTTAATGCACGACAGAAGCTCATTAAAGAGGGGGCATGACGGAGTTCCCTAGGGAGGGAGTTCCACAGAGTGGGGGCCACCACAGAAAAGGCCCTCTCCCTCGTCCCCACCAGTCTAGCTGTCCTGGCTGATGGGACAGAGAGAAGGCCATCCGAGGCTGATCTTGTTAAGCAGCCTGTCTGGTGTTGCTGGAGGCGCTCCTTAAGATAGGCTGGGCCGGAACCATATAGGGTTTTAAAGGTCAAAACCAACACCTTGAATTTGGCCCGGAAAACAACTGGTAACCAGTGCAACTCCTTCAGCACTGGAGTGATGTGATCTCGCCGGCGGCTGCCTTTAATCAGGCGAGCTGCCGTGTTCTGTACCAGCTGCAGCTTCCGAACCGAAAAAAAAGAAAAAGAAAAGAGAAATAAAGTGGAAGAAAGCAAAACTGACAAATTTGTATGTGCAGGCCAGTTGAGCGCTTAGCTGTTACAATCTGGGTTTGAATCTTTGAATCCCTGTGTATTCATCCATGGCTGCGGTGCTGAATTAGGGTTGCCGTGTGGGTTTGTTTTGTTTTGTTTTCCTGACAGGCACTTCACCTTTAACAGCACATAAAACATTGTCCTTTCCATGCTGGGAAAACAGCTGTATGTATTAAATGTGACTGGTGCTGATGGATGAGAATTTTGGCTTGTTTTTGATAAGAATTAACCAAAATCTGCAAATGTTTTCATTTATGGGACAGAAAGAACTTGAGAGTTTAAAAAAAAATGCAGGAGAAAAAGAAAAACTGACATAATTAATAATAAAGGGGCTAAAGCAGTGCTTGGATACAATCCAAAAAATGTCAGAATTATCTCAATTCGAATTCAGGGTAAGCCATTTAACATCACAGTGATCCAAATATATGCCCCAACCACAGATGCTGAAGAAGCAGAAGTAGATCAGTTCTATGAGGATCTGCAGCACCTACTGCATAATATGCCAAAAAGAGATGTTATTTTCATTACAGGAGACTGGAATGCTAAGGTGGGTAGTCAAATGACACCTGGAATTACAGACACGCATGGTCTGGGAGAACAAAATGAAGCAGGACATAGGCTGATAGAATTTTGCCAAGACAACTCACTGTGCATAACAAACACTCTCTTCCAACAACCTAAGAGACATCTTTATACATGGACTTCACCAGACGGTCGACACCAAAATCAGATTGACTACATCCTTTGTAGCCAAAGGTGGCGGACATCTATGCAGTCGGTAAAAACAAGACCTGGAGCTGATTGTAATTCAGATCATGAACTTCTTATTGCACAATTTAGAATCAGACTATAGAGAATAGGGAAGACCCACAGATCAGTTAGATATGAGCTCACTAATATTCCTCAAGAATATGCAGAGGAGGTGAAGAATAGATTTAAGGGATTAGATTTAGTAGATAGGGTCCCGGAAGAACTATGGACAGAAGTTCACAACATTGTTCAGGAGGCGGCAACAAAAAATGTCCCAAAGAAAAAGAAAACCAAGAAGGCAAGATGGCTGTCTGCTGAGACACTGGAAGCAGCCCAAGAAAGAAGGAAAGCAAAAGGCAACAGTGATAGGGGGAGATATGCCCAATTAAATGCAAAATTCCAGAGGTTAGCCAGAAGAGATAAGGAATTATTTTTCAACAAGCAATGCGCAGAAGCAGAAGAAGATAATAGAATAGGAAGGACAAGAGACTTCTTCCAGTAAATTAGAAACATTTAATTCCAGAAAATTAGAAACATGGTAAATTCCAGGCAAAAATGGGTATGATCAAAAACAAAGATGGCAAGGACCTAACAGAAGCAGAAAAGATCAAGAAAAGGTGGCAAGAATATACTGAAGATCTGTATAGGAAGGATAATAATATCGGGGATAGATTTGATGGTGTGGTCAGTGAGCTAGAGCCAGACATCCTGAAGAGTGAGGTTGAATGGGCCTTAAGAAGCATTGCTAATAACAAGGCAGCAGGAGATGATGGTATCCCAGTTGAACTGTTTAAACTCTTGCAAGATGATGCTGTCAAGGTGATGCATGCCATATGCCAGCAAATTTGGAAAACACAAGAATGGCCACCAGATTGGAAAAAATCAACTTATATCCCCATACCAAAAAAGGGAAGCACCAAAGAATGTTCCAACTATCGAACAGTGGCACTTCTTTCACATGCCAGTAAGGTAATGCTCAAGGTCTTGCAAGGGAGGCTCCAGCAATTCATGGAATGAGAATTGCCAGATGTACAAGCTGGGTTTCGAAAAGGCAGAGGAACTAGAGACCAAATTGCCAATATCCGCTGGATAATGGAGAAAGCCAGGGAGTTTCAGAAAAATATTTATTTCTGTTTTATTGACTATTCTAAAGCCTTTGACTGTGTGGATCATCACAAATTACAGCAAGTCCTTGGTGGTATGGGGATACCAAGTCATCTTGTCTGCCTCCTGAGGAATCTGTATAACAACCAAGTAGCATCGGTAAGAACAGACCACGGAACAACGAACTGGTTTAAGATTGGGAAAGGAGTACGGCAGGGCTGTATACTCTCACTCTGCCTATTCAACCTGTACGCAGAACACATCAAGCGATGTGCTGGGCTTGATGAAGCCAAGGCTGGAGTTAAAATCGCTGGGAGAAACATTAACTATCTCAGATATGCTGATGATACCACTTTGATGGCTGAAAGTGAGGAGCTGAGGAACCTTATGACGAAGGTGAAAAAAGAAAGTGCAAAAGCTGGGTTGCAGTTAAACCTCAAAAAACCCAAGATTATGGCAACCAGCTGGATTGATAACTGGCAAATAGAGGGAGAAAATGCGGAGGCAGTGACAGACTTTGTCTTTCTAGGTGCAAAGATTACTGCAGATGCTGACTGCAGCCAGGAAATCAGAAGACGTTGACTTCTTCAGAGGACAGCAGTGACAAATCTTGATAAAATAGTGAAGAGCAGAGACATTACACTGACAACAAAGGTCCGCATAGTGAAAGCAATGGTATTCCCTGTAGTAACCTATGGCTGCGAGAGCTGGACCAT
Source organism: Heloderma suspectum (assembly GCF_057233095.1). Classification (NCBI taxonomy): domain Eukaryota; kingdom Metazoa; phylum Chordata; class Lepidosauria; order Squamata; family Helodermatidae; genus Heloderma; species Heloderma suspectum. The sequence continues at coordinate 326,325,528 of NC_139459.1, read as the reverse complement.
AAGGAAGGCTGAGCGAAGGAAGATAAATGCTTTTGAACTGTGGTGCTGGAGGAAAATTCTGAGAGTGCCTTGGACTGCAAGAAGATCAAACCAGTCCATACTCCAGGAAATGAAGCCAGACTGCTCACTTGAGGGAATGATATTAAAGGCAAAACTGAAGTACTTTGGCCACATCATGAGAAGACAGGATACCCTGGAGAAGATGCTGATGCTAGGGAAAATGGAAGGCAAAAGGAAGAGGGGCCAACCAAGGGCAAGATGGATGGATGATAGTCTGGAGTAGGGGTGCACGAAAGTCACTTACCTGGTCTCGCAGCTTTTTGCGGTGGGGGGGAGGCACTTCGCTGCTCCCCCCATGAAGTTCAGGCTGGGGGGGAGGCTTCCCGCCTCGCCCGGCCGAAATTCAGGCCGGGGAGGAGGCGCCTCGCCTCGACTGGCCGCGAAATTAAAAGTAAAAACAAAAACAAAAAAACGCCCCTGTGATAGGCTACGTGACGATTAACGTAGCCTATCACGGCTAGATCTGCAAAGTCAGCCTTGATAGGCTACGTAAATCGTCACGTAGCCTATCACGGGTGACTTAAAAAAAAAAAAAAAAGCGCGTACGCAAATGGCAGCCCCCATAGGGAGCTGCCATTCGCATTCCTTATTTGGTCGCCGTAGTCTACGTAATCTTTACATAGACTACGGCGACCAAATAAGGAACGGGAATGGCGGCTCCCTATGGGGGCCGCCATTAGCCATACGTGCTTTTTTTTTTTTTTAAAGTCACCCGTGATAGGCTACGTGACGATTTACGTAGCCTATCACGGCTGACTTTGCAAATCTAGTCGTGATAGGCTACGTTAATCGTCACGTAGCCTATCATGGGGGTGTTTTTTTTTTCTTTTATTGGAATGGCGGCGGCGGCAGCTGGTCGAAAGACCAGCTGCCGCTCCCGCCCCGGACTAAGACCCGACGAACCGCCGGCCGGACCCGCCGCCGGGAGGGACATTCGGGAAAGGTAAGTCCTGTCCCGGGGGGGGGGGTGCGGGGGGCGGGGGGCGGAGAATTTCTCCCCGAAACTTGTTCGGGGGGCTGAACACGTTGGCGCTCGGCCCCCCGAAGTTTCGGGGAGAAATTCTCCGCCATACCTAGTCTGGAGGTGACGGACTCGACCTTGAGGGAGCTGGGGATGGCAACAGCCGACAGGAGGCTCTGGTGTGGGCTGGTCCATGAAGTCATGAAGAGTCGGAAGCGACTGACCGAATAAACAACAACAACAAGAGTTATGTGGGGTGTGGGAGCGAATACACCATTGGGAATTATTGTAGAAGTAATTTTTGACTTCCAGATTTGGACCAAACTGGACAGAGATTTCCCAGCAACTTGGCCATTAGACGTTTGCACAGAAGGCAGCCTCTGAAATCGAAAAGGTTAATCATGTTCCAGAGTTAGGGCACCATTTCACTATTTGTTTGATCACTAACAGAGACTAGGACTTTAGGTCATTTTTCTTAGAGAACTGTGAGGTTTACCAACTGGCAACCCAGAGGTGTCTTTCTAGACTTTCAGCTTAGTACCTGTTTTGAAGAACCGAAAGCTTTCTCCTCTTCATCCCAGTAACTGGAAGAACTGACCTTTAGCAATTGAGCCTCCCTAATGAGGACTCTACCCTGCTTCCCAGGTGCTACATCATTCTGGAACTAGAACCACTCATCGTACCAGAGCTGGGCACTACAGGTGGCTCATGCTGACCTGCAGGATGGGGTCGCCTAACTACTGTTCACACTAGGGACGGATGAATCTCTCCGTTTCTCTTCTGCCCACATTCACATTTTTAAAATCACAAGTTCTTTCTGTCCCAAATACGAAGAAATGTTCAAATTTGGCAAACTCTTGTAAAAAATGAACAGAAGCAAAAGGCCCACCTATCTGCACTTGTGCTGGCCAAATTCAGCATGTACAACTGTTCCCAGAATAGAGAAGATCGTGCTGTACTTGCTTATCATGCCACTGTAAAAGATGAGGAGCATCTCAGAAAAAAAGAGGTGGCAACCCTAATTTAGCATTTACATGGTTGAATACACAGGGAGTCAACCCCAGACTTTTCAGAGCTAAGCAAGCACTCAAAGCCCTGGGTTTCGATGGAGAAACATTTCCATTTTGGTTTATCGCATATTCATTATTTTTTTAAAAAAAAAATCTCAAGTTCTTTATGTCCCAAATATGAAATATGAGAATTTTGTAAATAAAAAAAATTAAAATTAAAAAATAACCTGAAAAAAATACTCACCCATCCCTAGTTAACACCAGTTATTTGTCACATGAGCCAAAATGAATTTTCAGTACTTAGAACCATTTTGGAAGCGACAAAATGAAGGGACAGGATGCACATTTTACTTCCTCTTCTCTGGCAGGATCTTCTCTGTCACCTCCAACATCTGATGCACAAGATCGGTTTCAGATGAGGTGGAGCAATGTGAAGTACAAGCTGCACAAGTCAGTTTTGCTTTCTACTTCTTGCCATATCCAATACTGACCTCACTCTTTACTGTGTGTATTATATTTGTTTTATTTAAACCTGACTACTACCCTTTCTCTAATATGAGTGAGCTATATGAGTTAATGAAACCACTGTATGGCAATGCCCTGCTATCATCATATCTTAAATCCTTGGAAATATCCCCTGGATTTAAGCAAAACATGCCATAGTTGAAAATTGCTGTTTGGATTTAATTGCATTGTACTGAGAGATGGAGTTTATATGTCAATTTGTTGTGTAGTCTAGAAATACTTCATATTATGATGTTGCCAACCAGTGCCCCAGAATAATGATAATAATGAGAGATGGCATATGAGACACTCAAAAGGCAATTGGCACGGAAGGGCCTTGCTAGAGAGCCTAGATAATGAGATCTGGGCCTAAAGGGAATATGAATGAATTCTCTTTTTTCTATGAGGTATCACCACCAGCAGCTCTCTTGCCATGTTTGTTAAATACCTTCTGGGGAATCTCTTAGGGAAAGAGTGCCTGGGATTTTTTGACTTTTTATCATAGTAGGTAATGTAGCATTTATTTCCCACATATTCTTGATAAAAATGAAGTTGTATGAAGAAATGGCAAGAACTTCAAAGGGATCATAGCCGCTCCTGCTTGCCTTGGCATTCATCAAGGGATGTCAGAGAATTCTGCCGCAGATCTCGATGAGGCCAAATGCCAGTGCATTCAGCCCCCCAAAATCTGTGGGGGAATGGCCTGCCACCCCCTGCCCCCCACGGATCCCCCCCGGGATGATACTTACCTGGGGCAGATGTTCCGGGCAGTGGCGGTGGTGGCGGAGGTGGTCGTGGCGACGGCGGCGGCAGCGGCTGGTCTTCCGACTGGCTTCTGCTGCCGCCATTTGCAGTCTTTTCGGGGGTTTTGTGTTTTTTTTTTTACAGGGACGTGATAGGCTACATAAAGACTTATGTAGCCTATCACTTCCCGGGTTAAAAAAAAAAAGCATACGCAAATGACAGCGGCTACGGCCGCCGTCATTTGTGTTCCTTTATTTTCGCTGTAATAGTCTACGTAAATATTTACGTAGACTAAGACGGCAAAAAATAAGGAGCCATAGCCACCGCCATTTGCGTACACATTTTTTTTTTTTTTTACCCAGAGCCCTCCACGGCTGGAAATCCGGCTGTGGACGGCCCTGGCCTGGGCCTGGCCGGCTGCTCCGTGGAGCCGCGGCGGAGCACAGCCGGCTGTCGAGGATTCCAGGGGGGAGGACCGGATCACCTCCCCCCCATCGAGGATTCTGGGGGGAGGGACGGAATGCCTCCCCCCCACCATGAACAGAATCCGCGAAAAAGTAAAGTGACTTTCGTACATTCTTACATTCAACTAATGCATATAGAGATGGCTGAATCAGTCTATTTCTGGTCCGTTTCATTTTTGCATCAGTACATTCTGCCAGAGGCGACTCTACACATGGACATCACCAGATGGTCAATATCGAAATCAGATTGATGATGTACTTTGCAGCCAAAGATGGAGAAGCTCTATACAGTCAGTCAAAACAAGACCTGGAGCTGACTGTGGCTCCGGTCATGAGCTGCTTCTTGCAAAATTCCGGCTTAAATTGAAGAACGTAGGGAAAACCGCTAAACCAATCAGGTATGACCTAAATCATATCCCTTATGAATATACAGTAGAGGTGAGGAATAGGTTTCAGGGATTAGAGCTGATAGACAGAGTGCCTGAGGAACTATGGACGGAGGTCCGTAGCATTGTTCAGGAGGCAGCAACGCAATCCATCCCAAAGAAAAAGAAATGCAAGAAAGCCAAGTGGCTGTCTGATGAGGCTTTACAAGTAGCTGAGGAAAGAAGGGAAGTGAAAAGCAAGGGAGAAAGGGGAAGATATACCCAACTGAATGCAGAGTTCCAGAGAATAGCAAAGAGAGACACGGAGGTCTTCTTAAATGAACAATGCAAAGAAATCAAAGAAAACAATAGAATGGGAAAGACTAGAGATCACTTGAAGAAAATCGGAGATCTCAAAGGAAAGTTTTGTGCAAAGACAGGCATGATAAAGGACAAAGAAGACAGGGACCTAACAGAAGCAGATGAGATGAAGAAGAGGTGGAAAGAATACACAGAAGAACTATACAGGAAAGATCTTAATGTCCCTGATAGCCATGAGAGTGTGGTCACTGAACTTGAGCTGGACATCCTAGAGAGTGAAGTCAAGTGGGCCTTAGGAAGCATTACAAACAACAAAGCTAGCGGAGATGACAGTATTCCAGCTGAGCTATTTAAAATCCGAAAAGATGATGCTGTTAAAGTGCTGCATTCAATATGCCAACACATTTGGAACACTCAGCCGTGGCCACAAGACTGGAAAAGGTCAGTTTACATTCCAATTCCAAAGAAGGGCAATGCCAAAGAGTGTTCAAACTACCGTACAATTGCACTCATTTCACATGCCAGCAAGGCTGTGCTCAAAATCCTACAAGCTAGGCTTCAGCAGCATGTGAACCGAGAACTACCAGAAGTACAAGCTGGGTTTCGAAGAGGCAGAGGAACTAGAGATCAAATCACCAACATTCGCTATATCATGGAGAAAGCAAGAGAATTCTAGAAAAACATCTATTTCTGCTACATTGACTACACTAAAGCCTTTGATTGTGTGGATCACAACAAACTGTGGCAAATTCTGAAAGAGATGGGAGTACCAGACCACCTTACCTGTCTCCTGAGAAACCTGTACGAGGGTCAAGAAGCAACAGTAAGAACCGGAAATGGAACAACCGATTGATTCAAAATTGGGAAAGGAGTACGACAAGGCTGCATATTGTCGCCCCGCTTATTCAACTTATATGCAGAGTACATCATGAGAAACGCCAGGTTGGATGAATCACAGGTCAGAATTAAGATTGCTGAGAGAATTATCAACAACCTCCAATATGCAGACGATACCACCCTAAAGGCAGAAAGCGAAGAGGAACTCAAGCGCCTCTTGTGGTGGGTGAAAGTGGAGAGTGCAAAAGCTGGTTTGAAACTCAACATTAAAAAAACTAAAATCATGGCATCCGGCCCCATCACTTCCTGGCATATAGAAGGGGAAGAAATGGAAGCAGTGACAGATTTTATTTTCTTGGGCTCCAAGATCCCTGCAGATGGTGACTGTAGCCATGAAATAAAAAGACGCTTGCTCCTTGGGAGGAAAGCTATGGCAAACCTAGACAGCAGAGAAAGAAGCAGAGACATCACCTTGCCGACAAAGGTTCGTATAATCAAAGCTATGGTTTTCCCAGTAGCAACGTATGGCTGTGAGAGCTGGACTATAAGGAAGGCTAAGCGCCGAAGAATCAGTGCTTTCTAACTGTGGTGCTGGAGAAGACTCTTACGAGTCCCCTGGACTGCAAGGAGGTCAAATCAGCCAGTCCTAAAGGAAATCAACCCTGTGTGCTCATGGAAGGACAGATACTGAAGGTGAAGCTCAAATATTTTGGCCACCAAATGCGAAGAGAAAACTCCCTGGAAAAGACCCTGATGCTGGAAAAGACTGAAGGCAAAAGGAGAAGGGGGCGGCAGAGGATGAGATGGCTAGATAGCATCACCGATGCAATGAATATGGACTTGAGCACGCTCCGGGGGAGAGCGCAGAACAGGAAGGCCTGGCGTGCTATGGTCTATGGGGTCATGAAGAGTCGGACACGACTGAACAACTGAACAACAACAACATTCTGCCACAGTCCTCCATTTAAAAAATCCACACACAAATCCACATTTAAATTTATTTATTTATTATTACATTTATATTCTGCATTTTTTCCTCTTGCAAGGAACCCAAGGCAGCTTACATAGTCCCCCTCCTCTCCATTTTATGTATTTTGTATAAATAAATAAATAAATAAATAAATTCACAGTTTAAGTATTTTTAAGCAAAATAACTATTTTAAACATATTCTATCTGAATATAAACATGCATTTTTATACAAAGGTAGTGAACATTAGTACATCAAAATAGTGAATGTAGTGGATTTTTAGGTGCGAATATTCACCCTCCCTGAAAGTTCTATTTTCACTCTTAAATGATAATGGGGAAAGATTTGGTTCAGCCCTACAAACAATGGCTATTGCCTGTCACCTGTGAACTCACCACCTCCAATGTGGCATAAGTTGAGCTTCTATGATGTCATGGATTATTCGCAAGCATCATAATTACCATGGGAATAGCTTTAAGGTTAGTTTAGATTTCTCTTGGCCATGCTCCACATGAAAGTGGTAATGCTGAAACACTCCTTGCTTTGAACATAACCCAGTTGAATGATACTTATTCACGAGAGCATGGATATATTGATAAGGCTCAAATATGGGCAGAAATTTAGGGATGTACGAAAGTCCCTTACCTGAACCCGAGACTTGATTTGCGGGGGGGGGAGGTGCCCCGTCCCTCCCCCCCAAAATTCTGGCCAGGGGGGAGGCGCCCCGTCCCTCCCGCCGCGAATCCTGTCCTGCCAGGACGCAAAAGGCGGCGGCTGTAGCCGCTGCTGTTTGCGTCCCTGCAGTCAGCTGTGATAGGCTGCGTAAATGTTTATGTAGCCTATCACGGCTGAGTGAAAAAAAACCCCACGCATACGCAAATGGCGGCGCCCATGGGCTCCGCCATTTGCATTCCTTATTTTGGCACATGTAGTCTGCGTAAACATTTACGTAGACTACGGTGAAAATAAGGGGAATGCAAATAGCGTTCTCCTTATTTTCGCCGTAGTCTACGTAAATGTTTACGTAGACTACATGTGCCAAAATAAGGAACACAAATGGCGGCGCCCATGGGCGCCGCCATTTGCGTACGTGCTGGGTTTTTTTTTTCCACTCAGCCATGATAGACTACGTAAACATTTACATAGCCTATCACGGTGTTTTTTAAAAATCTAGCCATGATAGGCTACATAAATCTTTACGTAGCCTATCACTTTTTTTTTTTTGTAACTTGGAAATGGCGGTGGCAGCAGCCAGTCAGAAGACTGTCCACAGCAGCCGCCGCCACCGAACCGCCGCCGGAGACGCCGCCGCCGCCAGGGATATTCGCACAAGGTAAGTCCTGTCCCGGGGGGGCGGGGGGGCAGACCGTTTCGCCACCAATTTTGGGGGGCCAAATGCCCTGGCATTTGGCCTCCCCGAGATTTTTGGAGAAATTCTCTGACATCCCTAGGCACAATGGGGAAGAAGTTTTCAGGAACGCGGCTCATATAGAGGTGTCAATGTCTACACCAGCCCTTAGAGCTGACTTGGACTTTACAATGGAAACTGGGAATGAATGAATGAATTATTAACATATATATACTGCCTTATATGCTGAAAAGCCATCAAGGTGGTGTGCAACAAATTAAAACAATAAAACCTTAAAACAATAAAAACAAGAACAGTAAAAACAGTAAAAACATTACAACTACACATGTTGACAGGCTTATTTATTATTAACTTTTATATACTGCTAAATGATAGACCCACTTTTCTGTCATCTGTCTCCACTTCTCCTGTAACATCTAAAGTGAGGTCATGGATCCGTCAGCTCATATATTACAGCAGCAACGGGCATTTCAGAAATATGAGTTACTCACACTTCTGAGTCCCTTTTTTCTTTGTATCAATTGCTTCTGAGTCATAGAACATTAACGAGCATGCTCCAGCCTCTGTGTTAATAGTTGGTTTTAGATGGGAGAAAAAACCCTCTAACAGGATCTGGGTAAAGTAAGCATTTATCAGGAATATGGATGGAGAAAGTAGTGACCGGGGCTTAGAAGCTGAATGGGAAAGTTTGCCTGTTAATATTGATGACTTTGGTGTCAGTGTCAAGGTAGAGCCCAAGAGGAATTCAGCATTGGTGAAATCCAGGGAGGGGCCGGCCATCCCTTGCTGATTAATCACTCTACATTGTTCCAGGTCAGGCAACTACAGGGATCAAGATAGGGAAGCAGCCAGGAAATCTTTCCAGGGGCACTGAGAGTTGGAGGCTGGAACCAGGAAGATGAATGCAGATGGACATGGAAAAATGGTTTCTGAATGGTTAATTAATCAAAGTATGGCCCAACCAGACATAATCACTCTCTCCATTACCAGTGACTTCACTAACATGCTTAATTTACTCTGACCACTCAGTACATTAGGGAAAACTAGGCAAAAGAGAAACTACTCTTTGCCACACTTAACCCACATTGATTTTATGAACAAAAACATATGTGAAAATTGTCAAGGCAGAACTAATCTATGTTAAGTGGTGATGTGAACATCCCAAGTGGTGTAAACATATGGCTTCTAGGATTTTTCCACAGAAGCACCATAAATGTCAACTGGGAAAGTGGAAATTACAAAGCAATCTATGAATCAGCTCTGCCAATGACAGCATTTTGGAAAGAGTTTACCAAGCATCGTAATTCAGCAGCCCAAACCCTGTTTCTCTGTTGTGCTCTGTTTAATTAAAATACCATGTGTCTGCTGCTTCTTATTGAGCAAGAAATGATACATAGGCATAGTTTCTTTTCTCTTATATGACCCTAATTAGTCTTCAGTGACAGCAAGGCATATAAATGGCTTGTGACCTACTGGAATATCATAGAATCATAGAATAGTAGGGTTTGAAGGATTTGTGTTGGCATATGAAGGGTTCAGGTGGCAAGGTCTACAGGGACTGGAAGTAAAAGAGGGTAAAACTGGAAATATCCCATTCTATTTCTTAAGCAGATTCAAGAATATGGATCTAAGCAGCCTTCTAAACTCTTATGTGGATATAGCATCATGGCTAAGGCTGCAATCCTGTACCCACTTAAATGGGTATGTGTCTGAGTAGACATGCAATCCTTTACCCACATATAGGGTCATTCTGTAAAGGTGCAATCCTATACATGTTTAGACAGAAAGAAGTCCTACAACTCCCAGCATGCCCCAGCATGCCATGTGGGCTGGGGCATGCTGGGAGTTGTAGGGCTTTTTCCTGTCTAAACATGCATAGGATTGTGCCATAAGAGACTAAACTATGAATCAGGAAATCCCTGGTTTAAATCTCACTCCTCCCATGAATTCTCCAGGTGGCCTTCAGCAAGCTACTCTCAGCCTCATGTGCAATATGAGGAAGTCACTAGGGATGCTGGATTAATCCACAACCAAGTCAAACGAGTCCAGATTTCTCATAGTCTAGTCCGCAAATTCCATGCCAAACCAGGATCTGCGGGTCAAGCAGATTCTGCAGATATGCGTCTCTGCTCCACTCCAATTTCCCATTTCCAAAACTTAGGGCAGGGGGCAGTCTTCTGCTTACCAGCAGTTACATGGCAAGTGGTGTGTGTGTCTGTGCATGTTTAGAATGAAGTCTCCCATGTTGGTGCACTTCCTATATCCATAAAGGGACTTGGGTCCTTTCATGAGCATTCCCCTAAGTTTGCTGGCTTGGAGACTGCCTGAGCATCTTTCAAAGACAGAGGGAAAGGGCTCTTTCCTTTGAAAGACACTCAGGCAATCTCCAGCCAGCAAACTTAGGGAAATGCTCATGAAAGGACCCAAGTCCTTTTATGGATATAGGAAATGCACCAACATGGGAGACTTCATTCTACCCCCTGCCCCCCACACACTCACACACAATGCTTGCTATGTTACTGCTGGTAAGCAGAATACTGCCCCTCCACACACACACAATCAAATTTATTTTTTTAAAAAACCTCTTGTTCTGTAACTTGCTTTGACTTTATCTCGTATTTTTCTGGGTGGAGGAAAAAAAAAACACCTGAGTCTGTGGATTTGTGAATGGCAGACCAGAAAATTTAACCCAATCTGGGAACCTCACCAGGACCAGATTCAATACAATCCCAACATCCCTAGCAGCCATCGAGGAAACCCTCTCGCGTTCCTGCCAAATGTGCCTCTGATGGTGACAGGACAGAGCAAGTCTGTAAAGCTGACTAAAGATAATACATGAGATGTTGTCTGAAGACTTGAAAGTATTATATGAATGTGAAGTATTGTTGTTGTTGTTGTACTCAATGCAAGTGCTTACCCATGAAAGTGTATCACTCAGCTACCGTTCGATTTATCTGCTCTTGTCACATGGACTGGCCAATACTCATGCAGCATTAGTATGTCAGGTATCTCTGGCCTTGGAGGACACACAGATGGTGTGCTAATATTGCATGCCACATGGGCCAGAGAATGTAGCAAGAGCATCCCTGTGGAAGATTGGCATGACGCTGGGTGTATATGACCCCTTACCTTCTGTGGCTGTGCACTCTTGGTCCTGCCTGTGGACATCCACATCTTGGCACAGATGGCCACACAGAGGAAACCTGTATTGGCACAGGGGGCAGAGTCGTGACTGACACAGGAAGAGGGCTTAGGTCTCGCTCTTTTCCCATCATGCCCCAAACAATTGGTGTCACTTTTTCTTCCCTGCAAGTCTTTTTGATTGACAGCCTCTGCTCTTTTCAGATCTTTATTGGCTGCATCTCATTGAAACAAAGGAGTTCACTGTGTTTGCTTCCAGCACCTTCTAAATCCCTTAGCAAACAGCCCTGCTTGACTGAAAGTCAGAATTCTCAGCAGTCTCTTGCAACGTAGCTCGCACACGTTAATGATCCCGTTGGCTCTTTCCGCCCCCTCCTCCCCGCCACATTACTTTTCTTTTTTAAAATTCATTTACAGCAAATTAAGGGCTAATCCACACAACAGAATTGGCATCGGGAGAATGTGGGTTGAATGAAACTGTGCAGATCTCGCCATGTGTTGAAATTCTCTGGTGCTTTTTGCAACACATGCACAGCTCACAAGTCAGTCAATCCAGAATCAGTGTTTTCAATGCACAGTGATGCAGCAAATAGTTGGAGGTAGGGATGGTGCAGGAGTCTGAAAAGGGGGTGGAGTCCAACAGGTTCCCCCTCCCTTCCAGCATCCCAGACCCCACTCGCTGAGCCCTGGGGTACTGACAGGCCCAGCCACCAAGTGCCCCAGAGCTCAGCAAGTGGCTGGGAGCCCTGCAGCACCCCAGAGCTCTCACCCAAGAAGGCCAGGGCAAGAGCACGGGGCTGGCCATGCCAGGACCTGTCCTGCCTCTGCTGGCTGCCAAGGGCTTCCTTAACAGCTGGCATGGGGAGGAAGGGCCTCAGCGTCACCCCAGCACCCTTGCCCTAGCCTCCTCTCGAGGAGGCCAGGGTGAGAGCGCTGGGGGCTGGCCATGCTGAGGCACTTCCTCCCCTGACTGGGGGCTGGCCTCTCCAGGACCTTCTGCCTCCACCGGCTGTCAAGGGCTTCCTTAACAGCCGGTGTGGGGACGAAGGGCCTCAGTGGCACCCTAGAACCATCGCCCTGATCTCTTCCTGAGGAGGCCAGGGCGAGAGTGCTGGGGGCTGGCCATGCCAAGGACTCGGCAGTCAAGCCCCCATGTTCATAAAGCACAAGAGCTTGACTACTGGAGTCCTTGGTGCGGAGAGGAGGGGCTGCTCGCATGGCTCGGTGGGCGGGCAGGGCAAGCAGGGAGGTTTGCCAAGCATATCTGGGCCAAGTGAGATGGGGGGGCAGCTTGTCAAGCTCCCCCCACCCCAGATGGAGATGGGTATGTCCATCCCTAGTTGAGGGACAAATATGGTACTGGTACTTTAAAGTCCACTTTCAAAAGGGCAGTTGGGATCAGAGAAGCAAGGAGGTAAGGGGAAAGGAGGCACTTAGGGTGGTAACCAATTAAGTCTTTGCACTGACAGAACTTCTCCCCTTTCCCCTGCAGCTCCCCACCACCACCACGACATGACCTAAAAATCTGTTTGGAAGAGTTAAGGACCCTCTAGAGCAGATTTTGGGGGTGGGTAGCTGGAGGAGGGAGAAAAGGAGGAACCTGACATCTATTCACACCATGTTGGATTATACCCTTAATCCTGCCCCAGTCTGCTGTTTTTCTGCTTCAGATCAATCCCAAATACCATTTATATGCCAGAAAACAGGTTCCCAGTCAGTTTCAACTCTTCCTAGCTTTTTTTTCTCTCTTATTTTTGCAGCTGGTTTTCTTCCTTCCTCCTCTTCCCCCTTTTCTAAATTTACCTTGTAAGTAGATAAGGAGAGCTTCAGCTATTGGGCGGTAAAGAAATGTAATACATACATACATACATACATACATAAAGTATAAAATAAAGGAGAGGAACTGTTTGTAAAAAAGCTTCATACTCCCTCCACTTTCCCTGGAGGACTTATTTATTTATTTATTTATTTCATTTCTATACCGCCCAATAGCCGAAGCTCTCTGGGCGGTTCACAAAAACTAAAACCAAACAACACACAATAAAACAATTTAAAATATATAGAACATTAAAACCACAATATAACAATACAACCACAATAAAACCTAGCAGCAGTACAGGAGTTTAAAATACAGATTTAAAACAGCAAAGATAAAAATTTAGAAAGCTAAAATGCCTGGGAAAATAAAAAGGTCTTCACCTGGCGCCGAAAGGAATACAATGTAGGCGCCAGGCGAACCTCACTAGGGAGCTCATTCCAGAGCCGGGATGCCACAGCAGAAAAAGCCCTCCTCCTAGTAGCCACCGGCCTCACTTCCCTTGGCAGGGGCTCACGGAGAAGGGCCGCTGATGATGATCTTAAGGTCCGGGCAGGCACATATGGGAGGAGGCGATCCTTCAGGTAACCTGGCCCCAAGCCGTTAAGGGCTTTGAATGTTAACACCAGCACTTTGAATCGGGCCCGGAAATGGACCAGCAGCCAGTGCAGCTGGAAAAGTACTGGCATAATATGAGCTCGCAGGCCAGTCCCTGTTAACAATCTTGCTGCCCTATTTTGGACCAGCTGAAGTTTCCAGACTGTTTTCAAAGGCAGCCCCACGTATAACGCATTGCAGTAATCCAGACGAGAAGTTATCAGAGCATGGATCACTGTAGCTAGGCTATCTCTGTCCAGATAAGGGCGTAGTTGGTATACCAGCTTAAGCTGATAAAAAGTGCTCCGTGCCACTGAGTTCACCTGTGCCTCAAGTGACAGTTCTGGATCCAAGAGCACCCCCAAACTATGAACCTGATCCTTTAGGGGGAGTGCAACCCCCTCCAGAACAGGTTGACTATCACCTAGCCGGGCAGACAAACCACCCACTAACAGTACCTCCGTCTTGTCTGGATTGAGTTTCAGTTTATTGGCCCTCATCCAGTCCATTACCGTGCCCAGGCACTGGTTCAGAACAGCCACTGCCTCACCTGGTTTTGATGAGAAAGAGAGGTAGAGCTGGGTGTCATCTGCATATTGATGGCACCTCAGCCCACACCTCCGGATAACCTCCCCCAGCGGTTTCATGTAGATGTTAAACAGCATGGGGGATAAAATAGAGCCCTGTGGAACCCCATGGCACAATTGCCATGGCACAGAGCAATAATCCCCCAGCACCACCTTCTGGAATTGGCCATCCAAGTAGGAGCGGAACCACTGTAGTGCAGTGCCTCCAACTCCCAACCCAGACAACCTATCCAGAAGGATACCATGGTCGATGGTATCGAAAGCCGCTGAGAGGTCCAGGAGAATCAACAGGGTCGCACTCCCCCTGTCCCTCTCCCGGCAGAGGTCATCCCACAGGGCGACCAAGGCAGTTTCCGTTCCAAAACCAGGCCTGAAGCCCGAATGAAATGGATCTAGATAATCCATTTCATTCAAGAGTGCCTGGAGCTGTCCTACAACCACCTGCTCAAGCACCTTGCCCAGGAAGGGGATGTTGGCCACTGGCCTATAATTGTTAACATCCTCTGGGTCCAGGTTAGGCTTTTTCAGGAGTGGTCTAATTACTGCCTCTTTTAAAGCGGCAGGCACCACTCCCTCTCTCAAGGAGGAATTTACAACCTCCTGGACCCAGCCGGACAACCCCTCCTTGTTTGATTTAATAAGCCATGAAGGGCAAGGGTCAAGCACACAAGTGGTCGATCGGACTTGGCCAAGCACCTTGTCCGCATCCTCAGGCCTCAGTAACTGAAACTCATCCAATTAAACTGGACCAGACGGTGCTCTGAATGCCTCTACCAATGGAACTGTATTAATGGTGGTGTCCAATTCATGACGAATCTGGGCGACTTTATCCTCAAAGTGCCGCGCAAACTCGTCACAGCATGCTACCGAGGGTTCCACCGTCTCTCTCCCTGGCCCAGAATGTAACAGGCCGTGAACCACTCGGAAAAGCTCCGCCGGACGACACTGAGAAGATGCAATGCTGGTGGAAAAGAACTGCCTCTTTGCCACCCTCACCGCCACAGAGTAGGCTCGATAGTGGGCTCTTACCTGTGTTCGGTCAGACTCAGCACGAGTTTTCCTCCACCTGTGTTCTAGCCGTCTCCCCTCTTGCTTCATTGCCCTCAGCTCAGGTGTATACCAAGGAGCTGGCCGGGCTCTGCTCAGAGGGAGAGGGCGCTTGGGCACGGGGTGCCTTCCTAATCTCAAACCTTTTCAAGCTCCCTTTGCTTTCTCCCAGAGGTTTCCTTTGTGTATTTGTCTCCTCCATGACTTACATGCATGAAGGAGTCTACAGGCAGAGCAAGAAGTGGGGTTCCATTCTTGGCCTCCCCTCTGACATTTGTGGATTGAGCACACATAGCTGAAGTTGAAACTCTATGAATCAGCAGCTTCCCAACACCTTGGTGCTGCTCTTCAGATATCCACACTCAATGTGTGGAAGACATGAGTAGGGCTAAGCTGGTCACATCACATCAGAAGCACAGCCACTGGGCTGGCCCATCCTTTGCTCTATGTGTTGACCCACTTCATGTGTTATACATGGTAACACATATGAAGGGGGCTCGTGCGTATGTATGAACAGGAGGACTGGTCCTCAGGCCTTCTTGGCTAAGGGAGTTTCTGAGGGCCCAGGAGCCTTGGAATACAACTCCCAGGAATACAGTTGCAGTTGCACTGCAAATATCCTACTGGTAAAATTTCCAGGCCTAATTAAGGCCTCCCTTCCCATCTGCCATCCCTCAGTGCTGCTAGGCTAAGGTATATTTGGGGGAAAGGGAAAGGAGCCAGGGTCTTATTTACAAGCCAAGCCAAAATGCAAGAGGATTTCTGATCATATCATAAAGTTATTGCAGAACTCTGTTTCTGTCTGTGCACACACACACACCTCTGTATGTGTTGCTGACCTCCTCTAATTCCAGCATTTGGCACCATCACTATTTATGGGGTGATTTATAGATGGAGAAAAGATTAAGGTCCCCTCCTTCAGTACTACACCAATCCTGACTGCCCTGCCAGAGGAGGATTCTCCAGCTTCAAAAAGAGCATTAGAGTGATGTTACATCCATCTGTGTGTAATGTTGTTTTGCCAGTAGGTTGTGCTTATCATGCTAGCCAGCTACTCTCTTAGTATTTTCTTTGTTCTATGGAGAGGCATATTCAGTTGTACAGTTTCAACTGTACTTGCACAAGTTTAGGATTCTTATTTTTTTCATCTCTGGCTGATGCCCCTAATACATTGCCATTTTGGTTGCTATTCTGAGACTTTTGTGAGGACTAAAGACTTTCAAAATATGCCTTCCCCTTCCACAAATTCTTCCAGACTGTCTGAATAAAGAAGGTACTGAGTGTACAAAAGAGCCAGAATGAGCCTCGTGCCTTATATATATTTGTTTTTTTATTCAGGTCAGAGACTAAGGGTGCAATCCTATGGCCGCTAGTCAGTGGCTAGGTGGCCATAGGATAGGCGACGGCGATAGGCAATCAGTCCCAGGAACCGACCTCAGATCCCATGGTCTGTGGCTGGTTCCCTGAGAACCGACCTCCACCCCCTCCCACGCTGCCTTGTAGGCAGCGCAGAGCAGCGAAAATGGGGCATTCCTGGGGGCAGGCCAGGGTAGGGAGCGCAGAAGTGCCTTTCCGATGCTTCCTATGCATCATCCAGCCTCTGCCCCCCCCCCACTCCAACTTCCCATGTCTAGACAGCCAACATCAGCTGTATAGCCACAAATGCACGGTGGCTGAAGTGCAGAGGAGAAGATCCCCTCCGCGCTGTTCCTAGCCTGCATTGGATAGGCTGTCGCCGCCGGGTTCGGAGGCGGCCACCTATCCCGATAGGATTGCACCCTAAATCACCTTATGTATATATTGGTCAGAGAGTTTCCATCTCTGATTTTTGTACTTTATCTCAAAGGCTGTAAAAACACAAAGTAAGATGCCCCAGCTAGGTACAGTGAATTGTGATGCAAGCTTCTCTGACCACATCTATCTTGTTTGGGAACAAAATGCATGTTTCTCTCTTGATTTGATTCTGTGCATTGAGGGGGAATGGGCCAGTTTGCACAATGGGCTGCAGTGCATTCAGGCAACCATTTTGAATATTCACCCTGGGGGGCGGGGTTGCCATGGTTTCTTGTATCATCCGAACCTAGGTGGCAGGGGCTGTTTGGGGGTTAAGCAGCCCTCAAATACCCCTACAACGGACCATGGGTTATTTGAGAGTTGTTTAATCCTCAAACAGCCCCTGTTGCCTGGGTTCAGATGACATGACAAGCCGAGGCTGGGGCCTGAATAGGGATGGTGGAGAATTCCTCCACAGACCCCAGTGAGGCTGGATTCAAGAGAATCTGGCCTCTGGAGTCCATGGAGGAATGGAGCACTTACCTCCTCCTCCCTGAGGAATCCTCCCCGGCCAGATCCTCCTCCCTGCTGGCTCTGTAGCACCAGCGATACGGCCGCCATTGCCATACCGCTGGCTGAGGCTGAGTGACTCAGACTCAAATGGCTTCCGCTATGCCATTTGCAGCCATACAGGTCTTACATTACGCTAAATGCAGCCGTAAATGGCTGCATTTAGCTTAATGTAAGGGCTATACGGCTGCAAATGGCGTCTGCTATGCCAGTTGCATCTGTGGTTTTTCACGCGATAGGCTAGCCTATCGTGTGAAAAACCACAGACGCAAATGGCGTCCGCTACGCCAGAGCACAGCGGAGCTGGCCAGTGAGGATTCCGGGGGTAGGGACGGATCGCCTCCCCCCCTGCAGACCACCCCCCTGGAACAGACAGCAGGTGGGTCTTTCGTACATCCCTAGACCTGAACAGGCAACCTGGTACCCACCAAGGCTTACTGTGGCTTAAAAAAACCACGGTGGCATGTGGTGACCATGCGACCAGGTCAATGAGTTTAAGTACTTGTTAAATCACCAAAAACTGTCTATCAAAAGTAGAAATGGGGGAGAAATTAATTTGATGTGTCTGTTAATATGAAATTACCTTAATACGTGAACCAAAACTCAGTTCTCCTTTGAAATTTGCACTTCTCCGAATTTTGCAGTGGAGCCTCCAATCAAAATATGCAAATGTGTATATTTGTGAAAACAACCTTCAGAAATGCATTATGTTAGGAAAATTGCTTGTAAAAATCTGAAGAACAAGGTGCTCACCCTGCAATCCCTCATTGCTGGATCCCTGTGGTTTCTTGAGGCAATTTCTCCCACCAATGCACATCCCCCCTCCGTAATATTTCTTTCTTGTGCTGCCACTGCTCTCCATGGAAAGTGCATGTGATTCCTGTTCCCATGATAATGTTTGTGAGTATTTACCATGTGAATTGCCCTCATCATTTTGAGACTTTGCAATCATATTCCTCACAGCCACCAAGAATGTGAGAAAAGAGAAGGGGATTAGTGGAAGAAGAGATTAGGGGGAAGAGGAGATTGGGGGCAGGTACAGAGATGGTCTCCCACCTCACACCCCAAACAAAATTCTTCCATGACTTGGCATTGTTTCTTTCCTTCCTCTTCCTCTTCTTCTTTTTTTGGAGGAATAATAGATTTTAAAGCCAGAAGGGACAGATGACTAGTTTCTGATGACCTTCTGAATAATTTGAGTTATAAAGAATCTCATAGTAACTGCTATATTATGCCCAGACATCTTGCTAAATTATTTGCAGCATATATTTGGGAGATTGCAAACTGACTATGAAAATTCCAAGTAATGGAACATTTACAATATTCTTGGGGAGGAGTGTGTTCCAATACAGCTCTACTCTTTTGAGATATTCTATTTTTCCTTCTCTCCATGGGTTCATTTAGTGTTGATTCTCTAGGGACTGGCAGTAAAAATAAAACCTTGAATCAAATGTTGGTTCCTGAATTAATGTGGAGATATTAAAGTATATCTAATCTCATCTAAGACTAGATCCTTCTTATAAAGGGAACAGGTGGTATCCATTAAATACACCAAATTAGTGATCAATCACCTTTATTTTATTTATTTATTTATTTATTTATTTCTATACCACCCAATAGCCAAAGCTCTTGGGGCGGTTCACAAAAATTAATCACCTGCCTTTCACCTGATTCATCAATTAATCTATTAATTTAAAACTAATTTCATATAGATTCAAAACCTTGCTATAAATGCCTTTTTGATGGCACTGAAGAGAAGCAAGATGTACTCATGATTTCTCATGTACATTAAATAAAACTACCACTCCTTTGTTAGAAGAGTTAATCTTTAATATCTTTTCCCCATTTTTGTATTATAACAACAATGAGAGAACTAGAGAAAATGGCTTCAAAAATAAACAAGACTTCTCTCCTTCTCTATCCCTGTGAAGGGCAGAATGTGGAGACTGCGTACTTTAAGGAAGACGTAGCAAGCAAAGCAATGGAGAGCAGGATAGGAAACAGTCCACTAAGCTAACCCCTCCACCTCTTCCCTCCTTAAACATGGGCAGATCTGTTAAGTTCAGCCTTGTCAAGGTTCCAATTTTTCTACCGCCAAGCTCATTCCATCCTGGTTCCATAGAAACTCTCCTGTGCCCCCCGCACACACATTTCTATGTGTCTGCACATTTTTTCAAATGCACTCATTTTTTATGTATTCACCCATTGATGGAAGCATGTTTGAGTGCATTTTAGAAATGTACAGTTTTCTTTCCACAGTTTTCGAATGTGTACGTGTTGCCTAATGCATTTTTTAGTTTCTTTCACGTCACAAGCTCAGAAAAGTATGGATTCCTAATTGCAAATCCTATTTGAGTCTGCATTCAATTGTAGGCAGGTACAAATTGGGGAAAGCCATGTGGGGGGATTCAATAGCACAGATTTCTTACCCATCCCTACTCTCCCCTCCTTCTCTTTCCTGGCTTGCCTATCAGCAATGGTACTGGAGACTGAGGGGTGCTGCCAGTGAGTGGTAAGTGAAGTCAGGGGGCTGTGAGAAGCAAGCCAGGCCAGGCTGATAACTGCTGTCACAAGATGCCCAGCTTTCTGGCTTTCACTTGACATGAGACAGCAAGTGACACAGGCCCTCTCATGGGCCCAGCTCATGCCCATCACAGCAGGCTCCGTAGCCTATCTTCCATGCAGAGAGAGGACAAGATTGCACCTCAAGCATCCATTCTCACCAATTAAAATTTGACCCTAATTTTCCTAATTATCAATTTAGTTGATTATTCAGCCAAAGCTTCAGCTGATTAACTCACCAGTTAAATGCATTAAGAGAGCAATCCTGTGGTCCTTAGACAGGATGAAGGGCCATAGGAAGCTCCAGATCTCCTCCTCCAAGGCCAGAGATGGAGCTTAAACCTTGGAGGAGGAGGTCCAACTGTGGATCCAACTCTCCCACCCCACCCTACCAGCTGCCATAGAAAGCTCCACAGTGGCTCCCTCTACAGAGGTTGGTGTTGCAACCTTGGGTGGGGAGGAAATGGGTGTGCTGGGGGCAGGCTAGTGGGCAGGGAGAAGAGGGGAGAGGTGATGGATCAGCCAGATCTAATGGTCTCTCAGCTCTTGTCCTTGCCCCAAGCAAGATGAATGAGTTAAACAGACTCAGAGGCCCATCTAACATAACATGCACTTTTAGAGAGAGGCTAAAAAAGCCTCTGCTATTCCTCAGGCCCTTCTGGGCTCTTCCCAGCAGGGCTTAGGATGGATGGAGGACTCCAGGATCAGAGCCCTCCATCCTATGGTTCTATCCCATAGGCTTGAGGCCTAAAGGTTACGGCTTCAGCTCTATGTTATCCAGTCTGAGAAAGAGTTCTGTATAACTCCAAAGCTTTCTGTATAACTCCAAAGCTTTTAGACATGACTTGGTCCAAATGGCTGTTTTCTTGTTTTGTGACACCCATAACTATGAAGACTATCAATTTCTATGGTACGGTTCACCTAATTAATTCATCAAGATCATACATGAATCTCTGGTTATAATGATAAATAGAAATACTATGTGCTATGACATACTATACTATGCAAAACGTCTTGGAATTTGGGGGGAATATGGTCAAGAAAGTGATTTCACATTGAGATTTCTGCCTGGTTACCTGGTCTGCTGTTTTCCCCCACCTCTTCTCTTTCTTAGTAATCCATTTCTAAGTAATATTCCTGTGGCTTTGGAAATAAGAGAAACCTCCTTATGCTAACGTTGTGTTATTATTAAGCCTTCTTAAATAATTATACCAGAGTCTCTCCATCTGTGAATGGCATGAGTCTACATAATGTAATTCACTATCCATGTAACAGGAAGAGGAGAACATAGGGAGATGGTAGATAACTCTGGGGCATAGCAGCAGGTCTACAATTAAGGAACTGAGTTTGTTCTTTTTTGAAGGTGACCCTGTGGGTGTTCATTCCTTATACTTGTCAACACTGGACCATGATGACAAGGCAGGCAGAAGGTAGTAATGAGACAGTTTGATTGATCTGTGAATGTCAAATTAATTCAGCTGGAAGCTTGCCAAAGCAAAACCCAAAACTGCATGGTGTAATAAATAGAAAAGTAGATGTGATACTTTGGGCAGAACAATGCCCTACTTCCAGTTAAAAAGATAGCCTGGGCAGGGGGGATTTTTTTTTTTTTAAAGAATCCAGTAATGAATTGCTTGTCACTCAAAACAAATTTGGTTTTACAAGTGGAGATAAAAACTGTGGCTCATTCTTAGCGGCTTTGCCAAAAGGAAAACAACGTATCAGACAAATGTGAGTGGTGCCAATGAAGAATATTCATTTATCTTGAAGCAATCTCTCATCCTTATAGATTAAAATTAAAGCACCAAATGTGAAGGGAGATGAGTATATTTTTCCTTCCCATTTTAAACTGCTCATTAACTGTTATGAAATAGAAGTCTGGTGTGTGTGTGGTGGGGGTTGTTGTCTGGGATGTTTTTTCAACTTCATCACTTGGAAAACTGGCCTTGTAAGTACCCCTTGGAGTTTGATTACATATGGAATAATGGTGCTGAAGAATACTGTACGTTCGTTGTCCAAAGTCTACATTGGAGAAACAGCAGCCATACTAAAGGCAGTGTGGTCTCTTAGTGATATCAGTCCAGCCGTGAGCAACACATTTTAAATTGAACCCAAATCTTCCTTCCGTGAGAAGAAGGGGTCTGCTTGCATAAGATTCCTCTGTCCAATTTTTGGGGATCCCATCCTCCCTCCACACCAAAGCTCACCCCCATTCAGCAGGGTCTCTTGACTCTCTGTGCAGCCTTTTCAGGGAGCTGGAATGGCTGTCATGGGAAGGACTGGTGGGAAAGTCCACTTCCACCAGCGCAGTTGATTCCGCATAAATCTGGAACCAAGTAGGGATGGCGGAGAATTTCTCCACGAATCTTCAGGAGGCTGAATGCCAATGCATTCGGCCCCCCGAAATTGGTGGGGAAATTCTCCGCCGGCCCCCCCCCCCCCGGGATGGGACTTACCATGGCCGAATGTCCCTCTCGGCGGCGGGTCTCAGCGGCGGTTCAGCGGCGGTTCAGCGGGAGTGGGGGCGGGGGCGGTGGCTGGTCTCCTGACCGGCTGCCACTGCCGCCATTGCAAAAAAAAAAAGTAAATAAAAAAAAAACACACCCGTGATAGGCTACGTAACAATTTACGTAGCCTATCATGGCTAGATTTCCAAAGTCAGCCATGATAGGCTACGTAAATTGTCACGTAGCCTATCATGGGTGACTTTGAAAAAAAAAAAGCGCGTATGCAAATGGCGGCGGCCCATGGGCGCCGCCATTTGCGTTCCTTATTTTGGCACGTCTAGTCTACGTAGACATTTACGTAGACTACGGCGAAAATAAGGGAACGCTATTTGCATTGCCCTTATTTTCACCGTAGTCTACGTAAATCTTTACGTAGACTAGACGTGTCAAAATAAGGAATGCAAATGGCGGTCCCCATGGGAGCCGCCATTTGCGTATGCGCTTTTTTTTTTTCAAAGTCACCTGTGATAGGCTACGTGAAGATTTACATAGCCTATCATGGCTGACTTTGGAAATCTAGCCGTGATAGGCTACGTAAATCGTTATGTAGCCTATCATGGGTGTGTGTGTGTGTGTTTTTTTTTCGTGGCCGGGTAGACGGGGCGCTCCTACCCGGCCTGAATTTCGCCGGCGAGGGATGGGGCGCCTCCCCCCCGGCCTGAATTTTGGCCGGGCGACGCAGGGTGCCTCCCCCCCCTCACCTGAACTTCGGGGGGAGAACCGAAGCGCCTCCCCCCCACCGCGAAGCAAGCTTCGAGAACAGGTAAGGGACTTTCGTCCATCCCTAGAACCAAGTAGGGATGTCAGTTGGTAGGAAATCCGGTTCGTTTCGGTTCAACGGAGTAGCACAGCATGTAAAACTCACTTTGCATCTGTGAGCTGAGCTGAGGGCTATTCCCCGAACTCCAGCAACTTTTTATGCATTTTTTTTCTTTTGGAAAGTTCTGCAAGTTGTGCAATTTTCTGAGCAATTTGCACAAATTACAGCCAAATTTGTACTAATTAAGGCTCAATTGGTGCAAATTATGCAAAATTTGCCTATTTGCACCAATTTTTCAGATGTTTGTGCAAATTGCAGAACCTACACACACACACACACACACACACACATACACACACACACACACACACACACACAATTCCCAGAAAATCCCCAAACTGGTCTGACTTACTGCAGATTGAGTGAGGTACCGCAGTGGGAATCAAAATGATGTTCGGGGGGGGAGCCTAGGAAAACCCATCGAACTCCTCCCCCGAAATGGATTTCTCCAACATCCCTAGAGCCAGCCTTCTATTTTTCTGGACATGCTAAATATCTGGGTCATCTACCTGATGCTAGAGCGTTTGTTTCCTACACTTGTAATTCATGCTTAAGTGTGAAATAAACTTCTAGTCTACTTTGTAGGTTTAGCTTTGAAATTCTGAATGTCCTGCTCTGAAGTAAGGAATTGACTGATTTATGTAAATGAGGAGGGCACAATTCCTCATACATAAAATAGCAATTTCAAAATGCCTTCTAATTACCTGCAAGCACCCATAGAAGACGTGTATGTGCGTGTGTGTTTGTAATTTGCACAGCATCGGCCCTACCATTAGGCAGAGTGAGGACCAAAGCAGATATTACTTTCAATCTATCCAGAAGCTATGTCTTCTTTTTTCATTTTTACTTTAGACTAAAATGGTTCAGGGTGGGATCCTAATGTGGGGGGTGGGAGTTTTTAAAGATCCAAGTTGCCTCCCCTGCACCTTCTCTAGAGTAAAAATCCAGCCTATCTAAGGCTGCCCCACAGAACTTTCCCTGGAAAGTTCTGTGGCCATAAATCTACTTTCCCCCACTTTCCCATGGGTAATAGATTTATGGCTAGGGAACCAGCAAACCTCCATCGTTTTCTCACCTCCAGTCAGAAATTCTGGGTGTTAGGATTGCACTATTAGTGATCTTACATATTATGAGATTTTTCTTCTTATGTTTGTGTTTAATACATTTTTACACCACAAAATCCACAAAATGTCTGGACTGGCTTACAAATATAAAATAAAACCATGTAACTGGGGTATATGTGGGTTGTACTGAACACCTCAAATACAAGAGATGAATAACTTTTTAAAACTATACACAATAAAGCTATGGAAATAATACATTGCTGAGGAAAGTTGAAATAATTTAAGGTAAGAATTTTTAATTTATATGTCACTTCCTTACCACATTTGAGATCATCTTAAGGTATCAATACATCTTGAAACAAACAGTATTAACCAATAATCAAGACAATAGAAATAAAATCACAATAAGAGGCCATGGGTGGAAATGCAGAAGACCACTGTTATCTTGAGGAGTTAGTGGTGCACAAATTCCCTTGTCCGTGTCTAGAGTTCCATTTGGGCCTGTTTATTGAGCTGGCCAACTATGCTAGTTCCCAGGGTCGATTCTGTTGATGCTATACAGCTTGAGGCTCATAGATAAGCCCCTGGCATAACCTCAGGCTTGCCCCTTTTTTATGGGAATTTACCGAAATTCACAAACTGCTTCATTTGGGGGAAGAAAAGAACTTGAGGTTTAAAGAATTCAAAGGTGGGAGAAAGCGAAACTGACAAATTCATTTGGCCCACCCAATCCTGAAGGCACCAGTGTATCCATGTTTACAGGCTTCCCTGTTCACTTAAGTTTGAATTCATGCACACAATGGGATGTGCCCTCACACTTGTTGTTGTTGTTCAGTCGTTCAGTCGTATCTGACTCTTCGTGACCCCATGGACCATAGCACGCCAGGCCTTCCAGTCCTGCGCTCTCTCCCGGAGCGTGCTCAAGTTCATATTCATTGCATCGCTGATGCTATCTAGCCATCTCATCCTCTGCCGTCCCCTTCTCCTTTTGCCTTCAGTCTTTCCCAGCATCAGGGTCTTTTCCAGAGAGTTTTCTCTTCGCATTAGGTGGCCAAAATAGTTGAGCTTCAGCTTCAGTATCTGTCCTTCCAATGAGCACTCAGGGTTGATTTGCTTTAGGATTGACTGATTTGACCTCCTTGCAGTCCAGGGGACTCGTAAGAGTCTTCTCCAGCACCACAGTTTGAAAGCATCAATTCTTCGGCGCTCAGCCTTCCTTATAGTCCAGCTCTCACAGCCATACATTACTACTGGGAAAACCATAGCTTTGATTAGATGGACCTTTGTCGGCAAGGTGATGTCTCTGTTTCTTACTATGCTGTCTAGGTTTGCCATAGCTTTCCTCCCAAGGAGCAAGCGTCTTTTAATTTCATGGCTACAGTCACCGTCTGCGGTGATCTTGGAGCCCAAGAAAGTAAAATCTGTCACTGCTTCCATTTCTTCCCCTTCTATATGCCAGGAAGTGATAGGGCCAGATGCCATGATCTTAGTTTTCTTAATGTTGAGTTTCAAACCAGCTTTTGCACTCTCCTCTTTCACCCTCAACAAGAGGCTCTTTAGATCCTCTTCGCTTTCTGCCATTAGGGTGGTATAGTCTGCATATCAGAGGTTGTTGATAATTCTCCCAGCAATCTTAATTCCGACCTCTGATTCATCCAACCTGGCATTTCTCATGATGTACTCTGCATATAAGTTAAATAAGCAGGGTGACAACATGCAGCGTTGTCGTACCCCTTTCCCAATTTTGAACCAATCGGTTGTTCCATGTCTGGTTCTTACTGTTGCTTCTTGACCCTCGTACAGGTTTCTCAGAAGACAGGTAAGGTGGTCTGGTACTCCCATCACTTTAAGAATTTGCCACAGTTTGTTGTGATCCACACAATCAAAGGCTTTAGCGTAGTCAATGAAGCAGAAATAGACGTTTTTCTGGAATTCTCGTGCTTTCTCCATGTGCAGCGAATGTTGGCGATTTTAGGAGTGCACGAAAGTCCTTTACCTGTCCTCGAAGCTTTTCGCGGTGGGGGGGAGGCGCTTCGCTGCTCCCCCCGTGAAGTTCAGGCCGGGGGCGGAGGCTTCCCTCCTCGCCCAGCCGAAAATCAGGCCGGGGGGAGGCAACACAAATAGCGTTGCCCTTATGTTCGCCTTAGTCTACGTAAACCTTTACGTAGACTCAGCGACCAAATAAGGAACGGGAATGGCGGCTCCCTATGGGGGCCGCCATTATCCGTACGCACTTTTTTTTTTTTTTTAAGTCACCTGTGATAGGCTACGTGACGATTTACGTAGCCTATCACGGCTGACTTTGCAAATCTAGCCCTGATAGGCTACGTTAATCGTCACATAGCCTATCACGGGGGCGTGGTTTTTTTTTTCCTTTTATTGGAATGGCGGCGGCGGCAGCTGGTCGAAAGATCGGCTGCCGCCCCCGCCCCTGATGAAGACCCGACGAACCGCCGGCCGGACCCGCTGCCGGGAGGGACATTCGGGAAAGGTAAGTCCTGTCCCGGGGAGGGTGCGGGGGGCGGGGGGGGCGGAGAATTTCTCCCTGAAACTTGTTCGGGGGGCCGAACATGTTGGCGCTCAGCCCCCCGAAGTTTCAGGGATAAATTCTCCGCCAACCCTAGATTTGATCTCTAGTTCCTCTGCCTCTTTGAAACCCAGCTTGTACTTCCGGTAGTTCTTGGTTCGCATACTGCTGAAGCCTAGCTTGTAGGATTTTGAGCATCACCTTGCTGGCATGTGAAATGAGTGCAATTGTGCGGTAGTTTGAACACTCTTTGGCATTGCCCTTCTTTGGAATTGCAATGTAAACTGACCTTTTCCAGTCTTGCGGCCATTGTTGAGTGTTCCAAATTTGTTGGCATATTGAATGCAGCACTTTAACAGCATCATCTTTTAGGATTTTAAATAGCTCAGCTGGAATACTGTCATCTCCGCTAGCTTTGTTGTTACTAATGCTTCCTAAGGCCCACTTGACTTCACTCTCTAGGATGTCCAGCTCAAGTTCAGTGACCGCACTCTCATGGCTATCAGGGACATTAAGATCTTTCCTGTATAGTTCTTCTGTGTCTTCTTGCCACCTCTTCTTAATCTCCTCTGCTTCGTTTAGGTCCCTGCCTTCTTTGTCCTTTATCATGCCCGTCTTTGCACAAAATGTTCCCTTGAGATCTCCGATTTTCTTGAAGAGATCTCTAGTCTTTCCCATTCTGTTGTTTTCCTCGATTTCTTTGCATTGTTCATTTAAGAAGGCCTTCTTGTCTCTCCTTGCTATTCTCTGGAACTCTGCATTCAGTTGGATATATCTTCCCCTTTCTCCCTTGCTTTTCGCTTCCCTTCTTTCCTCAGCTACTTGTAAAGCCTCATCAGACAGCCACTTGGCTTTCTTGCATTTCTTTTTCTTTGGGATGGATTGAGTTGCTGCCTCCTGAACAATGTTACGGACCTCCGTCCATAGTTCCTCAGGCACTCTGTCTATCACGTCTAATCCCTGAAATCTATTCCTTACCTCCACTATATTCATCAGGGATATGATTTAGGTCATACCTGAATGGTTTAGTGGTTTTCCCTACGTTCTTCAATTTCAGCCGAAATTTTGCAAGAAGCAGCTCATGATCTGAGCCACAGTCAGCTCCAGGTCTTGTTTTTACTGACTGTATGGAGCTTCTCCATCTTTGGCTGCAAAGTACATAATCAATCTGATTTCGATATTGACCATCTGGTGATGTCCATGTGTAGAGT
Organism: Heloderma suspectum; assembly: GCF_057233095.1. NCBI lineage: Eukaryota > Metazoa > Chordata > Lepidosauria > Squamata > Helodermatidae > Heloderma > Heloderma suspectum. The sequence continues at coordinate 326,297,703 of NC_139459.1, read as the reverse complement.
CGTCTCTTGTGCTGTTGGAAAAGAGTATTTGCTATGATCAGCGTGTTCTCTTGGCAAAACTCTATTAGCTTTTGCCCTGCTTCATTTTGTACACCAAGGCCATGCCTGCCTGTTATCCCGGTGATTTCTTGACTTCCTACTTTAGCATTCCAATCCCCTACGATGAAGAGGACATCTTTTTTTGGTGTTAGTTCTAGAAGGTGTTGTAGGTCTTCATAGAACCGATGAAGCCCTCACACTTAGTTTAGCATTAAATAGAAAGGAGATGTTAGTGTTCTCAGAGTATATCTATATTTGTATGGCCTTGATGAATCGCGATGAAACACTAAATCTGCATCTGTCATGGAAACAAGAAAAATTCTGACCTTAAACATTCATGGCAGCTGCTTGTTGTACACATTTAAAGGTTTGCTATGCTTCAGGACCTTAATGGTTTGCTACAGTTCTACTGAAGATCCATGCTTTGCTTATTTGAATAGAAATTTGTCATATCCAATAGCACAATTAGTCATCATGATAGAATGAACAGTTTCTTGAGCTGTTAGATATAATTATGCAGCTTGTTCAGGCTGTATATGGATCTCGACATACTTCTCGTAGGTAGGGTTACAGAAGAACCACTTTTTTTAAAAAAAGTTGGTCTCTATTCTAAAACTTTGTGGAACGCATTTCCTCGTAAACCCGTGTATGTTTCCATGATGAAAATCACAGTCACTTCTTCACTAAATTCCAAATGTGGTACCTGAGAACGCATACTCAAGACTGTGCAGTAGGGATGGGTAAGAATTTTGTTTCTGTTTGCTCTTGATAACAATTTACCAAAATTCATGAGATTTTAAAAAAAAAAGAAGAAGAAGAAGAATGGGGGAGAAACCAAAACTAGGGATGGACGAACTTCCTGCATGCTGCTCACCAAACCCCCACTGGCCATGTGTCCCTGCTCACCGCATGCCGCAAATTGCCAGGCAGTCCATGAATGCCCAGCAAGTGTTGCACAGACACCCAACCCCTCGCCGAGCCGCCATTTTGCATAAAACAGGAAGCTCGGCCTTTTTGGTAAAGGCTGATTTTATGCAAATGGTGGCCATAAAGCAGCCATTGACACAAGAATACAGGTGTAAATGGCCATTTACTCCAGTAATATTGTGCAAATAGTCACTTTGCAGCCATCATTTGCATAAAATCGCCCTTTTCAAAAAAGGCTAAACCGCCATATTGTGGCTCCATGAGGGAGCAGGAATCCCCGTGCTTCTGGACTTGGTGCGTGCCTAGTCAGAAAAGCATGGGGATCTGTGGACTGGCATCCAGGGGGCTGAGCCAGCAATTTTTCACTGGCCCTCGAGCCTCAGCCAGAAGCCCGCAACTTCCCTAACCAAAATAAAAAGATTTATTCATCCAGGCCCAGGGCTTAGTGCTTCGCTGTTAAAAGTCTAGATTTGAATCCATGTGTTTTTAACCACGATAGTGCTGAATTAGGGTCACCACCTCTTCTTTTCTGACGGGCTCCTCATTTTTAACAACTACATGGTTGGCAGGTACTTGTTCGCTGAGAACAGCTGTACCTGTTGAACGTGGTTCGTGCAGATGGGAGAGAATTTCATTTCAGTTTGTTTCTGATAAGACTTTACCAAAAGATGCACAGTATTCTATATTCAGAAGAGAAAAAAAGGCAAGATTTTAAAAATCTGAATACTGGAGAAAACAAAACTGGCAGAGTCGCCCATCTCTGCTATGCAATGTAGCTTAGTTATCCACTTTTAGTTAATTTGGAAATATGTATTTCGAAATGGGCCAAATATTCTACAATTTATTTACTTATTTAAATATAAAGTCTAGCAATTTGGGTGGAATATAATTCTTTTCCAGAAAACTACTTACATACACAAATATCATTACTAGGTTCTGACCTCCACCTAGAAGCATCTGTGGTATGCGGTAGAGTTGTGTGACTTAGAACGGGTGGGGCTTCTGAAAAACTCTGGATGCATGCTATCACAATGCTCATTGTCCTCAGTCAGCATGGTCATCGTGTATGCTGCTTAGGGACGATGGTAGTTGTAGTACAATGCACCCGGGGGCCACCAGGTCGGGAAAGCCCGCTATAGCTGGTCTGATCAAGTCTTGATCCTTCAGTGTAACTGAAACCTGACTTGGACTGGACATTTGGAATAGTGGTACAGTGTTGGATTTGGATCGTGGAGACCCAGGTTCAAATCTCCACTCATCATCCTTAGGCCAGTCACTGTCTCTCACCATAAGCCATCTCACAGGGTTGTTGTGAGGTTGAAAGAGGGGGGAGGACCATGTACACTGCCTTCAGCTCCATGAAGAAAAAGGGCAAAATAAATTTAATAAATAAACAACAGCAAGTGTTGTTTATTCTTTTAAAAAGACTAGCTAAAAACCCTGCACCCCAGACCTTCGCATGTGGGACGTTGGTTATTAACTGGAGCTGAAACATCAGTCTGCACATCTTTAGAGTAATGTGTTCCCTGCTTTGTAGGGATGTACAAATCCCACTTACCAGTCCGCTGCCGGGGTCCGTTGAGGGGGGGGGAGAGCCATCCCTCCCCCCCGGAATCCTCCCCAGCTGGCTCTGCTCCGCAGCAAGGCTGCAGAGCCGCCGGCCAGGGCCGGCTGCAGCCGGACTTCTGGCCACTGCCAGGCTGCTGCGGCTGCAAATGCTGGCCATTGTAGCAGCCGCCATTTGTGTGCCTGCATTAGGGTGTGGTAGGCTACGTAAGTATTTACGTAGCCTACCACAGGAAAAGGCAGGGATGCAAATGGTGTAGCGGCCACCATTTGCATAGGGATGGCAGAGAATTCCGCCACGGATCTCGGTGAGGCCGAATGCCAGTGCATTCGGCCCCCCGAAATCTGTGGCGGAACGGCCTTCCACCCCACCGCCCCCTCGCTGATCCCCCCCCAGGACGAGACTCACCTGGGGCGGATCTTCTGGGTGGCGGCAGCTCCAGCGGCGGCTCTGGCGGCGGTGGCGGTGGCGGCTGATCTTCCGACCAGCTGCCGCTGCCATTTCCACTCTTGTAAAAAAAAAAAAGACGTGATAGGCTACATAAAGATTTACATAGCCTATCATGGCTAGGTTTAAAAAAAAAAACACGACGTGATAGGCTACGTAAATCTTTACGTAGCCTATCACGGCTGGGTGGGTTAAAAAAAAAAACCGCGTACGCAAATGGTGGCGGCTATGGCCGCCGCCATTTGCATTCCTTATTTTTGGCCGTCTTAGTCTACACAAATATTTATGTAGGCTAAAATGGGGAATCAAAAAGGGACGCAAATAGCGCCCGCTACGCTATTTGTGTTCCCCTTTATTTTTGCCGTCATAGTCTATGTAAATATTTACGTAGATTAAGAGGGCAAAAATAAGGAACACAAATGGTGGCGGCCATAGCCGCCGCCATTTGCGTACACGATTTTGTTTTGTTTTTTACCGAGAGCCCTCCACGGCCAGAAATCCAGCTGCGGACAGCTCTGGCCTGGCCGGGCCTGGCCGGCTGCTCCGCAGAGCTGCCGTGGAGCACAGCCGGCCACGGAGGATTCCAGGGGGGAGGAACGGAGCGCCTCCCCCCCATCAAGGATTCTGGGGGGAGGGACAGAACACCTCCTCCCTCCACCATAAACATAATCCGTGAACAGGTAAGTGACTTTCGTACATCCCTACATTTGCATTCCTGCCTTTTGCCATGATAGGCTATGTAAATACTTATGTAGCCTATCACGCCTAATGCAGGCACGCAAATGGCGGCCGCTATGATGGCCGCCATTTGTGGCCACAGCAGCCGGAAGACAACCTGGAGCCACTGCCGCACCCGCCACCATCAGGTAGGTCTGTCCTGAGGGGGATTTGGGGGTTGGCGGGGCAGAGTCCATTCCGCCACGGACTCCGGGGGTCTGTGGCGGATTTGTCCAACATCTCTACTGCTTTGTAAGTCCTCACACTTCAGTCATGTTCCTGGTCTGGTCTCTGACTCAAATTAAAATCTGGGTATGTTCGCCATGGCCAGAAAGATTTCCTGCTTCGCTCACATATGCCGTGATGATGTGCAAAGACAACAGCTGAGCAATGAAGTACACTGGAGCTCATGGTCTGTTCATTTCTTGTCAATCAGTGACGTTTTTGCTTTGCCAACTACTGCTGTAAAAAACACAGTGGTTAATGAATTGGCAACTGTGACATGGGCCACACAGGATAACCTGGGAATCTCTGTGCCCTTTGGGGTAACAACAACAACAACAACAACAATGGAGTACAAGGTTTTAGATCCTACAGCCGTTGCTGCAGATGTCTATACTGATTTTGCTGCAGGGTTTCTGAACTGTGACCCATATTGTTGTCTCATGAAAATAAACTTCCCATTGAGTATACTGAGACAATTGACCCTTATTCCATAGGACAGTGGTAGAGAAATTGTGACTCTCCAGATGTGGGTGGATTATATTCCCATCATCCTTGAATATTGGCTCTTCTGGCTGAGGCTGATGAGGTCTGGAGTCTAATGACATATGTTAGGGCACAGGTGAGGTTTCCCACCCGTGCCATAGGGCAACACATTAAAAGCCCAGACTAGAAAGACTGAAATCTTGATATAAACTGAGACTTGAAATAATTAAAGGAAATACCCTTTCAGCTAAATCTTGTAGCCTGTTACTTCCAACACACTTAAGATTGCTGATTCTGCTGGGTCAGGGGGAACCGGTAAAGTCTAAAATGTTCCTTAGTGGTTGATTCACTGTAATTTGTAGTATCTCTATCCTTGAGAGTAACTGTTCAATTAACTTCAGTCTGAAGAAATCTTGCTAAGAAAGGGGCTTTTTTTGTTTTTCGGAAGCATCTCCAAGGACTGGGTCAGTGGTGAAATTATAAAAGGACCATCTTTGCTGCAGTAAGAGAGCCAATGACAAGCTGGACATTCTTGAAAATGGGAAAAAAGGGGGATCTTTCCAGGTTTTATTTTCTAGCCTGGATGGGTAAAGAAAAAAAAGGGGGGGGGGAATCACAGCAGAACAAGTATTAACATTTGGGAGCCTATTATCTAGATTTTCCTCTGCAGAACGGTCTGGCTCATTAAGATTTTTTTGGCTGCATTGAACGTACTGATATTTTTAGATTTTTTTTCAGAGGACGTTTGGGGCTTTGATGAGACAAAATGAAATTGCATTTGTGGGGAGTAAATAAATAAATAAGCCAGGGTGGAATGCAGTTTCCCTATTAGTAGGCATATTTGCAGGTATCTGTTGAGTTTTCTATCTGTAATGCCATATTATCTTAACGGAGAATGGATACTATTAAAGCAGTATGCTTCTAAGGTTTTCCCCTCTCCCCACCCCACCCCTTTTCCCCCTGTACTGGAAATTCTAAGTGCTCACAATTTATTCTAATTTAAAGCCGCGCTATTTTGTATGGGCCTCCCCTGAGAGACCTTTGATCAAACTCCTCCTGCAAATTGGAAGGAAGCCTGATACAATTTCCATGCTACCGACAGAGTTCAGTCCCTTTCTTCTAAATCATCCCTATCAGAGATTACTTCTCCCTGGAGCTCGAAGAAATACTCCAGTGAGGACCATTTTTGCCTTTAGGATGGATTAGGTGGCATTAAATAGAAGATACTTACAAAAAAGAAGAGAGAAGGAGGGGGGAGGAGAGAGAAGGAGGGACAAAGATAGATACTCTTGATTCCCCAGCAAAGCTTTCTGTTCTCTGCTTCAAATTAACGTGTTGCCCTGCATGCTCCACAACCTGAAGATAGTTCCGTTTCCATGGAAAAAGTAAAACATAACCAGGGGGCTCTCAGCATAAATTGTCTTAGTTTATTATTTGCTGACTTATACTTCAAGCTAAATTGTTCAGGCTTTTCCCATGAATTATATCTGAAGCTGTTTCAAGCACTACAGGTATAGGGTTGTCCCCATATTGGCAGCCAACATTTATCCCATATACATGTGCAGAAAAATCTGCCCCTGCACAAAAGATGGTGTGGAACAGAATGCACATTTGTCACCGCAACCCTGCCTATGTGCATCCTCTCATCCCTGTCACAACCACCCTCTCCCCCCTCCTCTTTTCCTGGATAAAATGGTTAGGTCCAGATCCCAAGAAGGCTCTGGTAACTTTAAGGGCCATTCTCGTAATTACACACAGTTCAGCTATGCGTGATGGATTTCCTTACACTGGTGCAAGTGTGTGCAGTCCCAATGCAGATCAGGACCATGGTGATCTGGGAGAGAGGTTGAACCTTTCTCCCCCACCCATTTTCCTCCCAAATTTACATACATACACACCGGAGGGTGGAATTTGGGGGGGAAACAGGTGTGGTACCTTCTGGAGGAGATTTGGAAGGCATACAGGGGGCTGCAGGGAGGAGGAGAGGATGTGGAAGTCCCATTCCACCAGTAGTGCCCACTCCACAGGCACAATGACAAAATTAGATCCAACCTGAAGAGAATACACTTGTACAATTCATTTCATGTCCCTTCAAATTGTTCAGAAGCAAGGCCTCAGTCGTAGCCTAGTCATCCCTTCTGAGCACTTCAGAGGGACACGCTGCAGATATTGTGCTTGTAGTACAAGTACAGATGATGTACTTGTACAAATGATGAAGCTGTAACAACAGAATGATATTTAACAGGGAAAAACGCCAAGTTCTGCACCTAGGAAAAGGAAACCAAATGCACAGTTACAAGATGGGGGATACGTGGCTCAACAACACTACAAGTGATAAGGATCTCGGAATTGTTGTAGATCCCAAGCTGAATATGAGCCAACAATGTGACGTGGCTGCAAAAAAGGCAAATGCTCTTTTGGGGCTGCATTAATAGAAGCATAGCTTCCAAATCCCATGAAGTTCTAGTTCCCCTCTGCTTAGCCCTGGTTAGGCCTCATCTGGAGTACTGTGTCCAGTTCTGGGCACCACACTTTAAGAAGGATGAAGACAAGCTGGAAAAGGTTCAGAGGAGGGCAACAAAGATGATCAGGGGACTGGAAACAAATAGGGATAGTGGAGAATTCCGCCACAAGCCCCAATTAGGCTGGATTCCAAGAATCTGACCCCATTGGGGTCCATGGCAGAATGAAGCACTCACCTCCGCACCCCTCCAGAATCCGTCCGGGCCAGCTCCTATGCGTGGTGACCCTGCAGAGCCGGCCACCGGCTCAGCATCGCTGGCAATATGGCCAGCCGCCATTGCCGTGCTGTATCGCTGTGCTCAGTCCGAACGTAAATGGTGTAGTGGGCGCCATTTGCGGCCGTAAAGCTGTTAGATTAGCCTAAATGCAGCCATTTATGGCTCCATTTAGGTTAATCTAACAGCTTTACAGTCACAAACAGCTCCCACTACACCATTTATGTCCCTGTTTTCATGTGATAGGCTATGCAAATTATATTTACGTAGATATTTGCGTAGCCTATCATGTGAAAAAACAGGGACACAAATGGCGTCCACTACGCCATTTGCATCCCTGTTTTTTCACGTGATAGGCTATGCAAATATCTACATAAATATAATTTGTGTAGCCTATTGCGTGAAAACAGGAATGCAAATAGTGTAGTCGATGCCATTTGTGTCCGGATTGAGCACAGCGATACGGCATGGTAATAGGAGCCGGCTGTATCACCAGCTATGTGAAGCTGGCGGCTGGCTCCGCAGGATTACCATGGAGCAGAACCATCCCAGATGGATTCCGGGGGGAGGGACAGATCGCCTCCCCCCCCGTGGACCCCCCCCCCCAACTGGAACAGGGTAAATGATTCGCCCATCCCTAGAAACAAAGTCCTATGAGGACGAGAGACTGAAAGAACTGGGCATGTTTAGCCTTGAGAAGAGAAGACTGAGGGGAGATATGATAGCGCTCTTCAAGTCCTTGAAAGGTTTTCACAGAGAGGAAGGCCAGGATCTCTTCTCAATCATCTCAGAATGCAGGACATGGAGTAATGGGCTCAAGTTACAGGAAGCCAGATTCTGGCTGAACATCAGGAAGAACTTCCTGACTGTAAGAGCAATACGACAATGGAACCAATGACCTGGGTAGGTGGTGGGCTCTCCCACACTGGAGGCCTTCAAGACCAGGCTGGACAGCCATCTGTCAGGGATGCTCTGACTTGGATTCCTGCATTGAGCAGGGGGTTGGACTCGATGGTCTTATAGGCCCCTTCCAACCCTACTATTCTATCCTCTGATTCTATTATTCTAAGTGAGAATTGGCACCCAGAGAGCTCCCCTGAACTGAAAAAAATGAATGAAAACCCCCAAGTGCCCAGAGGTTTAGATTGTGGCTACTGGATGTCATCTGTAAAAGAGAACATTTAAAACTAATAAGCACAGTGATGTGCTTAATAATACTGATTTCAACAGGGCTTCCAAGTGCCTAATGGTCTTTGTTGAGTGACCTGAATCACAAGCAAAGTAACCAGAGCCCATCTGAGAATTCTGGATTTTGCAGGTCAGTGAGCTGAAATGATACTTTTGCCCTGCTACCTACAAATACATTTATGCTGAGAAGGGGATAACTATGTGGGAATATTTTCTACTTTGGGCTGGGGGCAGATAGGAAATATCGTCAGGCCAAATAGTGGTAAGGCAGTAGTTCTCGGAGAAAAGAGAATCTGTGGCCAGGATCCTGGCAAGATCTGCAGGAGACCTTGCTCAATACTGCCAAAGATGCTGTGGTCCAGGGCTGTAGTAAATACTCTTGAACTAAGGTGTATTACCTCTGTGTTCATATTGACAAATCATTGTCAGGTAGGGATGGATAGACCTGTCTACTTCTGGCCCTTGCCAGCTTCGCAGGTGTTAAACAAGTGTGTTCTGTCCCATCTCCCCATCAATCTTCTTTTTTTAATTGCATGCAAATACACTTTATTTTAAATGTAGTACATGCGTGCACGCATGCACACACACATGAAATCCACATTTTTTAATGCATTTTGGTACTTTTTTGAGGCAAGGACAGTACCATGACATTTAGAGACGTGTGAAGGCTGAAGGATCACTGTGTTCTGATCCATGTATTAGTCCAGCAAGTGTGAATCAGGTCAGTTCACTGAAAATGGGGACTGAATAAAATGCTAAATATATAAACTTTGTATGTCTGGAACACCAATGAAATGGCTGCATTGCCTTAGGAGGAGGTGGGACCAGACATGTCCCCAGCTAGTATCAGATTGCAACTTATTGTGGGGTTTTGTTTTGTGGTCCAAATGAAAATCTGTAGTATAGGGCTACCCTAGACCTAGTGAGACCATTGGCCGCTCTAGGCCCACATTGTCTCCTCTGACAGGCAGCAGCTCTCTAGGAACTTGGACAGAGCTCTTTTGCATCACTTGCTACTTAGGGATGTATGAGGAATCTGTTTCAGTTCATTTTCAATCAAGATTTACAGTTCTCACTTTCCAGACCAAACACAGACTTGAATGCAATCTGTGGTCAAAGTCCATACATTTCTGAGCTTGCAATGTGATTTGCAGACCAAAATAACGTGTTTGGCAGCATGCGTACATTTGAAAAATGTGTGTCTTTGAAAAATGCGTACTTCTGAAAAATGCACACCAATTTAATAAATGGGAGAAGAATGAGTTCAAAAATGCGAACAACTGATTCATGCATTTGGAAAATTACGCACGAAAACACACACAGATTTTTATACGAAGAGAAAAAAGCAAAGTTCTGACTTGAGTCAGAACAAGCTTTGAGAAGGAATTCAGAGAACATTGGCAAGCTTGCATTTTGCTGATTTTCACATCCCTACTACTACCTGATCCTTGTCACTGCAGATGAAAATTGTGACCTTCTGCATGCACAGTGTATGCTCTACCACTGAGCTATGGCCCTGCTCTCAAATACCTCATTTCAAGGGAGAGACGCAAGACACTCTACCTCTCACCAAAGATTTCAATCCAGATTCAGATCCAAATTTGGCACCAAGACAGCCTTTGTCACCTAGATGTCAAGGAGAGAGGCAAGGGGAATGAGACCCTGTTGATTCTTCTTGATCTCTCAGCAGCATTTGATACGATCAACCATAGTATCTTCCTGGGCCAGCTCTGTGGGTTGGGTCACAGGGGCTAGGTGGTATGGTGGTTCTGCTCATATCTGCAGGGTAGGGATGGACGAAAGTCCCTTACCTGATCCCGACGCTTGCTTCGCGGTGGGGGGGAGGTGCTCCGTCCCTCCCCCTGAAATTCTGGCCGGCGGGGAGGCGCCCCGTCCCTCCCCGCCGAAATTCTGGCCGGCGGGGAGGCGCCTCGTCCCTCCCTGCCGAAATTCTGGCTGAGGGGGAGGCGCCCCGTCCCTCCAACCATGAAAGCTTGTCTCCTGCCGGGACACAAATATCGGCGGCCGTAGCCGCCGACGTTTGCGTCCCTGCAGTCAGCCATGATAAGCTACGTAAATGTTTACGTAGCCTATCACGGCTGACTTAAAAAAAAAAAAGTCCGGACGCAAATGGCGGTGCCCATGGGCGCCGCCATTTGCGTTCCTTATTTTGGCACATGTAGTCTACGTAAACATTTACATAGACTATGGCGAAAATAAGGGGAACGCAAATAGCGTAGACGCTACGCTATTTGCGTTGCCCTTATTTTTGCCGTAGTCTACGTAAATGTTTACATAGACTAGACTTGCCAAAATAAGGAACACAAATGGCGGCGCCCATGGGCGCTGCCATTTGCATACGTGCGGTTTTGTTTTTGTTTTTTTTACTCAGCCGTGATAGATTACGTAAACATTTACGTAGCCTATCATGGTATTTTTAAAAAATCTTTACGTAGCCTATCACGTTTTTTGGGTTTTTTTACTGGAAATGGCGGTAGCGGCAGTCGGTCGGAAGACTGGTCGCCGCAGCTGCCACCGCTGAACCGCCACCGGAGCCAGCGCCGCCAGGAGTATTCACCCAAGGTAAGTCCTGTCCCGGGGGGGGGGGCAGACTATTTCGCCACCAATTTCGGGGGGCCGAATGCACTGGCATTTGGCCTCCCCGAGATTCGTGGCGAAATTCTCTGACATCCCTACATTACATATACTACTTTTCTAGCATTATTTCCTGCTTTTTATTCCATATTATCCAAAATACTGCAGCAGATGTTGTGTGTGCTACGAGACATAAATGTGCCAGAGGGATATAGCGTTACCACAATGGGATCGCATCAATATGACTTGAGGTGCAGATCTGGCCTGAATCACAGGTGGCCTGAGTGGTATGGGGCGCCTTTTACCATCTTCAGCTGGTACAGCAGCTAGGAACATTTCTGGCCACAGATAATCTGGCCATGGTGATATATGGTCTCCCAATTGGATTACTGTAATGCTTTATACATGGGGCTGCCCATGAAAACAACACAGATGCTTCAGTTAGTGCATAACACAGCTGCTAGAATTTTAACCGGTTTGGCCAGATGGAATCACCTATTTTGAAGGAGCTGCACTGGCTGCCTATTCACGTATGAACCCAATTTCAGATGCTGGTGCTTGCTTTTAAGCCTCTAAAAAGTGTGGGGCCCAAATAATGGAAGGAATGCCACCTCCCATACCAACCTGCCTATGCACTAGTATCTTCAGTTTAGGCTCTTCTCAGTGGACCCTCATTAAAGGAAGCACCTCACCTCCGTGCCCCTCCAGAATCCATCCAGGCCAGCTCCTCCACATGGTGATCCTGCGGAGCCAGCCACCAGCTCCGCATCGCTGGCAATACGGCTGGCTGCCATTGTCGTGCCATATTGCTGTGCTCAGTCCAGACGCAAACCGGAGAGCCTGGTGGCAGTCCATTTGTGGAATACTCTCCGCATGGAAGTACAACTGGGGCTGACGCTGCAATCTTTTTGGTGCCAGGTCAAAACTTGCCAAGGCAAGTTAGGTTTGGTGCTCACACTAGGGATGTCACAAACACCCAACTTTGAGAAGCTGACGAAATACCTCACGCCCGTCCCCCCGGCCCCTGCTGGCCAAACTCCACGGCACTGACGGGCCTGGCCAACGAGTGCCCTGGAGCTCAGCAAGTGGCCAGGAAAAGCTCAGACTTGGCCGCCTGAGGAGAAAGAGGAGGAGATGCCCCGTCCACTAGCCATCTCTTGCTCGTGAGCAAGAGATGGCTAGCAGCTGGGGTGTGTTCTAGTGTACTCCATACCTTCTGCTGCTGCTGCCCCGTTGGCTGTCCTAGGCAGCCAATCAGGCATGAGGAAGGAGAGGCAGTGCCCCATCGCAGGTACCCTCCTGGACTCTCCCCACAGTCAGCCGGGCCCCTCCCAGCGAGCACCAGCCATTCTGCTGACTTGTTTTTTTTACTAAAAGAAAGGGACCTAAAAGAAACTGCTAATACTTAAATGTGTGCATTTTTCAAGCTCCCTTTTTTCGTTAAAAAAGGTAGCAAAATGGCAGGTGCTCGCTGGATGGGTCCGGGGTGAGTACAGGTGACTCTCAGAGCTCCTGGGTCCTTGAGCGCAGGTCCGGGGGGGGAGCGGTGGCGGTGCTTCAGCAGGCGCCTGGAGAACCCAGGCAGGGGTGGGTTTGCACATCCCTAGCTCTAACCTCCACAGGCCAGATTGGGCCCCAGAGTGGGCTGGATTAGGCCCACAAGCCAGAGCTTGCCCTCCCCTGATGTATGGGACTGAAGGTACAATCAGGTTCCTGCATTATTTCCTGCTTTTGTTCATTCTAATTAATAAGACTGTGATCCAGGCCCTCCAAAACTATTGCACCTTGCTTGACTTGTTGCTAACTGAGACTCAAGCAATAATGGGAACACAGCCTTTATAACTGTCCAGAGGATGGCTTCACATCTTGCTTCATACTTTGTAAGCCCTGTTAATTGACACATGCCTGGGAGTTTATTCATTCTGCCAGACAGGAAGCTGAAAAGGATGAGTTACCTTTCTCAAGTTCCCAGAAGAACAGAGAAAGATCTATTAAGTTTAAGTAGGTTGCTAGACTTCAGGAGCAGTTCTTCCAATTACCTTCTGTTGGTTTCCAGGCTACTGGCAGGTAAGGCATATCCTAAATTTTCCAGTGCTAAATAGGGATGCGCGAATCAGCAAAACTTTAGCGTACTGAGCTTCTCCAGATTCCACTTCAAAACTTGCTCCAACTCATGACCATATCAGATTGAGAGCTTTGTTTTTACTTTCTGCATGGAAATTCATGCGTATTTTTATGCACAATTTTCTGTGTGTACGCATCAATTGTGCACATTTTTGAAATGCACAGATTTTCTTCCATCGATTAAAGCAGACTTGTGTCTGTTTTTCACAAGTACACATTTTTCAAAAGTACACATTTTTCATGTGTATTTTTCAAATGTGCACATTTTTAATGCATTGTTTTTGTTTGGCGAAAAGCTCTGAAATGTACAGACTTTGACCACAGATTGCATTATGGTCCATGTTCGGTTCCAGGAGAAGAAAACTGGGTAAATTCTGGTGAAAAACAAACTGGAAGTCTGAAACAAATTTTTCATACAGCCCTAGAACAGTCACATCCCATTTCATCAAAGGTAACTCTGAATGGATAGCATCCTTATGCTTTTATCCTTGCATTCACCACTGAAAACAATTTATTTATTTTTATTTATTTATTTCATTTTTATACTGCCCAATAGCCGAAGCTCTCTGGGCGGTTCACAAAAATTAAAACCAAACAACGCACAATAAAACAATTTAAAATATATAGAACATTAAAACCACAATATAACAATACAACCACAATAAAACCTAGCAGCAGTGCAAGAGTTTAAATACAGATTTAAAACAGCAAAGATAAAAATTTAGAAAGCTAAAATGCTAAAATGCCTGGGAAAATAAAAAGGTCTTCACCTGGCGCCGAAAGGAATACAATGTAGGCGCCAGGCGAACCTCACTAGGGAGCTCATTCCAGAGCCGGGATGCCACAGCAGAAAAAGCCCTCCTCCTAGTAGCCACCTGCCTCACTTCCTTTGGCAGGGGCTCACGGAGAAGGGCCGCTGATGATGATCTTAAGGTCCGGGCAGGCACATATGGGAGGAGGCGATCCTTCAGGTAACCTGGCCCCAAGCCGTTAAGGGCTTTGAATGTTAACACCAGCACTTTGAATCGGGCCCGGAAATGGACTGGCAGCCAGTGCAGCTGGAAAAGTACTGGCGTAATATGAGCTCGCAGGCCAGTCCCTGTTAACAATCTTGCTGCCCTATTTTGGACCAGCTGAAGTTTCCGGACCATTTTCAAAGGCAGCCCCACGTATAACGCATTGCAGTAATCCAGACGAGAAGTTATCAGAGCATGGATCACTGTAGCTAGGCTATCTCTGTCCAGATAAGGGCGTAGTTGGTATACCAGCCTAAGCTGATAAGTGCTCCGTCCCACTGAGTTCACCTGTGCCTCAAGTGACAGTTCTGGATCCAAGAGCACCCCCAAACTACAAACCTGATCCTTTAGGGGGAGTGCAACCCCCTCCAAAACAGGTTGAATATCACCTAGCCAGGCACACGAACCACTCACTAACAGTACCTCTGTCTTGTTTGGATTGAGTTTCAGTTTATTGGCCCTCATCCAGTCCATTACCATGCCCAGGCACTGATTCAGAACAGCCACTGCCTCACCTGGTTTTGATGAGAAAGAGAGGTAGAGCTGGGTGTCATCTGCATATTGATGGCACCTCAGCCCACACCTCCGGATAACCTCCCCCAGCTGTTTCATGTAGATGTTAAACAGCATGGGGGATAAAATAGAGCCCTGTGGAACCCCATGGCACAATTGCCATGGCACAGAGCAATAATCCCCCAGCACCACCTTCTGGAATCGGCCATCCAAGTAGGAGCGGAACCACCGTAGTGCAGTGCCTCTAACTCCTAACCCAGACAACCTATCCAGAAGGATACCATGGTCGATGGTATCGAAAGCCGCTGAGAGGTCCAGGAGAATCAACAGGGTCGCACTCCCCCTGTCCCTCTCCCAGCAGAGGTCATCCCACAGGGCGACCAAGGCAGTTTCCGTTCGAAAACCAGGCCTGAAGCCCAACTGAAATGGATCTAGATAATCCGTTTCATTCAAGAGTGCCTGGAGCTGTCCTACAACCACCCGCTCAAGCACCTTGCCCAGGAAGGGGATGTTGGCCACTGGCCTATAATTGTTAACATCCTCTGGGTCCAGGTTAGGCTTTTTCAGGAGTGGTCTAATTACTGCCTCTTTTAAAGTGGCAGGCACCACTCCCTCTCTCAAGGAGGAATTTACAACCTCCTGGACCCAGCCGGACAACCCCTCCTTGTTTGATTTAATAAGCCATGAAGGGCAAGGGTCAAGCACACAAGTGGTCGATCGGACTTGGCCAAGCACCTTGTCCGCATTCTCAGGCCTCAGTAACTGAAACTCATCCAATTAAACTGGACCAGACGGTGCTCTGAACGCCTCTACCAATGGAACTGCATTAATGGTGGTGTCCAATTCATGACGAATCTGAGCGACTTTATCCTCAAAGTACTGTGCAAACTTGTCACAGCATGCTACCAAGGGTTCCACAATCCACAGTCTCTCTCCCTGGCCCAGAATGTAACAGGCCGTGAACCACTCGGAAAAGCTCCGCTGGACGACACTGAGAAGATGCAATGCTGGTGGAAAAGAACTGTCTCTTTGCCACCCTCACCGCCACAGAGTAGGCTCGATAGTGGGCTCTTACCTGTGTTCAGTCAGACTCAGCACGAGTTTTCCTCCACCTGCGTTCTAGCCGTCTCCCCTCTTGTTTCATTGCCCTCAGCTCAGGTGTATACCAAGGAGCTGGCCGGGCTCTGCTCAGAGGGAGAGGGCGCTTGGGCGCGATCGTGTCAATCGCCCGAGTCATCTCTGCATTCCACAGAGCGACCTGGGCTTCGACAGGAGCACCAGCCATACCAGTAGGAAAATCCCCCAGAGCCCTCTGGAATCCATCAGAATCCATTAATCTCCGAGGACGGACCATTTTAATAGGTCCCCACCTTTGCAGAGGGGAAAGGCCGCCAGGAGCCTAAACCTCAGCAGGAAGTGATCTGACCGTGACAAAGGGACAGATGTTAATTCCTCCACTTTCAGATCACCATCCTCCTGCCCAGTCGAGAAAACCAGATCAAGCGTGTGTCCTTTTATATGCGTTGGGCCGATGACATGTTGGGACAGCCCCATGGTTGTCATGGCGGCCATGAAGTCCTGAGCCGCCCCGGATACAGCGGCCTCGGCATGGAAGTTGAGATCCCCCAGGACCATCATCCTGGGGGTCCTCAACACCAAGTCCGAGACTACCTCCGTCAGCTCAGGCAGGGAGTCTGATGGGCAGCGGGGTGGGCGGTACACCAACAGAATCCCTAATCTGTCCCGGGTACCCAACACAAGGTACAAACACTCAAGATCTGCACTCGAATGAGCAGGAAGCCTGGAGAGGGAGATTGAATTCCTATAGACCACAGCAACCCCCCTTCCCCAACCCTCAAGTCGGTGTTGGTGCTGCACCGAGTACCCAGGAGGGCACAGCTGGGAGAGAGTGACCCAGCACGTGACTGCTGGGAGCACGTGACCCAGCAAAACAATAAGCACGTGAGTTCAGTCTTTGGTTTGTCCTGAGGCATTTTCTTTGTCTTTTTAATTCAGTCATTTGAAAATGTAGTAACATAAATATCCAGTAGGTGCATTCTGCTGTAATCAAAGGTATTAGATGATGCTGTGAAGAACAGCCATCCAAAGCAGTTTGGCTCTGCAACATCCTTGATAGACTTGTGTTATGAACCATGGCTTTTATTATTGCTGGCAACAGTCAGAGTTCATTTACTGAACTCTGAAAGGAAATCCTGGTTGCTGAAAGGAAATCCTGGTTAGCAGTTATGTAGGGGTTGGTCACCAGGGCTGGCCATGCCATTAGACAGAAGGAGGCATTCATCTCAGGCAGCAGATGGTGTGGGGCGGCAGGAGCAGTGAGGCAGAAGCGAGGTGTTGGAGTGTGAACTGCCCTTTCACCAATGCTGAAGCAAGAATCCACTATCACTCTGACGAGCTTCTGCATGTGGAATGGGGCAGGGGGCAGCTCTGTTTTATCCTTTGCCTCGGGCAGCAAATTGTCTTGGGCCATTCCTATTAGCTACCAACATATTTTGTGATCATGCTGAAGTTCTTCATTGTACAACTGACTCTGAAATAAAACTACTCATCCAGAGTTCCATATTGTAATCCACTAAAGCACAGAAATAATTGCATTCATTATAAAGGGGATGTCTTTGTGATAATTGGGAATGCTTTGTTCAGAATGATGCATGCAAGAAGAGAATGCAGGGAGCATGACATTTTGTTGAGAGGGGAAGAGCCGGTGGATTTGAAATGAAATCACATTAGCAAGTAACAATCGATGGCAAGGACAGTTTCACAGTCACTGCTCTCTCCTCAGAAAGCAGTGTTTAGAATACGCATTTAGCAAAGGCTGAATATTTCTCTGGAAATATAAAACAATACTAAAACTGAGGGCAGAATGGGGCCAAGGCCCCAATCACATATGACAGTGCTCTAATGTGCTGCTATTCCCATTTACACAGCACCATCAGCATAGGAGGAACTTTATAGAACAAGTACTGTTGAGGTCATACATTCAGCTTCGGTGGGGCTGTGAACCCAGTCTGGGTTTCAGCCAGAACCAGCCAGAACTCTAAAGGATCTATCCAAGGTGCTGAACCCCATCTATCACAAAAAAAATAGTTTCAGCACCTTGGGTAGCTCATTTAGCATTCTGGCTGGTTCTGACTGAAACCCAGAATAGATTCATAGCCCATGGAAATTGGAGCCACCAGCCTCCAGTGATTCAGAGGCAAATCCTTCTAAATATTTCACCTCACAGCTTGCACCCTAATGGTAATGTTGTCATGTAGTGCAATATTAACATAACATGTTGTAATCATCTTAAATGAAAGGCTGGGTGACCAGCCAGATGGGCGATTAATAAATTTAATAAATAAATAAAAAGGCTGATGCTATAATTGAAAATAATCTACAGTAACGTTTTCCGAAATGCAAGAAGACTGCAGATCAATCACATGAAAAATGGAACATATGGGGGATATCCCTACTACTAGGGGTTTACAAGACCTAGTAAAACTTGAAAGGCGCCAGAGGCGACAAATGTAAAGGGGAATGCATCAGTATATCAGATGAAACTAGGCATGCTGTGGGAGTGTAGGCCAAATAATTGTTTATCTCCCCATGACCCATAGCAGTGTTGGGGGGGAGGGCTTGAATTGGGGATGCAGAGCAAGGCAAAGAGATGCTTTCTCCCTAGCACTGCTGTCCCAATCCAAATTGGAGCCACCTGTGGTGCTTTTTGAGAACAAAAAGTCATGGGAGACATCAAAATATGCAGTTTCCATGTCATGTCTAGTTTGACCCTGATTTGATACTATGAAAATACAGCTATGAGAACAGCGAGTATAGCTTCTGCTTTGACAAATAAGATGGAGGTGGGGTGGAGTTTAGAGAAGACCATTGGAGAAAAAGGATGAGAAAAAGGTAACATAAGAAAATGTAAGAAGCACTTAACTTGTTTCTTCCTCTCTCTTTTTAGTACACACTACATTTCAGGGCTGCAGAATTCCAAACTTTCTCCTAGTTGAGGAATTCCATGTACACGTATGTGGATCTAAGTGACAAAATAGTATGTAGAGTGGGAATGTAAGGACCTTGTATAATCCGCTCCATTTGTGTTTTGTGGATTGTCTGGTGTTGTCTGCCCCATTGTCTGCTCATTTATGCAGATATTTTTCCTCCCTCCGGAAAAGAATGCCAAAAAATCCATCAGAATTTATGGAACTTTCACTGCTGCTTAACATTTTGTATACTTCTCCTAGGTCAGCATAAAATCAATGAGCAGAGCGCACAAAACAAAGATTGCTACATTGCAGAGAGATCAGAGATGTGTAAAACATGTGTGTGTGTTTAAAGGAATGGTGTATAGATTACTATATTTTTATGCAGCTTCCATAGTTTTGTACAACTGAAGTTGTGTACAATTACGGAAAGTTTACAAATGGTTTACGGAAAGTTTACAAGTCTACACAATCCACACAAAGCTGAAACAGGGATGGACGGACACCTGCACATTTGCCAAGCTGCTGCCGCCGCCCGCTGCCCACCCCTACTTGCCTGTAATGTTGCATAAATGGGGCCTTTACAGCCAGCAAGTACGCAATGTTACCTACCTGAAGTGCCTGACCTGTCACTGTTGCATACAATGGCATTTTGCCTGGGGAGACAGGCAGCTGCCGGACACTCAGCGAGCCACAGGGTGTTCACTGGGCGGGTCTGTGAGTGCCCCACAGTTCGGTGAGCAGAGTCTGGGAGGGTGGTGAAGGGGAGTCCATTGGACTCCACACACACGCATGCATGCACACCCAGGCACGTGCACACAGACAGACCATGGGCTCTTGCGACATCCCTACTCTGAAAAGGTAGTCCTGCATGGATTCCATAGGATGGATTCATAGAAACGTTGATCCTTTGCAGATTTCTCTAACAGCTCTACTGTAATACATCTGATACATCTGTGGCAGGGATGTCACAAGTGCACTTCGGGGTTCGGGAATTCGTCGAGCAACCCCCGCCCGCGACCCCCTAACTGCGCCCGCCCAGACGCTGTCCTTGTTCGCCCCCCCCCACTCCTGCCGCTCACACTCCAAAGTCCTCGCCACAAACCCGTTCAGTGAGCACCGCCATGTTCACGCCTTTGCTTTCTAGGAAAAACGGGAAGTTTAAAAAATGCGCATATTCAAATATGTGCAGCTTGGAGCTGGGAAAGCGAAATATGCCCAATATTAGAGGTGTAATCCCTCTAA
The DNA here is from genome assembly GCF_057233095.1 of Heloderma suspectum. Taxonomy (NCBI): domain Eukaryota; kingdom Metazoa; phylum Chordata; class Lepidosauria; order Squamata; family Helodermatidae; genus Heloderma; species Heloderma suspectum. The sequence continues at coordinate 326,277,890 of NC_139459.1, read as the reverse complement.
TGTTGTGCTTGTTTAGCTTTCCCAGCTCCAAACTGCGCATATTTGAATATGGGCATTTTTTTAAACTTCCCATTTTTCCTAGAAAGCAAAGGCGTGAAAATGGCGGCACTCACCGAACGGGTTTGCAGTGAGTGCTGGGGAATTCACCGAACTTGTGGGTGGCTCGAGCGCAGGTTCGGGGGGGAAGCGAGCAGGGACGCTCCTTCAGCGAGTGCATGGAGAACCAAACTAGGGGGAGTTCTTACATCCCTAAATTCTGTGGAAAGCTCAATAATTATATTTCCTGGGCAAGCGAACTATATCTCAGCCCATCTCATGCTACTACTGGTGCACTTTGGTGTGCACAAGAGATAGAAATCAATGCATGCTTTTGACATCACACCGCATTCCAATGCAAATTAATTACGCTGAGTCTACTGGGACCATTTGTGTCAAATGGCAAAAGTGGAAGTAGCACACAAATGGCGTTAGTAGGAAACCCAACAAACTCCGGAAATCGTGGGCTTTCCCATAGGAATATCGGACAGAACCATGATAAGCCTTGTCAATATGAAGCTGCTGAAGACCTGCATGGAAGATAAAAGGAGCCTGAGTGTCCTTCCCTCCTTGAGGCTTATTAAAGGAACTAAACATTCCTTTAGGCATGATTGTTTCCCCTACTCTCCTGCAAGCATGGACCAGGTCTGTGGCACTTTAGGAGAGGAGGGTTTAAACGTCCTCCTCCCCCCCGCTTTTGTCCCAAAATTCCACCACCACCTGGGGGGGGGGATTAAAAAAAGGGGAAAAACCTTTTCCATTGATTCCAATTATTTCCATTGATTCCAATAGTTTTCAATAGAGACTCCATGGATTCTCCCTTGAATCGTGGCTGTGCTTGCTTGCAGGAGAGTAGGGGAAATACAACAAAAATGCTCAGTGGGGCATTGTTAGGAACATTTAGTTTGGCTCTTATAGTGTTCCTAAGAAAGGACTGAAGTCTGTCAGTCTGGACCTGTAGCTTCAGAAATGTTATATGGCGAAAAGCAGAGCTCTTGCTTCTAGAAAGTGTTGTTACTTTTTTTAAAGTAACCTCTACACTGCATTTTCCATGTACATAAGAATAAGTTTATTTAATGCCAGAAGGCCTTTCGTGAAGAAAAAGAAAGAGCTGTTGCAGTTTTTGACCTTTGCTAGTGCCAGGCAGATATATTAAGCTATTATTTAAGGATAGCTCTCAGATATCTGTAGGGATGGGTGAGAAATTCATTTCAGTTCATTTTTGATAAGAATTTATCCAGTACATCCCTCCTGCAACTGAACACTGACTCAAATGCAATGTGCTGTCTGAAGTCCCTCCATTTCCAAGTTTGTGATGGGATTCACACAACAAAAATGTGTTTGAAAAATGTGTACAGTTGAAAAAATGTGTACATTTCAAAAATGGCACAATTGGATGCATATGCTTAGGGAGATGCACACGAAATACACATGAATTTTTATGCAAACTGCCCCCCCCAAGGCTCACAATGCAATGTGTGTCATGTTCTTATGTCCTCTCCCTTCAGAATCAAGCAATCAACACACTCCAGGAGTTTAGGCTCACACCACTTTATTAGCTAATGACTCACTTCTTTACCCATGCAGATTCTAGGAAACTCTCAGACTGCAATGAAACAGCTAATCCACACATCTATAGATGTATGTTTAAGATAAAGGCACTGCAGCTATTGGTAGGTAGAATGTTATAAATACTGACATTTTAACATGGTTGAGCAGAGAGATCGTGGGAGAACAAGAAGCCTGCTAAACATGATTACCAACCATGCTTGCCTGATAGGTAGCTATAAGACCTCAGTGATGACTCTTTTGTTGATTGAGAGGAATAGAACTTTAATTTTAATAAGCATTATGCTAGCCACTATTTCTATGATGCTTCTAATCATCCTAGCTGTATTCTTTATGGTGATGCATTTTGCTGGTTTTACCCTTGCAAAGTTTTGTTATTCTCTAATACTGTTTGATGGGGCCACGGTGGCTTAGTGGTTAAGACGCTGAACTGCAAACTGGAAGGTCGGCAGGTCAGCAGTTCGAGACCCGAGTGCTGCGTGACGGAGTGAGCTCCCGTCTTCAGTCCCAGCTCCTGCCAACCTAGCAGTTCGAAAGCAAGAAATTGCAAGTAGATAAATAGGTGCCGCTTCGGCAGGAAAGGTAACAGTGTTCCGTGCACCTCGGTGTTCAGTCATGCCGGCCACATGACCACGGAAGCGTCTCCGGACAGTGCTGGCTCTTTGGCTTAGAAATGGGGATGAGCACCGCACCCTAGAGTCGGACACGACTGGTTGGGGACACTTTTACCTTTTTTACTTTTTAATACTGTTTGAGCAATAAGTATATACTTTGTGGTGCCACTTTGTATTATCTAGCTTGAGAAGTGTTCCGGGGAACACAACCCATCGATTAATTCTTGAGTCACAGACACACCTGTTCCAGTAAGAGAAATAAGCTAGATGGATGGAGTGGGAATGTTTTACCCATCTCATATAGAAGACAACCTGATGTGGAAGATCATAAAATGGAGCGATTCAGATGGTGGAGAATCTCAGTAGTTCTGCATTGGAACAGTGCAAATAGTTATGAAAATGGTTCCATTGCATACAGCTAGCTCTAGGTGATATCAAGGTTTGCTGACAGGGCTGCTTGTCTCATTTCACTGATCCTCGGTAGACACCCATAGGCATATTAGTAGAAGAAGCGCAGTCAATTGCGTAATGATGGTAATTAAAAAAGATGTAAACTTTCAAAGTAGCTGACACTCTCTTATTGCACTGAGCTGACATGCTTGACTGAGCTAACGTTAATTTCAATATCCCATTATATCTCGCTGATATGAGCTTAAGAGATGTCTGCTGTTCCTCTTTAGAAGCTGGCATCTGCAGTCATAACAGTATTGACTGCAGTGGAAAGTTGACAGATGTGAAAGGTGTTCTACGGGTACTTGTGCTAAAGACTTTCTTTGCCTTTGCTCAAACTGCTTGGCGAGCTTTGTCATGATAGTTAACAAGATTGACCAAGTGAGTTCAAAGTAAAGCTATACCAAACTGCCCATTACACAGGCCCGTTGTCAGCTCATGAAACTGAGGTGCCACCAATGGTGTCGTGGTGAATTTTGAAGTACCGGTGCTCATCATCAGAAAGATCAGAAAGAGAGGCCCTTCTCATTTGCCCACCCATGAGAGCAGTCAGGTGGGTGAACACATGTGAGAGAGCCTTCTCTGCAGTGGCTCCACATCTTTGGAACAAGCTGCCATCGGAGGTCCGCCATGCCCCGTCACTGCAGAATGCTTCCACCGATCCACCAGTGGACTAGCAATATTTGGATGTACGTCTTAAACCTGCCGCCTTTTCAATTACCCTCCGGTGCACTGGTCCCTATTAGTTGTTTTGATCCACAGGGACCAGGACAAGCAGAAGCATTCTGCAGATATCAAAGTGGCTACAACCACTTCCCACAGCCAGTCCCGGTTAGAGCAGTCTGGATATGCCCTCGTGTTAAACTGATGGCTGTGATGTCCTTTAATGTGCACTTGCAGCCTGGAGCTTCAGCAAATGGGTCTGAATTGCTTGTTGAATAGACAGATATTTTGTGAGAATGGATATCATTGTCATATGTATCCACCATGTCAAGATCGATTTGGCAATTGGCCAGCATGAAGTCTGTGCCTGAAACTAACAGTACCAGCTCAAGAGGCATAACATGGCTAAATCTTGTACAAATGTCCCCTTGCAGGCTGTAAACTTTATGAAAGTCACAAGAGGCTTTACAAAAATAGCTCTTCCTTTTAGCAGACAATAAAGGGACCTTGAGTTTCCTTGTCCATTAAGATCATATTTCTTTTCCTTTATCATCGATGTCTTGTAGCATCACATGAAGCATGGTCACTAGAGCTGTACTAGATGTTTGCATGAAAACATTTTTGTGCTACAGGGAGTGTTGTTGGGGGTTGGGGGGGGAAGGGGCTAAAATGTTCCCCCAGTTCTCCCAACGTTTTTCTTTTTGTGACTGTTTGCTGCTTCCTCCTCAGTAGCTGTTCTGATATCATTAAAACCAAATGAAGGGCCAACTTCTTTGTGGAATAGCATTCCCAGCAATCAGGGTTCAGATCTGGCTATGTGTTGTTGTTGTTCAGTCGTTCAGTCATGTCCGACTCCTCGTGACCCCATGGACTATAGCACGCCAGGCCTTCCTGTCCTCCGCTCTCTCCCGGAGCGTGCTCAAGTCCATATTCATTGCATCGGTGATGCTATCTAGCCATCTCATCCTCTGCCGTCCCCTTCTCCTTTTGCCTTCAGTCTTTCCCAGCATCAGGGTCTTTTCCAGAGAGTTTTCTCTTCGCATTAGGTGGCCAAAATATTTGAGCTTCAGCTTCAGTATCTGTCCTTCCAATGAGCACTCAGGGTTGATTTCCTTTAGGATTGACTGATTTGACCTCCTTGCAGTCCAGGGGACTCGTAAGAGTCTTCTCCAGCACCACAGTTCGAAAGCATCAATTCTTCAGCGCTCAGCCTTCTTTATAGTCCAGCTCTCATAGCCATACATTGCTACTGGGAAAACCATAGCTTTGATTAGACGGACCTTTGTCGGCAAGGTGATGTCTCTGCTTCTTACTATGCTGTCTAGGTTTGCCATAGCTTTCCTCCCAAGAAGCAAGCAAGTGTCTTTTAATTTCATGGCTACAGTCACCGTCTGCGGCGATCTTAGAGCCCAAGAAAATAAAATCTGTCACTGCTTCCATTTCTTCCCCTTCCATATGCCAGGAAGTGATGGGGCCAAATGCCATGATCTTCATTTTTTTAATGTTGAGTTTCAAACCAGCTTTTGCACTCTCCTCTTTCACACTCAACAAGAGGCTCTTTAGATCCTCTTCGCTTTCTGCCATTAGGGTGGTATCATCTGCGTATCTGATTTTGTTGATAATTCTCCCGGCAATCTTAATTCCGACCTGTGATTCATCCAACCTGGCATTTCTCATGTTCTACTCTGCATATAAGTTAAATAAGCAGGGTGACAATATGCAGCCTTGTCGTACTCCTTTCCCAATTTTGAACCAATCGGTTGTTCCATGTCTGGTTCTTATTGTTGCTTCTTGACCCTCGTACAGGTTTCTCAGGAGACAGGTAAGGTGGTCTGGTACCCCCATCTCTTTCAGAATTTGCCAGAGTTTGTTGTGATCCACACAATCAAAGGCTTTAGCATAGTCAATGAAGCAGAAATAGACGTTTTTCTGGAATTCTCTTGCTTTCTCCATGATCCAGCGAAAGTTGGCGATTTGATCTCTAGTTCCTCTGCCTCTTTGAAACCCAGCTTGTACTTCCAGTAGTTCTTGGTTCGCATACTGCTGAAGCCTAGCTTGTACGATTTTGAGCATAACCTTGCTGGCATGTGAAATGAGCGCAATTGTACGGTAGTTTGAACACTCTTTGGCATTGCCCTTCTTTGGAATTGGAATGTAAACCTTTTCCAGTCTTGTGGCCACTGCTGAGTGTTCCAAATTTGTTGGCATATTGAGTGCAGCACTTGAACAGCATCATCTTTTTGGATTTTAAATAGCTCAGCTGGAATACTGTCATCTCCGCTAGCTTTGTTGTTAATAATGCTTCCTAAGGCCCACTTGACTTCACTCTTGTGGATGTCCGGCTCAAGTTCAGTGACCGCACTTTCATGGCTATCAGGGACATTAAGATCTTTCCTGTATCGTTCTTCTGTGTATTCTTTCCACCTCTTCTGCATCTCCTCTGCTTCTGTTAGGTCCCTGCCTTCTTTGTCCTTTATCATGCCAGTCTTTGCACAAAACGTTCCCTTGAGATCTCTGATTTTCTTGAAAAGATCTCTAGTCTTTCCCATTCTGTTGTTTTCCTCGATTTCTTTGCATTGTTCATTTAAGAAGGCCTTCTTGTCTCTCCTTGCTATTCTCTGGAACTGCATTCAGTTGGATATATCTTCCCCTTTCTCCCTTGCTTTTCGCTTCCCTTCTTTCCTCAGCTACTTGTAAAGCCTCATCAGACAGCCACTTGACTTTCTTGCATTTCTTTTTCTTTGGGATGGATTCAGTTGCTGCCTCCTGAACAATGTTATGGACCTCCGTCCATAGTTCCTCAGGCACTCTGTCTATCAGGTCTAATCCCTGAAATCTATTCCTCACCTCCACTGTATATTCATAAGGGATATGATTTAGGTCATACCTGAACGGTTTAGTGGTTTTCCCGACGTTCTTCAATTTAAGCCGAAATTTTGCAAGAAGCAGCTCATGATCTGAGCCACAGTCAGCTCCAGGTCTTGTTTTTACTGACTGTATAGAGCTTCTCCATCTTTGGCTGCAAAGGACATAATCAATCTGATTACGATATTGACCATCTGGTGATGTCCATGTGTAGAGTCGCCTCTTGTGATGTTGGAAAAGCATGTTTTCTATGATCAGCGTGTTCTTTTGGCAAAACTCTATTAGCCTTTGTCCTGCTTCATTTTGTACACCAAGGCCATGCTTGCCTGTTATCCCGGTGATTTCTTGACTTCCTACTTTAGCATTCCAATCCCCTATGATGAAGAGGACATCTTTTTTTGGTGTTAATTCTAGAAGGTGTTGTAGGTCTTCACAGAACCGATCAACCTCAGTTCTTCGGCATGAGTGGTTGGGGCATAGACTTGAATTACTGTGATGTTGAATGGTTTGCCTTGGATTCGTACTGAGATCATTCTATCATTTTTGAGATTGTACCCCAGTACTGCTTTTCCCACCCTTTTGTTGACTACAAGTGCTACTCCATTTCTTCTAAGGGATTCTTGCCCATAGTAGTAGATATAATGGTCACCTGAATTAAATTTGCCCTTGCTTGTCCATTTTAGTTCGCTGATTCCCAAGATGTCGATGTTCAGTCTTGCCATCACATGTTTGACCACCTCCAGCTTACCTTGATTCATTGATCTGACATTCCAGGTTCCTAAACAATATTGTTCTTTACAGCATCGGATTTTCTTTTCACCACCAGACACATCCACAGCTGAGTGTCCTTTCGGCTTTGGCCCAGCCGCTTCACTCTTTCTGGCGCTACTTGGAAATACCCTCTGCTCTTCCCCAGTAGTATATTGAACACCATCCGACCTGAGGGGCTCATCTTCCGGCGTCATATCTTTTAGCCTTGTGATCCGTTCCATGGGGTTTTCTTGGCAAGAATACTGGAGTGGGTTGCCATTTCCTTCTCCAGTGGACCACATTTTGTCAGACCTCTCCGCCATGACCTGTGCGTCTTAGGTGGCCCTGCACGGCATATCATAGGTCACCTGTATTGACATCATAGGTCACCTGTATTGTAACAACTGCATTGGCTCCTGATACGTTTCTAAGTTCTGTTTAATGGGCTGTTCTTAACTTTTAAAGCTCTACATGGGATAGAACCCAGATAGTTGTTGGACCATATTCTCCTGCAGCAGTCCACCTGTCCACTGGCATCATCATCTGACACCTTTGTCAAGGTCACCCACCATGAGAAATGCAGCAAGTGGAGAGAGAGTGCCTAGGCTCCTGCCTAGGTAATGCCCCCCCATCTGCCCCAGGAATGCCTGCCTCATGCCCTCATTGCTATCATTTAGCCATACACTTCTAACATTGCTGATTTTAGCATTTTTAACATAGAACAGTTTTGACTCTTACTGTCTGTTTCAATGGACTGTTGCCGTTTTCATTTGGTGCATTAGTTTGTATGCTTTATTTTATTATTTTCTATTTAAATTGAACTTTTATTGTATCTTACTACTTTGTAGGCTGCCCAGGGAACATAAGGGTATGGGATATATATTATGACTGAATTCAGTAAATACGTATGCATATATTTTCGGGTGCATATTCGAGTGATACTTTGGACGATGGGGGTGATGTTGGGTCCCCACGATTTAGCTCAAACCAGAACATGGGAAAGTTAGGACTGAGCGCAATGGTTTATAACAAAGAGGAAACAAACAAAAAGGAGGCAAGGAATCGTTATACAGCATGTGTACTTTGCATGTGCATGTGCATGAAGTCTCTGAATGAGATGTGACACAGTGCAATGACTGACATGCTCCTGCTACAAGAGCCAAAGTTCACCCTGTCCAAGGATTTCAAAGCAGCTGCTGGAAGGATCAATGTGCAGCTTACAGCGTGGCTTGCAAAAAAATCATTTCTCAGCTAATATCTTCAAGGATAAGAGAGTGTCTGATTTGGCTCTTCCAGGAGTTATTCTTGATTGCTTCGGAAAGCAATATTTTTTTAAATGGGAGGGGCAGCTTTGGAGAGCTACCTTAAAAGAATAACTACATTGCAACATCAGTCAGCCACATAAACTTTGGCTTGGGCTTACTCTTTTCTTCCTTTTTTTTCTTGCACAGCTCTCCTTGTCTCTGTCTAATTGAGAATTGTTTTAATGAGATAAACCTGGTCCATTTCTGAAGCCCACCACCCATGCCTTTTGTCTGGAGGTGCACTGGTCTGGACTAATCCAATCTTTTATTATTATTTTTAAATCAACCATTTATTTCATTTTCTCATAATAAAGTAAGAAAATACATTGTCTTTGAATATACTAATTGTGCAAACCTACTTCTCCTAAAGAACTTACAGCTTAAGATGTTCCAGGTTGTTTTCACCACATAATTAAACTCTGAATGTCATAGAACGTATTGATTTTACTAGTGTGTTACTGAGGCATTTATAGGGTGTAGGCAAGACAACAAGTTTTTTTCATTTGCTCAGGAGATCAGAATGGTTACGTCAGTCTCAGCAGCTTTTTTTCCTTTTGAAGATTGAAATTGACAATGCAAATGAAAAATGCAAATACATGAAGGTGTGCTAAAACCGCATTTCTTTTCAAGAGCAGAAAGGCTTTCAGTTTTCATGCCACAGTCTTGTGAATAAGATTTGTTTAGCATAGTTCCCCTGCATTTTCTTTTAGATTCTCTCCCCGCCCCCACCATGTGCAATATGTGCGCTGTATGCCCATTTTTTTAAGTGTGGGAACCTAACAAACCTCATCTTAATACTGTGTGAGATGTTTTATGATTTCCCCCCCTTTTTAATGTACCTATGCTCCCTTGATTGTGCTGCACACAGTAGTACAGCAAAAAGCTTATTGCATAGCATATTTTATCGCATATTGTTCATTATAAATAAATCTGTATGCGAACCTTTTTGGCTTGCCTGGTTGGAAGTTTCAGCTATTGGGTGGTATAGAAATGTAATGAATGAATGAATGAATGAATGAATGAATGTTTTGAGCTGATGAGTGGGATATCAAACATTTCCATGACTGACTGAATGAATTAAATAGCAAGCTCTGTGGTCAGTACCGTCAATCCGTTTGTTTGTTTATTATTACAGCATTTATAACCTGCTCCACATCAAGAGACATCACAGTGCTGTACAGCACATTAAACTACAAACAATTAGGGCTGTGCGCTGCTTCAGCCCGAGGCCCAAACCCCAAGTCGAAGCAGGCCGCTCTGGGCCATTTCAGGCCCCTTCCACAGTGAAGCACAGGGGGCACGAAGCAACCCAGAGCGGGTCAGGGGCTCCTCGAAGTGCTCGGTGCACTTCGGAGCTTCACTTCAGCACCCCAGCCCAGCCGTGCCAACACCTCCAGCTCCTCACCTGAGATGCCTCACAGGAGTCACTGCTTCCATCATCTCTGTCGCCTCCGTCACCACCTGCCACGGCCTCCTCCTCCTCCTCCGCTACTTCCAATGTCACCTCCTCTACCTCTACCACCACCACTGTCACTGCCACCGTGGCTGTCCTTGCCGCCCACCACTGCCACCAGCTTCTGAGCCCTGGAAGTGCACCGGCTCTTGCTGCAGGGAGTCGCCATTTAAAAAATGGTGACTCCCTGCAACAAGAGCTGGCACATGTCCTGGGCTCAGAAGCTGGCAGTGGCGGGCAGTGGCGATGATGGCGTCGGCAGCAATAGTGGGGGTGGAAGCAGCAGAGGCGGAGGTGGTGACAGCGGAGGCAGTGGAGGGGTGGTGGTGGCGGAGGCAGCAGCCCAGGTAAGGAGCTGGGGGTGCAGGCAGGGGCATCAAGGATTCAGATGGCCGAATCCTGCTTCGGGTTTGGGGCCGGGTCAGGAGGGCAGGCCCCTGAATCAGCCTGAGCTGAATCGGGCCTGCCTCCGAAGCCATGAAGGGGCTTCCGAGTCACATCGGGGGGTCCCTGCACAGCCCTTCAAACAATTTGTAATAAAAGCTGAACAATCAATCAAGTAGGAGCTTGAATTTAGTCATTAGTCAGGAAAGGCTTGCTGGGAAAGGAAGAGTCTTTAGAAAAGACCAAAAACAAAGTAGGTGCATGCATACTTGATCTCAGTTGGAAGGGCATTCCATAGGGTGGGAACCAACACACTAAAGGCCCTGCTCCTGGTGGTTTCCAAATGGATCTCCTACCTATGTGGGATCACCCCGAGTGCCTCTTCATTTTGGCCTGCGAATTTCATTGCAAGCTCAGAAATGTACGGACTTCAACCACAGATTGCATCTGAGTCCGTGTTCAGTCCAGAAGGTGTGAAATGGTAAATCCTGATCAAAAATGAACTGAAATGAATTTTTCATACATCCCTGGTGATCAGGCAGGATGCTCAGGGAAAAGGCATGTCCTCATGTCCTTTTAAAAGGAGAAGTCTCTGACTGTCCCACAGTCTCCGACTGCTTCAAATATAAGTGCCTCATCTGAAAAAGTTCCCCCAACTGTCATCAAAAGTTCTCCACTACACTTCTTTATTCCTCCCTCACTTCCCCCCCCCACTGCTGCCACCCTTACAAATGTGCCAAAACACTTAAAAAGCTCTCCTGAGGGTGTTCAGCACAGCCCTAGGCTCAGTTAAAACCTAGCCCTTGTTGGAACAAGTTGTGTTCTTCCAGTGCTCTGTTCCCAGTACTTAAAGACCTGTTGCTGATTGCTCTTGTTCTCTGGGATCTTCCTTAAAAAAAATGCCAGACCTCTGTATAGGTACTCTTGTTACCAACTCATAATCTCTGGTCAGGCGTTCAGAGCGGGGGGCAAACAAGGACAGCATCTCAGCGGGCGCAGTTCGGGATCGCGGGCAGGGGTTGCTGGATGAATTCCTGAACCCCGAACTGCGCTTGCGACACCCCTAGTTTTAGAATTGTGCAGAGAGACCTGGGGATTAGAGATGTCGAGGGAAATCTACAACAGAATCAAATGCATTCTAATTTCTATGAATCTGACCTCTGGATTCCACAGCAGACCAGCTATTTCCAAGTCATTCAGCAGATTTAAGGGCAGGTTTTCAACTTTTGGAAGGGATTTGCACAAATTTGCACTTGCGCTAATGCACATTGCCATAAGTGCACCTTGTTTATTTACAGTATTTGCACCCTGCCTTTCTACCAAGAAATGGCACTCAAGGCAGCTAATTGATTACAACAAAATTAATTAGCATACAATTAAAACATAACAATCATAGAATAAAAAACAAAAAACAGCACCCAACCCAACAGACCCACTTACAAGCCAAAGGCCTTCTTGAATAAAGTGTTCTTTGCCTGCCCGCAGAAGGACAGCAAAGAGGGAGCAAACTTGGCCTCCCTTGGGAGGGAATTCCACAGCCAGGGAGTGGCCACTGAAAAGACCCTCTCTCAGATCACCACCAAATGTGCATCTGAAGGTGGCAGTCTTGAAAGAAGGGCCTCTCCTAGGGATGTGAGAACACATCCTAGTTCATGTTCTCCGGGCACCCTCAAGCTTTCCCCCTGCTCACTGGCCCTCCAGGCTGCAGTCAAGCGCCCCCCCTGTGTTCGATGAGCAGCATGCAAACTACCCCGGGCACATAGACGTATACGCAAAAAGCACTGTGAATCTCCCATAGACTCTAGTCCACAGAGCTATTTTGCATATAGCTTTATGGGCAAGTGCTGCCGATCACCATTTTTTTAAAAAAAAACTGGTGATTGGCGCAGAGACGAACAGGCCAAGGGTAAGTCGCAGGCTGCTCATTGAGCACAGAGGGGGTGCTCAACTGTAGCCCAGAAGGCCAGCAAGCTGGGGGGAGTTCAGCAGGCACAGTTCGGTGGGTGCGAGCACCAGCGGTCCATCAAATTTGCTGACCAAAATGGGCACCCACAACATCCCTAGCCTTTCCAGAAGACCTTAAGAACTTGTATGCCAGAAGGCTTAGGTGGCAGAAGGCAGTATTTCAGGTAGCCTGGTCCCAAGCCATATAGGTAGGGTTGGCGGAGAATTTCTCCCCAAAACTTCGGGGGGCCGAGCGCCAACGTATTCGGCCCCCCGAACAAGTTTCGGGGAGAAATCCTCCGAACCCCCTCCGCCCCCCGCACCCCCCCCCCAGGACGGGACTTACCTTCACCGAATGTCCCTCCCGGTGGCTGGTCCGGCCGGCGGTTCGGCGGGTGTTCGAGCGAGGCAGGAGCGGCAGCCGGTCTTTCGACCGGCTGCCGCCGCCGCCATTGCAATGAAAGAAAAAAAAAACACGCCCCCTGATAGGCTACGTGACGATTCACGTAGCCTATCACGGCTAGATTTGCAAAGTCAGCCGTGATAGGCTACGTCAATCGTCACGTAGCCTATCACGGGTGACTTAAAAAAAAAAAGTGTGTATGGATAATGGCGGCCCCCATAGGGAGCCGCCATTCCCATTCCTTATTTGGTTGCTGTAGTCTACGTAAAGATTTACGTAGACTACAGCGAAAATAAGGGCAACGCTATTTGCGTTGCCCTTATTTTCGCCGTAGTCTACGTAAATATTTACGTAGACTACAGCGACCAAATAAGGAACGGGAATGGCGGCTCCCTATGGGGGCCGCCATTAGCGTACGTGCTTTTTTTTTTTTTAAGTCACCCGTGATAGGCTACGTGACGATTGACGTAGCCTATCACGGCTGACTTTGCAGATCTAGCCGTGATAGGCTACGTGAATCATCACGTAGCCTATCAGGGGGCGTTTTTTGTTTGTTTTTTTTAACTTTCGCGTTCGCGGCCGGGCGAGGCGGGAAGCCTCCCCCCCGGCCTGAATTTCGGCCGGGGCGAGGCGGGAAGCCTCCCCCCCCGGCCTGAACTTCGCGGGGGGAGCAGCGAAGCGCCTCCCCCCCACCGCAAACGTCCTTCGAGGACAGGTAAGTGACTTTCGTCCACCCCTACATATAGGGCTTGATAGGTCATAACTACTACTTTGAATTCTGCCCAGAAACACTCCAGTAGCCAGTGAAGCCACTGTAACAAGGGAGTCGCATCCTCCCTGTAACTTGCCACAGTCAACAGTCTGGCTGCAGCATTCTGGACCAGCTGAAGTTTCTGAACAGATTTCAAAAGCAGCCCCACATAGAGCATATTTAGTTAGTCCAAATGGTATGTAATGAAGGCATGCATGATTGTGGCCTGATCAGACATCTGTAGGAATGGGCGCAGCTGATGCACTAGCCTCAGCTGTGCATTAGCATTGATGCTCACTTGTATTAATGTGCATTAGTACTAATGTGCACTTACTCGAATAGAACAACATTCTTATATATCCCTGAAAATACAACACATCAATCTGATTCCGTCACTGAGCAGGCAATGGAACAACAGATGCCTGAATAGCCTAACAACAGGAGCCTAAATTTAATTTGAAAAATACTCATGTAATAAGAGATATGAATGAGAGGGAAAATATTCTGCCTCTGGCTCAGTTCAGATGTAACAGGCCACTCCAATAAGCTACAATGCATGGGTTGGATCCAGGATCTGCCTTCCATGAGAGAAAGGGCTCCACTCACAGAAGGGCATGCCCAATTTTTGAGGATCCCTTCCCCCACACCACAGTTCACCCCACTCAGCAGGGTCTCCTGACTCTCTGTGTAGCATTTTCTGGAGGCTGGAGGGCCTGCCATGGGAAGGGGAGGCAGGGAAGTCCTCTTCTGCCAGTGCAGTCTATCTAGTTTAAATTTGGATCCAGCTCCATGAATGAGCAATGGAACATGAGATCAAGCATAACTTTCTTCCCACTCCTCTTTCTTCCCCCTCTCACACACCTGCTTCCAGAAGAGACTTCCTAGTTTCTTAAACCAGATGTTTCTGTGTTGTTCAAATTGGAAAACTATGATTTAATTGCTACCTACAAACCAGGTTTGAAATTCAGGATCTGACCCTGGTTTGGATAGAGCCATTAGACTACAGATGTCATGGGGAAGTGTGGCTTAAGAAATCAGGGAATCTCTACTGAGGGTGGGTATGCAATAATCGACTCGGAGCGTTTGCAGAAGTAACCCTTCCAACGTGTGGAAGGCAGCAGGAATAGACAATGAGTATGTGATGGAGGCATGGAATGACCTCTTCCCCTCATGTGATTCTAATATCTTCTTCTTTCTGTGCTGTTGGACGTTGGCGATCACTCTGGCCCACATAAACTTATTTACTGCTGTTCGAAATAAAGAAGTAGATGTCATTCCTGTCTACTGTCTCAAATTCTAATCATATGAGGGAGGTGAATTTCCAAACAGGGCTTCTTTGAGCTTGAAGTGGGGTTTTGGTGAATCAGATGGCAATGAAAGTATTGAAAGGAGTGAGGTGCTGAGAAGGTCAGCTAAAATTGGCTCAGTTCTATGCTATCCCCCACTCCTAGTCTTTGCAAGTGATGTTGAGATTCAGCACAAGTATCTACCCCCATGGTCAATATCAGGTCAACTTTTCTTGGTCGGTCAAAACATTTACAATAGGATTCACATCCTTTGTAATTGTCAGCATAGATTCAAAGCCAAACTGAAGGAGCACAGAATCCCTTGTCTAAACTCCAGTGCTTAGTCAGGGAGAGACAGAAAATATTACTTTGATAGAAACCAATCATTCAATGGGAAAAAAACTCTTTCATCAGCTAGTTAGATGCACAGATATATATCCTCAGTGACCTTTGCAATGCCAGTACTCAGAGTTGCTGGCAGCTGTAATTGTCTTTCACTCTTTAGGATTAGTACTACTGCACTTTGCAAAAGCCCACTCTTTTTCTAATATTGATTGGAGAGAAACAACTCTCGCTGAGAATCACACAATAGGAGTTATAACTGATAAATCAGAAGGCGTTTTGCATGGGCAGGAAGCTTTCAGCCAAGGACAACATTCTTCACTAATTTATAGAACAGAGGAGTGTTTCCAGAACATATTCTTAGAGTGGGCCGGGGGAGCAGTCAAAGGAATGTTACTAGTTTAGGAAGTGTGTGTGTGGGGGGGGGGGACGACTCTTTGTCCTGCTCCCTGTTCCAGAGGTTCACTCTTGCTGCTACTCCTCTGGTCAAGTGGCCCATCCATGAATTTCACTATCTGTTGATAGATCCTGCTGTGCTGGAGCAAGAAATGCTACAAAATACAGAACTGGCATCCGGTTGCAAGTTCTAGTATTATGAGAGGGGGAGGGGTGACTGTCCACTTCCTCCACACCATGCATAATTATATAAAACACTTGTCCCTCCTTTAGTTGTCTTCCCCCCTACCTCTAAACCACAAATTCCCAAATGTTGTAGCCATTCCTTGTAGTGAAAGTGCTCCAGTCCCCTGTTCATATTGGTTTCCTTTGGGTGTACTTTCCCCAATTCTACAGTATCCTGCTTGAGATGGGAAAACCAGGGTCTGCTCCTCATAGCCTTTCTAGTTTATTGAACTTTATCCCTTCTTTAACATAGAGACCTACGCCATCCCCAATATATGCCTCTCCCTGCCTTCTATAGAGTGCATATCGAGGGGGTAACCATATCCCACTGATTCCATTCTTTTACCAGGTTTCTGTGATGCTCAGTTTATCTATGTTTTCATTTACAACAAAGCACTCCAGCTTCTCCAGCTTGGCTTGAAGACTTCCAGTATAGAAGGGGTGTTGAGCCTCTTTCAGCCTAAAGACCAAATTTAATTTCAGGGAAGCTCTTGGGGCAGCATTCCAGTGGTGGAGCTGAAGGCAAAATGGGTCAGGCCAAAAATGCCAGCATATTTTAGCTTAAAGTTCTTACTGCCAGCAACTAAGCCTTAGAAGAAACAATTCAACCTTTTAGAATGGGGGGGGGAACTGCAGAAAAGCTGGGAAACCACCAAATGATTGGCGGTCAGAGGAAAGGGGTGGGGCCAGGGGAAGGGGGTGTGGTCATGTGGGGAACCCAAGAGGGCCAGACTGGGACCTCAAGTGGACAAGATTTGGCCTCAAGGCCTGAGTGAGATTCTGCACCGCTGGTATATACACACCTATACATTGTGTTCCTTTCTGGAGAACTCTGGTGTGTGTGTGTTTCTCCCTACAGTCCTTTGGCTTCTTTGACTAGCTAGCATATCCTACTGTACATTCATCGCCAAATTTCCCCCCTTTAGATGAACTGGAACATTTACACCCATATCATTAGGGATGGTTCATCTCAAATTGAGTCCAACTTGCTAAAGGTCTGGGTCTAGTCAGTGCCTGGATGGGAAACCTCCTAAGAACCCTACACAGGCTGCCTTGAGGCCCATGACAGAAGAAAGGTGGGGTCTAATTGTAATAAATAATTATTACAATTATGGAGATTCAGCACAAGTATCTACCCCCATGATCAACAAGCCTAAATCACCTCACAGGACTGATGTGAGTATCAAATGGATTGACACACTGCCACCAGCCCTCATGGCATACCCCCCACTGGAGGAATCCTCCTCAGAGGAAGAGCTGGAGCTCCCAGAAGCCAAGAGGCTTCTTCAGTCACAGCCACCAGACTAGAAGGAGCCTGGGCAATCAGGAGAGATAGCTGCAGCCTGCAGGTCCATCCCTGGCAGGGGGAGGGGAGTCTGAGACACAGGCTGAGCAACTCCTTTGCCCCCAGGAGTCTCATCGCCTTAAGCAACAGGCCAGTAAGGCTCCCATGAGAAGGAGTGATTGCTTGCAAAGAAGGACTCCTCAGGAGAAAGTAACTCCTCATGAGTAGGCTCTGGCCAGAGAGTTCTAATGTACTGCAGCTGAGCTTTTATCTAGTGTCTGTCTAGCCAATGCTGGAAACAATGCCATTCTTTTTGCTCCATTATCTTCTATGGACACGAAATAAATAAAATCTTCTACCTTGTCCCTGAGACCTTGCCCTGTGATTGATGCTTCATGTTACCGTTCCTTGGACTCCTGCTTGACTCTGCTTCTGGACTGTGTGATGTATCTGACTATCTAGCTGTGTTTCGACCTTTGCCTGCTATCTTGACTACTTCTGCCTTAGCCTGAACCCCATAAGACTGAAACCTGTGCTTCTGCACATTTGCCTGTTTCATTACCTTCCATTTTGGTTAGCCCCTCCACTCAGAGTCTGCTGCAGCCAGCTCAGGACACCACATGCCATTCTGTGCTCCTTGGAGGAAGGGTAAGATATGGATGGGATAAACAAATGCATACAGGTTTTGTACTCTTTACCTACACAGTAGTGCTTTCTGTGCAGGAAATGCATAATGTCAAAAGTCATCCTTAATTGAAAGCAAAACCAAATAAGTACTTCTCTGCCTCTTCGTAACATTCGTCAGCATGCCAACCTCCTCGTAGGCCTCTGAAAAAGAGATGCTGAGAATTCAAGCAGTCCAATCTTCAACCCATTATATGAAGTAGATTCCCTTGATTTCAACAGGAGTGACTTCTACTGAATGGGGATATGAGGGCTGATGGAAGTTGACTGCTCCTATTATGCTGCTGCAACAGGAAGCACATACTCCAGAGAGTGCTCTAGCAATCATCCAATAATAATGAATACCTAATCAAGGAGCTTTGTATTTAAGAGCATGTGGGTTTGTCCGTGACGTTTTCTTCTTTTTTCCTGCTCCCTTTACGCAGCCTTGGGTAGGTACATCTCATTTTTGGGGCTACAGTTGCCCTACGTGTAAATCACAGTAAGTGGCAAAGTGAGTCCTCCCCCCCTCCCTCTTTGATTTGACACAGATCATTAAGTACTGTGCCTTTGTTCCTAACACTGCTAAATATAAGAATTGGCTAACTAACTATACATACCACGAAAGCGATCGCCTCACGCCTCTCAAACTGGAGGAAGTCTTTTATTGGACTTTCATGCTAAATAACTGTAAAGGTGCCCCCCTGCTATTTTTATATACATTTAAATGTTTTAAAAATACATTCAAAAATATGCTTTAATAGCTCACTTCCATGGCATGCAGCCTCATGCTACGTAAGTGTTCCATTAGGGCTATTTATCTCCTTCACCTCCAGCTCCATAGATACAGATGTTTATTCAGCTTTGGTAAAAGACATCTTCAGTCCTTGAGTTTTGCTAAGGGAGGCAACAACAACAACAACAACGGGCTTTGGTTTCACAATCTGATACATTTTTTATTGGCACTTAGAGTATCAGGATGGGTGCCATTTTGGGGACAAGGAAAAGGTTTGGGATTGGGATTTGGGAAGCTTCAAAGGTCTGGATATTAAATTACCAAAAACAAAACAAAAAGGTAAACAAAAAAGCAAGCCACCAGTATGATCTCAATTCAGTTAAAGCAGGAGTGCAGAACTTCAGGCCCAGGGGCCAAATCTAAACCTCCTGGAGTCCTACGCTCCCTTCCCATGGCCCCCTCCCCTGAACACCAATCATTTTGTGGTTTTCTGGCAGTTCTTTCCCTGTTCTAAAAGGTTGAAATGCCTCTCCTAAGGCTTAGTTACTGGTCATAAGAAGTGCCATGCTGGATCAGACCAAGGGTCCATCTAGTCCAGGATTTTGTTCACACAGTGGCCAGCCAGTGACCCACAAGCAGGACATGAGTGCAACAGCACCCTCCTGCCCATATTCCCCAGCAACTAGTGTACATAGGTATACTGCCTCTGATACTGGAAGTGGTATATAGCCATCAGGACTAGTAGCAATTGATAGCCTCCTCCATGGATTTATCTAACCCCCTTTTAAAGCCATTCAAAATTGGTGGCCATCACTACATCTTGTGGTAGTGAATTTCATAGTTTTACTATGTGGTGTGTGAAGAAGTCCTCCTTTTTATCTGTCCTGAATATCCCACCAATCAGCTTCATGGGATGACCCCAGGTTCTAGTATTATGAGACAGTGAGAAGAATGTCTCCCTATCCACATTCTCAAAATGCCCTGAGAATCAGGCAGAAAAATGGAAGGCTTTTTCATGGGGAAAAAAATGAGGCTGTGCCTGCACAGGCTGTGCCTGCAAGTAGCAGATCCATGATTTGTCTGGTTCAGTCTGTGGAGTCAGATGTGCTCTGTGATTGGATGGTGCTTTGGGGGAATTGCTCTGCAAAAATAATCTGAAATCAAGAGGATCCCTGCCAAGGATGCATGTTTTTGTGCCTTGGCTGTGCCCACGAGTGGTGGATCCATGATTTTTCTTGTTCAGTCCATGGGAACAGATGTGCTCTGTGATTGAATGGTGGTTTTGTGGGTCTCCCCTTTAAAAATCATATGAAATCATGAGGATCCCTTTTTTATTTTATGGATCCTCGTTTTACCCAGTTCCCGTAGCACGTGCTTTCTTCTTGGCTTCGTTCTCCCCAAAGGAGAGTGGGGGAGCTAAGGCTTCCTCTGCCCTGCCTGGCAGAGGCTGGGGCAGTTGCTTCCCTCTCAGCTCCTGTCCCATCCTGCTGCTGCTGCCACTGCCACCACCACCACCATCGTTGCAGTTGCACACAATGGCAGCTTGTCAGGGTGGTGGGAGGCTGTTCAATTATCATTGGGGCTCGTGCACCCCAATGGATCGTCTTGTGCCCCCCCCAGAGTGCATGCACCCCACTTTGGAGTCCAGTGCTCTAGCCAATTAGCATTCAGACAGTCCTCTCCTCTCCAGTAACACCACTTCTCTCACAGTGAGCAAACAGAGGCTGACTCACAGCAAAGCTCCCTCCTCCTCCTCCTCCCTCTCCTCTCCCCTTCCCCCACCTCTCCTGACATCTCTCTCAAGTTGATACATTTGGCACCTCCATGTCTTCTCACCTTCTCCCCTCCCTCCTCCTCCTCCTCCTGCCCCTCCGTGTGATCTTTCAGAAGTTGATACATTTTGGAGACAGCCTGTCTGGGCTGCTCAGAAGGCATAAGACAAGCTCCAAATATACGAGGCGGACAAGGCACTTTGTGGAGGAGCCACTCTGCTTCAGGGTGCCTCGGTGTTGGGGTGATCCACTTCGTATCATGATGAGGCACCTCTGAATCAGCCCGCTTTGCCTCGTTATTCGGGCTTCGCATCGACGTGGTGCACAGCCCTAATTTATATACCACTCCACATCTAAACAGATTCAAGAGAGGTGAACAATAAAAGAACCCCCAGGGGGTTTCGGACCACTGAGCTATGCCAGCCTGTACCTATGTAGCAAAAAAGGGTGGGGGAAATGCCCCTACCTTCTACACTGTCCAGCACAAGCAACCAGGTCTTGAAATGGAGGGATGCATCCACCACTCCACTCCTCCCATGACCCACTTTGGATTGCTCTTTCCTGTTCTCCATAGATTTTCAATGGGACCTAAGTTCAACTAACTTATTCCGGATCTACCTCTGTTACATGATGTGCTTTAGTTAGACCCGTGTACAAATTTGCACATGTTCTAACAAGACTCACACTCACTTATGTGGAATCTTTAGACATTGGCAATAGAGCATCTATGGCTAAGGTGAGCCCCACCCAAAGAGATTCACACTCAGACACTGCTGGAGAGGATAACGCCACAATGGCACATTTCTTGAGGTTTACAAAGTTTCAAATGCCCAAGCTGGTCTTGGGGGGAATTAAATGAGCAAATGGATTTAACACTTAAGACCAATTGGGGATGCTCCAGCCTTCACCAAGTTATGCTTTGGTGGAGAAATTAGCTGCATTCTTGGTGTAGCTGAGCTCCAGGCCTAAAAGTAGTTTTCAAGACTGTGGGAAGGAGTCTTCCTGAGGGTTGAAGCACACACACACACACACACACACACAGAGAGAGAGAGAGAGAGAGAGAGAGAGAAGGGAAAGAGGGGGTAGAGGCTACAATTTTTAGTAAGACCTTAAAAACACCAATTATACCTTTCCTTGGGTGAGGCCCTTTCCTGCAGAGAGGAACTAGTGCACATTGCAACTCCTGGTCTCAGGTGAAGAGGAAGGAAAGCAGAGAGCCTCGACCAGGGGAGGCAAAGCACCCACTGTTGGCACCTTGCTCTGGCAAGCGAGGAGCTTAGTGATGTCAGAGATTTCAGCATGGAGCCTTTCCTCTGGGAGGAGAGACTCTGAGTGATTTCAGCAGCAGTGTGGCACCATACTGCTGGAAGGGTGAGGCACTGAGTGATTTCAGCAGCATGCCCCCCACCTCTGGGAAGAGGGGGACTGGGGACTGCCCCAACCTTGGGCTTCTTATTCAGTTCAGAGAAAGGCAGTGACATCACAACTCTGATGAGCCAAACACCACTCATAGGCCCTGCAAATGGTGCTACTTGCTATGGGAGAAAGACTGAGTTGGCCGAGTTCCATCCCATATAACAAAAAAGGGTGTTTGGGGATGGTGGCTGTACTTGCTGGATAGTAAGTCTTCTTATATCTTCTTATATCTTACTCTTTTAACAAAAGATGACCTTACATGTTAATGTGTGTGTTAAAGACAGGTGTCAAGGCTGGAGTTCAACAATGGGGGCATATTGCAGGTAGTTAACCAGGTAACTTACCAGGTATCACTCTTGCTATCCAGCACATTCATGTTTTGCGGGATTTTTACCACGTTTGCCTTTGGGGGTGCATTTTAAGCAGTCCATTAGACACTGAATTGCTTGATCTAGTCTTGCATGATGCTCTCAACCCCATTCCTGTGCCTTTCTCCCATCTTTGCTGAGGCTGGGGATGCCTGGCATTTGGGCCATGTCTCAAAATGGAGTCAGTACTGTTCACTCAAAAGACAGCTACTTCGTAACACCTCCCTGTGGTTAGAATCTCTTAAGGTTTGGCAAGAACAGCTTCCTTCCTTCCATTTGTATGCAATGGTGGTGATGGCATACCATTCTGATGTTTCCTCCCACTGCAACAACATAGAATATAATTTCAGAAGCACTGTAAAACCTCCCTGTTGCCATTGTTGTTCCAAGTGGTCCGGAGCCTGGTCGGTCCTGTGGCTCCGGAATCACTGGAGCATTCTAAGGCCTCCTGTGAGGCCTTGGAAAGGCACTTTGCAGACAAAATTGATCAGATTAGGTGTGTTACTCTGCATGCTGTGGATACAGTTAGTGAGCAAGAGGCAGCCTGTGGCAAACCGGTTTTGTGAGATCAGTTCCAGCTTCTTCCTCCTGATGAAGTGGACAAGGTGCTTTCATCTGTACGGCCGACCACCTGCTTACTTGATCCTTGCCCATCTTGGCTCATTATGGGCTGCAGAGAGAGACTGGGTAAGGGGATCAGGGCGGTGGTGAACGCCTCCCTTGAGGAGGGAGAGATGCCATCAGCCTTCAAGGAGGCAGTGATAAGACTGCTCTTAAAGAAGCCCTCCTTGGATCCTCAAGTTCTAAACAACTTTCGCCCAGTCTCAAATCTGCCATTTTGGGGCAAGGTGATTGAGCGGGTGGTGGCGGTGCAGTTGAAGGCACACTTGGAAGAAACTGATTATCTAGACCCATTTCAGTCGGGCTTCAGGCTTGGGCATGGGACAGAAACGGCCTTGGTCGCCTTGGTAGATGATATGAGGAGGGCTCTGGATAGGGATGAATGCTCCTTCCTTGTTCTCCTCTACCTCTCAGCAGCTTTTGATACCATTGACCATGGTATCCTCCTGGACTGCCTGGAGGGGTTGGACATTGGAGACACCGTATTGCGGTGGTTCCGGTCCTTCCTCTCCGGCAGGTACCAGAGGGTAGCACTGGGAGAGGAGGTTTCGGACCCGTGGCCACTTACTTGTGGGGTGCCACAGGGTTCCATCCTCTCCCCGATGCTATTTAATATCTATGTGAAGCCACTGGGGGCTATCATCAGGAGGTTTGGGGTGCAGTGTCATCAATATGTGGATGACACGCAGCTCTACCTCTCATTCAAATCTTCACCAAGGTTGGCCGTAGAATCCCTGTCCAAATGTCTGGAGACGGTGAGTGGCTGGATGGGGAGGAATAAGCTGAAGCTGAACCCTGACAAGACCGAGGTACTTTTGGTGGGAGACAAGAGGAGGTTAGGGGATGTTGACCTGGTGTTGAATGGGATACGGCTACCCTTGAAAGACCAGGTCCGCAGCCTGGGGGTCATTTTGGACTCCCAGCTGTCCATGAAGGCTCAGGTGTCAGCTGTGAGCCGGACAGCGCTGTATCAACTCCATCTGATACGGCGGCTGCACCCCTTCCTTCCCAACCATCTGCTCCCATCATGCCCTGGTCTCCTCTCATTTAGACTACTGTAATGTGCTCTACGTGGGGTTACCCTTGAAGACGGTTCGGAAACTGCAGCTGGTACAGAACGCGGCGGCTCGCCTGATTAAAGGCAGCTGCCGGCAAGATCACTTCACTGCAGTGCTGAAGGAGTTGCACTGGTTACCAGTTGTTTTCCGGGCCAAATTCAAGGTGTTGGTTTTGACCTTTAAAACCCTATATGGTTCCGGCCCAGCCTATCTTAAGGAGCGCCTCCAGCAGCACCAGACAGGCCGCTTAACAAGATCAGCCTCGGATGGCCTTCTCTCTGTCCCATCAGCCAGGACAGCTAGACTGGTGGGGACGAGGGAAAGGGCCTTTTCTGTGGTGGCCCCCACTCTGTGGAACTCCCTCCCTAGGGAACTCCATCATGCCCCCTCTTTAATGAGCTTCCGTCATGCATTAAAAACGTGGTTGTTCAGGCAGGCATTTGGGGTGGGTTAGGGTATTTTAGAAAATGTTTTTATTGTAGAATTTTATTGTTTTAAACTGTTTTTATTGTATGTTGTACATCGCCCAGAGTGGCTGGGTGACCAGCCAGATGGGCAATTAATAAATTTAATAATAAATAAAATAAATAATAAATTGGTGTTCAGCTGCCACGGTTAAGCTGGTGTTGAGGGCAGGGAGTGGACTTCAGCTGGGATATTTCTATTTTTTTAGGAAGTGGGGTTAGATCTGAATGTTTTTGATGATTTTATGCTTTTGGCTTTTAAACAGCCATGACTGCTGACCCCAAGCTGGGATGGTTGAGAGTGAAAATCCTAATGAATAACCTCTCATCCATATCACTAATAGAACAAAGTCAATGTATCTGGCAAAGTCAAAGCAAGAAATTAAATTTCCCTGTTCAATAGCAGATCCTTGCTTGAATTTTTCTTCATCTTAGTATATAAGTAAACTATGGAAACCAAAACTATGCCAGTCTTTCAACTTTAGAATTCAGTGCCAAGGAAAGGAAAGGAAAGGAAAGCTAGGATAATTGACTTAACCTGTCGCGAAAGGAGAGAAGGCTAAAGTACACTTGTCAGGATAAATAGAACTTGTTGATTCAGACTTAATAACAACAGAGAATCAACAGCAGCTGGTTTCTGTAATAGACAGATGATAGATGGCTGACGTCAGGTATTTCCCGTCAAATATTACCCATCTTTAAAATAGGCATGCCATTTTGAAATCTTTCAAGCATTGTTGTTGTTGTTGTTGTTTATATATTGCTATCAATGTACTTGTGACTTTGCAGAGTACACGATATCAGGCCCCTTTCTGAAGGAACTTACAGCATATCATTTGACACAGGAAGGCAACAGAGGATGGGGCGGCAAGGGACAGCAGGGGTCAACTGGGAAAACAATGTGCTTAGTTCCATTAGGGCAGCCTTCCCCCAACCTGATGACCTCCTGTGTATCAGGTGCAACCCGCCCCAGCCAGCATGGCCAATGGTCAGGAATGCTGGGAGTTGCTGTCCAAAAGATCTGGGTGGCACTACGTTGGAGGAAGCTGCATTAGGACATAGAGTAGGGGGTTGTGCCAAAGCCTTCACAGAAAAGGTGGGTTTTGAGGAGGAAAGAGGCAGCACCATGCTGGTGTTCTGGGAGACTGTTCCAGACACAGAGGGCAAGGGAGAAAGTCAGAGTCATCTGACAGAGCCGGAGACTTTCAGGCACCTGAAGGTGGAAGAGCTGCAAGACGGAAGGCCATGGACGGGGATGAACTGAGATATAAGGCCAGAGAGATCAGGGGAAGGGAAGGCCATAGATGGCCTTCAAGATCTCTGTACTGTATCTCGGAGCAGACAGAGAAACAGTGTAGGGATTTAAGTAGGGCTGTCATGTGATCAGAGGTATGAGAAAAGTGAATGATTTGGGCAGGGAAGTGCTGAATTGAGGTGAGAGTACCATGGTGAGACATTGGGCCAATTCACATGATTGCAGCAAGGGAAATAAGCCATTATTTCCCCCCTCAGTGCATGGCAATTACATGTGCCATCCAAATCCAGATGGCATGACATGTTTGGGATGGACAGCAACCCTCAAATAACCCAACAATAGCCCATGGGTTATTTGAAGCTTGCTGCCCCCTCAAACAAGCCACCGCCCCAGTTTGGATGACATGGCAAGGCATGCCAGTGGGAGAAATTAGGGAAATCCAGCTGGCATGCAACCGACATGCACAGTAGGTTAACAAGTCACCACTGCATTTGTGTCAACGGGAGATCAGAGAGGGGATGACTGCAGTAATCAAAGCAAGAGATGACCAGGGCATGAACCATGGGAGCAGAGTGGAAGAGCTGTATTTTTTGTCAACACTTACCATACTGCTCAATCACCGATATCTTCTGAAAAGGCACTCCTGTTGGTTCCACATGGGTTGGAGATCTACTTCGAAACCACCAAGAGCAGGGCTTTTCATGTGGTGGCCCCCACCATATTGAATGTTCTTCTGAGACCAGATATGCATCTTTGCCTGGTCTTCAGCACATGTTTGCTGTAGACAGTTGTCTTGAGGCCTGGCTGATGAGTAAATTCCAGCCATTGTTTTATTGATTTATTTGCTTTTACTTTTTTATTTTGTGTTTTAATTCATTGTACACCACTCTGATATCTCTTGATGTGGAGCAGTTTATGAATTCTATAATAAATAAAATACATAATTGTTAAGGGTTGGTCCCTTGTTGCTGTGTATTGTCATTATTTTTAAACCATCTCTGGTCAGCTGGTAGCCCTAGTTCATAAGCAGAGGCTAGCATCTTCCATTGGCCTGATAGAGACTGCCTCCTATCTTCCCGTCACTGAAAATGTTACATGGGGACAATGAAGTCTGGCATCATTGGTACAGCAGGGTCAGAAGTCAATGTTTTTCTAACATATGAGGAAATAAGAGTACAGGCATGTCATGGAAATCTCTGCCTCTATTATTCAGTAAACACAACTGCGATCCTGTCAACAGATGTAACATTTCATTTTCAGGAGACATTTTATTCCAGGCAACAATTCTGTGAAAATACAGCGTAGGTATTTTTATGCTTGGAAATATGGCTGTTCATTCACAATCAATGATCCCATAAACTGAGCTTTGAAAGATAATATTTGTAGAAAAAAGTATGATTTTGAATGACAGACCCATGTGGATTGACTGTTAAGGCACCTCCTTGCTAAATTTATAGCATCATCTTATATGTTTAGTGACCCTTCAGCGATAATAATGCGAAGGAATAAATCACTGTCTGATTGAATGTAGCAAGACCCTGGGCTAGGACTAGTCCCAGAGATTAAAAATCTGAATTTAAGAAGTGTTTAAGCAGAAGACAGAGCTACTTTTCAGGACATGTTGGACAGGAATGCAAGAAGGTTTAATGGGACCAAATAGGCCAAGACCTGAACCAAGAATTAATGTCTTCCCTCATTATCAAGAGTGTTACAAGCATCAGCCTGGGACTGGGACTAGATATGAATTGTGATGTCTGGCTGTTCAATCCTGTATGATGAAAAGCTTGGATTAGATCGGGGTGGGCAACCTCTGGAGGTCAGGGGGCTGCACTTCACCACCACCACCAAAATTGCTTCTTCTGCTGAAATTGCTGCTGACATTGCCGGCAGAATAGGAGCAAAATGGAGGCATACCTTGTTTGCAAGCAGAATCATGCTCCCAGAAGCCTCCTGAATGTGTGATTCTGTTTGCAAACAAAGGCACATGCTCCCTGCACACCTTATTTTCTTCCAAAATCAACCTTTTTTCCTACTGACACTATCACAACCGCAGCAGCAAATTTGGCATCAGTGGGGCAGGGCTGGCTGAAAAATTGGTCATGGCGGCGGCATATGGACCATGGGTCATGTGTTACCCACCCAGCCCAGGACTAGATGGTTCATTGGCTCCTTTGCTGTTCTGTGATTCTAGGGCATAGACATTGGGTAGGCCTGAGAGGCAGACAGTGAAAGCAGGAGAGGCAAAGCAGAAGGTGGAGAAGGATCTGAAGGAAGGATCAATAGGCAAGGGGGCCTAGCAGCCCAGCACCAAGGTCAGGCAAGCATCCAGTTGAAGAGAGACCTTCTCTTCATGCCCCTGACAAACGCTCTTTTATCCTCTGAACATTTTTCCAGTTATATAAAGGAAAGAGAATAAGAAGAGCTGGGGGACCTCTCTATTAAGTACCCCAGGTCAGAGCCTGGAGTCCTAAGGCCATCCCTAGATGCCAATGTACTCAGAGCTCCTGAGGCTTTTTAAAGACAAAAAGAGTTCAAGCAAAAACTGGGAACGTTTACGGACTGGCAAGCTAGAACAAACATAAACCATACACATAAGAAGAGATGCTTAAAATGACCTGGCAGTGGGAGGCCAGGCTGGATAGATAGTGAAGAACAAAGATTAAAAAGGGACGAGAGAGAGAAAATGCATGCTGTGGCAGGATGGTGACAGTTCCACGAGTGACCTTCTTGTTACAGTCAGGGCCAGAAATATTGGAACAAGGATAACTGTTTTCGCAGTTGGCCTCTGTACACCACCACACTGAAGTTGAAAGGAAACACACCCAGATGGGAGCAAAGTCAGGACTTTCAGCTGTAATTCAAGGGGTGTGACAAAAGTGGGGCACTAACCATTCAGGAAGGACAGCCAGTGGCATATACACACCCCCATCGTTGGTGGCTCATAAGTAATGGAACGAATGGCTGACAAGCAGCTGCATGGCCAGGTGTGGCCTGTTTCCTGGGTGCCCCATGACCAATCAAGCAGATAAAAGGCCTGGAGGTGGTTTTGAGTGTGACATTTGCATTTGGTAGCTGTTCACTGGAACTCCTGACATGAGGTCCAAAGAGGTGCCCATGCGAGTGACGGAGGCCATCATTAGGCTGAGGAAACAAAATAAACCCATCAGAGAGATAGCAAAAACAGTGGCAGTGGCCAACACAACAGTTTGGAACAGCCTGAAAAAGAAGGAATTAACTGGCAAGCTCAGCAACAGCAAAAGGCCTGGAAGACCATGGAAGACAGCTAAAGTGGATGACTGCAGAATTCTGCTCATGGTGAAGAGGAATCCTTTCACAACATCTAGCCAGGTCAAGAATGCTCCTGCGGAGGTAGGCATGTCATTGTCAACATCTACAGTCAAGAGACGGCTTTATGAATGTAAATACAGAGGCCTCACAACAAGGTGCAAACCACTGGTAACGCTCAAGAAGAGACAGGCCAGATTAGCCTTCACCAGCAAACACCTAAAAAGCCTGCCCAGTTCTGGAATAAGATTCTTTGGACTGCTGAAACCAAGATTAACTTGTACCAGAATGATGGGAAGAGAAAAGTATGGAGAAGGAAAGGAACAGCTCATGATCCAAAGCATACCACATCATCTGTCAAACATGGTGGAGGAAGTGTTATGGCATGGGCATGTATGGCTGCCAATGGAACTGGGTCACTGGTGTTTATTGATGACCTGACTGCTGATCAAAGCAGCAGGATGACTTCTGAAGTGTATAGGGCGATACTTTCTGCTCAGATTCAGCCAAATGCTGCCAAACTGATAGGACACCGCTTCATATTGCAGATGGATAATGGCCCAAAACATACAGCAAAAGCTACCCAAGAGTTTCTGAAGGCAAAGAAGTGGGATGTTTTTCACTGGCCAAGTCAGTCACCTGATCTCAACCCAATAGAGCATGCTTTTCACTTACAGAAGACAAGACTGAAGGCAGAAAGACCCACAAACAAGCAGCAGCTGAAGGCAGCTGCAGTAAAGGCCTGGCAAAGCATCTCGGGGGAGGAAACTCAGCCTTTGGTCATGTGCATGGGTTCCAGACTTCAGGCAGTCATTGACTGCAAAGGATTTTCATCCAGGTATTAAAGGCGATCCTTAAGTTTGAAATGATGTTGGTTTGTTCCATTACTTATGAGCCACCAACGATGGGTGTGTGTGTATGCCACTGGCTGTACTTCCTGAATGGTTAGTGCCCCACTTTTGTCAAACGCCTTGAATTACAGCTGGAAGTCCTGACTTCCCTCCCATCTGGGTGTGTTTCCTTTCAACTTCAATGTGGTGGTGTACAGAGGCCAACTGCCAAAACAGTTATCCTTGTTCTAATATTTCTGGCCCTGACTGTATATGCATCCGATGGTGACCTGCAATGATGAATAAAGTAATGTGTGGGGGGGGGGGGAATCACTGACTTTCACAATGGGGTTACATTTAATCTGCATCTGCAGTCCCATTCCTTCATTTGTAGTGGTTGCCCATCTCTTCTGGAATAGCATGCTAATGACAAAGACCTGGAGAAGTTGCAGAAAAGGGCAACCTAAATGATCAAGGGGCTAAAGCAAATCCTCTGGGCCAATGTCAAAGGTAGGCATGACTGGGCACCCGCCAAGGGCCCACATCCTAACAGGGGTCCAGAGACAAGAGCCCCCTGGAGTTGCTCCTCAACTTCACTTTTGCAACCTGCTTGTTTACCTGCCTCTTGCTCTGGCCCAGACAACAGTGGTGGGAAGAAAGAGAAGCAGAAGGTGCCACGGCCTCCTTGCTCACTGGCTCTCTGTCTGTCAAGCAAGCAAGTGGTGGCAATGATGGAAAACGGGAGGAGGAGCCAGAGCAGCTGGGGACAATGATGGTGAGAAGGTCGACTCACTGAGGGAGGGGCCCACGGAGGATGTCTTGCCCAAGGGCCCTGAAAAACCTGGAGCTGGCAATGCATTTCCTGTATGATAAACTGTGACAACATTTGGGGCTTTTCAGATTAGAAAAAAAGGGTACTAACTGGGAGCGTGATACATGTATATAAAATGATGCATGGTGTGGAGAAAGAGGATAGGGATAAGTTTTAATACTAAGACTAGAGACATCTAATGAGCTGACTGGTGAGAGATTCAGGACAGACCAAAGAAAGTATTTCTTCACATATTACATAGTTAAGCTATGGAATTTGCTACCACAAGATGTAGTGATGGCCGCTAACCTGGATGGCTTTGAAAAGGGATTAGACAAAGTCATGGAGGATCAGGCTATCTATGGTTATGAGTCATCATGGCTGCATATTACCTCCAGTATCAGAGGCGGTATGCCTCTATATGCCAGTTGCCAGAGACCACAAGTGTGATGGGGCTGTTGCACCCATGTCCTGTTGTGGGTTTGCCACAAGCAGCTGGTTGGCCACTGTGTGTACAGCACGCTGGGTTAGATAGACCCTTGCTCAGATCTAGCATGGCTCTTCTTACGTCCTCATGACAGATCCATACACCATGCTACTCCTGAGCACATTTTATGAAGGATGTGACAGAGAAGCTTTGGTCTGATCTAAGGGCTATCATCATCATTTTATATCCCGCCTTTTCCCCAATACTGTGACTCATGAATGTTCTTATGTTCTTAATGAAAAGGAATATGGGGTAACCCATACTTTGCTTCTCAGCATGGTGGTGAGGCCAAAGGGAACGACAGCCATTTAAGATATGTTTGTACAAACAGTGCAGCACTGAACTACTTTACTGGAGTGAACATGGGAGGAGATTAGGCTGCAAATGTGCCTGGTTTAAATAACCCCATACATATTTCTGTCTTCTTTTCCTACTTATTCACACATTTATGAAGAGTGTAAAACTGCCTTTCATCTGCCCTTTCTCAAGGGCAGCTCCCTGGTGCTGCAATAATTGAAAATTATGAATTCCATCTCATAATTAAATTCTACCCTTTGAACTTCTTGCAAACTATAGCTGCATATTAAGAGCAGCCCACTTGGATCACCGGTGGCAAGCAGGATACGGCACACACCAACTGTGAGGAGGTGACATAACAAGCGTTGACAGTTCTCTAATTACTAGACAAGCCCATAGTAAGAAATGCTTTAATACAGTAGCAAAGCACATAAGTCAAAAGATATAACTTATTTGCTCTTTCGTTGATATCTATATTGCTGCCACTAAAAAAGGGGTGGGGAGATTATGTACTCCCCCAATTGATTCCCCTGTTAATTCATTTCCAGTTATCTGAATGTGTAAAATAATTGGAATGGACAATCTTTCCAAAAGCACATTTTATTCCACTTTTAAATGTTTGTGATTCAAACTAGGTTGATCCTTCAGTGAGGTCGTAAGTACAGCCCCTCTGTTGAAAGCTCTATCATAGGGATGGCAGAGAATTCCGCCACGGATCTCGGTTAGGCCAAGTGCCAGTGCATTCGGCCCCCCGAAATCTGTGGTGGAATGGCCTGCCACCCCCCCGCCCCCTGCGGATCCCCCCTGGACGAGACTTACTTGGGCGGATGTTCCGGGCGGTGGCGGCTCCGGAGGCGGCAGCTGCGGCAGCGGCTGGACTTCCGACCGGCTGCCACCACCACCATTTGCAGTCTTGTCGGGGGGGGGGGGGTTTATAAGACGTGATAGGCTATGTAAAGATTTATGTAGCCTATCATGGCTGGGTAAAAAAAACAAAAACATAACGCGTATGCAAATGGCAGCAGCTACGGCCGCCGCCATTTGCATTCCTTATTTTTGGCCATCTTAGTCTATGTAAATATTTACCTAGACTAAGATGGCAAAAATAAGGGGAACGCAAATAGCGTAGCAGGCGCTATTTGCGTGCCTTTTTGAATCAAAAAGGGACGCAAATAGCGCCCGCTACGCTATTTGCGTTCCCCTTTATTTTTGCCGTCATAGTCTACGTAAATATTTACGTAGACTAAGATGGCCAAAAATAAGGAACACAAATGGCGGCGGCCATAGCCGCCGCCTTTTGCGTACGCCATTTTTTGTTGTTGTTGTTTTGTTTTTACCCAGAGCCCTCCGCGGCCGGAAATCCGGCTGTGGACGGCTCTGGCCTGGGCCTGGCTGGCTGCTCCATGGAACTGCCACAGAGCACAGCCAGCCGTGGAGGATTCCGGGGGGGAGGAACGGATCGCCTCCCCCCCATCGAGGATTCCGGGGGAAGGGACGGAACGCCTCCCCCCACCACCATCAACATAATCCATGGAAAGGTAAGTGACTTTCATACATTCCTACTCCATCACTTATGACATGACTCCCTAATTGGACCAGCTCAGTTGACTGAAAACGAAGTAGGGATCTCAGAGAAATCTGGGGGGGGGGGGGTCAACAAGTTTTCCTCCCCCCTCCCCCAGACTTTGTTGCAGTTTCTGCCATGGCACCTTACTCGGTCTTCAGCAAGTCAGACCACTTCATGGATTTTCCAGGCATTTTGCACATTTCCCCCCACCGGTTCTGCAATTTGCACAAATTTCTCAGCAATTTGCACAAATTACACCCAAATGTGTGCAAATTGCTCAGGAATTTGCAGATATTGAGAAACCTGTGGGAAATAATGAACAAAAAGGGTCCTGGAGTTCGGAGAAAGCCCACAGCTCGGCTCAGAAATGCAAATTGAGTTGTACATGCCACAAAACTCCATCAGGTCAAAAACAGAACTGGATTTCCCACCAATGGACATCCCTAAAACACAGCTGGGCTAGAACATGCTATATAACTTGTTAGAACAAGTTAACATGGCTAGGCAACCTGGCATCTTCCACATGTTTTGGGCTACAGCTTCCATAATCCCTTACCATTGGCTGTGCTGGCTGGGGCTGATGGGAATTGTAGTCCAAGACATATGGAAAGCACCGGGTTGCCTACTCCTGCTGTATAATCTGCCCCCTGCCAAGGAGAAGTGGGATGTTAAGCAGCAGACAAGTACCTGATCTGGCAAGACAGCCCTCAGCAGGACTGCATCATATATTTTATTTGTATTATTTGTATTTATTTATTATTGCATTTATATTCCCACCTTTTTTCATCTTGCAAGGAACTGAAGGCAGCTTACATGGTCCTCCTCCTCTCCATTTTATCCTCACAGCCACCCTGCATGGTTGGTTAGACTAAGTGACTGGCCCAAAGTCTCCCACTGAGCTTCATGGCTGAGTGGGGACTAGAACCCAGTATTGTTGAGTCCCAGTCCAACACTGTAACCACTACACCACACCGGCTCTCACCCCTTCTCAAGCACCCTTTAGCACAGCAGGGACGCCAACTTGGAAAGATGGAGACCAGCAACCGAGAGGGAAGTGTTTCCTGGGATGGAGTGAGTCCTTCTAAGTGTTGTGAGATGGAGAAAGGACTTGGTTGCCCATCTCTATGAGGTCTTGTGCTCAATTACAGTTTCCTGGGGAAACCCGCCATGCCAGCTCACCCTATTGGTGGACTGCTAGAGGCCACTTACACCAACAGTATGTCAGTAGCTTAAATGGACAGGCAGTGTTGGGTACTGCCCTTTATCCCCTTCTGCCACCCAGTACAGGATTCTCACCATGGTTCAGTTGTTGTTTTTTTCAAGAGAAGACAATATTTACAACACTGTTTCCAAGATTCTATGGACAAAAAGATAATTTGGTTATTTTATGGAAGTAACTGATAGGTATATGACTTGTGTCAATTATTGCTGTGTAGCACCGATAGAGAACATGTGACCCCTGAGATGTTGTTGGACTGAAATTCCCATCATCCCTCTGTGCTTGCTAGGGCTGATTTTATTTACTTATTTACTTACTTACTTACTTACTTACTTACAATATTTATATACCACTCCACATCGAAAGATTTCGGAGCAGTGAGCAGCAAGAGTAAAAGAATAAACATTTTTAAACATTTTAAAATGATGGTAGTTGTAGTCAAGCAACATCTGGCCACACATTTCCCACCCCTGCTCTATTGTATGGTCCTTTTAATAAACTCCTCACTCAGTCAAGGTAACTCAGAAAGAACCCTCTGTCGCTGCACTTCTCCTTTTATTGTCTTAATGCTCTGCAGAGATGGGGGTAGGAAGCTGCCTCACACTGACTCAGATCACTGATCCACATAGATCTACACTGACTGCTGGAAGAGTTCTCTAGGATTTCAGACAAGAGCTGGAGATGCTAGAGAATGAACCTGGAACCACAGGAATGCAGAGCAGGTGCTCTGTCACTGAGCTATGGCCCTGAAAGACATGCAGGAGTCAGAGGATCGGAGGAAGCTCTGTGATGCTGATGTTTAAACAAATAATGGTGATCTTAGGAGCTGTGCCAATGGTTCCACGAACTATCTGTCTCATTAGGATTCAGGATAGAATTTTCCTCCAAGGCATCTGATGTCTCTCAAATCAACTACCATTACTTTAGCTGGCATAATCTTATCAGAGCCAGTGTGGAGTAGTGGCTAGAGTGTTGGACTGGGAGCCGGGAGATCCGGGTTCTAGTCCCCACTCAGCCATGGAAGCTCACTGGGTGACTTTGGGCCAGTCACAGACTCTCAGCCCAACCTAACTCACAGGGTTGTTGTGAGGATAAAATGGAGAGGAGGAGGATAATGTAAGCCGCCTTGGGTTCCTTGCAAGAGGAAAAAAGGCGGGATATAAATGCAATAAATAAAATAAATAAAAATAATAAATTTTGCATATTATTATTATAAATATTATTATTATTATTGCATGTGAGTCTTATTGTTAAATGCAAAATCTGAAGTCATTTGACATTCAAAGGTACTGTCCTAAAGGCTCAATCCTATGCTTGTGTAAACAGAAAAAAGTCCGACAACTCCCAGCATTCCCCAGCCGGCCATGCTGGCTGGCTGGGAAATCCTGGAAGTTGTCAGACTTTTTTCTATCTAAACATGCATAGGATTGTCCCCTATGAGGGGAGCAAAAGCCACTCTCTGAGCTCCCCTTGCTTTCTCTGTGTTAATTGTGTAAGATGCATCAAGAAGTAAACGTGTAGCAAGGCACAACATTGTAAATGGCTACATGGAAGATTGTTTTTTTCATGCTGAGCTCAGTTTATGCTACATATGGGGAAAATCCTATATCCTTGAGGCTGACTCAGGGCTGTTTCTCACATTACAGTTTAATGATACAGTTCCAGTGGTTCACTTTTATGTCTGCATGTAACTCTCTTGTATAAATAAATAATACATATGACTGATGCTCCCTCTAAACCATGCGCTGTGGCTCTCCAGAAGAACATCCTGCAGTTCGCTAATGCATCTGGGAATTGTATGTAGTGTTCATTGAGAAAAGATCTGTGCACTTTGCATTCATCTCATGTCTTTCATATGAGACGCTGCCATCTCAAAGCCTGTGCTACTATTTCCTAGAAGTCTCCCTCAAAAGAAACTTAATCTGTATGATCAGTACTTCTTTTCTACACGTTTCAGTAAGCGATCTCTTTTGTAAGTGTATTTTTGTAGCCTTTTTTTTTTTTTTTTGCAATTATATCCTATATTGCACATTTCTCTGCAGCCTCAATGGTTTAGTAACATTTGTTGCATTGTGTCAACATGTGATTTCTACCTTTTTATGAATCAGTAATGGGGTTGCATTATGACTTTGGAGGAGGAAGTTTATTTGAGCCGCAGTTGCTGCCTCTTACCATAGCTTTGGTGTACCATCTTTTAACACTTGCAAGTGGTCGAAGTGTCCGGGCTCATACAGAGCTAGACACATACAACAATCCATCTGCTCCTGTTTCCTTTAACTCATGCAAAAATTAAGACACATCACTCTGTTTTGGAAATGGCCGTTTTATTTCTTGTCAGAATACAACGCTTTAAAAAAAATCTAGTGTGCATGTGTTTCAATAAAATGCAACGTATTCTAATGGCTAAGTATAGTAATTACGGTGCAACAGATATAAAGGGAGTTGTGTAAGTCTGAGCTGCTAGCATGTTTCTTTGAGCATCACCAGTTTGCCTGCTGTGAAATTGGTTCTTTGTGGGAGCAGATTGACCTTTGGGCCTCAGACTCCACCACTGCCTTTGTACTCAGTTTCTTGGCTATGTTACTTGCCCCTGCACCTTGTCAGTTTTCTTTCTGCAAAATGAGGGTTGGAGCAGAAAACTGTGGGTTCAAGATAGTAGTTTTATGTTTTGGCGCTCAGATCCCCATCTCTTCCTTGTATTTAGGTTCTTGGGCAAGCTACTTTTCTTTTAGCCTCACCACGTTGCCTTCTCAGAAATGGGTGTTTTGTGACTGGCCATAAAGGAGAAGAGGTGGTGTTAGGAAGCTGGGCGGAGTAAGGGATCCACATTTTAAATGTGGGATAGCCAATAGGAAGCATAGGATGAGATCCTACATGCATTTTATTCAGCAGCTGCACCAATGGAATTCCCAATGCGTTTCGACACTTGGTCTTTATCAAGGGAAAAACTCTTGGAGATTCTTTTGGAAGATTCCTTCTCCCTTGCTTCTCCCTTGATAGGGAAGAAGCAAGGGAAGCAAGGGAGAAGGAATCCTCCAAAAGAATCTCCAAGAGTTTTTCCCTTGATAAAGATGAAGTGTCGGAACGCACTGGGAATTCCATGGGTGCAGCTGTTTCTTTTTTGACTTTGGTTTCCAGCCTTACAGATGTTTTTTCTGGTCCCTACTGGCACTGTTACATTTTATTCAGCCCCTGCCATCCCTTCCAAATTGTAATAAAGGCATTGTAATAGGTTTGCCCACAGTGTTACTCATGACGGGGGAAATGCTTTCAAGTAAAAGATTGGTAGAGTCTACAATTTAATGTCACATCCCTTTGAATTGTATGTGACTGAATGCACATGTTTTATAACTGTGAAGTTCTAACTGCTAGGCAATACTGCTTTAGTACCCCTGACCACACCCCATTTCCCCTGACCACTGATTATTTGGTGGTTTCCTGGGTGTTAACATGGTTTTCTCCCATGCTAAGGTTGAAATACCTCTCCTAAGGCTTGGCTGCTGGCAGTAAGAGCTTTAAGCTAACATACACAGGTATTTTTTGGTATTTTGGCACTGCCTAGGGATGGATGGATGCCACTGCATCCGTGCTTGGTGCGTACGCCATCAGCTGCCACTTGCCCAGGCGAGCCAGGCCCTGCGAGGGCTCAGCGATCCTTCTGCTTTCATCCAGGCCTGGCTCGCACACATCCTTCCTCCACCCATCCTCCTTTGCAGCCGCCACTTTAACACAAGATGGGGGCTCTTCTTTTTCATAAATCTATTGCTGCACACAATGGTGGCCATAAAGGGCCATTTCTGCAACAATAGACTTACGAGAAACAAGAGCCCTCATCTTGCATGAAAATGGCGGCCGCAAAGGAGGAAGGGCAAAGGAAGGATACACATGAGCAGATGGGACCAGTAAGTCCTCCTGCCCCACCAGCACTGCTGCAGCCATGGTAGCCAGGATGGGGGGAGGAGGAGAAGGGAGCACCTGCCCCCACCAGCTGTCAAGCCCTCACATTCTCCTTCCTTGCAAGGGAAGGGAGGAGGCCTAACTGCCGTTTTGGTGGCCTGCAGTGAGGGGCAAGCTGATCCTGGGCACTGCCAAGCCCTGGGGTGCTTGGCAGCTGGGTCCATCAGCACCCCATGGCTCAGCAAGTATGGCGCGGGAGGCCAAGCACAGAGGAGTCCGCCAGCATCCCAGACCCAGTCGGGTGCCCACAACAACCCTAGCCCTGCACCCTTTTGTTTTCAGCCCTGCTCGCAACTAGAATGTGGCCCCTGAGAGTTTCTCCAAAACTGAATTCAGCCATTAGGCCGAAAAAGGTTCAACACCCCTGTTTTAATGTCTCTTTATTCAGGCACACTGCACAAATTATAGACTGGTGGGGGTGGGGGTTGGCAGAAGCTATTTCTTTTTTTTAAAAAAAGGTTCTTTATTTAACCATCTCTATGTCCCATTAGCTACTCCATGCACTCACTATGCTTTCTACCCTAAGGAAAAAATGTGGGATGTACACTACTTGGTTAACGAAGATATGCATTTCTGTAGGGACTGAGAGACGATTCTTTGGCTTACAGATAGGACGGAACAAGGTTTCCAAATGATTTTAGTCTGAGCTTTGATATTTGGATGCATAGCAAAATGGAGTTTTCAAAGCGCTTTGAAGTGGAATATCACATGATCTAAGGAATAATACATTAAAGCAGCAAAAATAAATAACACCCCAAAAAACCTTCCCTACCCCCTTTTCATAACAGTGCATGTCACCACCATCCCAAATCTATGAGCTTTTCTGTTGCTAACATTATGTGTAGGATGGCGTACAACTACTGCATCGGAAGGCCACCATTACCAGCTCCTGCACAGGAGAAACACAGCACTTGTTCCATCTTTGATGTCTTTCATCAGAAGGCAAATACTGTTTTTTAATTCCAGCAGGCTTTTGCCTTTTGTCTTGTTTGCTGATGTAGGTTTTAACTGGTGGGTTTATTTCTTAACATTATTACTGTGTGTTTAGTTTTTGTAATTTAATCTTGTATTTTCTTCTTCTTATCCCCCTTGAACACTAACATTAGCATGTGGCACAAGGATAAGTAAGCAAGAGGGCCAGAAGTGAAGGTCGATCATTTACAACCATCCTTATTAAGGCTATACCCCCTGACTAAAGTAAGCCCCATTGAACTCAGCGCACTTACTTCTGAGTAGACATGAACAGGATTGTGCTGTATGAGTTCACCATACGTAACCCCAAGTATTTCATTCAAAGAGTGTGTGAACTTTTGTAGGTGATTATTAGCCACTGTTGTGCAATGGTTAGGACTGGATGGACTGCGTGTGTTGGACTGTGTTAGGGAGAGACCTAGGTTCTGCTGCCCACTCTGCCATGAAGCTCATTGGGTGACTTTGGGCCAATCACTGACTCTCAGCCTAAGCTACCTCACAGGGTTGTCCTGAGGATAAAATGGAGAGGATCATGTATGCCTCTTTGGGCTTCTTGGAGGAAAGGTGGGATATAAATGTAAGAAATAAATAATTCACAGAATAGCCATAGAATATTATCATAGAATAGTAGGGTTGGAAGGGGCCCATAAGACCATCGAGTCCAACCCCCTGCTCAATGCAGGAATCCAAGTCAGAGCATCCCTGTCAGATGGCTGTCCAGCCTCATCTTGAATGTCTCCAGTGTGGGAGAGCCCACCACCTCCCTAGGTGATTGGTTCCATTGTTGCATTGCTCTAACAGTCAGGACATTTTTCCTGATGTTCAGCCAGAATCTGGCTTCCTGTCACTTGAGCCCATTATTCTGTGTCCTGCACTTGAGAAGAGATCCTGGCCTTCCTCCCTGTGCCGACCTTTCAAGTACTTGAAGAGCGCTATCATATCTCCCTTCAGACTTCTCTTCTCAAGGCTAAACACGCCCAGTTCTTTCAGTCTCTCTTCATAGGGCAATTAATAAAATGAATATTACCTCCTGCTCTATCAGATGCCTGAGAGGAAGTAAAGCTGCTATAAAAAGTCCTTCCGTTATCTCAGAACTCAGTGGTGCAATGGCATTGTTTGTGGTACCTTGCTATGAAAGGAGCTGACCAGGCTAGGCTTGGCTCACATCCCTACATTGGCTCTGTTCAAACCATTTGACCGTATTCATTTGCCCACAGCTTCAGCAACTGTGGATTATGAAACTGTAGATGATTGCTATGGCCACAGACTCCTCTGTCCTCCCTCTCCTCCCATCTTCCTGTCCTAGATTGTATCTCCTAGTTACATTGTATCTGAAATGGGGAACTCTGTTTTAATGTTAGTTAACAAACCAGGATAATGAGCAGATCTTGGCTTATTATCTTGGTTTGTTAACTGACATTAAGCCAGAGTTCCCTGGTTCAGACAGAACAGAAACGTTTGGCTAAATGCAGCCAGGTTCTCTGCACCAAAGTTGACACATGAGGGCAGGAGGGAAGAGAAGGGTAAAGGGAAAAGTGCTCAGCCCTGGTCCTCATCCGTGGTTTATGAACCCAAGGAGAAATTTCTGGGTGTGGCTATTGTGTGCCCTGTGAAAAGCACTGCAGAGTGTATCACTCTGAATGCACTGCTATAGTTGAAATATAGGTTTACTCAGCAACAACAAAAACACCATTGTGGTTAAGTGAACAGAACTAAAAACTAGGGATGTGCATTTACGAAAAAGGCCAAGCTGGCATTTTTACACAAAATGGCAGCTCAGTGAGGCATTGGGGATCCCTGCACTTGCCCAACCCGGTGCATGCTGAGTCAGGCATCAGGCAAGCACAGGGGTCCACAGACTGGAGTTAGGGGGCAAACAGGGGGATGTCAAAGTGCTGGTATTACATTCAAAGCCCTTAATGGCTTGGGGCCAGGTTATCTGAAGGATCGCCTCCTCCTATATGTGCCTGCCCGGACCTTAAGATCATCTTCAGATACCCTTCTCCGTGAGCCCCTGCCAAAGGAAGTGAGGCGGGTGGCTACTAGGAGGAGGGCTTTTTCTGCTGTGGCACCCCGGCTCTGGAATGAGCTCCCTGGTGAGGTTCACCTGGCACCTACATTGTATTCTTTCCAGCACCAGGTGAATACCTTTTTCTTTTTCTAGGCATTTTAGCGTTTTAGCTCTTAGACTTTTAGCTTTGCTGTTTTAAATCTGTATTTTAAATCCCTGCACTGCTGCTAGGTTTTATTCCGGTTTTATTCTGGTTGTATTGTTTACTGTGGTTTTAATGTTTTATATATTTTGTATTGTTTTATTCTGTGCTCTTTGGTTTTAATTTTTGTGAACCGCCCAGAGAGCTTCAGCTATTGGGCAGTATAGAAATGAAATGAATGAATGAATGAATAAATAAATAATTTTTAAAAAATGTCCGCTGGACTGCACCCCCTTCCCAGGCTCCCACGACATCTCTAGTGTTAGCTTTCATTTCTCTGTAAATGCAGGGGTGGAGAGGGGTGGGAGGGATAGAGTGCAACTGAGTGACTGACAGTTCCACCGTTTAATCATAGGGCATGTTTTACAAGGGGCTTTCCCATCACTGTCCTTTGTGAGCTGTTCTGTACCAAGCCAATGGGAAGGAAGTCTAAGGTTCTGTGTTGTGAGGTGGGGAGCCATGAGTTCAAGTTCTGTTTGCTTATGATTTCAGAATTGTTTGTTTTACCCTTCTCAATGATTAAATTAATCCTCGTCTCAGACCTTTTCCTGCAGTGACAAATCATTCTTTTCAATGCCACCATGATCTAGTATTTTTTAAAAAGCCTCAAATTGGTTTACAATCACTATAACTCTCTAGCCCCTGCACCTATCTTTCTGAAAGCTTCATATTTCTTTCCTGGGGACTCCTCTATGCTGCATCCCATTTTCATACAAAGTGAACAAAAATAACAGGGGGAGAAAAGCGGAGGCAAGTCATTCACACACACCCCAAACTGAAGACTCCCCTTCCACATAAACTGCTGCACTTATCCTTCTGTGGTCCTGAGCCATGTAAGACTCATTTGGATCTGTTATAGGTTTCTCTGACAACCTTAGATTTCAGTGATTTGGATTTTAATACTTGTATGTTCGGGAGGAGGGGGGAAATTGTCCTCCAGATACCTCGTGCCTGCCTGCTGAAACTGAACCTGGACTCTGCAGGCTTAATCTGGGGCTGTCGAACTCCCAAGTTTTGAAGGCAGAAATCCAAATAACTCTCAAGGCCTTTGATCATGTCCCTCAGCCCTGACTGGCTGGCATTACTCATCCTCTGTTGTAGATCAAGGCTGTCAGAATGTGGATGGAATCCCTGGTGTATGGCAGGTGAACCATCAAACGAATGGAGAGACATGTAGAAACCTCCCAAAGGTTCTGATATGATGCTTCCTATGAAGGGTATTTCACATCATATTAGCCTCATTGCTGCTTGTGCATCACCAAGGCAAAAGTAGTCTCTATGATAATGCAGAAAGTGCAACTGTCATGTATTCGGTAATTAACAACTTGTGGTGCTTGAATCTCCCAGTTTATAATCAACTTGGCACATTTATTTTGTTTCTTTCCACACAGAGATCACAATAAATGTGCTTAATTGCTAAATTAACTAAGCTAACAATCTGTGAATAACCCCCTACCCCCCACAAAACCCAACTATGAATATTCTAGATTTTATCCTCATTACCTGGCATCAACGTAAATCAAATTTGACTTAAAGCTTGTAGAAAAATGGTATATGTATAAGGTCCATAATGTAAAACAAAGGAAGTCGAAATAAATGTCTAGGATTGGTAGGATATCTAGTCAGGTTCCCTGTTGTCTGAGTTTCTGGGAAATAACTGCTCCCTTTAAAGAGAGAACAAAATATCGCTAGTTCAAGCCAGTAATTAGCTTCTCTGCCAGGCGAAGGATGGACTGGGGGTTAGTATTTCAACCTTCTGTTTGAACAGAAGGGGATAAGTATTTACCATACTTAGGGATGACAGAGAATTCCGCGACGGATCTTGGTGAGCCCGAATGCCAGTGCATTTGGCCCCCTGAAATCTTTCGCGGAATGAAGCCCCGCCCCCCTGCCCCACGAAAGGCGTGCGGGACAAAGTCCCCGCCGCCCCCACCCCACGAAAGGCACGCGAAACGGAGCACTTACCTGCTCCCGTCCGCATTGCTTTGCGAATGGCGGCCATCCTGCGGCCGCCATTCGTTTCCTCCTCTTCAAGCCGTGATAGGCTACGTAAATACTTTTGTAGCCTATCACGACTAACGCAGGGACGCCATTTGAGTACCTGTGGAGGCCATGATAGGCTACGTAGGTATTTATGTAGCCTATCATGGCAGGGGGGAGAACCCAGCGTACGCAAATGGCGGCGGCTACCGCCATTTGCGTACACTGGGGCTTTTCCCCCTGCCATGATAGGCTACGTAAATATTTACATAGCCTATCATGGCTCAATACAGGGACGCAAATGGCGGTGGCTACGACAGCCACCATTTGCGTCCCTGCAGGGCTGCCCAATGGCCTGATGTCCAGCTGCGGGCGGCCGGAGCCGGCCAGCGGCTCCGCGGCTTGGCTGCAGAGGGGAGCCGGCCAGGCAGGATTCCAGGGGGAGGGACGGAGTCCCTCCCCCTCCCCGTCGAGGTTTCCGGGGGGAGGGACAGAGCGCCTCCCCCCCACCGAGGATTGCCCAGCGCGGAGCCAGGTAGGTGTTTCGTACATCCCTAACCATACTTATGGAGAACTTTGTAATGTTCTCAGTGCTGCATCTTCACATCTAAGTTTTATTTATTTATTTATTTATTGCATTTATACCCCGCCTTTCTCCCTCTCGCAAGGAACTCAAGGCGGCTTACATTACCCTCCTCCTCACCGTTGTATCCTCACAACAACAACCCTGTGAGGTAGGTTGGGCTGAGAGTCTGTGACTGGCCCAAAGTCACCCAGTGAGCTTCCATGGCCAAGTGGGGACTAGAACCCGGATCTCCCGGCTCCCAGTCCGTCACTCTCACCACTACACTACACTGGCTCTCAAGTTCCTTGTTCTTCCTTAGATCTTCCTCTCAAAATCTAGATTTCTAATGAAGTCGGACCTCCAAATACAATTCGATTAACAACATTTTCATTTGCCATTCTGCCACCCCCACTGACTCTTTCTATTTTAGCCACCACGCAGTGTGTGTGTGTGTTTTGTTCCTATTATCTAGTTAAATTCTTGGCAGAGGGATTCATTTGATAGATGAGCATTGCTGTAGCCTCCACATCATTTTAGGTCTTCGGTCATCCATCAGCGGCATGGAAAAATGCATTGAGGAAAGAGGGCAGCTATTAAAAAGAAAATTATATCCTAAGATGTTTGGAAGCCAGAAAGTAGACTTGTCATATTGTTTGGAAGCTGGAGACAAATACTTCTCAAATGTGGGCAAGGGCACTGAGGGAGGCTGCCACAAAGCAATTTAGCAGATAAAAGCCGGTGAGGGTGCACAAGTCGCTGCAGACCAGCTCATATGCTGTTCCTAAACTGATTTGTGATGGAAGTTGAGATTACATTAAGACATGTTGCAGTCATTCGCTAACACTAACATCCAGTGCTCTGTCAAGGTCCTTTATTCACTGTCCTATGGTGGAAGATATATCCTCTCCTTATTTTTGCTGCTACTCTTTATGAGTGGCCTTATTTTTGTCCAAGAATTTGGGCAGTTTGTCTCTAGAATAGCCACTGGCATTGCTAATTTCTTTCTTTTTTCCTTGTTAAGTATTTGTTTTTATTTTTAAAACATTTGACTTAAGGATAAATCCAAAGCTTACACAGGTCCTTTTTTAAATAAATAAATTTGTAGGTATCACTTAACATTGTTAATTCTAAGGATGACTCACACATGCCCACAAGGTCATTTCTTTACACTTGTTTATTGCACACTGGATGACCCACTGCAAAGATGTGAACTCCCTCCACTGTAAGTCTTCAGTTTGAATGTTCTAGTGTAAGGGAAAAACTGGAGGCTAAAATTTCTGGGTCCCAGGTATTGGATACCTAGGCACACCCTCAGTTTGGCTCTGATGTGGTAGGTGAGGTTCCTTTGGGAACTAAGATCAGAGTGATCACATTCACCCAGATTTACTTAAATTCTGCAAATAAGAATTAAAACAATGACATAAGCTAAATGCATCTATTAAAGAAATATTAAAAAATAAGATTAACAAGCACACAAACCTTCAGCTAGAAAAGCAAAGATAAAAATAATACACTTCTAGCAGCTCTGTTTGGTTACCATTCATACAAGTTCTTTTACCAGTAAAAGGGACCC
This sequence comes from Heloderma suspectum, assembly GCF_057233095.1. Lineage (NCBI taxonomy): Eukaryota > Metazoa > Chordata > Lepidosauria > Squamata > Helodermatidae > Heloderma > Heloderma suspectum. The sequence continues at coordinate 326,233,061 of NC_139459.1, read as the reverse complement.
TTTCCTAAAAGAGAGACCCCAATCCCTTCCATGTCCAAACCTAAATACCCCTCTATCTTGATGTCTTCCAATCTAATACATATTCCAATACATTATCTTTTCCATCAGACCACGTCACTTCATACGTGTATTCTTGTGACACATTTCCCAGCAATTTCCTATCTCTGACACATCTTGTTTACTCCAAGAATGCCTCAGTTCCCGTTTCCTGTGGTCAAATGACTCCCTTTTCCTTCCCCTTTTCCTAAAACCAATTGGAACCAGCTCTGTTCTTCACTCTCCAAATGTCCTGTGATAACCTTCTACTTAGAACCACCTCATCCTTAGCTTCATCTGATAGCATACATTGATGTCAATTGAACCCCTTATCCCATTACCTCTCTAAGGTCTGGCAGGCATCTAACATACCCCTTTCCCTACTTGCTCTGTTGCATCCTATCCATTAAATCCATAACACACCCCTGACCCTTGTAAAGATACCCCCCCTTGATACACACATACTCCCCAAACCCCGCAATATCCTTTCACTGCGTGTGGTACTATATATGTGCTGGCACATTCACATCTGCATGCTTGCATTTGAGTTGTAGTCATCATCAAGTGTTGAATATGCATGTGTGAGCCAGCCCTAGTATACAATACAAAATGAGTTCACACAGGCTGCAATATGATCATCACAGATGGAGAACATTCAATAACGTTTCACATCAGCTGAAATGCAGTGCTTTTCAGTGGTTGTACATTCAAGGGGGATTGATATGACCCTCCACTCATGTCAGAAAAACATGTGAGGGGGTGCCACATGGGCTGGCCACACCCACTCCCACCACTGATACACCTTGCTGCCATGTTCCTCACTGCTGATGAACCCAGTGGTCATGCCACCATCCACCACATGTTTAGAACACATTGGAAAGGGCTGTACATACTTACCAATGTACCTGCATAGGGCTCCTCCACATCAAGGGGGGAACCAAAGGCCTTCCTTGCATAGAGTTCTATGTATGTATATCAGTACACATGTTGAGTTCCTACTGGAGCATTCCAAGCATGCAGATGGCAGGGGGTTGGGTTCTCATGTGTATCAATATTGGGGCACAGCTAGCCCTCACACCCCCATGATCCCCCTCACATTTTCTTTCAATGCATGGGAAGGGTCATGTAAACTCCCTTCCACTGTTATCTGTTGAGTGTAGAGTAATCAAGTGCAAAGAAACCAACTTATGTATGTGAATAGAGATTATTTGTGATCTACTTCCATTCAAAAGTGCAATGTTTGAGATATTAAAGCTTCATTTGTAATGTTGCATCTATGATATTACAGTGATAACCCATATATGATGACACATATAAGTTGCCATTGTCAAGCAATGAACTTGGTTGATGTGGTTAGTATTCTCATATATACTTCCAGATACGGATGTATGGACTGTGTAAAATCCTCTCCATCGGTGTTCCGCGGTTTGTCAGGCACATTTTGTTCCATCATCTGCTCACAGACAGATGCATTTTTTCCCCGTCCTGCAGAAAAATACACAAATAATTATGTAAGAGGTTTCATAATAATTTACATAAGTTACCTTAGTACATAACGTTTAGGGTATTGTCCCCCATTCCATTCAACTTTTCCTGAGCAGAAACGTGCATTTTTTTCCCCTACAAATAAATATGCGTAAATTTCAGGAAAGCAAAGAAAAGGATCCAGAAGACCATGGACTCTGCGCGGCCTGAGGGGGTTGCTCCGCAGTGGATTCTGTGGGTCGGGATTCTTAGAAATCTGAGCTCATTTTAGTCCATCTCGAATTTCTTCAGCATCCCTAATCCCAGATAGAGACATATTGCTCCAGTGTTTGTGATACTGCTTTTAGCAGCCATTGACCTTGGGCCTTGCACTCAGATGCATAAACCATTTAAGGTCACATAGTTACTCTCCAGATGGCTTAGTCCTTTTAACTACAATTCGATTAGAACATTTTAAGGGCCTATTGTGCACCTCTTAGTAGTGTTTTGGGATGGAAACTGTTTTGATTCCTCTGTGGGATGACCTTTGCTGAAAGAAAGACAAGCAGAATGTGACCCTGTTGATTCTCTTGGACCTCTCAGTGGTTGTCGTTACAGTCAACCAAGATATCCTTCTCAATACAATGTCTGAGCTTGGTGTTGAAGATACTGCTTTGCAGTGTTTCTACTTCTGCAGTTAACATTTTTAACTTTGTTGTTTGAAAATTTGTGGTCTCTTTTCTTTTAGGGTTACCCACCCCACATCTAATAGCCAACCCCCACACTATGTAAAAGTAGATACTTGAGATCCAAGGAGTTTTAAGTCTTGCCTAGTGGAGGCAGCCAGAGATGAGGGAAAAGATTTCCACCTAGTGACAGTGGAAAACACCACAGGAAGAGGGAGGCAAAAAGGAGTGGTGCACACTAATTTGCCTGGGTTTTCCTTCCACATACTGAACAGGGGGGTGCTGGTCTGTGATATGGTTCTTTCTATATGGTCCTGGGCTTGTCATATTATCCCAGTGGTACAGAGGAAGTAGGGATGTCCGTCGTTTGCAAATATAGCCCTTTGGGGGCCTGACAGATTCCTGCTGCCTGCCTGGCTCAGCTTGCATTGAAGAGCCAAGCTGTGGGTTTTCCGGAAATCTGAGAACTTGGTGGGGGGTCATAACTAGAATTTTGAAGAAATTGCATCCAGAATTTGCATAATTTGTGCAAATGTCAGCCATAAATTGCACAAATTACTAGGGCTGTGCACCGCTTCGGCCCGAGACCTGAACCCCAAGTCGAAGTGGGCTGCTTCAGGTCACTTTGTGCCCCTTCCGAGGTGAAGTGGAGGGGGCACAAAGCAACATGGAGTGGGTCGGGTGGCTCTCTCAAGCACTTGGTGAACTTCAGAGCTTCACCCCCCCCAGCCCAGCCCCCCCCCCGGTGCCTCCAGGTCCTTACCTGAGCCACCTTCTCTGCCACTGCCACTGCCTTCTCCTTGCCACAGCCACTTTCTCCGCCTCCTCTCTGCCGCCTTCTCCGCCACTGCCTCACCACCACCCGCCACCACTGCCGGCCACCGTGCTGCCACCGCTGCCTTCTCTGTCGCCACACCTGCTACTACCTTCTCCGCCGCCACCACTGCCTGCTCCTGAGGCCTGGATCCACAGTGACTCTTCTCGCAGGGAGTTGACATTTTTAAAATGGCAACTCCTTGGAACTTCCAGGGGCTTGCCATTTTAAAAATGGCAACTCCCTGCAAGAAGACGAGTCACCGCATGTCCAGGCCTCAGGAGCTGGGGGCCGTGGCCATGGAGAAGGCAGGGGCAGCGGCGGTGAAGGCAGAGAAGGTGGTGGCTGTGGAAGAGGAGGAGGAGGCGGTTCAGGTAAGGAGCTGGGGGGTTGTGCAGAGGTGTCGGGGGGACCTGAAGTGGGGTTCACCATCTGAATCTGGCTTTGGGTTCAGGGCCGAGTTGGGTTGGGCCCTCCCAGAATCTGCCCGAGCCTAATCAGGCCCATCTCAGAAGCCACAAAGCGGCTTCCACATTGGATCGGGGGGTCCCTGCACAGCCCTGCAATTTACACAAATCATGGCTGAAATTTGCACAAATTAAGCAAATCACGGTCACAATTTACCAAATTAAGCAAATTACAGCCACGATTTTTGCAAATTATGCAAATTGCAGTGCAATCTGCACAACTTTCTATTTATGCGGGGGGGGGACAGAAAACCTACGAGCTGGCGTGACTCGATCCAGATCGAATTGGGCCAGTTCATGGGGAGGCAAGACGAAATCTGGGGGGCTGAGCTGATGAAAGCTCAACAAGCTCCACTTTCCAGACAGATTTCTCCCACATCCCGAAGAGGAAGGAGCAGCACTGCTACACTGAGGTGATGTAAGAAGTCCGTCCCGGTGAGCAAACTGCATTTGCCTTTCTGGATCAAATGTCCCCAGTGTTCTCTTCTTCCATATTGAGCTTCTGGACATCCTTCCCATCTTCCCATCATCTCTTTTATCACCTGTCCAGTCCTGCTGTAATTACTACCTATGTTCAACTACAAAATTATTTCCAAAGCATGCCAAAATGTTTTGGGTGCAAAATCTTACACAGTTTTACACTCTGGCCAGCCATATAGCCTGTTGATGCTGCAATCTGTACTTCCAGTGCAAACCGTTGGGTTGGAGGGAAATGTTCCCTAGAGGAAGACTAGCAGAGCTTTCTGGCATTCCCTGGGATGGTACCATGAACAGGATGAAGACAGGGGTATGGATGGTCAGTGCAGTTCAGCCAATAATAGACCCAAGTTGAAAGCATTACAGATTCAGTTACATTTGCTATATAGAAGAACAAAGAGACCGATACAATTTAAGGCGACAATATGAGGATACAATATAATGTGAGCCAAATATAATATAATCTCAATATAATGTGAGATTCATCAGGTCTTCAAGCCAAAGTACTCACAATGAGGGAGAATCCTATTTCCCCATATATCTGTTTTTACTTAAAGATGGGCATTCCGGTTTTTTGATGCCCATCCCATGAACTTGGGAAAGGGACAGGACTACCTAATAACTAAATTCTCAGAGCCCAGAGCAGTCAGTATTTCTGCATTATCTGAACTTATGAGCTGCTAGTTCAGAATCTCAACTATTCTTTGTCTTCGTTTTATCAAGTACTATCAATGTGCATGGCGGTTTACAGAGTTTTGTAAACAAACAAACGAGACAGCTGCCCATCTCAAAGAAGCTCACAATCTAAAATTGACAGTGTGGAAGATGACAGAAGCCCCTACCAGATGTTACATTCATGGAGAAGGAGAGGAGGATACCTTGTCCCCACTCACAGCATCCAGCCATCCACATGTTTAACTTTACAGAGCCTCTGTGTACAACTGTATGCATACAGGGCTCTCTCCCCACACAGTTGGGCACTCAAGGTTAATACATGCCTTCAACATAACATCTCAAGAGTCCTAGAAGAGGGATAGGTGACAGGAAAGGGACAGAGAAAGAAAGGAGATGCTTGGATGACATTAGGTGAGAATTTTGTTTCAGTTCAGTTTTGATTTAAAAAAAAATTACCAGAATTTGCAAAGTTTTCCATATTTGGGTGAAAAAGAACTGGAGATTTAAAAAAAAAAAAAATTCAAATGCAAGAGAAACCAGAACTGACAGATTCATCCATCCAAGGCCAGGGCTTACAGTGCTTTGGTCTTAAAAATCTGGGTTTGAATTCCTGTGGTTTCAACCATGTTAGTGCTGAATTAGGGTTGCCACCTCCTTTTTCTGACAGGCTTCTCATTTTTAATAGCTATATGGCAGTCAGGTACATAAGGTCCTCTCCATGCTGAGAATAACTGTACCTACTGAATTTGGTCAGTGCAGATGGGTGAAAATTTAGTTTCAGTTCACTTTTGATAAGATTTACCAACATCTGCAAACTTGAGATTTAGAAAATCTAAATACAGGACAAAGTGAAACTGACAGATTCACCCATATCTACTTGGATTTTACTCATGTAGTGTAATGAATGTAAACAAATGAACTTGCACATAATTCACCTTGGTTACAGGTGAGATCATCGACATCAGCACAAGGTTACAAGGAGTTGCCATTGCACCAGGTGGACTAGACCCTATCTCTATCCCCACATCTGGTAGAGCTCCATCCATTGGTGCTCCCATTCTAATGCTTCTTCTTGCCTCTGTTGTGGCATGGGTGGGGTGCATCCTGGTGCATATGATCCTAATCACTGAGAGTAAAACTGACAGAACCCTGTGTGAGTGTCTCTGTATTTTTTAAAAGTGAGATAGGAGATAAGATTGTTATTTATTCATGCCAGGGCATATATGAGTAGATCAGTGTATCTACATAGCATAGTGGTTTTCAATTTATAGAAGTATGCATCAGCAGGTCAAGAATATCAAGTACATCAAGAACATTACACACACACACACACAAACACACACACACACATGTGATATTTGCCTCATGCATCAACACAGTTTTCTAGCAAAGGGAGGTACTTTGAAGATGACTGTCAAATTTAATTTCTGGGGATCCCAGACATGCTAGGAAGAGTTTCTGGGGAAGGCAAAATTGGCAGTTATATTTTCTGGCAACTCTCAGTAGACAGATACTGTTGATGGGCTGTTGACTCCCAACTGATAAAAGCCGTCACAGGAGGTGAGTGGTCAATAGGAGACACTTGGATGTCACTCTCTGTGCAAAAGGAACAAAGCATCCATTGTTGTTGCTGTTTTCCCTCTGGCTCCTCTGTGACATCATCAGAAGTAGAAACCGCTTTGTTCAGGAGCAGCTCCTTTCGTTTTTGTAAAATCGTTTTGTTAAGTGCTCAGTTAAAATTAAAACGCCCACATGGTTTAACTTCATGTGGAAATAATGGAATGCTTTCAAATGTATCTTGTTTCGGGGTGGATTTCAGTTGTATTTTTCTCTGCTAGCAGATGCTTGCAGCGAAGAGAAGTGGCCAGAGGTGGGGGTGGGAACATGCTCCAACTGATCAAGGTCATCTTTATAAAGCAAGAGTCAGATGCAAATCTGACACACACAGCTTGTAGACAAACTTCAAGGAGGTTTCCTAGCCCAGTTTCTCAGACTTGCTTAGTGACACTCTGTTGCTTGTAGTTTGTGCCCACCATCTTGTTTCACAAAATACAGCTGAAAACTAAAGTGGAAGTCAGCCATGGGAGGGGGATTCTTAATCCTTTTCTGTATCACATACGAGTTCCTATATTTCTTCCCTTACAATGCCAGTCCCAGGTTTGGGTGGCCATTGGGCAGGCTACTTTGAGAGGAAATCCCGCCCCTGAGTGGGCGGCCTTCTCACCACCGCTGCCACTGCTCATTTGCTTGCCTATCCCTCTCTCCTAATCAGCACAACCTCCCAGATGAAGACAACAAACTGTGTGGAAATTACTGCTCCCTTTCCTTGTTCACTGCTTCCTCACTCAGAGAAGACTTGTGAACGCGCTAGCCAGGAGCAGCAGGGCTGAAACACCCCAGGGAGTGGCAGTGGGACCCTCCCTGGGACACAGGACTCAGTAGGTGCCTGGCAATGGCCCTGCTCGTATGGCAAAATGTAGTATGGGAGGGGCCATGGCTCAGTGCTAGAGCCCCTACTTTGCATGCAGAAGGTCCCAGGTTCAATCCCCAGCATCTCCAGGTAGGGCTGGGAAGGAAGCCTGCCTGAAGCTCTGGAGAGCCGCTCCAGTCAGTGTCAATAATACTGGATTAGACCAACGGTCTGACTCAGTATAAGGTAGCTTCCCACATTCCTAATTTTTAGCAGAAAAATAATGCGAGAGCAAAGGGTTAAGAATCTCTTCAGCCTGTCACACTAGTCCCCTGTTTTAATTTACATCTTTGCTGATACTCATGAGCATCCGCACAAATTTTTCCAAGGGGAGAGGGGCAAAGCTTCAGCACACAGCAGTTTGTAGGTGTAATTCATGTGTGCAGCACACCCCGCTTCAACACACCTGTGTATTTTTTATTTTTTGGTATATGCACTTTGTTGCTTAGTGTCACGTTCCATGACATATAGGGCTTAATCACACAGAGCTTTTATCCCGCGATTGAGATTGCTCCGAGACTGCTCCTTCACGGAAGTTTGTGGGCTCTTCACATGATGCCGTGACCCTGCCGTGACCCTCCAGGGCGTCTCCTGCACTAAATGGCCTTTGTTCCATTTTTAAATAGATTGCAGATAATGAGCTATCAGATTACCCCCTTGTGTTCCACTTCAGTTTCCTCTGTGAACAGAGTTAAAGTGGCAAGAAGAGGAGCGAGATCAATGAAAGAGAACGGAAGACTCCGATACGGGGAGAAGGGGGGGAAGGGGGGGGAAGGAAGCAGGTGAAAAAGGGAGTCGTCGTGATCCTGCATGTAAAATGGAACCAGAAAGCCCCGTTTTAAATGCAGGATTTTAGGCTTGTGTAGAAATGCCCTTAGAAGCCTACACAGAGTAGTAGAAGTTCCTGGGAACTGAACAGCACTAATGCAGAAGAGTGTTGTATTCAAGAAACATCACGAACGCCAACAAAACTTTATTTGGAGTGAGCGATAAATAAAACATACACCTAAGAACAAGAGGGGAAACCCCCAAAATGCATGAACACAGTACAGATGTCTTAAGAATATTGTATCGAATATTTTATGCCCTTATCATAACATTGAGAACTTCACATGACTCATCCTAGAATGATTTCTTTCATCTTGGAAATGTTGGCAAACAATCTCTAGAGCAGTGTTCCCCAACCTGGTGCCCTTCAGAAAGGGATGTCAAAGACATCCGCAACAGATTCCAATGAGTTTGGATTGCGAATTCCACAGTGGGCCAGGTTTTTTCCGAGTTGTGCAGATTCCATGGACTTGAGGACCAGTTTTTTTACTTTTGTGGGGGATTTCTGCATATGCACATTAGTGCAAATGTGCATTTGCAAGCAGGAAGAAAATTCTTATACATCCCTAAAAAAAAGTGATTTCATCAATGAGCAGACAATAAAATGAAAGATGCCTGACAATCTGTGAAACACAGATGGAACAGATTTAACAAAATCCGTATCTACCTCCATATGCTTTAGACTACAGTTCCCAGCATTCCTGACCATTGGCCATGCTGGGTAGGGTTTATAGGAGTTTGGGGTTCTAGAGGAGCCTGGACTACTCACTTTACTTTTCACATTGTTTTTAGCCAACCCAGCTAACAATACAAGTTTTGCATGGCTTGAATTTTGAACGACAGCAATGTTCTTTTGGAATTGCCTATCCCCACCCCACCCCCTGTAATTGCACATTTCATGTATGGTTGCACATTTTTAAAAGCTCTGATAGAATCAGAGCACAGGTTCACCATTTCTGGTAGATCTGGGGACTGAGCAGTGACAAGGCCTGGACACTGGATCTACCATGATAGGTAGTCCTGGCCTCTGTGAAATGTTTATACCAAGTCTACCTTTCTGTTCTGTGTTGTTTCTCAGTGGGTAGACCTGGTGTTTGAACAATGTCTTCCCACTCACATCTGAAACCCTCAATTCTTTCTCTGACTCTTTTCACACTTGTACTGACTGGCCTTTGAGCCAACAGCCATTATAGGAGTGAAAGGCATGGTTAATGGGGCGGGGGGGGGGGTTTGACTTGCTCAGCTTGCAGCTCACTCCTAGGCTATGCTCTGTAGGAAACACACAATAGATTCAGATTCACACAATAACCTTCGCAACAGAGTTATTTGTTACCATAATACATGAAGAAACACTATCTTCTGTGGAGCTGCAAGGCACACTGTCTCAGCTACAAGGCCTGCACTTAAGAGATGGGGAGAGATGGGGAGAGGCTCCACGTGGGCCTCCTCTATCCCTTAATAAATTGCACTGCTGCTACAGTCAACTTCACATCCCCACCTGCATTTACCTAAAACACCAACACACCAGGAGACGGGGCTAGTTCTACACTGCTGCTTTCTAGCGGTATTGAAGTGCACTGATAACTGTTGGGGCACATTTTGATATACTGCTTTTGTAGTGTTATTTCCTGCTTTTTATTCCACATTATTCAATATATCACAACAAAAGTCACTGTGTGTCCTATGAGGTATAAATGCGCAAGAGGGATATAGCATTACCGTGATGGGATCATAATGACATAACACAAGGTGTAGATCTGGCCTGGATAACAGCAGTGGAGTTAGGGGTGTTAGAGAAATCCGCCGCGGATTCAAATGAGGCCAGATTCTTTGGAATCCGGCCTCAGGAATCTGCAGCGGATTGGCACCGCTTACCTCCACTCCAGGAGGATTGGAGGTGGAACGGCACTCAGCTGCTTCTTCCACCGGAGCCGTTCGCCTCCTCCGCGCTGATAGCCATTTGTGGGTTTGGGGGGGGGGGGTTAAATGGTGATCGGCATAGGTTATACATCTATGTGTGCATAGGCTTATACGCAAGATTCATGGCTCAATTTTGCGTATGAGTCTATGGGCACATCCTGCCGATTTTAAAAAATGGCGATCAGCAGGCTGAGCCCATAGACTTATACGCAAAATAGAGCCGTGAATCTTGCGTATAAGCCTATGGACACATAGACTTATATGCAAGATTCACAGCTCTATTTGCATATAAGTCTATGGGCACATCCTGCCGATCGCCTTTTTTGTTTTTAAAGAAATGGCGATCGGCACGGAGGAGGTGAATGGCTCTGGCCAGCAAGGTAAGCGGCCCTATAGCTGGTGCGGCTCTGTGGAATCCTCATGGAGTGGAGCTGCTCCGGAGGATTCCGGGGGGAGGAACAGATCACCTTCCCTCCCCCCCACGGATTCCCCCACCGGAACGGACGGTGGGGAATCCATACACCCCTAACTGGAGTGCATTGCAGAGTTCTCTTCCACTACTTGAAGCAAAATGGGAACTACATCAATACTGGGCTACTTTGCCAGACTACTTTGCCAGACTTTCTCAGCCACAGCCCAGCTTTTTGTTAATAATGATGACCATTTAATAATGATGAACTTTATCTGCACATATTGTCAGGGTAATTTTTTAATGTTTATAAACTCAGGGGGGAAATTTATTAACAAGACCTGAGTTAGAAAGATCATGAAGTCCTGTCTTTTCTTTACCTTTTGGTTTTTTGGTAAATACACTACTGCCCAAACTCAGCTATACTCAGCTCCTGGATTTCCACATTATATTTTATGAGGCTGCAACTACTTCCTAACAGGGAAGACTCCCAAAAGGATTAATACACCCAGAAGGGTTAATGCACCCAGTTTCTATTTATTCACTAGCTAAAAAGATTGAAAGGCGGGAGCAGGCTAGTTTCTCACAAAATGAATGGGCAGAATAGTGGCTGCACGTTTTGCCTCATATCTCTGGTTCTACAATGGCTAGAGATTTTTTTAAAAAAATAAATAATTAAACCTGGGAATCTGGAGATTGTGGCTTCTCTGGGGAAGGGGCAACTGCACCCCCTTGCCCCTTCCTGCAGGCACCAATGCTGTTATGTTTTGTAAAACAAAATGATTTTCAAGCCTTCCCGTTGAAACATCCAGTATGTTACTGACTCACTAGTAGCTCTACTTGTAGCTAACTGTATGCATTAGAACTCCTCACAAAATAGCATTGATCTTCTCTATTTTCCTTGTATCTAACTACATGTTAATTTGACCAGATAAATGCTATCCCAGATCTTTCCCAGCCAAGGCAATTCTACAGCAATTAGGGTGCAATTCTATGCAGAAAACGTCCTACAGCTCCCAGCATGCCCCAGCCAGCCATTTTTTTCTGTCTAAACATGCACAATATTGCGCTATTAGACTGCAATCAATCCTAGACACACTTTCCTGGAAGTAAGTCCCACTGAACTCAATAGGACATATTTCTAATTAGACATGCATAGGATTGCACAGTTACAATCCACAATAAACTAGAAAAGTTTGTTGTAGTTCTTAATTGTTGTAAAGCTGCTTTGGGGAATCCATTGGGGAAAAGGATTAAAATGTTTTAATAAATAATGAAATGAGGTATAGACTACATCATCTGTTTCTTTCCTAGCTGACATGTCCTGAAGAGAATTTGTCTGGTAATTTGTTCAGCTATGTCAAATTTTCTGTCTTCAAAGTGAATATTTGAAATTAGAGAGTATCTGGTGCAGCCCTCTGTGACTGATAGAAACACAGGGGGAACGAAGTCAGTATTGCCAAGATTTTGTAAAAACCATGAAGGGAGGTTGTTTTGTTTGTTTGTTTGTTTTTCCAAGGTGGCTTTTCTGAAAAATATGGCCTGCCTATTCTCTTGTACATTTGTACTCAGGTCTTTAAAAGTATATATTTTCCACATACGCACACACACTTAAATATATAGCTAACGATTTCTTTGTGAACATTCAGATTTTGTTCAGATCTTGAGAGTAACCCATGTGTGCAGTTCTGAAAATCTGATCTACCACTGCTTTGGTATCTGTGACTATCACATACGAGAATTTGCAACACTCCTAGAATCTGACAAATCAAATCATTTTAATGAACCACAGCAAACAGCTCATGTTGAAACAGCTGTAAGCACAAAATGCAAATCATGTTTGTTGATAGCTTATGCTCCAGAGAAATAATCTTTCTAGGACTGCTTTATTATTTACAATAGTTTTGAAAATTTCATTTTTGTCAACATTGACAGATGCCATCCATGAGTAATACTTATGCTTACGATATATGCGGAAAATGCTAAACATTTGCCAAGAGATCTTATGTTTGTGAGCTGATAATGTGGTTGACAAATGGGTTTAACAATATCCAGTCATTTTGGAGCAGTCAGCTGAAATTTACATGAGGTCTGTGGCATAAGAGCGCAAAGGAAGGTCAGAAGAATATGAATGAAAAAGAAATAAAAAGGACTGGCTCCAGAGACTAGTGGTGTATAATAAAGGCATGACAATGGATGATTAATTATATTTTAGACTCAGATAATTCCCTGTGAATGAATAGCTGATAGAAGTTTCTAACCTTTCCTGTCGTAATTAAATGAGAGATATCATAATTGTAGCAGAGTAAAGAGGCTTTCATCCCTAAAACAGTGCTAATATACATATTTAAAAATGGGTTAATATGATTATTTAAAATAAGCAGTGCTCTTCTGTAAGCACAGAGTCAGCAGGAAAGAAAGCAAATGACAAGAACAAGAGTTAAACTGCTGAATAAATGAAACAAGGTTCTGGCAAATTCTTTAACACTGTACATCACAGTAGCTGCAGCATGAAGTGTAGATTTTCATGAGTGGCATGCAGACTCTAAGGAATAAGTGCAGCACTGCTGCATGAAACTAAGAGTACATCTAGCATCTTGTCTTGCACCTTATCTTCAGCAGTAGCCTGAAACTGGCTGTGGAAAACAAATGTTTACCTTGTTGTGAATGTCATGCCCTGATTTATTACATTTTCATTCTGGCCCATCTTCAAGAATTTCAGGGAGTCTAGTCCCCTACATAGGTGCAATTTTGTACCCAGCTAGACCCCATAATGAAGAGAAGAATCTGGCTTTTTGAATTTCAAAGGAGCAACAACGTCTATTAAACATTAGTAGAGATTTTGAAGATGCTTCAGGGTGCTCACCAAACAGGTTTCCTTTTTTCTTCTGCTTGAAACCACACTGAAACTGCCTGACAATAATTCTGTCTTTTGAACCCATCCCAATACAGCCTTGTATACAAGGCAGGGTGGCCATGTGTCCTAATTTAAAGAGGACAACCCTCTATTTAAAGGACTGCAAGAAGCTGTATTTGAAGGAAACCTCCATTTGAAGAGTTGTCCAGTTCAAGAAGAGAGAGAACTAGGGACCTTGAAGTTGCTCATCAACAGTAAAAGGTTCCTTTTACTCTTTGCTCCATTTATTTTAACCCAGTTGCTCTTGATTTGGCTACCAAGCTCATCCTCCTGTATTTCTGTGCAGAGAGATGCTCTTCAAAATTTTTATTAATGACTTGGAGGAGGAGGTGCAGGGAATGCTGATCAAATCTGCAGATGACACAAAATTGGGCAGGATAGCTAATACCTTGGAAGGAAGACAGAAACAATTCAAAGTGGTCTTGATAGACTGCACATAGGAAAAAGAAACCAAATGCACAGTTACAAGATGGAGGATACTTGGCTCAACAATACTACAAGCGAGAAGGATCTTGGAATTGTTGTACATCACAAGCTGAATATGAGCCAACAATATGATGTGGCTGCAAAAAGGTCAAATGCTATTTTCGGCTGCATTAATGGACGTATAGCTTCCAAATCCCGTGAAGTACTAGTTCCCCTCTACTCAGCACTGGTTAGGCCTCATCTGGAGTACTGTGTTCAATTCTGGGCACCATACTTTAAGAAGGATGCAGACAAACTGGAGAGGGTTCAAAGGAGGGCAATGAAGATGATCAGGGGACTGGAAACAAAGTCCTATGAGGAGAGCCTGAAAGAACTGGGCGTGTTTAGCCTTGAGAAGGTAAGACTGAGGGGAGATATGATAGCGTTCTTCAAGTACTTGAAAGGTTGACACAGAGGGGAAGGCCAGGATCTCTTCTTGATCATCCCAGAGTGCAGAACATGGAATAATGGGCTCAAGTTACAGGAAGCCAGATTCCGGCTGAACATCTGGAAAAACTTCCTGACTGTTAGAGCAATACGACAATGGAACCAATTACCTAGGGAGGTAGTGGGCTCTCCCACACTGGAGGCATTCAAGATGAAGCTGGACAGCTATCTGTTAGGGATGCTCTGACTTAGATTCCTGCATTGAGCAGAGGGTTGGACTCGATGGTCTTATAGGCACCTTCCAACCCCACTATTCTATGATTCTATGAACCAAAAACAACTTTGAACAGTCAGTCATATCTAAAGACACATCCACAATCTGATTAAAGCTTATCATGTGCTGCCAAATGCCTGGGATCTCATACATACAGTAGTATGAGAATTTCATTTGTGTTTGCAAAACAGTCAAACAAGCCCCATTCCCAGCCCCAAACATGAATGTGTGCACATTTGCAGAGAGCTCATAATATGCATTTACTGAATTGGGGGAAAGTGCATATTTTCCCTATCAAAACACACATTTTTCCTGATGGGAAAAGAAATGCTTGTGTTTGGGAAAGCGATTGAGGTGAACCAGGTTTCGGGGGGCAGGGTGAGATTCAGGGAACCTCAGCAAGCTTGAACATCATGTTTCCCATACCTACCACAGAGTGAGAGCCATGTGATTTCATTCCACCATTTTGGGACTGGTGTTTATGAAGACCAGACTTGTGGCCCATGTTTGTTATGGTTTTTCAGTTGTTAAGTCGTGTATGACTCTTCGTGACCCCATGGACCATAGCACGCCAGGCCTTCCTGTCCTGCGCACTCTCCCGGAGTGTGCTTAAGTTCATATTCATTGCATCGGTGATGCTATCTTATCTAGTCATCTCATCCTCTGCTGTCCCCTTCTCCTTTTGCCTTCAATCTTTCCCAGCATCAGGGTCTTTTCCAGTGAGTTTTCTCTTCGCATTTGGTGGCCAAAATATTTGAGCTTCAGTTTCAGTATCTGTCCTTCCAATGAGCACTCAGGGTTGATTTCCTTTAGTATGGACTGATTTGACCTCCTTGCAGTCCAGGGGACTCGTAAGAGTCTTCTCCAGCACCACAGTTCGAAAGCATCAATTCTTCGGCACTCAGCCTTCCTTATAGTCCAGCTCTCACAGCCATACGTTACTACTGGGAAAACCATAGTTTTGATTAGATGGACCTCTGTCGGCAAGGTGATGTCTCTGCTTCTTACTATGCTGTCTAGGTTTGCCATAGCTTTCCTCCCAAGGAGCAAGCGTCTTTTAATTTCATGGCTACAGTCACCGTCTGTGGTGATCTTGGAGCCCAAGAAAATAAAATCTCTCACTGCTTCCATTTCTTCCCCTTCTATATGCCAGGAAGTGATGGGGCCAGATGCCATGATCTTCGTTTTTGTAATGTTGAGTTTCAAACCAGCATTTGCACTCCCCACTTTCACCCTCAACAGGAGGCTCTTTAGATCCTCTTCGCTTTCTGCCATTAGGGTGGTATCATCTGCGTATCTGAGGTTGTTGATAATTCTCCCGGCAATCTTAATTCCGACCTGTAATTCATCCAACCCAGCGTTTCTCATGATGTACTCTGCATATAAGTTAAATAAGCAGGGTGACAATATGCAGCCTTGTCGTACTCCTTTCCCAATTTTGAACCAATCAGTTGTTCCATGTCTGGTTCTTAATGGTGCTTCTTGACCCTCATACAGGTTTCTCAGGAGACAGGTAAGGTGGTCTGGTACTCCCATCTCTTTCAGAATTTGCCACAGTTTGTTGTGATCCACACAATCAAAGGCTTTAGCGTAGTCAATGAAGCAGAAATGGACATTTTTCTGGAATTCTCTTGCTTTCTCCATGATCCAGCGAATGTTGGCGATTTGATCTCTAGTTCCTCTGCCTCTTCGAAACCCAGCTTGTACTTCTGGTAGTTCTTCGTTCACATGCTGCTGAAGCCTAGCTTGTAGGATTTTGAGCATAAACTTGCTGGCATGTGAAATAAGTGCAATTGTACGGTAGTTTGAACACAGTGTATAGTTCTTCTGTGTATTCTTTCCACCTCTTCTTAATCTCATCTGCTTCTGTTAGGTCCCTGCCTTCTTTGTCCTTTATCATGCCCGTCTTTGCACAAAACGTTCCTTTAGGGTGTCAGAGAATTTCTCGCCGAAACTTCGGGGGGCCGAGAGCCAACGTATTCAGCCCCCCGAAGTAGTTTCGGGGAGAAATTCTCCGCACCCCCCCCGCACCCCGCACCTAGGGGTGCACGAAAGTCCCTTACCTGTCCTCGAAGCTTTTCACGGTGGGGGGGAGGCGCTTCGCTGCTCCCCCCGCGAAGTTCAGGCCGGGGGGGGAGGATTCCCGTCTCGCCCAGCCGAAATTCAGGCTGGGGGGGAGGCTTCCCGCCTCGCCCGGCCAAAATTCAGGCCGGGGAGGAGGCGCCTCGCCTCGCCCGGCCGCGAACTAAAAAGTTAAAAAAAAAAACGCCCCCGTGATAGGCTACGTGACGATTAACATAGCCTATCACGGCTAGATCTCCAAAGTCAGCCGTGATAGGCTACGTTAATCGTCACATAGCCTATCACGGGTGACCTGGGGAAAAAAAGCGCGTACGCAAATGGCGGCACCCATAGGGAGCCGCCATTTGCGTTCCTTATTTGGTCCCTGTAGTCTACATAAAGATTTACTTAGACTACGGCGAAAATAAGGGCAACGCTATTTGCGTACACGCTTTTTTTTTTCCAAAGTCACCCGTGATAGGCTACGTGACGATTTACGTAGCCTATCACGGCTGACTTTGGAGATCTAGCCGTGATAGGCTAAGTAAATCATTACGTAGCCTATCACGGGGGTGGGGTGTTTTTTTTTTTTTCGCGGCCGGGTAGACGGGGCGCTTCTACCCGGCCTCAATTTCGCCTGCGAGGGATAGGGCGCCTCCCGCCCGGCCTGAATTTCGGTTGGGTGAGGCGGGGCGCCTCCCCCCCCTCGCATGAACTTCGGGGGGAGAAGCGAAGCACCTCCCCCCCACCGCGAAGCTTCGAGGACAGGTAAGGGACTTTCGTCCATCCCTAGTTTGCTGGCAAAGGCTAATCTGGCCTGTCTGTTCTTGAGCGTTACCAGTGGATTGCACCTTGTTGTGAGGCCTCTGTATTTACATTCATAAACTGTTTCTTGACTGTAGATGTTGGCAATGACATGCCTACCTCCTCAAGAGTGTTCTTGACCTGGCTAGATGTTGTAAAAGGGTTTCTCTTCACCATGAGCAGAATTCTGTGGTCATCCACTTTAGTTGTCTTCCGTGGTCTTCCAGGTGTTTTGCTGTTGCTGAGCTTGCCAGTTAATTCCTTCTTTTTCAGGATGTTCCAAACTGTTGTATTGGCCACTCCCACCGTTTGCTATCTCTCTGATGGGTTTATTTTGTTTCCTCAGCCTAATGATGGCCTCCTTCACTTGCATGGACACCTCTTTGGACCTCATGTTGGGAGTTCCAGTGAACACCTACCAAATGCAAATGTAACACTCATAACCACCTCCAGGCCTTTTATCCACTTGATTGGTCATGGGGTACCCAGGAAAAAGGCCACACTTGGCCATGCAGCTGCTTGTCAGCCATTTGTTCCATTACTTATGAGCCACCAACGATGGGTGTGTGTGTATGCCACTGGCTGTACTTCCTGAATGGTTAGTGCCTCACTTTCGTCAAACCCCTTGAATTACAGCTGAAAGTCCTGACTTCGCTCCCATCTGGGTGTGTTTCCTTTCAACTTCAATATGGTGGTGTACAGAGGCCAAATGCCAAAACAGTTATCCTTGTTCCAATATTTCTGGCCCTGACTGTACATACAACCTATATTACCTTTGTACTGATAGGAACCAAATGCATGAGTATCATCGTTGTTGTTTTTTAAACTATGATGACTGAATATTAAGGATCTACGAACTGTGTACCTTTGGTGCCACTTCACTTCCGCAGTTTGCAGCCAGTGCGCCGTTCTGCAATTCACAAGCCCTCGGAATTCTCCTCTTTTTTTTCCGCTCCAAAGATTACGAAGACAAATCCATACTGACAACTGTAATTCCAGCGCCCAGCCATCTCTGTGAGTCTGCATAACTTCTGTGAGAATCGCTATTTTTTGTAAATATTTACTTTTTTAAAAAATTGAAATCCTCCGTCTCTATTTACTTTCAGCCAAAACACTTCCTCTTCCTAGGGACTTCCCAAAAGGCGGCTGTCTTAGGTGTGCCTGAGCGATACAGTATTTGTTTAAGGGATGGCAGAGAATTCCGCCACGGATTCCAGTGAGGCCGGATTCTTTAGAATCCGGCCCCCCAGAATCTGTGGCGGAATGGCCTCCTGCCCCCCCCGCCCCCCCCATGGAATCCCCCTGGGACGGAACGTACCTGGGGTGGATGCGCAGATGTGGCAGTAGCGATTCTGGCAGTGGCTCCGGCTGGTTTCCTGGCCGGCTGCAGCTGGGCTGCTGCGGCCGCCATTGCCGCCCTTGCAGCTGTGATAGGCTACGTAAGTATTTACGTAGCCTATCACGGCTAACCCCCCCCCCGCAAAAAAACCAAAAACCAGCTTACACAAAAACCAGCTTACACAAATGGCAGTCGCCATTTGCGTTCCCTATTTTTCGCCATTCTAACCTACGTAAATATTTACCTAGGCTATTACGGTGAAAAAAAGGGGAATGCAAATAGCATAGTGGGCGCTAATTGTGTTCCTTCAATCCCATTTCAGTCCGTAGTGGAATTCTCTGACATCCCTACTGAATATGTGTTATGACCCCAACTACCACAAGTGACCCAGACTCAGAAGGTGAGAGGGGCCAGTGGTGTAGATTGAGGATGCACTAGGCTCAAACACTGATGCTTGGCCTAAACTCAACAACCCAGGACAATCTAAGTGTGAGACCTCTGACACTGAGACCTCCGCAAGCCTAGATTCCCAGAAACTGCAGCCCCCATGCCCAGTTCCACTGAAAATCCAGTATCTGCACCCCCAGAGGCTTCAGTCTACTGAACCTGCTAGGCAACACTTTCACTGAAAAATAGTGGAGAGACAACAGACTGTTCTGTTGGCTCTCCACTCAGGTCTGCCCCTTTAAGGCTCTATACTCCTCAGCATAGGGGCAGAACCTGACAAGGGTAGTAGGCCCAGGTTGGTATGGGGGAGAAATGTGTTTGGTTCACACTTAAGTGTGAACATACCATATTTCTAGGGATGGCAGAGAATTCCACCATGGATCTTGGTGAGGCCGAATGCCAGTGCATTCGGCCCCCCGAACACTGTGGTGGAACGGCCTGCCCCCCCGCCCCCCCCGCAGATCCCCCCCGGGATGAGACTTACCTGGGGTGGATCTTCCGGGCAGCGGCGGCTGCGGCGGCGGCCGGTCTTCCGACCGGCTGCCACCACCGCCATTTCCAGTGTTAAAAAAAAAAAGATGTGATAGGCTACGTAAAGATTTACATAGCCTATCATGGCTAGGTTAAAAAAAAAATGTGATAGGCTACGTAAATCTTTACGTAGCCTATCACGTCTGAGTTTTTTAAAAAACCAAAACGCGCGTACGCAAATGGCAGCAGCTACGGGCGCCGCCATTTGCGTTCCTTATTTTGGCCCGTTTTAGTCTACGTAAATATTTACGTAGACTAAGACGGCAAAAATAAGGGGGAACGCAAATAGTGTCTGCTACGCTATTTGCGCTCCCCTTATTTTCGCCATCTTAGTCTACGTAAATATTTACGTCGACTAAGACGGCCCAAAATAAGGAACGCAAATGGCGGCGCCCGTAGCCACCGCCATTTGCGTATGCGCGTTTTGTTTTGTTTTTAAACTCAGACGTGATAGGCTACGTAAAGATTTACGTAGCCTATCACGACTGACTACAGGGACGCAAACAGCGGTGGCTATGGCTGCCGCCATTTGCATCCCTGCTAGCCAGCGGCCGGATGTCCGGCTGCTGGCGGAGCCGGCCGGCAGCTCTGCGGAATCCCCGCGGAGCGAAGCCGGCCGGCCAGGATTCCGGGGGAGGGTCGGAGCACCTCCCCCCCCCAGCGGAACCCGGCGGAGACAGGTAAGGGCAATTTCATACATCCCTACATATTTCACAATTCAAAACTTATACATGAACTGAAATTCAGTTATCCTTTGAAATGCAAACTCCCCCAAATTTTTCAATGAAGTTCTCCGATCAACAAATGTGTGCAAAAATGTCTATATTAGGAAAAGGGGCGCACAAACATGCATATCTTAGCCACACACACAAAAAGTGATTAGTGCATTATATTAGGGAAATTGCTTGCAAAGAATGTGTATATTAGTCAAAAATGCATACAATAGACATGTATTTGGAGAAATGTGCAAAAATGTCTATATATTTTCATGGGAACTTAATTTTTTTTTGCAAAGTTCAAGATGAATTGAACTTAAAATTGGAAAAATGAAAAACCAAAAGTGACAGATTTGTCCATTTGTAGGCCCATGGAGGATAAAAGGACTCCATCGAGACTGAGCTCATGTTGGACTAAGTCACCAGTTCTGTTGCCCTTGAAGGCCTGCCTCCAACCGACAACAGTCCTTGTCTACTGGAGACTGGGTCTGGGTCTGGGATTGACCCTGCCTGACTATTTCTGGCCTGACCTCTCCCTCTCCTGCATCCTTCCACTGCCTCCATAGGCTCTGCTGATCAGGACTGCATCATATGCTTCCTTGGACTATCTACTGTCTCCAGAAACAGAGTTTCGATGTTCTGGATTTGTTATTGGCATGGTTATTATTTCTATTCAACATGATGGAAAGTCTTATTTAATTTAGTCAGTCATAAGAGAAGGAGAACAGCGTCATGAAAAGGAGAGTTTAAAGATGCAAATTTCAAGCAGTCACATGCATTGCTCTGACACAAAAGGCAGATGAATTTTAATTATTCTGATAAAAAGAGAACTACAAAGCAAGAGTTTGGTTCTTGCTCATGACAGATTCCATTACCATGTATTTGATCACAGATCGGGGAAAGAGTGAGAAGATTATCTTGATTTGATCTTTGCATGCGTTTAGGACAGGTCTGGCTCCAAGTTTTCAGGGCTTCATGCTGTCTGTTACACACGCGCACACACTTCATAATGTATTTATTTCAATTATTTATATGCCACCTTTCAGGATGCAAATCTTACCAAGGTGGCTTACAAGTAACAACAATAATAATAAATCCTAATGAACAATATTAACAAATCTTCAAAATAAAAATAAATCAAATACAAATCATTAGGATCCTTCCCACAGGGCAGTTGATCATAGATGGCCCTGAGCGGGGAGACATCCAGCTGGAACAGGCCCTGAGTAGGGATGTATGAAATTGCCCTTACCTGGCTCCACCGGGTTCCGCTGGGGGGGGAGGCGCTCTGTCCCTCCCCCCGGAATCCTGGCCAGCCAGCTCCGCTCCGCGGGGATTCCTCAGAGCCACCGGCCGGCTCCGCCAGCAGCTGGACATCCGGCCGCTGGCTAGCAGGGATGCAAATGGCGGCGGCCATAGCCGCCGTTTGCGTCCCTGTAGTCAGCCGTGATAGGCTACGTAAATCTTTACGGAGCCTATCACATCTGACTTTTAAAACAAAAACGCGCATACGCAAATGGCGGCGGCTATGGGCGCCGCCATTTGCATTCCTTATTTGGGGCCGTCTTAGTCTACGTAAATATTTACGTAGACTAAGATGGAGAAAATAAGGGGAACGCAAATAGCACTGGCATTCGGCCTCACCGAGATCCGTGGCGGAATTCTCTGACATCCCTAGCCCTGAGGTCACTAGGTGCTGCTGCCATTTGAAGCTGTGGGAGTATACACGACATAGCGATATGTCAATTTAGGCTTTAAAAGGGGGTTAGACAAATTCTTGGAGGAGAAGGCTATCAATGGCAACTAGTCCTGATGGCTATATGCTACCTTCAGTATCAGAAGCTGTATACCTGCGTACACCAGTTGCTGGGGCGCATGGGTGGGAAGGTGCTGTTGCACTCATGTCCTGTATGTGAGTTTCCCATGGGCATCTGGTTGGCCACTGTGTGACACAATGCTAGACTAGATGGACCCTTGGTCTGATCCAGCAGGGCTCTTCTTATATTCTTATGTTCTTACCTCTTCCTTCTGCCACACCCAAATAGGCGAGTGTGCAAGTGGTGATGGTTGCTAGGGGAAGCAATTAACGTTATTGCACAGAGACAGATTGCAGTGGTGGCCTCCGCACTTACATGTTTTTGTTTAGTTTGAAGGGTTTTTTAAGCCACCCTTTAGCAAAGCAGTCAGGATGGAATACAATATACATTAGTATAAAATGCAGAGCAATAGAAAATGCATAAAATCACACCTGAGCAACAGAGCTTGGAGCCAGGAGACTGTGCTCCTCTCCCCCTCCCCCGTCCCCTTGCAGCCAGCACACAGGGAACTGCCCCGGCCACTGCTACAAGCTCACAAACACGAGCTCGTACAGGGTTAAAGGGGGCATTCCTGGGGGTGGGGAGAGGAGGAGACTGGAGACGTGGGAATGCGAGGTGTGCCCAGCCATCCCCACCCTCCTTCCCTCCCCCTCCCCGAAGCCTCCGCTAGACGGGCGAGAACTCCCGTCTAGCTAAAATGCACAGCAGGAGGCACAAGGTGCCTCTCACTCTGCAGTGGAAGCTCATAAACCTCCAGGGTGGCTCTCTTAGGGTTGCGCCCTCGGTGAAAAAAAATAACCTTCAGAAATGCATTATATGAGTACAATGGACTGTAAAAAAAAAAGTGTATATTCAGCAAAATTGAGTACAGAAATACATGTATGCAGAGAAATGCACACAAAATGTGTTCAAATTTCCATGCAATTTTTTTTCCTAAAAGTTCAGAACAAGTCAAACTTCTGGTTGGGAAAATCCTCAAAGTTTGGGATGAACTGAAAGATTGTAAAAATGAGAACCAGAAAGAAGCTGTGATTGACCGATTTTCTCCATCCCTATTCTTACCCCCTTAATTGCCTTGCAACTAAGGAGGACCTGCAGTCAGAGGAATAAGTCCTGTTCTGGAAGAATTAGGCAAATACAAATAGCGTGGAGCCTGTAGGAGACTGAAAGGCCAGCCTGTGGCAGCGTCAGAAAATAGCTGTCACTTTCGAAAGCCCCAACCATGTGGGCACTTTTAAGAGTCGGACAGTTAGATCTTTAAGCTTAAATGTGCTGGTATAGTTGGTATTCATGGCCATGCCACTTTTGCATTTGCCCCTCCCCTTTTTCTTTTGGCCCTGCCCACCACTGGAAAGTGGTCCCCAAAAACTTCTCTGAAATGGAATTCAACCCTCAGGATGAAGGAGGTTCAATACCCCTGGTTTATAGCAGACCCATTTCCTTATTGCTAATCTGGAGCATTAAAGCATTCTGCAGAGGCCTTACTAATTTTTCAGTAGAAAATTATGGGGAAAGCTGTTAATGTTTTCCAAGATTCTCTCGAAAAAGAGTGATCCTCTTGTCACTTTCCATTTCGATCTTGGAAAATGGTGCTCCTTTCCTCCCCATACCTTTAATGCCCTGGGCTTGATCAGCAGATTTAAAATCAAAGCAGTTCCTGTGGCACCTTTTATTAAAGTTGAAAAAATGCAGTTCAGCTGTTTATGTACCAAAAAAAATGCTGCATTAAGAGCTGGAAATAATAAAAAATCCCCAGAATACTGTGGTAACTATAGTAACCTGCTTTTATAAGGAACCTTGTATTTAGCAGGGTTAACGTATTTGACAGAGATCGTAAGTTTGCGTTATCATAACAGACAATTGCAAAGATCGTCTCACCAAAGTAATAAAGAACGACAACTTTTTTTTAATATTCATTGGGGGAATATAGATGTTAAACATAACATAGTAATTGTTTTTTATTCCCTTTGGTTCACTTTAAAATACAGCCATTATCTTTGGATAGCATTGGGGAGAAATGCACATGTGTATACAACCAGTGAGAGGTGGGGGCTGGTGTTAACAGCTCATGCTGTGCTTTTTTATTGAATTTTCCTGGTCACACTGGAGTGATCTATGCAATCTGCTCTGCTCATGTATGTTTTTTTCCTTCTATGGTTGGGGTTTATAGTGAATACAGTAATGAATGGGAGAGTGAATACCCTATAGTGAATACAATAGCGAATACAATAAATGAATTGCAGTCAATACAATAAATGAATGAGAGAGCCAGTGTGGTGTAGTGGTTAGAGTGTTGGACTGGGACTTGAGAGATCTGGGTTCTAGTCAACAATTTTGAAACAAAATTCAAAGTGATCTTGATAAACTGGAGTGCTGGGCAGAAAACAACAGAATGAAATTGAATAGGGATAAATGCCAAGTTCTACACCTTGGAAAAAGAAACCAAATGCACACTTACAAGATGGTGGATACGTGGCTTAACAACACTACAAGCGAGAAGGATCTTGGAATTGTTGTAGATCACATGCTGAATATGAGCCAACAATGTGATGTGGCTGCAAAAAAGGTAAATGCTATTTTGGGCTGCATTAATAGAAGCATAGCTTCCAAATCCCAGGAAGTACTAGTTCCTCTCTACTCAGCACTGGTTAGGCCTCATCTGGAGTACTGTGTCCAGTTCTGGGCACTACACTTTAAGAAGGATGCAGACAAGGTGGAGAGGGTTGAGAGGAGGGCAACAATGATGATCAGGGGACTGGAAACAAAGCCCTATGAGGAGAGACTGAAAGAACTGGGCATGTCTAGCTTTGAGAAGACTAAGGGGAGACATGATAGCGCTCTTCAAGTACATGAAAGGTTGTCACAGAGAGGAAGGCCAGGATCTCTTCTCTATCATCTCAGAGTACAAGACACGGAATAATGGGCTCAAGTTACAGGAAGCCAGATTTTTTTTATTTATTGTTTATTTTTATTTATATATTTCATTTCTATACCACCCAATAGCCGAAGCTCTCTGGGCGGTTCACAAAAATTAAAACCAAACAACACACAATAAAAGAATTTAAAATATATAGAACATTAAAACCACAATATAACAATACAACCACAATAAAACCTAGCAGCAGTGCAGGAGTTTAAAATGCAGATTTAAAACAGCTAGGGGTGGACGAAAGTCACTTACCTTTTCTCGAAGATTGTTCGCGGTGGGGGAGAGGCGCTTCGCTGCTCCCCCCGCGAAGTTCAGGCCGGGGGGGGGAGGCTTCCCGCCTCGCCCGGCCGCGTACGCGAAAGTTAAAAAAAAAAAAAATGCCCCCTGATAGGCTACGTGACGATTCACGTAGCCTATCACGGCTAGATCTGCAAAGTCAGCCGTGATAGGCTACGTCAATCGTCACGTAGCCTATCATGGGTGACTTTAAAAAAAAAAAGCGCATACGCTAATGGCAGCCCCCATAGGGAGTCGCCATTCGCGTTCCTTATTTAGTCGCTGTAGTCTACGTAAATGTTTACGTAGACTACGGCGAAAATAAGGGCAACGCAAATAGCGTTGCCCTTATTTTCGCCGTAGTCTACGTAAACATTTACGTAGACTACAGCGACCAAATAAGGAACAGGAATGGCGGCTCCCTATGGGGGCCGCCATTATCCGTACGCGCTTTTTTTTTTTTTTAAGTCACCCGTGATAGGCTACGTGACGATTCATGTAGCCTATCATGGCTGACTTTGCAAATCTAGCCGTGATAGGCTACGTGAATCGTCACGTAGCCTATCAGGGGACGTTTTTTTTTCTTTCTTTTATTGCAATGGCGGCGGCGGCAGCCGGTCGAAAGACTGGCTGCCGCTCCCGCCCCGCTCGAACACCCGACGAACCGCCGGCCGGACCCGCCGCCGGGAGGGACATTCGGCGAAGGTAAGTCCCGTCCCGGGGGGGGGGCGGGGGGCGGAGGATTTCTCCCCGAAATTTGTTCGGAGGGCCGAACACGTTGGCGCTCGGCCCCCCGAAGTTTCGGGGAGAAATTCTCCGCCATCCCTAAAAACAGCAAAGATAAAAATTTAGAAAGCTAAAATGCTAAAATGCCTGGGAAAATAAAAAGGACTTCACCTGGCGCCGAAAGGAATACAATGTAGGCAACAGGCGAACCTCACTAGGGAGCTCATTCCAGAGCCGGGGTGCCACAGCAGAAAAAGCCCTCCTCCTAGTAGCCACCCACCTCACTTCCTTTGGCAGGGGCTCATGGAGAAGGGCCGCTGATGATGATCTTAAGGTCCGGGCAGGCACATATGGGAGGAGGCGATCCTTCAGGTAACCTGGCCCCAAGCCGTTAAGGGCTTTGAATGTTAACACCAGCACTTTGAATCGGGCCCGGAAATGGACTGGCAGCCAGTGCAGCTGGAAAAGTACTGGCGTAATATGAGCTCGGAGGCCAGTCCCTGTTAACAATCTTGCTGCCCTATTTTGGACCAGCTGAAGTTTCCGAACCGTTTTCAAAGGCAGCCCCACGTATAACGCATTGCAGTAATCCAGACGAGAAGTTATCAGAGCATGGATAACTGTAGCAAGGCTAACTCTGTCCAGATAAGGGCGTAGTTGGTATACCAGCCTAAGCTGATAAAAAGTAGGGGTGGACGAAAGTCCCTTACCTGTTCTCGAAGGACGTTCGCAATGGGGGGGAGGCGCTTCGCTGCTCCCCCCGCGAAGCTCAGGCCGGGGGGGGGGAGGCTTCCCGCCTCGCCCAGCCGAAATTCAGGCCGGGGGGGAGGCTTCCCGCCTCGCCCCGGCCGAAATTCAGGCCGGGGAGGAGGCTTCCCGCCTCGCCCGGCCGCGAACGCGAAAGTTTAAAAAAAAAAAAAAACGCCCCCTGATAGGCTACGTGACGATTAACGTAGCCTATCATGGCTAGATCTGCAAAGTCAGCCGTGATAGGCTACGTCAATCATCATGTAGCCTATCACGGGTGACTTTAAAAAAAAAAAGCGCGTACGCTAATGGCGGCCCCCATAGGGAGCCGCCATTCGCGTTCCTTATTTGGTCGCTGTAGTCTACGTAAATCTTTACGTAGACTACAGCAACCAAATAAGGAACGCGAATGGCGGCTCCCTATGGGGGCCGCCATTATCCGTACGCGCTTTTTTTTTTTTTTAAGTCACCCATGATAGGCTACGTGACGATTGACGTAGCCTATCACGGCTGACTTTGCAGATCTAGCCATGATAGGCTACGTTAATCGTCACGTAGCCTATCAGGGGGCGTTTTTTTTTTCTTTTATTGCAATGGCGGCGGCGGCAGCCGGTCGAAAGACCGGCTTCCGCTCCCGCCCCGCTCAAACACCCGCTGAACCACCGGCCTGACGCGCCGCCGGGAGGGACATTCGGGGGGTGCGGAGGATTTCTCCCCGAAACTTGTTCGGGGGGCCGAACACATTGGCGCTCGGCCCCCCGAAGTTTCAGGGAGAAATTCTCCGCCATCCCTAATAAAAAGTGCTCCGTGCCACTGAGTTCACCTGTGCCTCAAGTGACAGTTCTGGATCCAAGAGCACCCCCAAACTACAAACCTGATCCTTTAGGGGGAGTGCAACCCCCTCCAGAACAGGTTGAATATCACCTAGCCGGGCAGACGAACCACTCACTAACAGTACCTCTGTCTTGTCTGGATTGAGTTTCAGTTTATTGGCCCTCATCCAGTCCATTACCGTGCCCAGGCACTGATTCAGAACAGCCACTGCCTCACCTGCATTTGATGAGAAAGAGAGGTAGAGCTGGGTGTCATCTGCATATTGGTGGCACCTCAGCCCACACCTCCGGATAACCTCCCCCAGCGGTTTCATGTAGATGTTAAACAGCATGGGGGATAAAATAGAGCCCTGTGGAACCCCATGGCACAATTGCCATGGCACAGAGCAATAATCCCCCAGCACCACCTTCTGGAATCGGCCATCCAAGTAGGAGCGGAACCACTGTTGTGCAGTGCCTCTAACTCCTAACCCAGACAACCTATCCAGAAGGATACCATGTATCGAAAGCCGCTGAGAGGTCCAGGAGAATCAACAGGGTCGCACTCCCCCTGTCCCTCTCCCAGCAGAGGTCATCCCACAGGGCGACCAAGGCAGTTTCCATTCCAAAACCAGGCCTGAAGCCCGACTGAAATGGATCTAGATAATCTGTTTCATTCAAGAGTGCCTGGAGCTGTCATACAACCACCCGCTCAAGCACCTTGCCCAGGAAGGGGATGTTGGCCACTGGCCTATAATTATTAACATCCTCTGGGTCCAGGTTAGGCTTTTTCAGGAGTGGTCTAATTACTGCCTCTTTTAAAGCGGCAGTCACCACTCCCTCTCTCAAGGAGGAATTTACAACCTCCTGGACCCAGCCAGACAACCCCTCCTTGTTTGATTTAATAAGCCAAGGGTCAAGCACACAAGTGGTCGATCGGACTTGGCCAAGCACCTTGTCCGCATCCTCAGGCCTCAGTAACTGAAACTCATCCAATTAAACTGGACCAGACAGTGCTCTGAACGCCTCTACCAATGGAACTGCATTAATGGTGGTGTCCAATTCATGACGAATCTGAGCGACTTTATCCTCAAAGTGCCGTGCAAACTTGTCACAGCATGCTACTGAGGGTTCCACAATCCACAGTCTCCCTGGCCCAGAATGTAACAGGCCGCGAACCACTCAGAAAAGCTCCGCTGGACGACACTGAGAAGATGCAATGCTGGTGGAAAAGAACTGTCTCTTTGCCACCCTCACCGCCACAGAGTAGGCTCGATAGTGGGCTCTTACCTGTGTTCGGTCAGACTCAGCATGGGTTTTCCTCCACCTGCGTTCTAGCCGTCTCCCCTCTTGCTTCATTGCCCTCAGCTCAGGTGTATACCAAGGAGCTGGCCGGGCTCTGCTCAGAGGGAGAGGGCGCTTGGGCGCGATCGTGTCAACCACCCACAGAGCGACCTGGGCTTCGACAGGAGCACCAGCCATACCAGCAAGAAAATCCCCCAGAGCCCTCTGGAATCCATCGGAATCCATTAATCTCCGGGGGTGGGCCATTTTAATAGGTCCCCCACCCTTGCAGAGGGGAAAGGCCACCAGGAGTCTAAACCTCAGCAGGAAGTGATCTGACCATGACAAAGGTTCAGAGGTTAATTCCTCCACTTTCAGATCACCATCCTCCTGCCCAGTCGAGAAAACCAGATCAAGCGTGTGTCCTTTTATATACGTTGGGCCGATGACATGTTGGGACAGCCCCATGGTTGTCATGGCGGCCATGAAGTCCTGAGCTGCCCCGGGTACAGCGGCCTCGGCATGGAAGTTGAGATCCCCCAGGACCATCATCCTAGGGGTCCTCAACACCAAGTCCGAGACCACCTCCGTCAGCTCAGGCAGGGAGTCTGATGGGCAGCGGGGTGGGCGGTACACCCTAATCTGTCCCGGGTACCCAACACAAGGTACAAACACTCAAGATCTGCACTCGAATGAGCAGGAAGCCTGGAGAGGGAGATTGAATTCCTATAGACCACGGCAACCCCCCCTCCCCGACCCTCAAGTCAGTGCTGGTGCTGCACCGAGTACCCAGGAGGGCACAGCTGGGAGAAAGTGACCCCTCCCAGTTCCCCCACCCAGGTCTCAGTAATACATGCCAGGTCAGCCCCCTCATCCACAATCAAATCATGGATGAGGGAGATTTTATTTGGGGCCGACCTGGCATTCAGCAGCAGCAGCACCAGACCCGAGGGCAGACTGGTAAGGCTGCCAGGAACCATCAGGTTGGGGAAAGAACCAGAAGAGAGGACAGCTGTAAGGTGTCTAGCCCCTCTTCTCCTCAGCTGGCCTGTTAATCCCCCAACGCCATACCTCCCCCTGCCCGTGACCACAGTTATGGTGGCACCTCCCCGACCCCCTGAGTTGCCCAATAGTCCTCCCAGGCACATATTAAAATGTTAGGGTATAAAATGCACAACAGTTTAAAAGAATATAAAAGATAAGAGATAAAAGAGAACAGCAGCTAAGAAGGAGCAGATAAAGTCCATGTTTGCCCCTTTCCCCTTGTCTTTAAAGCTGCTGACCTCTGCTGCTGCTATTTGCTGCTGGTATTGTGGCTGCTGGTGTCTCTGGAGAGGCAGGTGGGTAGGTCTTCAGATCCTACACGACTCCAAGTGAGACGCTAAGTGCGCACTTAGCGTCGCACTTGGGGCGACGCCAAGGCGCATGCCGAGGCGCTGCCTCTGGCAGCCCTGCCTTAAGTACCTGTGGGCGGGGGCAGAAGCAGGCTCAGGCTCAGGATCCACCTGGTGCAGCTGCTGGCTGGTCCTCCTTCCCCAGGCTCCTTCCCCGGCTGAACATCAGGAAAAACTTCTGTTAGAGCAATACGACAATGGAACCAATTACCTAGGGAGGTGGTGGGCTCTCCCACACTGGAGGCGTTCAAGACGAGGCTGGACAGCCATCTGTCAGGGATGCTCTGACTTAGGGATGTACGAAAGTCACTTACCTGGTCCCGCATCTTGCTTCGTGGTGGGGGGGAGGCGCTTCGGTTCTCACCCCGAAGTTCAGGCCGGAGGGGAGGCGCCCCGCCTCGCCCGGCCGAAATTCAGGCTGGGGAGAAGCGCCCCGTCTCCCCGGCCACGAAATACAAAAGTAAATTTAAAAAAAACACACACACACGTGATAGGCTACGTAATGATTTACGTAGCCTATCACGGCTAGATTTCTAAAGTCAGCCGTGATAGGCTATGTAAATCGTTACGTAGCCTATCACGGGTGACTTTGAAAAAAAAAAAAGCGCGTACACAAATGGCGGCGCCCATGGGCACCGCCATTTGCGTACGCGCTTTTTTTTTCCCCCAAAAGTCACCCGTGATAAGCTATGTAACGATTTACGTAGCCTATCACGGCTGACTTTGGAAATCTAGCCGTGATAGGCTACGTAAATCGTTACGTAGCCTATCACGTGTGTGTGTTGGTTTTTTTTACATTTACTTTGTAATGGTGGTGGCGGCAGCCGGTCGGAAGACCGGCTGCCGCCCCCGCCAAAACGCCACCGAAACGCCACCAGGACCCGCTGCCGAGAGGGAAATTCGAGGGAGGTAAGTCCCATCACGGAGGGGTGGCGGAGAATTTCACTGCCAATTTCGGGAGGCCGAATGCGTTGGCATTCGGCCTCCCCGAGATTCATGGAGAAATTCTCCGCCATCCCTACTCTGACTTGGATTCCTGCATTGAGCAGGGGGTTGGACCCGATGGCCTTGTAGGCCCCTTCCAACCCTACTTTTCTATGATTCTATGATAAGATTCAACAGGAAGTCTTCAGGCAGTGGTGGCTGATGGCTCCAGTTCCAGAGGGACTGTGATTCCATTCAGGGTTTTAGTTATCACCAGCCAAAACACTAACTGTGCTATTCCCATTTTGGGGATAGGGTTCAGCATCTTGGATAGCACCTTTCAGCACCTTGGATAGCACTGTTAGTTTTGGCTGGTGGTAGCTAAAACCCTGAATGGAATTACAGCCCCTCCAGAGCTGGAGTCACCAGCTGCCACTGTCTGCAGGGAGTTTCAGAATGCTGTTGCACTTTGTAGAACCACAAATTCTGAGCTGAATCCCCCTTTGTCAAAATTAATTCAGGGTTAATAAGATGTAAAAATGTGTCACCTTTTGTGTATACTGTATATTTGTTTGCTTTTTTACTTGTCTAATAAAATACAAGCTAGCTGTTCTGAATGTTATTTCTGGGAATGTTAGATAATGTTGAAGCTTGGTGTTTTTGAGGTAAATGTTATATTTGTTTATAATATTAATTATATTTATATATATATATATGGATGTGCGAACCCACCCCTGTCCAGGTTGTCTAGGCGCCCACCCAGCCCCTGCCCCCACTTGCTGGTCCCCAGACCACACTTGAGCTCCCCCTGCACTCAGCAAGTAGCCCACATTCACCTCAGCGCCCTCATCAAGCTCTGCAGTCATCATTTAAAAAAAATAATAAAATGACAATCGCAAAAATTCGCATATTTGCACATGCACAAAAATGCGCATTTTTACTATCACCATTTTATTTCTCAAAAAATGGCACCTGCAAAGCTCAACGGGACCACCAGGGTGAGTTCAGGCCATTTGCTGAATGCGGGCAGAGAGCAAGGAGGGGCAGGGGCTTGGCAAGCAGGGCTTGAGGGTGCGAGCAGGGGTGCTTCTGCAGGATCTCCAGACGGAATCGGGTGCCCGCACCATCCTTATACACAGAAGTACTCTTTGTGCCTCACTAAATGAATAATACCTAAATGATCAGGGTCTGCTACTCACAACATTCAAGATGCGATCCATCACACTGTTATTTTCCCAAACTCCAACTCTTCAGCTGAAGAGTTGGAGTTTGGGAAAATAACTATGTTTTCATAGACTTTCCATTTGCCATTAGCATGTAACTTCCATCAGGCATGAGCATAACAAACATGTAAGCAAAAATGTAAAAGATTCCTATAAATAGAAGGCTTTCAACCTTAAAAACTACGGTGTCAATGTAGACAGCAAATAATAGACATAGCAAGTTGTTCATAATAAAGAACATAAGAAAAAGCGTGTCCTTTAAAACGATAATAAATAAAAAGTCACACATTTCAGTCAAGTGGCTTTGGGTATTTCACTTTCAAATGCAGTGACTGCAGGTTACCATGGCTACGGAGAATTGTGGAATTCTCTTATGGTATAAACGCTGGATATTTGTAGACAGACCACTGAAATGCATCTTTCACACCCACTCTGGTGTCTTTCTAGAATTCACACTTGTTGTGAATTTGAATAATTGGTTCACCATGTGAACACCCAGACTGAATAGAAGAGCAGTGATAAGATTGGGTCTGAATTAGTGCAATGGTTAGTGATGGGCAAACTCTCCCTCTCTCCCTCTCCCTCTCCCTCTCCCTCTCACACACACACATGCACACTTCTCCTCAGATTGGTTCACAATGATGTGAACTGTTCTCCCCCCTCCCTACCAAGTACACACACACAAGCTGGGAAATAGCTTGGCTTCTCCTAGGCTGAGTTGATTTGATTCAACCCCCATCATGGAATAACGACTTCCAACAAGAAAGAAGCCACCACAGGGCATGCCCGCATCATATGCCTTGGGTGGAAATGAACTTCCCCAGCAACAATATACTATTCCTTGTTGTGATGCAAAGTATTTTGTGGTGGCTTGGTCTTGAATAGGCAGTTAACATCGATTCGCTTTGCAAAAGACCTGCTCTTCATGGAGATGAAAACTGGTTTGGTGATATGGATCAACACAGCTGCCTGAATGTTTGGACTCGCCTTGAAGCCGTGTACTTTGAAATTTACCAGTACACCACTGGTAGAGCCAAGAGGAAGGGGAGAAGTTTTAGATTCACAGGTAGGTAAGATGGAGGACAGTGGGTGGGTGGGAGGAAATGAGCGAGGGACAGCAAAACTGAATTGTTCTCTTGTTGAATTAAAATCCATCAAGTAGTGAGTCTCATTCTCAATTAGACATCTGTAAGCAAATTCTAAGAATTGAAATAGTGCTTGCTTAGTGTTGTCTAATTGAGAACTAGACTCTTCAGGCTACATTCACCATCCTCCAATATAGGGATGTACAAGAATTTCATT
Organism: Heloderma suspectum; assembly: GCF_057233095.1. Taxonomy (NCBI): domain Eukaryota; kingdom Metazoa; phylum Chordata; class Lepidosauria; order Squamata; family Helodermatidae; genus Heloderma; species Heloderma suspectum. The sequence continues at coordinate 326,199,440 of NC_139459.1, read as the reverse complement.
TTGATCCATTTGTGACTGGAACTTGCCCCATTTGCACCCCTGAATGTGAGCATGAATGCGAGCACATTTTGCAAGCAAAGCTTGCACATCCCCAAGCTTGTGATGCTTGTTTGAAAACTGTGGATTTTGGAAAAGTGTGCATTTTGATTCTATAGTCAATGTGTGTGGGGGTACACACTGGGGTGCATGCTTTAACAAATGTGCACTGCAATGTGCACTTTTCCTATTCAAAAGAAAAAAACTTGCATTCAAGAATGTGGTAAATCAAGCTTTGAGGTGGAAACTGGAGAACCTCAATGAATTTAAGCCTTAGTGAGTCTCCCATCCCTACTCAAATGTGCAGCTTCCAAATTTGGGGATAATCTGCAGGGAGATGAAAATTTTCTATTTTGAAAATGGTAGGAAAACACAATGATAGGAGCTACAAGGGCCTTCCATGTAGGGATGGGTGAACCCCTGAAGTCCGGTCCAGGGAGGAGTCTCCCGTGGGGAAATCTGGGCTGCTTGAGCTCACCAGATTTCCCCAGAGCCCAATGTGCACACTCCAGATTTCACAGGGCACCTTTCTGGTTTTAAAAAGACAAGGTCCGCAAATGGCAGCTGCCATTTGCGGACCTTGGGAAAATTACAGCCATATATTGCACATTTTACACCCTTTGTGGCCAGAAAGCACTTATATCTATGCAAATTGCAGCTGTAAAAGCACAAACCTGGAAGCTGACCTGCTCAGAGTCTAGCAGGCACAGAGGTTGGGGGGGCAGTCCACAGCAGACTCCGTAGGTCGGATTCTTGGGAATCCAGCCTTATTGGGGTCTGCAGCAGATTTCTCCAGCATCCTTACTTTCATGTCCTCCTGTCATAAGAACATAAGAATTGCCCTGCTGGAACAGACCAAAGTTGTATAGTCCACCATTCTGCTCTCACAGTGGCCAACTAGATGCCTACAGGAAACAGGAAGGTGCAGTAGTACCCTCCCACTTGTGTTCTCTAGCAACTAGTATGCAGGGGAATGCTGCCTCTGATACTGGAGGTAATATATAGCCTTAATAACTAGTAGCCATTAATATCTTTATTATCCATGAATTTGTCTAATCCCCTTTTAAAGCCACCCAAGTTGGTGGCCATCACTACATTTTGTGAAAGCAAATTCCATAGTTTAACAATGTGCTGATGCTATGTGATGAAGTATTTTCTCTGTTCTGAATCTCCCATCATTCAGCTTCATTGGATGAGAGAGGGAGAAAAATGCCTCCCTATCCCCATCTACATGCATAATTTTGTATGTATGAGGAGACACCTCTAACATGTCTCCTCATACGTGCCTTTTCTCAAAGCTAAACAGCCCCAGACTCCTCATAGTGAATTTGCTCCAGCTCGTTTTGCTTTCCCTTTTCTGTCCCATACTGCTGTCACAACTGAAGCTCTTTATAGGACTCAGGAGGGATGGAAGCAACCTCTGCCCCCAAAATAAGGCCAGGATGGTGTTTTTGCATTTATATAAATAAAAGCCAGTGTGGTGTAGTGGAAAGAGTGTTGGACTGGGAGCTGGGAGATCCAGGTTCTAGCCCCCACTCAGCCATGGAAGCTCACTGGGTGACTTCGGGCCAGTCACAGACTCTCAGTGCAACCTACCTCACAGGGTTGTTGTTGTGAGGATAAAACAGAGAGGAGGAGGATCATGTAAGCTGCCTTGGGTTCCTTGCAAGAGGAAAAAAGGCAGGATATAAATGCAATAAATAAATAATAAATAAATAAAAGCAGCAACAGTGGAAGTGCAAGTGACCTGCAGATCTTTGCATAGTATGGAGATGGGAAACTATATATCCCACCAGTTATTTCAAATGCTTGGTTTATTTCCATCATCATCATTATCATCATCATCCAGTTCTAGATTATGTAATTATGTAAAGTTAGCCAGAGATGCTGTGAAAACCAAGTCTATATTTTATGTTTCTTTAACATCCCTGGGCCAGAAGAAGCACAAAAGAAGCATGGGATGAAAGGCCTTGCCTGCCCTCCAGGCCCATACTGAACATCATTAAGCCTAAATGGCCACTTGGTTAGTTTTCTAATCGCTTAGATTTTTTCTGTCAGACTAGGTTAGCCTTTACTCAAGTCCTCTTAAATTTCAGTTCCCTTTCCTTGTAATATATGTAGTGCTGCTGCTGCATTTTCGTCAATTGTTTTACGGTCCAAAATTTCTCCTCCCAGCTGATCAGTATTCTGCTCATTGCAGACCAGTGTTCCTCTGTGTAAGCACAATTAGCCACACGCAGGCTACTTTGTATGTACAAGTACTGCTAAGGGATCCATTCGCAGTTTCTAGAGAGGCTTATATGGATGTTCCACTTTTCCGTAGCAGAAGGTCTATACCAGTTGCTTGTCTTGGATGTGCATGAGCGAGTGTCAGAGATTCAGCAGCCCTTCAGCCATTGCGAGCTTCAGGAGCCAACCTCACCACTAAATACAAGTGATTTCAATCTCCCTAAATCTCCTTCTCAAGTCCACCAAGCCCAGATGAAGAATATTAATCACTCAGACTGGCCCCAGTAGCTAAGTAGCACTTTCCCACATAACTACCCAGACCTTAAAAACATCTTCAGAGGCCTTGCTCTGGGTGCCACTGCCAAATGACATGCAGTGGGAGGCTGTTAGAGAGCGGTAGGGTGGCCAGTTACACATTGCCAAAAAAGGAGACAATTGCAAAAAAATTAAGATAACTGAAATAGAAGTACAATACATCTTACCATGTTGGGGAAGATAATGACCAGGCAACCTGTCTGCTGACCAGGTGCTGTTGATGAACAACTTCAAGGCCCCTGCTGCCCCTTTTTATGGCTTCTTTTTCCTGTAAACTGGACTTAAACAGGACAACCCTTCAAATAGTGGGCTGGCCTCTGACAGACCTTCAAATAGAGGACTGTCCTCTGTAAATTAGGACACCTGGTCTCCCTAGGGCTTTTTCAGAAATGTTGTCTCAGGTGTGAAATGCAATACCCAGAGAAGCTGTTGCTGTTTTTATGCTCTTTTTTAGATTTTTTTTGGTTTGTGTTTTAGGTAATGTTATGGTTTTCCATTTTTACAGTAAACTGCCCAGAGAACCTTGGTTATTGGGCAGTACATAAATAATGTAAATATATGACAGACAGCCAGACAGACAGACCCAAACTACTCATCTTGATAGCGTTCCTGCTTTGACTGGATGGAGTTCAGATTTCACTCACAACATCAGTTCTGCCACCATGCCATTTCAATTAGACTGTCCCTACATTTGCTTTGGCTCTTCCTTTGTTGCTGTCTACTGGTCTTCATTTTTGCATACACTGACCTTCGGACCTTTTTATTTTAACTACCTTGACTTATTGTTTGATTGTACTTGATCCAACTTGATTTCCCTTGTGTGTCGATCAGCTTGGCTCAACTTAGCTTGATTGACTAAGTCACTTGAAGCATTTGCTTTCACAGACCTAACACTGTGGTGGTAGCTAGCATAAATGACCTTTTAAAAACATCAGATGAGTACCTAAAGGATGGCTCTATCAGTGGCTACTCGCCATGATTCCCAAAGTGCAGCATGTTGGCTGTTCCTATTAAGCAAGGTGCTGAGATTTAAAAAATGGCCAGGTCTAATTACAGATGGGTGAGCTCCCCTGGATTTGATTTGGAATGGGCCTGACTTGAGTCCCTTTTGGATTGGGCCCAAATTAACTCATTTTAACCTTGACCCAGATTTGGAACTGGGCATGGAGGAGCTCACCCATCACTCACCTTTCTGCCACCAGTTCATGCCACTATCCCCCTGCTGCTATTGCCTCTTCCTAATGGAAGGTGGATAGATGACTATGCGCAGGACATCCATTGATGCTGTGGTGTATGGGAAATGTGGTTCTCTATGGAAAGATTTGGAAGCACTAGAACTACATCTTCCATTCTTCCCAGTATCAATAGACCCTCCTGCATAGGGTCGCAGTCATATTCATGCCTTATGCCTGAGGCTTCTGCTTTCCCAAACTTACACTTGGGGTAAGTTTGGGATAGAGAAAACTGGTGACAGGTAGGGATGTCGCAGGAGTTCAAGAGAGGGTAGAGTCCAGCAGACCCCCCACCCCCACTTGGCCTCCTGGACCCCGCTCACTGAGCCACCGTGCACTTACCGGGCTGTTCACCAAGCACTGCACGGTCCATGAGCGCCCAGCAGCCGCCTGTCCGCTCGCTGAACCACCATTTTGCAAAAAAAAAATGGCAGCCTTGGGGTTTCCATAACAGTAATGTTGTATAAATGGCAGGCAAAAGGGGGCTATTTATGCAACATTATGGATGTGAATGCTCCATTCATGCCTGTAATGTTGCACTGATGGCCTCTTACGCCGCCAATTACACAACAGTGCCTACATAGAAGCGGCCAAGCGGCCATTGTTGCACACAATAGCAGCACCCCAGAGAGGACAGCCCCCCCCCCCCCGCAGCTTCATCGGGCACTCAGCAGGCCACAACAAAGCTTGCACAGCAGAACGAGCAGGGGCGGGTGGCAGCAGTCGTTCGGTGAGCACCCAATGAAGCCAGATGCAAGTGAGTCCATCCATCCCTAGTTACATTCCATATAGGAACATGGGAAAATGTCTTATGGGTCATCTAGCTTGTTTATTGGCTACACTGACTAGTGGCAACAGCTCTTGAAGGTTTCAGACTGGGATCTATCCTGGCCCTCTTGGAGATGCTGGGAATTAAACCTGGAACCTTTTGCATGCAGAACATGTGTGCTACCACTGAGCAAAGTATTTCATGTGGAGCCATCCTCTGCATACTGAGTTCTGGATTGCAATGGTTCATCTGTATGATCAGATCACCTTGGATCTCTCACAGTCCTGTGATTTTATGATTCCAGGACCTGCACTAAGGATTCCCTTCCTGCCCTGATCCTGCAAAGATTCCTCTTGGTGAAACCCCTAGGTTTGCACTGCCTGTCTGCCTTTGTAAATCTTGTGACAAAAAGGTGCAGCATAAAACACTTTATGCTTTATTCTTTTTGGTGTTGCTCTGCAATATCTGCCAGCTTCCACACACATCTTTCACTAGAGCCAATAGTCCTTTTAAAAATCTCGTTACATTTCCTTTGCTAGAAACCTTTGGACCTTTTATAATTATTTCTATTACATTTGCAAAGTGAGCTGCCAGACTTGATTACATATATCTTAATATTTGGAATTGGGGGGGGGGGGTGCTTGAACAAGAAGAGCCTAAAATAAATCATTTAGAACTCTAAATGCATCCAGCATTTTGAAAGCCACTGAGACACTTTGCCATCCTGTGCTATTAAGACAGATATGAATGTCTTAAGAGGGGTGTAAGTGGGAAAGATCTTCCATCCCAACGGCTAACCAAACGTGGCAAAATGACAACTCCATCACAATCTCCCATGCCCAGCTGAATGGCAGCATCTTGGGAATCTCCTGCTTTTCAGATCTGAAGCTACCATCGATTAGATTTGGTAGTTTTACACATCCCCAAGCTACAGATAAATTCAATTCTTTTGCCTTCTCTGAAGAAGGAGATAGCCTTATTTTTTAATATACAAACCTGATAAACATCTTGCAGAAAACAAGTCATGTTAGCACTAAAGCTAGATGCTATCCCTATTGCCACATACTTCCAGGCAACCATAATCCATTTGTCACAGATAATGAAAACAGGTCCAAAAAGTCACACCAACTAACTTGCTTTCTATACATAATTTCCTGAATTGGTTAAGGATTAGATAAACTAAACTCACATGCTACAACACTTTATTGTGTGTTGTTGTGAAGCTGTATGTTGTTGTTGTTGTTCAAAAACAGAAGGTCTACTGAATTCTACAAAGCGACAACCATACATAACAAATATTTTAGGGTTTAGTGGACCTCGTCTCTTGTTCTGTAATTCTTCAAAGACACCTGCATGTGTAGACCTAATCATTAAGGTGAAGGAAGAGGATTCCATTTCAGGGTAGGGCAGGACAATAGCATGAATATTAGTGAAAGTTGGAGAGATTGAAGGGAGGCAGTATCATTAGAACTGTGCTTATTTCACATTGTCCTGTGGAAGCCTGTGGTTCCTTAGAGACATATCAAGGGGTGAAAAGACCAGCAATGACAGATAGGACTTCCAGGTCAACTGTTTTGTTTGGCCCCACACTACTGCTTGTCCCCATGGGAATGTTCTAAGGCAGCCTCCCCAACCTGCTGCCCTCCAGACATGGTCGACAACAACTTCCATCACTCCCAGCCAGCATGGTCAAGCCGGGGGGGAGGGGTGCAGCAATGGCCTTACACATGGAGCAGGCCACTTCAACACTGACAAACATTACGCTCCAAATGAGAAAAAAGATACTGACATGGGGTTCAAGGAGAAGGAAGCAGGGGTCTCTAGAGAACATTCAGGCTGCAAGCTGCTCTATATGTTAAAAGCAGCCTGTCTTGGCTAAGGGTGGATGCATATGTCTATTTCCTCCACCCTGCCACATTCATTAAAAAAAAAAAATCAAGCTTTTTCCATTCCCAATATGAAGAATTCTGGGAGAGTGTTATCAAGGATCAACTGAAACAAAATCATCTCACCCATCTGCACTAGTCAACTTCAGCAGGTTACAGCTAGTCCAGCATGGAGAGGGCCATAATATACCTGCCTACCATAGATGAGGAGCCTTTCAGGAGAAAAAAAGTGGTGGCAAGCCTAATTAAGCACTAAAATGGTGGAATACACAGGGATTCACACCCAGATTTTTAAGACCGAAGCGCTCAGAGCTCTGGACCTGGATGGATGAATGTGTCGGTCAGTGTTGGTTTCTCACACATCAAAGCATAATATAATGTTCTTTCCATCCTGACTATGAAGAAATTTGCAGGCATTTGGTAAATTCTTATCAAAAAATGAACTGAAACGAAATTCTTACCCATCTCCAGTCTAGGCTCTGCTCCCAGTTTACACAGAGTAATGAAGAGATCCAGCAGCCCCTTCTCACATGCAGCAGTAGTATGTACATGTGCAGTCAAATATCTGTTAAAATCTGATGGGGTCTTCAGAAAAGAAAAAAAAACCCTGCAGTAAATCCCTTCCTTGGTTCTGGACATGTGGGAATCATTAAATTTATCCAGGATGGATCCAAAGCTGCACCACCATCCTTACACTGGACTAGTTGATGGCATGCTGCTTTGCAGAGCCCTAGCGTCTGATCTTTGGAAACCTTTGAGGCAGAGGTGGGCAATGCTTTTGCCCCTGAGGCCTGCACCCAACAATAGGCAGTGGGCTGGGGGCTGCTTGCACACAGCTGCAGATGAGAGAGAGAGAGAGACTCACACAGTGTCTTTTCCTCTCTCCTCCATCTCAGCATGCAGGGATAGGGAGATTTAAACCTCCCCTCCCTGTGCGCTGAAATCTCATGGTGCCTCTCTCCACTCCCCCACCCCCTGGCGATTGGCTCTCAGAACAGCTTTTCCCAGCACCAATTTGCTGGGCAAGGGGGAAGGTGTAATTCAAATGGGGAGGAAGGCTCCCAGATATGACTCTCTCTGTGCACTGTCATTCTTACCATAATCGCACCCAACCCAGCTGAGTACTGGCTTGGTTGCCAGAGCAAACTAACTTGGAATACACTAGGAGAACCTGCGCACCTCAGGTGCAGATGAGGAGGCAAGTGCATGAGCCAATGGCACATTCTGTACTCCAAATTAGAGGTGTGCACCCACCCCAAGATGTGACTTAGACCTTATTTGGTCCTTCAGAAAATGGCCCAATTCAGCTTGGACCAATTCAGATTCCAATTGCCTTGTCCCAGGTACCAAACCTGAGTCATGATTCATTAATCAGAGGCTTCATGACTCCCATTGACGATCATGGGAAATTTGAAAAACAGCTATAATTTTTTTCCTCTCTTGGACAAAGTTAGATTATATTTGAGGCATAGTAGCCCCTTACGGCAGTGTTACATCTGCCAAATGTCAGAAAAATAAGTGCAGCAGGTTTGGGAATACATTCTTCTATATTGTGATTTAAAAAAAGAAAGAACTCCTAATAATTTCTTTAAAAAAAAAAAAACAACTCGGCCACAATTTGATGAAAATTGCAGGGATAGTTGCCCCTTCAGAAGGGATCAAGCCTGCCATGTTTCAGAATTATACTGGCAGGAGGTTTTATGAAAGAGCAGACTTGACATTTTGAGACATTTCCTTTTCCTTGTGGAAATGACAGATATAACAGAGGTGGCCCTAAGTAATAAAATTGCAAAGTTTCAAAAGGACAGGTGCAGGGGTTAGGGGGTTATGATGACTGAAAATCAGTCTAAGGCTTTTCTTTTCTTTTTAATAATGAAGCCCAGTAGTACCATTGGGAGAATGGCCATCTCACGGTTCCATTCTTGCCCTCCCCCAAAACACAGTGATTGGAGACTCCCAGATAAAATGTATCCTATGATTAGAAAGTGGATCTGTCAGTCACTCAACCACACTCACTCCCCCCAACCCCGCCAGTGTTTAGAGAAACAAAAGCAACAGATGCTATTTTTGGAGACATGCTGTTTGCCTTTCCAAAGCCAAATTAAAAATGAAGCTTGATGCATGGTCTAGCTTTAGTTCTGGTCACTTTGGAGGGAAGCCCGCTTTACTTCAAGAAGCTCCAGAAACATTCCAAAGGGGCTCAATTCTCCTTGGGCTTTGCGCTTCAGCCAAATTTGATGCACATCCCTATTAACTAGCAGCAGAAAACATTGAACAGAACTAGGAAGGAATTTCAGGAGAAAAGCTGGGCAACGGCAATAATACTACTAATAAATAATAATATACACTGTCAATATACTAATGTAATAATGCAAAATGGACTGAATGGAACAAAGAACAAAAGAAGAATGGGACCAAAATTATGGGACTCCAACAAAAATCTCTATGGAGAAGGGGACGGCAGAGGATGAGATGGCTAGATAGCATCACCGATGCAATGAATATGAACTTGATAACACTCCGGGAGAGAGCGGAGGACAGGAAGGCCTAGCGTGCTATGGTCCATGGGGTCACGAAGAGTCGGACATGACTTAACGACTGAACAACAAGAGGGTAATATTCTGCTTTTTTCAAATGGAGAAAGATGTGTATGTTTTAACTTTTGTACAGATGTATTTTATTTATTTATTTGTTTGTTTATTTAAAAAACCTTTTAAAAATCCATAAGGGGAAAGAACTAAAGTGTGGTGAACTCCCTGGCCATAAAGCAAAGGACGACACAGACAAAAATAGGGGAACAGCATCTCTCTCTCTCTCTCTCTCTCTCTCTCACACACACACACACACACACATCACCTTGGAAATCACTGGAAACTGCCCAAAGGGCTTTGGGCTTCAGCCAAACACAAGGCACATCCCTATCCAAACCATGGTTTTTGAAATCTTTTTGGTTTTTTAGTTTCATGATGCCTGCACTGAGCTTAAGCCTTGTTGTTGTTCAGTCGTTCAGTCATGTCCAACTCTTCGTGACCCCATGGACCATAGCACGCCAGGCCCTCCTGTCCTGCGCTCTCTCCCGGAGCGTGCTCAAGTTCATATTCATTGCATCCGTGATGCTATCTAGCTATCCGTGATGCTATCTCATCCTCTGCCGTTCCCTTCTCCTTTTGCCTTCAGTCTTTCCCAGCATCAGGGTCTTTTCCAGAGAGTTTTCTCTTCGCATTAGGTGGCCAAAATAGTTGAGCTTCAGCTTCAGTATCTGTCCTTCCAATGAGCACTCAGGGGTGATTTCCTTTAGGATTGACTGATTTGACCTCCTTGCAGTCCAGGGCACTCGTAAGAGTCTTCTCCAGCACCACAGTTTGAAAGCATCGATTCTTTGGCGCTCAGCCTTCCTTATAGTCCAGCTCTCACAGCCATACATTACTACTGGGAAAACCATAGCTTTGATTAGACAGACCTTTGTCGGCAAAGTGATGTCTCTGCTTCTTACTATGCTGTCTAGGTTTGCCATAGCTTTCTTCCCAAGGAGCAAGCGTCTTTTAATTTCATGGCTACAGTCACCGTCTGCGGTGATCTTGGAGCCCAAGAAAATAAAATCTGTCACAGCTTCCATTTCTTCCCCTTCTATATGCCAGGAAGTGATAGGGCCAGATGCCATGATCTTAGTTTTTTTAATGTTGAGTTTCAAACCAGCTTTTGCACTCTCCTCTTTCACCTTCAGCAAGAGGCTCTTTAGAACCTCTTCGCTTTCTGCCATTAGGGTGGTATCGTCTGCATATCGGAGGTTGTTGATAATTCTCCCGGCAATCTTAATTCCGAGCTATGATTCATCCAGGCCAGCATTTCTCATGATGTACTCTGCATATAAGTTAAATAAGCAGGGTGACAACATGCAGCCTTGTCGTACCCCTTTCCCAATTTTGAACCAATCGGTTGTTCCATGTCTGGTTCTTACTGTTGCTTCTTGACCCTCATACAGGTTTCTCAGGAGACAGGTAAGGTGGTCTGGTACTCCCATCACTTTTAAGAATTTGCCACAGTTTGTTGTGATCCACACAATCAAAGGCTTTAGCGTAGTCAATGAAGCAGAAATAGACGTTTTTCTGGAATTCTCTTGCTTTCTCCATGATCCAGCAAATGTTGGCAATTTGATCTCTAGTTCCTCTGCCTCTTCGAAACCCAGCTTGTACTTCCGGTAGTTCTCGATTCGCATACTGCTGAAGCCTAGCTTGTATGATTTTGAGCATCACCTTGCTGGCATGTGAAATGAGCGCAATTGTGCGGTAGTTTGAACACTCTTTGGCGTTGCCCTTCTTTGGAATTGGAATGTAAACTGACCTTTTCCAGTTTTGCGGCCATTGTTGAGTGTTCCAAATTTGTTGGCATATTGAGTGCAGCACTTTAACAGCATCATCTTTTAGGATTTTAAATAGCTCAGCTGGAATACTGTCATCTCCGCTAGCTTTGTTGTTACTAATGCTTCCTAAGGCCCACTTGACTTCACTCTCTAGGATGTCCGGCTCAAGTTCAGTGACCGTACTATCATGGCTATCAGGGACATTAAGATAAGATCTTTCCTGTATAGTTCTTCTGTGTATTCTTTCCACCTCTTCTTAATCTCATCTGCTTCGTTTAGGTCCCTTCCTTCTCTAACAGAAATCTAAACCCCAAATTACTTTCCTCCTCTCTTTAAAAACATGCTGAAAATAAGATTTCCTTGTCTTAATTGTAGCAGCTTTTATTCTTTCTTTTTTTACGACAGCAAGGTAATTTCAAAGGATTATGATTGACTCAGACATTCATGTCTCAAATATTTAATCTGAAGGAAAAAAACCCAGCGTACGTCTCTCAATGTTTTTCGATTCTGTACAGTGAAAGCTTCCACTCTATATGTTCTGATATTACTACTATTATTGGAATTATGCTGTAGGCAAATATCCTTCAAGCAGCAAAATCTACTTCCCTTGTGTTCAGCGATTTAAGCATCACAAAGGTCCAATCGTCACTTTACACTGAGTGCTGGGAATGACGTGTAATCTGCTGAGAATTTTAGAGAACAATAATGATACCTCATATTGTCTGGAGTCTGTAAAGCATAAAATAGAATTCTTTGGAAAGTTAAAGTATCTTTTACTTTGTGAGAGTGTTAAAACACAGAGGATGAGTTTGCTATTGAACTGCAAGTTGTTCTGAGAAAAGTAATAGTGCATACGGACTGAATCCTAATGCTATCACAGCGAGCCTTACTACTTTGGATTCTCCTTTCTTTGGGATGGCTGAGGAAGTTCCTGGGACAGGCTCCCTCAATCTGGTGCCTTCCAGATGTATTAGACTGCAGTTCTCATCATTCCCAGCCAGCATGCCCAATGGTTACAGTGTCTGGGAATGATGGGGGTTGTAGTCCAACACATCTGGATGGCCCCAGTTTGCAGAAGGCTGTCCTAGGAGGTTCTCCATCCAGGCAACATACAAAGCCAAAAGCACTTAGCTTGGGAGCACTGCATCATTTGCTTTCTGACTGTTGTCTAGGCTGTATTTAAGAAGTAGCCATTGATAGAATACTTCAGTACTCAAGCCAGGGAAAGAACACATGGGTGTTCCACTTAACTAGGCCAACCATATTTTAAAAGGATTAGGACATCTGTCCTCCAAGTGCTCAAAGGAACACTGTGGTGTAGCTTCTGCTTCTCATCACAGTGCTGCTGTGATGTGGAAAAACCACATCTGCTGATGTGTGCTCTTCAAGGCTATACATTTGATCCAAGGTATATATTGTATGTCAATTTGCAGCTTGCCTTTCTATTTCTAACTAGGATCGATGGGGTTCAGTTTTCATTTTAATGCAAACATACCTAATTCTGCATTTTCAAACCTATACGTGAACCAAAACACAGTCATCCTTTGAAATTTGCGCCTCTCAAATCTTGCAATGGAGTTCTCCAGTCAAAAAATGTGTATGCCTTGGGAAAGTGCACACAAAAATGTGTATGTGACTAAACCCTCTCCTCTCTTCAGCCAGCCTATGGTCCATCAAGATGGCGGGCGGGGGGGTGTTCATCTTTGCTTCCACCTAGGCAGGTTGTTCCCACCCACCTCAGGTTTCCACCTTTTACCACCTTTCTTATACTCTTTTATTTTCCTAGAGTATAATTGTGTGTGAGAGTTGTGCCCTTTTTAAACTTGTCCCTAGGTTAAGTATCAGTAGCGTGATGAAGACATCAGTACAGACTTGATGAAAAAGAATCAAAATAATGTATTTAGATTATTATACAGATTGAATTTTAAAAGTTTTTTCTTAACCTAATCTACACTAAACTAAGGCCTAACACTGTTAACCATCCCTCCCTGTCCCCAGGAGATGGTTTATCTAAGAGGTCAAATCCCTCTCTCCCTCCTCATCTCTCTTCTGCCCTCTTTCAGATACATCTCTGCTCTCAGTTTCTCCCTTTCAAATTCCAAATACTGAGATGACATTTCTTCAAAAGCAGGTCTAACTGGATTTACCTCAGCCTCTCTTGTCCCACTAGCATATAAGTGTCCTATGAGCATAAATCGAAGCTCATCCACCATTTTTCCTTCAAAAGACAGAGTGAGTTTTTTACATCTCTCTATAAGCCCTTCTTTCTTTAAGGTTAAAGCATCCATCTTGAAGAGAAACCCGAATCTTCTATCAGGCAATCTTAACTTTGAGCTACTGTATTGCACCAGCTCCCACAATACAGTTCCTCAGCAGCTTTCTTTTTTCCCCTGAAAAGAGAAGTGTTCAGTTTTAACTTGGCCTTTTGCCAAGGGCTTCTCCTAGTACACACTATCCTCCAAGTGAAGTCACAATATACTCTTGTGACCACTTGTGTGGTAATAAAACAACACTTTTTCATATTCTGACACTGCCACTACCTGTGATAAAACCCCTTCTCTTTTCACCCAGCCTAGGTGGAAGCAAAGACGAACTCCCTGCCTTGAGGGACTGTAGGCTGGGTGAAGAGATATATCCAAAATTACATACAAAAATCTATGCATTAGGAGAAATGTACACATCAATGTCTATGAATTTTAACACTAACTTAAAAAAAACTTGAGCTAATGTGGAAATGGCATGAACCAAATTTATGATTTAAAAAATCAGAAACTGAGAGAAACTGAGAGCCAGTGTGGTGTAGTGGCAAGAGTGCTGGACTGGGAGTCGGGAGATCCGGGTTCTAGTCCCCACTCGGCCATGGAAGCTCACTGGGTGACTTTGGGCCAGTCACAGACTCTCAGCCCAACCCACTTCACAGGGTTGTTGTTGTGAGGATAAAATGGAGAGGAGGTGGATAATGTAAGCCGCCTTGGGTTCCTTGCAAGAGGAAAAAAGGCGGGGTATAAATGCAATAAATAAATAAATAAATAAAACTGCAATTCACAGATTTATCCATCCCTATTTATAGGCCACATTTTCTCCAAGAAGCTCAAGACAGTGTATAAAATATACTGCCCCCTCCATTTTTATACTTATAACAACTCTGAGAGGTAGGTTAAGCTAAGAAATAGTGTCTGGCCCAAGGTCATCCAGTGAGCTTCATGGTCAAGAGGAGATTTGAACCTGAATCTTCCTATCCATAGTCTGACATTCTAACCACTACATCTCACTAGCTCTCAGTGTGGGATCAGAAATTTTATAGGTTCCTCTGACAAACTCTGTGTCCCAGTCCAAAGCTTTGCACACTGAGGTCCTGCACAAGTGACTTTCCCCCTTAACTCCATCTATCCTTAAGCACATGTAGCTCTCAAATAACCCATACAGAAACTCCTTCCAGCACAGAAGAGTCATGCCCATAGCGCAGCCCCAAACACACAGCTTCCAAGGAGAAATGACATGTCAAGGCTTATGTCCTTAAGTCCAAGTAATGCAACCCAGTCCTCATTGAAGAAGGGGTGCATCATATTCTTATGCCCACCCCAATACCCTAAGCGGTGAGAAATTCAAGGGGCGCAGAGTTTACCTGGGTTTGGTATCCTTTGGAAGGTGGTCACGTGAGGCTAATAACATTTAGTCGTTGTTGTGTGTATTTACAAATATACAGGCTGCGCATAGGCAAAGGCTCAGCTTAAACAGTCCAAAAGATAGTACAAAATTCACTGCTTCCACATCAGGTTTCCCGGGAGGCAGCTAATATCCCAAGATGCTGTTAACTTTTCCAAGTCCAACGCTCAACTTTCTGTGTTTGTCTTCTCCCAAACTCAAGCTGAAGTCTTCTTTTACTTCCTTTCACGCAGAGACCTAGATAGCCCTTTGCCCTGGAATACAGTAGGGATGTCAGAGAATTCCGCCACGGACTGAAATGGGATTGAATTCCCTTCAGTCCATGCCATGGAATCCTCTGTGGAATGACACCACAAGGTCCTGCGGAGCCAGCAGTCATGCAGCTTTTTTTCCGACGTCCACAAAGAGTCACGGAATTTTCGTAAATAAAAACGCAGTGTAGTAATATCATGATAATAAATATGTAAGGTTTTTTAAAAAATGAATTGTGCTCACCTCCTTGTTTGTGGTGTTCTTTTAAAATTGAAATCCTCCGTCTCTGTTTACTTTCAGCCAAAACACTTCCTCTTCCTAGAGGCTTCCCAGAAGAAGGCTGTCCTAGGTGTGCCTGAGCGATACACCCTTTGTTTAAAGCACTGCTGTTTTAAAGAAAGAAAAAACCTTTTAAAATGACCATGCTGGTCCTGGAGCAGCATGATCATTTTAAAAGGTTTTTTCTTTCTTTAAAACAGCGGTGCTTTAAACAAAGAGTGTATCGCTCAGGCGCACCTAGGACAGCCTTCTTCTGGGAAGCCTCTAGGAAGAGGAAATGTTTTGGCTGAAAGTAAACGGAGACGGAGGATTTCAATTTTTTAAAAAATACATATTTATGAAAAATAGTGATTCTTACGGAAGTTATGCGGACTCACGGAGTTGGCTGGGCACCGGAATTACAGTTTTGGATGCGGATTTATCTTCGTAATTTTCGGAGTGGAAGAAAATAGGGATGTACGAAAGTCACTTACCTTTCCGCGGATTATGTTGATGGTGGGTGGGAGGCGTTCCGTCCCTCCCCCCGGAATCCTTGATGGGGGGGAGGCGATCCGTTCCTCCCCCCGCCGGAATCCTCCACGGCCGGCTGTGCTCCGCGGCAGCTCCGCAGAGCAGCCGGCCAGGCCCAGCCAGGCCAGAGCCGTCTGCAGCTGGATTTCCGGCCTCGGAGGGCTCTGGGGGGGAAAAAAAACCACGTACACAAATGGCGGTGGCTACGGCCACCGCCATTTGCGTTCCTTATTTTTGGCTGTCTTAATCTACGTAAATATTTACATAGACTATGATGGCGGAAAAAAAGGGGAACACAAATAGCATAGTGGGCGCTATTTGTGTCCCTTTTTGATTCACCGTTTTAGCCTACGTAAATATTTACGTAAATAAATATTTACATAGGGGGTCTGGTGAAGACCAAGAACTCCTGGTAGATAACAGCCACTCCCCCTCCCCAATCCCCAGCTCTCGAAAATCTGGCTGGACACATGGCTGCAAGAGTTGGAGCAGCAGCCTCAGCCAGCCAGGTCTCCGTAATACATGCCAGGTCTGCACCCTCATCCCAGATCATGTCATTGATAAGGGATGTTTTCTGGGTAACAGACCTGGCATTGCAGAGCAGCAAACAAAGGCCAGAAGGTGGAGTTAGGCCTCCCCCAGCCATCCTTTGGCTCTGGACAGGCCTGGAGCAGGACACAGATACTACACATCTCTCCCTTGTTCCCCTTACCTGGCATGGCCTGCCCTGAGTGCTCCGCCAGCGCCTGCCGCCCAGCCTTGGTATGTTCTGGCCCCCAACACTCCCCCACTGCCTCCATCAGGTGGACACATGCCCCCTCGCTCCTGCCTATCAGGCAGGCTACCCACCCCTAAAACCACAACAACCCCCCCCGCTCAAAACCCACCCCCCACCGACAATTAAACAAAAATCAAAACAATACATCCGCCTCACAAATCCTGCCAGGCAGGAGTCCACAGGGAGGGAGGGAGGGCGATGGCAGCAGAAGAAGGCCCTCTTCCCTGGGTGCTGGCTTCTCCTGCAGATGCTGGCTCTCCCAGGCCACCTCAGCCAGCCAGCTTATATATCCCTTCCAGGAAGGGACAGGTGGAGGTGGTCAGCACAGCTGGTGCAGTACCTGGGGGCCTGGCCTTGCAGGAATGGCGGTCTGCCAGGCAGAAGTCCACAGGGAGAGCAGCGGTGGTGACGGCAGTGGCAGCAAGCAACAGCAGCAAGCAACAGCAGCAGGCACATCCTCTTCCCTGGCTGGCAGGCACACATCTTTCCATGGCCCTGTAATTCTCTCAGGCCACCTGCCCTTCCTGAACTGAAAAAGCCCCATGGGAGGAATTGCCTCATGACGTCTTCCTCATGATGGCTTTAACTGAAGTGCGGGAAGCCGAGGAGGCTACAGGCTGCCACAGAGATTATTGCACGATGAGAGACAGGCACACTCCTCAGCCCCCTCGTGAATAAGCTAAGCCCCAAACCCCCAAACCCAACCCATGAGAATTTCTCCTGAATTTCTCCTCCTTTGAACTTCTTTTTGAAAGCAATTTATTTTCTATTGAATTGAATGAGAACAGTAGAAAAAAATGTGGGAGAAATTTTTGGCACAGCACTATCGTGAACTGCCCAGAGAGCTTCTGCTATTGGGCAGTATAAAAATAATTGAATAAATCAATCAATCAAATATCCGATCCATTAGTAGAAACCTGCAACAAGGCTATAGCACAAGGCCTCAACAAAACCCATGGACTGAAATGGTACAGTTTGTTATGACTACTTCTTTACTAAGAACACTGTTTCCCCTAGCCACTGCTTTTCCCACAGCTGGCCCAAGAAATCTTGATGCATGAGACAAAGTGCAAAGTACCCAGTGGCCAGTCCAGTTATGTTGGCACCTGAGGCAGGGAATCCCACAAGTGTCTCTGCCCCTTCTACAAGTGAAAATACAATAATAAATCAAATAACTAACCATTGGCTGTCCTTTCATGACACGCAAAATCAGCTGCCCTAAGTGGCCATCTCACTCTATGGTAGGGTCAGCCCTCCATTACTTCTTCCTGAGTTGCATGAGTTCCTCAGCTAGAACTATGCCAAATTTATGTTCTCTGATATTTCATGTGAAAATCCCAATTCCTTCAGCTCATGTGCTGTACTCTCCTTTGAAAAAAGAAAAAGAAAACAAGTTTTTTGTGTTAAAAATGGATGTTCTGTACTACAGTTCCCTAAGCAATCCATCAGCAGTGAAATATCTAATGTTATTATGAGGGTAGTGCCTGAGAGTGCACTCTAGGTACACAGAGACTTTCATGCTGTTGAGTGCATGCTCTAAACTTGAACGACACTCTTTGATACAAAGAAGCTGCCACAGTTGCCGATGCTCCAACGCCTCCATGGCAGACAATGACTTTCATCAATAATGCTGTGCAATATTAAAAAGCCAATAATATTCAGTGCTGGAAATGTCAGGATGTTGCTATGTGCTAATTCATGGCACAGTTGTATTTGGTGAACAAACTCATGAGGGCCCAAGAAGCAAATTGGGGAACACACACTTCACATGTAATTACACAGTTACAATCTGATATCCATAATTTTGCAACCAGGTTGCCAAAGAACATTGATTGGGGAAGGGATGAAAAATGTAAATGCATGGCATAGCTGTCACAGTTGGCAAAAACACAGGAAAAATAAAGGAGTTGTGTCAGGTCAGGTGAGTTATATTCTGAACAACTTAGCGGAATGGTGATTAGTGGATGAATGAGTAAACTAACAGCAATTAAAATAGGGATGTCAGAGGATATCCAGTTGGGGCTCAAGCCTGATGATTTCTTGCAAGCTCTGCCCCACCGGACACCAGTCCATGGATCTCTGATCTTAACCAACTTGGGGCATGAAAAGCTGGGCAAGTGTGGGCATCCCTGCTTACCTGCGAGTGCCATTTTACGTACAAATTGCAGATAAGCTACTTACATAAATTTGTGATTTCCTCAAAATGGCAGCTGTAAATAGTGCCATTTATGCAAAGTTACAGGTGTAAATGGTCTGTAACTTTGCATAAATGGTGGTATTTATGGCTGCCATTTGGCAGAAATTATGGTTTACATAAATAGTTTACCTACGATTTTTACGCAAAATGGTGGCTTGCACCAAGAAGGGGAGCCACACATCATTTGCAGGGTGCCCATGGACTGTCCGGCAACTCATCCAGTGCACCAAACAGGGTCATGAAAGCAGCGGGGGTCCGGCAAAAGGTACAGGGGGCAGGCATGGGGTGGGGGGAAGAGTTGCTCATCCCTAAATTAAAATGCCTTGTGTTTGCGATAATATGAAAGTTCTGTTCAGGATAGCTTATCCACACCTATAGAATTATAGCATCATAGAATAGTAGGGTTAGAAGGGGCCTATAAGACCATCGAGTCCAACCCCCTGCTCAAAGCAGGTATCCAAGTCAAAGCATCCTTGACAAGTGGCTGTCCAGCTTCATCTTGGATGCCTCCAGTGTGGGAGAGCCCACTACCTCCCTTGGTAATTGGTTCCATTGTCATATTGCTCTAACAGTCAGGAAGTTCTTCCTGATGCTCAGCCGGAATCTGGCTTCCCGTAACTTGAGCCTATTATTCCGTGTCCTGCACTCTGGCATGATCAAGAAGAGATCCTGGCCTTCCTCCCTGTGACAACCTTTCCAGTACTTGAAGAGCGCTATCATATCTCCCCTCAGTCTTCTCTTCTCCAAGCTAAACATGCCCAGTTCTTTCAGACTCTCCTCACAGGGCTTTGTTTCCAATCCCCTGATCATCTTCGTTGCCCTCCTCTGAACCCTCTCTAGTTTGTCTGCATCCTTCTTAAAGTGTGGTGCCCAGAACTGGACACAGTACTCAAGATAAGGCCTAACTAGTGCTGAGTTGCCAGTGCTACTTGCAAGCTGTAGCTTGATGCTATAGCCATTGGGTGACAAATATTCATGAATGAAACTACTCTCTGTCTTATATGTGATATCTTATCTTATATGTGATAAGTAATCAATTGCAGACATTTAATCAATTGTTTTTGTTCTCACTGGAGCATCTTTTTGTTCACAAGCCTCCCTCACCCCACAGAAGGAGCAGGGGGCTGGACTCAATGGTCTTATAGGCCCCTTCCAACCCTACTATTCTATGATTCTATGACCTACCCATTATTTCAGTTTGCAACCTGGCACTGTGTGTGTGCGTGTGCGTGCGTGCATGCATGGTGGGGTGCTTTCACACAAAAATACCCACATCAGGGCTGAACTAGAAGCGAGAAATAATGACCACAGAGAGTATGGGAAGAAGGCTGTGTTTTGTTGACATAACTAGTTTCTAATGTCAAAGTTTTCATGTCTGTCTGTCTGTCTGTCTGTCTGTCTGTTTATGTAGATGCTGCCATTGATATGCCTGACACTCTTCAGAGTAGCATAAGTAAAAGGTCAAGGAACTTACAATCTAAATTTTGTCAGAGGGAGAGACATAGTTAAAGTGTAGTATTTGCTTCCAGAAGCAGCTGAAACATCCACAGCACAGGGGAAGAGACTAACATCCCCATACCCACCCCCACCTTCTCTCTGTTGGAGCTTTAAGAACTGCACCAGAATGAGAAAGTTGGGATGGGAAAGATCAGCTGCTGCAGGGTGTAAGAAATCTGGTTGCTCTTTTCTGCACTTGGTACTTTGGGGGTCTTTGTTTGCAGGTTGCATTGTTCATTAATACCTCAATGTATTGGAAAGGCTTGGTGTATTTGGTTCCGGCTTAGACTTCACCGATAAATAATAATTGATATTGTGTTGTAATGGTTGATAGTATCAATTTAGTGATTGATTTGAAACGTTATGATGTTAGTATTAGTGAAATGAATTGTTTGGGTTGTTTATTGTAGAGACAGACTATTGCAGTTGATGCAATAGTATGCATTCTTATTTTTGTATTTCTGTTGTGTTGTGAGCCACGTTGGGCGCATTTTGTGGGAAAGCGGCGTACAAATTAAATAATGATGCTACTGTGAAAATCATAATCATTCATTCATTTCTGTACCACCCAATAGCCAGAGCTCTCTGGGTCATTCACAAACATCATCTCAAGACAACTTATTATGTAATTATTACATAAGCCAAGACTGGACAATGATGATGACAATGATGATGGAAATAAACCAAGCTTCCTTAATAACTGGTGAGGTACTGGGCAGTATCCAATCCTTCCTGCATGCTAGGCTGAATCTACACATAGCAGTTATGCTGTTATCATACCGTTATCATAACTATTGGTACACAAGACACCAATGGGCACCAATAGTTATGATAACGGTATGATAATGGTATA
The DNA here is from genome assembly GCF_057233095.1 of Heloderma suspectum. Taxonomy (NCBI): domain Eukaryota; kingdom Metazoa; phylum Chordata; class Lepidosauria; order Squamata; family Helodermatidae; genus Heloderma; species Heloderma suspectum. The sequence goes on along the minus strand of NC_139459.1, from coordinate 326,178,581 downwards.
ACTGCTATGTGTAGATTCAGCCCTAGTGGGAAGCTAGGGGTTCCAGGAGCATCCGGAAACAAGCAGAAATGCTAATTTCCAAAACGGGCCAGCTCAGAAAGCTTGCAGAAGGAAGCTCTGCTGATCTGTCCTGCTACTGAAACAAGTGTTTCCACTTGTTTCCAGAATTGCTTTTTGAACTCCTACTTTCTGTGACACAAGAGGTAGGTTTTGCTTGTGCAACAGAATATTCCTGGCCCTTAGGCTCTGCTGGAAGAGCTGGAGTGAGGGACTTCTTTGCAGCCAGGAAGAAAGAGGCAGGGATGCACTTGCATGCCTAGGGGGAGAGGTGGGCTTTAAAAGCCACTCCTCCCCCCAGCTCGGCCTCTTTCCTTCCAGCTCCCACCCACACTTTCTTTAAGTAGTGCAGGCATAGTTAGCTCCCTTCGGAGGGCTGAGTAGGAATTTTTGATCTATTCATATATTTGCGTGGTGTGCAGGTTTTTTTCACCTACTCTGTACTGTGTTTCATTTGGCTTAATCAGTTGTAGAGGATGTGAGCTTGTTAAATAGCTGAACTGTTTTTTCAGGGAGAATTGGTGAGTACCCCAAGGCACATTTATGGTGATGGGCAAAAAAGGAGGCCTGCAGCTCAGGGCCATAGGACCCATGGCTATCATATGGCTTGGAACTGACCTGACTCACCAACCCAGAGTTGTGTGGCACCAGGCAGGGGTGAATCAGGGAGGTCCCCCTTACACACCTTTAAAGTGTGGCTGAGGGGAAGGGGCACAGTGTCTGACTGGGGATGGATGCCCCCCCCCATCTGGGTTCTCCAGGTGCCCACCTGCCCAGCCTCTGCTCCCCCCCCCCAGACCCACACTTGAATTCCCTGCCACTCGCCAAGCTGCCCACATTCACCCAGGACCCATTCTCAAGAGCTGGAAGCACCATTTTGCAAAATAAACAAACACGTGATCACGATATGCGAACATCTAGTTGTATGCAAAATGGTGGCATGAATGGTCCATATACACAAGATTACAGGCAGAAATAGGTCCTGGCTGAATGCCAGCAGCTTGGCGAGTGCAACAGAGGATTGAGCGGGTCAGGGTCTCAGCAGGCATGGCTCGGGGGTGCAGGCAGGGGGGTCTGCCAGGCTCCCAGACTGAATTGGGCATCTGCGCCATCCCTAGTCTGAACCCACCTCCCTCCCAAGGCAGGGTTGGCTCACCTAAAAGCTGGCTAGTTTCCTGGAGGAACATTGAGTAGTTTATTCCCCCATTTACACATGCAGATCCTGGGGTAAGTTTCATGATTGTTAAATAAACAGGGCCAAGTTCAGGGTCATCCCATGAAGCTGATTAGTTAGGGATTCAGGACAGATAAAAGGAAGTACTTCTTCACACTGTGCATAGTTAAATTTTGAAAGTCGCTACCACAATATGTAGTGAGGGCCACCAACTTAATTTTTTAAAAAAGGGCTTAAACAAATTAATGGAACATAAGGCTATCAAGGGCTACTTGTCATTATGGCTATATGCTACCCCCTCATCAGGAAAATACCAGCTTCTGGGGAACAGGAGTGAGAGGGTGCAATTATGTGCATGTTGTCCTTGTGGACTTCCCAGAAGCATCTGCTTGGCCACTGTGGGAAGCAGGATGCTGGACTAGGTAGGCCTTTGGACTGATCTAGCAGGTAGGGATGGTGTCTAGGGGGTGAAGCTCACTGAGCTTTCAGAAGCTCATCTCGCCCCTCCAACTGCTTCTTGCTAACCCGTGAGCTGGCCTGGCTCAATCTGTATCAGTCAGGCCAGCTCGCAGATTTCCATCCCCCCCCCAAATCGCCATGTATGCAAATTTGTGTAATTTGCACAAATTGCAGCAATAAATTGCCTAATTTGCACAAATTTCATCTGCAATTTGTGTACATTGCGGGCACAATTTGCACAAAATCAAGCAATTTATGGCCACAATTTGCACAAATTACACAAATTGCAGCTGCAATTTGCACAAATGGTGATGTTAGGAAAAAAAATTAAAAGCTGAGAAATTCCCCAGATTCTGGGTAAAACCCTGCCATTTGGCTTGCAAATGCAAGCCAAGTCAGGGGCTCAAGAGAAATCCATTGAGGATCAAAAGGCCAGTTTTTTTCCACGCAACGGCCATCCCTACCAGCAAGGCTCTTCCTATCTCCCCAGAAACTAGGGCGACAGGGGAAGAACAGACAAATGCAGTTGCCCACACTTAGTCTTGGTTCCTGTGTAGCATCTTCTTTTGAAATACATTACATAACTAGCTGATGAAACTCTGGGTCGGTGAACATAACCAGATGCCTAAATCTGCTAAACGTGTTATATCAGGTGTGAGGAATGTTGCGTAGACCCATTCATCTCAATTTATCCCATCAGCCTTAATTTATCTAAACTGAAAACCTAGTTTCATAGTTCCCAAACACAATCAGAAGAAAGATGAAGGCATGGAGGAGTCACGCATAACCCAGATTTAGGATCTGTCTTTTCCCTAATTTTGACTTTGCAACAGACAGTAAAAAGGACTCTCCAGCCCTCTCAAATGTGAAAAGAGCCACCCCCACACACCATAAATCAATGCTCTGCTGCCCTGTTAAGCCATCCATGCAGAAAACTGTCTTCAGCCAGACAAACAATGGCTTATTTAGAGGAAATTTACTGAAGGCAAAGGCAGCAGAGATGGATGCTGGGAGCTGTTACACTGTGGAGAGCAGCTCCATCCTTAGCAAGAGCCATGCAGCAAGATGACATAGTGCCCAGGAGAAAATCAGATGACCTCTAGAAACTATGGGAGATTGGCAAGCAGCAAACAGGTGGACCTGAAGTGAAAGAGTGGCCAGAGGGTGGGTTGCGGCAGAACCAAAGGATCTGGTAAAATGTTTGCTTTGTGAATTGAATGCCTTTTGCATCCTGCTAGAGGCTGCAACTCCCCTTCATGGATCACTGCCTTGTTGTGGCAAAGGGGCTTGTGTAACTCAGTGAAGCCATAAGCTATGCTGTGCAGGGCCACCCAAGATGGACAGGTCATGGCGGAGAGTTCTGACAAAATGTGGTCCACTGGAGAAGGAAATGGCAACCCACTCCAGTATTCTTGCCAAGAAAACCCCATGGAACATATCACAAGGCTAAAAGAGATGACGCCAGAAGATGAGCCCCTCAGGTCGGAAGGTGTCCAATATACTACTGGGGAAGAGCAGAGGGCATTTCCAAGTAGTGCCAGAAAGAGTGAAGCGGCTGGGCCAAAGCCAAAAGGACACTCAGCTGTGGATGTGTCTGGTGGTGAAAAGAAGGTCCGATGCTGTAAAGAACAATATTGTTTAGGAACCTGGAATGTAAGATCAATGAATCAAGGTAAGCTGGAGGTGGTCAATCATGAGATGGCAAGACTTAACATTGACATCTTGGGAATCAGCGAACTAAAATGGACAAGCATGGGCGAATTTAATTCAGGTGATCATCATATCTACTACTGTGGGCAAGAATCCCTTAGAAGAAATGGAGTAGCACTCATAGTCAACAAAAGGGTGGGAAAAGCAGTACTGGGGCACAATCTCAAAAATGACAGAATGATCTCAGTATGAATCCAAGGCAAACCATTCAACATCACAGTAATTCAAGTCTATGCCCCAACCACCAAGGCCAAAGAAGCTGAGGTTGATTGGTTCTTTGAAGACCTACAACACCTTCTAGAACTAACACCAAAAAAAGTTGTCCTCTTCATCATAGGGGATTGGAATGCTAAAGTAAGAAGTCAAGAAATCACCAGGATAACAGGCAAGCATGGCCTTGGTGTACAAAATGAAGCAGGACAAAGGCTAATAGAGTTTTGCCAAGAGAACACGCTGATCATAGCAAACACGCTTTTCCAACAGTACAAGAGGCGACTCTACACATGGACATCACTAGATGATCAATATTGAAATCAGATTGATTATGTACTTTGCAGCAAAAGATGGAGAAACTCCATACAGTCAGTCAAAATAAGACCTGGAGCTGACTGTGGCTCAGATCATGAGCTGCTTCTTGCAAAATTCTGGCTTAAATTGAAGAACGTAGGGAAAACCGCTAAACCATTCAGGTATGACCTAAATCACATCCCTTATGAATATACAGTGGAGATGAGGAATAGATTTCAGGGATTAGACCTGATAGACAGAGTGCCTGAGGAACTATGGACGGAGGTCCATAACATTGTTCAGGAGGCAGCAACTCAATCCATCCCAAAGAAAAAGAAATGCAAGAAAGCAAAGTGGTTGTCTGATGAGGCTTTACAAGGAGCTGAGGAAAGAAGGGAAGCGAAAAGCAAGGGAGAAAGGGGAAGATATATCTAACTGAATGCAGAGTTCCAGAGAATAGCAAGGAGAGACAAGAAGGCGTTCTTAAATGAACAATGCAAAGAAATTGAGGAAAACAACAGAATGGGAAAGACTAGAGATCTTTTCAAGAAAATTGGAGCTCTCAAGGGAACGTTTTGTGCAAAGACGGGCATGATAAAGGACAAAGAAGGCAGGGACCTAACAGAAGCAGAGGAGATTAAGAAGAGGTGGAAAGAATACACAGAAGAACTATACAGGAAAGATCTTAATGTCTCTGATAGCCATGATAGTGTGGTCACTGAACTTGAGCCGGACATCCTAGAGTGTGAAATCAAGTTGGCCTTAGGAAGCATTAATAACAACAAAGCTAGCGGAGATGACAGTATTCCAGCTGAGCTATTTAAAATCCTAAAAGATGATGCTGTTAAAGTGCTGCACTCAATATGCCAACACATCTGGAACACTCAACAGTGGCCACAAGACTGGAAAAGGTCAGTTTACATTCCAATTCCAAAGAAGGGCAATGCCAAAGAGTGTTCAAACTACCGTACAATTGCGCTCATTTCAGCAAGGTTACGCTCAAAATCCTACAAGCTAGGCTTCAGCAGCATGTGAACTGAGAACTACTGGAAGTACAAGCTAGGTTTCGAAGAGGCAGAGGAACTAGAGATCAAACCGCCAACATTCGCTGGATCATGGAGAAAGCAAGAGAATTCCAGAAAAACATCTATTTCTGCTTCATTGACTATGCTAAAGCCTTTGATTGTGTGCATCACAACAAACTGTGGCAAATTCTGAAAGAGATGGGAGTACCAGACCACCTTACCTGTCCCCTGAGAAACCTGTATGAGGGACAAGAAGCAACAGTAAGAACCAGACATGGAACAACCGATTGGTTCAAAATTGGGAAAGGAGTACGTCAAAGCTGTATATTGTCACCCTGCTTATTTAATTTATATGCAGAGTACATCATGAGAAACGCCGGGTTGGATGAATCACACAGGTTGGAATTAAGATTGCTGGGAGAATTATCAACAACCTCAGATACGCAGACGATACCACCCTAATGGAAGAAAGCGAAGAGGATCTAAAAAGCCTCTTGTGGAGGGTGAAAGTGGAGAGTGCAAAAGCTGGTTTGAAACTCAACATTAAAAAAACGAAGATCATGGCATCTGGCCCCATCACTTCCTGGCATATAGAAGGGGAAGAAATAGAAGCAGTGACAGATTTTATTTTCTTGGGCTCCAAGATCACCGCAGACGGTGACTGTAGCCATGAAATTAAAAGACGCTTGCTTGCTCCTTGTGAGGAAAGCTATGGCAAACCTAGACAGCATAGTAAGAAGCAGAGACATCACCTTGCCGACAAAGAATCGTATAATCAAAGCTATGGTTTTCCCAGTAGCAACGTATGGCTGTGAGAGCTGGACTATAAGCAAAGTTATATGCCCAGCTGCAATTTGCATAAATGTTGATTTTAGGGGAGTGAAAAAAAGGAAATCCACGAGCTAACCTGACTCATACATATTGAGTCGGGCCAGCCTGCAGGTTAGCGAGCCAGACTCCAGGGGACTGAGTTGCTGAAAGCTCAGTGAACTTCACCCCAGATTGATTCCTCTGACATCCCTAATCTAAAGCTTCTCTCTCCCCCTGCCCCATAAAATCACCAAGTTCTAAAATTACCTAACAGCACCACTACTCCTTGACTTTTTTTATGCTACTCAGATACTTGCCTTTTTAGTTTGTTGTTATAATTTTTGATGTTATTGTCACTTTCGTGAGCTGCCCTGGAAATACCCATACTGAAAGTTGGGGCATAATAAATATTAGGGGAAATTGTGTTGCTCAGTGTGATAGAGTACCTGCTTTGCATGAAGAAGGTCCCAGGTTCAATCCCCAGCATCTCCAGGTACCCTAGGAAAGACTCCTCTTGGAAACCCAGGAAAGCCTCTGCCAGCTAGTGCAGGCAATACATTATAGACAGGATCCCTAGAAAATCCAGATTCTAAATTTATGGGAGAGCCTCCATGGAGAGAGGAGGAGACTGCTGCAGGCAGTCACCCTCTATGACAAGAATGTCAATGGGGTGGAACTAATGTACTCATCCAAACTTCTGCCCTCACACTTAGGCCTATACACATTAATAATGCTTGTATAGGGCTAAGAAGATGAACCAACCTGACTTGATATAAGGCCGCTCCCTATGTTCCTATCTCAGCATTCTACCTCCTTTATTCTGCCAGATGTTTACTACAGATGGACAAATCTGTCGATTTTGGTTTCTCTCTATTTCTAATTTTTCCAGTCTGAAGTTTGGTTTGTATTGAACTCTGAGAATTCCTCCAATCCTAAATTCAGTTCATCTGAAACTTGAAGACATTCTTTTTAAAAGTTCACATAAAATGTCATAAGCATTTTTCTGTACATTTCTCCTAACATATATGCATTTTTGTACACACTTTGTTAGAACTCCACTGCAAAATTTGGAGAAATGCACACTTAGAAGGATAGCAGAGTTTTGGTTCCCATAGTAGTTTGGAAGTGCAAAAAAGACATAAGAACATAAGAAGAGCCATGCTGGATCAGACCAAGGGACCATCTAGTTCAGCATTCTGTTCACACAGTGGCCAACCAGCTGTCAACCAGAAACCCACAAGCAAGACATGAGCGCAACAGCACCCTCCCACCCATGCTTCCCAGCAACTGGTGTACGTAGGCTCACTGCCTCTGGTTCTGGAGGTAGCACATACCCATCAGAACACATTTCTTCCCTATCCCTAGTTTAGACCTAGTTTAGGGCGCAATCCTATGGGGACAGGCAGCTTCCTCCGAACTCAGAGGCGACCGCCTATCCAATGAAGGGCAGGAGAAGCATGGAGGGGATCATTCCCTCCACACTTCAGCCACCCTGCATTTGTGGCTAGACAGCCAATTTCGGCTGTATAGCCACAGGAAGGCAGAGCAGGGGAAGCCACTGCTGGACAATATATAGGATGTGTCGTACCAGCATTTCCACCTTCCCTGCCCTGGAATGCCCTATTTTCACCGCTTCACGCTCCTCTTTCAAGCGTGGAGTGCGAGGCCATTCCGAGCTGACTGCGAGGCAGTGCGGGAGCAGGGGAAGGTCAGTTCTCCGGGAACCGACATATCCTATGGCCATCTAGCCACTGACTAGCGGCCATAGGATTACTCCCTTAGAGTGGGAAGTACAAAACATTTATACAAATATAAATTAGAAACTGGACCACCTCCTAATTCCACTGGCCTTACTCCAGAGATCTTGTATGCACCAGACGGCTGGACCAATAGACTTTGCACACACACTCACACACACACTTTATAGAACAGACAGTTGACACTGCCAGCTTTGAACTTTTGCTTTCATTTACCTTTCATTTACACAATCAGGATCTGTTGCTAATGTGTGTTAAGAGCTCTTGTAAATGCCCTTTAGAAAATAATACCTTGGAGAATGCCATTCAAATGGGAGACGACACCATCTCAGATACCGAAGTTAGCTTCAGCCTTCTTACTTTGTTCTAGCTGTAATAAGTGACATGTTCTCGGCCATTAGTCTCTCCCAGCAGCTGTACTGTCACCACTAACGCAAAGCTTCCGTCAACAGCGTGATCCTAACTTCAGCTGTCACCCATTAAATACTGATAGTCAAAAAGGGGTCTGTGGGTAGAAAGATAAGGGCACAACTACCTCATTAGCTACTCAGCAGGGTTGTCACTTAATACAATATTTATCACAACAGCTCATTTGGTAGGCTGAAATTTGTCAAATTTATATTGCTAATATTGTTGTAGTTAGTCACTTGAAATACAGTCTATACAAATAAATATGACACATGCCACTATTTAAATTCACAGCTTGGCATCATGCTACGACACAAAGATGTTAAAAGGACCTGATTTATATGGAAATCCTAGCATTTTATGCTGAACAGGAAATCGTTGTACTGTACATTAGCTTGTTGACAACAAAATGAAAGAGGGGGAAGGGGGAATTATATTATCTTCTAATGAAAACAGCAATTTATTAACCATGGCTACAATTTGTAAGGCTTTGAGCAATATCCTCTAATGCTTTTTAAATCAAGAGATCCAAAGTTCATGAGAAATAACATCATTTTTTCTTGTGTCCTTGCATATAATAGCATCCATGTTATCATTTTACCAATAAGGAATAAAAGTCTGCCATTTAAAATGACTTTACTTGGCTGATTGACACTAATATAGGCAAACTATCAATTGACTAACAGCATGATATTGTGAGTTGCTGTGTTAACACAGGGGCTTGGTGGATTGTAAGGCAGGGCACTGGCAAAAGGGCTGGTTTATCCTCTTGTTCCAAGTCCCAAACCGTCACACAGCTAAGGATAGGTGGATTAGGGAGCAATCTGATGTTCCCTAGACAGTGTCTTGGGGGACAAAGGATATTTTGAATTCATGGATCCAAGGCCAGGGACAGCACTCTGACCTTGGAGCCAGGAAACTGAGCTCCCTGTCCTTTCCCACTTCCCTTTGCAGCCAGCATGGAGAGAACCGCACTGGCTGCTTCTATGAGCTTGCAAATGTGAGCTCATAGAGGGGTGAATGGGGGCATGTCAGTGGGGTGGGAGGAGACCAGGGACATGGGGATCCAAGCTATACCCAGCCTCCCCAGCCTCCTTTCTTCCCCTTCCCCAAAGCCTCCGCTGGATGAGTAAAAATGCCCATCTAGCTAAAATGTGCCTCCCACTCTGCATTGGATACACATAAGGCCCTGAGTTCAGACATTTACACATACCCAGGGCAGATAGGATAGATTAGTCTATTTCTGCCCTGTGTCAATTTCGCATGTGTTCATTCATAACTCAATTCAGTCCCATTTCCATATTGATCTGTGGATTTTTTAAAAATTCACATGAATATTCACATGCATACTTAAATAGGTATTATCTTAGTGCATTGTCTCACAAAATGCTATTATACTAATAGTATTATTAACAGTAGTATTAATAATATAATATATTAATATATTATATTATATATATTATATATATGTAATATATATAATATAATATAAAATCATAGAATCATAGAATAGTAGGGTTGGAAGGGGCCTATAAGACCATCGAGTCCAACCCCCTGCTCAGTGCAGGAATCCAAGTCAGACTCAGCATCCCTGACAGATGGCTGTCCAGCCTCGTCTTGAAGGCCTCCAGTGTGGGAGAGCCCACTGCCTCCCTAGGTCACTGGTTCTATTGTCACATTGCCCTAACAGTCAGGAATTTTTTCCTGATGTTCAGCCGGAATTGGCTTCCTGTAACTTGAGCCCATTCTTCCGTGTCCTGCACTCCAGGATGATCAACGAGAGATCCTGTCCTTCCTCTGTGTGACAATCTTTCAAATACTCAAAGAGTGCTATCATATCTCCCCTCAGTCTTCTCTTCTCAGTGCTAAACATGCCCAGTGCTTTCAGGCTCTCCTCATTCTGTTGTTTTCTGTCCAGCGCTCCAGTCTATCAAGATCACTTTGAATTCTGTTTCTGTCTTCCAGGGTATTAGCTATCCCACCCAATTTTGTGCCATCTGCAAATTTGATCAGCATTCCCTGCACCTCCTCCTCCAAGTCATTAATAAAAATGCTGAAGAGCACTGGGCCCAAGACTGAGCCCTATGGTACTCCACTTGTTACCTCTCCCTAGTTTGAGAAGATCCCATTGATAAGCACTCTTTGAGTCCAATTCTGTAGCCAACTGTGGATCCACCTGATCATTGTTTCATCTAGCCCACTTTGAGCTAGTTTGCTCATCAGGAGATCATGGGGCACTTTGTCGAAAGCTTTGCTGAAGTCAAGGTATATTATGTCCACAGCATCCCCACAGTCCACAAGGGAGGTTACCTGATCAAAAAATGAGATCAGATTCGTCTGGCAGGATTTGTTCTTGACAAATCCATGTTGGGTTCGAGTAATCAGTGCATTGTTTTCAAGGTGCTTACTGACTGATTGCCTTATAATCTGCTCCAGAATTTTCCCAGGGATTGATGTCGGACTGACTGGTCTGTAGTTCCCAGGTTCTTCCTTTTTGCCCTTTTTGAAGATAGGGATAGGGATGGACGAAAGTCACTTACCTGTCCTCGAAGCTTTTCGCGGTGGGGGGGAGGCGCTTTGCTGCTCCCCCCGCGAAGTTCAGGCCGGGGGGGGAGGCTTCCCGCCTCGCCCGGCCGAAATTCAGGCCAGGGGGGAGGCTTCCCGCCTCGCCCAGCCGAAATTCAGGCCGGGGAGGAGGCGCCTCGCCTCGCCCGGCCGCGAACTAAAAAGTAAAAAAAAAAAAAACGCCCCCGTGATAGGCTACGTGACGATTAACGTAGCCTATCACGGCTAGATCTGCAAAGTCAGCCGTGATAGGCTACGTAAATCGTCACGTAGCCTATCACGGGTGACTTTAAAAAAAAAAAGCGCATACGCAAATGGCGGCCCCCATAGGGAGCCGCCATTCGCGTTCGTTATTTGGTCGCTGTAGTCTACGTAAATCTTTACGTAGACTACGGCGAAAATAACGGCAATGCAAATAGCGTTGAAAGACCGGCTGCCGCTCCCGCCCCGGACAAAGACCCGCCGAACCGCCGGCCGGACCCTCCACCGGGAGGGACATTCGCCAAAGGTAAGTCCCGTCCCGGGGGGGGTGCGGGGGGTGGGGGGCGGAGAATTTCTCCCCGAAACTTGTTCGGGGGGCTGAACACGTTGGCGCTCGGCCCCCCCGAAGTTTCGGGGAGAAATTCTCCGCCAACCCTAGATAGGGACCACATTAGCCCTCCTCCAGTCATCTGGCCCTTCACCCGTCCTCCATGATTTCTCAAAGAGAAGAGACAGTGGTTCTGAGAGCTCTTCTGCCAGTTCCTTTATTACTCTAGGAAGCAGTTCATCTAGCCCTGGAGATTTGAACTCATTCCAAGTAATTAGGTGTTCCTTGACCATATACCTATAGATCTCAAGGTGCAATCCTGCCCCTTCAGCCTGTACTTCGCCTTTGCCAGGGGGATCATAGACCCTCTTTCCGGAGAAGACTGAGCCAAAGCAGAAATTGAGCACTTCTGACTTTTCCTTGTCATCTGTTATCATTGTGCCATCCTTATTTAATAGCTGAACAACCATTTCTTTCCTCTGTCTTTTACTATGCACATATCTGAAGAAAGCCTTTTTGTTGCTTTTAGCATCCCTCGCTAACCTCAGCTCGTTCTGAGCTTTAGCCTTCCTGATGCCATCCCTGCAATTCTGTGCTACCTGCCTGTACTCTTCCTTTGTAGCTTCGCCTTCCTTCCACTTCCTGTATGTGTCCTTTTTTGTTTTCAGGTCATCTCTAAGCTTTTTGTGAAGCTACATTGGCTTCTTCTGTTGTCTTCCGCCTTTTTTTCTTGTTGGAATTGTTAGTAATTGTGCCCTGAGAATTTCCTTTTTTAAAAACTCCCACCCATCTTGGACTCCTTTTCTCATTAGCCATGGAACCTTAGTTATCATTGTTCTGAGTTTATTAAAATCGGCTTTCCTAAAATCCAGGGTTCACATTTGGCTGCACTCAGCTTTTGCTTCCTTTAGAACCAAGAATTCAACTATAAAATGGTCACTTTTCCGAAGAGTTCCCGAAACTGCTACTTTATCCACTAAGTCATCTCTGTTGGTTAGGATCAAGTCAAGGATAGCCGATCCTCTAGTTCCTTCCTCTACTTTCTGTAGGAGGAAATTATCAGCAAGACAAGTCAGGAATCTCTTGGAGGGGCCATGTTTTGCAGAATTTGTCTCCCAACAAATATCGGGGAAACTGAAGTCCCCCATTACTGCTACATCGTGCTTCCTTGAAACATCGGCAATTTGCTTTTCACAAGTTTCATCCTCATCATCTCCTTGACTGGGTGGCCGGTAGTAGACTCCAACCACTGTGTTCCTTTTTGCTCCATTTATTTTAACCCAGATGCTCTTGATGGGGATACCAAGCTCATCCTCCTGTATTTCTTTGCAGAGATGTATTTTTAACATACAGTGCAACTCCACCTCCCTTTCTGATCCTCCTAATAATATAATATTAGTAGTATCATTATTATCACAAAATATAATTATAATTATTAATAACAACAACAACAACAATAAAATAATAAAATACACGTTTCTTAAGGCAATTTATCCTAAAATAAGCATTTAAATATGCACTTCAGCATGTGTTTTGAGCCAAGATCTGCATCTTGAGCCAAGAACAGTGTGGTCTTTTAGCACAGGCATTTCAATATATAAAGGTCGAAGTCTGGGTCTTTAATATCATCATTTCCCTTTACGAATTTAGTTTTAAGCTATGTATTTTATTGCTTTTCATGTTTGTAATAGTCTGAGAGTGCTGTCCTCGGTTTTATATGTTTAGCTCCTGAAGGAGTCTTTACTCCAAAATGCATAGACCAGGGGTGGGGGACCTCTTTCAGCCTGAGGGCCAAAATCAATGTCAGAGAAATTCTCAGGGGCCACATTCAGGTAGTGGGTGGGGCTGAAGACAGGGATAAAGGCAAAAGGGGTTGGGGCAAAAAATACCAGGATATTGTAGCTTAAAGCTCTTACTGGCAATAATTAAGCCTTAGGAGGGGCCTTTTAACCATTTAAATGGGGAAAAAACCTGCACCAACATTGGGGGAAAGGGAGGGAAAGGGATGGGAAGGGAAGAGGAAAAAATCAAGTAGTCTTTCATAGGGTTGGTGGAATGACCCCACACACCTCTCTCATCTCCCTCTGTACGGCTGGCTGGAATGGATCCCTTCCCCTTAAGAACATAAGAACATCAGGAGAGCCCTGCTGGATCAGACCAGGGGTCCATCTAGTCCAGCATTCTGCTCACACAGTGGCCAACCAGCTGTCCACCAGAAACCTTCCCTCTTAAGTCATTGCTCTATAGGTGCTCAGTGTTATGTCAGTGCTAAGGATTTTGACAGGGGAAGTTTGATGGTAGCTGGATGCTCTTTATAGAGAGAGCAAGGGAACTTACAAATGCATTTGGGGCACTTCCAACCACATCGTCCTTCACACAGAATTTGTTGGCCAACACTGCAATAGCCTCAGAATTCTATTGCTCCGATCTGTGTGATTGTTCGTGCTCTGGTGCAACCATGGGAGATCCCCATTCACATAGAGCAGCTCCACTCATGTGGAGGGCTCCAGGTTGGGCAAGACCATGCTACGGTATCTCAGGGCCCATAAGAAATTGCTGGACTGGCACAAGTCTCTCTGTTCAAACCATTGTCCATCGCATTCAGCAATTTGAATTTTCATTCCATTTTTTTATTATTTAAATGCTGGAGACATTTAGAATGAGACAGAGAAGGAGTGATCTTTCAAAAATTGTGCTCATCCACAGATGACAAGTAGTACTTTGATTCACTAATGTTGATATTTGAAAGGTTATTACTACGGTGAGAGATATTCGTGGCAATCGCATCATTCTCGCAGTCTTTCAGTCAGAATGTGAGAGCGGCCCAAAGAACGGCTGGAGCAGGCAGCCAGGCTCTGGAGCCATCTGACATGTACTTCTTTGTGACTGTAAGTCTGCCAAAGTGTCAGAAGATAAAGACAGGTAAAAAGCTTGCAGTAGGAAATTATAGCTTCCCTTTGAACTCACCTTCACCTCGCGTGGGATGTTCACCATCTCTTCCCCTCCTCACATGGATGATATCTAAGCCATTTTGAAAAAGGGCGGTTTTATTCTGAACTTTCGTTTTGAGTATTTATTTATTTATCAATCACATGTTTATACCACCCATGTTCTCTGGGCAGTTCTCAACAATTAAAGGGGTGGGGAACCTCAGGCCTAAGAGCCAGAGCCAGCCCTCCCAATCCCCCCTCCGCCCCATCAGAAATGGATCGTCCTTTCCCTTCACAATTGACACCACAATAGACACAGCTTCAGGCTAATACACGTTTATTCTGCTAGAGCCTAGCCTCTCTACAAATGCATATTCAAGGAAACTGTCAGACTGCCCCAGGCCCTAAACAACTAATCGACAAGCTCTAAGCAGAGGAGACAAACCAGAGGATAGAGAATTTGCTGACAGTTTGGGTATGAACCCCATGGCCCGGCTAGCTTTGCAGTAATGACCCTCCCTTAGGATGGCTCCCTCCTACCTTGGCTTTCAAGACTGGCTATCCAGGCAGAGCATCTGAGCCCTGCCCCTAACTTTTCCTGCTTAGCTTTGCGATGTGCCCTTGAGTCTCTCAAGTCATGCACCTCTTCCTCCTCCTCTTCGGAAACTTGAATTTTCACAGTGGAGGGATGGGGCAGGGACTGAATCTGGGTTCCATGAGGCCTTCAGAGGAATCTCTCCAGTGTCTAGGCACTCTATGAAGGGTCCCTCACCCGTGCTTTGATCTAGCAATTCTAACTCTGACTCAGAATCAGAGCTGTCAGACATCTGAAAGGGTGCTCCTCCCTGGCACCCTCCAGGCTTCCCCAAATGGCCACAACCACTTCCCCTGGCCCTGGCTTTTCCCCTGACTGCCAATCATTTGGTGGTTTTCCAGCTTTTGCATGGTTCCCCACCATCACCCATTCTGAAAGACTGAAATGCCTCCCCTAAGGCTTATTTACTAGCAGTAAGAGCTTTCAGCTAAATATGCTGGTATTTGAGCATATGTTGGCCCCACCCCTTTTGACTTTGGCCCCACCTACCACTGGAATGCAACCCCTCAGTGCTTCTCTGAAATCGTTTTCAACCCTCAGGCTGAAAGAGGTTCCCTGCCCCGATGTATAATATAACATTTGTGTGGGTACATGCACAAAAAGATGACTCCAGCCATTGAATCATAAGAGGATGATTCAATAGAATTAACAGAAGATGGTCACCTTTCATATCTACTGAGCAAGCTTCTGAACAGGTAATGCTTACAGGGATATATCTTTATGGACAATGATCCTTTGAACAACCTTCACAAAGACGTACTCTGAAAATACCTAAAGATAGGGTTGGGGGAGAATTCTGCCAAGGACCCCAGTGAGGCCAGATTCCAAACAATCCAGCCACCGGAGTCCGTGGCGGAACAGCACCACTCACCAACAGGCTAGCCGATGGCATGAAAAACCGCAGACGCAAATGGCATAGCAGACGCTATTTGCGGCCGTAAAGCCCTTAGTTTAAGCTAAGAGCTTTATGGCCACAAACAGCACAGCGGACACCATTTGCATCTGGAGTCAACCCTCACTCAGCCAGCGATACAGCACAGCAATGGTGGCCAGCCATATCACCAACGATATGGAGCTGGTGGCCGGCTCTGTGGAATCAGTGTGGAGCAGAGCCAGCAGAAGAGGATTCCGGGTGGAGGGATGGATCAACTCCCGCCCCCCGCCACCAGGCAGATTCCCTGCCAGGATGAAAGGCAGAGAATCCGCCCATCCCTACCTAAAGAGAATGTCAAGATTTTTTAAAGAAGCATTGCTGAGAGCTTGTCATTAGAGTGCTGGACTGGGACTCGAGAGATCTGGGTTCTAGTCCCCACTCGACTGTGAAGCTCCCTGGGCGACTTTGGGCCAGGCACTGGCCTAACCTATCTCGCAGGGTTGTTATGAGGATAAAATGGAGAGGAGGAGGAGGACTATGTAAGCAGCCTTGGGTTCCTTGCAAGAGGAAAAAAGGTGGGATATAAGTGCAATAATAATAATAACAGCAGCAGCAGCAAAAGTAGCAAAAGCATCCCAGACTTTCTGAGGAGCTGCTGCAACAGGAGCTGCAAGAAGGTTTCAAGGAAGAGATATGGATCTGTTCATTATAATGGACTTGTTAATTACTGAGACACTAAGAGGGCAATCCCATACAGCCTACTCAAAAGTAAGTCCCACCGATCTTAATGGGGCTTACTCTCAGCTACATTTTGACCTAAGGCTACAATCCTATAAGCACTTACCAGGGAGTAAACCTCATTAAGATCAGTGGGACTTACTTTTGAGTAGACATGTATGGGATTGCACTGTAAGTGCTGGTTCACTTGCGTGGACATGCTGGGATTGCACCATTTGGGCAGCAATCCTATACACACTTATTTAAAAGTAAGTATAATCAGTGGGACTTAATTCTGAATACACATGCATAGGCTTGACGGCTATGAACAAGTCCTGCATACTAGTTTCTTCTTTGTTGAACAAAACCTTTTACTTTATATACCAAGGCTATCTCTAGCGTAAACTTGCTTTTTCAGACCTTCCTTTTTCAGACATGTCCTTCTCAGTATATTTTGTTTTCTTTGGAGCTCTCATGGCACACTGAGCGCTGTCCAAATGCAGATCCCTTGTGTGCTCCTGTCATTTCTTACCCATAAATAACCTAATATGATAAAGTTCTACTCTCTCTACAAATATAACTTAATTTTGCCATCATCCAGAATCCCCATACACATATATTCATTTATTTTACTTGTTTTCTTTGTACACAGACTTTTCACCAGTGATGCTCATTTCACCTGGCCATGCTTCCTAGCAATGGTGAAAGTATATATGCTTGCCACTCCATCATCCCTAAATCACAGTCTGGACATGCTTTATTATGATGCTGAGAACCAACTGCTTGGTAAAGGAATATGCAATTCTTCCAGTAATGCAGGACTCTTCATGGACACACAACTTATTTTAACTACACAGACAGCAAAACTGACATACCAATGCAATGGGTTGGATCCAGATTTTAGCTGGATCAACCGTGCTGGTGGAAGTGAACTTCCCCACCCCTTCCCCACCATGATAAGCCCTGCAACCCCCTGAAAATGCTACACTGAGAGTCAGGAGATCCTGCTGAATGGGAGCTCTGGTGTGGGAGGAAAGGGTTACGGATGTCAGACAAATCCATTTGGAGGGTTGAGTTTGATGAGTTTCCTAGGCTCCCCCCCCCCCGACTTCATTTGGGTCCCTGCTGTGGTGCCTGACTCAATCTGTAGAGAGTTGGGCCAGTTTGTGGATTTCCCTGGAATTTTGCACATTTGGGGAGGGAAGGTACTGCAATTTATGCAAATTACAGCTGAATCTGTATGATTTGTGCTGTAATTTGCACAACTTGCTCAGAAATTTGCACACATTGCAGGACCTCACCCCCACCTCCCAAGCGCAAAAATGTTCCTGGAGTTTGGGGAACAGCTCACACCTCAGCTTGCAGATGCAAACCAAGTCATACATGACACAGAACTCTGTCAAGCCAAAAAAAGAACCAGATTTCCCAGCGACAGACATCCCTAGTAAGGGATCCCCCCAAATCAGGTGGGGGGGACCTTCTGCAAGCAGAGCCCTTTAAATCCTGGATCCAACCCAATTATTTTGAGTCCTCTACCACATTATCTACTTTTAGGCCAGGACTAGTGGTTAAGACGCTGAACTGCAGACTGGAAGGTCGGCAGGTCGGCAGTTCGAGAACCGAGTGCTGCATGACGGAGTGAGCTCCCGCCTTCAGTCCCAGCTTCTGCCAACTAGCAGTTCGAAAGTAAGAAACTGCAAGTAGATAAATAGGTACCGCCTCGGCGGGAAAGGTAACAGCGTTCCATGCACCTCGGTGTTCAGTCATGCCGGCCACATGACCACGGAAGCGTCTTCGGACAGCGCTGGCTCTTCGGCTTAGAAACGGGGATGAGCACCGCACCCTAGAGTCGGACATGACTGGTTGGGGACACCTTTACTTTAAAAAAGCAGAGGAATCCAGTATGGTGTAATGGAGTAACTGGAGAGAACAATGTTCAAATCGCCATTCAGCCATAATCTTCACTGGCTGACCTTGGCCCACTCATTATCTATCAACTGAACCTATCTCACAAGGTTGTTGTGAGCTCCCTTGAGGAAGGGTGGGAAACAAATGTAATAATAAACAAAAATAGATAGTTGTCTGCTGAACCAACATTTGTAGCCATGCATATCTGACCCATAAGGCTTTCTCTCTCTCTCTCTCTCTCTCTCTCTCTCTTCTGTGCAATTTAATTCTTTTCAGGCATACCAGACTAGTGCTGTGCTGAAACTTTCTCCCCCCGCCTTTTTTTTTTTTTTTTTTTACCATTCTCATTTAATTTGCTAAAAAAGAAATTGCTCTCAGGAGAAAATTCAGAGAAGAAAATTCTGGAGAAATTCTCATGGCGGGATTCAGGTTTCTTGTGCTGTACCTTAGTTATAAAGTGGCCAAGGAGTACGTGTGAGTGTCCTGTCTTCCATTGTACAATCATATCTCTGGCAATATGCAACCTCCCAATCTTCCTGCATGATGACATGATGTGATTCCTCCCCAATTGGCCTTTGTCAGATCAGGAAATGCAGCCAGCCAGAGAGGCTGCAGGATGATGAAGAGATGTGTAATAGAAAGGGCTGGTCACCTCGCAATGATAACGTAAGCGCACAAAAATACCACCAAAAGAATTTCAAAAGACATTCTAAAGCATCCTGAGAATGAGGCAGAAAAGCTAACGTCTCTTTCATGGGGGAAGTGGCACCACAAAAGACAAAAACAGTTCAGAAAAAAGAAAGAACCTGTGCCACAACCACTGCTAATGGTGAGCTTCACTTCTGAGAAACTGTTGGAGAATTTCTCCTCCCCGCTGGAGAATTCAGTGAAATGTTTCCCTCAGCTTCTCTGCCACAAATAGGATGGAGAATTTCAAGAGGACATTTGCACACCTCTGGGATGTCCATAGCCGGGAAATCTGGCCCTTTGGGGGCTCGCCAGACTTCTGTGGTGAACCTGACTCAGCATGCATTTGTGAGCCAAGCTGCATATTTCCCCAAATTCTGGATACTTTTTATGGTTTCTTATTTGAGGAACTAGACATTTGCACAAATCTTGGCCACAAGTTGCACAATTTGCTCGAATGTCACAAATCCTTGCCGAAACGTGCACAAATAACATAAATGTCTATTTTCGCAAATAAAGAAATACAGAAAATCTGCCAACTGCCCTGACTTGCTGCGGACTGAGTCGGGCCAGCTGGCAGAAGGAGGAATGGAGTCTAGGGGCTGAGCCAACGAAAGCTCATCAAGCTCCAACCCAAACCCCAACTGGATTGCTCCAACATCCCTATACACAGCTGTATTCAGAACATGTTAATTGGATGTGCATAGAAGGAGGTTGCTGGATTATGAAAGCAGAGTCCATCCTCCGCCTAAGCATGTTCATTAGAAGAACTGCATAGAGCCTGTGTCATGGCTGGGAACCCTCAAAAAGTATACTGATTTGTACACAGTCCTTCAGATGAATGCCTGGAGGTTGAGTGAGATAGGGCTTGAAGAACAGGGTGGCCCAGGGCCAGCCCTACCATTGGGCAGAATGAAGTGGCTGCCTAAGGCAGCAGATTCAGTGTGACATGAAAGTGGAACAGATATTTAGTTATTTAATTTGTTATGACTGTATTTTTGCTGCCAGGGATGGGGAGAGATGCATGTGGGATTTTCCACCTCCTGTGCCAAAATAATTTAGCTAATTTGGGGTACCATTGCATCTTGACTTGGGTGGGGGGAGATGCCATTTGCTGTTAGATAGCAAAATCTCATGGGCCAGCCGTGGGGCCGACCAAGGGGGCCAAGGACTGGAAAAACAAGGTAACTGCAGGTAATTTCCCCTTACCTTTGGAGATGCCCCCCTCAGAAATGTTTTAGAAGGCAGGAAAGCATGATGTGATTAATATTAGCGGGAACCAGGGGTGGTGGGGCTTATGGGTTTAATTAACCCCCCATACATTTCCCTATATAATTCAAGCACTGGAGTAGGGACAGCACATATGATCCTACTCCCCCCATGTGTTTGATGAAGGTCTGAAACAGTCCAAAAGAGGTCAGACACAGAGAGAGACTCCTTCCTGTTTCCTGCCCATCCAATCCTGTTTTGGCCCTGAAATATGTCCCAGTATAGACAATACTCATGCTGGCCAAGTTACCTGTAATCCTAGATTCCCTGAAGTGGAGAAGATGACCACTGCTCTCTGACTTATAAAGAAGGATCTTCTTCACTACCCTGAGCTGTAGATTATTTTAAGGAAGGCCAGCAGTATACAGAACAGGAAAACCATTAGGAAACCATCAGACAGTAGCAGCATCAGTATTGCTGTAATAATGTGTGTGTGCTCCTCATCTGGAGGTTACTTAGCATAATGGTTAAACCAGCCCTGCTTGTATTGTGTCTCTTCAACTCAGAAATAAAACACTATACTGACCATCCAGGGGGGAAATGGTTGATAGACTATATATCTCCTGCAATGGTATATGGAAAAAGGATTGACATCTCCTATCTTGAGCAGGGAGAAAGGAATCTACAAGGGTAATAGCATTTTAGCTGTTTTCCATTTTCTCTGTGATGATTGGCATCAGGAATCAAACAGTGTTGTAGAAAGGCATTGACATATCCCTTACTGACATACAATACCTTGTAGGCATAGATGGTATTCAGCAGAAGAAGCTTGCCATGAATAAAGCTTCCTCCACACAAAAGAGCCCATGTCAAGTATCCACACTCTGCCACTTCAGATATAATACAAGGACTTCTGACAATGGACCTGAATTGCAAGCACTGCTATGCTGAAATCTTCCTAGCAATAATTTAAATATATACACACACGCAAATATGCAAGCTGAACGTTGTGTCACACTACCACAAGCACAACAGTGTGTAAATTACACACTTTATATTTAAGGCTGTTGAGTTTTTTGTAATCCTACAGTTCGCAGTGTACAGTGGAATCCTAAACTTGCTTACTAGAGAGTAAGCCCCATTGAACTCAGTGGGACTTATTTCTCAGTAAACAAACTTTGGATTGCACTGTGAGACAGAAGCATTAAATAGCTCATAGCAGCATCACAGAAAAGCCCATATTTGTTTGCCTCATTTGTTTGTTTATTGAAATATTTCTGTCTTGCACTTTCTGTTCAAAAAAACCTCTAAGTTGGTTAACAGCAGTATAAATAAAAACAAGTGAGGCACAATCCTATGCATGTTCAGACAGAAAAAAAATCCTACACCTAGCATTCCCCAGCCAGCTTGGCAGGCTGGGGAATGCTGGGATTTGTAACAATTTTTTGTATCTAAACATACATAGGATTGCACCCTAAGTTGTTAATAAAGCAATCCAAACAAAATCATCCAAAATTAAGAAACTTAATTGGGCAGTATGATAAAACATATACAAAGTCATAACAGGGAGAAAAAAAAATGTTCAGTTATCCAAGGCAGTGGCCTAGTAAAATAAAATTATTTTTCTCTGCTGGTAGAATATCATCAAAGAGGGGACCATCCGAACCTCTTGGGGAAGGCTTTCCAAAGCCTGGGTGCTGAAATAAAGAAAGCCCTGTCCCATCTCCCTCCCAACCACTTTTGTCAGTGGTGGGGCACAGAGCAGCCCCTCCTCCTCCTGAGGATCTGTGTGGACAGGCAGAGTCACGCAGGAAAAGGCGGTACCTTTTAGGTATCCTGGTCGCAAACCATGTAGGGCTTTGAAGCTGCAAAACAGAGCTTTGAATGTATTTAGAGAAAGTCAACTTTCTTTAAATATCCATGTCAAAGGCATGTTTGTGACAGCGGCCAGCTGCAGCTTGACTCTTCAAGGAGAATGCAACCCCATCCAAAAGAAGCTGTACACCTACTCCGGGATCAGCCTTCCTATTGAACAAAAGCGTGGCTCTCTTGTCTGGATTGAGGCTCAGTCAATTTGCCTATATTCAGCCCTTTTCTGATCCCAGACACTGGTTCATTGTCACTCTGGAATCTGATGAAAAGGAGATCAGCATATTGATTGTACCCAACAAAATACATGGGACTGACCTGTAGACCCCCAGTCTCACTTCTGGAACTTATCATCCAGGGAGTACTGGAACCACCACTAGGTGCCCTCTAGCCCCATACTGGCCAGGTGACCCTGAATGCTACTAAAGCTGGTAGAATTGAAAGTCACTGAAAGGTCCAACAGAACCAACAGGACAAACTCCCCCTGTCCATTTCCCAGCATAAGTCATTTACCAGGGCAACTGAGACTGTGTCAATCCTCAAACCAAGTCCAAATTCAAATGAAAAAGCTCTAGACAATCCATATCATTAAGAAATACTATATGCATGATAAGAATGCAGGAAAATACATTAGACATTCTTTTACGGAGCCTCATCTTCATTCATAAGTATAATTGGATTAAGACATTCATACTGCAAACTCTGGACACAATCCACAAAAGAAGTTATTCATGACTAACAATGTGATCCTAAGCATGCTTTCTTGGAAGTAAGCCCCACTGAATTCAAAGGGATTTTATTCCAAGTGGATTATTCCAGCTGCCTTCATTTTGACTGTGCTAAATGTCTAACCAAGTTGTGATGGGGAAAAAAAGGAATTAAAACATTCAGAGCATGAATTATTGCCTCCTGGAACAACTAGTTCTAGAAACCACGTGGAGTGATACGATAAGTGCTTTATTCATAAAGGGAGAGAAGAAGCTGCTTCTGTCAATCAATTGTATGCCTGTAATTGATATATTTTCAAAATTCATAGGATCTTTTCCAGAGTTCAGCATCTCACTTACTTTCAGACTTGTCAGACATTACAAAGATGCACCATCTTTAGCCATTCTATGCCAGGTTCCGGACATGCATTTTTGACATTTCAGTAGGGAAATGTAACATTGGAAGGGCCCTTAGAACCCTAATGTTGAGCTAGGACACTGATTAATTTGCTCATCGGCCCTGCAGTAAAAGAGATGAGTGATGGAGCACTTGATGGAAAAGTTGGCATTGGTGAGCTTGATTACTAGACAGAAGGGGCCAGGGAGTTGTGATTATCACTCCATTGTGGCAACACCCAGAGCATCTCAAATAACTCAGAGCCACAATTAGAGGAATATTTATTGCAGGTGGACTGTGGACAGTAGCAGCTGGGAGCTTGTTTGTGCAAGGCATTCAGTGCACATTTCACATCATCTTAAGTATCAACTTTTCCAGGCAGTCACATTTAGCCATTTATTAAGGGTAGAAAACCTCCAACCCAAACAAGACTTAATCTGGGGAGAACAAACTAAGACAACAGGATTTGCACAATTTCTTTTGTTTATATAATTAATGTTCAACATTAAGTGTTCATTCAGCAGATTCAGCCCTAGGACTGGGCAGCAAATTAATTCAGATGTAAACAATTCCTGTTGTATTGTTTCGGGGACTATACAGTACATTTGTTCAGCCCTCCAGTAAGGCTTTAAAAGCTAATTGCACTGCAAAGCAAACAAATATCTATGTAAATGTCTATCCAGAACTGCCAGTTGTGTTGTCTCAAGTTTTCAGTGTAAATGGAATCTCACAAGATAGAACTATGAGTTTATCTCCCTAGCGACTACCACAGTGAGCTTTTGAAAAGATGTTGCCTACTGTCATTCCCTACAGCCTTTTTGTCTTGATTTAACCTGGTTGGAAAGAATTGAGCTCAGTGTTGTGCTCATTGGGAAAACTTTCGCGCCATTCAGAAAAGGAAATCTACAGCTTTGATACCACAATATAGCTAGGAAATAAATGAATATATTTTGAACCATGTTTCACTTAGCCGTTCTTAACTGTCGGAGGGAGCAATCCTATGGCCAATAGTCAGCGGCTAGACAGCCATAGGATATCTGGCTTTCTGGGAACTGACCTTGGGGCCCACGCTCCAAGGTCGGTTCCTGGAGAACCGACCTCCCCCCTTTCCTCACTGTCTCGCAGGCAGCACAGAACTGCACTGTGCTCCGCGCTTGCGAGAGGAGCATGGAGCAGCCAAAATGGGGCGTTCCGGGGGGCGTTCCGGGGAGGGTAGGGTGGAAATGCCAGTATGACACATCCTATGTGTCAACCAGCAGCCTCCTCCTTCCCACAGCTAGACAGCCGAAATCAACTGTCTAGCCACAAATGCAGAGCAGGAGACATGCAGAGGGAATGATCCCCTCCATGCTTCTCCTGCCCTGCGTTGGATAGGCGGTCACCTCCGAGTTCGGAGGCAGCCGCCTATCTGCATAGGATTCCAACCTTAGATGTTCAAATAAATGTAATCATATTTAGCAAGGTAGCATGACATGGAGAATGAGACCCAGAAAACGCAAATAACTAAGCTTCAACATATAGCCAAGCATCAATGCATGAGGGCATGTGTATTCCACAAATATGAGCAGCTTTAGCTATTGAAAGGTACCCTAATGTATGACAGCAATATTGTTCAGGATCTGTTTCTATCTCTTAGTTGTATAGCAATTTAAATTTGTAAAAATGTTTCACAATCCTGTTCCCATCGCTACCAGGAACACAGGAATCTGTACTTTTTTCATTCTTCCTTACTCAGCCCTTTCAAACAGAGACAGAAAAAATATGGACGTCAGGATTCCTAGTGGTGACTGAGGATCCCAAAATGCTGCCTGGAGAATTGTATTAAAGGGCAGCATGTAAATACCTATAATAAATAAATAAATATAAAGTTTTTCACTGGGAACTTTAAGAAGAATGTCCAGCTGTCCACAGAAATCCTGCCACGCATTTTCCTCTACCTTCCCTTGCAAGAAACATTTGCGGAAAGGAGCAAGGAAGAGGTAGACCAAAAGCAGAAAGGGCAGGTGATGGCTTGCCAAGATGAGCTAACTACAAAGTGAGTGAAACCTGGCAGGGGGGCTCACCTTGTAATTGCCATGAGTTTTCCCCAATTAGGGGGTTCATTTCCAAACTCTCCCAGTTACAACATTTGGCACAATTCCTACTAAATCTGAAGCAAATATCAAAAGTAGTGAATATTTGGAATAGCATCAGTCTGTATCAGCTGAGGAGAGTGGCAGTGGTTGTGACTTTTAGTCTGAGGCTCTGAAATTCCTTTGTTTTAATAACCCTGTTCTGATTATGGTGACATAATAAATTGGAATCCTTCAGCAACAGGTTGAATGTAAAGCAAGCACCAAAGGGAAAGACGGGAGATCACTGTTGCCTAAGCTGTTCACAGATGGTTGAGCTTTGTCACGGGAATGAACTGGCTTACTTTTGCAAGACATTAACCAGATCAATAGGAAAATTGTCTAACAGTAAGAGAACACATTTTTTAAAAAACAATGTCTTCCCTAAAGGTATTCATGTTGTTACATTATTTGTTCCCTTCAGAGGAAAGTCTATTGTTAGCTGTAATGTCAGGGCACATCTTGATTATTATAATATATGTAGTTTAGGGTAAAATGTAGCATCCATTTCAGGGTGTGTATGGAGAGAAAGCTTGCGAAAATGTCTGTAATGTACGAACTGCTAGGGATGAGGTATGAAGGGCTTCATCCACGGAGCTTTTATCCTGTGATTGAGATTACTCCTTCAGGGACGTTTGTTGGCTCTTTACATGACGCCGTGACCCTGCCATGACCCTCCTGCACTAAAGGCCCTTTGTTTCGTTTTTAAATAGATTACAGATAATGAGCTATCAAATTACCCCATTGTGTTCCACTTCAGTTTCCTCCCTGAAAAGAGGAAAAGTGGCAAGAAGAGGTGCGAGATCAATGAAAGATAATGGAAGACTCAGATGGGGGGGGGGGAGTGTGTGTAAAGGAAGTCACTGTGATCCTGCATTTAAAACGGAAGCAGACAGCCCTGTTTTAAATGCAGGATTTTAGGCTGGTGTAGAAATGCCTGAAGAGAGAGAAAGGGGGGCTTTCAAGCTGCTAGAAATGTTTATCACAGCACAAATACATGCATGTTTACTTCGAAGTACATAACACTATGTTCAGTGGGGCTTACTTTCAGGCAAGCATGCATAGGATTGCAGCCCCAGAGACCTCCTAAAAGCTTAACTTTTTCGTGCTGGTTGGCTGATGGATCAAGAGTTGGTTTCGGGAAAAATTACATTAAAGATCAATACTCGTGTAACTTTTTATGTGTGTATCTTCATGGGCTGGCTTCCAAAAGCCATCACTCTTTTCTCAGATCTAGATTTGCTAGCTACCCAAAGCTTTAAAACTGATCCTCATCTCATTTCCAGCCTTCTTTTTTAATGGAATATATTTACTGCATTGTTGTTGTTCAGTCATGTCCGACTCTTCGTGACCCCATGGACCATAGCACGCCAGGCCTTCCTGTCCTGCACTCTCTCCCGGAGTGTGCTCAAGTCCATATTCATTGCATCAGTGGTGCTATATAGCCATCTCATCCTCTGCCGTCCCCTTCTCCTTTTGCCTTCAATCTTTCCCAGCACCAGGGTCTTTTCCAGTGACTTTTCTCTTCGCATTAGGTGGCCAAAATATTTGAGCTTCAGCTTCACTATCTGTCCTTCCAATGAGCACTCAGGGTTGATTTGCTTTAGGATTGACTGATTTGACCTCCTTGCAGTCCAGGGGACTCGTAAGAGTCTTCTCCAGCACCACAGTTCGAAAGCATCAATTCTTCGGCGCTCAGCCTTCCTTATAGCATTCCTTATAGCCTTTCTTATATAGTCCAGCTCTCACAATATCCATTTTAATACATAGGTAAGAGAAAATACACATTTAATATGTATTTTCTAATAGGCTCTTTTTTAGTTTAATCACAGATGAATGTGGAAATGGAATGGAATTATGGGAGAAAACATGCAAAAGTGACACAAACTGGAAATAGAGATCGGCACAGCCCTAACTCTGCGTCAATTCCAAAACAGTGGTCAAAAAATCAAGGAACCTTACACACTATTAGTATGCCCAGGACAAACTAGCAAAACGTACTAGGGATGGCTAATAATTTTATGTCAGTTCTATTTTTACAATTTAGAATTTTAGAACTTACAAAAATTCACAAAGTTCTCCATATCTGGAACTAAAAGAACTTGAGATTAAAAAGGGGGGGGGGATATTTCAGAGATTGAAAGAACTGGGCATGTTTAGCCTTGAGAAGACTGAGGGGAGATATGATAGTGCTCTTCAAGTACTTGAAAGGTTGTCACAGAGAGGAAGGCCAGGATCTCTTCTTGGTCATCCCAGAGTGCAGGACACGGAATAATGGGCTTAAGTGACAGGAAGCCAGATTCTGGCTGAACATCAGGAAAAACTTCCTGACTGCTAGAGCAATACGACAATGGAACCAATGACCTAGGGAGGTGGTGGGCTCTCCCACACTGCAGGTGTTCAAGATGAGGCTGGACAGCCATCTGTCAGGGATGCTCTGACTGGGATTCCTGCATTGAGCAGGGGGTTGGACTTGATGGCCTTGTAGGCCCCTTCCAACCCTACTATTCTATGATTCTATGATATAGGGGAAACCAAAGCTGACCAATTTGTCCATCCAGGCCCAGAGTTTTGAGTGCTTTGCTCTTAAAAGTCTGGCCTTGAATCCCTGTGTATTCAACCATGTTCCTGCTGAATTAGGGTTGCCACCTCTTTTTTCAGACAGGATCCTCATCTTTAGCAGCTGTATGGTAGGCAGTTACATCAGTTGGAAAACGTACAGAAAAGGGCAACTAAAATGATCAAGGGGCCAGAGCATCTCCCGTATGAAGGAAAGTTACAATAGCTGGGCTTGTTTAGCTTGGGAAAAAGGAGGGTAAGGGAGACATGATAGGGGTGTACAGAATTATGCATGGTGTGGAGAATGTGGATAGGAAGACATTCTTCTCCCTCACTCATAATACTAGAACGCAGGAACATCCTATGAAGCTGATTGGTGGGAGATTCAGGACAGATCAAATTAAGTTCTGCTTCACACAGCTCATAGTAAAACTATGGAATTCACTACTACAGTATGTAGTGATGGCCACCAATTTGGATGGCTTTAAAGGGGGTTAGATAAATTCCTGAAGGAAAAGGCTTTCAATGGCTACTAGTCTTGATACCTCTGGTATCAGAGGCAGTGAGCCTATGCACATCAGTTGCTGGGGAACATGAGTGGGAGGGTGCTGTTGCGCTCAAACTCTGCTTGTGGGTTTCCCCTGGGCAGATGGTTGGCCACTGTGTGAATGGAATGCTGAACTAGATGGACCCTTAGTCTGATCCAGCATGGCTCTTATGTTCATATGTTCTCAACGTTGTCCTTTCCATGCTAGGAATACCTGTACCTATGGAA
Source organism: Heloderma suspectum (assembly GCF_057233095.1). Taxonomy (NCBI): domain Eukaryota; kingdom Metazoa; phylum Chordata; class Lepidosauria; order Squamata; family Helodermatidae; genus Heloderma; species Heloderma suspectum. The sequence continues at coordinate 326,150,242 of NC_139459.1, read as the reverse complement.
TTTCGCTTGTGCAAATGGATGAGAAGTTCATTTCAGTTTGTTTTTAATAAGAAGCTATGAACATTCAAGTTCAGTGACCGCACTATCATGGCTACCAGGGACATTAAGATCTTTCCTGTATAGTTCTTCTGTGTATTCTTTCCACCTCTTCCTAAACAATATTGTTCTTTACAGCATCGGATTTTCTTTTCACTACCAGACACATCCACAGCTGAGTGTCCTTTCGGCTTTGGCCCAGCCTCTTCACTCTTTCTGGCGCTACTTGGAAATACCCTCTGCTCTTCCCCAGTAGTATATTGGACACCTTCCGACCTGAGGGGCTCATCTTCCAGCTTCATCTCTTTTAGCCTTGTGATACGTTCCATGGGGTTTTCTTGGCAAGAATACTGGAGTGGGTTGCCATTTCCTTCTCCAGTGGACCACATTTTGTCAGAACTCTCTGCCATGACCTGTCTGTCTTGGGTGGCCCCGCACGGCATAGCTTATGGCTTCACTGAGTTACGCAAGCCCCTTCGCCACAACAAGGTGAAGTCAAGTGGGCCTTAGGAAGCATTAGTAACTACATAGCTAGCGGAGATGACAGTCTTCCAGCTGAGCTATTTAAAATCCTAAAAGATTATGCTGTTAAAGTTCTGCACTCAATATGCCAACAAATTTGGAACACTCAACAGTGGCCGCAAGACTGGAAAAGGTCAGTTTACATTCCAATTCCAAAGAAAGGCAACGCCAAAGAGTGTTCAAACTACCGCACAATTGCGCTCATTTCACATGCCAGCAAGGTGATGCTCAAAATCCTACAAGCTAGGCTTCAGCAGTATGCGAACCGAGAACTACCGGAAGTACAAGCTGGGTTTCGAAGAGGCAGAGGAACTAGAGATCAAATCGCCAACATTCGCTGCATCATGGAGAAAGCAAGAGAATTCCAGAAAAACGTCTATTTCTGCTTCATTGACTACGCTAAAGCCTTTGATTGTGTGGATCACAACAAACTGTGGCAAATTCTGAAAGTGATGGGAGAACCAGACCACCTTACCTGTCTGCTGAGAAACCTGTACGAGGGTCAAGATGCAACAGTAAAAACCAGACATGGAACAAGCGATTGGTTCAAAATTGGGAAAGGAGTACGACAAGGCTGCATATTGTCACCCTGCTTATTTAACTTATATGCAGAGTACACCATGAGAAACGCCGGGTTGGATGAATCACAGGTTGGAATTAAGATTGCCGGGAGAAATATCAACAACCTCCGATATGCAGATAATACCACCCTAATGGCAGAAAGCGAAGAGGATCTCAAGAGCCTCTTGTTGAGGGTGAAAGAGGAGAGTGCAAAAGCTGGTTTGAAACTCAACATTAAAAAAATGAAGATCATGGCATCTGGCCCCATCACTTCCTGGCATATAGAAGGGGACGAAATGGAAGCTGTGACAGATTTTATTTTCTTGGGCTCCAAGATCACCGCAGACAGTGACTGTAGCCATGAAATTAAAAGACGCTTGCTCCTTGGGAGGAAAGCTATGGCAAACCTAGACAGCATAGTAAGAAGCTGAGACATCACCTTGCCGAAAAAGGTCCATCTAATCAAAGCTATGGTTTTCCCAGTAGTAATGTATGGCTGTGAGAGCTGGACTTTAAGGAAGGCTGAGCGCCAAAGAATTGATGCTTTCGAACTGTGGTGCTGGAGAAGACTCTTACGAGTCCCCTGGACTGCAAGGAGGTCAAATCAGTCAATCCTAAAGCAAATCAACCCTGAGTGCTCATTGGAAGGACAGATACTGAAGCTCAACTATTTTGGCCACCTAATGCGAAGAGAAAACTCTCTGGAAAAGACCCTGATGCTGGGAAAGACTGAAGGCAAAAGGAGAAGGGGACGACAGAGGATGAGATGGCTAGATAGCATCAGCGATGCAATGAATATGAACTTGAGCACGCTCCAGGAAAGAGCGCAGGCCAGGAAGGCCTGGAGTGCTACGGTCCATGGGGTCACGAAGAGTCGGACACGACTGAACGACTGAACAGCAACAATGAACATTCACCAAGTTCTTTATATTCAGGAGAGAAAGAAATTGAGATTTAAAAAAGATCGAATGCAGGAGAAGGCAAAACTGACAGATTTTCCCATCCCTAAAACATACCATCTGGGTACATCCAGTGACATTTCAAGACACATAGATCTTGTGGAGAATTGTGCTTCTGACAATTCGTTGGTTTTCCTGTGCATACCTTCTTGTCTTATTAGTTTTGTCTTAAGGACTCGATGGCCTTGTAGGCCCTTTCCAACCCTACTATTCTACTATTCTATTATTCTAGTTACGTATACTTTATCTTCATTTGCTTTGTAACATGCTGTCAATGGCTTTATTTCAAATCTCTTAACCAATCCTAGAATATGATTAAGTCCCAAAGCAAGACTACCAAGTCATCACACCATGTTTAACAAGCTAGCCTACTGATTAAGTCCTCTTTTCTCTCTTTGATGCATTGGCCCAGAACTTTCAATTCCAACTTCCAATTCCCGTTTGTTAGTTTATTTATTAACATTATTTCAAAGACTATCGTTAGCTTGAGCACTGGTAGTAACTCCGTATATCAGACTGTCTTCAGTATCTCTAAAATCATGACCTTTCTGTCACTGTGCATTCTTTATGGACTACGTTATTTTTACTGGCTGCATATCTGACTGCATGATGAAAAACCAAGTGTGTGTGTGTGTGAGTGAGTGAAAAGCTGTGAGCAGAAAGAGTGCCTTAAACCTAGTTAGTCTCCTTTGTAAGCCACTCAAGGACTTTTCACAGGCCAATTATTTTACAAAATAATCTTATCACTGGATGTGTTTATCTCCTGGCAATCTCATCAAAACATAATCTGCATAGAATAATATTGAGCTTCTCTGCCTCTTCACAAAACGAGACACTAGCCTTAGGATTTCTTCACTTTGGAGTTATCGTTATAAGCCTAAATAAAAGAATTCTTCTTCCCTTGGGTCTCCAAACTAGATATTAGCAAACCCCCCTTTGCACTTGCCATTCCTTGTTTGTTTTTAAATAAATGAAGAATTAAAGTTGTGAGGCTTCTCTCCCCAATGCTTTAATGCTGACTCTGTGTTTATAAACCACCACCATCCCACCACCCCAAATAATTCTACAGATTCTGTTCCAAAATTCATAATAATATGTGGGTGGAATTGGGGCTGGCGGTAGGCAGATCATACCAATATAAATGCTAGGGAACAGGAGAATATTGCAAACTGATCTCATGAGAAATTTGCACAGCACCTTTTTCTTAGCTTACAAGAGTGTATCTCAGAAATGAATTAAAGGAATAATCCAGTACGATTAAAAAACAGATTGGCTTTGGTCAAAAAAAGATGGTGGGAGGGACAAGAAAATATCTCACATGGTACAGTCTTGTACCAACAAAAGCCAACAAAAGTTACTACCCTAAAATTATTATTATTATTATTATTATTAGCCTGCTCCAACATATCCAGCATAGCAATGTAGGGGGCTGCCGGAGGGAGGGAGAATGGAGTACACCATTTATCGACTGACAACCCACAGTTCACTTGCCTGGAGGGATGGTGCAGGTGCTCAGCTGAGTCCATGAGCCCAATGGAGCCCCCTCCCCCCGCTCGCACTTCCAGGCTGCACCTGCCAAGCTGCTGCCCCCACTCACCCCCCATGCTTGCTGAGCTGCCCACACCTACCCTGAGCCAATTGTGAGCACCCATCCTTCCCATGGTCATCATTTGGGGGGGGGGAGGTGACCCGGGAACTTCCACAACTTTAATACTGCACACATATATTCCTGTAATATTGAGTAGATGGGGCCTTTACAGTCCCTATGTGTGCAATATTAAATGTACAGAAGTTACCCAGTCGCCATTTTTCCCCCAAAATCATGACCATGGGAATGACGGGCACTCACAAATGGCTCAGGGTAGGTGTAGGTGGCTCGGCAAGCATGGGGGAGGAGCCAGTGGTTCCAGGGGCACACAAGCAGGGGCAGTGGCTGGAGAACCCAGGTGGGGGGTCCGTCCATCCCTACTTCGCTGCATATAATTCCTTATAATGTAGGCGACTGATTAAATACAAGGCTGACATAACAGAAAACGACAAGAAGCCAGTGTGGTGTAGTGGCTAGAGTGTTGGACTGGGAGTCAGGAGATCCGGGTTCTGGTCCCCACTCAGCCATGGAAGCTCACTGGGTGACTTTGGGCCAATCACAGACTCTCAGCCCTACCTACCTCACAGGGTTGTTGTTGTGAGGATAAAATGGAGGAGGAGGAGGACTATGTATGCCGCCTTGAGTTCCTTGGAGGAAAAAAGGCAGGATATAAATGCAATAAATAAATAAAGAAGCACACATCCGTATGCAGGTTAAGCAACAGAACAGAGGTGCAGAAACTCTTTCAGCCCAAGCGCCAAATTTCATTTCAGAGAAGTTCCCAGGTGGTACGTTCCAGTTGAGGGGTGGGGCTGAAGACAAAAGGGTTAGCCACAGGAGAGGCATTTCAACCTTTCAGAATGAGGAAAAAACTGCAACAACAAAAAAGTCAGGAAACTACCCAATGATTCGTGGCTAGAGGAAAGGGAGTGGGACTTTCTAGGGAAGCCTGGAATGCCTGATTGGGACCCCAGGAGGACCGAATATGGCCCCAGACCTGAGGTTCTGCACCCCTGCAATAAAACAACAGGAGCTAAACTTAATTTCACTGTTGTATTGGAATGAAAATAGTTGACTTCTAGCCAGCTACCATGATGTCATCAGGAAGGTACAGTTTTGTTTGGAGCCAGTTGTAATAAAGTACATGAACAAGTCAGACCTCTCTCAACTCTTAATAACACAGGGTGCCAGAAGTGGCTGAATTCTACCACTAACTCAACAGAACCAGATTCTGCAAGTGAAAAGTAAGTCCAGTAGTTCTTAAAGCCCTTGGATGTTCAGAATATACTAGGAAGAGCATAGCAGCAGGGATTTGTCAGATTTTTTCTTGTCTAAACAATGCATAGGATTGTGCCCATAATTGGCTTCATAGCCAAATGCCTGTCTAAATATAAACATCTTTGCTTGCCTGCAAAAAGATATCAAAGATGGAGCTAGCCTGGCTTCCATTGGCAGGGAGTTGGAAGAAGCCACTGAGAAGGCCCTGTCTTGCATTCGCACCAAACGTGCCTCTGATGGGCCTGCCTCAATTCTGTTGTCAAGATTTTGAGCAGGGCTGCTCACCAAGGTTTTTATTCATTCATTAATTCATTCAAAATTATCCTTAGGCCACCTTTAAGGATAAAACCCAAAGTGGCCAACACCCAGACCAGCGAAACAAGGACAAGCATACTCTAGCAGCAAATCTAATCCAGAAGAACAAATCCCAGGGTTAATTACATTGTTTTTATAGCCATCATTTGTAGCCACCTCTATATCTTGCCAGGAGCAAGTTGTTATGTTTTATACTGTGAGCAACTATGGGATTTATGTCCACACTCCTTGTGTCTGTTGGTTTTTTGCTTAGGCTTATCACTTGTCTTCATCCATTCTCCCCATCACACACACGCGCACACACACACACACACAGACAGCGAGAGACAGAGATAGAGAAACTACTCCTTGGATTTGTAAAAAAAAAAAAAAAAAAACCTGATGTAGTCAAATAGTTTTATCATTATAAAAGAGACCACCTATCTAGAGATTCCAATCATTCCACCTTATGACTACGAAAAAATTTTCCAATGCCAAAGTTAATGAGCCATAGCAAGAGACATTTAAACAGCAGCATTGTGCAGAATTTGTCTATGGCTGAAATGTCTCATTTTTTCTCCTGTAACAAACAACATATAATTGTGCTAATAATAACAAAATAAATATGTTTTAGCAAATAACCACAAAAATGCATTATGATCTATGGAGGGAATAATTTTCCTTGCAGAATGGTGTGAATGGACGAGAGGCCTTTATGCACTACAAATCTGCAGTTGCAATTTTATCTCCACTGTCATTGCAGTAGAATGTTATGTATGAACTGGATTAAGTTTTATGACTAGGGCAGAGTGTTTGGATGAAGTGTGTTGTGCAGCTGCCTAATCCTATGAGCTGCTGCATGAGCACAGAAGCTTTCATGTATTTATATCTGGGATGTTGGAGAAATCCGCAATGGATTCAAATGAGTTTGGATTTCTATGAATCTGATCTGTGGATTCCTCAGTGGACCGGCTTTTTCTGAGTCTTGTGGATTCTGCGGGCTTGTGTATCAGCTTTTACTTTTGGAGGGGATTTGCACAAATTTGCACTTGCGCTAAAACACATTAGTACTAATACGCACTTGCACAAGTGAATGAAGTAGTCACACATCCCTAAAAAACCCCAATTCTATAAATGAGTGGATAACAGAATGAGAAGTTGCTTGACAATTCACGAAACAGACAGAGCAGATTTAACTAAATCCACACATCTCTAATTTATATAGAAAATGTTATATCCTGCCTAACCAATAGTTCTTCAAGTGACTTGCACCTTATTTAAAAACAATATAATAAAATAATAGCTAACAAAAATAGCTTAGCATACATTAAAAAGAGTAAATCAATCTCTTTAGATTTATGTATGTATGTATTTACAATATTTATATACCACTCCACATCAGAAGATTTCAGAGCGGTGAACAGCAAAGATAAAAGACTAAAACACCATGTTAAATCAATTAAAACATTTTAAAAAGAAACCAGTTCTGATAAGACCAAATTTAATAAACTGCGACTGGTCACTCAAGGAAAGCATCCCAAAGTAACCATGTCTTCAGGAGGCATGGGAAGCAACACAATGTTGGTGCCTGCCTGACCTCCAAAGGCAGGGAGTTCCACAGTAAGGGGGCCACCACACTGAAGGGTCTTTTCCTGGTGGACTGCAGCCGGGCCGTGGGTCCATGTGGAACCACTAGGAACATGCTTTCTGATGACCTCAGTGACCGGGCAGGTTGGTAAGGAAGAAAGCGCTCTCTTAGGTATCCTGGTCCCACATTGTTTAGGGCTTTGTACACTAGTACTAATACCTTCATCCTGGCCTGGTAGCAAATAGGTAGCCAGTGCAGTTCACTTTAGATCACACCAAATGCCCAGGTAAACCTAATGCCCTAAACGGTTTGGAATCAGGTTTTTTGAAGGACTACCTGCACCCATACAAATCTGGCAAGGCCTTAAGACTGACCTCAGAAGCCCTGCTTTACAGGCCTGTCATCAAGATCTATTAGATTGGTGGGCACTAGAGACAGGGCCTTTTCAGTGGAGGCTTCATGTTTATGGAACACCCTTGAAACTGAAATATATCTGGCTCCATCTTTATTAGCATTTAAACAGGCCTTGGAAACCTTTCTGTTTCAGTCTGTTTTTAATGAAGGTGCTGGGCTGAGTTTGTAATTGTTTAAACTTCTGCTGTGCTGGTGGAATGGGAGAGACCTGGATGGGAAGAAGCCTTGGCAAACTCTTTCAGCTGGCTGCCAGATAGGACCCAGTCAGGTTTTCCCTGTTGCTTGTCCTGGAAGGTGGGAGAAGGATTAGCTGTAAGAGATCTGAGCAGGCAAAGGCCTCCTGCGCTCACTGCAGAGTGTGTGCTCTTCCATTCCAAAATTCCTTCCGACTGCAACAGGCTCATCACTCCATTTGCAGTCAATTAGTGGATTATTATTATTATTGTTTATTAAATTTATTAATCGCACATCTGGCTGGTCACTCAGCCACTCTGCGTGATGTACAGCATATAATAAAAAGGTAAAGGTGTCCCCAACCAGTCATGTCCGACTCTAGGGTGCGGTGCTCATCCCCGTTTCTAAGCCGAAGAGCCAACGCTGTCCGAAGACGCTTCCGTGGTCATGTGGCCGGCATGACTGAACACCGAGGTGCACGGAACGCTGTTAACTTTCCCGCTGAGGCGGTACCTATTTATCTACTTGCAGTTTCTTGCTTTCGAACTGCTAGGTTGGCAGAAGCTGGGACTGAAGATGGGAGCTCACTCCGTCATGCGGCACTCGGGTCTCGAACTGCTGTCCTGCCGACCTCCGGTCTGCAGTTCAGCGTCTTAACCACTAAGCCACCGCGGCCCCTTCACAGCATATAATAAAACAGTTTAAAACAATAAAATTCTACGATAAAAACATTTTCTAAAATACCCTAACCTACCCCAAATGCCTGCCTGAACAACCACGTTTTTAATGCACAGCGGAAGCTCATTAAAGAAGGGGCATGGCGGAGTTCCCTAGGGAGGGAGTTCCACAGAGTGGGGGCCACCACAAACAAAGCACTCTCCCTTGTCCCCACCAGTCTAGCTGTCCTGGCTGATGGGACAGAGAGAAGGCCATCCAAGGCTGATCTTGTTAAGTGTTTCGGAGCCACCCAATCTAATGCCCAAGTGATTGCGGCATTCCACCCACCCACCAGGGTCTCAAACGAGTGGCCATTGGCATGCTCCAGAGAATCCCCAAGTGCATTCAGGAATCCATTCAGATCCATAAGACGCCTGGGGCGGACCATTTTAATAGGTCCTCCACCCCTGCGGAGGGGTTGTGGAACCAAGAAGTCTAACGTCACCAGATAGTTATCTGACCATGACAAGGGGTGGTGGATATACCCCCGACTTCCAGATCACTCCCGGCTTCTCCAGAAACAAACACAAGGTCTAGTACATGACCGGCTACATGGGTGGGCCCAGTTGGAATAGGGCACAGCTCCCAGGAAGCCATGTGAGGATGGCCGCTGAATGTACGTTGAAGTCCCCCAACTCCAATAAGTTAGGGGACTGTACACGCACATCAGAGACCACCTCAAGCACCTCGGCCAGGGAGTCAGTCGTGCAGCGGGGTGGATGGTACACGAGCAGAATCCCCAGACTGCCCTTCGGGCCCAACCTCCAGTACATGCACTCAGCAACCTTGGTCTCCCGGAGAGGGGGTCTGGTGAAGACCAAGGACTCCCGGTAGATAACAGCCACTCCCCCTCACCGATCCCCAGCCCTCGGCTGCTGTGCATACGAAAATCTGGCTGGACACATGGCTGCAAGAGTTGGAGCAGTGGCCTCAGCCAGCCAGGTCTCCATAATACATGCCAGGTCTGCACACTCATCCAGGATCATGTCATGGATGAGGGAGGTTTTCTGGGTAACAGATCTGGCATTGCAGAGCAGCAAACGAAGGCCAGAAGATGGAGTCATGCCTCCCCCAGCCATCCTTTGGCTCTGGACAGGCCCAGAGCAGGGGACAGATACTACACATCTCTCCCTTGTTCCCCTTACCTGGCCTAGCCTGCCCCTAGTGCTCCGCCAGTACCTGCCACCCAGCCAAGGTATGTTCTGGCCCCAAACACTCCCCCCACTGCCTCCATCAGGTGGACACATGCCCCCTCGCTCCTGCCTATCAGGCAGGCTACCCACCCCTAAAAACACAACAGAATCCCCCAGAAATTAAAAACAACAACAAAAACTAGAAAATCCCCTTTAAAATACTGCCAGGCAGGAGTCCACAGTAGTGATAGTGGGGGGCAGCAGCAGGCACACCTCTTCCCAATGGTGGTAGCTTCTCCTGCAAGCCCTGACTCTCCCAGGCCACCTCAGCCAGCCAGCTTATGTAGCCCCTCTAGGAAGGGGCAGGTGGAAGCAGCACAGCTGGCTCGGTACCTGAGGGCCTGGTCCTGCAGGGACTGGCGGTCTGCCAGGCAGGAGTCCACAGGGAAGGCCTAGTGGTGGCGGCGGCAGCAGGCACTCCTCTTCCCCGGTGCTGGCAGCTTCTCCTGCCCTGGCTCTGTATCCCTGTAACTGCTACTACATTGACAAACTTGCCCTCTTCTGTCACCTTTCTCCTGTCAGTCTTACACTGATGTTAACTTGGCATTTTGACTTCCGCTCCTATATTCTATACAGTGCCTAGCAGTCCATTATTGGTGCTTTGACAGTGCTAATTAAATGTTAATATTACAGATCATCAGTTGTATCCAACGGGTAGTATCCAACGTTAGTCTAATTTAAGTTAGGCTAACTTCATTTATAGTCTAACTTCAGTTAGACTAACTTCATTTCAATGGGTGTACTCTAAGTAGCATTAACACTGGATACAACCCAACAGCAGGCATGGAAAGAGGGCTAGCATTTGCAGTTTATTTTGGCTACAGTCCACATGGCCAAATCCATATTAGCGGTTGCACACAGAAACCAAGGAAAGCAGAGTCACACTGTTAATTAACCATGTGGATTTGCTATTACTTTGTATATTGTCAAAATATATCTCAGATTGCCTTGTTCTACCATGTTCACAAAAGGGCATGAGATCAGGAGACATCCGTAAAATTGCATTGCTGCATATTACCTCCTGTAAGCACACACTGGACATGTCTTTAACAGGATAAAGTGCTATGTTACTGTCACGTTGTTTGGTGACTAGGGATGGTGCAGGCATCCAGGAAGGTGGTGGAGTCCGATGGACTCCCCCCCCTCCCGCTTGCCAAGCCACCCCCACCACTCGGCCCTGCTCACCACATTGCACAAGCTGCTGGAGAGCTTGGCGAGTGGCCGACAAGAGTTGCAGGGCCACCCACCCCCAAAGAGAGCCGCGATTATGTGCAAAATGGTGACTGTTCCCCATTCTGCATTCTTTTGCAGAAATGGCAGCTGATCATGTCATCTTTGCTTGTGTAACTTCACCACTTCTCCAATGCTTATGTAACTTCACTATATTGGGGCCACGTGATCAGGGAATCGCTATCCTTCTCTGATGCATGTGTAACTTTGCTGTATCAGGGCCGCGCGATCAGGGAATCACTATCCTTCTCTGATACCTGCGTTACTTTGAAGCTTCTCTGATGTGCGTTTAACTTTGCAACTTGAAAAGTGAGCATAAAGGGGGAAAGCGGATGGGAACTATAACTCCCTGACTGTTTGCTGGAATGGTTCGAAATTGCACAGGAGGGTGAATTCAGGGCACCCCTCCAAATGCTCTACTGGATAATAGCAGAATTTAGTTTCTTCATTGAAAAGTGCACATAAAGGAGAAAGGGGGGTGGGAGTTACAACTCCCTGACAATTTGCTGGAATGGGGTGAAATTTCATAGGTGAGGACCCCTCAGGGGGCCTCCAAAATCTACAGTGCTATAGTGGATAACTGGGCAGTTCTGTCTTTTCATGGAAAAGTGAGCATCCCCCCTCCCCCCTTTCCCCCATTCAACCGTTATCTCTGTTCCTCTTAATGTTTTTATTTTTGCTGCATGTATTTTCACAGTTCAAAACAGGGATTTTCCCCTCTGTTCTTTACTTTGCCAATATACAGATGCGCATTAGTGCTTTAGCGAAGTAGCGATCCAGGAATCATTCTGTCATTTTGTTCCTTCACTGTAGTGGGCTCACGCACTACCACATTCAGGGGAGGCTGTCAGGGAACCCTGCCATTTTGTTCATAATCATGGCTCATGGCTCGCTATGGGGACGGGTGGCCCCACAGTGCTCATCAGCCACTTGCCGAGCCCTCCAGCAGCTCACACAGCAGGGTGAGCAGGAGCGGGCAGAGGTGGCACCTCCACAAGCAACTGATGAGCACCAGAAAAGGTGAGTTCATCCATCCCTATTGGCAACATATATTTGTGGTCTGAAGCATGCTAATCTGTTGAGGTGGTGTCAGTGATGTCTTATGAAGAAATACATCCGCCTCCCAGCTGAGCAGAGCAGAGCAGAGCAAGCTGCTCCAGCTGGACCAGGTTCTACAGAAGCAAGCAAGCTCCCAGAGAGCGAGCGAACAGAGCGAGCGGACAGGTGGAGCAAACAGGAGTTGGCCAGGGGAGGTCAAGGGGGAGGCCCCTAACATTTTTTTTTATTTTATTTTTTAACTAACTTTTTTTCATTTATTTGTCTTGTAACACACACTTCCACACCAGTGGGACTCTGCTTTTAACCTCTACTGAGTAGAGGAGCAGGCACAGGCTAGTCTAGAACAATCACAAAGCTAGACACAAAAAGGGAAAAGAGGCAATGGAAGGACAAGACTCTCCAGTGGTGGTGACCTGCAAGGTGTGAGCAATGTTTGTTTTCTTGCCTGAGAACAACATGGCCTACACCTACAACAAGTGCAAGTTGATCACGCTGCTGGAAGAAAAAGTAAGTGGACTGGAGCAGCGACTGTCGACCCTCCGGGGAATAAGAGAACACGAAGAGTTCTTGGACAGAGTGGGGGAACTACAGCAGCAAAGGGAAGACCAGAAGCTTGAAGAGCAACAGCAAGATGAGGCAGTGGGAAATGCTGAGGTGAAGAAAAATGGAGTAGAGGATACTCCTTGGAAAAGGGTGACAGGAGAAGAAGAACTAAACACCACTCTGCCCCAGTGGAAGCAGTGGAGCTGTGGAACCGATTCCAGGTACTTGCGGATGAGACTGGAGGACAGCCTGCAGAGGAAGAATCACAGGGGAACCTACATGAGAGTGAGCAAAAGGCTGAAGGTCAGTCAAACAGAGGTGATGAAACCCAGGCCTACAAGAAGAAGAAGAGAAGAATGGTAGTAGTGGGAGACTCCTTGCTGCGTGGGATCGAGACCCAAGTATGTCACGAAGACATGGGCTCAAGTTACAGGAAGCCAGATTCCAGCTGAACATCAGAAAAAACTTCCTGACTGTTAGAGCAATACGACAATGGAACCAATTGCCTAGGGAGGTGGTGGGCTCTCCCACACTGGAGGCGTTCAAGACGAGGCTGGACAGCCATCTGTCAGGGACGCTCTGACTTGGATTCCTGCATTGAGCAGGGGGTTGGACTCGATGGCCTTGTAGGCCCCTTCCAACCCTACTATTCTATTATCATGAGCATTATTAGTAGTCAAAATAACATCTTTCCACCTAATGAGGTAGATTATTGTGACATGATTTCTTTAACAGACTGAAAGGAATGAAAGGATTTCTCACAGAATGAAGGATTTGGCAATAGACACTGTGAGGGAATTCTTAATATATAGCATAAATCAATTTAGGATGCAAATTGGCCCTAATTTAGGGTGCAGTTAGTATACTATGCCGCTTGATGTGCCAGCCACAAACAACACCCCCTGCCACCATCAATGCAAGGAAGGATTGCTCTGTTATATACTTTTACTGGATCCCTCATGGCCCACCACTGTGTTTTAAATTTACAAAGGAAGATTACATAGTGAGGATACTCTGAGTCTCTTTGTTAGTTAAGGCACAATTAAACTGTGTAAAGCAGACTTCCCCAACCTGGTGGCCATCAGATGTGCTGGACTAAAACTCCCATCATTCCCAGCCAGCTGGCTGGGAATGATGGGACTTGCAGTCCAACCCACCTGGAGGGTGGCATAAAGTGATTCTGACCATGCACATTGCTCATGAACATAAGGATTTTCTTGGTGGTTCAAAAGCCACCTTGACCACAAGATGGTTTTGCAAGAATCCCAACAACCAGTGGGCCCCATAACCTGCCCAACCCTGAGCTTAGCTATTCTTATGGAACTCTTTTCCTCCAGGATTGTCGATGCAACCGATGAAGATAAAAATCTCATGTGCTATTCCATTACTGCTAATAGGATCAGACTGTAGAAATGAGGCATATGTGGTAGGGCTGTGCACCACTTCGGCACAAGACCCGAATCCCAAATTGAAGCGGGCCATTTCAGGCCCCTTCCAAGGCGAAGCAGAGGGGGCACAAAGTGACCCAAAGTGGGTCGGGGGCTCTAAAAGCACTTTGGAGCTTCAGCATCCCAGCCCAGCCGTGCCAGTGTCTCCAGCTCCTTACCTGAGCCATCCTAGGAAGAGTCACCATCATCGTCGCTGCCACCACCATCGCCACTACCTCCACCTCCACCACCTTCGCCTACACTGCCGCTGTCACCACCACCCGCCGCCACCAGCTCCTGAGCCCTGAATGCACACCAGATCTTGTTGCAGGGAGTCACCATTTTAAAAATGGTGACTCCCTGCAACTAGAGCTGGCACGTGTCCAGGGCTCAGGAGCTGGTGGCGGTAGGTGGCAATGATGGCGGTGGCAGCGATAGTGGCAGTGGTGGAAGTGGTGGTCCAAGTAAGGAGTTGGGGGTTTGTGTGGGGGCATCAGGGGGGCCTGAAGTGGGATTTGGCCAAAGGAAACCTGCTCTGGGTTCGGGGCCGATGCAGGTCAGGGGGGGCCGAAATCAGCCCAAAGCAAACTAGGCCTGCCTTGGAAGCCCCAAAGCAGCTCCGAGTCGGTTCAGGGGGTCCCTGCACAGCCCTAATATGTGGCATATCAGATTCCGAATGGAAGCAAATGGAAGCAAGGATCATCAGTATACTTATGAATACCCAAAAGAAAAACACATTTTTGATTGAATCCACTGGCCTCTGTGTACAAATCCAAGAAGCATCAACTAGCTGTAGCTTCAACTCATGCGCTCTCACGCACTTGCATTCATTACAACCAACCTGCCTAGGAAGGTCCATTAAGTAGAGCTCTTTTCAAGCACAGATGGTCCTGTACAGCTTAATGTCTGCCTGGTGGCCAGAAGAAGTGAATTCTTGATGGCCTTAGACTTCTGATCATATTAATGCAGTCAGGGAAGCAAAATGAAAACTTGTTTATCATTTTGATAAACAACCTCTCTCATTGCCACAGGAAACTCTATGTAATTCAGCAGAGTCAAATACTATTAAATTGCCATCACTGTCAAAAAAAGAACTGATATGTTTTTCTACCTGAGTCAAAGTTAATGACTTCCACAGTGCATCACCCAAATCAGGGCTGCCGCTGCTTCTTTTTTAGTTTGTTTACTGTTAAGGCTTGGCTCTGCTACTATACTAGGTACGTTATAATTCTGAAGTACAAATATGCTGTCATTATTACCTTTAAACAAGAGATGGAGATGTAAAAAATGGATATGACTAGGAAATGGCATTTGGCTTCTGGTGGGCATACGTGCCAAACCCTTCTGCTGATGAGATATTTTATATCACAGCTGCACACAGAAGGTTCTCATTTAGGGGCAAAATATTTCACTCTGTGGTTTGGCTTTATAATAGAGGCATAATTGTCATCATTTTCAGGTGTTCAGTCTTTGCCTCCAATTAAAACGAAATCATCATCAGGAAATGGTCCCTCCTTTGGTGTCAGACTCGTGGGTGTGAAAACCTCTTCATTTATTTTTTTTACTGTTTAAACATGAGACTGCATACCAAGCAAAGAAGGATGGCTTCATACAGGAATTGCTCCAACAAAGAGAAATTCAAGTGGTTGAATTATGGGGAAACTGATTTTGCTGGATGAAATAGCTGGATGGGCCTGTCTGAACTAACAGAACAGAAGCTGAAATTGAATATTATTGCATATGAGGAAAGATGGTCAATACAGTAAAGAAATGCTGCTAAATTTTCCCAGGGACAATGTTGCATCAAGGGATGTCAGAGGATTCCATTGGGGGGGGGGGTGAAGCTCAACGTACATTTTCCAATTCTGCACCACGGACTTCGTCCCACTTCCCTCTACTGGCACTGACTCACTCTGTAACAAGTTGTGCCATTATGCAGATTTTCATGTGTGTTTTTAATGGTGACAATGTGTGCATTTTTTCTGGGTTCCGCCATTTGCGCCATTTAAATTTTTTTAGGGGTGGGTCTTGAAATGTGTGCAAATATTGTCATAATTTTTATTATTGCCGCTTTTGAGCAACTGCACATCATGGCAAGTCTGCCTGTGTCCACTATGTAGACCTGCAGAGGCATATTATTCCCCTCTTGTCAATGTCAATATCCTTGTCAGTTTCATCCTCTCCACATTACTTCCTTTTGCCCATCAGGGCCAACCTGTCAAACAACTTGTCAATTCTCCCCCCACCCCCACCTACATTCCTGGTTACTGCAAAAGGATAATTTGAGCACGCTTGATACAGACAACTGACAAATTACTCACTGACAGCTCAGAAAAAGGGCAGCAGATTGCCCACTTAGCAACCTGATCTTCAGGGTTTAAAGTGTTGAATTCAGGGTGCCCCGCTTCCATTGCATACCTGCCCGAGTCACCAGCACGTCCTTTTAACAGAGATGGACATGGTGACCAGATCTGCAAAACAGGGGTAGAATGTAGATCTCTGTTAAAGGGACTTACCGGAGCCTCGGGCAACTACATAAAAGGCAGGGGGAAATTGCATAGGAAATGATGGGAAAGAGGACATTCCCCAGACTATTTTGAGCTTGTGTGCACCTTCCAGCTTATTCACAAGCTGTTTGACAGTGTAATAGATGGCCTTTGAAGATGGTCAACTCTCCTTCATTAGAGGTTTTAAAGCAGAGGCAGGATGGCCACCTATCATAGAATCTTAGAATAGTAGGGTTGGAAGTGGCCTATAAGACCATCGAGTCCAACCCTCTGCTCAATGCAGGAATCCAAGTCAAAGCATCCCTGACAAGTGGATGTCCAGCTTCATCTTGAATGCCTCCAGTGTGGGAAAGCCCACTACCTCCCTAGGTAATTGGTTTTATTGTCGTATTGCTCTAACAGTCAGGATGTTTTTCCTGTTGCTCAGCCAGAATCTGGCTTCCCATAACTAGTTGAGCCTATTATTCCGTGTCCTGCACTCTGGCATGATCGAGAAGTGATCCTGGCCTTCCTCCCTGTGACAACCTTTCGAGTACTTGAAGAGCACTATCATATCTCCCCTTAGTCTTCTCAAAGCTAGACATGCCCAGTTCTTTCAGGCTCTCCTCATAGGGCTTTGTTTCCAGTCCCCTGTTCATCTTTGTTGCCCTCCTCTGAATCCTCTCCAGTTTGTCTGCATCCTTCTTCAAGTGTGGTGCCCAGAACTGGACACGGTACTCCAGATGAGGCCTAACCAGTGCTGAGTAGAGGGGGACTAGTACTTCATACGATTTGGAAGATATACTTTTATTAATGCAGCCCAAAAGAGCATTTGCCTTTTTTGCAGCCACATCACATTGTTGGCTCATATTCAGCTTGTGCTGTACTCTCGACAATTCCAAGATCCTTCCCGCTTGCAGTATTGTTCAGCCAAGTATTGCCCAACTTGTAACTGTGCATTTGGTTTCTTTTTCCTAGGTGCAGAACTTGGCATTTATCCCTATTAAATGTAATTCTGTTGTTTTCTGCCCAGCGCTCCACTCTATCAAGATCACTTTGAATTTTGTTTCTGTCTTCCAGGGTATTAGCTATCCCGCCCAATTTTGTGTCATCTGCAAATTTTATCAGTATTCCCTGCACCTCCTCCTCCAAGTCATTCATAAAGATGTTGAAGAGCACTGGGCCCAGGACTGAGCCCTGCGGTATCCCGTACGTTACCTCTCCCCAGTGGAGAAGATCCCATTGATAAGCGTTCTTTGACTCCGATTCTGTAGCCAACTATGGATCCACCGGATCGTTGTTTCATCTAGCCCACTTTGAGCTAGTTTGCTCATCAGGATATCATGGGGCACTTTGTCGAAAGCTTTGCTGAAGTCAAGGTATATTATGTCCACAGTATCCCCACAGTCCACAAGGGAGGTTACCTGATCAAAAAATGAGATCAGATTCATCTGACAGGATTTGTTCTTGACAAATCCATGTTGGGGTCAAGGAATCACTGCATTGTTTTCAAGGTGCTTACAGGTGGATTGCTTTATCATCTGCTCCAGAATTCCCAGGTTCCTCATTTTTACCCTTTTTAAAGATAGGGACAACATTAGCCCAACAACATGTGTTTGTACCTTGTGTTGGGTACCCGGGACAGATTGGGGATTCTGTTGGTGTACTGCCCACCCCGCTGCCCATCAGACTCCCTGCCTGAGCTGACGGAGGTGGTCTCGGACTTGGTGTTGAGGACCCCTAGGATGATGGGTCCCAGGATCACCCCAGGATGATGGTCCTGGGGGATCTCAACTTCCATGCCGAGGCCGCTGTATCCGGGACGGCTCAGGACTTCATGGCCACCATGGCAACCATGGGGCTGTCCCAACATGTCATCGGCCCAACGCATACAAAAGGACACACGCTTGATCTGGTTTTCTCGACTGGGCAGGAGGATGGTGATCTGAAAGTGGAGGAATTAACATCTGTCCCTTTGTCATGGTCAGATCACTTCCTGCTGAGGTTTAGACTCCTGGCAGCCTTTCCCCTCTGCAAGGGTGGGGGACCTATTAAAATGGTCCGCCCCCAGAGATTAATGGATTCCGATGGATTCCAGAGGGCTCTGGGGGATTTTCCTGCTGGTATGTCTGGTGCTCCTGTTGAAGCCCAGGTCGCTCTGTCGAATGCAGAGATGACTCGGGCGGTTGACACGATTGCGCCCAAGCGCCCTCTCCCTCTGAGCAGAGCCCGGCCAGCTCCTTGGTATACACCTGAGCTGAGGGCAATGAAGCAAGAGGGGAGACGGCTAGAACGCAGGTGGAGGAAAACTCGTGCTGAGTCTGACCGAACACAGGTAAGAGCCCACTATCGAGCCTACTCTGTGGCGGTGAGGGTGGCAAAGAGGGTGAGGGTGGCAAAGAGACAGTTCTTTTCCATCAGCATTGCATCTTCTCAGTGTCGTCCAGAGGAGCTTTTTTGAGTGGTTCACGGCCTGTTACATTCTGTGCCAGGGAGAGAGACGGTGGAACCCTCGGTAGCACGCTGTGACGAGTTTGCACGGCACTTTGAGGATAAAGTCGCTCAGATTCGTCATGAATTGGACACCACCATTAATGCAGTTCCATTGGTAGAGGCGTTCAGAGCACCGTCTGGTCCAGTTTTATTGGATGAGTTTCAGTTACTGAGGCCTGAGGATGCAGACAAGGTGCTTGGCCAAGTCTGATCGACCACTTGTGTGCTTGACCCTTGCCCTTCATGGCTTATTAAATCAAACAAGGAGGGGTTGTCCGGCTGGGTCCAGGAAGTTGTAAATTCCTCCTTGAGAGAGGGAGTGGTGCCTGCCACTTTAAAAGAGGCAGTAATTAGACCACTCCTGAAAAAGCCTAACCTGGACCCAGAGGATAAAAATAAATAAATAAATAAATAAATAAATAAATTAGCCCTCCTCCAGTCACTTGGCACTTCACCCGTCTTCCATGATTTCTCAAAGATAATAGACAGTGGATCAGAGATAGGGATGTCATGGGTGTCCAGCTGGGGCTCAAAGCCCAGTGAGAAGTCACCAGCTCAGCCTCCCAGACATCAGTCTGCGAATCCTCAGTGCACACTGAGCTGGGCAAGAGCACACCCACCCGCATCCTCACCGAGCCGCCATTTTGCAGAAAAATAACAGCTTATCCTTGTTTGTAAATCTCCATCTGCGCAAACGGTGGCTGTAAAGGGGCCATTTATGCAAGGTTACAGGTGTAAATGGACCACTTACGCCTGTAATATTGAGTAAATGGCCCCTTTACAGCCGCCATTTCACGGATGAACACTTATAAACAAGGATGCGCTGCCATTTTTCAGCAATAGGGTGGCTCAGTGAGGAAGTGGGTAGCTGCTCACCGCTCGCCAGCAGTAGTGTAACGGCAAATTCAGGAGTCACAGTCACAGCCACGCCCCCTTACAGCCACGCCCCCTCACAGCCACACCCCCTTCTAAGATTGTACAACCTTGTAAGAGATACAGCCTTCAACTGGGATCCAAAAACAGTTTTGGGATCCAAAAACAGTGCAGCTGAGAGTAAGGCAGTGGTATTTCAATCGGACGTCTGAGAAAAAATGCAGGGGTGTTAATTTTTTTCACCCACTCACTCACTCACACACAAACATTTTAGGTTTTCAAAATATGATACTCTATGGAAGCTTCACCCTCTCCACTCAGCCCTCATGGACAGCTTGCTTCTCATTTAAACAGCCCCCTTGCACACTCCCTTAGCACCCCAACATTACCCACTAGTCTTCCCTAAGCTCCTTCATTATATCTCTCCCCTCCCCCAACAGAAACGTCCACACACCCAGCTGGATTGAAACACACACACACTTTCTTTCTCCTCTCCCCGCAACTTATTCTTTTCTGTTTCCCTCCCGTCCACCAGGGCTTGTTTGCCCAGGTACATGCCAACCTTGTACCAAAAAATGTAGCTGACAGAGCAGGTTGCATTTGGCAATTCCACTTGGTGTAGAAAGTAACGTTCAAGAATTAACAGTGCAATCCAATGGGTGTTTATTTCAAGTTAAATTTACAGAGATCTTGGGAAGGCAGCTAAGGCTGCAGTCCTACACACACTTACCTGGGAGAAAGCCAGTGGAACATAGTAGGACTGACTTGGCAATGGAACATAGTAGGACTGACTTCTGAGTAAACACACATAGGATTGTGTGATAAATCCTAAAAACTGGCACAAACCAGCCACCTGCCCTGCCCCATGAGTAAATAATAGCAGCAGCGCCCCCCACCCTCCTGCTGCTGCTGCCGTGGCCAGCAGCAGCAGCCCTGAATGGGTGGCCAGCGTTACAGGAGGTGAGGGCAGTGCCGGGCGCACAGGGACAAGCGGAGAAGCCAAGAGCTGAGGAGGAGAATGGGGGGGGGGGCGAGAGGAGGCTGCAGAGATTCCTCAGGCTCCCTCTCTCTCACTCACTCCCTTTGTGTAGTAGACGAGAGGCAGCCAAGAGGCAGCCGCCCACACTCCCTCTGCTCCCTCCTCCTTCCCTAACAAACTGTGACCCAGCTGGGGGCTGGCTTCAAAAAAAGTGCCGGAGCGAAGCCCCAGCGCGACCCGCCACCACTACACCACTGCTCACCAGGCTCTCACAGACTGCCCAGCTCAGCAAGTGACACAGCTAACCAGGGCAGGTGGCTGGCAGGGGTCCAGCAAGCGGCGCACAACCCAGACCCTGGTGAGTTTGCCCATCCCTAATCAGAGACGGAGATGTCTATCGCCAGGAAATCTGGCCCTTTTGGGACCTGATGAATTCGTCCAGCACCTCTCACTGGGCTTGCATTTGTGAGCTGAGCTGGAGTTTTGTTCCTGAAATCCAGGAAATTTTCAAGTTTTAGGTGGAGGGGGGGATGGTGCATAAAAAGCCAATTGTGAAAATTGCAGCAGTAATTTGCACAAACTGCTTTACTTAAAAAAAAAAAAAGTCAATGCAGATCAAGTCAGGCCAGCTTGCAGGAGTTGGGCCAGCTTGCAGGAGTTGGGCCAGCTTGCAGGAAAGCAAGCCAAAGTCTAGGGGCCGAGCTGACTAAAGCTTGGCGAGCTTCATGCCTCCTCCACCCCCCGGATGGATTCCTCTGACATCCCTAATCAGAGATGCTTAAATAATAAATTTCCTGCATTGGATGAGGTGCCTTTTGAAATGCCTTCCAATTATGATTCCTTCTTTGGACTCATGATTACTGTATCTCAAAGCAGAACACAAATAATAAAATTAAAATTGCAAATGTCTCCTCGATTATATTGACTTATGCCATTGAATGTCTTCAACAGAAAACATTTTAATCAGGGAGTGTACATACTATTCCTTAGCAAATTACTCTGAGTAATTACTTCAGAATCATTGCCATCTGTGCCTGCGTTATGCTAGATGTAAGCTATAGTTATCTCCTGGCAGATTTTCACTTACCTCTAATAAATGTTCTCACCCCACTGTTAAATAGCAGCAGTTGCAGCAACCAAGGGGCACAGTGTAATGAGTACCCAAGCTTCAAGTCAAAGTTGCTATAGTTTTCAACATGGTTCAAATGCATCCTGAGTAAGCACTGACAACATCTCCCCACCCCCAAGCCAATGGAGAGGCTCCAACTTACTTACAAACACAGCCAGAAACTGAATTGGCTCAGCAGACCATAAAATGTTCCAAGGCGCCTTCCCTGCCTTTTTTTTTTTTTTTTGGGGGGGGGAACAATGATTTAAACTTGTGGTGTGGTTACAACCTTTGAGGTCAATAATGCACATTTTTATACAATCCCTAAATATGCATTTATGACAGAGACAATAATGGCTCTTGGGAAGCTGTTACAGAGTCGAGTCAATAATCCATTTTTTTAAAGTCTATAAACTTGAATGTACATTTATAAAAATCTTTATTTCGCCCTTTCATCAGTGTCAATGCTGCTATTTTTTTTACTAGAGGTTTCATATTCCATCACTGTTAAAAACAACTAATAGGTGTGTATTAAGACCAGAGGCATTGGAAATGAAATAAAAGAATATTTAACATATTAGGTTATAAACCACATACATCAGCATAGACATTCTGTCTCCAACATGATTACCCTGGAGGATTACAACATTTCTCCTGCTTCTGTGTTTGTGTGTCATTTCCAAAGTTATCACAGCTACTTATGTTAGCTACCACAGGACTATGCCAACTTAAATGCAAATGAAGGGTACATGTTTATACATGCTGTCAAGGTTCCTCTTATGACCTGGACCCCCTGAGCAACTCCTTAAGGATCTCTTGCCTCGTTATGAGTCCCATCTTCCTTCTTTTAAACTTCCCCTCCCAGTAATGTGGGATTTAGACTGTAGATGTGGGGTGACTGACACTCTAGACACAGGGCTTAACCACAACAGTCTACTAGTAGATGTAAAGCAACCAAATTACAACTGAACGTATTTACACAATAGAGCTGAGTGATACAAAAGAAGGCATTAAAAGAAAATAAAAGTTGCAAAATGCAAGTTCCTTTACCCAACCTGTCCTTAGACTTTTCTAAGCTGCTTCTTCCTGCTCTCACTTCAGACTCTGCTCTCACTTCAGGCTCTGGCTGTCTCTGCTTTGCTCTTGCTCTGGCTGTAGCCTGGTCTTTCTGACCCTTTCTCTCTCTCTCTCTGTCTCTCTCTCTCTCTCCCCCCCCCCATATACCCCCCACTCAGCAAAACCAAAAGTACTGCCCAAACCTGAAGAAATGAAACTGAAGTGGAGAAATGAAACTACTCATCTCAGGGTTACCCACTCTCAATAGAAAACTCCAGGCCTTTAAGCCTGACCACTCCCTCCCCCTCCCTTTGCCTCTGTAGGCCTCAAACCTTCACACATGCACTTTTTTTGGGGGGAGGTGTTTTTGTTTTTACTGCAGGATGCTCTGCACTAAGCGAAGAGGGAGCATGTGAAACAAATGTCATGATGACATAGCCTTATTTGGGGAGGGGGAAGCCAGTTACCTTATCAGGAGTGAGTGTGTCCTGTCTTTCACTGTACAGTCCTCTCTCCAGCAGCCTGTAGCCTCCTCAGCTTCCCACATTTCAATTAAAGCCAAGGGAAAGACATCATGAGGTAATTATTCTCCCACAAGGCTTTTTCAGATCAGAAATTGCAGGCAGCTGCAGAGGTGATAGAGAGAGATGTAACAGAAAGACAAAACACACACAGCACCCTTGACCACTTCGCAAGGATAAGGTAATCTCAAAAACACCACCATAAGAACTTCAAAAGAAATTCTAAAGCATCCTGAGAATAAGACATAAAAATGGAAGCCTCTCTCACGAGAGAAAACTTTCAGGAAATGGGAGGACGGATATTGGCACTAGCTCTACCTCGTCATCAGAGCTGCACGCAACACTGCCCCCCCCCCCACACACACACCCCTGCTCCAGGGCTCGCAGGCAGGAAGTGACATTATAAACAACTGCATTACAGAAAAGATATAGTCACAATCACCCTTTATTTATTTATTTATTTTTATTTATTATTTCATTTATATCCCACCTTCCTTTCATCATGGAACTCAAGGTGGCTACATGTGGTTCCCAGGTGGTCTCTCTTCCAAGCACTGACCAGACCCAGACCTGCTTAGCTTCAGCAAGGTGGCTGTCTCATGTGCCTTCGGACCATGCCCTTCCAGAACATAACGTTTGGGAGACCCTGGGGAAGGTGCTGAACCTTGAAGAAAGACAACTAGAACTGAGCCAAGATTTCTCAGAATACATTTTTCTCAAGTTCCGAGATTTTTCTTTTTCTTACCCCTCCCCCCAAAATAGAAGGCTACTTTTCAGAATGTTCTCTGAATTTTCTCCACCATTGTGTGTGTGTGGGGGTCACCCCCCGGTGACCACCTTCCTCACTCCACAATACCCCACAATGACATGAGGTGCAGGGCATTGTGGAGGATGCAAAATGGTAGCCGGGCTGCCAATGCAGTTGCTGCCGTTGCCACTTGTAGTGGCAGCATACAAAGTAATAACTGTTAAGAAAAAGGAAAGAAGCTGTGTAAGACCACGGCTAATGGTCAGCCCCGCTTCCAAGAATCTGTGGGAGAATTTCTTTTCCCCCTGGAGAAATTTGGTAGAATGGTCCCCTCAATTGGTGGAGAATTTCAGGAGGCCATTTGCAGACAGCTCTAATATACACAGCTATAACATACATTTGCACACAGCTGTAATATAATACAATACAATACAATACAATACAATATTATAACACAATATACATTTTAATCTGTTCTCTGTAGAGAGGATGGACTTTTCAGCAGGAGTGAAATGTTGCTCCAGAAATGCAATCTGGTCACTAAAGCCTTTGTAAAACAAACAAACAAACCTGAGCATTTTCAGACACTAAAAATAATATAAGCAGCTAACAACAGTAGTCAAAATGGGATGCTTCCTTCCATAACTGCTCTCAAAATTCAATTCTGACAGATTGTCTTAACGCTAGAATAACAAGTGGCATCTGGAAAATGCAAAATAACAATACGCATAAAACTTTTCCAGAAGTAGAATCTAAAATACTCTTTGGATGGCTAGTCATTGAATTGCTAATACAAATTCTTTCTTCCCATCTTTTTATTAAAACATAAATGGCTGACTTGGAGCAATTGGGCCATTGTGCCAATGTGACTCTCAAACACACAGAAGAGTTTTGAAAGGGAAGACTCCAAGGCTCAAACCCACATTTTACATCTGAACCTGTCAAAAAAGGAAGCTTTTAAGATCTGCCTGTTTGGGTTGGCCTTTATGGATCAGCATTAAATTGGGAAAGGGTGAGGATAGTTCTGTGATTTTATTAAAGGTTTTTGTGTTCCGCAGATAATGTTTTACTTATCTTACCTGGAGTGAAACGTTGGCCTTCTATGGGGCCAAGTCGTCATGATACTACAGTGTGATGCACTCTGAAAGGATGTGTGTCTCTGGTCTTATAAGAATGGGACTTCTATCAGAATGGGACCGCGAACCCTGTAATTGTTGTAAGATTCAAGTTGGCCGATGCCTGTGGGTGGCTCATGGGGAGGGAAGCACTAATTTAGCCCATGCTTTCCCTGTGCATTCTGTCTTTACCTGGGTCACCCCCACAAAGAAGGTTGAAACAGTATTATATGCTTTCACACTGCACAGAAACACCTGGGATAAATTTCTCGCAGCCCCAACGGGCTTAGCCAAGGCTTTCTTGTTTTCATTTTTGCTTGGGCAATCATGATTTTATTATTTTTATTTCTGGACAATCTATCTTTGAAGTGAACCCTTCTCTTTTTTTTTGGGGGGGGACAAAAATATATCATTGATATTGTTCATTTACCAGGCATCTGAATATTTCCTAGACCTCAAAAAGGTGAAGGCTGGGGGGTTTTGTATAACCTGACTGTAAGGGCTGCTTTTTGCACTATGTATATGATGTGCATAACTTTGGGAGCAGTCATTTGTGTTTATCAAGACTACTTCATACGTTATACAGCACGTCTATTTGCCACATTACATCAATGTTTAAAGTAGTAAACAATATAAAGTGTGAGGGGAGATCACACACCTTACAGAGAACTGGTGCACACATGGATAACTGGTGCATATCCACTGCCTTTTTACAAAGATGTGCCATTTATACAGATAAATGTGTCAAATAAACATGCCACTGAAATACAGAAACTGCACCTCAGCATTTGCCAAACATGTTTGAGATCCCATCGAATTACTCCTCAGCTACAAAGATGTTTATCTTCTGACATTCCCATCTCTCTCTCTCTCTCTCTCTCTCTCTCTCCCCCTACAAACTAGTCATGATGACACTAATTGTATGAATGCACTTAAAAAAAAAATGTAAATAGTGGCCACCGGGAAGCCTGAGTAGCCTCATGACTGTGGATGAAGAGGGCAAGTTGAACTCTTTCTTTCAATGCCAAGATCCAGACAAAAATCTCTCAGAAGCCGTTCTTTGCAGTTCAAGGGAAGCTCTGATTGGCACCAGTGGAGACTTCCCTTGCAGTACAACCAGCAAATCTGGAGAGTCGTTTTTTGTTGGGACCGTGACCCACACCATGGTCCGAAGGTGGCTCAGACTTCCCCACCAGTGCAATTCGCACACAAAACATGGCCATTAATTGCATTCATGGCACTAGATAGGCCCATAGGGAACATGGGGATGGGAAAGCAACACAAGAAAAGGACTTAAGACACCCAATTGCAGATAAAGTTGGGGAAGATTCCTATAGCTGGTACTTTGAAGATTCAGAAGTAAATAATACTAATTGACTATGTTTAAACTCACTAGTTTGGAGATGGGATGATCAGGGCTTTAGTACAATTTTCTGCAAAATTCTAAACCCAGATCCCAAGAGAGATTAATCCTTTCATGGTCCCTTCCTATTATGAGAGATCCGGATGGAGTAATAAGGTATAATGGTGATGGCCTTTTGTCGAGCTCTCTCAATTTTTGCCTCAGAAAAGAGCTGTGTCAGGGACAAGCCAATACGTTTCTGCACCAGACAGGAAACTTCTCCTCTTGATGAGCGGAATTAAATATTAATAATGGGGTCCATCTTGCCTTCAGCTTGCAAACTCATCAATACTGAGCCCCAGAAGTGCATGACCTAAGGTCTTTTACCTTAACAGACATTAACCCGCTTTGATTGACTCATCCCTGAAAGCCCAAGGTCTGAATATTTAAAATTACATCTAGCTTTCCCCAAACATTAAGGGGTCACTCTTAGCTGGGAGTCTGAGCTCATGACATTTAAAATGGCTGGATTGGCTTTAGGTTCTTTTTTAAAAACGCTATTTGTCAATGAAAGATTGCATCAAATTGGAGAGAAAGAAGAAAAAACCCAATATCATCATGGTGAGCTGAGTGGCATTAGGGAGTTACAGTAGATATTCTGATACCAGTTAACTGCTGTGGTAGCCCTGAACAGATAACCATCACCTGAATAGCTCATGAATACGTCTTGCAACTGTCTCTCTGCCACCACCTTGAATAAACCTGCCAGCTGGCCTAGCCACTATGTAGTCCAACAGTTTCACTCAGATGGCTGCTTAGCCTTGGCCTTAGGGATTGGCGCAGGCACCCGATTCAGTCCAGGAGTCCAGAGAACCCCCTGCCCATGCCCCTAAGCCACGCCCACTGAGCCCCTGTCCCCGCTCAACCCCCCCCATGCTCACCGAGCCACTGGCACTCACCTGGGACCCATCCATGAGCTTCACCATCACCATTTTGCAAAAAAAATAAAATGGCGATCACGATATGCTCACATCTAGTTGTACACAAAATGGTGCCATAAATGGCCCATATATGCAAGATTACAGGCATATATGGGCCATTCACTGCACCATTTTGGCGTACAAAGATGTGTGCATACTGCGATAGCCATTTTTTCCTGAAAAATTGTGATTGAGGCGCTCGTGGGTGGGTCCCAAGTGAGTGCAGCACAGTGAGTGGTGGGAAGATTGAGCACATGTCCAGGGGCGTGTGAGCAAGGGCACAGGCTGGGTAGGTGCACGTAGAACCCAGATGGGGGGAACACCCATCCATCCCTACTTGACCTACACATCCTCTATGTCAGCTTTTTCCCAGCTATCTGGTGTAGGCCCTCCTGTTCTTTGACTTGTAAACCTCCCAGGGAACACGGGGAAGCTGCTTTATACCAACTCTAACCACTGGCCCATCCAGCTCACTGTGGTCTTCTCCACTGGCCCATCCAGCTCACTGTGGTCTTCTCCACTGGCCCATCCAGCTCACTGTGGCCTTCTACTCTCAGGGGTTTCTGACAGGACTCTTTCCCAGACCTACCTAGAGATGCCAGCTATTGAGCCTGGGACCTTCTGCCTGCAAGGCATGTGCTCTGTGCCTGAGCTATGGCCCTTTGATACCTACCCAACTAACAGACAGCCCAGGGATAGAGATGGGTGAATTGATTTTTATCCGTTCCATTTTGATAAGAATTTACCAAAATTAGCAAGTTCTCCATATATACGACAAAAAGAACTTCAAATCAAATGTTGGAGAAACGGAAACTGGCAGATTCATCCATCCAGGCCCAGGGTGCTTTGGTCTTAAAAGTCTGTGTTTGAGTCCTTATGAACCAGCTATGGGTGATGGGGCTGATCATGTGGTCCTGGTCATGGGATTGGCACCCCGCATGGAAGGGGTAGCTACTTCTATGGGAAAGAGCCATGTGATCCGCCCTCGCTCATGTTATTCCACTCCAGCTACGTGGGAGATATACAAGGAAAAGCAGCTCCCATGGCTGCGTAGTATTTAGATGCTCACAAAGCAGGGGTGGAAAGGACACCTCCTGGGGCCTCTCTGCTATGGGCCATACTAAGAGCTCGAAGTCCACAAAAAAGACATGAAAGCTGATAGGAATCCTATTCACATATTTGTCTGGCAAGTCAGAGCTTGATACAGCTCTGAGCCCTTTTTTCTAACATCCTAAATCTGGACTCAAAATTGCCAAGTGGTTCCATGGCATCTCTCATCAACATACAAAGGTTGTGTATCCAGTGTGTGCCAATCTGCCTAGTGTATTGGATGGAATATGCAACAGGAATTGGATTTCCTTTTGGCAACTCAAATGATAAATTCATTTTGATTGCAAAAGTAAGTGGCCTCTTGCATATATGTCAGGCTCTGTTACATGCTGTAGATAAAACGAGTGCTGCAAATCAATGATGTGGGCAAATGCTTCCACGAGAGAGTATTTGGACTTCTAATCATATAGCAATTTTGCACGTAATGCATTCCGAACTTAGGTCTCACAAAATTTATGGGCAGTGCACTAACCTGGTGACATGCCTAATCTTCCTATTCTTTATGTACTAATATGCGGGATTAAAAACCTCTTACCTGTGCTGCAAAATAAAGATAGTATATGAGCACATTGCGCTTTTGGCCTTTGCAACCAGTAGTAGGCAGGAGACCAGAGTTAATATTAAGGGAGGGGAGCTACAAGTTTCCTGGAAAGTTGGGTACTCTGCTCCTAGTTCCACTGTAGTGAGAAAAGTCGCTGCTGTGGTGTAACCTGATGTGGAATGTGGGAGGTGTGGGGTAAAGATGATTGAGAACTTCATAGGGATGTGCGAACTCACCCCCGTCTGCGTTCTCCTGATGTCTGCCCAGCCCCTGCCCTCCTGATGTCCGCCCAGCCCCTCACCGGTCCCTGGACCACACTCGAGCTCCTCCAACGCTCAAGAAGCAGCCCGCATTCACCCCAGCAGCCTTGTCGAGCTCCACGGTCGCCATTTAAAAAATAAAATAAAATGGCGATCACAACAATGTGTATGTCTTTTTATGCACAAAAATGCGCGTTTCGTGAATGCGCATATTCTCATGTGTGAAATGCACATTTTTGTGAAGGTGCATAATTGTGTGTGTGCAAAAGAGTGTATTTTTTAGAGTGCACATTTTTGTGCATACGTGAATATGAGCACTCGCAAAATGCACATTTTCACATGTGTGTAAATATGGGCATTTTTGCGATCACCATTTTATTTCTCAAAAAAATGGTGACCACGAAGCTTGATAAGGCCACCGTGGTGAGCGCAGGCCATTCGCTGAGCATGGGCAAGGAGCGAGCAGAGGCAGGGGCTTGGCAAGCGGGGCTCGGGGGTGCGGGCAGGGGTGGTTCCGTCAGATTCCTGGACTGAATTGGGCACCTGCTCCATCCCTAGGAGTTCATTTCATTTTGGTTTTGTTAAAACCTTATCAACATTTGCAAAGTTCTCCATATGTGGAACAAAAAGAACAAGATTTTAAAAATTAGAATTAATACATCCAGGCCCAGGGCTTTGAGCACCTAGCTCTTTAATGTCTGGGGTTCCCCGCCCAGGTACACAGCCATGTTAGTGATGAATTGGGGTTGCCACCTCTTTTCTTCTGACAGATTCCTCATCTTTAATAGCTATATAGCAGGCAGGTACATCACGGTCCTCTCCCTGCCATGAATAGCTGTACCTATTGAATTTGACTGGTGCAGATGGATGAGAATTTCATTTCAGTTCATTTTTGATAAGAATTTGTAAAAATTCACAAAGGTCTTTCTCGGGAGAGAAAGAATTTGAGGCTTAAAACATTCGGATATGGGAGAAATTAGGCAGAGTGAAGCAGCCACCTCAGGCAGCTGATTTGGGGTGCCATGAGAGGGCAGCAAATTGATAGTTATTTAATTTGTCATTATATTTTTCCATCACGTTGGGGAAGGCTGATCTAGGGTTTGGGAGAAACACATGTCATGACATAATTTTGCTGAAAAGGTGACAGATAATATATTTTTTTAAAATTCTGTCTATATCAACATGTAGGGTAGGGTACCATGCTTAGGTGTTTCTTTGTTTGTTTTCTGTCTAGAGCAGTCCTTCCTAATGATAGTCTTGATATTTTCTCTTTGTTGCCAGAAGGAGGAACGTGTGAAGTTATAGCAGCTCACAGATGTTGTAATAAGAATCGGATTGAGGAGAGATCACAAACAGTAAAGTGCTCCTGTCTACCTGGGAAAGTGGCTGGGACAACCCGGAACAGACCATCGTGTGTTGACGGCAAGTAGCCCATACTGTATGTCATACAGATTTGTGTAATGTTTGACTATACAGTCACATTCAACCAAATAACCTGGAAGATGTGTAACATATTTGGAAAATCAGGATAAATTGGCACCTTAACAGAGGGCTTCCATTGCATAGGATTACCAACATGGCTTGCATGTAGAATTGCTTATCATACTGAATAATGAGGAGTTTGAATATGGGTAGGTTGTGAAGAGTTTTGCATATTAAGGCTATAGTCCTGAGCATACTTACTTCCATAGCTATAAGGATGGTATGGAAAAGAACCATAATACAATTTTGATCATGAATAAAAACTGATGAGTGTGGCAAATGGAAATCACACAAATTCAATTCTGCTTTTTCTGGTGAATTTAAAAATGGCCATTTCTTTTCATTGCAAGTGTTTATTCCTTTAAAAGCACACTGCAAAGGCTATGCTTTTACCTCTAGGTGCTCTGAAGATGGATACTAATAAAGCCATAAATGATACTAATATAATTTGGTCTAATTTTGTTCATCAATGCCTGCAGCAGAAAGATAAAGATGAAGAAGCTACCGTAGATAACACTGATCTTTGTGTTGATTATGTAACACAGCAATGTAAAGGAAGCTCCCATACATGCAGATCTCCAAATGCACACTGAAGACCCATAGAGCTTTGGATCATTTCCATTATGTTTTCTCTGTG
Source organism: Heloderma suspectum (assembly GCF_057233095.1). Lineage (NCBI taxonomy): Eukaryota > Metazoa > Chordata > Lepidosauria > Squamata > Helodermatidae > Heloderma > Heloderma suspectum. Next base: position 326,118,928 of record NC_139459.1, on the reverse strand, counting down.
TTTCCTCTGGGGTAAATTCTTCCTTAACTAAGGTAATTGCCACATGTTCCAGGATTAAGGATGTCAGGGAAATCTGTTGGGGGGGCGGCGTTTGACGTATTTTCCTACGCTCAGCCCCTGGAATTTGTTTTGGTTTCCACTGCAGCACCCAACTTGATCTGCAGCAAATTGGGCAGTTCACAGATTTTCCGGGAATTTTGCACATTTGGGGGAAGGTTCTGCAATTTGCGCAAATTTCTTGTGCAACATATGGCCAAAATTATGCAAATTCTGGCCGAATTTGTGTAATTTGCACAAATTCAGACATCATTTCTGCAAATTCAGGTGCAATTTGCACAAACTGCTCAGAAATTTGCACCAATTCTGGAATCTTCCCAAAAAATGTGCAAAGAAATTCCTGGAGTTTGGGAAACAGCCCGCAGCTTGGCTCACAGATGCAAACTGAGTACTACCTGCAATGGAACTCCATCAAGCCTATGTGGCAAGGGAATGATGGGAATTGTAGTCCAACACATCTGGAGAGCACGAGGTTGAGGAAGGCTGCTCTAGTCACTGGTTAGAGATAGGCCCATAACTGCTATTCAGAGATAAGCAAAGCAGTGAAATGTCGATATAGTCACCAAAGGGTCGAGTAATGTGTGTGCAAGCTGTGCAGGGTTCCTTTTTTTAATTTCAAAATTATCCCTTTGTGCCACCACTTGTCTCATTTGTGTTGATAGATTAAAAGTTCAAGTGGCTACAGTGGTTGAGATTTAATTAATGTGTTTGTGTTTTTTTAAGTTAGCAGCAAACCAATTCAGAAATCTGACCCTGTAATGAATGTCATATAAATACTTGAATAACAAGATGAAAAGGGTGGCTTCTGTTTTGAAGAGGATCCAGTGCTTACATTTTCTCACATAGTTTTCTGATTTTTCAAGAACCAGTCTTTCAACTCTCTCTTTTTAAAAAAAATTGCATGTAAAAATTAATTCATAGCAGAACATGAATGTGATCTTAGGGCTACTTAGATTAAGTTAGATTCTTTCTATGATACTGCAACAGTGAGATTAATACAGTTTCATTGGATGGAAGCTTTACTTCCTTTCTAGCTCACATAACTCTAAATATCTTACAAATCACAGTAAGACCACATTGTTCCTCTCCCCCGCCCTAGCTTGATTATTCAAATATATTATATTGTGCCTGTCTGTTCAATAAGACAAACACTGTTCAATTAGATAAAGAATTCCAAATAGTGAGATGTAATTATCTGAAAAAATCACTTTTTTCTGAACTAGTTTTTGTCACTTGGTTCATCAGTTTCAAAGTAACTGCCAGTACAGTTAACAGTCAGGTCCAGATTAACTATTGGATTAAGTTTTATTTAGCATAGGGACCAGAGGGAAATGGGGCTCCTGGGCCTTTGTATGTGAGTATACCATTCAAGGCCAGTGTCAAGAGTAAGCATGGCTGGGCACCTGCTGAGGGCCCATGCCTCATCCGAGGCCCACTGACAAGAGCCCTCCCTGGAGTTGCTGCTCATCTTCACCATTGCAACTTTTTTAAAATCATTTTTTTATTATACGTTCCAGAAAAACAAAACAGACAAACAAAAAGAAAAACAATTAAAAATAGAAGTGTAACTATATGCTTTAAAGGCCCCCATTTCAAATATTACAACATTCTAAAGGACAAAAAGGAATAGATTACACATAAACTTTAGTAAAAGCAGACCAGATATCCAAATATAAGTCCCTTTGTGAGTGATGCCTATATACCACTCTTTCAAATGCTGCTAGTGCTGTTAAGTCTTCAATCCATTGCATTATAGGAAGTGAGCCTTTATCATTCCAGTAGTGTAGTATCAGTCTTTTAGAAGCCAAGAGAGCACAAAAAAAATCCATTTACACTGACCATGTGTTGCGTTCCAAAAAGCAGGTAAATAGTTTAAGAGAACACATGCACCAATAAATTTTAAAGAGCTTTGCCACAGCCTACCTGCTCACTTGGCCTGCCAAACAAGCCAGTGGTAGCAATAATGAGAAAGAGGATGAGGAGCAATAGCATCTCATGGCAATGGTGGTGAGAAGGTAGACTCACTGTGGGACGGGGCCCATTAAGGATGTCTTGCCCTAAGGCTCTCCAAAACCTGGACCAGGCACTGATAACATCACTGCATTTCATGTCAGAATTAATTGTTTGAAACCTGACCAATAAATAATTGGCCGCTGTGAGTGGTGTGGAGGCCTCAGCGTATGGTTTTGGAAGGGAAAGATCCTATCAGATTTTGTGGTCTACACATACATCATAGTTAGAATGCTGTGTTGCTATCTTTTAAAACTAAAGAATCATGTTAAAAACATTAGTTGCGACAGTGATTGCAGCTTTATTGGACATGAAGGTTTATTGGTACAAGGATGGCTATGTTGATGGCTCCAGACTCTCCAGGAATAGAGGAGTAAGTACTTCCAAAGTGGTGTGACACATATGCATTGTATGCAGATTGCCTACAGCAGCTGCCCTAGAGTAGTTCACAGTTTTATCTCAAATGATGCCCCTCTGATGCAAACTTCCTAGGAAATACGACCCATGGTGTGCATGTCTGGTGCCATTTTGGTAGCACTTCGTTCCTGAAACTTGAGGACAGTAGGTGGTTGACTGGAGGAGATGACTGAAGTGGCTGGTGCGGGCGGGGGAGTGATTTAACCCTTTCACCTCAGGTGATGAAAGGGTTAATACCATTTCTGGTGGTGGTGACCTGCCCCTGGTCCATAAGGAGATAGCTTGTTGCTGCTGTTTTTAGTCTGGTCGCTCTCTAACTCATTTATGAAAGAGGGGCCTTTGTCATATAGAAAAACTGTGCCTCATGTCTCCTGGCAAGTGCTGGATGCTATGAAAACTTTATAGATAAGCGCCCATTGAAGTTAATGGGAAGATGTGTGTTGGCCTCCAGTGGGCTTTGAGGAGGACCTGAGTAAATACTTTGTATTAGCTCCTCTATATCAGCACTTGAATCAAATGAAAATTGTTCACAGTCAAAAAGCCAATAGTTTTCTATTTATCTAATATGTACTTTAGATGGTATCAAAGAACAGTTCTCTCTTTCTCTCCCTCTCTCTTTCTCTCTCAACTCCTTAAAAGTAGGTTCAATCAATTCTTATTTCAACAGAAAAAGGGGAAAATGTTATTTTAAATCCAAAGAGTCAGCTTCTCATCCCTCTAGCTGTGCTCCGGCCTAGATAAGGAGATATCTCAGGGTCCCATCTTATTAATGCACTGTCTGTATGAATAACGAGCAGACTGGGTGAATTATTTTTCACTCCTGGGAAAATCTATAGCCCTGTCCTTCCACAGCACCACTGGAAACCGGGCAGGAGATTCATATTTTTTCGATTTGGTGAATTCAGATGACTTCATTTGTAAAGACAGGGAGGGAATGAGGGACAGGAAGAGTAGTGTTCCCCACTGAGGTCCATTTAGCACACAGGGACAGAGAGGTATAGCACACAGTACTCAATGCTTCAGAAGAAAAAGGAGTTTATCCATATAGAGATATGATTCAGGGATTTCTATTTGTTCAGAAATATTGGTATTATAGATTTCATGCCTGCCAAAGTTCGGGGTGGGGTTCTCCTCATTTTTGAGGCCCTGCACTTTAGCTAGGCTTCTGAAGAACCCGTGAGGTTTTCAAGGATGTGAATGAGATCATTCCTAAATTAAACATAAATACATTCAGATATTCTATAGTGCCTGGTCCCCTCTAGAAGTCCAGGAATATAACTGCCATAATGCCTGACCATTGCTCATGCTGGTTGGGGATTATGGGAGTTGTAGTTGAAATTACCTGATTTGCACATCTTGGATTAAGGTGAGGATCAGAATGTATCACTTTTCTGAATGTTGTGATGTGGTTCTCAAAATATGTATTTTGAGAGAAAATGTATGTTGACATACATATTTTGAGAGAAAATATGCATTGCAACATGTATTTGGAGAAAAAATGCACATTTAAATATGTTTTATAAATACATAGTTAAATAAGCATTTTGAGGCAGGGGATGAATTATAGATTAATGCATGATCAGAATAAAAGCATGGGATAGTTACATACATTAAAAACAGATAGATTTACCCATCCCTAGTTTAAGGCTTAAATATCAATTGGAATCTTTTGTGCTTTGCTCTTTAAGCCTGCAAAATTTACCTTTGTTGTTGCTGTTGTTCAGTCATTAAGTCGTGTCCAACTCTTCGTGACCCCATGGACCATAGCACGCCAGGCCTTCCTGTCCTCTGCTCTCTTAAAAATTTACCTTACTTATCTTAATTAATGTTACTTAATGCTAGTTATGTTAACTAGTCCATGCAAAGAAGCAAACCTCTTGCAAGGAGCTTTTATCCCAGAATGGGTGGTCCAAGTGGAAAGGACACCATTCTTCCTGCCCTCTCCATCTCTTCTTTCTCACTCTATTTTCAGTAGAAGCCACCAAGATGAACCAAGCTGGGGTTTCTGTTTTTAAATAACACATGAGAAGAGCGTCCTTGGAAGCCCCCAAGACCTTATATAATCCAAACTTGAATATTTGCTTTTCATTTAAGATTTTCAAAACAGCATCACCGTCCAGATGTTTTGGGACTCTAGCTGCCATCAGCCAGCACTGCCAATGGTCAGGGATGATAGGAGTTGTAGTCCAACAATATATGAGGGGTCACCTGAACCATAGACAATGGAAGCTGTGGCTCAAAGGGGAAAGTGAAACACACAGGTCTTCATACTGTTTCTCCAGAGTACAAGGAGGCACACATCCAGGTCCGGTCCTACCATTAGGCAAAGTGAGGTGGCTGCCTCAGGTAGCAACTGCTGGGGGTCATGTGCCATACAATCTGGCCTGCACCTGCTAAACCAGGGCTGGGGAACCTCCAGCCCATGGGCCTAATTCAGCCCACAGAGGTTCCCTATCTGGCCCACACAGGCTTGGGTTCTGCCTGCAGGCCCCCAAAGCCCTGCCTCCTTCCTGGAGTCTGCCAGATGTTTGGGGAGGAGGCAGAGAGAAGAATCGCCTGCTTATCTCTGATCTGAAATAACAAGGGGATTCTATAGAACGCTGGTCCCCCTCCCACTGGGAGGGCAAGGGCTGTGAAAGGAAATCCTCTGGTTATCTCTGATCACAGATAGGACACATCAAGGAGATTCCAGCTTCATGCGCTCCGCTCACCCCTCGACTGCCCCATGCAGGGCAAGCAAGGGACAAGCAAAGCCAGCAGCATGGTTGGCACTGCCTGAGAACCCTCTCAGTCTGCTTATCTCTCCCCCACCATGTATGAGCAGGTGAAGGACAAGCAGTCAGCCATCACTTTCAGGAGCCAGATGACTCCTTGTCCCCCTGATGTCATCTGGCCTGGGCGGAACTGGGAGGGCAATATAGCTTTGGCTATTGGGGGGTATAGAAATGTAAGAAGTGAAATGAAATCTGGCCCCTGAAACCGATATGATTCCCCACCCCTGTGTTAAGCTAACCTGCTGCCCATGGGTATTCATTCATTCATTCATTCATTTCTATATCACCCAATAGCCAAAGCTCTCTGGGTGGTGTTCAAAGATGAAAGTCTTAAAAAGACATTATAAAAACCATTTCCATATAAATAGCACACACAGAGACACACGTATCTAAAACAATATTAAATAATCATGGTGGAGGGAAGAATGGTGGAGGACAGTGGCGCCTTGCCAGTGCTGAAGTCGTGGGATTCAACTGCCAGTCCAGTCAGGTTTTGTACATGGAATGGGAGGGGGCGCCATCTTGTCCTTCACCTCAGGCAGCAAAACGTCTTGGGCTAGCCCTGTATACACCAGGTGAGATGCATTTCGAAGGTCACAAGGATGTCACAAAAGTGGGAATAACTTGGACTGATTTCTGAGAAGAGGGGACTTTTGGATCCAAGCAACAGAGGGATGGGGCAACAAGAACTTGCCCCAGCCCCAGATGCCGAAAGGGGTCCCTGATCCCAGGCCTTAGGCTAATGGTGTCCCCCTTGTCACTTCTTGAAACAGCTGTCCAGTTCTTTACGGACAGGTAACTCAGGCTATGATAGAACCATCTCCTGGATGTGGTGCACCCTGCTTCTATCTCCGTTTTCTGTTTCTCCCACATGGGCCCAGCTGCAGTCTTGCTCTTAAATCCATACAAAACAAAGGCCTCCAGCAACATGTTGTACTAGCAACCAATAAACTAAATTGCCTGTGACGCTCACTGAAGTTCTTCCCATCAGACATTTCTGTCTGAAGGGTTGGCAGAGAGAATTCCAAGTGGCAGGAGAATCTTTCAGAGAGAAATCCAAGGTAATGAAGAAAAGGTCAAAAGATTGGTCTTGGGAAGCGAATGTCAGAGCCAAAGGACTTGCTCCAGGGTTGCAAGTAAATAGCTCTGAAGAGCAAAATCATGCCGGCCCCCTGTGGGGTTGAGCTATAACGCAACTCAGAACCTAGTATAATAACTGCAGCATGTCAAAGAATGGATTTAACTTTATTAAGACAACGAGCTGCTAGTGATCCCAGAAGAGAGAACAAAACAACAGCGGCTCTTCTCTTCTATAGAAATGTATGCTCCGTCTCCTTAACAGAAAGGGGAAATATCAGGACTGGTTTCAGTCTGCACGTGTGCATTTGGTCCAGCCTCCAAATCATTGTGCAAATCATTTGTATATGTTTGCTATGCATAATTGGGCCTACGTGTTACTTTCTTTTAAATCTTGGCACTGCTGCTAGGTTTTATTTTGGCTCTTCTATTTTATACTGAGGTGTTAAACGTTTAAATGTTTAGAGTGCATCTTATGTTGTGTTTTATGGTTTCAATTGTTGGGAACTGCCCAGAGAGTTTCAGCTATTGGGCAGTATAGAAATGTAATAAATAAAGAAACACATCTATCAAGGGTACAGAACCACTTTCAGCCCAAGGGCCAAATTCCATTTCAAATAATGGAATTGGGAATGGGGGGTTAAATTCCAGAATAATACATATACAAATGTATTATTTGGGTGTGGCTGAAAGCAAAAGGGATGAGGGCAAAAGCAAAGGAGCAGGCCAAAAATGCCAGCATATTTTAGCTTAAAGTTCTTACTGAAGCCCTAGGAGAGGCAGTTCAATGGAGAATGGAGAAAAAACTGCACAAAAGCTGGGAAACCACCAAACGATTGGTGATTGGAGGAAAGGGCTGTGGAAAGGGGAAGGGGAGTGGCCTTGTGGGAAACCCAAAGGGCCAGATTTGGCCCTTGGGCCGGAGGTTCTGCGCCTATTGTCTATACAAATCAGGTTTTCACTTTCAGATAATGGAGACAGATAAAGGGAAGATTCCATCAGACTGTAGCAGAGGGATAGAAGGAAAGCAGGGCCACTCCACTGGCTCAGCAGAAAGACCAGCAACATTTGGCTCACCCTCTTCTTTTGCCACTCTAGCGGGCCATTATAAGAACTTTGTAACTAAGAACTAGTTTGCTTTCTTCCTCCTCCCTCCCAATCCCTTTTCCTTTTGCATCATGACTTTTACATTGTAGTTTTGAGGGCAGGAACTATCTTATTCCTGACCGTTGTAAGCCACTCTGACAGCCTTTTGGGGCTGAAGAGCTTCAAATAAATAAAAGGAAGGAAGGAAGGAAGGAAGGAAGGAAGGAAGGAGAAAGACTACGGGGCTAGGTATATCTAGACATTATGACTGCCAGCTAGCCAGAGTTTTATCTACCACCTGGCCAGAAGGCAAGAATGACAAAGGTGGGGGGGTTGTCCTCAGTGTTTTTGTCATGGTCGATACAAAAAAGATTTTTGATAAAATGTTTTCTGTTTAAAAAGAAAAGATGGAGGCAGAAGGAAACTCTGTGCACATGTTCAGAGGCACTAAGATTATTCACTGATCTTTTGAAGAAGCTGTTTTCTTCTAGAGGATGACAGCATTCTCTATGCACATGCACAGAAATACTCAGCTGGGGCAGGGGGAATAATTTTTAGAAAAGAAGACTACTAGATAAGGAAGAGGGAGTTATTGCCCCAAGCAAGATCCATTTGAGTAGGGATGGACGGGCAACCCCCCCCCCATCCAGGTTCTCAGGATGCCCACCCAGTCCCTGGCCCCGCTCACACACACACAGAGCCATGCTCAACTCCCTCTGCCATGCTTGCCGAGCTGCCCACACTCACCCAGGCCCAGTCCTCTAGCATCATGATCGCCATTTTGCAAGAAAGAATGGTGATCACGAATATGCACACATAGAGATATATGCAAAATGGTGCCGTGAATTGCCTATATACTCAAGAATACGCTCGGGGGTGCAGGCGCGGGGGGAGTCCACCGGACTCCTGGACTGAATCGGGCACTCACATCATCCCTGCATTTGAGCCCCATTTAGTCTTTAGCCCTCCACGTAGAGGGCTAACACTTGGAAGGGGTAGACAACCATGCCTCTTGCCCCACACCAACATGGCATGGCTCCCCAGCCCTCACGTGCCCTAACCTCTGCAGATTGGGCTAAGATCAGAAGGGGAAGTCAGCTGTACTTATGGAATCTCCTTCATGTGATCAGGAGCTTTGTGTGATCATATGGAGGTGCTTCTTCAACTATAGCCAGCTCCCCCTTCAGAGCTTTGCGCTATGCATGGAGTTTGGGGGTGGAGCCAGGTGTCTGCTCTTGATGTTGGGGGCAGGATGAGCAGTGTGGCCCTTCACACTGCCCAATGCATGAACCAGGGCTTGGTCGCTAAGCTCTCAGCATATAGACAACAAGATACATTCTGTGGCTATGGATGTTGGCCAGATTTGTGGGGTTCAGCAGGAGAAGAGCTTGTTATCTTGGTAGGTCTCCTCTGCACTTCCATCCTTGGCCACTGACACTTCTGCAATACCACCTGAGGCCTGAGCTTCACTTCTGTTCCTGTCACATAAGGCCGCTCTTGAGAATGTAGCAGTCAAAGTGTTAACGGGCATGTCTGTTAGGGACCATATTACACAAGTCCTTAAATATCTATACTACCTGTCTATTAGTCACCAGGCCCAATTACAGGTACTTGCAAACAAAACCCTAAATGGCTTGTTGCCCAGGTACTGGAGGAACAAATTTCTTCATGTAATCCGGCTCTAGGGATGTACGAAAGTGACTTACCTTTCACGGATTATGTTGATGGTGGTGGGGGGGAGGCGTTCCGTCCCTCCCCCTGGAATCCTGACCGGGGGGGGAGGCGCTCCGTTCCTCCCCCCGGAATCCTCGAACGGCTGGCTGTGCTACCTGGGGTAGAATTGATTCTGGGCAGGTATGTTGGGAGTTACATGGTAGCAGTGGGTGGTGGTGCCACCCCACTGCCGGCATGTGGCCCTTTGAAGTGATTGCACAGACCCCATTCACACACTCATTGCCCCTTCCCTGCTGCAATCAGGCATTTTAAAAGCCTGACTGCAGTATGTGTGGGCATGTAAGGGGTAAAGATGTACAGATTCTTTTAAAACTTAAGTGGATTGTCAGGTACCTTTCATTCCATCATCTGCTCATTGGCAGAATCGGGTGTTTTTCCAGTTCCCAAATCTGTGCAAGTTCACATTTGTGCGAATCTGCATCTGCACATATTTGTACCTGTGGAAATTCACACTTGCGATAATGTGTATATCCCCCCCGAAATGCACAACTCCTCCCCAAAATGCACAAATCCCCACAGATTGCACATTTTCATGCTTTAGCCTATGGGGGAAATCTGCATTTTTGGCCGGTGTTCTTTTATTTCACATATTTTTCTACAACTAAATTTGTGTAAAGTTCTGAAAGGTTAAAAAAATAATAATAATAATAAAGATCTGGAAATCCACGGAATCCATGTGACTTGGGAAGGGCCAGTCCACGGCAGAATCCACAGGTTGGGTTCATAGAAATCCAAACTCATTTATTTCCGTTGCAGAACTCTCCAACATCCCTAACAGGGGCGGTGATTTTTGAGGGGGTGGCAGTGTTGGGGAGGGGAGAGTTAGCCTCTCCCCTCGGAATCCTCAACGGCGGGGGGGAGGCGCTCCGTCTCTCCTCCCGGAGTCCTGCCCGGCCGGCTCTGCTCCACGGGGATTTCACGGAGCCGCTGGCCGGCTTCGCCCACAGCCAGACATCCAGTCACTGGGCAGCAGGGACACAAATGGCGGCAGCTGTAGCCGCCGCCGTTTGCATCCCTGTATTTAACCGTGATAGGCTATGTAAATATTTACAGCAAAGTAAAAAAACAAAAAACGCGTACGCAAATGGCGGCGGCTACGGCGGCCGCCATTTGTGTTCCTTATTTTTCGCCGTTTTAGTCTACGTAAATATTTACGTAGACTATTACGGCAAAAAAAAGGGGAACGCAAATAGTATAGTGGGCGCTATTTGCGTTCCTTTTTGATTTGCTGTTTTAGCCTACGTAAATATTTATGTAGGCTAAAACGGCGAATGAAAAAGGAACGCAAATAGCGCCCACTATGCTATTTGCGTTCCTCTTTTTTTCGCCATAATAGCCTATGTAAATATTTACGTAGACTAAAAAGGCGAAAAATAAGGAACGCAAATGGCGGCCGCCGTAACCGCCACCATTTGCGTCCACCATTTTTTTGTGTGTGTTTTTTACCCAGACATGATAGGCTACATAAGTCTTTACGTAGTCTATCACGTCTGGGTTAAAAAAAAAAAAAAGACCAGACTGCAAATGGCAGCGGCGGCAGCCGGTCAGAAGACCAGTCGCCGAAGCCGCCGCTGGAGCCGCCGCCATCCGGAACATCCACCCCAGGTAAGTCTCGTCCCGGGGGGAGATCCGTGGGGGGGCAGGCTGTTCCTCCACGGATTTTGGGGGGCCAAGGCCAGTGCATTCGGCCTCACTGAAATCCGTGCGGAATTCTCCGCCATCCCTACTTGCTTGTGGGCTTCCCATTGAACTGCTATACAAACAGAATGCTGGATTAGATGGGCCTTCGGTCTGATTCAGCAGGGTTCTTCTTAGGTTCTTAAGCCTTTTCACCCTGGGAAGAGGGATGAAAGTGCCCTTTGCCCTTGGTCTTGGACCTGACCGATGATACCAGGTGCGTAAAAAAAAAAAAAAATCTTAACCACAAAAGCATTCCACACAGCTGGCATCTTGTTTGAATTGAACCATCTTGCCTGTATATGCAGCATTTAGCATGGCAGCCATATGTGTAGGAGGTGATGGCCCAACTTAAACATGAAGCCAAAGGCATGGAACATTGCATAGGTAAGTTGTTGTTGTTTTGCTTGCCCAGCTTCAGGTTTAAATGAAGCATCAACGTACTTAGTCATGAGTCTATGGACGGAGACAATGAGTTGGTTCCAAAGTGCCCTGCATGGGCAAAAAGGCATTTCTCCTTGTGTAAGGAGCCACCTAATTCCACTGATCCCCCCTCCCGCTGTGTTTTTGTTGTTATTTACATTTCTATACTGCTCCATAGCCAGAGGTCTCTGGGCAGTTTACAAAAGTTAAAACATTAAAAGCACAATATGAAAAATATAAAAAACATACAGACAGTATACACAAAAGACAACTTATATCTAAAACCAACTTTGAAAAAATCAGCCAAACCATAAAACAAATCCTGGATCAATTAAAACTAATCACATGCTGCCAAATGCCTGGGAAAAGAGAAAAGTCTTGACCTGGAGCCGAAAAGATAACAGTGTTGGCACCAGGCAGGCGGCAGGCCTCATCGGGGAGATCATTGCACAGTTGGGGGGGGGAGTACCACCAAGAAGGCCCTCTCCCTTGTTGCTGTCTTCCAAGCCTTCCTTGGAGTAGGCAGCCAGAGGAGGGCCTTAGATGTTGAGCGTAGTGTATGGGTATGTTTGAGCCAGGAGAGGCGCACCATAAGGTATTGCGGTCCCAAGCCATGTAAGGCTTTATAGGATAAAACCAGCACCTTGAATCGGGCTCAGAAACATATAGGCAGCCAATACAAGTGAGCCAGAGTAGGTCTTATATGTGCAGATCTTCTGGTCCCCAGTATCAAACTGGCCACCACATTTTGCATGAGCTTCAGTTTCTGAACCGTCTTCAAAGGCAGCCCCATGTAGAGCGCATTGCAGTAATCTAACTTGGAGGTTACCAGAGCATAGATAACTGAAGCCAGGTTATCCCTGTCCAGATAGAGGTGTAGCTGGGCCATCAACTGAAGTTGGTAGAAGGCACTCCATGCCACTGAGGCCACCTGAGCCTCATGTGACAAGGATGGTTCTAGGAGAATCCCCCAAGTTATGAACCTGCTCCTTCAGAGGGAGTGCAACCCCATTCAGAACAGGTTGAACGTCCTCCATCTGGTCAAAAGGACCACCTACTAACAGCATCTAAGTCTTGTCTGGACTGAGTTTCAGTTTATTAGCCCTCATCCAGTCCATTGTGACAGACAGGCACTGATTTAGTACATCCACAGCCTCACCTGATGAAGATGAAAAGGAGAAGCAGAGCTACATGTTATCAGCATACTGATGACAATGCACTCCAAATCTCTGAATGACTGCATTCGGTGGTTACATGTAGATGTTGAACAGCATGGGGGACAAAATGGACTCCTGCGGAACCCCATACTGGGGAATCCATGGCACTGAGCAATGTTCTCCAAGTACCACCTTCTGGAGCCGACCATCCAAGTAGGAACAAAACCATTGTAATGCAGTGCCTCCAATTCCCAGCTCAGACAGCTGTCCTAGAAGGATACGATGGTCAATGGTCTCAAAAGCCACTGAGAGATCAAGGAGAATCAACAAGGTCACAGTCCCCCTGTCTTTCTCCCAACATAAATCATCATACAGGGCAACCAAGGCTGTGTCTGTGCCAAAACTAGGCTGTCGCTCTCCCCCCTCCCCTTCATGTCCCATTTCACATGTTCCAGAGAGCCAGTCAGAGCTTCCCTCTTGCACCAAACTACAGCTACAGAGGTGGAGTGATCTTGATTAGGACCGTGTGCAGGAAGAAAGTAAATCCCCATCTCCCGTGCACCTGGATCCTAAACAGACTTCCCCATTGGCCTCTATTTACAGTTTTTAAAAGATCCATGCAATTCCAAGTGACACATTTAATTTCATGTGTAGTTTAGTCCTATGTCTATGGGTTGGATCCAGAATCATTGGTCCCCAAACCCTCCGGACCAGATATGGAGGATGAGCAGATGCCAATACAAGGAGGAGAGGGCAGGGAACTCCCAGTCCATCAGCGGTCACCTTCTGCTGGCAGAAGTGATTCTGGATCTAAGCCCATGTCTATTTTCCAGTGTCTGTGAATGTACAGAAAAATATAAATTGAATAAGAAGAAAATGGTTGTTCTGATGTTCATAAGCTTTTACCTTCTTCTTAACAGTGATAAACAGTATGAACCTGTTCCTTAAATTAAAACTTCAGATATAATGGTTATTAGATAATAGATTATGGTTGAATGGAGGAAAGAGGAATTTTAATGACAAACACCTCACACAGACTAACAGACTATTTTGTCAGAATGAAAGTTCTAATAAGTATGCAGTGGTCAACCTATACATGCAAAACAAATGAACTAGTTTACATTATAACTAGGACATGAAAAAATAGCTTAAAATAGCACATTTTCTAAAATTATTCCATTTCAATCTTATGTTGCTGTATTGGCCCCAGGAGCGTAGCCAAGTCATTTATAGTGTTAGAGGGGCCTAGAGATCCATAATGCTTGCTTAAGTTCATTATTGGTGCAATTCCCTTGCTAGTAAGCCTCTAAGCATGTGAAGATGATTCAGAGGGCCCATAACAGCCTTCTCAGAACATTCCTTGCTAATGTGGAGAATGTCTTATCACCGATGAGCCTGAAGCAGAGTTGGTTTACCTTAAAGCTGCAGGTGGCCGTGCTTGAGAACCAAGTGCTGTTGGTTGATGCTGAGAATGAACGCTAGGGGCGCGTGCTGCTGAAACGCTGCTTATTGCTAACCTGTAGAGTATAAGACCCATTGTACCCAGTGGCTCGGGGTTCAGAGAAGCTGTCTGATCCAGCCACTGGGTACGCCTGTGTGCTGTAAGTTACTCAATAAAGTCTCCTTGTAAGCAAACCTCTGAGTCTGATTTATCACTATCTTGGCACTTCTAACCTAAGAGTTCAACGTGCACTGCAGGGACTACACAGTTGTTCACTAATACAATAAAGTAGCTCAAGAAACAAAATGTGGGTGCAATCCAGCCAAAGTTTACTAGTCTCGGCTCTCATTGCCATAGGAGAGTGGTGCTGAGCACATCCTTACCTTTCCCTTTGAAATAAATGAATCATTTTAAACTGGCTGCTGGCGTTGCATCCAAACTGTGTGTACAACAACCCTGGGGAAAACCTCATGCTGCTGTGCACACATTCTGGAAATTAATAGAGGCTAATAAGAGGGGCCTGCAACCAAATGTTGCAATGCGGAGTGCTCCTGTTCAGGTGTCCAGCACTCCATTCCATTCTCCCCCCTTTCCCCTAACCATCAGTCTTGTTCAGTCTTGTTCAATCTTCATTGGGTTGTTTGGGGGGTGAGGATGGGCTTCTCCTCCCCTTGGTATCTTTCTAAAGTATGTGAGGGCCTAAGCTCCATCACACTAAACGACCCCGTTTTCAGCATTAACAGATACCTATTTCACAGCAATCCCAGCTGCCAGTAAGAAAATGTGTTAATTAAAAAAAAAAAAAAAAGTGGGAGGGATGGGGCACCTTGGCGGGCACCAAGAAAGGTGCCCCAGAGTGCATTGGTGCCTGGGGGCACCACATTGGTACCCCCATTCTAAAGTTTTGTTATAGTTTTGTAAACATTAGGGTTCCCCCAGGCCTTCTGATACCTCCTTCTTGTGCGTGGTTGGTGCCATTTTGGCTACATAAAGATAAGCACTTGGAAAATGAGTTTGTTATTACTAGTGTATTATTGCTATATATGATTATTAGTGATGGGCAAATTTGCCCCAACAGAAATAGTAATTTGATCATCAGATTATAAATTCCTCCATCCAGCTTCTTCTCCAGACCCATTCCTTCCCCGCACCCCCAGCAGAAAATAGCTCTTTTGTCATATCAGCAGCTTCTCACAGATAAGACTTTTAACCTGCTCAGCACTGAAAAAGACTACCTTTCTCAGGACTTAACAGTGAAAAGTTTTTGTCTCTGATCAGCTGTTGATCAGATATAAGAGCTTTTCCCTGATAGGGAGAGAGACAGCTGGGGAGGGGGAGTTGCTGGGTGATTCAGTCCTGCTTACTACTGAGAGTTGTCCGCAGAGGCGTGTCCTGCTTACTTTTGAGTAGACATGCAGAAGTTTAGTATTTGGGATGTCATTAGGAAGTGCTTCTGGGTGATTCAGTCCTGCTTGCTTGTGTTCTTATGCTTGCTTCTGAATAGATATACAGAGATTTGTATTTGGGATGCCATTTGAAAACACTGCTGAGTGATTCAGTCTTGCTTACTTATGAGTAGAAATAAAAGTTCTCCACCCAGCTAGTGATGGCACATGCGTGTGCAAACACTGTATGTGGCCCTCAGAGCTGAAAAGGTGGTGCGCCCCTGCTCTACAGCCTTAGAATGTCTGCATAAGGCTAGTTATCTCACACTACCTCATAAGACAAAGCTTTTTCAAAGCTGAGGATTACCACCATGGCAAGTGAAACAGAAATGTTTTCCTCTAAGCCACTGTATTTGTCACCCCAGTGGGCAATCCAATTTTTAATTACAGCATGTCCTTCTTACTTATTTATTTCACTGCCTATAATTATAACAATTTCTATTATTATTATATTTTCAGCAGAAGGAGCTTTGGAGGAACTGAAAATTCATTGGAATTGATTGTTATCTAGGGCGATGAATTGATTAGGACACACAGTAAATTAACAGGAGCAGAACGCCATTAAATTTTAAACTTAATTGTCTTCTACTTTTAATTGCTATTGGCTATAATCAATAGATGCCTGAGGAAGGTTCAAGGAGTTATTTAGTAAGCATCTATTTCCTGCAACATAATAGAAAACTACTGTTTTATCATCTAGTTCGTGCAAATAATTTGCAGCTAATAAATAAATAATTAAGTGTGACCACTTAAGCATTATGGCAGAAGGCTCACTTTGATTCCTGTCTTGATTAGTCAGGAAAGTTTTTCTTTCCCTTCATGCCAAGGAAAAGTAAGATTGTATTTATTTATGTAATATTATTTTGTTTTACTTCTTTTCATCTTTGTGCTTTGAGTCTCACCCCAAGGCACCAACTGAACCTCCAGTTACGGATGTACAAAAGTTACTTACCGTTTCGCGGATCTGCTTCCCGGTGGGGGGGAGGCGCTCCGTCCCTCCCCCCGGAATCCTCGATGGGGGGGAGGCGCTCTGTCCCTCCCCCCGGAGTCCTGCCCGGCCGGCTCCGCCCGCGTGGATTCCGCAGAGCCGTCGGCCAGCTCCACCAGCAGCCGGACATCCGGCCGCTGGGTAGCAGGGACGCAAATGGCAGCTGCCATAGGCGCCTCCGTTTGCGTCCCTGTATTCAACCATGATAGGCTACGTAAAGACTTACGTAGCCTATCCCGTCTGGGTAAATAAAAACAACGCATACACAAATGGCGGCGGCTACGGCAGCCGCCATTTGCGTTCCTTATTTTTCGCCATCTTAGTCTACGTAAATATTTACATAGACTATTACGGCGAAAATAAAGGGGAACGCAAATAGCGTAGTGGGTGCTATTTGCGTTCCTTTTTGAATTGCCGTTTTAGCCTTCGTAAATATTTATATAAATATTTACATAGACTAAGACGGCTAAAAACAAGGAATGCAAATGGCGGCCACCATAGCCGCCATTTGTGTACGCATATTTTTTTTAACCCAGACTTGATAGGCTACGTAAGTCTTTACATAGCCTATCACGTCTATGTAAAAAAAAAAAAGACAAGACTGCAAATGGTGGTGGCCAGTCGGAAGACCAGCCGCCGCTGGAGCCGCCGCTGGCCAGAACATCCACCCCAGGTAAGTCTCGTCCTGGAGGGGATCCGCAAGGGGGCAGGGGGTGGCAGGCCGTTCCACCATGGATTTCAGGGGGCCGAATGCCAGTGCATTCGGCCTCACTGAAATCCGTGGCGGAATTCTCTGCCATCCCTACCTCCAGTATAACCAACCAAGTTGGCACAAGACGAGTGCTTGCACTCCTTTGAATGCCACTCCGGGTAACCCAAGACATTGCGGCTGCCATCCAATACTAGGGATGCTGGAGAAATCTGTTTGAAGGTGGAATTTAATGAATTTTCCTTGGCTTGGCCCCCTGGACTTTGTTTCGGTACCCACTGTGGCGTCCAACTCAATCTGCAGCAAGTCAGTCAGTTTATGGATTTTCTGGGAATTTTGCACATTGGGGGTGAAGGTTCTGTAATTTGCACAAATTTTGGAGCAATTTGCATAAATTACAGTCAAAATTGCACAGATTACAGTCACATTTGCTCAAATTATGGCAGAATTTGTATAATTTGTGGGATACTTTGTGCAAATTGCTCAGTATTTTGCACACATTGCTCAGAATTTTGCACAAATTGCACAAGCTCCCCCCCCCCCCGGGCAAAAAGGTTTACGGAGTTCAGGGAACAGCTCGGTTCACAGACACAAAGCAAGTTGTACATGCCGCGGAACTCCATTAAGCCAAAAAAAGAACCAGATTTCCCAGTGATGGACATCCCTATCCAAGATTCACTCTCTAGGGTAGCCAGCCACTTACGCATTACCAAAAAAGAGAAAATGCAACACCTAAAAAGAGGACACAAGGTGACACCAGCTTCCATAATATTTGAATATGCTAATTTATGTGTATAGCTGAAATTTAGAAAAAAAGTACTGTAGTTTAAATAAAATTACAATACATCTAACCAAAGTGGAAGTCTGTGGTGATCTGAGTGTCTGCTCATTTTGCTGCCTGCTCAAAGATGTAAAAGAGTACAGGAGTAATTCATACCTTATCCAGTTTTGTTATTGTTAATAATTTGTTTTATTACAGTTTGGGAAAGCTGTTTTGGGGTGCTTCGAGATGGAGCGTTCCAGGCACTACCAATCAAACAGCATTGTGCAGCTATTCCATTTTTCCCTCAATAACATTTTTTATGTAGGAAGAAAAAGGATGGAAAAAGCTGTGGGAAAATGCAGGAGCGTTACAAATGGAAGAAAATGTCATATGGAACCCTCCTAAAATCACGCACAATAAAAGTCTCGTCTGGAAGCACCCTTGGCTGATGCCTTCTGATGCCTCCAACAAGCTTCCTGTTCAGCAGCTAGCTAAAGTAGTCAAGAGCTACCAAAAATTTCCTTTCATGCTTATGTCCTGGCTAGGAGACATTGTCAATCGAGGCCTCTTTTTTTGTATCCACAAGCTGGTTTCCATGCAAACTCACTGTTTCAAAGGTACCTAAAAGAGGTTATTATTTTTAAATTGTTTAAGCTGTTGTTTATTAAGACCCATGATTGGGAGGTCTGACCTGGCAGGAGAGAACTGGTGCCTAATACGTTATTTACAGCAGAAATTGAAATTGTATCCAAATAGAAAACTCTATCTCTTGAAGAGTGATTAAGATGAACATGGAACATCATTTTGATGGTGAAGCTTACTCATTTGATGAGATTTAAAGAAGAAAAACAAGGAAGGGATGTATTTATGAACAACTGGAATGTGTTCTTCACCTTTGGGAGTAGAATGTTTGTTGTTGTTTATTTGGTCAGTCGCTTCTGACGGGAATGGAATATTTCATCAAAATATTTCCAAAGTTATTTCCCTTTTTTATGGTATTTGTTTCAGAAGTTTAGTCTCACTTTTCCAGACAATAAGTCTTATTGTCTGGAAAGATAGGAGCTTTCAGGCATAGAGAGAGGTTTTGAGGGAGGGGAGGGGGGCTTGGTGAGCTGGATGGGAAGGTCTTGTAGGTCAAGTGTGGCACACAGGCTGGAGGTTCTATCCAGTTCACTACACACCATGATTTTAGAAACACCCAAGTATATTTCAGTTACCTTGGCTGATCTGATTCTGCACTCCTATTCACTGCAGTGCCCAAGATAACAGGAGACAGCTCACCAGATGTATTTAATAATATTTATTACATTTATATCACACCTCTTTTTCTCTCGCAAGGAACTCAAGGCATCTCACATGGTCCTCCTTTTCTCCATATTATCCTCACAGCAACCCTGCAAGGTATTTGGGCTAAGAGCCAGTGACTGGCCCAAAGTCACCCAGTGAGCTTCATAGCCAACTGGGAGCTAGAACCCAGATCTCCCGAGTCCCACTCCAACACTCTAACCGTTACACTGCACTGGCTCTCTCAGGACATTGTCTATATACCTTTCATTTGAGGTTAATGGGAATTCCTAAACTCACAGGAATTCCATATGTGCATTTAATTGTCTGTATTGCCCTCAGCTACGGCTCTGTTTTTTGTTTGTTTTTTATTTAGTAAGACAACATTTGCAAGGTTAAACAAACACTGTGGTTACTGCTAACTTACAATATTCAACAATATTGAATTTATTTTAAAATGGAACCTCATGTTAGGTAAACCTGAAATAGTTACATTTTCTAATGAGGGAATATTCTGGATCCTGATCAATTTATAGTAGCTTAAGATAATCAAGATGACAATTCCTTTAAGAAAGAATTCATTATATTCTATATGCCTTCTTCTGTTTCTTTCTGTAGATCTTGTGTTCACATTATGCCACTAACCAGAATGTAATGTCCAAAGATTTCAGCTGGTGAAATTTTGATATAAAAAGGATCCAGACTGTACTTACCATTTCCCTTTTTTCATTTTTCCCCCATTTGAAAGTAAGAAAGCAATATGTGCCTTTATTGTAGCTCTAGGTGACAAGAGTATCTCAGAATTCAGAACAGCACATGCATACAGTAAAAAAAACTTTTCTTCTGATTTAACCTGAACTAGGCATCATACACATACCTGTCATTAATCTTACATGCAGAGCCAGGCTCCTCATATTTCAAAATCTTTGGAGAGACAGCTTTTTAATCTATATTTGGTTCCTCTTCTTTCCCCCTTTGAGATTGATTCCTCTTTGCATGTAATGCTATAGCATTTTCAATTTAAAGAGAAACCAGAAATAAAGGAGATGAATTTAAAATCTTAGCAGGAAGAGATAACAGAAACAATTGCCTTTAAAAAAAGAAGTAAAAATGTGAGGGAAACATGACAGAACTAGATGACAATATTTCTTTTTTTACCCGTGGTTTCAAAATATGGATATATCTTATGGAAACATAAATATATAAATCCAATTAAGAATAATAGAAAGTTTGGTAGTTATCTTAAATCCTAATCTCCCTGGCCTAGGGTTCAGTTAGAATTGTGGATGGGTAGAGGGGAGAACTGGCCTATCATTGGGCCAATTACCTACATAGAATCATAGAATCATAGAATAGTAGGGTTGGAAGGGGCCTACAAGGCCATCGAGTCCAACCCCCTGCTCAATGCAGGAATCCAAGTCAGAGCATCCCTGACAAATGGCTGTCCAGCCTCGTCTTAAAGGCCTCCAGTGTGGGAGAGCCCACCACCTCCCCAGGTAATTGGTTCCATTGCCGTATTGCTCTGACACTCAGGAAGTTTTTCCTGATGTTCAGCCGGAATCTGGCTTCCTCTAACTTGAGCCCATTATTCCGTGTCCTGCACTCTGGGATGATCAAGAAGAGATCCTGGCCTTCTTCTCTGTGACAACCTTTCAAGTACTTTAATATGTGCCACTGATCAGCATCGGGTAAATATGCAAAGGCAATCTGAAGATGCCCTCCCTCACTCCTGCTGTACATGGGTGAGGTCTCTGTGGCCAATGCCACATGCAGGCATGTTTTTGAAAACAAGTTGTAGCAACCAAACTGATTTCCAAATTTTGGATCATAGAGTTGGAAGAGCCCAGGAGTAAGCAGAAATCTTGGGCCATGGGCAGATATGGAAATGTGTGAAACTGTCCTAGGCACCACCACGAAATGGCTGCTAGAGGGTGTGTGGCAAAGGACAAGTAACCCACCCAAAAGTCTGAGTACAAGGCAGAGGCGGGGTGTGAGCCCCAGCAAACTAAACAATACCCTGAATCCACAGTTTTCAACACCAACAGAAATCTATTTCACAGCAATCCCAGCTGCCAGTAAGAAAATGTGTTAATTTTAGTGAGAGGGTTAGGGCACCTTGGTGGGTGCTAAGAAAGGTGTCTGGGGGGCATTGGTGCCCGTGTGCACCACATTACATACCCCTGATCCCATCCAACTCCCTGCTTAATGCCTCATTGTGAATTTCTAAGTCACACCCTCTTATAATATGCTGACGTCTGGACCACAAGTCTGATTAACCAGCAGACGTCTGTGACAAGACTTGGTAAAGATAGACAACCTGACTAAGTTAACAGTGCTCCAGATCTTTGCTAACCATTCTTTTGGGGATGGTTCCAAATAGTCTTTCTGCTATTTCCAATACACAAGTCTGCCTGTTCTTAGAACATATAGAAGTACCTCATGATATCCCTCTGGAATATTTGAGTTCACATAGTTAGAAGAAATATTGTTAGCTCCACAGTTGGATCCAGTAGCAAAATACCTTCCCAGTCCTATGCTCACTGATGATTGAAACTGAACAAGCCCTGTTCCCTGAGGTCCCATAGAAGGTCTCCTTGTTTGCCCAAGAATGTTCCATTTTGATACAACCTGTGTACTACATAATGAACCAAGGCTGCACTGCTACTTTTATTCCCATGAATACAATTGCTCACAACTTGGGAGAAGGTCATATAAACTTTGGCCATGGCAACTTATCTTTTATTCATGTGCTCTATCCACAGCATCAAGCACCTCTTCAGGCTCCCTTGGAAATTATATTCTTTTTGTGAATTTAAACTGTTTATTAAAACTGCGGCATTAATCATTTAAATTATAATATAAATAATTGAGAAGTCCATGCAAAAGGCAGTCATCATAAATTAACACATTCTACCTTTTATTTTATTTGGAAGTGAAACAACAGACTTTAAAGATTATTTTTCAGTGGAAGACTTTTTTGGGCAGGGGGACACTTATTAACAAGTCTGTGAAGATAAATAAAATTATATTCATATTATGCCATAGGAGGTGGCAACGGGGGTGGCAATGCGCATGGGTGTGCTAGAGATGTATTGATCTTAGAAATTTGTCAGAAATACACGTTTTAAAATTCAGCATTTTACTTTGAATTTGCACTTGAGTCTTCTTCCCTCCCTTCCCGTCCTCAGCCAAGAATGTTTAGCTGCAGCATGTTATCCATTACTTTTAATGGGACATCCCTGTGTGATATCCATTTACTCAGCCAGCCATCTTTCTTCTCCTCATGGTCCTCCTGGCCCACAAACTAATTGTGCTCTGACCAGGAGCAACTTGTAGGCCGGAGTCCTGAGATTCAGGTGGCAGGATACATTTATGGGTAGCTACCTGTTACAACTAATGGTTGTCATGCTTCAGTGTGTGTATGCTGATACATAAGTATATGAAGCTCAAGACAGGGAGGGGGAAGGAAAAATTATTGAGCCAATGCTCCATATCTGCTCTGCACTCATGTAACTACTGTATTCGCATTGGAAAGTGAACTAGGCCAGTTCTACACCTCGTGTCATATCAATAGTATATCACCATGGTGACGCTATATCCTTCTTGTGCATTTATGCACCATAGCATGCACAATGACATCCATTGAGGAATTTTGGTAATACAGAATAAAAAGCAGGGAATAATGTTAAGAATTCAGTATATGAGCATCTCTACACCAGCCTAAAATCCTGCCTTTAAAATGGGGCTTTCTGCTTCCATTTTAAATGCAGGATCATGACAGATTCCCTTTACACACGCTTCCGCCCCCCCTGCCTTTCCCCCTTATCTGAGTCTTCCATATGTTTCATTATACTCTGTTGAAAAGAGAACCTTTGTGGGCATAAGAGGTGGGAGGAAAGGTTCAAAAAGTCATTGATATTAATGGCAGCATGTTATACAAGCTGAAATTCTGTTTGCTTCAAAGATTCCATACAAGCAGATCTTTAGATTTCATAGGTAAGCCTCAACTAAATATGAATAAATTGTCCCTTTTCTATGAATATCTTTGCTTCCCTTCTGTCTGCAATGATGCCTTGCATAGTTTATATTCTGAGTTAACCTGAAACAAAATTGATTTCACACACAATTTCAAAAGTTATTTGCGGTCTTGTGTTTCTAGTTCAAATACAACTCATGGTCAACAGAGTGATCACACTGAAGCCAAGCACATGTTTAAGATTTCTCTCCCCTCATCCCATGCTTTTTTGTCTTGTAGCAAGTTGTATTGGGATAGGTTATTGTTTTCTACTTGGAACCCACAAAACTCAGAGGCAAGAAAACATAGAATCTGTAGCCATGCTCTGGTCATCCTTTGTCGCATGTGGCTAGTGACTCTCCCTATCAGTATGTCCTCCCTATCAGTATTGTACGTATCTGTATTGGATTTGGTTTTGGAAGAAGGGTGAGGAGTGAGGTGTGAACTTGCACAGAGTCATACACAGTGTCTAGTAGCATATGTATACTTATTTGGTAGAGCAGTTGGCAACTATTCTCATAGCTCTACAGTGAAAGTTAGCGTTTTTTGCTACTGATAAAAGTTAGATAATGCACAGTAGCTGTCTTGTACAGTTTGAACTTTTCTTCTGATAAGAATGTTATTTTCCCTGCTTCGAGAAACATGCTTTCCTGCCAAAGAATTAAGGCCTCCTTGGTGAAGGGAGGGAGGTGTGTGTGTGCCTTCTGACAGTCTGAAACTAGGTGAGACAAGTACTATAAAATCCTGGGCAGATTGGCCTGCTACCTGTTCTCGTCGGGGGTAGGGAGAGTGCACCACCTGCTCAGGTAAACAGCCCTGGGATGATGCCTGCTACTTTTAGGGAACTGAGGCAGCTACAGCGTCTACCTGAGGGGTGTGTATAAGCTTTCCTTTGCTTTTATTAACTTCATCCATTTTCCATCAATAAACTGTATCATTCTTTCACACAAGTGGGCGTGGGTTATATTGATACTTTCAAATCTGTTTAGTGTGGGTCCTGGCTGGATCAGGTCCCATATTTAAGACAACATCCATTAAGATCACTGGGGACCAGATGAACATGAAGATGTGGTTCTGCATTTAGATATGCCTGCACATCAGTTCCACATGCTGGATTGTGGTAAATATGTTTTTAAAAAGCCCAAGAGGAATGAACTGTTCTCAGACAGACTCCCATAGTGTCCTTTGCTATGGCTATGAAGTCTGCTGCTTTTACCTGATGTCACAGTTAAGATTTGTGGAGTCAAATTCCCACATAGCTAGCTGGAAAGAAGAATCTTAAACCAGTCAAGGTATTAATGACTGACCAGTTGGCTGAAGGTCCATGCAGAAGTCAGTCGATACTCTGGTTCTAAATCAGGATCACCGATAGACAGAGCAGACTTCAGTAAATAAAATGTGTGGGGCTTTACAATTTATTCCTAAGACTCTGGACAACAGGAAGCACTGCCTGTCATTGGTTTGCATTTGTTACATTTAACAAGGGTTAGGGCCTAACTTCGCATTACATTGACAATGAGATCAGCATGGGCTGCATTCACAGAAGCATAGCTTCCAAATCCCGGGAAGTACTAGTTCCCCTCTACTCAGCACTGGTTAGGACTCATCTGGAGTACTATGTCCAGTTCTGGGCACTGCACTTTAAGAAGGATGCAGACAAGCTGGAGGGGGTTCAGAGGAGGGCAACAAAGATGATCAGGGGACTGGAAACAAAGCCCTATGAGGAGAGACTGAAAGAACTGGGCATGCTTAGCCTTGAGAAGAGAAGACTGAGGGGAGCTTTGATAGCGCTCTTCAAGTACTGGAAAGGTTGTCACAGAGAAGAAGGCCAGAATCTCTTCTCAACCATCCCAGAGTGCAGAACACAGAATAATGGGCTCAAGTTACAGGAAGCCAGATTCTGGCTGAACATCAGGAAACACTTCCTGACTGTCAGAGCAATACCACAATGGAACCAATTACTTAGGGAGGTGGTGGGCTCTCCCACACTGGAAGCATCCAAGATTAGGCTGGACAGCCATCTGTCAGGGATGCTCTGACTTGGATTCCTGCACTGAGCAGGGGGTTGGACTGGATGGTCTTGTAGGCCTCTTCCAACCCTACTATTCTATGATTCTATGTCACAGGGTTTTAAAAAAATTAAATACCAGGCATAGGGTGGGGTTGTGATTGGCACCACAGAGCACAGAAGCCTTCCCTTTTCATCCATGATATCAGTGCCACCCCTCTCACCACCACCACCACATAGCAACAGGCACTAAGGGGAAAACTTCCCATTGGCATAAATGGGAGGCTTATTTCCCAGTGCTAATGGCAACATGGTATGGGGGTATTTTTACTGAGATAGTGACTGGGAAGGGAAGACTTAAATCCCCCAACACCTGGTATTTACATATTTGTTTTTAACCAACATCTTGACTGCTACGCCATTAACGTAACATGTGGTTAGGCCCCGAAACTTGCTAAACGTCACAACAAGAATAAGGCTGTCAGTGGCTATTGCTCCTGATGGCTATAGATTAGCTCCTGTATCGCAGGCAGTATAGCTGCTGGGGAACACAAGCAGGAGGATGCTGTAACTGTGCTTGTATCCTGCTTGCAGTCTTCCCAGGGGCATCTGGTTGGCCACTGTGTGAACAGAATACTGGACTAGAGAGGCCTCTGGTCTGACCCAGCAGGGCTCTTCTTACATTCTTAACAATCATGTCATTAATGTAATGTTGACATTGTTAATGTAAGTGAGGCTATCTCCCAGCTGAAGGTGGCTTGTTTTGATGCAGTTCAAGAAATTTGGGGCTAGAAGAGTTCAGTATCCTGAGCACCCCCCTAATTCTTGGCTTCAGGAAGACCCTGCCAACTAAGGCTTGTTTAAATTAAATTTATACTGCTTAGAAATGAAAACACAGCTCTTATTGATCTATACCTTTTTAAGAAAAAACTAATCAATTCTTACTTCCATGCCATTAGTAACTGTAGTGGCACGCAGGGTTGAAATCTTCATTAGCTGAGGAATTTCCAAGGCTGTGTAATCACATCCATTGATTTGCATGCATGGAGATCTGGAAAGACCTGCAAACTTCTTCTGCTGAAATGACTTTGGTGTGTGGTCAGTACCAGTCCATTGACCAAGAGGATCCACCACCCTCTGTTTTATATCCACTACCCTATATACCCATCTATCAGGAGGCAAGAATGGGGAAAACCACATGGATGTTATCTAGCCTTTATTTCTGTATTAAAACATTTTATTCAGCCTAACAAGCTAGTTCATAACAGTAATTTGATTGAAAACAGACAAGTGTATATCAGCAATACCCATAGCAATCCAGCAATTAAATGATGAGTGTCTATTAAGAGAGTTTTCAGCATATTTCAGAGAAAAACACTAAGAGTAAAAGTAAAAACAGGGATATCTTAAAGGAGCATTGGTCATTAGGTCCATTTATACTGAACTATTTGAAATCATGCTATTGAAAAGACCAGAGAATCATACATACTCTGTGTGTGTGTATGTGTGTGTGTATGTTTGTGTGTGTCTATATCTATATCTATATCTATATCTATATCTATATCTATATCTATATCTATCTTCTGATTTACTACACAGCAAATTATCTCTCTCCAGATCTATTTTTATTGTGACATTGCTCTGAAAATATCTCAGAATCTGTCCTGCCAAGAACATTGCATTAGAAACCATCTCTTCCTTTGTTATGTCCGTTGAAACCTCTGTGGTCAGCTGAGAACAGCCTCTTGACTGTACAGTAAGAAATGCGCCACCACCAGCTGCAGTTATTCCCAGCACTTGCCTTTGTGGAGCCTGTTTCCTCCAGTCATCCGTCCAGAAACAAGATGCATTTGTTGTGACAAACATTAACTGGCTGCTAACATTTCAATACGGAGATGTGTTTGCTAGCAGTATTTTTTTTTTTTAACTATTTAAAATATTTTGCTGTATTTTTATTTTCAAATGCAGCCTCTTCCATGCAGAGTACAGATAAACCTTTATAGAAGTTCTGAACACTCAGATGTTCTCGCACACGCATGCTTTGGTCATTGCTTTTGTGCCCTCACCACTCCCAGCCTCGTGTGGCGCAGAGTGGTAGGCGGCAGTACTGCAACCGAAACGCTCCCCACGACCTGAGTTCGATCCCAGCAGAAGCTGGGTCTCAGGTAGCTGGCTCAGGTCAACTCAGCCTTCCATCCTTCCGAGGTCGGTAAAATGAGTACCCAGCTTGCTGGGGGAAAGGCAGTCATGACTGGGGAAGGCAATGGCAAACCACCCCGCTACAGTCTGCCATGAAAACGCCAGCGCAAGCGGCATCCCTCTAGGGGTCAGCAATGACCCAGTGCCTGCACAGGAGGAACCTTTCCTTTTCCTTTGTGCCCTCACCACTCCCAGCTACCTGCACTTGTAGAAGTATGGGGAAGTTTTTCCTTCTCCATTTTTCTAGACGATTGAGGGCTGCTGTCTTCCTCTGTGTCACTGGGGAATGGAAAAAGCTGAGTTTGGAGCTATCCTTTGGTTTTGTACAGGAGAAGATGAGGGAGTGAAAAGAAAGCAGAGAAGGGGAGGGACCTCTATGACCCTTTGGAACTAGGTTGGGGCAGCTGATATTCCTGGAGATGTTTGTGCCTGAACTAAGGATGGACAATTCCTGAGAAACAAGGAAGCTGTACTTCTGCAGGACATGTTCTTGAACTGAAGTGGCTTATTGTACTGCCATGAGAGAAAGAAGAGGGATCAAAAACAGGCTAAGGGTGAAGTTGGAATGGGGAAAGAAATTTGTTCCATTTGCATTTAAATGCAAATTTACCTACTCAGACCAATATGCAACCCAAATCTCAGTTATCTATTGAAATTCTCACTTTTCCCAATTTTGTAATGGAGCTCTCCAATCAGAAAATGTGTTTTTAAAAAGTGTATATTAGTGAAAATAATATTCAAAAGTGTTAGGCAAAATTGCCTAGAAACATGTATGATTTAGGAGAAATGTGCGCAAAAATGCGTACAAATTATTATGTAAACTTTTTTTAAAAATCTCAAAGTTAAGGATAAACCAAATTTAAAATCAGGAAAATTCTCTCAGTGTTTGGGATGAACCAAATTTAAGATTAGAAAAATGAGAAACTGGAATTGACATCCCTAGTTTAAAGTCACTCCACCCCACCCCTGCTGAAAGTTTTGACCAAAACCAAAGAATTTAGAGGCTCTGAGATGAAGAATCCATTTTGATAATCTGCCACCACCAGGAGCTGCCATCGACAGGTCACCAGTCCAAATACTGTGTATTCTTATTAGTCGTGGCTTGCCAAGGTCTCAGGTAGAGGGATTCCTCACCTCTGCTCCCTAAAATCTTTTGAATGGGCAATGCTGAGAATTGAAGCTGAGACCTTCTGCATGTAAAGCATGTGCACTTAACTATGGTCTCTCCTGGGGGGTATCTCCACCAGCAATTTACTCCAAGCCAGCTGTGTGTTGAGGTCATTAGGGATACAAGACTCTGTGCTCATCCAGCAGCCACCCCAGAGCTTATCAGGGAAAAACTGAATTTCCTGAAATGGCTTAAAGTCCAATTCTTTTCCTCAAGTCGGGTTCTCCCCGATATAGTTGCTGTGTGCCCCAACCCCCGCATTTACCTTGGGTATGCTAGCCCTGCCAGGGGTGTGCCTTTCACTGTGACCTGGGTCAAGGCATGTTTCATGTGTGTTTCCCACCCCTGCACAAACCACTTAGTGTCTACTCAGAAGTAACTCCCATTGTGGTCAATGAGGCATCTCCCCTGAATGCCCACATCAGAACTTACAGAAATCCCTCTCAATTGACATGGCACAGTTTAAAGCCCAATTCCCTAAGTGCTGTAAAGTGCTATTCTCGAGGCTCCAATTCTCTGTTGTTTGGTTTATTGCCTTAGGAAGTAACTACTTCAGCCCTTTGTTATAGAGATCCTGCAGGTTAAAATGGGGGCTGGTTTCCATCTTTGTGTTTACTGCTCTCTTTTCCACAACAAACCTATTAGTGTCTCCTCAGAAGTAACTCCCATTGTGCTGAATGCAGCTTGCCCTCTGAATGCCCACATCAAAATTTACAGAAATCCCCCTCAATTGAAATGGCACAGTTTAAAGCCCAATTCCCTGAGTGTGGTTAAGCACGATCTCAAGGCTCCAATTCTCTGTTGTTTGGTTTATTGCCTTAGGAAGTAACTACTTCACAGCTTTGTCATAGAGATACTGCGCAGTATCGATTTGGTTAGAAAGGGGGCTGGTTTCCCATCCCTGTGTTCTTCCCCCCTCTCCTTCCCAGCACAAGCATATGTCTGTCTACTCAGAAGTGACACCCATTGTGTCAAATGTGGCTTGGAGCTCATTGGGAGGCTTGTCTTACAAATGCGCACATCAGGGGTGTTTCTTTTATCCCTCCATTACTGTGATCAAACACAGCAACAGGCTACAAAGGGGGCTCATTGGAAGGCTTGTTTTACAAATGCACACAAGGGGAAGTAACTACTTTGCACCTTCCTTACGGAGCCTGGAGGGGGGGAAGCCTCTTGTTGGTTGAGCAGCCCCTAACACCCCAATGACATTCACTCCAACCCTCCCCGCCCCCCACCGCCACACCCGGAAGTAAATTATGTGAAGCCACTTAGAATGGCGTGATGTACACCCTCGTGAAGCCCTGCCCAGACCAAAAGCGGCTCCTACAAAAATGCGGGTGAGCCATTCCTCCCTTCTCCTTCCATTGTCATGGAGACAGAGCCCTGGACTGACATGAGCCCTGCTCTACAGAAGGGGATATAAGACTGGAGAAACCGTGTGGACAGTTAGCAAGGAAATATGCTAAATATTTCTTAATATTCTTAAAGCACTCGTATGCTTTCATGATTCCTCCCTTCTTTTCATTGGCAGAATGGTTTTGGGCCCAGCATGCTTTTGAGTAGGCCGGGTGTCTGGTTGTTTTGGAGGTACACCCAAGGCCACTTGTTGAGAGAAGAGTTCAGCTAAGTCACCCAGCCAATGACTCCTGCCTGTGAGAGAACTCTTTAGCTAAGGGTAAAACAAGCTATAAACTAGCTTGTTAAAAATTCCGTTTTATAATACCGTCTGCGACTAAGTGACGCACACAGTGTAATCTCCTGCAGTAGTTCCAGTGGGACTTGAATGGGAATATTGTGAGAGCAATATTCAGAATAAGTCAGACTATAAAGGGCCCAAACTTTGTTCAAACGCTGCTCCTAAGCATGAATGGTGTTCTAATTTTCCTGGTACAATTTATTAGGCAACAACCAGTGCTATGTTCCTGGGAAATCGCAGTAGATCAGGAATTTATTGCAATGGATGAGATCAACGGCCAAGTGACTCTAGTTTCCTCAGAAGGGTAATGATCAGGTTTAAAAGAGCCAGCCTGCCCATACCACAAAGTTAATATAACGGATAGATTGCCAAGGCTCCTCCACACACCAGCAATGTCCTTCCGAGGAAGCGGGACAACACAGACTTGGGGAAGAGTTACAGGCAATAGGAGGGGCTTGGCACATTTTCTTTCCTGGGGCAAAAAGTGGAACGGGACCCAATGATTCTACGTTTTTAGATTCTGTGGGCTGAGAGATATGCCTGTAGGCCAGGGGGGTGGGTAACACACAGTCCACAGGCACCCACTGCCCCAGTAAAAACTTGGAACCAATTGAGGTCAGAGAACCTCAGAGCAGGTTCTAACTCCACCTCCTCTAGGGAAGCCATCACAGCTTAAAGGAACCATGCTACATTCTTTAGGCACTGGCTTTGTCAGAGCTGGACAGCCCTTACCTTGGCCTAAATCAGGGGTGCAGAACCTACTTGAGCCCAAGGGTGTTTTGGGGAAGCTCTAGGGAGTGACATTGCAGTGATGGGTGGGGCCAAAGGCAAAAGGGGTATGGCCTAAATATCAAAAATGCCAGCATATTTTAGTTTAAAGTAGAGCTGAGCACAAACGGCCTCTCAGAATTCTCCAGCCTATTTGTGAACAAAGAAATGCTGTGGTGGGATTTCACCGAATTTCTCCTAGGGGAGGAGAAATTCTGTAGCAGTTTCTCACAGATAGGGCTTACTATTGGCAGGGACTGTAGCACAGGTTATTTCTTTTTTCCTAAGGGTTTACTGCACTGCTTCTGTAGGTGGCAACAGCATCAACTGTGTTGAGGCTTCCACTTTTCTGAGGCAGAATTTTGAATCTCTTTGGGTGGGATTTTTGAGCGTCCTTAATCACTGCAAGGTGGCCGAGGGTGCTGTGTGTGTTTTCTCTCTCTGTTACACATCTTGCCATTGCTCCACAGTTCTCTCAGGCCACCTGCACTTCCTGAACTGAAAAAGCCCCATGGGAGGAATTGTCTCATGACGTCTTCCTCATGATGGCTTTAACTGAAGTGCGGGAAGCCGAGGAGGCTACACGCTGCCACAGAGATCATTGTACAATGACAGACAGGACACCCATGCACACTCCTCAGCCACCTCGTGAGTAAGGTAAGCCCAAGAACCCCAAACCCAACCCATGAGAATTTCTCTGAAAGTTCTCCCCCTTTGAATTTCTTTTCGAAAGCAATTTCTTTTCTATCAAAAGAAATGAGAATGGTTGAAAGAAAAGTGGGAGACATTTTCAGCACAGTACTAGTTTAAAGCTCCTACTGCCAGTCACTCACTTAGGAGAGGCATTCAGAATGGGGAACAAACTCCACAAAATCCAAGAAACCACCAAATGATCAGTGATTGGGGGAAAGGGGTGGGGCAGGGCCTTCTGGGAACCCCAGGGTGGTATCATACCTAGAGTGTTGGACTGAGACTCAAGAGACCCGGGTTCTATTCCCCACTTGTCCATGAAACTCACTTTGAGCCAGTCACTGACTCTCAACATAACCTACCACACAAGTTTGCTGTAAGGATAAAAATGGAGAGGAGAGGGGGACTCCTTGGAGGAAAAGTGAGATATAGATGTAACAAATAAATACATAGATCCCCAGAGGGCCATATTCGGCCCTCTGGCCTGAGGTTCTACACCCCAGGCCTAAGGTTTGAAGGTGGAATCTTTACAGTCTGAGGACAAGGGCAGAATGAGCTACTCGGGCTCCGGTGGTGGTGGAAGAAGCACTGTTTCCTGGAGGTCTCTGCCTGTGTGGTGGTGTCTTCTAGGGTTCATTCTGAGGGTGATTCCTGTACCAAGTCTTCTTCCTTAGTGTCTTCAGCTTCTTCTCCTGATCATAGGAGGTCCAGCCCCTGTTTCTTGACACCTCCAGCATGCATATAACTTACTGCATCAAGACCTGCCATTGTCAATCCAATAAGCATTTGAGTGAGTATCAGACTGTGCATCTAAATGGGGATGCTGACTTTATCCACCCAGCATTCCTTTAATAAGATCTGCAGGGTGTATTCTGATGTAATCAGTCATGCATTAATTAGGGCTGTGCACCGCCTCAGTACAAAGCCCAAATAACACGGTGAAGCAGGCTGATTTGGGGGTGCCTCATTGTGATATGAAGTGGATCAGACCAGCACTGAGGTGCTCCAAAGCGAAGCAGCTAGGTATGTATGAAACTCACTTACCTTTTTGTGGAATCTTTCACGGTGGGGGGGGGGAGGTGCTCCGTCTCTCCCCTCGGAATCCTCGATGCGGGGGAGGCGATCTGGTCCTCCCCCCCGGAATCCTCGACCGCCGGCGGTTCTGGCGGCGGTTCCAGTGGCAGCGGTGGCGGCTCCAGCGGCGGCGGCAGTGGCTCCGGCAGCTGGTCTCCTGGCTGGCCGCGGCCAGGCTGCTGCTGCCACCTGTCCTGGCTTGCAGCCATGATAGGCTATGTAAGAATTTACGTAGCCTATCACGGCTGGGTAAAAAAAAAAACAGTGTATGCAAATGGTGGCGGCTACGGCAGCCGCCATTGGAGTTCCCTATTTTTCGCAGATTTATCTTACGTAAATATTTACGTAAGATAAATCGGCAAAAAATAGGGAATGCAAATGGCGGCCGCCGTAGCCGCCGCCATTTGCGTATGCTGGGGTTTGTTTGTTTTTTACCCAGCTGTGATAGGCTACGTAAATTCTTACGTAGCCTATCAAGGCTGCAAACCAGTATCTCAATGGCGGTGGCAGCAGCCCGGCCGCGGCCAGCCAGGAGACCAGCTGCCCGAGCCGCCGCCGCCAAATCCGCCACATCCGCCCCAGGTAAGTACCGTCCCAGGGGGATTCTGTGGGGGTGCAGGAGGCCGTTCCGCCATGGATTCCAGGGGATTCTTTAGAATCCGGCCTCACTGGAATCCATGGCGGAATTCTCTGCCATCCCTAGAAGGGGCTCCTCCACAAAGTGCCTCATCCGCCTCATATATTCGGAGCTCTTCCTATGCCTTCTGAGCAACCCAGACAGGCTGTCTCCAAAATGTATCAACTTCTGAAAGATCACACGGAGGGGCAGGAGGAGGAGGAGGAGGGAGGGGAGAAGGCAAGAGGACACGGAGGCACCAAATTATCAATTTGACAGAGATCCGGCCACTGGGAGAGGCGGGGGAAGGGGAGAGGAGAAGGAGGAAGAGAAGGAGGAGGGAAGGAGCTTTGCTGTGAGTCAGCCTCTGTTTGTTCATTGTGAGATAGGTGGTGTTACTGAAGAGGGGAGGACTGCCTGAACGTTATTTGGCTAGAGCACTGGTCTTCAAAGTGAGGTGCATGCACCTCAGGGCGGCGCAAGACAATACATTGGGGTGCACAAGCCACCTGATAATTGAGCAGCCTCCCACCACCCTGACAAGCTGCCACTGTGTGCAATGATGGTGGTGGCAGTGGCAGCAGCAGGATGGGACAGGAGTCGAGAGGGAAGCTCCATGGCATTTCTCTGTCCGCTCCAGTCCTATCCTGTTTCTGCTGCGGCCACTGAGAGCACCAGTCCCAGTCTCTGCCAGGCATGGCAGAGGAAGCTTTAGCCCTTCCCACTCTCCTTTGGCAGAATGAAGTCGAGAAGAAAGTGTGTGCTGGGTAAAATGAGGATCCATAAAATCAAAAAGTGATCCTCATGATTTCATATGATTTTTAAACAGGAGACCCACAAAACTACCATCCAATCACAGAGCACTTCTGCCTCCATGGACTGAATGAGAAAAATCATGGATCTGTCACTCATGGGTGCAGCCAAGTTGCAAAAACAGGGATCCTGTTGATTTCATATGATTTTTGATGAGCAAATCCCCCAAACCACCATCTTATCACATCTGCCTCCATGGACTGAACCAGAAAAATCATGGATCTGCCTCTCACGGGCACAGCCAAGGTGCAAAAATGGGGAAATGGCTCCCCCCATTCCCTGGAACAAGATGGCTGCCAGTGTGCATCCAGAGGGCCTAGGAGCTGGTGGTGGCAGTGGCAGCTCATTGCAAGCTGCCACCACTGGCCTCACTCAAGCCTTCACAGGCTCCTCACAAGCAAGGAACCCAGGAAGGCTTGAGCAGAGGTAGGAGTCGGCCTCCAAGCGGGTGCCCTCCCCTCCTTCTGAGGAAGGGAGAGAGTGCAGTTGGAGGGCGACTCCTGCCCTCGTGTCTGTCAGCAGTTGGCATTTTCCCCACAGTGTCTTCCTCAGCAGTGCCAGCAGAGGCTCCCCTGGAGGCGCCAGCAGCAGTGGCAGCGGCAGCTCCCCTGGCGGCAGCTCCCCCACGCACACACGGAACAACAGCCCAGGTAAGGACCTGGGGGCTGGGCACTGTGTTCGGGGGGGGGCAAGTGGATGTCTGAATCCCTCTTTGGCTTCGTAGGCCGAGGCAGGCTGGGCAGGCCCGAATCGGCCCAAGCCAAATCAGGCCCACTTCAGAAGCCCTGAAGCAGCTTCCGAGGCAGATCGAGGGGTCCATGCATGGTCCTAGCATTAATATCATTCAGGGAGGAAAATGGCTTGAGTTGGATTGTGGTGCCAGAGCTTACATTTTAAGGTGTGAGTTTTGGTATTCTGTGAAACTGAGCCTCTCTGGTCATGATTCTTGTTTATTTAGGGTGTTTTTACCCCACTCTTCAGCCGAAAAAGGCTCTCAGAGTGGCTTACAAAGATGATTATTAAGTAGGGATGTCGGAGAATTTCTCCATGAATCTCCGGGAGGCTGAATGCCAACGCATTCGGCCCCTCGAAATTGGTGGAGAAACGGTCCGCCCCCCCCACCCCCCACCCCCGGAATGGGACTTACCTTTGTCGAATGTCCCTGGCGCTGGCGGCTCCTGGCGGCGGTGTGGCAGCGGTGCGGCAGCCGGTCTTCCAACCAGCTGCCGCCGCCACCATTTCCCAGTAAAAAAAACAACAACAAACGTGATAGGCTATGTAAAGATTTACGTAGTCTATCATGGCTAGATTTTCAAAAAACACTGTGATAGGCTACGTAAATCCTTACGTAGCCTATCACAGCTGACTTTGGGGGGGGAAGCACGTACGCAAATGGCGGCACCCATGGGCGCCGCCATTTGCGTTCCTTATTTGGGCACGTGTAGTCTACGTAAACATTTACGTAGACTACGGCAAAAATAAGGGCAACACAAATAGCGTTGCCCTTATTTTCGCCATAGTCTACGTAAATGTTTACGTAGACTACACGTGCCCAAATAAGGAACGCAAATGGCGGCACCATGGGCGCCGCCATTTGCATACGCGCTTTTTTTTTTTTCCAATGTCAGCCGTGATAGACTACGTAAGGATTTACGTAGCCTATCACGACTGACTGCAGGGACGCAAACGGCGGCGGCTATGGCCGCCGCCATTTGCATCCCGGCAGGAGACAAGATTCGCGGCTGGAGGGACAGGGCGCCTCCCCCCCGGCCAGAATTTCAGCCGGAGGGATGGGGCGCCTCCCCCCCCGGCCAGAATTTCAGCGGGGAGGGATGGGGCACCTCCTACCCCGCCCAGAATTTCGGGGGGAGGGACGGACCGCCTCCCCCCCACCGCGAAGCAAGCTGTGGGATAAGGTAAGGGACTTTCGTCCATCCCTATTATTAAGGCAGTCCCTGCCCTCGGGCTTACAATCTAAAAGACACAACACAAAAGGAGAAGGGATTGGGAGGAAGGAGGGGAAGGAAAGCAAATACACCAATGACTGATGAATGGAACCAGGTTGGTCTCCCCCCTGTGATGATGTTCATCCTGGGAGGCAGGAGGTGCAGCCCCCCCAGTGGCCCTCGGTTCTCTAGCCGATGGATGAGGCCAGAGTCTGCAGTCGCAAGGAACTCTCAGTTGGAGCTATGGGTTCTTTCTAGCAGGGAGGGGTGGAGTGAGCTCCCTGCAGCTGCTCCCTCTCTGGCTGATTTATAGGACCAGGTTGGTCTCCCCCTATGATTTTCTTGGCACCATGAGGCTTACAGTCAACCTTACTGTTGAAATCACCTCCAGTGTCACTTCCCCCTTATTTCCAACCCATCTCATTTTTAGGGATGACGGAGAATTTCTCCACGAATTTTCGGGAGGCCGAGCGCCGAGGCATTTGGCCCCCCAAAAGTGTTGGGGAAATTCTCCGCCAGCCCCCCCCCGGGATGGGACTTACCGTGGCCGAATGTCCCTCTCAGCGGCGGGTCCCGGCGGCGTTTCGGCAGCGTTTCAGCGGGGGTGGGGGCGGCGGCCGGTCTCCCGACCGGCTGCCGCCACCGCCATTACAAAATAAAAAAGTAAAAAAAACACACACACACACCCGTGATAGGCTATGTGACGATTTATGTACCTATCACGGCTAGATTTCCAAAGTCAGCCGTGATAGGCTACATAAATCATCACGTAGCCTATCACGGGTGACTTTGGGGAAAAAAAAAAGCATGTACACAAATGGCGGCGGCCCATGGGCCGCCGCCATTTGCGTATGCACTTTTTTTTTTTCCAAAGTCACCCATGATAGGCTACGTGACGATTAACGTAGCCTATCACGGCTGACTTTGGAAATCTAGCCGTGATAGGCTACGTTAATCGTTACGTAGCCTATCACGGGGTTTTTGTTTTTGTTTTTTCACTTTTTCTTTCATGGCCGGGGAGATAGGGCGCTTCTGCCCAGCCTGAATTTCGGCCGGGCGAGGCAGGGCGCCTCCCCCCGGCCTGAATTTCGGCCGGGCGAGGCAGGGCGCCTCCCCCCCGGCCTGAATTTCGGCCGGGTGAGGCGGGGCGCCTCCCCCCCTCGCCTGAACTTCGTGGGGAGAAGCAAAGCGCCTCCCCCCCACCGCGAATCACCCCTGCGAAAAGGTAAGTGACTTTCGTACATCCCTACTCATTTTCAATAATTCAGAAATTGACCTGATACAGTATTTTCAGTATAGCACTTGGCCCGAACACTGGATACCAATGCCAAGCCAGCTTTCCATGTGGCTCAAAAACTGGCATGCTCAAACCAATCTCAATATTCACGATACCCTTCCCTTCACACACACCCCTTCCTGGTTTTAATCCTGGTTTCAGAGGGGGCAATTTGTTTTCAATTATAAGCCATTCCAATTTAAAAGGCAAGTGGCAGTATACTCTCAAATTCAGTTTTATTTGTCTTGGTTTGATTCAGGACTCATTTTATTGCTCAAGGTATGAAATGATAGCTGGCTCTCCAGTAGTGCTACAAGCACCGAGCCATCCACAGCCTGGAGTTAAGGTCTGCTATACGACTTGGGAATGCATTTATAAAAGTAGCAATTTCTGAAACCAAAGAGGAAATTGTTTTTGAGATTGAAGCTTGGTCTTGATCCAATTTTAAAGCTCACTTCATGTTACAATTTCAAAGGGGTCTTTTGTTTCGATATTGGTTGTTCCTTTCCTGCCCCCCCCGCCCCTCCCCCACCCCAGAAAAGGTAAGTACACCAATCAGGAAGGTCTACATGTCAGCTAGCTTGTTCCATTTAATATAGGTGAGTAGCTGCTACAATTATAGCAGGGTTTTCAGGGTCTTCTGAAAATGTGCCTTAAATAACTCCAGCTCAAAATCATCATCATCCCCCTCCCCCCCACACACACCGTTTCATTTTGGATTTATTTTTCCTATCATTTATTTTCACTAAGTACCAACATACAGATTCCATTGCTAAAAAGGAACCCCCAAGAACGTTCTCCTAAAATTGACACCCACCACGTGGCATGGTTAGAAGGTACCATTTACCCTACACATACACATCATTTTATGTTGATCAATCAAAGGGTCACTGGATATGGCAGGAAAACAATGGCAAATTTATTTCTTGCCCACTAACAGGACAGCTTACATTCCTGAGCTGAATAAGATAGAGCACGTCTTTAGGAATAGGAGTGGCTTATAGAGTGCAAAATCACTTAAGCTAATTTATATTTGCATTTAAAACAAATTGGTTTAAGCGCAAGCCTGATGATTTCGCTGGTTTGTGGATAGCACCATCAGTCAGCCTACCCACAATTCCTTTCTCCTCTGAAAACAATTTGTGCCCAGCCCAAATGTTATATTTTGGGGCATTCCAAGTTCAGTGATAACATAAGAAGTCAGAAAACGAGGCCATAGTCTTTCATTTTTTGAAATGAAAGTATTCCTAAGCTAGTCAGTGCTCTGTATCGTTTTCCCAATATGTAACCTTACAGATTTTCCCTCCTAGTTATCCTAGGATCTCCCCAGAGGGGAAAAGAATTAAAATATCTAGTCTGTTTGGATATACCTCAACTGAAAATAAATTGTCTTGCCTCCCCTGGGAATTTACAGCCCAGTCATAGTCCATGCATTCCAGCTGAGTCCATGAACTCCAGATTCAGGATACCTAAAATGTACTCCCTGCATGGTTCACTGCCACCACATTGTGATTCCTCACACGCTCACCAATGGCCTTCGGGAATTTGTAGTCAGCGATGGTGGTGTTGGATATAGTAAGTTGTTCTAGTGGGCAGGAGCACTTGTGGATCATCTCTATGTGATGTAGAAGTAGGACCCCCTAGAATAGCTTTCCTCAAACTGGTGCTCTCCAGGTGTTTTGAACTACAACACCCATCACCCAACCATTAGCTATGATGTCTGGGGCTGATGGGAGTTCAAAACATGTGGAAGGCTTCAAGTTGGGGAAGTCAGCAGCCCCAGAACACAGTGTCATGTGTCAGTGCTGTGTCAGGTCATCACATAGACACTTTTTCCAGTGGTCTCCATGTGATGTCTATAACATATGCCCTCGTTTCAGTCATGGCATAAATAAGGTTATATTCAGTTTCATAGGACACATTTTCAAGTACACAAAACAATCAATAATATAACATCACCAAACATTACTGCAGTTTTTTTTTGTTCTAAAGTACATTGCACTCAGCCTAGTTATAAAGAGCCTGATATATTTTATATTCTTTGTAAGTGCTTTTGCTCCAAACAAGCCACCATGCTGATGATTGTAAACCTTGAACAATTGCTTTCAGTTTTTAAAGGACTTATTGCTCTATATTTGTTCTGTAGCACATAAGCACCAACTTGGATGGCTTTACAAGGGGATTAAACAAATTCTCAGAGGATAAGGCTATCAGTGGCTACTAGTCATGCTGGCTATATATTCACCTCCAATAACAGAAGCAATATGCCTGTCTGTAGCAGTTGCTGGGAACATGGGCAGGAGAGTGCAACTGTGCAAACAGAATGCTGGATTAGATGGGCCTTTGGTCTGATCCAGAACAGCTCTTCTTAAGTTCTTATCATCCATACACTAACTGATTAAATACGAGTTGGACTACAACAAGAAATACACATTTTAGAAGCTACAAAACATAAACTGTCATATTTCTAATGACTGTCACAGCATCTCCTTACCAAATTGTTCTTGTTTATGGCAGTGTATTTATTTTATTTCATTTCATTTCTATACCACCCAATAGCCAAAGCTCTCATATTCCTATGTTACATACAAGGAGTTGGAAGCCTTTTATTTACCATTGTCCTCAGCAATCTGTTATCACATTTTGCAAAGTGTAATGCTGCATGAGCATTGAATTGATGCTTCTTGGGTGGAATCAGATGAAATTAAACTAGAGATATAGGTGGACTCCCCCAGCTGGCAATATCTCCTGTTTCTTTAAAGCAGCATTTCTCAAACCGAGATCCCTGGTTTTCTACTTGTTATTCTTTTTTCACTATTGGGCTCCTGTTTTACAGCTCCCAGAGCAAATGATATCTCCGTCGGTTTGTGACATGCATTCAGCTCCTGTATTCTTTCATTCTACTCTTTGCTTCTTCCTTCTAAAATTTCCAAGTTCCCAGTACTACAATTCACTCTGTACCCCATGGCATTGTAGTAAAAATAAGAGACTGCATGTCTCATTCGATTCTCTGAAATCTTGTTTTTTAAGGAATAGGTGAGCCCTGGGTTACAGACATTCCTATGCTACTTTGTATTTTTAATAGATCTGAACCTGCCTCCCAAAATGATTTACCCACCTCTGTGCTATTTTCCTTGTATAACATCTCCATCAGTTGTGAGAGTCTCTCCCTAGGAGTTTGGATTTTCCTTTAATCTAATCCATTTAGAAAATGACTCACAATTTATTGAATGAAGAGGAGAAAATTGATAGCTTTTCATTAGGCTGACAAACTCTTTTTCACTGTTGGCATCTAAAATGTGTTCTCTATTTAAATTTTATTTATTTCAATCTTCAATCTTCTCTAGTGGGGATGAGATTAAAATAGAATGCCTTGCACTAAATGCTACAACTTTTTCCATTACTGAAGAGAATGCTGTACTGGTTTTGCCAAGCAACTCTGGACTGGCATTCGTACCAGCTTATTAGTAGCTACAGAAAGAGATCAAAACAGATCAGATTCTGATATGCTGATATTCTGATACAGCACCTGTATGCTGTTACACAGGTGGATAAGACAGCTGTATACCGATCAGGAGAACAAAATCCCATGAGTTCTTTATTACTATAAATTCAAAAACAGTTTTAGAAAGTCCTGCAGAATCTCACGATTTGACTATAATGCACTATAGAACCAAGTCATTTTAAAAATGGTAGAAGCATCATGGTTTTTCCAATGGAATGAATGCTCGGTTTTGCAGTTTTGTGTGTTAGAGGTTTTGAGCACCTTCACAAAACTCCCATTCCCAAGGTTCATGGGAGGGAAGCCAGGATAATTGACGGTTGAAGCCAGGACATTTTCAGTTAGTAGTGCAGATGTCATCTTGGTGGAAGGGAGAAACAGGATGGGTTATAGCAAAATTCCTATGGGAGACTTCTACACAATGCCAATCATCTAAAGCAGGGGTAGGAACCATGCAGCCCTCCAGATGTTGTTGGACTGCAATGCCTATCATCCCTAGCCAGCATAGCCTGTGGTGAGAGATGATGGTCCAACAACACCTGAAGGACCACATGTTCTAAAGCAAAGAACAAATCACAACAACCTCCTCAAGGTCAGCCTGTCTGAAGGATTTTGAAGGAACAAAACCCAAGGGCCAAAACTTCATGTGATTCTAAACACATCATTGTGAGAAGCATGGATCCTTTTTCTTTCTTTTTACTGGAAATAGCAGGCAGGGGTTAGTAGGCCTGAGCCATGGTGCATGGGAAGGAAAGGTTAACCTTTCCCCACCGACAAAAATCTTCCCTGATGCTGCTATTAGTCCTGCACCTTGATTTTCACCTGGATCCTGCAGGCAGGGGATTAACCCCTGTACACCACACCATAGTTCCCAATTCTGATCCTTTTGCACCTGCTATTTCTAGTAATAATATTTTTTTTAAAAAAAAGATTCACAGTGCTTGCAGTGACATTTTTAGCATTACATGTAGTTTGGCCCTAAGGCTAGAATGAAGCTGCAGTGAGCAACTCACACTGAACACCATTTCCAAAATCTGGAGAAGGGAACAGTATTTTGATTGGTGGATTATACTGTAGATGTCACCACCAGATCTAGGAACTGATATTAAACATTTGACTGCTAACATCGGTATGAATCCCCATATCAGTATTTTAAAAGGGCAATCTGACCTCAGGTGCTTCCTTTCTGTTTTGAATGGATTGGATACAGAGTTGGAAGGGATCTTTCAATTTGCAGGGACTGAGATCTACCAGAGAAAAGTGGAAGCAGATTCCCCTTTCCCTCTGAAGTTCACCTCCTATGCTGTTCTGGAGGGTCTCCCAGCCTTCTGCATCAGCTTTTCAGGGGGCTGCAGGGGAAAGTAGGAACCAGCGAAACTCATCTCCCCCACTTGTTCCTCCAGCTGACAGGAACTCTGACTCCAGGCTATTGGCTGGTAGATTACAGTACAGTTTTCATGATTAGTTAATAAATATATAAAATACTGACACCTGTCAAATACCAATCCCCGACTCACTATTTCAGTTTTGAAAGAGAAATCTGACCCCAGAGACATTTCATTGCAAATATGTAGTTGCTTAAAAGTGGATGTGATCATGGATTTCAAACCCATCCAGCCAGTACTACCTGAGATATTCCCAGAATATAAGTTTCTAGTTTTAAATTGTTCAGAAAATGTAAACAAACAAATGACAACAAGGATAGGGATGGAAGAATCTCAGTTTCTTTCAGTTTCTCATTTTTCCAGTCTTAAGTACCATTCCTCCCAAACTTTGAGAACTTTTCCAATCTTAAGTTTGATTTGTTCCATACACTGATTTTTTTAGGTGTGCATATTTGTACACATTTCTGCTATTACATGCTATTACATTTTTGTGTGCAATTTTGCCTAATATACATATTTTGCAAGCAATTTTCCTAATATGTATTTTTGAATGTAATGTGCATTTTTGTGCTAACTTTCCTCTAATATATACATTTTCAATTGGAGAACTCTATTGCAAAATTCAGAGAAGCGCACATTTTGAAGGATAACTAAAAGTGGTTTGAAAGTACAAAATTAAGTAAGTGCATTAAAATGTGAACCAAACTAATTTCTCCCCCATCCCTAAACAAGGAATAAAACCAGAAATCCTTTCAATTTTTACTGGTATTTTCTTGAGAAATACCTTCCATAGGTTGAATAGAGGCCACTAGATCTTCACACCATTTAGTACTTGTGTTGCAGCTTTTTGAGACATAGGGTGCA
This sequence comes from Heloderma suspectum, assembly GCF_057233095.1. Taxonomy (NCBI): domain Eukaryota; kingdom Metazoa; phylum Chordata; class Lepidosauria; order Squamata; family Helodermatidae; genus Heloderma; species Heloderma suspectum. Next base: position 326,075,866 of record NC_139459.1, on the reverse strand, counting down.
ATCCTATGCATGTTTAGACAGAAAGAAATCCTACAACTCCCAGCATTCCCTGGCCAGCCATTTTCTGTCTAAACATGCATAGGATTGCACCCTTATCTGCACTATCTCAGGTACCCAAAATGTTTAAATTCCATCACTGTGCAACAGCAAACAGTAGGAACCAGCAAACCTGATACCTTCTCTTACACTGCATCTGCTCAAGGCTCTTATGTGCCATGTGGTGGCTGGGACAAGGAGAAGTATTGGCACAGAAGTGCTACAGGGAGCTTTTGCAGCACCGCTCAGGCAAAGCTTCAGATCAGGTTCAAAATATGACTCATTTGTTGTACCAGACATCTAACCCCACGTATTCTAGAGATAGAGCATTGAAACATCAAATTAGGCTGATAGTTTTTTGGAAGACCCATATGGAGTTGAATTCCAAAGGTTCATTTTGGTTTTATCCCTATGGATGCAGTTGAATTTAACCAGACCTAGGCAATTTGTGAAAGTAATATGTGGCATTGTTGAGCTTTCCTCTGTGCTAATGTGCTTGCATTTACAATGGTGTCTACCACAACTGAGACCCTTTCTACATTTGGCTTTTATTGTGTGCTCATGATTGCTCACTTACGGTCATTTGCAGGGCCTTTATACCATGTCATAACCCTCCGGGGCCTCTTCCACTCTTTCCTACCATTATCGCTTCTTTTTTTCTAACAAGGAACATCTGCTATTATTTCGAAAACGTGTTATAAAGCCCCAATGTAATTGTGCAATGTGCTATACAACAGCAACATCTAGTGATTTTATAATGAAACAAACAGAAAAGCAGATAAAGAAAAACCCAGTAAAAAAGCATATTTAAAGGAGCCAATCTTAATCCCACAAAGAAGCCAGAAGCAGAAGCCCTGGTAAAGGTGCGGAATAAAAACCTCATGTAGAAATGCCCTGAATGTTTATGTTAAAAGGTTACGTGTCAAGTGGGGCTTTGATAAGGTGGTTGAGTATTTATTTGTTCTTTCAATCAAGGTCCAGTACAAGATTTGGTTCCATTCAAGGCCAGCTGCCATAAATAAGAAGAACAGCACTGCAGAGAGTTATCTTCCTTCTCTTTCATGTCATAAGGTGTAAAATATTCCCTTGGATCCACTCATATTGGATCTCATACTTTTCTATTCTGAATGCATTCAGAATTCCAATACATTAAGGGGAGGGGGGTTGTGTCACTCCAGATGTTGTTGGACTGCATTCCTAACCATTGGCCATGCTGGCTGGGTGGGGCTGATGGAAATTGGAGTTCAACAACATTTGAAGGGCCACAGGTCCCCCCCCCCGCATTAAGAAGTTATTTTTCCCCAGTAAGATAAAAAACCTAGCTGTTGTGATCTGTTACAAGCTGCTGGCCATTCCTGTTTTAGAGGGAGAGGAGAGAGAGAGAGAGAGAGAGAGAAGGGATGCATGAGAAATGTGTTTCAGTTAGTTTTTCAGCAGAATTGTATCCAGTCCACACTTTCTGGACCAAACACAGACTCAGATGCAATCTACAGTTGAAGTCTGTTCATTTCCAAGCTTGCAATGTGATTCAATATGCCAACAAATCTGGAACACTCAACAGTGGCCACAAGACTGGAAAAGGTCAGTTTACATTCCAATTCCAAAGAAGGGCAACGCCAAAGAGTGTTCAAACTACCACACAATTGCGCTCATTTCACATGCCAGCAAGGTGATGCTCAAAATCCTACAAGCTAGGCTTCAGCAGTATGCGAACCGAGAACTACCGGAAGTACAAGCTGGGTTTCGAAGAGGCAGAGGAACTAGAGATCAAATCGCCAACATTCGCTGCATCATGGAGAAAGCAAGAGAATTCCAGAAAAACGTCTATTTCTGCTTCATTGACTACGCTAAAGCCTTTGATTGTGTGGATCACAACAAACTCTCGCAAATTCTTAAAGTGATGGGAGTACCAGACCACCTTACCTGTCTCCTGAGAAACCTGTACGAGGGTCAAGAAGCAACAGTAAGAACCAGACATGGAACAACCGAGTGGTTCAAAATTGGGAAAGGAGTACGACAAGGCTGCATATTGTCACCCTGCTTATTTAACTTATATGCAGAGTACATCATGAGAAATGCCGGGTTGGATGAATCACAGGTCGGAATTAAGATTGCTGGGAGAATTATCAACAACCTCCGATATGCAGACGATACCACCCTAATGGCAGAAAGCGAAGAGGATCTCAAGAGCCTCTTGTTGAGGGTGAAAGAGGAGAGTGCAAAAGCTGGTTTGAAACTCAACATTAAAAAAACTAAGATCATGGCATCTGGCCCTATCACTTCCTGGCATATAGAAGGGGAAGAAATGGAAGCAGTGACAGATTTTACTTTCTTGGGCTCCAAGATCACCGCAGACGGTGACTGTAGCCATGAAATTAAATGACGCTTGCTCCTTGGGAGGAAAGCTATGGCCAACCTAGACAGCATAGTAAGAAGCAGAGACATCACCTTGCCGACAAAGGTCCATCTAATCAAAGCTATGGTTTTCCCAGTAGTAACGTATGGCTGTGAGAGCTGGACTATAAGGAAGGCTGAGTGCCGAAGAATTGCTGCTTTCGAACTGTGGTGCTGGAGAAGACTCTTACGAGTCCCCTGGACTGCAAGGAGGTCAAATCAGTCAATCCTAAAGGAAATCAACCCTGAGTGCTCATTGGAAGGACAGATAATGAAGCTGAAGCTCCAATATTTTGGCCACCTAATGCGAAGAGAAAACTCCCTGGAAAAGACCCTGATGCTGGGGATTGAAGGCAAAAGGAGAAGGGGACGGCAGAGGATGAGATGGCTAGATAGCATCACGGATGCAATGAATATGAACTTGAGCACGCTCCAGGAGAGAGCGCAGGACAGGAAGGCCTGGCGTGCTATGGTCCATGGGGTCACAAAGAGTCGGACACGACTGAACGACTGAACAACAACAAAGGTCAAACATACCTGGATAGGTATCAATGACTATTCCCCATATAGAACAGTGGTCCACTTCTGTTTTATCAGGTGATGTAGACAAAGCAACAAAGGATATTATTCTCATCATGATGCCCTGACTTGGTTGTTAACTTCCTAGAGGCATTTGGATTTGTGGTCAGAATGCTGGACTGGAACTAATGAAGGTCACCCGCCCCCAAATCTTACATTATGTTGTCATGTTTACCATGCACAACATTAATTTGTGTTGTTCAGAGTCATTGTTGGCATCTTTGCTGCAGACACAATTTTGGAAGAAGAACTCCCTGGTCTGGTTTTGGAAACATTAAGGGTACTCCAATGTGGCAAAGTATATATTCATGCTCCAAATTTGTGTCCTGTTCCCCTTAGGCACATATGGATATAGATGATATAGATGTAGATATTGATAGATATAGCTGAGCAAGTTGGATCAGAGAGGTAAAGGAGCATTCATAGAAGAGGGAATTGGGTTAGTGGCTATCAAAAGAATGCAGAATTACTGCAGGCTGAGCCTCTTGGCAGTCGTCCATTTTTAATGCATCTCACTGGAAAACGGGTGACAAAAAAAATGCAGTAAAGTTTGAATGGCATTGGGGGGAAAGGCAGGCTTGCCATTACAGCCAGTGTTTGATTATTTCCATTTCCAGTTATTTAGAATGTATGTGGCAATGCAGGAAATATGATATTACCTTGGAGACAGAATGGACCATCCTAACAAATAAATTAATGCAAAAGGTACTTCTATGTTTTATTTATGGATGGATTTCAATGTAATTGAGTTAAATAATCCTTGTAAATAATAAGACACCTCAACATCTCCTATGAAAGCCATGTTGAAACTAGATAGATAGATGATAGATAGAAAGACTGAAAGAGAGTATTCAAAAAATATATTTAAGCTAAATGTTTCAGCTTCCACCCTCATCAGTAGGTATCAGGAGCGGCAGCCTGGAGATGAATGTTCCTTAGGAAAGGGAGGGGAAGAAGTATGAGTGGTATAATGCCTATGAATTGTCCTCCAGATTAAGGCCATTGGGACTAAGAGTTCTCACTCTATAGATCTAGAAATTTTCCCTTTTGCCAAGCATGTCATTATTTTTTGTTTGTCTTATTGAAAGGAACTCTAAATCTGAGAGACTATGTGAAGGTGAGTTGAAATGTCTTGCAACAGGCTGCTCCAGTGTTTTGTAAAGAATCGTGGATATGTGGTTACGGAATCTTGTTCTTAGGTCCGTTATAGTTTTCCCTACATAATGCATATGACATCTTTTTTTTTTTTTTACATTGAGTTAAATAAACCACATTAGTAGAAGTGCATGTTAACAACTGCCTAATGCAATATGTTTTATTAGGAACTGTGCTCCTGACAGAAGTGGTTTCTTGGAGGTAACTGCAGGTAATGCAACACATTGATTTACAATGGTATGATCCTGGGTTGCAAGTATCTTGTTTAAGTGCAGCTTTAACTAACAATTTACACAGATTGGGTAGTTTTCTGAATGTGATGCATGTAGGGATGTACGAAAGTCACTTACCTTTTCGATGGGGTGATTCGCGGTGGGGGGGAGGTGCTCCACACCTCACCCCGAAATCCTGATCTGGCCAGCTCCGCTCTGCGGAGATTCCATGGAGCCACCGGCCAGGACTGCCCGCAGCTGGACATCCGGCCACTGGGCAACCTTCCGGGGGGGAGGAACTGCGTACGGAAATGGCAGTGGCTACAGCAACCGCCATTTGCGTTCCCTTTTTTTTTTTTTTTTTTGCTGTTTTAGCCTATGTAAATATTTACGTAAGCTATTACGGCGAAAAAAAGGGGAACACAAATAGCGTAGTGGGCGCCATTTGCGTTCCTTTTTTTGCCATTTTAGCCTACGTAAATATTTACGTAAGCTATTATGGCAGGGGGGGAAAGGAACGCAAATAGCACCCACTACGCTATTTGCATTCCCCTTTTTTTCACCGTAATAGCTTATGTAAATATTTACGTAGGCTAAAACAGCGGAAAAAAGGGAACGCAAATGGCAGCTGCCATAGCCACCGCCATTTGCATATGCAGTTTTGTTTTGTTTTTTGCTTTCTGTGATAGGCTATGTAAGTATTTACATAGCCTATCACAGCAAAGGCAGCTACACAAATGGCGTGATGGCCACCATTTGAGTCCGCAGCAGCCGGCCAAGAGACCAGCTGCCGCTGCCACAGCTAGAGCCGCCGCCAGAACATCCACCCTAGGTAAGCTTTCATCCTGGGGGGGATTCCGTGGGGGGGCTGGAGGTGGGAGGCCGTTCCGCCACGGGTTTCGGGGGGCCGAATGCCAGTGCATTCGGCATCACTGAAATCCGTGGCGGAATTCTCCGCCATCCCTAGATGCATGGTGGAGAGCTAATGGCTTCCGTTAAACGAGCATAACAGGATATAATAGGGTAACTATCTTTAATTATCTTGTGGCAGTTAGGGGCAGCAGGATGCTAGTCCACAACAAATGGAATGCGATTTTCTTTCGAAGAGTTAGCCTTTGCATCACAAAGAAGGATATCCCTGGATATTAGGGCTGTGCACGGACTCCTCACTTCACTTTGGATGCCACTTTGGACCCTCCAAATCATCCCCGCTTCAACTCAGACCAATTTGGACCCCCTCCACTTCAACTCGGTTCCGGATCCAAAGCGAGATTCAATATCCAAATCACTCTGGGGATTTTCCCATTGACTTGCATTGGGAAACACAAACGGCCATAACGTTTCCAGTTTTCATGATAAATATATGAACTTTGGGGTGCCTCTCTGTCGACATGGAGGGGATATCACCTGCCAAATTTCAGACAGTTTGGCCCAGTACTTTTTGTGCTAGGTGCCGCTGAAATTTGATTTTTTTTCTAAAAAAAAATGAGCTATACCTCTCAGCCCTGCACCACCTCCTCCTTCTGCCTGCTCGGCTGTCTATGGCTGTGTTTCCATGACAACGGAAGGAGAAGCTAATGGAGGAGGACTGGATTTTTTTTTTAAGGAATCAGCTTTGCTGCAATGTGGTCCATGCAGGGCTCCACGAGCAGTAAAAATTGCTTCACAGAACATGCTTCCTGGTGGAGGTGGGGGTTGGAGTGAACGTCATCTGACTGGCAGGGGCTTCTCCCCTCGCCCCCCTTTCTTCTTTCCCCTGAAAGTCCAGATGCACCTGCATTTCAGGAGCAAGCCTCATTGACCACAATGGGGGTTACTTCTGAGGAGACACTAATGGATTTCTTGTGGGAAAGAGAGCAATAAATGCAAACATGGAAACCAACCCCCATTTTAACCTGCAGGATCTCTATAACGAAGGATCGAAATTTCTTCCTAAGGCAATAAACCAAACAAAAGAGAATCAGAGCTTCAAGATCATGCTATGCCTTGTCAATTAAGGGGGTAGATCCCTGGTGGAAACACACCATGGACTGCTAGCAGTCTCCTGCTCATGAGGAGGAGAAAGCTAGCAAGCAGCAGGAACATGCACCTCCTCTTCCTTCTGCCTGGGCGATTCACAGCACTTTTTGCGTATAAGTCTATGTGCACACATAGACTTATATGTAAAAAGTGCTGTGAATCGCCCATACACTCAAGATTCATGGCACTTTCTGCGTATAAGTCTATGTGGAGAGACTTCCAATCACCATGTTTTCTAAAAACATCGTGATCACAGCAGAGGGACCGGCAAGCGGAGCAGGGGCTGTGGGGGGCATACAGAGAACCTGAACGGTGGTGGGTTCTAACATCCCTAAGTAACAACACCAGAATGATCTTTGTCTCTGAAATGCAGCTGTTTTTCTCCAGTTATTCAGTCTTCCCCCTTCCACCACCACAGTCACTGATTGGAGACTACTGGGTTACGTTCAGCCCTGATTTGTCAACAAGAGTTTCCTTTCACCAAAGCTCCCTCCCTCCTCCTCCTCCTCCCTTCTCCCCTCCCTCCTCCTCAATGCCTCACTGAACTTTCTCAAGTTGATACTTTTGGCTCTAGGCTGTCTGAGTTGCTCAGAATGAATCACCGAGTCAAAAGAGGTGCTTTGTATACAAGCTGCTTCATTTTGGGGCACTTTGTTGCTATTCTGCTCCACCTCTTATCACACGGAGGCACCTCTGAAGCAACCCCCTTCAACTCGTTATTAGGGCTTCAGACCAAGGCATTGCACAGCCCTACTGGATATTACTGATACTCAACTGATGTTGTGGTCAGTGATGTGTCTAGGGTATCCACATTGTTGGAGATGTTCTTTAAGTTTGTTACATCTTCTTGAGAATTTTGTTGGTGTTGTTATTACAAATGTGTTTTATCCTAAGAGCCAAACTATATATAATGTTCTTCTTTAGATGGGTTGGATGACATAACTGGAAATTAAGGTACAGGTGGGAATCTGTAGATTTACAATATAAGGCTGTGACAATATGATAGTTTTCAATGGCAAGTGTGATAAATTGTGTGCATGTGAGTGTGTGTGGAGGGTTGGATCCAGAATCTGCCTTCTGCTAAAGGAAGGAACATTCCATGAGAGAAAGGGGTCTGGCTCCAGAAATCTCTCTGCCTAATTTTGGGAGATTCCCCTTCCCCACTACAGCTCACCCTATTCAGCAGGGTCTCCCAACTCTTTGTGTAGCATGCTGCTGTGGAAAGGAGAGGGTGGGGAAGTCCGCCTCCACCAACAAAGTTGATCCAGCCCATTTATACACACATAATTTAACACAATCCCCACAAATAACAGATATAATACATTCACCAAGATTTAAAGAGAATCTCAATTAATTTTCAGAAAGCTGTAAGTTGTACCATAGCTTACACAGCACACCGTTTTTTAGATTGCTCCCAGAATTGCAAATGATGGTATCGAATCCTGAACTTTCATATTCCAAAACATCAAAATATGCCAGTTTTGAACAAACTTATTGTATGATACTTGACCTTCTCTAACCATAACAAAACCTGTTAGTTTAACCATGCGCACAATAACCCTATGCATGCATTACATGTGCAATTGGTCGACTTCGGTACAGAGGGACTGCTGGGCCCCTTTGTACTTGCATGGCTCCTCCCAGCCCCTCTACAGCATTAAAGAATCATAATACCCCACTGAAGAGTTTGGTATTGTCAGTGTTGTAAAGTTTAACTTGATATATGCTGCTAGGCTTTAAATATTGTGGATGCATGGAATTATTTCTGTCTGAAGAGTACACGTTTTTCTTCCTGTTGTGATACTATATATGTTTTGCCATACTGCCCAACAAGGTTCTTAATTTTGGATGGTTTGGTTTGGATTGTTTTACTGACAACTTAGGGCTCAATCCTATGCATGCTTAGACAGAAAACTGTCTTAGAACTCGCAATGCTCCCCAGCTACACATGCTGCCTGGGGAAGGCTGGGAGTTGTAGGACTTTCCTCTGTCTAGCATGCATAGGATTGAGCCCTAAGGCATTCATACTTCTATTTCCCCTAAAATTTCTTTCAAAGCAGAAAAGGGGAAGAAAAGTGGTTTTCTCCCAGGGATTTAAGATATCCAGAAATGTTAACATGGGGATGGTGGGAGGCGAGGTCATACAGGAAGCCTTTTCAGTTGAACTAGATCTCAGTCCTTTTCCACACTCTGGTTCTTCTGTCACTGTAATTTACCTCAAGATTGTGGTATTGTAATGCACTTTATGTGGGACTGCCCTCGAGAATGGTTCGGAAGCTGCATCTAGTGCAATTGTTCATAGGGGTGTCTTACTGTGCATACATGACTCCTGTGCAAAAAGCTCTGCACTGACTACCAATTAGCTACTGAGCCATGTTCAAGCTACTCTACTGACCACAGCGCAGCCTACTGAGGTTCATTTGGCAGAGAGGAGGGCCTTCTTAGTTGTGGTGCCCACCATGTGGAATGATCTCTCCATTGAGATCAGGTGGGCTTCTAGTGCACAGTGCTTCTGCTGACAAATGAAAACACACTTGTTTGACCAGGCATTTCCTGACTGCTAGCATTGTCAGCTACCCCTAGTTATTTTAATGGGATTTTATTGTTTTTATCACTGTTTTATTGTTTTAATTATTGGCTTTCTTATATTTTGTCATGATTTTATCTTGTAAGTCGCTTTGCAATTTTTAAAAATAAAATGAGAAGCGGTATAGAAATTCTCTGAAATAAATAAATAAATCAGAGAGAAAGAGAGAGAGCATAATATGGCTGTCATACATAACTTCAGCTGGGGCATTTCAGCCATGTTGTAATAGTTCTCAATATAAGATGCATACTCAGGTGAGCTGCAAATGAGTCCCACAGGCTTGTGTGTGTGTGTTGTATCTTCGCAACAAAACAAACTGAATTGTGGTGGGGGGACATTATTAATGCAGTAAGATTAATATTCACAAATATTTTGCTGGTTCTCTTTTAGCATCAATAGTCATTGGGAAATGGTGGTGTGAGATGGAACCCTGCCTAGAGGGTGAGGAGTGCAAGACGTTGCCTGACAATTCAGGATGGATGTGTGCGACCGGCAATAAAGTCAAGACCACCAGAGTAAGTTCTTTTTCTCTCCCCCCACCCCACCCTTTTTGCTTCTTTGGGGGAAAACAGATGGTTACCATTGTTTTTCCCCCTCCTGACCTTTTTTCATCTTCAAACCTCTGAAAAAAGCTAACAAGCTGCTTCTTTGCCCAGGAACCAGTGTCTTACCTGCTGCCTAGATGAGTCACAGGTGAGTCCTCAGCTAAACTCTGCAAGACAGCTGAATTGCACTGAATCACCATGTCACTTTCATAAAAGTAATTTCCCCCAAAGGAATAAAATAACCACCTTTCAGCAGGGCCAGTTCTGATTGCTCAAGATTACACTTAACTGTATTTCTTATCGTGGGATGTTAAAGCTGCGGTTTAAACCATCTCAGTTTAGAGAGCAAAATCATTTGAATTGGCCCCAGTAATCTTTGGTGGGACATGGGAACTCCTGCATGTACCCCTCTCCCTTCCTTTAAATGATAGCACTCCCTGCTCTGTCTTCACCACTCTTTCCATGTATAATCAGGGATATGGCTGGGATTGAGAATGATTTGTGAAGCATCTACAAATCATTCCCAGTTGTGGCGGTGTGGCACCCCGGTTGTAGAATGAGCTTCCCAGAGAGGCTGTGCTCTTTTCAGAGCCAGGTGAAAACCATCTTATTTTCCCAGGCATTTCACTCTTTCCCTTTCTGACATTTAAAATCTGTTACCATATTTTAAAGCTTTGCATTGCTGCTAGATTTTATTTTGGTTTGTTTGTTTGTTTGTTTGTTTATTACATTTCTATATTGCCCAATAGCCAAAGCTCACTGGGCAGTTCACAGCAATTATACTGTAGTTCTAAACTTTTAAACTTTTATATCATATTACATGTATCTTATTACAGAGAGGAAGGCCAGGATCCCTTCTCGATCATCCCAGAGTGCAGGACATGGAATAATGGGCTCAAGTTACAGGAAGCCAGATTCCGGCTGAACATCAGGAAAAACTTCCTGACTGTTAGAGCAGTACGACAATGGAACCAATTATCTAGGGAGGTGGTGGGCTCTCTGGACTGCCATCTGTCAGGGATGCTTTGACTTAGATTCTTGCATTGAGGAGGGGGTTGGACTCGATGGTCTTATAGGCCCCTTCCAACCCTACTATTCTATGATTCTATGATCATGTCGTATTTTATGATTTTAGTTGTTGTGAACAGCCCAGAAATCTTTGGCTACTGGGTGGTATAGAAATGTAATAAATGCATAAATGCATCTACTCCACAGATCATGCATTAGGGGTCAAACAATGTGATAAGCTAATTGTGTAGCATGTATTTGAGCCTGATAATTTTCTTTACTTTCGGGTAACTGTGCATGGTCCCAATTTGGTTCAGGACCAGCATGCACCAATAGGGGTGAAGTAAACTCCACACACCCCATCCATTTTCTTCCTGAAACTCCACACCATCATTTTGGAAGGAGAAGTTAAAAGCAGCAAATACTCTCTATTGAATTGGGGCTTTCCCTGCACCTTTTTAAAAAAACCCTGCAGGGAGGTAGAATTTCAAGAAGAAAACAGTGGGGAAGTTTAATGCACTCCTCTCAGTGTGCAGTGGTTCCAAGCTGAATCAGGGCCACACACGATTACACTAAAGTAAAGAAAACTCAGCTACATGCTACACAATTAATGCAATGTGTAATTTGACCCTTTGGTTACAAACCTGGGTTATCCTTCCCCCAACAACCTCCAAATCCAGGTTTGGACATCATGATAAACAACCCAGGAACCAAGTGTCCCTGAGTTGGTTCCAGGGCATAGTCTGAAGGCACATGAGGCAGCCATCGTGCTGAAGCTAAGCAGGTCTGGGTCTGGCCAGTGCTTGGAGGGGAGACCACCTGGGAAGCACATGTAGCCACCTTGAGTTCCACTAGGGAAGAAAGGTGGGATATAAATGTAATAAATAAATAAATAAAATTGTTTAACTCAGGAGGGGCAGGCAGGTGGGCAGGTGAATGCCAGCTCACTTACTTCTGCTTGTTTGTTTAAACCCAGAGTAGCCATGACACGCGAAGCGGGCCGATCTCCATCTCTTATGCACATTGTTGGTAGATTTGCACTGCACCGCATTTCATTTGCACTTGAAGATACATGTGTAAGTCTCCATTTATTAGTTTTACACCTTTTCTCCTTGTCTCAACATCCTGCCTACCAGCTTTGCGCTAATATCCAGTGTCTAGAAATTGTTGTTAGGTACTTCGAAGCTTCATTAATATTCAGATATATGGCTCAATCTGCTCTGTATGGATTATTGTATTTCACTTCAATTAAATACCCATGGACATGAATGTTTCAAAATGAAATAATCCCCCACCCCGCCCGAACTACCCTGTACTTTTTTCCTGTCATCTCCTGACAGAAATTATTTTAATTAGCCTGTGTGGGGTGCCTTACAGTATAAATTCCAGTAATGTTTTGCTTTCTTACTTGAAAGCTTTACAGAAATGATTACAACCGGTGAAGGTAAATTGGTGGATGAGCTTAAGGACTGTCTCTTGAATCATCGTCTGCACAGAATGCACATATAGGGTTTGGTTTTGGTGAATTTTTGAGAGCAGCTTTTTAGAAATCTCATGTCCTGGACATTGAAAGGAGGACAGTGTGAGAGTTATCACAGCACACAACAGAGATTTTAATGGTGTTGTTAATTTATGAGGACAAACTAAAGATAATAGTTTTTTATTTATTATTTACAATGTTTATATTCCACTCCACATCAAAAAATTTTGGAGCCATGAACAGCAAAGATACAAGAATAAAACATCCTGTTAAAACAATTAAAACGTTTTAAAAAGAAACCAGTTCTGATAAGACCGAATTTCATAAATCGCAGCTGGTCACTCAGGGAAGGCCTCTCGAAATAACCATGTCCTCAGGAGGCGCCAGAAGCAAGGCAGCATGGCACCTGCCTGACCTCCGAAGGCAGGGAGTTCCACAGGAGGGGGCCCCGAGATAATTTCAGAGTGTGCATGCAAGCTGTGCTTAGCATGTTCATTTGTTTATTTCAAGTATGCCCTCACCTTTCCTCGATGAGCCCAATGCAGCTAATAACATCAGTTAAGACTGGTTTGCGCAACATGACAGCCTACTGTGGTTTATTTACCTGCAGGGGCTGTTGCGTTGTGCCAGGTGCCTGTAGATGCCATTTTTACATGGCACTTGTGGGCTTGTTGTGGCTTGTCGTGTTGTGTAAACGCAGGCATCAGGGGTTGTTTGGGGTTAGACAAACCTCAAATAGCCCTGAAATAAGCCATGGGTTATCTGAGGGTTGTCTAACCCTCAAACAACCCCTGTTGCCTGGGTTTGCACAACACAACAAGCTACAACAAGCCAGGTGCCGTGCAAAAATGGCACCCACAGGCACTCAGCACAACGCAACAGCCCCTGCAGATAAATTAACCCATGGTGGGCTATTGTGTCATACAAACCAGGTCAATATATTAACAATGCCATGTTGATTCTGCAGAAAGAAAGGAATTCCAGGGTCAGCTCATGCTACATGCAAATTAGACATTTCCTGAAGCATTTCAGGGATCCTAACAGACACACAAAAAGAGAGAATCAATTCCAGTCACTGGAGAAAAATGCCAAAGACAAAAAGGACAAGTTCATAGATGGAATTGGTTTGCATTGCAATGGTTTGCACTGAGGAAACTCTTTATTCTATGCTTCTTAACTGCCTTAGATTTACGTATTTATTTTTGGCTGCAACACACCTAGGCAGGCTAAACCATGCTCAGTCCAACAGGTTATATAACAGATATGCTCCCAGAATGTGTACCCTGATGCAGGGCTGACATTTTTAATGGAGACTTCTTTGATAAATTTGTGGAGGGAGCATAAAAGGAGGGGGTGATTTTCAAGGGGAAGCCTATTTATGTTCAGAGGATTAGGGTAACTTACCATGATAAGCTTCCCATCGCTTCAAGCAGCAGCCCAGCTAATTTCCTATTTCCCACAGAATGGCCCAATGGCAATGACTCTACTTCTGGGGGAGGCAAGCTGGTGCCTTCCAGGTGTTTTGGACTACAGCTTCCATAAGGCCCAGATAGCACAGCCAGTGGTTGGGGCTTGTGGGAGTCGTAGTTCAAAGCATACGGGGGCACCATGCTTCCTACCTCTCCTCTACTTCATGACAATGCGCAATCTCCAACACTGCCAATCCGCTTCCGTTATTGACATACTGCTAGCGTAAGCAGCCTCTAGGGGTATGCCAATAGTGTACACTGGCATGGTGTGTTTTCCAGGGGAACCCGTCACTAGGGATGTTAGAGAATTCCGCCACGGACTTCAATGAGGCCGGATTCTTTAGAATTCTTCTTAGAATTCTTCCTACAATTCTTCTAGGATTCTTCGCCACCCCGCGAAGTTGCCGTGGAACAGATCCTACCTGCCACCAGCCGGTCCGGTCCGTCTGCTGCCATCCTGCAGAAGAAAATGGCGTCCGGAATAGCGGACGCCATTTGCGTCCCTGTTCTTTGCAGTAATAGGCTACGTAACTCTTTATGTAGCCTATCATGGCAAACAGCAGGGACGCAAATGCTCTTTATGTAAAAAAAAAAAAAAAAAAAAGATTTACGTAGCCTATCACAGCAAAGAGCAGGGACGCAAATGGACTCACTGCAGAGTGGAGCCGGCTGGCGAGGATTCCAGGGGGGAGGGATGGATCGCCTCCCCCCCCCGCAGACCCCCCGCAGATTCCTGGTAAGGGGGTTTCGCACATCCCTACTGTCACACCAGTTTATGCTGTTGGCATACCACCAGAAGTCGCTTATGCTAGTGGAATGTCAACAGCATAACTGGACCAGCAATGTTGGATACTGTTCATAATGTCCTTCTCAGTTACACGGATGGGCAAAGAAGAGAGCTGCCAGAGACTGAGCCATCTTTCCTTCCCAACAGTGCCCTTGGGAGTGGCGCTACATCATGACATAGCATTATTCCCATCGGGCCATTGGGTGGAAGATAGGGACATGGGTAGAGTGCTGATTGCAGTGCCACCTCCCCTTGTAGTGCTGGCCAAGCTTTTCTTGTTATAGGAAAAAAAATGGGGATAAAACCTTTTGCTGCCCACTCTTATCATGGTAATTCCCCCCCCCCTTAATCAATTTCCCCTCCTCCAATAAAGTCACTGGAAATATTCCCCTCCCTCTATCACCTGTAAATGACCCTGTGAAAGTGGGCAGAGAAATTTTCAGCAAAGTGTTAATATTCCTTATTGAGTTGACCAATGTTTAGTCTTCTAAGATATCTTTCTGCAGGCAAAAACCAGTCCCAAACAGTTTTTATTAAGAAGTATGAACACTTTTCCTCAATACAGAACCATGAATAAAGAAGTAGGGAGATGAAATATCCATCTGTGAAGCTGCCTTTCTTTACTTCTTGCTGAACAGATAGCCTCACTTCAATAGGCATCAGTGCCCTTCATCTGCATTGGAGAGAGGGTTTCTGATGAAAAGGGGGACATACGTTGGCCACTACTAAGTGTCACTTTTCCTCTGAAGAGGAGGCTCCAAAGTTAACAGTTTAGGGAGAGGTTTGTATCATGGAAAGACATCATGAGGCTTCCACCTCCCCAGGATCCAGTTCCCCAGAAAGATATGGGGTTGGAACCGCTGTGTCCAGAGAAGATTGTCTTGCCATCTTCAGACTCTAGCCATGAGGACACACACACGGCACACTAACTCCCACATCATCACAACTTGAGGCTGCTTAAACAAGGCAGACCCCTTTGAGAGACAAAATCTCAGTCAGTGTGGAAGAAGGCCAACCAGCCTAAATGAAGCCAAACTCTTATTTAAGGCTCATCTGCTCCTTATTAGAGATAACCTTCTCTGGCCTCCAGTTCTAGTACCACTCAGAGCTTTCCATGATGCTGATCTCTTCCCATCTTTAATCCCTGTGAAACCTGATCTAATCTCACCCTTGCTAAAGATCAGACCCATAGCAGAACCTTGCATCCCAGGCTACAGGACAGAGCATTGACAACACTCATGGCTGGAAATGGTCCACTAAATAATTGCAAACTCACCACAACCTCTTCTTCTAGAGCACCACTTGGCAGTGCCATAACGAATCATTTCTACATACAAGACCGGCTCCGAATGTGTATATGCTCCACTAGGAGACAACAAGGGAGCTGTGATCTAAGAACAGATGCTGGTATTCTCCTTACTCAGATAGACAGCTCCTGCTCAAAGCTGTTGTGTAAAAAACAAAAACATTACTAGGTAGTGCTGTTTAAAGACAACATTTCTAATTTTCTCCTCCTCCACCAGCAGTATTGAGTGGCAGGCCCACAAGAAGCTTTGGCAGTGACAACTCTGCTGCCCTGATGCCCAAACTAAGTCTCTGACCAAGCATTTGATACCTTCTTTTACTCCTGTCACCTTGAAAACATACTTATGGCACACTCCTATGCATGTTTAGACAAAGCGGCCTCCAACTCCCAGCATTCCCCAGTCAGCGAAGCCTTTTCTCTGTCTAAACATGCATAGGATTGTGCCCTTAATAATGAAAATGACATTAGTTTAGTAACAGTTAACATAGTAAGTGAACTTTGATCCCCATTTATGCTCCTGTGCATTTTGTACCCAGGGCAGATTCCCCCACCGCCACTCCGCCCCCCCCCCCCCGAGCCTTCCCTTCAATGCTCAGTGGCAGGAGTCAGAAGGTAGAACTGAAAATAGTCAGACCATCACAGCGAAGGTCCCATCCAGAACGCCAGCTCTGAGTTACTTGTTGACCTATTTTATTTCTTTTTGACAAGAGAAGAGCTATTTGGAGCTCACTCTCACCATCAAAAGATGAATCAATAAAAAGTATCACTTCACCTACTTCATGTCTTTCATGAGAACAAGGTGTTCTACAAGAGTGCAGTGTCAAAGGTCAGGCTTTTATGCTTAGAAATAGGGAGCTGAAAATGAAAGACCTATTTCTCCGCTTCCTGTTCATGTGTGGTTTCACCTCTGCCAGCACAACAAAATCGTCGAAGTTGTTCTCTCCTTTTCACCTGTGCTGCAAGTCACCAGGGGTGGGGGAGTTACCCAGAGCCAAGGAGGTGATTCTCTATCCAATACTAATTAAGAAACAAAGGATCCTAGATGGACATCCTAAAGTGGCCTTCCCCAACCTGGTGCCCTCCAGATGTGTTGGATCTGAACTCCCATCATTCCCTGCTGAATTATGGAAGATGCATTCCAACACATCTGGAGGCCTGGGGGAAATTGCCCTGAGGTGTGGTGGAATGTGGAAGTGGCATGAATTCACATACCATGCATTCCAAGAAAGGACAATTGTAAGGGTCTCCTCATCTGAATTTCTCTCCAGATTTTAGAGATTCTTCTCCTAAACTGGATTGCAGACTGGAGTGAATCCACAGACTAATAAAGGAATGGAATAGAGGTAATCTACTCATAGAGATGCTAGAGA
Source organism: Heloderma suspectum (assembly GCF_057233095.1). Taxonomy (NCBI): domain Eukaryota; kingdom Metazoa; phylum Chordata; class Lepidosauria; order Squamata; family Helodermatidae; genus Heloderma; species Heloderma suspectum. The sequence continues at coordinate 326,058,919 of NC_139459.1, read as the reverse complement.
AATTTGGGAGGAATCTGCAGTGATCTCACCTGACCCACAGCTTACAAATTAATGCATAGGTTGTAATGTGGTCCACTCGAGAATCTGCTGCTGTGTGGCAGTCCAAGGGCTACCGTTAAAGGTTCCCACACACACACACTTGAAACAACTAGATGGCACAGCAACTGCCACACACCTTAAAAGGGGCCCAAAATGCCTCTCTGAGGGCTGTATACAGCAATGACAGCAGCCATCTTTTTCCCTGTACATTTTCACTGTGAGGGATGGGCTTTTCCTGACCCATCTCAGCACGCACAGAACCTGCTGTTCTAGTTAGTTCCAGACATGGGTAGTGGAGCCTGGCGGCTCCAGTGTCAGTGGGGTGGTGAATCTGCTCCAGGTTTTGGTCAGAACCAGTCAGAACTCTAAAGGAGCTATCCAAGGTGCTTCACACCTTGGATAGCTCATTAAGAGTTCTGACTGAAGCCCGGAGCGGATTCGCCACCCCACTGACATAGGAGCCACCAGCCTCCACTGGACATGGGAGAGTGTTCCAGAGGATGGGTGCCACTACCAAGAAAGCCCACTTATGTGCCATAACTTGATAATATGCTGTTGGTTGCAGGGAATCGGGGCAACCAATGAGGCCTCCTTGGAAGATCTCAGGGGTCAATTTGGTGTGTATAGGTGGAAGATGGTTTGCTAGGTATCTGGGCCCAAGTTCTTTAGGGCTTTGAATGTCAACAACAACAACAACTACAACAACAACAACCATGAACATGGCTCGGTAGCTAATAGGCAGCCAGTGTAGTTCTTTCAATGCAGGTGTAGTGTGCATAGCTCAGTGCTCCACCAAGCATCCTAGCTGCTGCATTCCTAGCTGCAGTTTCTGAACCTGATGTTGCTTCTAAAGGAGCAAGATTGTAGCAGCCCATGATGGAGAAGGGACATCAGTTCTAAAGCTTTCGATTGGTCAGGAGTTTTTATTACATCGCAGGGTAGTCATTGTTTCTTTCTTGCCTGCTTTTCCATGCACTCCCTTGCTTACTCTTCTGGCTGTGTAGCAATGGAGGAGGAGAGCTTACGCCAGCTAAACTGGAGGATCAAGATGTTCCACAAGGGGCTGAGTGTAACTCGTTCTTCTGCATTTTGTCATTGCAGATTCACCCGAGAACCTAACAGAAAAACTTCTGACAGCAGCCAGTGAAGGATCCCCTGACAGATAAGAGGACAAAAATCTTTAAACTTTAAACCATCTCTAGCTTTTACAAGCCAAATGGGATTTTTTTTATTTGCACTTTAACTCTGTACCAGAGGAAACTACAGTGGCTTGACTTGTGTGGAGTCAAATACCCCAGGAAAAGAATGCACCCAATTTGACAACAGAAAAAAAGGAGGGAGAGAGAGAGAAGGAGAGAGAGAAGAAAAGCAGTTCTTCAGAAGGAAGTTTCATGATTTTGAAATATGAACAAAAATCCTATAAGTGTGGATCTACATTTTTTCTTTGTACCATTACAAAAGATATAAATATATAAGATATTTTGAAATAAAGCTTGACTCTTCGAGAAACTGAGCAAAGCCACATTTTGCTGCAACTGCTTTGTAACCCTTTTTTAAAATAACAAAATAGCAAGGAAGAGTTTGGGGGATCAAGGAGACAGTGGAAAAAGAATACAAGCCAGATGACTACTGACAAATGAATTGAAATGTTGCTTCTTTTTTATTATGGTTATTATGATGATTTCAACTGGACATTCAAGGGAATTCCGTTATTCCATTTTCCTGTGTTCTGGAGTCCTTTTTCTTTTTATCCTCGTGCAACACTAGCATGCTGGCTTTGCTTACATTAACCATACTTTATACTTAATTGATAATGTAATACCAGTCCTATGCTCTTCCAAGGACATCTTTTGGAAGCAGTGAGCTATCCCACAGAGTAGAGAAAGCTGACTCTCTGCATTTAAAAAGACACAGTCTCCATCCAGAAGTTTAAGTGGCAGACTTTTGGTAGACTGCGGGCAACCTTATTAAAGAAGCATTGTACAGATAATTTGTCTACAGACTTTGTATAGCTGGTATAGACAACCCTAGTAAAAAAACAAAAACAAAAAACAAAAGAGAACTGGTTGCTAACTTCAATGGTTTGTGTTGTTTGCTCATGAGAACAACTTTATTATGTTTGATTAGGACAAACCAGAACATGCACCAATTTGGGGTTTTCCCACTGTTTTTCAGTCACAGTGACAAGCAATAGTAGTAAAAACCCCAAATACCAGCTGGGATGGACCGCCATGTCAAGTATCACTAAGTGGGGCAAAGAGATTGGGAGGTGGGATGAATACAGGAATCACAGCAAGGCTCACACCTCTTCCCTTGGATGTCTTCAAGATTAAATTACCAAAAAGCAATGCATTTTAAGAACGTTGCCGTCATTTTTTCATAGGTTATATTTAATAGGCGCTCATGCAGAACAATGATGTGATCTGAAATATTTGTGGTTTTGCCCCCACCCCTCACCCTAAATGACACCCTAATGTCAACCATGGCCATATTTATGAGTAGATACTAGGACCATCAATTTCAGCAGTGGGGCTTTGTGTGCAAATGGGCATGGGAAATATTTATTTGTTTGTTTGTTTATTTATTTATTTAACTTATTAAATGCCTCATAAAATAAATTCCTCTAGGCATTTTACAATAATGATAAAAATACAAATAAAATCACAATAAAATCAACAGTGTAAAACTAACAGACATGCCAACACAGCATAAATTACAGTATCACATTGCTGGAACCACAATAATAAGCAACAATGCAGGGGCTAAGAAAACAGAACAGAAAATTACTACAATATTTTTTAAAACTTTAAAAGACTGATTAAAAGAAAACATTAAAAAGCCTGGGAGAACAAGAAAGTCTTAGCCTGGCATCAGAACGATAGCAGTGTGGGTGCCAGGCAAGCTTCCCTTGGGACAGCTTTCCAGAGCTGGAGGGGGCCACTACCAAAAAAGCCCTGTCTCTTCTTGCTACCCTCCAAACCTCAGAATGAGGGTGCACTTTAATCTAATTTGAGACTTTCGCTATTAGCATCTAAGGTGTCGTAAATGGACCCATTGGATGTATGACTACTGCTGGACACAACCCTGCTATGTGTACTGCAACAAGCTCTACAGAAAACTAAGTGGGGCACTGGTGGGAGATTCGGGACAGATTAAAGGAAGTACTTCTTCACACAGCACATAGCTCAACTATGGAATTCATTACCGCAAGATGTAGTGACAGCCACCAATTTGGGTGGCTTTAAAAGGGGGTTAGACAAATCCCTGGAGGAAAAGGCTATCAATGGCTACTAGTTCTGATGGCTATATGCAACCTCCAGTATCAGAGGCAGTATGCCTATGTACACCAGTTGCTAGGGAATATGGGTGGGAGGGTATTGTTACACTCATGTCCTGCTTATGAGTTTCCTGTGGGCAGCTGGTTGGCCACTGTGTGAACAGAATGCTGGACTAGATAGACCCTTGCTCTGATCCAGCACAACACTCTTTTATATTTTTAAACAAGAGCAGAATTATTGTACAAAGTATCCCCTTTTTTCTGGTCCCACAGATTTTCCAAGGAGTTCAAAAGAGCAGTTTGAGCATTTGATGTATGAGCTTTATAAAACGGGGAAGCACAAGCAACTGGTCTTGGGCTTCTTCTTTTTTCCTGTCATTTTTTCTATTTCTTTTTAATCATTTTCATGTCAAAGCCCCAAACCCTTTTTTGGTCTGGAGGGGATGAGTTTAAAGAATATTCTGGGGCTTCTGTGAATCCAACTTCTGGAAAGGGAAGTACAAGCAGTCCAGCCCGGGAGTGGGGGTATTAGCCACTTGAGTGACCTGGGAGTACTTTTGGCAAGAGCTGCTGCAGAGTAGCTCAGCTCACACACACCTAAAGGAAACTTCAAAAAGTGGTCTGCACTTTATCTGAGAACCCAGGGAAGTCTGTCCCTGGTAGGCCTCCTTACCTCACCTCCCGTACATGATCCTTCTTCCAACTGAACATATTTAAAGAACAGCAGAAACACGCTTTTATATCCTAAGCCAGCCTTCCCCAACCTGGTGTCCTCCAGATGTTTTGGACTACACCTCCCAGCATACCTGGCCATTGGCCTGGGGCTGAAGGGAGTTGAAGTCCAAAACATCTGGAATGCACCAGGCTGGGGGAGCTTGTTTTATACTATCAAGCATACTATTTTCAATTTGCTGTCACCTCTCAAGATTTGCACATGCACCAGCTGTACTAATTATGTTTCTTATGTTGACCCAAACTCAACCAAATAGTCCTGTTCGTGTCCATCTCCAAGGCAACGGCTTCAGTACCTTGACATTTCAAGAGGTTAAAAAAAACTTGGCATTCTAATTTCACTGCAGATTAAGCTAATTGTACTAGGTGTTGCATCACATTCTTCAGAGACTTCCACTGCCGACACCTTAAGGGCTGGTCTTCAAAGCAAAAAAAAAGCAGGGCGGAATGTGCTATTGCTTACAAAACTTTCTAAAGCTATGGGCCTATTTTTTTAATATGTCCAAAAATGTTTTAGAAGAGAAATTATATTTTTCCAGTGATAACTGCTTCTCTTCACCAGTTTACAGGTTATGGTAACTTAGACCACAATCCAACACAGCTGGGAATTTTAAGCCCATTGATTGTGCCAACTCTGTGCTGGATAGAGGCCTTCTAATTTTACAATGTAGGGGCAACGTTTGCAAGGTTTCATCACTTGAAAACTGATTAGAGATGTCCCCTTCTGCTAACCATGCCAGAATGATTGTCTCAATTGACCCTAGTATTGTGAAGCACAGGTCATTATTGATGAGCTATAAATCAGTGAGGGTCTCCTATCAGAGCATCTGAGCATGCAAATCTCTGAGTAGTGATTGGGTGAGCCTAACCTGGTTCATAGTGCATCAGTTTGCAAATAATATTGTTTGGAAAACAATAGGAAAATGGCTAGATTCATTTCCAAGCTAAGCCAAATTTGGCCTGGCCTATCCTCCCAAGCCTTCAGTCATTGCCACTCCCTTTCCATAACCTTCAATCCTCCCCCAAACCTTCCCCCTTCCCTTTAAGCATTTAGCTGGGTTGGTGCTGTGGTAAGGAAGGAATTTATTCCCCCCTTTCTACCAGTGCCTGATGGGCTACATAGGCCCCAATGGCACTTGGGAAATGTTGCAGTAGACCTTGGGGAAATTAGACTTCCCAAAAGCCATGGGACCCATGCAGTGCACCAGCATCAGAGTCTGGCTGAAGTAGGGAGAGAGGCCTCCCTCTCACTATGGCCAGCATGCCACCACAATTGCTAGCCCAGCCAGCAAGTGTGGTTTAAAGGGGAGGGTGGCTGGGTGATCAGGAGGCTGGCTTGCTCAGTGGGTAGGTGGAGGCATGTAATCCAGGATTTCTTCAGAAGAAGTGCGTCTTCTAATTCTTACTTCTTCTTTACTCTTCTTTCTTTTCTGTTTTGCAGTTATAACAGGAAAAAAAGAAAGGAAAGAAAGAGGGAAATCTACAACAATAAAGAGAACATAGTTCCCCAAAAGCATATGTATTCACAATAAGCACCCACAACACCATTCATAAAAAAAGGGGTGGGGGAGAAAGGTTTGACACTTCTGCTTCAAATATGTGCATTAATATAAGCAGCCCATATATCTAAATAAGCATCCAGATGAAATTGATGACCGTAAGATATACATTCATATGCAGCCAGAGCAGTAACATCTTCAGACCATTGAATGATAGGTGGTGGGTATTAGTCTTTCCAAGTTTGAAGTATGAGCCTCATTGCAACTGTAAGGGCTCTCAAAGTCCACTTTTGTTGTCCATCACATCATAATTTAAAAGCACATGAACATCCACAATCAGCACAAATTTTTCAAGAACAAAATTTATACACACAATGATTTCCAACCAGAAAGAAGCCACCACAGTACATGCCCACATCATGTGCTTCAGTGAGGCATTCTTCATTCTTCCTGGAGGGGAGCATTAAGAACCTCTGAAGCTTATATCATACATTGGCATCTTTGCTGGTATCTCTATTTCTGGGTCACCTTCTAGAACTCTTTATTTTCAGGTACTTTTCTTCAGGACACCTGTTCTGTGTTCACGATATATCAGGTCTATGAATCTGTGATCCATAAAATTAAAGTGTTTGTATGTTAAGAACCAAAAGAGGAATTTTGACTGCCCTGATTTTAATTATCTTCAAGCAATCTGACATCTAAAAGTAGGAATCCATGTAACACCATGAACAACCATAGCCCACTGCTCTAACAGTTATCTTGGAACCACTGGCAAAGGTGAAATGTAACTCAAATAACCAGTCTTTGGGTCCCAAGACATGGTCTGAAGGCACATGTCACTATGGTCTGTACTTGGATGGGAGGCCATCAGGGAACCACGTACACTGCCTTGAGCTCAATGATGGAATAAAAGCAAGATATAAATGAAAGAAAGAAAGAAAGAAAGAAAGAAAGAAAGAAAGAAAGAAAGAGGCACAGACTCCAAAAAGATTTTTAAAAATACAGCAAAAATGTCAAAAAATCAAGTTAATATATCTTTGTTCACAATTATTTTTAAAGTAATAATACAATAATAATAGATTTTGTATTCCTTTAGCCCATACAAGCTGTGGTCACGTTAGTGTTGTCTTTTTTATCATCTTGGGTTGGGACAGCAGGGGAGGGAAGAGAAGAATGTTCTTCCCTCCCCTGGGTATGCTTGCACTTTCTGTGAAGTTAGAGTGAATTTTATTCTAGGATATTATCCAGCAGTAGTATTGCTTCTGGATTCAGAATTTGGCAGTGTTGCAACATTTAAATATATCTAAACATGCATATTGTCAGAAGAACTTTAGAATATGGAGGGAAAATCCAACCATTATCTTGGACTTTCACAGGGCAGAAATTACTTTCTAAGCCTTCTACTGACACTAAACATCCAAAAGACAATAAGAGGTGAGGCTGGAAACAGGTTGAAATATCTTTGGCATTTCTGCATGCAAAGATGAGTGTAGGGTTGATTAGTTGTGACAGAGTGCTGAGCCCAGCAAAAACCTCCTTTTACTACAAATATGGCATGTTATCAGTGCATCTCCCTGTATAAAGGAATGTTGAAATGCCCAGTAATGTATTTGTTTATTAGAATAATCCTGAATTTCACCAAATGCAACTAAAATGCTCCTTTTTAATCCGCGGAGGTGGTGGTGACGCATGTATGTTGTGTTCGTCACACTGTAGCTTCCATATCTGAAACCATCCTCACAATCAAGCATCAGAAGCTTCCTATCACCTGACATCACCCCAAACACAATTATTTTTGAAGGAGACTTTTCAGCTACAAGTCAAAGGATGATAAACCATCAAGGGATGGATACCAAAAGCTGTACATGCACGTGTGAATCAGGCCTAAGATGTGAGTATACAAATATTGATATAAGCTGAGATCCAAAGTGAAATGCACAGTGTGTCACAGGTAAATCGGGGATTTCAGCCCACTTCTCACCATATCTCCCCACGTCACACCCAAAAGCTATCCCTGAAGGTTGGGAGATCCTCCAGAACAGTATCCCATGGGATATTAGAAGCTACCACTAGAAAGTAGAATCAGCAACATTCCCCATGTATATATGGAAGCACTTAGCACACACAAATGGGTCACTAGGTCTCAGCCATAACAAAATATGACAGATTAAGGTACTGTCAGGGATGAGTCCAAGCTCATTGAGATGTCCAACAGCTCCAGTTTGAATCAGAGTTGGAACAGCTAGATCGGAATCTGGGACAGGAACTTTCCCCAGAATCCCAAGGCACTGGGAGAGATTCCTCCCAAGGCCTTGACAAACAGATGGCCCAGGCCGAGTTGCTGTCTCCTCCCTCCACTGTCAGAACTCAAGTTTCCAAGGAAGAGGAGGACGAAGAGAGGCGTGACTTGAGAAATCCTACGGCTCATCGCAAGGCAAAGTGGGAAAAGTTAGAGACAGGGCTCAGATACTCCACCAGGATAGCCACTCTTAGAAGCCAACATAGGCGGGGCATCACTGTGAAGCAAGTTTAGCCATGAGGTTCATGGGGCAAACTGTCAGCAACTTCACTACCCTCCAGTTCATCTTCTCTATTTGGAGATCACAGATTAGTTGTTTAGGGGCCTGAGGCATTCTGAGAGCTTCCTTGAATCTGCATTTGTAGAAAGGCTGTTGTTGTTGTTCAGTCGTTCAGTCGTGTCCGACTCTTCGTGACCCCATGGACCATAACACGCCAGGCCTTCCTATCCTGCACTGTCTCCCAGAGCGTGCTCAAGTTCATATTCATTGCATATTTTAGCCTTGTGATACGTTCCATGGGGTTTTCTTGGCAAGAATACTGGAGTGGGTTGCCATTTCCTTCTCCAGTGGACCACATTTTGTCAGAACTCTCTGCCATGACCTGTCCGTCTTGGGTGGCCCTGCACGGCATAGCTTATGGCTTCACTGAGTTATGCAAGCCCCTTCGCCACAACAAGGCAGTGATCCATGAAGGGGTAGAAAGGCTAGACTTTAGCAAAATAAAATCGTAATACCCTGAAGCTTTAACGGACTCCATTTTAGCAAGCAAAGAAAACATCTGGATACCCACATACAAGGGGCATATAGGGCTATACTATCTGTTTCTGTAACTGAGAATGGGGTCAGCAACCCAATCCCTACCAGATATTATAGACTACAACTCCCAGAATCCATAACCATTGGGCATGCTATCTGGCATTGATGGGAGTTGTAGTCCAAAACATCTGGAGGGCACCCAGTGGCCTACTCCAGGCTTAGAAAGTGAGCAAGAAACATAGGCAAGGAGTGGACAATGAAATGACAGATCAGATTCTATAGCCAGTATGAAAAAAAAGGTTTCTACTGACATAATAACAGTACAAAATGGGGAGGGGGGAATCCATTATTTCAAACACCCAAACACCTGAGGCCGTCCAATGTGATACTTTAGGATTAATTTTTGGAGCATACTGAGCAAATCTAATTCACTTCATTCAAACTGAAAGTGTACGAAGTGATCTATCTCTGATTTGCCATACTTATGAACCCACCTTCCCTTGCCAGCATCTCTTTGAGAAATCATGGAGGACGGGTGAAGTGCCAGATGACTGGAGGAGGGCTAATGTTGTCCCTATCTTCAAAAAGGGTGAAAAGGAGGAACCTGGGAACTACAGACCAGTCAGTCTGACATCAGTCCCTGGGAAAATTCTGGAGCAGATGATAAAGCAATCCATCTGGAAGCACCTTGAAAACAATGCAGTGATGACTCGAAGCCAACATGGATTTGTCAAGAACAAATCCTGCCAGACAAATCTTATTTCATTTTTTGATCAAGTAATCTCCCTTGTGGACTGTGGGAATGCTGTAGACATCATATACCTCGACTTCAGCGAAGCTTTCGACAAAGTGCCCCACGATATCCTGATGAGCAAACTCGCTCAAAGTGGGCTAGATGAAACAACCATCCGGTGGATCCACAGTTGGCTATAGAATCAGACTCAAAGAGTGCTCAACAATGGGATCTTCTCAAACTGGGTAGAGGTAACAAGTGGGGTACCACAGGGCTCAGTCCTGGGCCCAGTGCTCTTCAACATTTTTATGAATGACTTGGAGGAGGAGGTGCAGGGAATGCTGATCCAATTTGCAGATGACACAAAATTGGGCAGGACAGCTAATTCTTTGGAAGACAGAAACAAAATTCAAAGTGATCTTGATAGACTGGAGCACTGGGCACAAAACAACAGAATGACATTTAATAGGGATAAATGCCAAGTTCTGCACCTAGGAAAAAGAAACCAAATGCACAGTTACAAGATGGGGGATATGTGGCTCAACATTACTTTGAGTGAGAAGGATCTTGGAATTGTTGTCGATCACAAGCTGAATATGAGCCAATAATGTGATGTGGCTGCAGAAAAGGCAAATGCCATTTTGGGCTGCATTCATAGAAGCATAGCTTCCAAATCCCAGGAAGTACTAGTTCCCCTCTACTCAGCACTGGTTAGGCCTCATCTGGAGTACTGTGTCCAGTTCTGGGCACCACACTTTAAGAAGGATGCAGACAAGCTGGAGAGGATTCAGAGGAGGGCAACAAAGATGATCAGGGGACTGGAAACAAAGCCCTATGAGGAGAGACTGAAAGAACTGGGCATGCTTAGCCTTGAGAAGAGAAGACTGAGGGGAGATATGATAGCGCTCTTCAAGTACTTGAAAGGTTGTCACAGAAAGGAAGGCCAGGATCTCTTCTTGATCATCCCGGAGTGCAGGACACGGAAGAATGGGCTCAAGTTACAGGAAGCCAGATTCCAGCTGAACATCAGGGAGAACCTCCTGACTGTTAGATAGGGGTGGACGAAAGTCACTTACCTGTCCTCGAAGGACGTTCGCGGTGGGGGGGAGGCGCTTCGCTGGTCCCCCCGCGAAGTTCAGGCCGGGGGGGGGAGGCTTCCCGCCTCGGCCCGGCCGAAATTCAGGCCGGGGGGGAGGCTTCCCGCCTCGCCCCGGCCGAAATTCAGGCCGGGGAGGAGGCTTCCCGCCTCGCCCAGCCGCGAACGCGAAAGTTAAAAAAAAAAAAAAACGCCCCCTGATAGGCTACGTGACAATTCACGTAGCCTATCACGGCTAGATCTGCAAAGTCAGCCGTGATAGGCTACGTGAATCGTCACGTAGCCTATCAGGGGGCGTTTTTTTTTTTTTCTTTCATTGGAATGGCGGCGGCGGCGGCTGGTCAAAAGACCAGCTGCCGCTCCCGCCCCGCTCGAACACCCGCCGAACCGCCGGCCGGACCCGCCGCCGGGAGGGACATTCGGCGAAGGTAAGTCCCGTCCCGGGGGGTGTGTGGAGGATTTCTCCCCGAAACTTGTTCGGGGGGCCGAACACGTTGGCGCTCGGCCCCCCTAAGTTTCGGGGAGAAATTCTCCGCCAACCCTACTGTTAGAGCAATACGACAATGGAACCAATGACCTAGGCAGGTGGTGGGCTCTTCCATACTGGAAGCATTCAAGACAAGTCTGGACAGCCCTCTGTCAGGGATGCGCTGACTTGGATTTCTGCATTGAGCAGGGGGTTGGACTCGATGGCCTTGTAGGCCCCTTCCAACCCTACCATTCTATGATTCTATCTCTTTTTTCTTTTTTTTTTAGGCTGTTTAAACCACGACAGTCTGGCAGACATACATCCAGACATACAACACATGTGTTTGGTTTCCAGACACATCAAATTGTAATCCATAAACTGGTATGGGATGTACAGCTAAGCAAATCTAGAAGCCCTTTTCAATCCCAGATCTCTAAGGGCTGATAGTGGTTACTCTGAATTCCACATATGCTCAGAGCAGCATCCCCCAACATAGTGTCCAGGAGGAGGGATGTGCTGGGAGTTCTAGTCCAACAAATCTGATGGGCACCAGGTTGGGGAAGGCTGGTTTAGAAGGAGGCTTTGTGTTGTTTTCAGGTCCACGCGCTAGAAGACTTGGGGTGAATAGACTGGGGTTTAATGTGGCCAGGGAGTTCTAGGCCTGAGGGTCTATTGTGCACCCAAATTAGTCACCAAATCACCCAGGAAAGAAAAAGAAATTGAACCAAAAAAGAAAAGGCCCCAAGATGTATTCCTTAATTTTTGAACATTCTTCTCCTGTGTCCTTTGCCCCAGTCAATCTCCTTTCCCTTCCCTCTGTTCTCTGCCTTTCTGTCAAAATGTAGATTATAAACTAATCAGGGCCAGGAGGAACCTGTTAGTCTCCATGTAAGATGCCATGTACATTTCTGGAATGAATGAATGAATGATGGTGACAACAACACTGGACCGGGATAGATATTGTATAAAAAATGAATAGGGGAGAGTGAGCATTAGCAAAACAGAGGAAGGAGAGAGAAGGAACACTTAATACACTGATATCAACATGACAGTCTTCTAGTTAGTTTAGTTTATTAAGGGCACAATCCTATGCATGTTTAGACAGGAAAAAAAGCCTGCAACTCCCAGCATGCCCCATCCAGCCATGTTGGCCAGAGAATCCTGGGAGCTGTGGGCTGTTTTTCTGTCTAAATATACATAGCATTGTCCCTTAAATGTAAAAATCACTTCACACAACAAAAAGGAGTCCCAAAGCGATTGACAAAAAAGGATAGAATACAATATATAATAACAGTCATTCAATCATACAAAATTAATTAAAAAAAAGCCAATCCCAAAGAACACCTGAAGCCATCCCCCGTCCAACAAAGGACTAAACAACAGAAATAACCACCAGGGCCAAACCATTAAAACAATCCAAATGCTCTGGAGAGGAGAAGTGTCTTCACCCAGTGCCAAAGGATGACACAGTCGGCACCCCGGAGAGTGCATTTCACAGTCAGGGAGCTGTCACAGAAAAGGCCCATTCTCTTGTGGACACCTTCCAAACATCTGCCGGAGCGGGCACAGAAAAAAGGGCCTCAGATGTCAATCCCAGGATCCATGCAGATTCATATGGGAAAATGTGGTTCTTGAGTTGCTGGAGTCCCAAGTCATCCAGGGCTTTATATGTCAAGATCAGCATTTTGCACTTCTATGAGTGTTAGATCTCAGCAGGTTCAATAATAATGTGCATGGGAGGGGGGGGGGAGCTCAGAGCTTTCTATTGTTGCAGAAGGCCTTTCTTCCTAGCAACATTTTTATCAAGGACCAGAACCACAAACGCTCATCTTCAGAGGTCCCTGACACCTTATCCTCTGAAGAAGAGGCTCCAGAGATAACAGTTCAGGGAGAGGATTTGGTTACAGAAAGGCATCTTGAGGCTTCCACCTCCCCAGGACCCAGTTCCTCAGAAAGATACTGGGGGTTCAGTCCCTCTGCATCCATCGTTGGACTCTGATCATGAGGACATTAATATGCCACAGCCACTCCCACATTGTTACAGCTTGAGGCTGCTAAAACAGATCAGCCCCATTTAAGATGCAAAGCCCCAGTCCCTGGGGAAGCAGGGCCAACCAGCCTAAATTAAGGCACACTCTTATTTAAGGCTTAGTCTTGATCTGCTCCTTGTTAGAGCAACATACAGACAACTTTGTCTGGTTTCCAGCCCCAACACCACTCAGAGCTTTCCATGTTGCTGATCTCTTCCCACCTTTAATCCCTGTGAAACCTGACCTACTCAGGCCCCTGCTAAAGATCTGACCCCCGGTAGAACCCTGCAACCCAAAGGACAGCAGTGCTCAGGGATGTGAAGCCCTCATCACAACTGAGGCAGCACAGGGCAATGACAGAACCCACAGCTTGAATCAGTACAACTTCCATCTTTGCATTCTTTATGAAGGTCTATAGTCCAGACTCCTGAAACAGCTATTCTAACCGGCCTTCAGAACTGCAGGGGAATATGACCCCCTGTTGAACACTGGGCACTGGGCATTTGACAGAGTTGCAGTGATGCGTTCATCAGTATCTTGGCTCATACCTGGAAAATCTGTATTGCAAATGAAACTGGGATGAGCAGCTTGCATCCGGACCTCATGGCACTGTCCAGTAAAAACTAGACTAAAAAATATCCACATAACACAGTATCAGCTTCATTGAATTGCCGACACCAAATAAGCAAAACCATACTGGGCAAGTTTATTGCAAATCTTAGGTGATTGTGCAGTGATCTTCTCTGCCTATAAAATTTTCCTTCCCTTAGGGGCAGGGGGAGCAACTGTTAGGTGGTGATAGTATGCGTGCATTTTGCCTCATTGCACAGCTGATGGGACTGATGATGTTTCCACGAAGAAGTCCCTTCTTGCTCACATTTGTTTATACCAGGGACCGGGGATTTTTTCTCTCCATTATGAGACACATTCCCTTGGGGATCGTCTGTCAGGAGGCAGCATGCTGGTGGTGAGCAAGGCGGGTGGGGCTAGAGCTAAAAGCGAGCACAGCCATTCCCATCTATCTATCTCACCCCCTTTTCTCTCTCAGTCTCCCTTTCTGACACACCACTCTCCCTCCCTCCCTGTTTCCCACTCCCCACCCATAAGCTGCCAGAGGAAGGACATTTCTCTCTCACCAGAGGTCTGAACTGATCACTTGAAGAGGGGGTTTGCAATTAGTCTGAGGATGGCAGATTGTCCACCCCGATCTATACACTGAGTTCCACAAGAATTTTGTGCCTGTACTACTTTAATGGCAGATTCCTATGCATGTTTAGACAGAAAAAAGACTGACTGCTTCAACATTACTGGGCGTTGTAGGCATGCTGGGAGTTGAAGGACATTTTTCTGTATAAACATGCATAGGATTGCACCTTAAGAGAATAATAAATCCTGAGGCCCTGATCTATAGAATCTTATATGCAACACAAGGCTGCAATGATTATTTATATATTTATTTATTATAGTCTACTTTTCTGTTAGTACGCACGCAGAGAGATTGCTTACAAAGAATCAAAAGCAGCAACAAAATCCAACAGAAAAAGAACAATGAACCACACCATTCTAAAAATAGTATGCTGTACGCAGATTTCATCAGAACTAGGGGCCAGGCTACACGTTCTGCAAACATGGTAGGTGTAGCTGAGCTTGATATTTTTCTTTACTTCAGTCTAACTGCACATGGTCCCAGTTTGGATCAGGATCAGCATGCTTCAAGTGAGAAGGATTAAACCTCCCCCCACTGATTTTCCTGAAATTGGGGGGGGGGGGAGAAAGGGGTTAAAAAAAGAAAAAAGTTTCCATTGGACTCAATGGGGCTTCCCCCCTTTTTAACCCCCCAATTGGTAGAATTGGAGTGGGGGGATGGGTGAGAATCCTTCCCTCCCAAATGGGTTGAATCCTTCCCTCCCAATGTGTGCTATTCCCAATAAGAATATATATGAAAAACATATGAAAAATATCAGGCTCATTAGCTATCTGAGTAACAAAATGTGTAGTTTGACCCTTAGAGTAGACCCATTGAAATCAATGGGACTTAAGTTGCTCATGACTAACTTAAATCCCATTAATTTCTGCGGGATTACTTTAACTATGACTAAAATCTGGATCCGACCCAGTAATATTTGGAACAGCAAACAATGTAAAAGCAAGGTACAGCAGGTTAGCAGATTAAAACCATGCGTTAAAGGCATATTGATTTTTTGTTGACGACTTTAATGAACATCTTAAAATCAAAAGAGAAAGGATGTGGTGGTTTTCCATGGGAAGGACATTCTCAGCATCACTACAGAAAAGGCCCTGCCTCGTGTACACAGCTGTCTGATCTCACGTAAGGGCAGGACCAAGAGCAGGGTCTCTCACACTGATGTTAACTGCCAGGAAGGCTCATGTTGGACTCTGTGGTCTTATAGGCCCCTTCCAACCCTACTATTCTATGATTCTATGTGCAGGATTTCCCCATAACTGTTGGCAGTGTCAGCTCTGACAGCTCTGATGGCAAGGAACCATCGTGGTTCCAGCATCATGGTTCTGCCAGTGGGAGAAATGGGTCTTTCACATCCTCTCTGCCCCACTGCAGCCCTCTGGAGGACATTCAAGGGGAGCTCGGGGGGGTTGCAGGGGGGCGGAGAGGATGCGGAAGTCCCGTTGGGGCTCTTCGCACATGACTAACAAGTTCAATTGATTTCAATGGGTCTACTCTAAGCATGACAAACTCTGGAGCCAACCACAGGCCGGTTTGTACTGGAATTGCTAAAGCGTCCCTAAGTCAGAGGATCCTAAGATAAGGTCCGATCAGATCAAGGGTCCATGTAGCCCAGCATTCAGCTTTAATTTAAACATGTTGAGCCTTTGCCAGCTTCATCAGAAGATGATGCTGCATGTTTATTTTTCCAAGATATGGTCCTAATGAATTCAGACACAGTGTAAATGATGGAATTTTCACAGCATTTAGTAGATCCTGCCCTTCGTTCTAAAGGTACATATTGAGCAAAATGCACTAATTGCTTGGTTTTGGAACTCCTAACCGGGTTTCAATGAAGTGCTCCTTCAGGGCCAGAGTGATGGAGGTGCGGGGTGGGGAGGCAGAGTCAGACATTTTTATCATTCTTTCTATACTTCTTTTCAGGCCGGGTTTGGAGGTAGATATCTTGAAAGGCATTTAAGATGAGCGTTCGAGCCACGGGGCTTTTCAGCTTTTCATTCATGCGGCTTCCTTTTCATTTAATACTTTTTTCTGCTCGGCCTCCAGGCGCTCAAAGACGTGTGAAAGCTAAGTAGCTGCTGCTGGTGGAAGCTGAGAAATGCCACAACCCAAATGTGTGCCTTGAACGGCCTTGGGGAGCCTCTCTTCTAAGTAATTTATTTATTCTTTCCTCAGTTGACTTTCAAGACCTAGCAGCTTCAGAATCCAGCACCGAGCTCTTCCTAGGTGGAAACCATGTAGAGGCCTGGCATTATTGTGCCCCACTTGCCTGATGACAAGACCTATTCCATCCCCCCCCCCCCGCCGCCCCGATTGAATTGAGGAAGAGTTCAGAGGTGGCAAAAGAAAAGGGAAAACATTCTGAAACGCTCTTATTTTTACAGGTGGAAACCTGGAGTGTTTGTCCTCTTCCTTGTTTTTCTGTGCTGACCCAGAAGGCAAAGCTTGAAGAGTCAGGTAGTAAAACATGAGGAAAAGGCTGAAGGCTTGTCTAATTGGGCAGGGGGAGAACATGAAGGGAGTATACATTGACAGTTTTCATAAATTTATAGAGTTGGATCCAGGATCTACCTTCAGTGAGAGGAAGAGATCTTCCTGGAGAAGTAGAGCTCCACTCATGGAAGGTCCTTACATCCAGTTTGGGGGATACCCCTCTTATATATTGCGGGGGATTAGTGGCTTGTGTATTTTGTCCTACAAGTTCTTTATTAATCCCCACAGCTTTGTTTTACTATAAATTAAATACAAGTTTCTTTTCATTTCAAATACTGTTTTTCAGTATTGGAGTGTATACTAATATTTTGTCACAATAAGTGTACTCATGCCTAGCAGTGCTTTGAACCATGTGATGGGACATTAAAGGCGCAATCCTATGCATGTTTAGACAGAAAAAAGTCCTACAACTCCCAGCATTTCCCAGCTAGGCATGCTGCCTAGGGAATGCTGGGAGTTGTAGGGCTTTTTTCTGTCTAAACATGCATAGGATTGCATCCTAAGACAACAAACCACAGAATACTTGCTTAACACTAACACTTACTTCTGAATAAACATGCACATGACCAAGCTCTGATTTTTATTTATTTATTACTTTTAGCTTACCCCTTCTTGTTTCCACATTTCTCCCCCGCCCCCTTTTAGTCGTCTTATTTGTTTTCTAGCAAAGGTGATATCATGAATTGCCTTTACATATCATTCATTTTATGGATACCCTTCCCTGAATACATATTTGTCCTGGCATCATTTTGCTTTCTGTGCATGTCTGCATGCATTCCTTAATTGTGTTCCAGTATTATCAATTTCATGTATCCCTTCGCATATGTCAGGAATTCAGGCATACAGACTCCTGTTTTTCTCATTATATTTTATATTTTACTTTGTGTTTATTAGGGATACAATCCTATGCATGTTTAGTCAGAAAACAAAGTCCTACACCCCCCAGCATTCCCCAGCCAGCTGGGATATTTAGGACTTTTTTCTGTCTAAACACATATGCAATTGCACCCTAAATCACCAAATAGTTTAGGAAATGTCAGTGAGGCTTCGAATCCACTCTAGGTATCACTCAGAACCCTAAAAGAGCTACCCAAGGTGCTGAAGAGAACCCCTGCCCACAGTTCAGAACCTTGGTTAGCTCTTTTAGAGTTCTGGCTGGTCCTGACTGAAACCCAGAGCAGATTTACAGCCCCACTGACATAGGAGCCACCAGCCCCCACTACGAAATGTTATCCGTTACAACTCTTAAGGTTCATGGGCTCTGCTTCCTGTGGGTTCACCCTGGTCACTTTCTGCTCAGCCTTCCTACTTTTCCCATGGCCATTGTGATATGGCTGAGTGAAAATCTCACCCTCCGTCCTCAGCCAGTCTCTTCCCTCTCCTTTCTTTAGCTATTTTTTTCCAGAGGGGAGGTTGCAGGAGAAGCAAACGAAGCAGGCTTTCCACTCAGTCAACCATTTCCTGAGTGGTGTAGCTAGGACTAGACCCTGGGGCCCAAATCCAGGCCCTGCAGCTCAGGGCCACCCCCAAATGACCACCCATCGAACAACAGGTGATGGGGTAAGTGGCAAACAGGCCCCAAACAGCATCAGCACTTGGGCCAGCATGGCCATGCTGGGACCTGCTGGGACCAGTGCCGGTTGCTACAGCATCCTTTCTTTCTTCTCATGTTTAAAAACATTGTATACTCAAGGGCTGGCCAGGGATGTACATGGTTACTGAATGCTTTTTAAAAATCATAATTACATTTTTAATATCTCTTTTCTCTTCTACAACAAAATTGTGTTTATTCCAAAGTCAATGTGCTTAGGATCAGGGCAGCAGAAGCAAATGCCATTTTAGTTCTGCAATCATGATGGCGCTAAAAAGGAAAACTGCACATGTTCAGAGTAATTCTTTTTTTCTTTTCTTTTAATCGGAGTAGCTTAACTTTTTTACAACATTGTTTGTTTGGAATGTCATATCAGGAATGTATATCAGGAATGCATATGAGGAATGTAGAAGCAGTTTTTAAGGAAGGGCAAGAATGGAGGGATAAGAATATTACTTGTGAGTAGGGATGTCAGAGGAATCCACAATGGAACCAAATGAGTTCGGATTTTCACAAATCCGACCTGCAGATTCCGCAGTGGACCAGCTTTCCCCCTGTCGGGCAGATTCCACAGACTGTGGACCATTTTACTAACCTTCAGGAATTTTGTGCAAATTTCACTGTAGAAAAATACACATAAAAAAATTTAAAACCTGGCTGAATATGTGAATTTCCCCCATAGGCTAAGGCATGAAAATGCACATGGGGGGTGCATTTTGTGGGAATTTGTGCATTTTTGCATGTGTGAATTTGCACAGATTCGGAAACTTTAAAAAAATCTAGTTCCATCGATGGGTGGACGACAGAATGAAGGTGCCTGACCACTGAAACACAGATATAATGGATTTTACACAATCTGTACATCCCTGCTTGTGAACTTCATAGAATCATAGAATAGTAGGGTTGGAAGGGGCCTACAAGGCCATCGACTTCACAACTGAAATACGCATGGCCACCTAAAGGGGCCCATAAGACCATTAAGTCCAGGATCTAAAAGTAATTACTGCCTTTCTTACTGAGCAGAATCCATTTTCCCAACTCAGGGTCAGCATCATTGGGCACCTGCTGAGGCCTACATCATAGCAGAGGGCCCACAGGCAGCCCCTAGAGCCCTGTTTCTGTTCCTTCTCATCCTTGCTATCACTGCCTGATCACTTGCCATGCCTGAGGGGTGGAACACTGACAAGAGTGAGGAGAACAAGGAGACATCTCTCTTTGCTTGACCCTCTTCCTCTAGGTTTTAGTAAAAACTGGGCACTGGGGGAGAAAGGGGGCAAGCGAATGGACAGTTGCGACAGTGACAAGGAGGAAAGAGATCCATTCAAGGAGAGGGGCCCACTGAGGACATCTTGCCCAAGGGTCCTCCAAACCTGGAAGCAGCACTCCTCTTTATTATTACATTTATATCCCGCCTTTTTCCCTCCTCAAGGAACCCAAGGCAGTGTACATAATCCTCCCCATCTCCATTTTATCCTCACAACAACAACCCTGTGAGGTAGGTTGGGTTGAGAGTCTGTGATTGGCCCAAAGCCACCCTGAGCTTCATGGCTCAATGGGGACTAGAACCTGGATCTCCCAACTCCCCGTCCGACACTCTAGCCACTACACCACAGGCTGTCCGCAGCCCTCTGCTGTGTTGCCCCTCCTCCCATGTAGATATCCCACATGGGTCAGGAGAATTCAGAGGAGGATTCAGAGCAAGAAGACGACGGAGCTCCTCATCTAACAAAGGTGTCTGTTTGAATGCTGCCGATGGCTGGGGCAAGAGAAAGGATGATAAGCTTCTTGCTCCCCCTGGCCAGCAGAGGCAGTGGTGACGATGGCAGCAACCAACTGACCCCAGCAACCGCAACAGCAGCATTGGCTGGTTTCTGAGCAGGGAGATTGGAGCCAAGAAGGTTTTTTGGAGTCCAGGCATCTTCTCTCTTCCTCTTGACACCCTGCACTCCATTTCCTAGTGGGATGAGGTAGGAACAGGGGCGCCTCCCTTCTTTAGCAAGCCTCTCCCTCCCCACCCCTTCCTCAGATGCTACGCCACGCGTGCATGGAGGTTTCCTGCTGGCAGTCTCCCTACCAGTCAGCAAAACTCCCATCAGTGGAGAACTTACGGGATGACTACAGGTATTGATCTCATGGAACAAATGGATCAGGCCTATATTGTAAACTTCCCCATGTTATTTAAAATGTATCACAGTACGAAATCATGAGCAATATTTTCTTTTAACTTGGTATGCAGCATCCTTTTCGCCCTTTTTCTCCCCAAGGTTCAGAGCCGTTCAGGTCTCTCATCATGAAGCTCAAATAGTTCAGTGAAGATCTCTAATGGGCAAAAATACCCTGAAGGAGTTCATTAGTTTTGTATAAGGTTAAGGCTTTGTCGGTGTTGGCTTACTGTTAATAGTATATACTATTATACTATACTGCATGTTATCTACAGGCTCCAATATGCTTTGTCCCTGCCCAGTTCCATCCACTTTCAAGCTCAGAATCACTCTTATTTTTACATTTTCCTGCAAATTAATAGAGCACTGAGCCTGTAACCCAGACTTCAGTGCAGCCACCTACAGTTTCATAAGGGCAGACTCTGGTAAGATCAGCCAGTAAGATATGAAGTTCCTCCTGTGCTTTCCTACTGAAAAGTCAAACACGTATTCTCACATTTAGTTTGTGATCATTGTTTTATCTGAAAGCCACACTGAGGTAAAAATAATCCCCATGAAGTCTTAATCCAAAGGGTTCTTTATGGAAGTGACTTTCTTGTCCTTAGGACTCAGATGCCCTTCACACGCACACCCAGCAGCATATAGCCTGATACAGGCCACAATCCTTTATTTGCTGATTTAGGAATAAGTCCCATTGAACCCAATGGGGTTGATTTCTGAGTAGATGTGTATATGATTTCACTGTCCGTGTGTGTAAGCTTACCCTGTGGGGGTGCCTGAGTACGTAATGCAACCCATGAAAGCAACATAGGAAGCTGCCTTATACTGAGTCAGACCCTGGGTCCATCTAGCCCAGTATTGTCAGTACTGACTGGCAGTGGCTCTCGAGGGTTTCAGGCAGGATTCTTTCCTCGCCCTACCTCCAGAAGCCGGGGACCAAACCTGGGACCTTCTGATAGAAAGCATATGCTGTATCACATTGAGCTATGGCCCCTCTCCTCAAAGGAAGTGGAGTCCTTCTTCTCATGGAAGGTCCCTTCCTCTCAGGGAAGGTCTCTTCCTCTCACAGAATGCAGATCCTGGATCCAACCCTGTTACCTGATCTGTGATAGCTGTTCCACATAACCAAGCTACCATGATAGTTGCAGTTTCCAAATTAAAGACATAAACCTGTGGACAAGGAAAGCTGTAAAAGACACAGTTCTATGCCCAACAAAATAAACTACTTTCTTATGCTCCCAACGGCATAAATCCAGTCCATCAAAAGACTGAAAATCAATTTGGAGTACAATATTATACGGGCAAAAGTGATGTCCTTGTTGGGGTGATATAAAGGAGGCAAGCTCATGATTTACAAGAATTTTGCAGGCAGTTGAACTCTTCAAAGCAAGAAGGAATGACCTTCTAAATGCTAGAGAGAGTTTAGCAAAGTAAATATTATCCTTGCTTATTCAAAACTCATAGCACGTCAGGGTCAACCATGCCAATGTAATCTGTGCACATAAAACACCCATTCATCTAGATGTCTTGGGGTTTTGTCCAGTGCTTTTAGATAAATGGACCCGTAATGCCTGACTCAGTACAACTATGTACATGTGCATAATTTGACTTGGATTGTTTTGTTTATTTGCGCTGTTATCAGTACGGATGGGTGAGAATTTTGTTTGGTTAGTTTTTTAATAAGAATGTACCCAAACTCACAAATTTCTTCATAAATGGGATGGGAAAAAACCTTGAGATGTTAAAAATGTCGATGTGGGAGAAAGTGACATTGATGGAACTGTCCATCTCTAGTTGCCAGTTAGGGGTAGTGGAAGGCTTGTGG
Organism: Heloderma suspectum; assembly: GCF_057233095.1. Lineage (NCBI taxonomy): Eukaryota > Metazoa > Chordata > Lepidosauria > Squamata > Helodermatidae > Heloderma > Heloderma suspectum. The sequence continues at coordinate 326,036,713 of NC_139459.1, read as the reverse complement.
TCTTCCCATAAGCATCTCAGTAGCTACTGTGGGAAGCCATATGTTGGATTAGTTGGTCCTTTGGCTTGATCCTGTGCACTTCCAGACAGAGGTTACCCAGCAGTACTGATGAGAAGGCATTGTGTCCATCTTTTCTTTATGAGCAAATTATCTGTGGTAAGAGAAAAGATGGAAGAAGCTGTGGGAAAACACAGGAGCAGGGATGGATGGACACATCTCTGTCTGGGGTGCAGGGGAGCTTGACAAGCTCACACACACATACACACACTGCTTGCACGGCCTGGACCCACTTGGCGAGCCTCCCTGCTTGCCCGCCTGCCCACCAAGCCACGCAAGCCACCCCTCCTCTCTGTGCCAAGGACTGAGGCAGTCAACCCTTGTGGTTAATGTGCACAAGAGTCCTTGGCGCGGCACCCCCCCCTCCCAAGGGCTCTAGCCCTGTCCTCCTCCCGAGGAGGCCAGGGCGAGAGTGCCGGGGTGCCGCCATGGCCCTTCCTGCCTGCACTGCTTGCCAAAAGCTTCTTTGACAGCCAGCAGAGGCAGGACAGGGCCTGGGCCAGCACCCCGGCCGCTATCCATCTCCTGCTTGTGAGCAGGAGATGGCTAGTAGTTGGAGCATGCACCGTGCCTCCTCCCCTCCTGCCCAGTTGGCTGTCAATGAAGCTTCCTGGAAAGCTGACCAGGCAGGAGGAGGGGGAGGAGGCACCACGCATGCCCCTGCCACTTTACCATTGGGGTGCAAGGGGTGACAAGTCCGGGCAGTTCCAGGTCCATCGGCCAGGTCTGTCAGCGCCCTTGAGCTTGGCAAGCAGGGGCCAGGGGGCCGGGTGCAGGGGATTTTGCCAGCCTCCCAGACTCAATTGGGCACTCACAACATCCCTACACAGGAGAGCTGAGTTGAAGACAATGACACCTGGACCCCATGAAATTCCATGGATGAGGCAAGGAGATGGTTTCATAAAAGCCTTGTCTGGAAGCACCTGTTGTTATGATCTTAGCATGAATCCACAACTAGGATTTGGAACAGAAATGCCAATGTAGTCCAGCAGTGCCAGCTCCAGGTTTTGTAAGGGCCCTTAGACAAGATACCCTCTGTGGCACCCCTCTCCCTCCCCGCTCACCCACCCAACCCACCAGTGGAGGCTGGTGGCTCCAATTTCAGTGGGACGGTAGATCCGCTCCAGGTTTCAGTCAGAACCAGTCAGAGCTATAAAGAGCTATCCAAGTTGCTGAAGTTCCTTTAGAGTTCTGACTGAAATTCAGAGCAGATTCACCATCCCCTGACATCGGAGCCATCAGGCTCCACTGCACCCCACACACCCTCTCACTCCCCAACTCTGGGTCCAATTCCACAGCTGGCTAGGGGGGAATGGCAAGTAAATGAGCAGTCCGCCACAACTGCTGCTCATTCTTCTTGCTCCCGTCAGTCCCCACAGGGTGGCCACTTATGAATCACCAAAAATGAGGAAATGCCTCAAAATGGGCGTCAGTGCACACAAAAAATGCATATGCTAACGTATATGTATAGATGCAAATGTAGAAATAATCATTATAATTTAAACAGAAATACTATACATCTCACTATAGTGTGAAAGACTGTGACCAGATGGCCTATGTGCTGACCAGCTGCTGTTGACAGGCAACTTCAAGGCCCAGCTCTTCCTTCTGAGGGTTCTTTATGTTTAAAGAGGATTTGGACCGGAAAACCCCTTCACATAGAGGATGCCTTGAAAATACAGGGCAGTCCTCTGGCAGCCCTTCCAATACAAGACCGAAAGAGAGGGCAGGTGGGCAGATGGCACTGGCAAGAGAAGCAGCAAGAGGACTTGGGGCATGGGGGGGGAGCTTTGGTGATCAGCTGCAAGTACCTGCTGAGACCTGGGCCTCAGAAAGATGCCCCAGCAATGCCTGCCTCTCATGCTGGCCCTGTATCCCAGTCTGGCTGCCAGACTTCATTAAGGCCTATACAATATGCACAATTTATATATAGCCTGAGCTTATTCTTTCTTTAAGATTTAGAGAAGCAAGCAAGTTTAGTTTTCTAGGTTTCGTGGTTGTTTGATCTCACTACAGTAAGCAGCTCCATTTTTTTTCCTTTTCATGTTTTATCCTGAAGCAACAGAGCATTACATTAATTGACTTGTCTTATTAATTCAATAAGCTGCTTCCAAGATGAAATGCTTAGCTATGCCTGCTTGTTTTTGGCACTTTTGGGGGTTGTTGGAGGAAAGGCTTGAAGGCTTGAATTGCTCTGATGTTTTCCACAGTTCACTGAATAATTTTATGCGCTGCTGAAGACTCGCCACATTTGGAATTACTACAAACTGCAACTTTTTCCATCATATTATAATTTAATTCACACTTTATAGCATGATAAGGAAACATTTAGCACTGTACATAAATGTGGAAGGATATTTCAAATGCCAGGAAGATGTGGCCAAGTGTTCGGAAATGTCACCATTTTCCAGAACTTAGAATCTGGATAGAAAAGGTTACTTATAAAGCAGAAAATGTCCTCCTTTAAAAAAAAAAAAGGTGTGGGAGTCCCCATCCAAGTGAATTATTTGTAATAAAATTAGAAATGAAAACTGGAGCTATAGTTATTTGGCAAGGTGAGGGGGATACATGCCACAATGCAACAGAAGGACATGCAGGCACACATGGATGTCATGTATCGTGCACATGTCCCAATTCTGAAAGGGCTAGTCCAGAAGCCAAGGCTGTGTCAGAGCCCTCTCATCAGATGAGGGGACCGGGAAAAGCCATCAGTTCAGTATGCCCCTGCCTTCCTGCCCTCATCTGATGAATATGTGATTGGCACTACGGCAAAGATTCTTACTCGGATTCTACTTGTGCAGCCCCAACTTCTTAACTGGGATTTTGAGCTAGGGTAAACACAGAGGAAGAGCCATAGAGGACTGGGATCCCATGCAGGCTGGATTAGACCCACAGACCTGAGGTTCTGCACCCCTGTTTTGAAACAATTCAAAGCAGGCCAGCATCAAGGGTAGGCATGGCTGGGCACTTGCCAAGGGCCCACACCCAACTGGGTCCCACTGGCAAGAGCCCCCTGGAACTGCTCCTCCTCTTCACCATTGCAACTTATTGTTTGTTTGTTTGTTTGTTTATTCATTTCATTTCTATACCGCCCAATAGCCGAAGCTCTCTGGGCAGTTCACAAAAATTAAAACCAAACAGCACACAATAAAACAATTTAAAATATATAGAACATTAAAACCACAATATAACAATACAACCACAATAAAACCTAGCAGCAGTGCAGGAGTTTAAAATACAGATTTAAAACAGCAAAGATAAAAGTCTAGAAAGCTAAAATGCTAAAATTCCTGGGAAAATAAAAAGGTAATCACCTGGCGCCAAAAGGAATACAATGTAAGTGCCAGGCGAACCTCACTAGGGAGCTCATTCCAGAGCCGGACTGCCACAGCAGAAAAAGTCCTCCTTCTAGTAGCCACCCACCTCACTTCCTTTGGCAGGGGCTCACGGAAAAGGGCCGCTGAGGATGATCTTAAGGTCAGGGCAGGCACATATGGGAGGAGGCGATCCTTCAGGTAACCTGGCCCCAAGCTGTTAAGGGCTTTAAATGTTAATACCAGCACTTTGAATCGGGCCTGGAAATGGACTAGCAGCCAGTGCAGCTGAAAAAGTACTGGTGTAATATGAGCTCACTGGCCAGTCCCTGTTAACAATCTTGCCGCCCTATTTTGGACTAGCTGAAGTTTCCGGACCATTTTCAAAGGCAGCCCCACATATAACGCATTGCAGTAATCCAGACAAGAAGTTATCAGAGCATGGATAACTGTAGCTAGGCTATCTCTGTCCAGATAAGGGCGTAGTTGGTATACCAGCCTGATAAAAAGTGCTCCGTGCCACTGAGTTCACCTGTGCCTCAAGTGACAGTTCTGGATCCAAGAGCACCCCCAAACTATGAACGTGATCCTTTAGGGGGAGTGCAACCCCCTCCAGAACAGGTTGAATATCACCTAGCCGGGCAGATGAACCACCCACTAACAGTACCTCCGTCTTGTCTGGATTAAGTTTCAGTTTATTGGCCCTCATCCAGTCCATTACTGTGCCCAGACCCTGATTCAGAACAGCCACTGCCTCACCTGGGTTTGATGAGAAAGAGAGGTAGAGCTGGGTGTCATCCGCATATTGATGGCACCTCAGCCCACGCCTCGGGATAACCTCCCCCAGCGGTTTCATGTAGATGTTAAACAGCATGGGGGATACAACAGAGCCCTGTGGAACCCCATGGCACAATTGCCATGGCACAGAGCAATAATCCCCCAGCACCACCTTCTGGAATCGGCCATCCAAGTAGGAGCGGAACCACTGCAGTGCAGTGTCTCCAACTCCCAGCCCAGACAACCTTTCCAGAAGGATACCATGGTCGATGAAACTGGCTTGTTCACCTGCCTTTCACTCTGGCCCAGACAATGGTGGTGGTGAGAACAAGGAGCAGCAGGTGCCACGGCCTACTTGCTCCCTGGCTGTCTGCCTGCCAAGCAAGGAAGTGGTCACAATGATGGGAAAGAAGATGAGGAGCAATAGCAGCTGGTGACAATGGTGGTGAGAAGGCAGATTCACTGAGGGAGGGGGCCTACTGAGGGTGTCTTGCCTGAGGGCCCTCAAAGACCTGGGTTCAGCACTGCTCAACAGAATACAGTTATGATAGTTGTCACGTTTCCCTTTGCCCCTGCTGTAAAACTTCAAAAGCCAAATCAAAACACAGACAAGAGACTTCAATTCCATGGCTTTTAATCCACTTAATTCAATGGGTCATTCAGATGCTAATTGTCAGTGACCCACAGTCTACAAAGGAAATACCTTCAGGGAGTTCAAACGAAAACTACGAAAGTTGCCCACCATCTGAGGAACAGGCGAGCTTGCTGTCCTAACTTAAGGGGTGAGGGGGTGGATCTGTCTCTATCTTGTGAGGACTCTAAGCATAGCTGTTCCCTCCAGGCCAATCAGGCAGATCGCCTAAGCTCTGCCCCTGCCATTTGTCTCTTGTCTCTGCATCTCCATCTAGCGTCTAAGAATTCAGGCTCTGCCATCCCCCGCTTCTCCCTGTTCACTATCTCTCACAGGGATGGGAGAAGAGGGGCCCTCTCCATCCAGCTGTGCCTTTGAAGCTTGAGGGGTAGGCCTATCCATCTCCATCCAGGCCTGGGAAATTTCCTCCCCCACATTTTGTGGTTCCTCTTCAGACTCTGAGCTACTCTGCCAATCGCTGCGCTCAGGGGAAACCCTGACAATAGTGATATTTGAAATGGCTTGAAAATAATATCCTATTCCCACAGATGTGTAAATGAGTGCCTGGAATGTATCACTTCAGACTGATGGAATGTTTCCCCATGAAAATACTTTGCTACACAGAGAGGACTAGCATGTCAGGGTGAAGCTCGAGCTCTTCTCCCTGATGTCTGGTTTTCTGTATGAAGGATTATATAGACATGCAATTATATAGTCAGATTCACATGACTATCTAATCCTCCCTATGAAGTGGTGCAGCCTGAAGTGGTACAGCCTACACATTCAAATTTGCCACCTCACCTCCAGTTTGTGACAGCTACTCCTGCTACAACTTTTATCAGCACAGTCACTTCCTGCATGTCTTCGTTATATGTCCCCAACCTCTTTATGTTTTAAAATTGTCATACTTCCCAATGCTCAATGAACTATTTAAACAGGGAAGGAACATCTGGTGAGCTGAAACAGTGGAGACTCCATGGACTGATAAAGTTGTATTTTTTTTCCCTCTGTAAATGAAAATGCCATATAAATTAAATCTACCCATCACTTGGGAAGACACAGGGCAGGCAGCAGGTGCGACAAGGCCATCTGATTGCCAAGGTCAAATTTTATGTGGGAATGTTCCATGAGGAAATCTGACTCACTTAAAAGTAGCAGTGATCATGGGAGAGGAATAGTCGCCTGAGCATCTGAGGGCTACTTTTCAGGTGATACCTTGCATTTGAGCATGGGTTCCCAAGTACAAAACACCCACCAGCCACATCTGTTATCTGGTGTTTCAGATATATCACTGGTTACTTCAAGGGTGGGCAACTTGTGGCCCTGTAGATGTTTGGGCCTACACCTCCCATCAGCCCTAGCCAGTAAAGCCAACTGTGAAGGATGATGGGAGTTGTAGGCCAAAATATCTAGAGGGCCCAAGTTGCCCACCCCATATCTATTGCCTCAAAGGCTCAAATTCTCTCTGTTTTTTCTTCTTCTCAGCACCCAGCATCCTAAAGCCGTTGCTGGTGCCCACAAGCATGGGAGGGCCCACCGCCGATGTTTTCCGTAGGCCTCCTGTGCCATATGACTGGGTTTAGGAGCCACTCACCATTTAAATTGCCCTTAGTGCCTCAGGGCCATGCTACATATGCACTGAGGAAAATTTAAATGGCCTGCAGTTCCCTCCTACCCAGTGCAGATCACAGCACTGTTGATGCCTGCTGCTACTGCCACCAGGTAAGACTGGGGGACCAAGGAGCGGGGAGCTGACAATGTCATAGGAGGAGACCCACTAAAGGGCAATTTTGAGGTCTCCCCAGGGGTAGGCTACCTGGTACCCCCCAGAAGTTTTGGACTACACCTCCCATAAGCCCCAGCCAGCTCCGGCTGCTCTTAGAGAAGTGTGTAGAATAGACTACAGAGGGGGGGAAATGATACAATGAGCTTGGAGGTGATGGTATGGAGGAATAGTCAATAATAATTCAAAAGAGAGGGTTGGGTGAAAAGGATTAACCAGGTGCCATGGAGTGGAGGATGCAGGCCAGCTGGAAACGTTTTGTATTGTTCTTTTAAGAGAATTGTAAGAAATTATCATCTATCATATCAAATGTGAAAGTAAAACTAGCTAAGGCTCCCTCAGTGCTTGGCAGCCCTGACCTGAGTGTGTTTCATTGAGGCCTTTTATGTTTTGGCCATCTTAATAAGTGCTGATGCTAATAGAAGACCTGGAGATTTATCTAAATGCATACGCAAGGCACAGACAGTTGAAAGAACAGAGGTGACAAAGGGGGCAGGTAAAGGGGCAAGAGGGGCAGGAAAATACATTATCAAGAAGGGAAGGTTAAATATCAGCACTTGGTGTCTTTGGGCAACTTCTGGGCCCCAATAGTGCTTCCTGCTGCAGACACCTGTCCTCCCCCAGCCCCACATTTCCCAGAATTCCAATGAGTGCCAGGTGGCTTGGAGCCATCATTTGAATTCCCCCACAATGCCCTGTAGCAACAGTATGTTGGGGGCACTTCAGGGCATTATGCGAAATTTAAATGGTGGGTTCAACAGCATAGGACTCATCATAATCCTCCTGCTGCTGCCGCCCACCACCAGATAGGCCCACCAAGGCTCCTGAGGAGACAACAACATAGGAAGGTCCCACAAGAAGGCAGTATGATGAGGGCCCCCTTGGAGCCAACCCTGGAATATAGAAAGGGGTTTTAATATTATGATGAACATGAGAAAGACAGGTGGTATCTAGGTAGATCTATGACACTTCCGCACAGTCACAATAGGGGATTCTTAAAGGAACTTAATAGGTCTTCCTGTATATCCATTTCCTCTTCTTTTTTTTCTTCTCACAAGAGCTGAAGCAAAAAGGATGGCAGAGAGCTTAATCTGCAGATGATTCAGGTGTCAAAGAATATTTATCTTAAGCCAATGTTAAAGTGTGACAAGTGAACACCCTGACATGCAATTCAACTGATGGCCATTTTTGAGATAAAATAATCTGTGTATGAAGGCAGAGCTTCTGTTTGACAGTGCTTGTGGGAAAGAAATGCCATCAGACTCAACCTGCTACTTTTACTTGTACCTTACTGCAATACAGAATCTGCCCCTCTTCTGGCTTCGCTGTAAGGATCTTTCTTTGTAAGAAGCTATATATATACATACACACACACACACACACATATACACGCACGCATGCACACATAGGTAGGTAGGTAGGTAGGTGGATGGATGGATGGATGGATGGATGCGTGCTCCCTTACTTCTTCAAGGAGTAAGGAGTCCATGGGTAGTTCTACAGGCTCAATTTTCCTTTGGATAAGAAAACATTGTCTTTGTGAGGTCTATTATATAAGTGGAACCCGCAACAATTTGTTGTAGTGCTGAGGGCTCCTGTTCTGGGTTCCAACCAGCCATGTCCTTTTCCAGAATGCTCCATTCCATCCCCCATCTCCCCTCGGTTTCCATCTCCCTGCCACAATCAGTTGGCATTATGTGGCCAGTGAGCATGCTCATTGGGCCGTTCCCCACCACCACCAGCAAGGGGTTTTTTTCCTAAAGTTTTTTGTACATCTGGGATTCCCCCAAGCCTACGAGTACCTCCATCTTGTATGTGGATGATGCCACATAAGGAGCCACACTCTGAGAATAATCTTGCAATTATTAGTATATAGGAGCTACAAATATACCAGCAGAGGATAATGGAAATACACAGGCTCCTACAGCAGGTAGTAAAACTGCTGTGCTTGCATCACATTTCCTGAGGGCAAACAGTGTGGATCCATGCAGATGCCTCTAGTGCAGCTAAAGTTCAAGCCTGCAGCTCTTTCTCTCGGGCCTTCTCTGTCCCACTTCCAGATTCAAATTCTCTTATTTTCTCACAAGACAAAGGCACCTTGCAGAACACTGCTCTCGGAGCATCATGACCTCTTTCCAATAAAATGGTAAAGGGTGTGTGTGTGGGGGGGGTGAATCTCCTAACCATTAACATCCACTGAGAAGAGAACAGGAAACCATTCTTAACTATGAGCAAGCAATCAGTTTAAGAAAAGAGGCATAACAATACTTTTCCTACCCTTATATAAATGTATTCATTTTAATTCCCATTAGCCATGCCATACATAGGAGTATTGATATTTCTGCGTAAGATACTGGATATGTGTAACGTGACCCTTTGCATGTGTTTACACAGAAGACCAGTAACTGTCACTTAATAAGATTTATTTCCAAGTACGTATCCATAGAACAGAACCTTAAGTGTCTAGAATAGCAACCCCAAATCAAAGTATTTAAACATATAAGAGAAACCACTGGAAATCATCGGTGTATGTCAAATCTATATTGCAGGTTTTTTGGGGTGGGGGGTCCTTTTTGTATCTTGGTTTATGAAACATTTGAGTATATTTACTTTATTTTTGTCCAAACATTTCTAAAACTCATGAGGACTAGAACCCTTCTAATTGGGAGTAAATACCAAGGAATTTGCTGTAGTTCCTCTACACACTGTTATTTATTATTTATTAAATTTCTTAATTGCCCATCTGGCTGGTCACCCGGCCACTCTGGGCGATGTACAACAGTACAATTTAAAACAGTAAAATTACACATTAAACATTATTTAAAATACCCTAACCCACCCCAAATGCCTGCCTGAATAACCAAGTTTTCAATGTGTGGTGGAAGCTCATTAAAGAGGGGGCATGGCAGAGTTCCCTAGGGAGGGAGTTCCACAGAGTGGGGGCCACCACAGAGAAGGCCCTCTCCCTCATCCTCACCAGCCTACTGTCCTGGCTGATGGGACAGAGAGAAGGCCATCCAAGGCTGATCTTGTTGAGTGGCCTGTCTGGTGTTGCTGGAGGTGCTCCTTGAGATACGCTGGGCCGGAATGGTATAGGGTTTTAAAGGTCAAAACCAACACCTTGAATTTGGCCCAGAAAACAACTGGTAACCAGTGCAACTCCTTCAGCACCGGAGTGATGTGATCACGCCAGTGACTGCCTTTAATCAGGCGAGCTGCCACATTCTGCACCAGCTGCAGCTTCTGAACCATCTTCAAGGGTAACCCCATGTAGAGCACATTACAGTAGTCTAGACGAGAGGAGACCAGGGCATGTACTACCGATGGGAGCAGATGGCTGGGAAGGTAGGGGCGCAGCCGCCGTATTGGACAGAGCTGTCCAGCTCACAGCTGACACCTGAGCCTCCATGGACAGCTGGGAGTCCAAAATGACCCCATTCAACACCAGGTCACCATCCCCCAGCCTCCTCTTGTCTCCCACCAAAAGTACCTCGGTCTTGTCAGGGTTCAGCTTCAGCTTATTCCTCCCCATCCAGCCACTCACCGTCTCCAGACATTTGGACAGGGATTCCACAGCCAACCTTGGTGAAGATTTGAACGAGAGGTAGAGCTGTGTGTCATCCACATATTGATGTTACTCACAGTGACCTTTGCGAAGTTGTTTCCTTTGTTAAGTTGGGATAAGCTAAAGCAGAGTCAAAATAATAATGAATGTATATCATTTTTAGCTTTGGGAAATTTGGTAGGCTAGTTCCTTTTCATCCGGAAGAGCTGCTCACTCACTCTTCTTATGGCGGTGGTTGTGTGGTCTTTCCAGGAGCTTCAACTAGCACTTTTATTTATAGCACTTGTACAGGGATGGCCAGATTGTTTTTGAGCTAGGAGGATTTGAACCATCCTAACTCAGCCCCTATCCACAGATCACACCACCTCAGTTGCCTTAGGACAATATTCAAATAGAAAGAAGGGCTCATTTGAAAGGACAAAGGAAGGGGTGGGAAATATATATTTTTAAAAAATAAAGAAAACACCAGAAACTTATCTCATCCCTTAATCTTGAGATATCAGCAATAATCTATGGCCATGCTTACTTTAATAAAGCTCATGTAGACAGATTGCCTTGTCAGAGTCACTTTTTCCTTACGCTTATCTACTCCGCTTTGTGGTTTGAAAGACATCAGACAATGAAGCAATGGTGTGAACCGTGTCTCTCACAAGGCTTGCTAAGAAGCTCCAATATTATGTTGGAGAGAGTATCACTGGAGGATGAGAGAATAGCTCCCAGAGATTATAAACATTTAATATTTCATCCTACCGAAAGGTCTGCTACGGCAAGTAGTTTGTTATAGAAAAGGCATACGAGTATTTATTTATTTATTTACAGCCCTTCAGCCAAATAGATCCCAGGATGGCTCAGAACAACAAGACAATAAAATCAGTACAAATTCAAACCAAGCCTTAAATAGACACTATGGCTAGCAATTAAATGCAGTAGATTCAAACAGTTGAAATGCAGCACTTAAAAAATTTGGAGAACAAGGAAGTATTTGCCTGGCACTGAAAAGATCCCAGCATAGATGCCAGGTGAGCCTGGCAGGTGTATTGTGGGAACAGGTATTCCTTCAGGTACCCAGATGCCTTCCATAGGCAGTGTACTAATGGGACCAAACCAAGATGCCACAGAAGAATGTACAAACTTTCAAGTTCCCCAGAACTCTTCATCAGGCTGGATGGTACAAAAACCAGGGGGTGGGATGGGGATGGGGAGGTGGAAACATAAAAGTCCACAGACTAGGTCATATGTTGGGGGCCATGTGGTCTGCAGCTCACTCAGTCTGAAGATGGAGACTGCAGACTGAATGACTGAGTCACTGGTAGGTGTTGCAGGTATCAGATTACACCTAGCATTCTAGGACAAGATGCAATGGCTGACCCCCATTTCTGAAAACGTAAAGGCCAGCTTAATTCAGATCTGTCTCTTTCCTTGGGCAAAACCCACCGGCTCCTAGGTAGGAAGAGGGCAGAAGTAAAAAACACACACAACAGTATTTATATTAGTCAAGCCTGTGATTAATTTTAGGTGATGCAGTAGGATAAAAACTCAACTGAAGCCAAATTATATAGAATGGAACGGCTTGTAATGTCTGTGAATGTGCATTGATGGTGCCACACACATGCACCTTATATTTCCTCTTGTAGCTTCCAGGCCAGCACCACCTATGGTTGGGACCTCCTTGGAAATCCAGTCCCCTTCCCCCAGGAACAAGAGCCTGTTCTCCATCAGGATGGGATGCACCAATCACATAATAGTTTGTTTTTGCTTCTGCAGTCAAGACAATTGATCCAAACTGAGAGAAGATACCAGTGGAGGCCGGTGGCTCTTATTTCAGTGGGTAGGTGCTGGGTTTTAGTCAGCACCAGTCAGAACTCTAAAGGTGCTGAACCCAATTTGGAGAGAGGGTTCTGCCCTTGAATAGCTCCTTGAGAGTTTTGACTGGTTCTGACTGAAACCCAGAGTGGATTCACTGCCCCACTGAAATAGGAGCCACAAGCTTCCACTGGAAAATACTCACCAAGCAAGACTGCTTGGGGTGGTGTAGTCACAACATTCACGCGTAGTTTAATCTAGAGTAGGAGTTTTATCAGTAAAAAACAAACCTGTGAATGGGCCTATGAAGCGGCTGGCCCCCATAGTTCATGAGGTTGCATAGTAATCCATGAGAGATTCGGCGAGAATTTTAGTGAGAGTTTCATCAAGAATAAGGTTTTGACACTAAAATACCTATTATTATTATTATCATCATCATCATCATCAACATCATCATTCTGCCTTTTTCCCAATACTGGGATACAAGGTGGCTTTACAACATTAAAACTTGTACAATTAAACCTATAAATAGAAATATAAATAGAAGTATACAAAAGTTAAAAATATAATTAAATCAATGATATTGAGGGGATCAGGGCGGTGGTGAACGCCTCCCTTGAGGAGGGAGTGATGCCATCAGCCCTCAAGGAGGCAGTGATAAGACCGCTCTTAAAGAAGCCCTCCTTGGATCCTCAAGTTCTGAACAACTTTCGCCCAGTCTCAAATCTGCCATTTTGGGGCAAGGTGATTGAGCGGGTGGTGGCGGTGCAGTTGAAGGCACACTTGGAAGAAACTGATTATCTAGACCCATTTCAGTCGGGCTTCAGGCCTGGGCATGGGACAGAAATGGCCTTGGTCGCCTTGGTGGACGATATGAGGAGGGCTCTGGATAGGGGTGAATGCTCCTTCCTTGTTCTCGACCTCTCAGCGGCTTTCGATACCGTTGACCACGGTATCCTCCTGGACCGCCTGGAGGGGTTGGGCATTGGGGACACCGTACTGCGGTGGTTCCGGTCCTTCCTCTCCGGCAGGTACCAGAGGGTAGCACTGGGAGAGGAGGTTTCGGACCCGTGGCCACTCACTTGTGGGGTGCCACAAGGTTCCATCCTCTCCCCGATGCTATTTAACATCTATGTGAAGCCGCTGGGGGCTATCATCAGGAGGCTTGGGGTGCAGTGTCATCAATATACGGATGACACACAGCTCTACCTCTCGTTTAAATCCTCACCAAGGTTGGCCGTAGAATCCCTGTCCAAATGTCTGGAGACGGTGAGTGGCTGGATGGGGAGGAATAGGCTGAAGCTGAACCCTGACAAAACCGAGGTACTTTTGGTGGGAGACAAGAGGAGGCTGGGGGATGTTGACCTGGTGTTGAATGGGGTACGGCTACCCTTGAAAGACCAGGTCCGCAGCCTGGGGGTCATTTTAGACTCCCAGCTGTCCATGGAGGCTCAGGTGTCAGCTGTGAGCCGGACAGCGCTGTATCAACTCCATCTGATATGGCAGCTGCGCCCCTTCCTTCCCGACCATCTGCTCCCATCGGTAGTACATGCCCTGGTCTCCTCTCGTTTAGACTACTGTAATGCGCTCTACGTGGGGTTACCCTTGAAGACAGTTCGGAAACTGCAGCTGGTACAGAACACGGCGGCTCGCCTGATTAAAGACAGCCACCGGCGAGATCACATCACTCCAGTGCTGAAGGAGTTGCACTGGTTACCAGTTGTTTTCTGGGCCAAATTCAAGGTGTTGGTTTTGACCTTTAAAACCCTATATGGTTCCGGCCCAGCCTATCTTAAGGAGTGCCTCCAGCAGCACCAGACAGGCCGCTTAACAAGATCAGCCTCGGATGGCCTTCTCTCTGTCCCATCAGCCAGGAAAGCTAGACTGGTGGGGACGAGGGAGAGGGCCTTTTCTGTGGTGGCCCCCACTCTGTGGAACTCCCTCCCTAGGGAACTCCGTCATGCCCCCTCTTTAATGAGCTTCCGTCGTGCATTAAAAACACTGTTGTTCAGGCAGGCATTTGGGGTGGGTTAGGGTATTTTAGAAAATGTTTTTATTGTAGAATTTTATTGTTTTAAACTGTTTTTATTGTATGTTGTACATCGCCCAGGGTGGCTGGGTGACCAGCCAGATGGGCGATTAATAAATTTAATAATAAAATAAATAAAATATTAAAATTGTATAAAATATCACAACGTTAGAAGACAACAAGCCATATAGTATCCATCTGTCCTATTCTCACAGGTCCAGACTAGCTATCCCCAAAGGGCTGCTGGAACAAAAAAGTTATTACATGCCTAAGAAAACAAATCAAGGAGGGTACCACTCTTGCCTCCCTGCGAAGGGAGTTCCAGAGCCTTGGGGCAGCCACCGAGAAGGCTTCTCCCGCGTTCCCACCAGACGTGCCTGTGATGGTGGCGGGATGGTGAGAAGGGCCTCCCTATGGCACATGCACCCACAGAACAGCCTGAATGCTGACCATGTATGTACAGAATCTCATTTTGCAATCCAAACTGGAGAAGAACTTCTGGGGAGAATGACACTCGATCCACAGTACAGCTAAGCGCTGCAAGCAAGGGTTGGACTGAAACAGCCACTGCCAATTTGGTCACCTTATTCATGTCATTTTCGTGTCATTTGGGCAGCTGCAATTTGATCCCAGAAATGGTTTTGGAGAGAGGCCTAAAATGGCCATGAGCAGCAACTTCCCTTTGGGGTTTTTTTAAAAATCAGAGGGAAGGGAGGAGGCTTATAATGGTGTTGGATCAACTTCTTACTCAGAGTATCCTCAAAAGCAACCTTTTGTTTCTGAGTCTCAGCATGGAACAGGACAGGCATCAAGGTTGAGGCCACAGTCACACTGCAAGGCTTCCTGAATCAACTGTTGTTTATGGTTCCAATCCATGCATGCAAACATTCCCAGCTTCCATTCCCCGGCATCTCCATAAGAGCATAAGAAGAGCCATGCTGGATCAGACCAAGGGTCCATCTAGTCCAGCTGGCTAGCCAGCTGTTGATCAGGAAACCACAAGCAGGGCACGAGTGCAACAGTCCAGCCCATGTTCTGGTGCACAGAACATTGTTTATAAACTGTTTATGGTTCCAATCCATGCATGCAAACATTCCCAGGTTTCATTCCCCAGCATCTCCATAAGAGCGTAAGAAGAGCTGTGCTGGATCAGACCAAGGGTCCATCTAGTCCAGCTGGCCAGCCAGCTGTCAACCAGGAAACCACAAGCAGGACACGAGTGCAACAGCCCAGCCCATGTTCTGGTGTACATAGGCATAAGCAACTAGTGTACATAGGCATACTGCCTCAGGTACTGGAGGTAGCTCATAGCCCTCAAGCCTAGTAGCCATTAATAGTCTTCTCCAGTAATTTGTCTAACCCCCTTTTAAAGCCATCCAAGCTGGTAGCCATCGCTACCTCTTGTGGTAGCAAATTCCATAGTTTGACTATGCAGTGTGTGAAGAAGTACTTCCTTCTATCTGTACAGGTAGATCTGGGAAAGAGTCGTGCCTGAAATCCTGGAGAGCTGCTACCCATCAGTGCAGATAACACTGAGCCAGACAGAACATCCCCTTTCCAGGGGAAACTCATATTGAGTGCCATTTTTTTTCCTTTTGTAGAAAGGTGGGGTAGAAATCAAATGAATAAATAAGAGAGGTTATTGCCAACGTTGCAAGCAACAGTAGCAAACCTAGTGGAAGGCCCTCACTAGTCAGCCCTTTGTCAAAGCAACCCCCGCCAAAAAAAAACAACCTTGTAGCTGGCCTTGACACTCTCTCATAAATTATTCCATGGGTGGGCAACTTCAGGTGGTCGAGGGGCCAATTTCAGTCCATGGAACCCCCATGGGGGCTTCACTCCTACCACCACAGCAGCAAAACCCCCAATGTTTTGGCACTTAAATTTGGCAGTAAACTGCTTAATGGAGACTTAAAAGGGCCACATTTAGCTTGATAACAAGCTAAATTGGGCACTTTTGAGCCTCCATAATGGTTTGCAGATGAATTTCAGCAGCAAACCTCTGGGTTATTTTTGCCACTGCACTACCAAATGTCAGCACTGCAAGGACAGCAGCAGGGGTGGTGAGGTCTCTGCTCAAGGCATGGGGGGGCATGTAGACCCCACTTGGCATCAGTGCTGCCTCACAGGGCCAGCCCTGGCATGAGGCAGAGTGAGGCAGATGCCTCAGGCAACCGATTTTTGGTATCGTGAAAATGCAGCAAATACATATCCCTTGTATTTATTGCCAGGGAAGGGGAGAGTTACTTGTGGGGATTTCTGCCTCAGTTGCCAAAATAATTTTGTTATTGGGTACTAGGCACTATGTATCATGACTTTGTGGAGAGGACCGCCATTTGCTGCTCCAGCTCAGGCAACAAAACATCTTGGCCCTGCTGCTTCATATCAAGCTTGCCTTCAGAACTGTCCTGTGGTTTGTTAGCACCAAAGTCTACATGTGGTACCCCCCTGATAATGTAAAGAACACTACTTTCTAAAGAAAAACTCATACATTATCCACAGACACTGCCTGCAAATCATAAATAGTAATACAGTCTAATAATACCAGCAGCTCCCATTGCCTAACCTCCTGTGAGACAGTCTTACTGTGGTCCTTTTTGTTCATTCACGGATGTCTTGTTAATGAGAGGAAAATCATCCAAAACTCCCAGCCCCTACTTTCTACTGTTTTCTTTGCACCTTTTGTGTGTGTTTGAACTAGAAGAATCTGTTGGGGGAGAAAAAAGAATATTACATTATCAACCCTCTTTGCGAATCCTGTGAATCCTGTCAGCATGATCAGCATTTTTAAACTCCAAAAGTGGCATGAAGAATGATAAGAGAAAGCAGCAGGTTTAAAACAAAACTCTGGATTTGCTGGACTCCATCACCTACCACCTCTTTGTCATGGTTGTTCTCACAGAAAGTGTCTCAATAGAGTCATTGTTTTAGACACCTTTCCTTGGAAGAGAGAGGAGGACCCCAACCAAGAACCACGGCAAGGTGGAAGGTGAGGGAACCTGCTGCTTGCTGCTACCTCTGCTTCTGCCTCTGGGCCTCCTGATCCACATCGCTGTGAGTGCTGCCTCTTCGCAGGACTAAGGCCCTGACTCAGCAGCTTCTCCCAGGACTGCCACCCCCTCCCAGCCCAGTTGTGTCATCTTCCTGGGCTGGGGTCATAAAAGCTAGGCTCCTGCAGGGGTGGGATGGCCACCAAAGGGGCGACACCAAAGGGGTTCACCACTTTGGAGGAATGCGAGGGCCCTGCCCCTTGTCAACAGGGGGGTGGGGAGGGTGTTGGTTACACATCTACCTTTTGAGGGATGTGCTTCAAAGATAGAAGGGGAGATGAAGGGACACAGGGAGCAGCTATCACAACTATACAGAGCATAGGGAGATAAGGTGAGGGGAGACAGTTGCATGTTCAGGGGAGCGGCCAGGGACCATAACAGGGTCCTGGTTGTCCCCAAGCAGTCCCCCAATACAAATAACCTGGATAGCCTTGGCAGCAGTCCCCCTGGGTTGAAAATACTGTTGGTGAATGCCAGGTTGGTGAATGCTAAGGCTGCTGTCATCCAGGACTTGATCCTGGATGATCATGCCAACCTGGCATGTATTACAGAGACCTGATTGGATGAAGCTGGGGGTGTTAATCTATCTCAGCTTTGTCCCCCAGGGTTTTCTGTAGAACAGCAGGCTAGACCTGGGGGGCGGGGGGGAAGAGTTGCAGTGGTCTATCATGATACTATCTCTCTCACCAGGTGCCCGGGCCCACAGTCTACTGGGTTTGATGGCGTATACTTAAAAGTGGGTGCTTGGGACAGAGTAGGGATTCTGTTGGTGTATCACCCATGCCACTGTCCAACAGTCTCCCTTCCTGAGCTAGCCGGGGTGATCTCGGCGGCGGTGATGGAGTCCCCTCGGCTTGTTTTGCTGGGAGACTTCAACATCTATGGGGAGGCTGCCCTGTTGGGAGTAGGGATTTTAGAGAATTCTGCCACGGACTCCAGTGAGAATTCTAAAGAATCCAGCCTCCCGGAGTCCATGGTGGAACAGACTACCACCCCGCCGCCCCCCGAAATCCCCACAGCAGCAGACCTACCTGGCGGCAGTGGCTCCAGCAGAGGCTCCAAGTTGTCTTCCAGCCACAGCCAGGCTGCGGCCACAAATGGCGGCCGCTACACCAGCTGCCATTTGCGTCCCTGCCAAGCCGTGATAGGCTATGTAAGCATCTATGTAGCCTAACATGGCAAAAGACAGGAACGTAAATGGTGTAGCGGCCACCATTTGCATCCCTGCCTTTTGGCGTGATAGGCTATGTAGATACTTACGTAGCCTATTATGGCTTGGCAGGGACGCAAATGGAGGCTGGCATAGCAGCTGCCATTTGCGGCCACAGCAGCCCGGCAGCGGCCGGAAGTCTGGCTGCGGCCGGCCCTGGCACCGACTAGGGAGGATTCTGAGGGGAGGGATGGAGCACCTCCTCCCCACCACGGATGCCCTAAACGGAGCCAGGTAAAGGATTCGTACATCCCTAGTCGGGAGTGGCTCAGGACTTCATGTCCTCCATGATTACCATGGGTCTGTCCCAAGTGGTTTCTGGCCCCACTCATACAGCAGGTCACACTCCATACCTAGTTTTCTATGCTGAGCAGGATGACGGTGATCTGGGTGTGGAGGAACTTTCTGTTGTTCCGTTGTCATGGACAGATCACTACCTGGTGGGGTTTAGACTCACTGGAACTCAGTGCCTCTGCAGGGGTGGGGGACCGATTAAGCTGGTCCGCCCCAGGAGCCTGATGGATCCAGATGGTTTCCTGACGGCTCTTGGGGATTTTCCTGCTGCCTCGGCAGGCGATTCTGTCGAAGCCCTGGCTGATTTCTGGAACAGGGAAATGGCTGGGGCGGCGGGTGGACACACTCGCTCCTGAGCTCCCCCTCTCACCGAGTGGAGCCAGACCAGCACCCTGGTTCTCTAGGGAACTGGCAGCAATGAAGCGAATGAGACGGAGACTAGAGTGACGTTGGCGGAAAACTCGGAAGGAGTCCGATCGAACACGGGCTAAAGCTTATCTGAAAGCCTACTCCGTGGCAGTGAGGGCAGCAAAGAAGTCTTTCTTTTCTGCCACCATTGCATCTGCAAGGAGCCAGCCACCAGAGCTGTTTCGAGTGGCCTTCTACATCCTGGCCCATGTGATAAAAATTGTGACCACTCGACAGCCCGCTGTGAACAATTTGCTCAGCACTTTGCTGATAAAATCGCTCGGATCCGTTCCGACTCGGGTGCTGTAGTTGATGCAGATCCTGTGGATGTCACTTTGGCTCCTGCTTGTTCAGTGTTGATGGATTCTTTTCCATTTGTGCAGCCCGAGGATGAGGACAGGATCCTCGGAGGGGTGAGAGCCACCATATGTATGCTGGATCCTTGCCCATCCTGGCTTATTAAGAAGGCCAGAGGAGGACTGGCTGAGTGGACAACGGGCGTGGTTAATGCCTCTCTGGAACAAGGCATTGTTCCATTATGCTTAAAAGAGGCAGTTGTGAGACCTCTGTTGAAGAAGCCTTCCCTGAATCCCACCATACTAGATAACTATCGTTCAGTCTCTAACGTACCATTTTGGGGCAAAGTATTAGAGCGTGTGGTGGCTTCCCAGCTCCAGGGGTTCCTGGATGAAATGGATTATCTCAATCCATTTCAATCTGGTTTCAGGCCAGGGTGTGGGATGGAGACAGCTTTGGTCACCTTGGTGGATGACCTATGCTGGGAATTGGACAGGGGGAGTGTGTCCCTGTTAGTTCTGCTGGACCTCTCAGTGGCATTCGATACCATTTATCACGGTATTCTTCTGGGATCTCGCTGGGATGGGACTTGGCGGTACTGTTTTACAGTGGCTCCATTCCTTCCTAGCGGGGCGAACTCAGAAGGTGGTGTTGGGGATGCCTGTCTGACTCCATGGCCATTAGCTTGTGGGGTCCCTCAGGGTTCTGTTCTGTCCCCCATTCTATTTAATATCTACATGAAACCGCTGGAAGAGGTTGTCTGGAGTTTTGGAGCTCAGTGCCACCAATATGCTGATGATGCCCAGCTCTACTACTCCTTTCCACCAGATTCCAAGGAAGCTGTTTCTGTCCTTAACCAGTGTTTGGCATCAGTAATGGACGGGATGAGAGAGAACAAACTGAAACTTAATCCAGACAGGACAGAGATGCTCCTGGTCAGTCAAAAGGCAGATCAGGGAATAAGGATTCAGCCTGTGTTGGATGGGGTTACACTCCCCCTGAAGACTCAGGTTCGCAGTTTGGGGGTGCTCCTGGATTCAGCCCTAAGCCTGGATGCTCAGGTTTCAGCAGTGTCCAGGAGTGCTTTTGCACAGTTAAAACTAGTGCGCCAACTGCGCCCATTCCTGGAGATGTCTGATCTGCCCATGGTGACGCATGCCTTAGTTTCATCCCGTTTGGATTACTGCAACACGCTCTACATGGGGCTGCCTATGAAGAGTGTTCGGAAACTGCAGTTGGTTCAAAGAGCTGCTGCCAGACTGTTGACTGGGGCTGGTTACAGGGAGCATACAACTTCCTTGTTAAAACAGCTTCACTGGCTTTCAGTCTGTTTCCAAGCACAATTCAAAGTGCTGGCTATGACCTATGAAGCCCTATATGGCTCCGGTCCAGGTTATCTGCAAGACCGTATCCTCCCTTATGAATCTGCCCCTGTCCTGAGATCTTTTGGGGAGGCTCTTCTCTCAGTCCCACCACTGTCACAGGCATGTTTGATGGGAACCTGGGAGAAGGCCTTCTCAGTGGCTGCCCCATGGCTGTGGAACACCCTTCCCAGGGAGGCTAGGATGGCTCCCTCCTTGATGTGTTTCCGGAGGCAGGCTAAAACATTCTTGTTCCAGCAGACCTTTGGGACTGCATACCTGGGGGCAAGCTGCTAAAATGCTGTTTTAAAATGCTGTTTTAACGTTCTAGTATAATTTAATTATATTGTTGTTTAATTTATATTTTAACCTGTGTATATTTTCATATGTTTTAATTTTTGTAAGCTGCCTTGTATCCTAGTACTGGGGAAAAGGTGGGGTATAAATAAATATGATAATAATAGTTTTATTATATCATTACTCCATCCCTTGAAGAAAAAGGTAGTTTGTGAGGTGGGAATATCCCTATTCCCATCATCCAACACTATGTAATTAAAACTATCTTATGAAAGGATGGAAAAACTTTGACACATGATGAGGAGAATATATTGCCAGATTTAAACAAACCAGATGGTTTCCCTGTTTTTGTTTTCAAAAACCATGTGGACTAGAAAGTTGCACTTAATAAAAAAAAAAGAAAGAAATCTCTGCATCGATAGATTCCATTGCATTAAGGGCTGGGCATGTCTAAATGGCATTAATAAATTCCCTAGTTGTCTTCAAATACATATACTGTAGTTCTAAACATACCCTCCTTCCCTGTAATTGAGGGTGAGCATGCACAAAATATATCCATGTCTAGTGAAGTGTTAATATCTTCCATTTAATTATTCACAGTGAGTTAGAACTATGTTTCACTGTAAGTGGTTAAAAATGCAAAAATCAAGAACTTAAGAACAGATCTAGACCCAAACTTAATCAATCCCACTGTTTCTGACAATGGGTTGCATCCTTATTTAGTTATACTTGGAGGAGAACTATTGAAATCAGTGGTACTTAAGTGAGACTAAAGTATCATAGACTTCAGTGGGTCTGTTCTATCCAACCCAATGTCCAGAGGTCATATCTGAGGAAATACATAAAACCATCATTAAACAAATGATAATTAAGTCCTAGTTTAACTAGTTTAGACATTGCCTATGTGTAAGGCCAAACTGCCCTGACCATTTAAGGCTAGATCTACGCTAGTGCTTTTTATTGGAACTGAAGGGTACTGATAACTGGTGGGGCACATTATGTATTCTGTATACCACTTTTCTAGTGTTATCTCCCACTTTTTATTCTGTATTATCCAAAATACTGCAACAGCTGTCATTATATGCACTATGAGGTACGTATAAATGCACAAGAGGGATATAGCATCACCGACCGTGATGGGATTGTATCAATATGACACAAGGTGTAGATCTGGCCTAGATCAACAATTGTCAATATATTACATCCTATAGATTTGCCTTTGTTAAAGAACACACTCAAATGAACAGATTGGCAAGGCAATCGAAATAGACAAAGAGACTAGACAGGGAAGTAGCATGGTGCACTGGCAGTGTATTGTTAGGTAGAATAGGCCCAGGAGAATTGTATCCATGTCTGTTCCTAGCTTTGGAATCATAGAATCATAGAATGGTAGGGTTGGAAGGGGCCTACAAGGCCATCGAGTCCAACCCCTGCTCAATGCAGGAATCCAAGTCAGAGCATCCCTGACAGATGGCTGTCCAGCCTCATCTTGAACACCTCCAGTGTGGGAGAGCCCACCACCTGCCTAGGTCATTGGTTCCATTGTCGTATTGGTCTTACAGTCAGGAAGTTTTTCCCGATGTTCAGATGGAATCTGGCTTCCTGTAACTTGAGCCCATTATTCCATGTCCTGCATTCTGGGATGATCAAGAAAAGATCCTGGCCTTCCTTTCTGTGACAACCTTTCAAGTAGTTGAAGAGTGCTATCGTATCTCCCCTCAGTCTTCTCTTCTCAAGGCTAAACATGCCCAGTTCTTTCAGTCTCTCTTCATAGGGCTTTGTTTCCAGTCCCCTGATCATCTTTGTTGCCCTTCTCTGAACCCTCTCCAGCTTGTCTGCATCCTTCTTAAAGTATGGTGCCTAGAACTGGACACAGTACTCCAAATGAGGCCTAACCAGTGCTGAGTAGAGGGGAACTAGTACTTCCTGGGATTTGGAAGCTATGCTTCTATTAATGCAGCCCCAAATAGCATTTGTCTTTTTTGCAGCCACATCACATTGTTGGCTCATCTTCAGCTTGTGATCGACAACAATTCCAAGCTCCTTCTCACTTGTAGTGTTGTTGAGCCACGTATCCCCCATCTTGTAACTGTGCATTTGGTTTCTTTTTCCTATGTGCAGAACTTGGCATTTATCCCTATTAAATGTCATTCTGTTGTTTTCTGCCCAGCGCTCCAGTCTATCCAGATCACTTTGAATTTTGTTTCTATCTTCCAAGGTATTAGCTATCCCGCCCAATTTTGTGCCATCTGCAAATCTGATCAGCATTCCCTGCACCTCCTCCTCCAAGTCATTAATAAAAATGTCGAAGAGCACTGGGCCCAGGACTGAGCCCTGCGGTACCCCACTCGTTACCTCTCCCCAGCTTGAGAAGGTCCCATTGATAAGCACTCTTTGAGTCCGATTCTGTGGCCAACTGTGGATCCACCTGATGGTTGTTTCATCTAGCCCACTTTGAGCTAGTTTGCTCTTCAGGATATCATGGGTAGGGATGTCAGAGAATTCCACCACGGATCTCGGTGAGCCCGAATGCCAGTGCATTCAGCCCCCTGAAATCCATGGCGGAACGAAGCCCTCCCCCCCGCAAAATGGGCCCGGAACGGAGCACCTACCTGCTGCCATCCGCGCTGCATTGCGAATGGCAACCGCATCTGCGGCCGCCATTTGCTTCTTCCATATAGCTGTGATAGGCTACATAGATACTTACATAGCCTATCATGGCTAACACATTTGCATCCCTGCAGAAGCCGCGATAGGCTATGTAAGTATTTACGTAGCCTATCACGGCAAAACTGAGGGAACGCAAATGGCAGCAGCTACAGCACCCGCCATTTGCGTTCCCTTTTTTTCTACGTAAATATTTACGTAGCCTATCACGGCGGGAAAAAAAGGGAACGCAAATGGCGGCCGCCGTAGCCGCCACCATTTGCATTCGCTGTTTGCTTGGGGTTTTTGCCGTGATAGGCTATGTAAATATTTACATAGCCTATCATGGCAAAATACAGGGACGCAAATGGCAGCAGCTACGGCGGCCACCATTTGCTTCCCTGTGCAGGCTGCCCAGCAGCCGGATGTCCGGCTGCGGGCAGCCCCGGCCTGTGGCTCTGCGGAGTCACCACTGAGCAGAGCCGGCCAGGTTAGGATCTCGGGGGGAGGTGCGGAGCGCCTCTCCCCCACCACGAATCACCCCGTCGAAAAGGTAAGTGACTTTCATACATCCCTAATCATGGGGCTCTTTGTCGAAAGCTTTGCTGAAGTCGAGGTATATTATGTCCACAGCATCCCCACAGTCCACAAGGGAGGTTACCTGATCAAAAATGAGATCAGATGAGTCTGGCAGGACTTGTTCTTGACAAATCCATGCTGGCTTCGAGTCATCACTGCATTGTTTTCAAGGTGCTTACAGACTGATTGCTTTATCATCTGCTCCAGAATTTTCCCAGGGATTGATGTCAGACTGACTGGTCTATAGTGCCCAGGTTCCTCCTTTTTACCCTTTTTGAAGATAGGGACAAGATTAGCCCTCCTCCAGTCTTCTGGCACTTCTCCATGATCGGCTTTCCTAAAATCCAGAGTATGCATTTGGCTACACTCAGCTTTTGCTTCCCTTAGACCAAGAACTCAAGTACAACATGGTCACTTCTTCTCTTGTTTTCCACCTTTTTTCCCCATTGGAATTGTTTGTAATTGTGCCCTGAGAATTTCCTTTTTTTAAAACTCCCACCCATCTTGGACTCCTTTTCTTGTTAGAGTCGCTTGCCATGGGACCTTACTGATCACTGTTCTGAATTTATTAAAATCGGCTTTCCTAAAGGCCAGGGTACGCATTTGGCTACACTCAGCTTTTGCTTCCTTTAGAACCAAGAACTCAAGTACAACATGGTCGCTTTCCCCCAGAGTTCCTGCAACTGCTACTTTATCCACTAAGTCATCTCTGTTGGTTAGGATCACGTCAAGAATAGCCAATCCTCTAGTTCCCTCCTCTACTTTCTGTAGGAGGAAGGTATCCACCGCACAAGTCAGGAATTGCCTGGAGGGGCCATGTTTTGCAGAATTTGTCTCCCAACAAGGATCAGGGAAATTGAAGTCCCCCATTACTACTACATCATGCTTCCTTGAAACATTGGCTATTTGCTTTTCAAAAGTTTCATCCTCATCTTCTCTTTGATTGGGTGGCCAGTAGTAGACTCAGACCACCATGTTCCTTTTATTCTTTGCTCCATTTATTTTAACCCAGATGCTTCGATGGGGCTACCAAGCTCCTCCTCCTGTATTTCTGTGCAGAGATAATATTTTTCACATACAGTGCAACCCCACCTCCCTTTCTGTTCCTCCTGTTCTTTTTGAACAAGTTATATCCTTCAATTGCTGTATTCCAGTCATGAGAGTCATCCCACCAAGTCTCAGTTATACCTATCAGGTCATAATTTCCCTCTTGTATTAAGAGTTCAACTTCGTTCTGTTTGTTTCCCATACTCTAGGCATTAGTATATAGTTATCGAAGACCATGTGCTTCGTAGTCTGGCTTTCTTCCTACATGTGTCTGAAGACTATTATTGGGCACTATCAGAACTGTTCTCTCCGTTGCAGTGCATGCGCCTACGTCCATTGTTACCCCCAACAGTACATCTCCCTTTCCCGTAGGATTCAGTTTAAAGCCCTCCTGATGAAGTTCTTCATGCTGTGGCCAAATACATTCTTCCCATCCTTTGTGAGGTGCAACCCATCCCTAGCCAACAGCCCATCTTCCAGGAAGTATAGCCCATGGTCCCCGAATCCAAATCTCTCTCATCGGCACCACCTTTGTAGCCAGTCATTCACCCAGAGTATTTTTCGTTCCCTTTCTATCCCTCTTCTAACTACTGGAAGGATGGATGAGAAAACTATCTGGGCCCCAAAGTTCTTGAGTTTCCTTCCCAAAGCTTCAAAGTCTGACGTGATCTCTTCGTAGCTCTGCTTGGCAGTATCATTTGTTCCCACATGGATGAGAAGAAAGGGATACCTGTCAGTGGGCTTTATGAGTGCAGGCAACCTTTCAGGCACGTCTCTAATCTGTCCTCCCGGGTAGGGATGGTGGAGAATTTCTCCCCGAAACTTCGGGGGGCCGAGCGCCAACGTGTTCGGCCCCCCGAACAAGTTTCGGGGAGAAATCCTCCGCCCCCCCCGCCCCCCCCCGGGACAGGACTTACCTTCCCTGAATGTCCCTCCCGGCGGCGGGTCCGGCTGGCGGTTCGTCCGGTGTTCGAGCGGGGCGGGAGCGGCAGCCGGTCTTTCGACCGGCTGCTGCCGCCGCCGCCATTGCAATGAAAGAAAAAAAAAAAAAGTCCCTTGATAGGCTACGTGACGATTCACGTAGCCTATCACGGCAAGATTTGCAAAGTCAGCCGTGATAGGCTACGTGAATCGTCACGTAGCCTATCACGGGTGACTTAAAAAAAAAAAAAAGCGCGTACGCGAATGGCGGCCCCCATAGGGAGCCGCCATTCGCGTTCCTTATTTAGTTGCTGTAGTCTACGTCAATGTTTACGTAGACTACAGCGAAAATAAGGGCAACGCTATTTGCGTTGCCCTTATTTTCGCCGTAGCCTACGTAAACATTGACGTAGACTACAGCAACTAAATAAGGAACGCGAATGGCGGCTCCCTATGGGGGCCGCCATTCGCGTACGCAGTTTTTTTTTTTTTTAAGTCACCCGTGATAGGCTACGTGACGATTCACATAGCCTATCACGGCTGACTTTCCAGATCTAGCCGTGATAGGCTACGTGAATCGTCACGTAGCCTATCAGGGGACTTTTTTTTTTCTTTTTTTTTTACTTTCGTGTTCGCGGCCGGGCGAGGCGGGAAGCCTCCTCCCCGGCCTGAATTTCGGCCGGGCGAGGCGGGAAGCCTCCCCCCCCGGCCTGAATTTCGGCCGGGCGAGGCGGGAAGCCTCCCCCCCCGGCCTGAACTTCGCGGGGGGAGCAGCGAAGCGCTCCCCCCCACCGCGAAAAAGCTGCGAGAAAAGGTAAGTGACTTTCGTTCACCCCTACTCCCGGGAGACAACATACCTGGCGAGTCCACGGGTCTTCGCAACATACTTGGGTCTCGATCCCACGCAGCAAGGAGTCTCCCACTACTACCACTCTTCTCTTCTTCTTCTTGTAGGCCTGGGTTTCATCGCCTCTGTTTGACTGACCTTCAGCCTCTTGCTCACTCTCATGCAGGTTCCCCTGTGATTCTTCCTCTGCAGGCTGTCCTCCAGTCTCATCTTCAAGTACCTGGAATCGGTTCCACAGCTCCACTGCTTCCACTGGTGCAAAGTGTTCTTCTTCACTAGTTCTTCTTCTCCTAACTGTCACCCTTTTCCAAGGAGTATCGTCTACTCCATTTTTCTTCACCTCAGCATTTCCCACTTCTGCCTCATCTTGCTGTTGCTCTTCAAGCTTCTGGTCTTCCCTTTGCTGCTGTAGTTCCCCCATTCTGTCCAAGAACTCTTTGTGTTCTCTTATTCCCCGGAGGGTCGACAGTCGCCGCTCCAGTCCACTTACTTTTTCTCCCAGCAGCGTGATCAACTTGCACTTGTTGCAGGTGTAGGCCATGTTGTTCTCAGGCAGGAAAACAAACATGGCACAGACCTTGCAGGTCACCACCACTGGAGAGTCTTGTCCTTCCATTGCCTCTTTTCCCTTTTTGTGTCTAGCTTTGTGGTTGTTCTAGAGTAGCCTGTGCCTGCTCCTCTACTCAGTAGAGGTTAAAAGCAGAGTCCCACTGGTGTGGAAGTGTGTGTTACAAGAAAAATAAATTTAAAAGAAATGTTTAAAAAAACATTTAGATTTTTAGTTTTTTAGATCGTAAATAGGATACAAAACTCAACTCTGATTATTAAAATCTTAAACATTATTCCCATCATGCCAAAACAGAAGGAATAAAAAATATTATGTTGTAAACGTCATGACTGGAGGGTCGGGGAGTATTTGCTTTCTTTAACAGAGAATGAAAGTATCGTCAGATCTAAAGAAATATCAAATATGTTTAAATAAAAAACCTACCAGATTAAGAACTGAGTTTAGGCTATCTCATGTTGGCTCAAGCTCCACAAATCCAGGAAACTGGAAGCTAAAGCTCATTCCTTAATTGACGTGCCTTGTGGTCAGAGATGTTGTGCCATGTTACAGATTGTGCTCACTTACAACTTACCCTCCATGCACCCAGACCTTTCCTTGGTCTTTCAGGCCCAAAATCCTTATGGGGAGGATAGAGTGCCTAGGCCCAGCAAATATGCCCCCCCCCCATTGTCCTGGTCCTGTACTACCTTATGAAGTATGTGAGTCTTACTGTATTGTTAGAGGAATCCTCCTGTGAATTGACTCATGCCTGTCTGTTGCTTATATCAGTAGCTAGTAGGATGGGTAACAGCTGGAGATGCGGGCGGGGGTTTCCTCTGATGCAGTGGGAGTGAGAGAGATAATGACTTGGGGTGTGGTGCTTGTAGACAATTTTTCTATGGAAAAGTGATAGGTGGTTTTTTAAATAAAATTCTCACGATAGTTAATGGGAGGCACAAAGCCTTGGTTTTCCAAATTACCTCTGGTTTGGTACCCAAGTCAAAGCAGCCAGCCTCAAAATTGGTCTGATTCTAATCGGGCCATTTTCCAAAGTGTCAAATCTGGCTCCAAAACAAATCCTTTGGTCAGTGCAAACCCCTAACATCTATGAAGTGACTCCCATTAAGTTCAATGGGGCTTATTCCAGTGGAAGCTGGTGGCTCCAACATCAGTGGGGCAGTGAATCTGCTTTGGATTTCAGTCAGAACTCTAAAGCACACTGGATAGCTCCTTTAGGGTTCTGACTGGTTCTGGCTGCAACCTGGAGCAGATCCACTGCCCCACTGATATCAGAGTCACCAGCGTCCACTGGCTTACTCCCAGGCAAGTGGGTATAGGACTGCAGCCTGATTTGTTTCTTTAAAATATTTATATCCTACCTTTATTTTTGGTATTAACAATTTAATTGAGTTTTGTTGCTGATTCAGTGTAAAATATCCAAAGTAAGGGGTTCATCTGAATCAGAATTGAAATTATCTGAAACGCTAACAATTATCTGAAACGCTAACAATTATACTAAGACAGAGTAATTTGTTCTTAGAACCACCAGTATGTGGTACCAAAATCCAGTGAATCAACTACCTGCCTGCCTACCCATCCACTTTTGGAGACATGGAAGCAGAAAAACAGAACAAACAATAAGATTAAAATAAAATAGGCTGGTTTTCCTTTCCATGAAACTGTATTTTATATAACATCTATTGGCAATGTCAGAGTGAAACAAAGGAGAATACATATATGTTAGGATAGCAGGGCGATGGGCTAAACTAAGCCTAAAATTCCTATCTGATTACCATGCAACTGCAAGATCTGTTCTATGGACATTTGCTTTCTTTCCCAGCAACCTGCGGGGGAGGGTGTGGGTGTAACGACAGCTGTTGCGAACAGTGTAAATCCAGAACTGTCAGGTGTAAGGCAGCTAACAGTTTATCAACCCCTGCTTATCCAAAACATCCCCAAACATGTCAGATACGATGACAATCAACACTGATTTCCTAATGAACAAGTCAATAGGAAGCTGCAGTCTCAGATTCAGAGGCTGGAACAGACATCATCGGCAGGGCTTGAGAAACAACCATTAGCCTCCAGTGCAGAAAGACAACAAACAGCTCTAACCACTTTTGAGCATACAAGTGATTTAGGTGGACAATCGTTGCTTCCAAATGACAACTTGATAAAACTGGCAACATGATTCCTTTCAATGGTCGGCCTTTTTCTTTCCTTTTCTTGTTGCAGGGAGATGCACGAGAGGGATGCTCAGGTTATTAGTTTTATAACTGAAAGATAGCATTGTAACAGAGAACTTGTTGGGCAAGCTAGATGTAAGAGTCCTATTGTACAAACATACTGAATAATACTGGGACAAAATGAGAGCTACAGGGAGATAAGCAGAAGGTACACCGGTCCTCAAAGGATCAAGTCCTCAAGAAACTAAATAAATAGCATTTCCAAAGAGGTGCTTCTGGCTAGAGATGTATGGATTGTGTAAAATCCATTCCATCTGTGTTTTGCGAGTTGTCAGGCACCTTCTGTTCCATTGTCATCCATCAAG
Source organism: Heloderma suspectum (assembly GCF_057233095.1). NCBI lineage: Eukaryota > Metazoa > Chordata > Lepidosauria > Squamata > Helodermatidae > Heloderma > Heloderma suspectum. The sequence goes on along the minus strand of NC_139459.1, from coordinate 326,006,699 downwards.
GGAATTGGATTTTTTTTAAGTCTCTGGATTTGCACAAATTTGCACTTGTGCAAATTTGCACATGCAAAAATGTGCAAATTCCCACCAACTGTGCAAACCACCATCACCCCATCATTTTCACACTTTAGCCTATGGGGGAAATGCACATCATTAGATGGATTTTTGTTATTTTTGCATATTTTTCTACAGTGAAATTTGCACAAAATTCCAGAAGGTTAAAAAAAATGGTCCGCAAGTCTGTGGAAACTGCCCAACACGGGAAAGGCTGGTCCACTGCAGAATCTGCAGGTCATATTCATGAAAATCCAAATTCATTTGGTTCTTTTGCGGATTTCTCCGACATCCCTGCTGCTGGCATAGTAAAGCTGTGCTAGGCTGTATTTATCTAATATGCATGGACCATGTAGAATTTTCGAGACTAATGTCTTAGACTGTAAGAGCATACATTTTTGAAGAATCAAAAATGATTCTGTGTAAAATCATTTGGATTGTGTAAAATCCATTCCGTCTGTGTTTCGCGGGTTGTCAGGTGCCTTTTGTTCCATTGTCATCCATCAATGGAATTGGATTTTTTTAAGTTTCTGGATTTGCACAAATTCGCATATGTGCATATTTGCACATGCAAAAATGTGGAAATTCCCACAAACTGCAAAAAAACCCCACCCATCATTTTCACACTTTAGCCTATGGGGGAAATGCACATCGTCAGCTGGATTTTTTTTTATTTTTGCATATTTTTCTACAGTGAAATTTGCACAAAATTCCAGAAGGTTAAAAAAATGGTCCGCAAGTCTGTGGAATCTGCCCAACAGGGGAAAGGCTGGTCCACTGCAGAATCTGCAGGTCGTATTCAAGAAAATCCAAATTCATTTGGTTCTGTTGCGGATTTCTCCGACATCCCTGCTGCTGGCATAGTAAAGCTGTGCTAGACTGTATTTATCTAATATGCATGGACCGTATAGAATTTTAGAGACTAATGTCTGAGACTGTAAGAGCATACATTTTTGAAGAATCTACCAGACCGGTGGCACTTAAAATCATAAAGGTCACAGAGTAACTTCCGAAGTAACTCCTAAAGGGCAAACAACAGAAGCTGAGGAGTATCCATTTCAGGATGACCCATTCCTTAGGGATGATCTAGTATCACATATACCATGGGTGGGGAACATATGACACTCCAGATTCCAGCCCCCATTAGCCACAGCCAACATGGCCAATGGTCAGAGATTATGGGAGTTGGGTAAGATCTGGAGGGCTATAGGTATATCAGTAGGAAAGATACTAATAGCAAATTCGATTCTCTGAGTGCTGTTCCTTGCGTACCCAAAACAGCACCACCCACACACAAGAGGCATGGTGATTCCCCAACGTTTACAGAAAGTACAAACACTATTGCGGGGGAGACTAATGGGGAGGAAACCTGAAAATAGCCCAAAAAGGACTGCTGGCTGACTGTTAGTGGGACATGTAAAACCGGTGGAGAGAAGGGAAAATGGAAGAGTTATTGGAAACCTGAACAGGAGCATTGCACACTGCAGAAATGTGTTACAGGCCCCACTTGTACCTCTGAATACCAGTTGTCAGAGACCCACCATAGGAGAAGGTTATTATCTTCATGCCCTGTTTGTAAGCTTCCCAGAGGTATTGCACTGGCCATTGTTAGACAAAAAAATGCTACACTAGGTGAACCTCTGGCTTTTCTTATTCAGATGGTATTTTTAGGGCTTCCCTTGAAAGGGAATTTGAACCTGAAATGTTAATTTGCAATCTAGAACAGAAAAAAAACAGGCATCATAAATTCCTCACCGTAGAAACAAGGTTCTCACCTTGATCTATTTCCTCATGTCATGGAGTAGATCCAAGCATATGTAAGTCCTATGAATTTCAGTGGGAAAGTTAAGTGTGCCCTGAGCAGAGCAATCCAGCTACTCGATGCACAGAGCTCCAACACTGGACCCTCTAGAGCATCCAATACCCTGCTGGGCACATGCTAATGTAACCCGTATAGACTGAATGGTTTAGTCCTTTGTGGGCAGAGTCCTCACACAGAAGGAGGGCTAAGAGAAAAACAACGAGTCAGTTTGTCCTGCTGGGAAGACGAATGCTAGAGCAGCGGTCCCCAACCTTTTTGGCGCCAGGGACCGGTCCAATTTTTCCACAGACCAGGGGGGGCGGTTTCCGCTGGCAGACTTCCGGCTGCTGGGAGGCAACGCGGATGCCATTTGCGTTCCTACTCTTTGCAGTAATCGGCTACATAAAGATTTACGTAGCCTATTACTTGTAGAACAGGGACGCAAATGGCTCCCCCCCTACGGCCCTCCCACAGACCCAAGGTGAGGGGGTTTTGCACACCCCTGCGGACCGGTTGCTGACAGGCCACGGACCGGTCCACGGACCGGGGGTTGGGGACCCCTATGCTAGAGAACTGCTTTTGGATTATGGGCATTTATCAGAGCGGAGGACAGGAAGGCCTGGCGTGCTATGGTCCATGGGGTCACGAAGAGTCGGACAGGACTTAACGACTGAACAACAACAATCACCTTGTATAAGGGCTAATACCTTGAACTACAATTAGGGATGTCAGAGAATTTCTCCACGAATCTCCCCTGAAATTGGTGGAGAAATGGTCCACCACCACCCCGGGATGGGACTTACCTTGGTAGAATGTCCCTGGCGGCGGCGGCTCCCAGCGGCGGTTCGTCAGCGGTTTGGTGGCGGCGGCGGCAGCGGCGGCGGCCGGTCTTCCGACCGGCTGCCGCAATCGCCATTTCCAAGTGTAAAAAAAACAAACAAACAACAAACATGATAGGCTACGTAAAGATTTACGTAGCCTATCACGGCTAGATTTTCAAAAAACACCGTGATAGGCTACGTAAATGTTTACGTAGCCTATCACGGCTGACTTTGGGGGGGGGAGCATGTACGCAAATGGCGGCGCCCATGGGTGCCGCCATTTTCATTCCTTATTTGGGCACAGATAGTTTACATAAACATTTACGTAGACTACAGCGAAAATAAGGGCAACGCTGTTTTTTTCCCAAAGTCAGCCGTGATAGGCTATGTAAGGATTTATGTAGTCTATCACGGCTGACTGCAGGGACGCAAACAGCGGCGGTTACGGCCACCACCCTTTGCGTCCCGGCAGGAGACGAGATTCGCGGCCGGAGGGACGGGGCGCCTCTCCCCCAGCCAGAATTTCGGCCGGAGGGATGGGGCGCCTCCCCCCCGGCCAGAATTTCGGCCGGAGGGACGGGGCGCCTCTCCCCCAGCCAGAATTTCGGCCGGAGGGATGGGGCGCCTCCCCCCCGGCCAGAATTTCGGCCAGAGGGATGGGGCACCTCCCCCCCAGGCAGAATTTCGGCGAGGAGGAACGGAGCGCCTCCCCCCCACCGCAAAGCAAGCTGCGGGACCAGGTAAGTGACTTTCGTCCATCCCTACAATGTATAAGCTACCAGTTGTGGATTGTCTTGTGGTCTAAAGTTAAGGTATCGACAAAAAGACTACTGAAGTGTCCAGCATCTTCAGAACATAAGAAGAGCCATGCTGGATCAGATCAAGGGTCCATCTAGTCCAGCATTCTGTTCACACAGCAGCCAACCAGCTATCAACCAGGAAAGCACAAGCAGGACATGAGTGCAACAGCAGCCTCCTGCCCATGTTCCCCGGCAACTGGTGTACATAGGCATACTGCCTCAGGTACTGGAGGTAGCACATAGCCCTCAAGCCTAGTAGCCATTGATAGACTCCTCCTCCAGGAATTTGTCTAATCCTCTTTTAAAGCCATCCAAGTTGGTGGCCATCACTACTTCTTGTGGTAGTGAATTCCATAGTTTAACTATACACTGTGTGAAGAAGTACTTCCTTTTATCTGTCGTGAATCGCCCACCAATCAGCTTCATGTGATGACCTCAGCTTCTAGTATTATGTGAGAGGGAGAAAAAAGTCTATTATCCATATTCTCCACACCATGCATAATTCTGTACACTTGTACATCTTGTGAAACCAAAGGCACTTTGGGACTGGCCTAGTGCAAAGTTGCAAGCAAGAACTCCATATTTTTGTTTGGACTCAAAGGGACTTATTGTTGCATTTATTTGTATTCAGAAATTGTTGCATGGTTTGTAGATTTTTAATTCTTACTAAAGGCCTGTTTGTTCAGTTATACCTTTGCAAGTTTTATTCTAATTAAGCCCCACAGGACCCACACAAGCAGAGGTTATATTAACGTGGTGGAAGCTAGAAAGGAGCGGCATTCTCCTCACTCCCTCTTCCGGGGAGGCAGGTTACCCTCTTGATCGTTTTGCAAGGGAAATGAAATTATTTACACGAGCTCCAGGGCTGACATAAATTTCCCTTTGTGTGGGAGGTGTTTGGAGATAGGGAGAACTTTGAATCCTGTGGATCCAAATCCTCTCCAGACCCTCCCATGCCACACCCCCAATCCACCCCTTTTTCCTCTCCCAATGTTGGAGCTCCAAGGCTGGATCTCCCACTCCAAAGGTGGAGCTCAGGGTAAGCCATATGGTACCTGCAGGCACCAATATACTTCTGGACAACTTCCTTGGTGCCCACCAAGGCACCCTAACCCTCCCAATTTTTTTGTTTAATTAAAATGTTCTTCCCAGCTGCTGGGATTCCTTCAAAGTGAAATGAGGGCTCCCAGCTTCTGCCATCTTCATTTCCCGTGAATGCCTCTGAGCCACATATGAAGCCCAGAGACATGATTAGGGAATTAAGATGGCGTGCTGCAGGCTGACATTTTTCTCTGCAGCACACCCAGCCATCAAGAAAACAAAAAGAGTAGGGGGAGAGGGACCCCTGTCACTGCTGTCTGGTAAGCTGGAGGTGGGGCGGGCTAAAGAGCAACCTGGGCAGTTGGGGAGGGTCGTGTGCTTGGACGTCTGAATATATGGGGGCTGCATGTGTGAGAGAAAGAGAGGAGAGAGAAAGGATTTAGGGGGGATTTTGGAGGGTTCCTGAAAAAGAGTGAGTGTGGTTTTTTGTGTGTTTTACAGTGAAGAGGAGAAGGGATGAGCATGTATGTGTGCATGTATGTATGCTTGATGTGTACATGAAGTGCTTTCTTGTGTGTATAAGAGAGAGAAAGACAAAGTGTGAGTGTATGGGTGGTGATTCAGAGTGAGAGAAATGAAGACATGAGAAGAAATAAGTTGGCTGGCAGAGGTTGTTGGGAGAGAGAAAGAATTTGCCTTCTGTGAAATAGGTTTGTCTTGACACAGAAAACTGTGGGTTCAAAGGAGCTGTTTTGTGTGTTGGGGTTCAGACCTGACCTCTGCCTTGTACTCAGTCTTTGGGGCAGCTTGTGATGAGCCATAGCTGCCATGGCAGTCATTTTGTGGCTGTGCCTAGGACAGTTTTTCAAATTACCAAATGTGCCCACGGACCCCTCAGAAGGAGAAATCCAAACAATCCTATGGCCCCCAGGACACTGTCCCAGGAGTCATAGATTTGCAGCCTAAATGTCTCACATTAAACAGGGCATATAAGTGCTTAACTTGGATGAATCATGGCAATGAGATTGCCTGAGGCCACAATCTTATATACAGTTAACTTGGAGTAAATCCCAATGAGCTCAATGGGACTTACATCAGAATATAGATATAGATATAGATACAGATATATAGGATTGCACTGCAAATTGATTAACCATTTACTAAAGTTAATCTTTGTGTCTCTGGACTATTCTGTCTTTTCTGCTGATGTGAAATGCCTCTGTGGTATAGTGTTCACAGTGTTTTGGACTTGGAATGGAGTCTGAACATGGGTTCAAATCCTAATTGTGCCATGGAGTCCATAGGGTGACCTTTAGCCAGTCACTATTTCTCAGCCTTACATCATAGGGTTGTTGTGAGAATTAAAATGGGGAAAGCCCTGAGTTCTTGGAGTAAAGATGTGTGACACATAATTTTTTAAGTCATTTCTCGTACTACATTTTGCACTTGTGAAATGTTAAAGTGCCCAAGTGCTAATTTCCTGTGAATCTGAGTGTTCTGGAAATGCTGACAGACCTTTAACTATAGTCCCACTGCAGCTCTTTATAAATAATTCAGGTTTTGTGCTACTTTGACTACTCCTTTCATACCATAGTGTGTGAATAGGTGGGAAAGCATCATTTTTCAGCACTATAATTTGCCATTCCCTACATATGCATTAAAGAGCTGGGAAACAAGAATAGATGCCACAATTAGAGAGGTCCAGGGGGATGGGGGAGGCTTCCTTTACAATAATCCAGCATTTTCAGTATAACTGTCATTCCTGAAAGCTCATTATAGGGCACATTTTGTAGCCTGCATCACTTGGGTGAGGGTAATTTCTCATTGGTCCTTGGCACATAAACATAATGGACTAGAATCACCTCAGCATAGGGAGGTGGGGTGGGGGGCTTAGTCATGGCACACCACGCCGCTAGGGTGGCTATCTATTCAGCGGCTGAAATAGGCTGCCTTTACACTAAAGAAAAAACCCTCAGTCCTCCCATTGTGGACCCTTTCCATGTTTACAGCGGGATCCCAGACAGTGACCACATGATTGCTGGGAGAGGAAGTTTTTAATTTTCAAGGTTCCATAGAGTTCAATGAAACAGCGCCATCTAGTGGCTGTTTTAATGGCGTAACAATCCAACTTAAATAGGTAGTTTATTATTTGCAGATCTTTTTGAGATGGGATAACCAAGAAATACTTCTGGATATGCCCTGGAAGTTGATGACGTCATGAAAAGGACCTGCAAACATCTGTGAGTGAGCAATCTCAATAGCAGGATAAAAGCTCCGTGTGAAAGAGCCCATAAATAGCCAGCTTTTTAAAAGCTGGGAACATTGACCTGCATAGGGCAGTGTTGTATTTATCTCCTTGAGGTTGTAGTGGTGGTGGTGGTAGTGGGACGGTGGGGGTGATTACATTTTATATCAGGGGCGTCCCACAGCCAAATGCCATTTCAGAGAAGCTCTCAGGGGCTGAATTCCAGTGGTGGCCAAAGGCAAAAGGGACCGGGCCAAAATACTGAAATTACCAGCATATTTTGGACCGGGCCAAAATACTGAAATTACCAGCATATTTTATTTTAAAGCTCTTACTACCAATGTATGTACCAATAACTACACCTTAGGAGAGGCATTTAAACCCTTTTAGAATGGGGGGAAAAACTGCGCATAAGCCAGAAAACCTCCAAACAATTGGCGGTCAGAGGAAAGGGGGCATGGCTCTCAAGAAAACACAGACTGAGCTGCAGTTTGGCCTCAGGCGTGCGCTTCTGTGCCCCTGTCTTATATGAGAAACCCTTTGTATAATTCAAGCAAGTGAACTAAGCCTGAAATGCCACAGAAAGAAGGCTTTTCAAAATGTTGAACGAATTGAAGGGAATGCCCAAGGTGTTCCTTATCTGGGGCTAGCCCTGCAGAGACAGCCTGAAGGCTAGTGGCAAGTGTACATCCCAGTTTGATCTGTGATCTGTTCTGTTAGGAACTCTCAAGACAATTTAACACCCCAGAGCGGACGGTTACCATGGTGTTAGCACTAGGGCTGATTCAGAGCCAACAGCACAATACCCATGTCATGGGTGTCAAGGCCCATTTACAGGGCCTCAGGGTGGCAAGTTCAAATCTCAGGACCATCAGTCTCACATTTCTGTTTTTGGCTACGAATAGGAGATCTGCAGCAGTGTTATTTTAAAATCACTCATTGTTCTGAAAGAGAAAATATTGCATAAGGGGGAGGGTAAAATGTTTTCCCAAATTTCCAGTTTTTCCAGTGGGAAAAGAATGAAGAAACTAATTTTTCCCTGAATTATTCCATATTCCTGGGTCTTCTCATCTCTAGTTCAACATCTTTACAGCTGGGCCACTTCTCTAGACCCTGCAGAGGTATCACATTTTTGTCTTTTCAGAGTTGGAAGCCCCATCAATTCACAAGGCCCTGACCCAGACACCAATATGGCCCACCTCATGAGACTTTGGATTTGGGAAGCTAGACACCTGACAACTAAGGTCACCAGGTGTCCTACTTTACAAAGGACAATCCTCTATTTGAAGCTGTCCTCTATTTGAAAGGCTATCCAGTCCAAGTCAGGGTTAAAGATAAAGAACCATTAAAAAGAGTAATAAGGGACAGCAGCAGGGGCCTTGAAGTTGCCCAGCAACAGTTACCACCTGGACAGCAGACTGAGCAGACACACAGGTCACCTGGTCACAGTCTTCCCTACTCTGGCAAATGAGGGAAGTATTTGTGGCAGTATTTCTGTTTAAATTATAGCAATTATTTCTAAACCTGCATACATATAAATTACCACAGGTATTTTTTGTACAACCCTGTGTCTTCTTTTGTCCTACTGACAAGCCTAAATGGATATTGGATTGACATACTGAGGGGGGCATAGCCTTGCCAGTCCTTTAAAAAAAAAAAAACCCTGTAGTAATGTAGTAATGGGGCCGCGGTGGCTTAGTGGTTAAGACGCTGAACTGCAGACCAGAAGGTCGGCAGGTCAGCAGTTCGAGACCCGAGTGCTGCGTGACGGAGTGAGCTCCCGTCTTCAGTCCCAGCTCCTGCCAACCTAGCAGTTCGAAAGCAAGAAATTGCAAGTAGATAAATAGGTACCGCCTCGGCGGGAAAGGTAACAGCGTTCCGTGCACCTCGGTGTTCAGTCATGCCGGCCACATGACCACAGAAGCGTCTTTGGACAGCGCTGGCTCTTCGGCTTAGAAACGGGGATGAGCACCGCACCCTAGAGTCGGACACAACTGGATGGGGACACCTTTACCTTTTTAGTAATGTAGACTGAAGAGAAGGAGGCACACATAGCTCTATGAAAAAGTTGATGAGGGATCGTGAATACTGGAGCATTGCTGGAAGGAGGTGTGGTGTCCTTGCCCCAACAATTGAAGACACTTTCAGGCACAATACGCCTTTATTGAAAAAGAGAAATGACGCTGCAGCGGAAACAGTTCACCCGCTGCAAGGTGCAAGAACTCTTTGAAGCATGCTAGACACAACTAGCTTTTTTTTAGGAAATCGATTACAGCCACTTGATCATGCACAGAACGCTTGTTGACTCAAAAGGAAGTCTAGTTTAACCACAAGTTATTAGACTGTTGGCTGGTCTGTCTGGAGAATGGTGACATACACGCAGTTCCCTCTCTGGCTTGCTCACATATACACATTTCTGCTGGTTAGGCAAACTGCTTTCCAGAACTTTGTAAATCTTGCATTTTTATGGAGAAAGAGGGTGGGGTAGTCATGTACCCATTTGAAAATTCCACAGTGTAAACACTCAGGCCTAACCTTCGCTTGGCCCTCAATATGCTCCACTCTGGTCTATTACAGTTGTCCATACCAATGTACCCTGACTGGATTTTGGTACTGTAAATGGATAGATTTTAAATGGCCAATTGAATATTCCCTGCTACAGTAGCATTCGGGTGGATGGAAGCTCACACAGCAATGCTGTGTTATTACTTGGAACTTCCAAGTAATAACAAATACATTGAATCGTTGCCTGTGTCACTCATGTAATGATGTTTCACATTTCACTCATAAATGCAACAGAGTCTGGGGAGGGGGTTGCAGTTCACCAGCTACAAATGATTGCAGTTCAGGCACTGGAGAAAAATGTTTGTTTATAACTTCGCTAAAATATCTGCATCTTGCCTCTTGGACGAAGGCTCTTCAAGGCGGCTCACAACATTAAAAAAGCAAACAAATATAGATAGAAAGCAAAGCCTGCTTCATGCTTCCCCTGCAGACAGGTAGACCCAGATACTCTCACTCATCCTCCTGCCCCCTCCCATTCTATAAAAGATCACTATCAGCAGGCAGGACCTCACTACGATCAGCAGGGAAAGACAGGAGGAGGATATGGTGGTGACACTGGAAGCAGAACTGGAACCAGCAGAGGAGGAAGTGAAGGGCAGAATAGGGCAACTAAGAGTGCAACCCTATGGATGCTTGGGAAGAAAAAAGTCCTACACTCCCAGCATTCCCTAGCCAGCCATGCTGGCTAGGGAATGCTGAGAGTTGTAGGACTTTTTTTCTGTCTAGCAACTGCACCTTAAAATGATCAACGAGCTGGAGCAACTATGAGGGAAAGTTACAACAGCTGGGATTGTTTAGCTTGGGAAAAAGGGCAACTAAGGGAGACATGACAGAGGTGTCCAAAATTATGCATGGGGTGGAGAATGTGAATAGGGAGACATTTTTCTCCCTTTCACATCATACTAAAACCTGGGATCATCCCAGAAAGCTGATTGGTGGGAGATTCTGGACAGGTAAAAGGAAGTACTTCTTCACAGAGAGCATAGTTAATCTACAGAATTCACTACCACAAGATGAAGTGATGGCCACCCATTTGGATGGCTTTAAAAGGGGGGTTAACAAATTAATGGAGGAGAAGGCTGTCAAGGACGACTAGTCCTGATTTTTATTTATTTCATTTGTATACCACCCAATACCCGAAGCAATCTGGGCGGTTCACAAAAATTAAAACCAAAAAGCACACAGTAAAACAATATAAAATATAAAAACATTAAAATATAAAAACATTAAAACCACAATCTAACAATACAACCAGAATAAAACCAGAATAAAACCTAACAGTAATGCAGAGATTTAAAATACAGATTTAAAACAGCAAAGCTAAAAGTCTAGAAAGCTAAAATGCTAAAATGCCTGGGAGAATAAAAAGGTCTTCCCTGGCGCCAGAAGGAATACAATGTAGGTGCCAGGCGAACCTCACTAGGAAACTCATTCCACAGCCAGGGTGCCACAGCAGAAAAGGCCCTCCTCCTAGTAGCCACCCGCCTCACTTCCTTTGGCAGGGGCTCACTGATGGCGATGTGCTACTTCCAGTAACAGAGGCAGTATGCCTATCTGCAGCAGCTGCTGGGGAATATGAGTGGGAGTGTGCCGATGAACTCTTGCCCTGCTTGTGCGTTCCCAGTCAACAGCTCGTTGGCTACTGTGTGAAGAGAAGGCTGGACCTTTGGTCTGATCCAGCAGGTCTCTTCTTATGAAGCAGCAAGGAGGCACGGCTGGGCCATCAGCAGCTGCCCGACTGTTCCTCCTAGTGTCGCCAGGCTTGATTGAAAGCATAAAATCAAACTAATCAAAATCGCAGCATAGTCAGCAGCCAAACACAGATTAAAACTCCCTAGTCCGACAGGTTAGAAGGTCTTTGCTTGCCATTGGAAAGCCAAAAATGAAGGGATAGAATAGACTTCCCCTAGGAGGGGGTGCCAGGGTTTCATTGCTACCAAGGAAAAATTCTGTCCCAGGCAATCCAGGAGTTGAACCCGCAGCTCCCTGGTCATAGTCCAAGATCCTAACCCTACCCCATACTGATGCTACAAACATATCATATATGATTGCGATGTTGGCAAATATATAAATATCTTTGATACTGACATAGATATCAACAAAGATATCAATCTAAGTTTGGAATCATATCTCCTGTGATAAGCCATAAACCAGGGGTGGGCAACACATGGCCTACAGCCTGCATGAGTTCCCTCCTAGCAGGTTGTGTGACCCCCACTAGGTACCACCACCACTGGAATCTCAGAGATTCTGCTGGGAAACAAGGCATATGGGGAATGTGCACCTTGCTTCCCAGCAGAATTGGGCTCCCCACAGCCTGGAAACAGCTGTGCCATGGGCTGAGGGGAGCGTGATTCTGCTGGGGACAAGATGAACACTGCCCACACAGCTTTTTTCCCAGCACAACTGGTGGGATCGCACATCCATGACCACTTACAGAACCAGGAGGCCTCTGGAGGGCTCTCAGGGAGCCAAGGCAGCCCCCCAAGTTGCGCACTCCTGCCATAAACACTAAGGATTTGCACTGACGGCGCCTGCATACACCCATCCGTCAGAGCAACAGGCATGCTGAGTTACTTTACTAAGCTGAATTGAGCAATAATATGACTCAGCTAATGTAAATATGGAACACCAAATGGCATTAGAACTAATATAATTTTATCCACTTACTTATTGTTGTTATCATCAGTTATTAGCATCCACAAATTTATATGGAAGTATAAGCTCATGAGCTTATCCCAGAAAGCAAATTGGATATTTTGCCCATTTTTTTTAAAGCCCAGAAGCATGTCATGTTTTGCACATCCTTGCTATGTGGGCGTCAAAATGCAGCATGGACAAATTATTCAGTGCTTGCATCAGCCTTGTAGAGAATTACCCACTTAGTCTTTTCTCATTTGAGTATTCAAAAATCTATCTGCTCCATTTTTCAAAGCTTTAAGTGTGATGAGCTTGTGTAAAGACCCCTATTACAGAATAGTGATAATGAAATGGCTTCTTGTTTCCAAATGTCATGCAGTGCCCTGGAGTGTGCGCACTCAGTTACATGTCCCCTTGGACGGGTTTCTCCACAGAGGATAGGAGAGGCTGAATACTTCCAGAAAGCCATAAACTGACCATGGATTGGCCTAACATAACCTCAGCTGGGGCTCATTTCATTCAGCATAGATCCAGGGGTATATATAGAAAATATGCACAGTGGTAATTTCAAGCTGGTGATCATTCTCAGAGACACAGTGTACCATGCATATCTATCCAATGAGATGTAATTTCTAAAATGAGAGCTTCTGAAGAATAAGGCTATCAATAGCTCCTTGTCATAAGGGCTCTATATTACCTCCAGATTCAGATCGAGGAAGTCATTGGAGAATATGAGCAGGAGAGTGTTATTGCATATATGCCCTGCTTGTGGGCTTCCCACAGGTAATTGGTTGGCCACTGTGTAAACAGAATGCTGGACTAGATGGACTTTGATCTGATCCAGCATGGCTCTTCTTATCTTCTTATGAGAATCAAGCCATATTCTCTACCCTGCTCCTTAATCCTTTCAAAAGAGGAACACCCCCAATGTATGCACATGTAATGAATTGATTTTATTTTTATTTTATGTTTTAACTTTGTATGTAACCCAGCTCAGGAAAACTTTGGCCCTGAAAGGTGGCATAAAAATATTGGGAATAAAATACATGAATAAGGGTGCACTCCTATTGGGATAGGCAGCCGACTCCAAACTCAGAGGTGACCGCCTATCCAATGCAGAGTAGGAGAAGCGAGGAGGGGATTGTCCCCTCTGTGCTTCAGCCACCCTCCATTTGTGGCTAGACAGCCAATTTCAGCTGTCTAGCCATGGGAAGGCAGAGCGGGGGAGGCGGCTGCCGGACAACACATAGGATGTGTCGCACCAGCATTTCTGCCTTCCCTGCCCCAGAACGTCCCCTGGAATGCCCCATTTTCACTGCTCCACACTCCTCCAAGCACAAAGCATGGAGCCGTTCCAAGCTGCCTGCGAGGCAGTGCAGGAGGAGGAAAGGTCAGTTCTCTGGGAACCGACCTCGGAGCGCGGGCTCCGAGGTTGGTTCCCAGAAACCAACATATCCTATGGCTGCCTAGCCGCTGACTAGAGGCCATGGGATTGCTCCCTCCACCATTCAACAAAGAAACAAACAAATGTTTAGCTAAAAGTGTCACATAGTAAGTGACAGAAGAGTACTGGAAAAGATAGGCCAATGGCCTTGATACAGATAAATTCATGTGTCCCTCAAGCTGTGCCTTGAAAAAGTTCTTGTTTCAAATTCACAAAACTGCTTTTTTGAACTTAGTTAACAGAATTCTAAGAAAAGCTATGGGGGGTTCTGAGGGCAGCTTCTGAGAAGGAAAATGGAGGGGGTCAGAATGGATGTATGAACTTGAGCACACTCCGGGAGAGAGCGGAGGACAGGAAGGCCTGGCGTGCTATGGTCCATGGGGTCACGAAGAGTCAGATACGACTTAACGACTGAACAACAACAACAACAGAATGGATGTATCCATAAAACATATGTGGGTCATGTCCTGTATTTTGATTGGGCTACCTGAGCCAGAGTTTCTGGATGAGTCTCCTATACAAAAAGGAGGGACTATTAGGTCAGGAAGAAGCTGTCAGATGGATCATTTGTTCATGCATTTGAACTTTCTTTCCCAATTCTGAACATTAAAGAACATTACATAGTAATGCCTTTAAACTGAAATCAAAGATTGCCCATTTAAGACAGCCATGATTTAATAATTCATTGCATTGACAGGCCATGTGGAGTGAGGATACAGGCTGTTAACAGTAACTTTTAAAAAGCGAATTTGCAAACTTTTTGCTTAAAGTGCTATTTTTAAATAATAAAAGAGAGTTCCTGTTAATTTTGAAAATTAGGTATCCTGTCTATACATCTGCAACTCATAAATGGTGACAGATTGCAAGGCAGCTGAAGTTGTCATTAAAACTCACTGCAACATGACATGACTGCATTATTGCAATGTTGAATCTTCATATTTTTTTTAAAAGAAAGCATGGTTATTTGCAAATGTTGCTTAGGCATTGTTATTCTTGAATTATGCTGCTGACATTTAAAATTTGACCTGGGTGAGACTGAAGGAGAAGAAAGCCACCAATAAGGTTGGCCACAAAGTATAAATGAATCAGTAAATATCCTGTATGTTGATCTTTACAAAACATGCATCATGGGCTCATCGAGTTGTTAGGCATATGTAAGGGCACCCGATTCAATGAGGACTCATTTTCAGCACAATACATTTGCAGTTAGTTTGTGTTTTAGCCATTTGTTTTGTGCAGTCCCACTGTTGGCTCTCAAGGTTGCATTTCAGTTGTGGGTATACTGCATTTTCCCAGCACTGGATGTACTAGAGCAGAGATAGTTCACCTCTGTATTTTTAGAGATCTCTCTGTCCTCTTTACTGAGGTCCAGGGCTTGAATGCAGAATCTATCGAATTCTATTTTGTCACCTAACACTGTGAGATACCCAAGGGGTAAGCATATGTTTGGTATTTGGGGAGCTGAGGTTCTATTAATACCAGAAAGCAGGGAAAAACCAAAAGGTGCAAAAGCAGGAGAGCATCCAAAACAGACCCACGACTGGAAGAAACACGTCTCCAGATGCTGGAACAAAGATTTTGTTAAAAAAAAAAAAAGCCAAATGCGTTTCGGCCTATTTTTATTTTATAAAAACATCTGTAATAATTCCTGTAATAATGTCTCCTGCTAAATGTTGCCAGTGAATTTTAGTAGGAGACATAGGGCTGATCTACATTGTGCCCGCCATCGCAATGAATTCGGTGTCCCATTGGGTTAAACGTTCTCGCATTAAAATGTGATTATTCACACTCACTCACCCATTTTCCCTGTTGCAGTGCTTCATCGAATGCGTGAGCTCGGTTCATACTCGATCACTGTGCTGTTTTCCTGCTGTTTTCCTGCATGTGCCTGTCTGATATCAGAAGCTAAGTGGGGTTGGCCCCGGTCAGTAGTTGGATGGGTGACCACCTGGGAATCAGGCTTCCTGCACTGAGCAGGGGGTTGTTCTATCCCTTCAAATGAGACTAAGTTTTACCCCCTCCTATCCCCCACTCTGGATGTGTTTTTTTTAAATTAAGGCATTATCCTCGCAGAATCAGGGCTTCTCCGCAATGTTTTTTTTTCCTAATTCAGCATGATCTTCGAAGATTCAAAGTTGTGAAGCTTGTGAAGCGGCCGACCCCACTTAGCATCCAAGATCAGACAAGCGTGCGCACATCCAGCCCTTTGCTGGTTGCTGAGGAAACGGGGGCTGCTGAGGAAGCTATGCGATCAGTAGCCAGAAGAAGACATGGGGCCATCGAGAGCTGTGATTGGACAGGAGGGAAATACAAACACTGCCGTATATGACAGGTGGGGGAGGGGACTACAACTGGATATGGTAGCAAAGGTGGAAAATCAGAGCACATTAAGGGGAAATACCGGGATATTAGGGAATTGGAAAGTGGGAGCACGGAAGTGGGAAATTCCGGTTCCAATTCGAGGCGGGTACTGCGTAATGTGAAAGGTGGGCGGTGAAGCCTCATTGGAAGTGAAAAAAAAGGCAGTAAGTGTAGATCCAGGCATAATTACAGGAATTTCTGCTGACGTTTTTATAACGCCTTGAAGAAGACCTTACAATAAAAATAGGCCGAAACACGTTGGGCTTTTATACAAATAAAATCTCTGTTCTAGCATCTTCAGACATGTCTCTTCCATTTGTGGGCCTATTTTGGAAAGACCTAGTGATTTCAGCATGGAGCCCAAAATCTGAGTGATCCCAGCACAGCATGGCATCTTTCCCCTGGGAGGTGAGGCACTTTGGCTCAAAACTGAGTTGTTGTTTTTATACAGTTTAGACAAAGGCTGTAACATCACAACTGACTTGAACTGAATTACAAACACTTACAAAAGTTTGGGGCAGCTGTCCCACACGTGGAAATGGCTACACCTGCCTTAAGTGAAAGACCTGCTCAAACTCCATGCGACAGCCATTTCCATAAACAAAAGATGAGCTTTAACACAGATGGCTGTCTCGAGGATCTGCATTAAGAAAGCTGGGTTGCATGCAACAGCTGGAGCATATTGCAAACCTTTAGCCATATTCCGGAGAGATAACACTCTCTGTATGAAATGCACATACGTCTTGCTTAATTTTGCCCCCAACTCTTGCCTTGGGGCCTATACCTTTATGGAGGTCTGAGAAGAAATCGCCATTGCTCAGTCTGGTCATGCATATGTGACAGATCTGCTGAGGGAGGATAATCCCTTTTGTATGGGTTTTCCCCACCTTACTGAGGCTGAGGGTGAAGTTGTCCAGCTTATTAGAGCTTGCACAAAGATGAAGTCTATTCTGGGGCCTGTCTACATGAGAAGTTTTCTCTGATGCTGCTGAGGCTTCAAGTCATTAGGGACACATGACATGGTAGCCAATGTGCAGTCAACCAGCTGCATCCTTCTTGAAAAGCCACATTTTCTGAAAGTCCTTTCACTCCATATTTTTTACTTAAAGCAATTCCCAGGCAGTTCCCCTGCAGTATGCCCCGTCCCTCCACATTAAATCTTGGGCGTGCCTCTGTGACATGACTGTAACCTGACCATGACATGGTCAAAGAGTGGGGCCACTCCCCCCCTTCCCTCTTTTTCCCCATTTGCTGTAGGGCTGCTTTCACAATACATATCCTCCTTTTCCCATTCTTAATATCAGTTGTTGTTGTTCAGTCATTAAGTCGTGTCCGACTCTTCGTGACCCCATGGACCATAGCATGCTAGGCCTTCCTGTCCTCCGCTCCCTCCCAGAGTGTGCTCAAGTTCTTATTCATTGCATTGGTGCCATCTCATCCTCTGCTGTCCCCTTCTCCTTTTGCCTTCAGTCTTTCCGAGCATCAGGGTCTTTTCCAGTGACTTTTCTCTTCGCATTAGGTAGCCAAAATATTTGCACTTCAGTTTCAGTTTCTGTCCTTCCAATGAGCACTCAGGGTTGATTTCCTTTAGGATGGACTGATTTGACCTCCTTGCAGTCCAGGGGACTCGTAAGCGTCTTCTCCAGCACCACAGTTCAAAAGCATCAATTCATCGGCGCTCAGCCTTCCTTATAGTCCAGCTCTCACAGCCATACGTTGCTACTGGGAAAACCATAGCTTTGATTATGTGAACCTTTGTCAGCAAGGTGATGTCTCTGCTTCATACTATGCTGTCTAGGTTTGCTATAGCTTTCCTCCCAAGGAGCAAGCATCTTTTAATTTCATGGCTACAGTCACCGTCTGCGGTGATCTCGGAGCCCAAGAAAATAAAATCTGTCACTGCTTCCCTTTCTTCACCTTCTATATGCCAGGACGTGATGGAGCCAGATGCCATGATCTTAGTTTTTTTAATGTTGAGTTTCAGACCAGCTTTTTCACTCTCCACTTTCACCCTCAACAAGAGGCTCTTTAGATCCTCTTCGCTTTCTGCCATTAGGATGGTATCGTCTGTGTATCGGAGGTTGTTGATAATTCTCCCGGCAATCTTAATTCCGACTTGTGATTCATCTAACCCGGCATTTCTCATGATTTACTCTGCATATAAGTTAAATAAGCAGGGCAACAATATGCAGCCTTGTCGTACTCCTTTCCCAATTTTGAACCAATTGGTTGTTCCATGTCTGGTTCTTACTGTTGCTTCTTGTCCCTCATACAGGTTTCTCAGGAGACAGGTAAGGTGGTTTGGTACTCCCATCTCTTTCAGAATTTGCCACAGTTTGTTGTGATCCACACAATCAAAGGTTTTAGCATAGTCAATGAAGCAGAAATAGACGCTTTTCTGGAATTCTCTTGCTTTCTCCATGATCCTGCGAATGTTGGCGATTTGATCTCTAGTTCCTCTGCCTCTTCGAAACCCAGCTTGTACTTCCGGTAGTTCTCGGTTCACATACTGCTGAAGCCTAGCTTGTAGGATTTTGAGCATAACCTTGCTGGCATGTGAAATGAGCGCAATTGTACGGTAGTTTGAACACTCTTTGGCATTGCCCTTCTTTGGAATTGGAATGTAAACTGACCTTTTCCAGTCTTGTGGCCACTGCTGAGTGTTCCAAATTTGTTGGCATATTGAGTGCAACACTTTAACAGCATCATCTTTTAGGATCTTAAATAGCTCAGCTGGAATACTGTCATCTCTGCTAGCTTTGTTGTTACTAATACTTCCTAAAGCCCACTTGACTTCACTTTCTAGGATGCCTGGCTCAAGTTCAGTGACCGCATTGTCATGGCTATCAGGGACATTAAGATCTTTCCTGCATAGTTCTTCTGTGTATTCTTTCCACCTCTTCTTAATCTCATCTGCTTTTGTTAGGTCCCTGCCTTCTTTGTCCTTTATCATGCCCGTCTTTGCACAAAACTTTCCCTTGAGATCTCTGATTTTATTGAAGAGATCTCTAGTCTTTCCCATTTTATTGTTTTCTTCAATTTCTTTGCATTGTTCATTTAAGAAGCCCTTCTTGTCTCTCCTTGCTATACTCTGGAACTCTGCATTCAGTTGGATATATCTTCCCCTTTCTCCCTTGCTTTTCGCTTCCCTTCTTTCCTCAGCTACTTGTAAAGCCTCATCAGACAGCCACTTTGCTTTCTTGCATTTCTTTTTCTTTGGGATGGATTGAGTTGCTGCCTCCTGAACAATGTTACAGACCTCCGTCCATAGTTACTCAGGCACTCTGTCTATCCGGTCTAGTCCCTGAAATCTATTCCTCACCTCCACTCAATATTCATAAGGGATATGATTTAGGTCATACCTGAATGGTTTAGTGGTTTTCCCTACGTTCTTCAATTTAAGCCAAAATTTTACAACAAGAAGCTCATAATCTGAGCCACAGTCAGCTCCAGGTCTTGTTTTTACTGACTGTATAGAGCTTCTCCATCTTTGGCTGCAAAGGACATAATCAATCTGATTTCGATATTGACCATCTGGTGATGTCCATGTGTAGAGTCGTCTCTTGTGCTGTTGGAAAAGAGTGTTTGCTATGATCAGCGTGTTCTCTTGACAAAACCCTATTAGCCTTTGTCCTGCTTCATTTTGTATACCAAGGCCATGCCTGCCTGTTATCCCGGTGATTTCTTGACTTCCTACTTTAGCATTCCAATCCACTATGATGAAGAGGACATCTTTTTTTGGTGTTAGTTCTAGAAGGTGTTGTAGGTCTTCATAGAACTGATCAACCTCAGCTTCTTCGGCCTCGGTGGTTGGGGCATAGACGTGAATTACTGTGATGTTGAATGGTTTGCCTTGGATTCGTACTGAGATCATTCTGTCATTTTTGAGATTGTGCCCCAGTACTGCTTATGAGTGCTACTCCATTTCTTCTAAGGGATTCTTGCCCACAGTAGTAGATATAATGGTCACCTGAATCAGTAGCCCTGTTTCATTCACAATAGTGGAGTAGTCAGTTTATATGCAGTGCACAATAAAAAATACAAAGAGCAGAGGAAAGGGAGCCAGATGCTATTTCACAGTAGTGATACACCTGCAACTTTGGAGTTGCGCAATACACCTACAACTAAGGAATACGCAGACGGGAAGGAGAAAAGGTAGCCAGTACAGCAAGGGAGCATGGACAGGGCTGAGAACAAGCCTTCTCAACCACAGAATCATGCTAGGTTGCCCCTTCAGAGTAATGCAGCAGTTTGCTTTTTCCATTCACAAATACCAGCTTCCGATTCACTCATGTCTCTCCTTCAGAATCGTCCCCTCTGTGTGTGATTATTTGTTTGTTTATTTATTTATTTATTTACAATATTTATATACCACTCCACATCAAAGATTTCAGAGTGGTGAACAACAAGATAAAAGAATAAAACCCCATAATTAAAATATTTAAAAAAAACAGATTCTGAACTTAATAAACCGCAGCTGGTCACTCAGGGAAGGCCTCTCGAAATAACAATGTCTTCAGAAGGTGCCAAAAGCAACACAACATTGATGCCTGCCTGACCTCCAAAGGCAGGGAGTTCCACAGGAAGAGGGCCACCACGCTGAAGGCTCTTGTCTTGGTGGACTCCAACTGGGCCATAGGTCCATGTGGAACCACCAGGAGCAAGCCCTCCAATGACCTCAGTGACTGGACATGTTGGTAAAGAAGAAGGCACTCTCTCTCATGCTCTTTTCTGCATGTTTGTGGGGAGGAGGAGAAGTCTTGGTTCCAGTCGGGGAAGTGGAGGCAGCAGTAGCCCCCACTGCTGACTCCGGAGTGTTAGCAGAGGGAGGCAATTCCAGCCCTTTCCCTCTGTGCAGGTCCTAGGCTCCTCCTGTCTGCCTGCCCGTCATTCTGTCCCTGGGATTCAATTTTGCTGTTCACAGTCAGCGGATGCAAGGAGTGAGGTGTAGGGTAAACTATCCGACATGACTCATCTCTTCCATTAAACTTCCCTGAGCAGTGGAGAATGGAGATGGGCGGGGAGCAAGCCTCTCTCATTGGCTAAGCAGCATCCATGGCATTGATGACGTTCACTTCTACCAGCAGGACTCTGCCCATTCAACCGCAAAGTAAGGCAGATTGAAGTGTAGTTTGACCTGTGAAAAGCAGGTGTCAAGATTGTGTTTACTCCACTTTTTTTGCTTCATGTGCTTTTGATGGACCAAAGCCGATTTCATGAAAATCCACATTAAACATGAAAGCACATCACATTCCTTGCCATGTAGATCCAGCCCTGTTCACTCTAACTGAGCTACTTTGGAACAGCTATTAACACAACTTGAGTTAGAAAGATTATGAACTCATGTCTTTGCTGCTACCTTTTGCTTTTAGGTAGACACACTATTGGCCAATCTCAGCTACACTAAATTCCTAGGTTTTTAAAATGTTTTTTATGAGGCAACAATCACTTTCCAACAGGGAAGGACCCCACTACCCACCCTCCCCAAAGGCTTTAAAATGAGCTAGGAAGCTCCTTCTCCCACGAGCAGGCATGTTCATCATTTCTGTGACTTCATTCATTGCATTGTGGGAGCAGGCGAGTTTCTCACAAAACAAATGAGCATAATAGTGGTTGCACATTTTGCTTCATATCTGGAGTTCTGGAGACTACTTTTTTTAATGAAAGCTGGGAATCTGGAGATTACAGTGCAGCTGCTCACAATATGAGGAGCACAACTAAGCATTTAACCATGTACAATCATAGAGGGCTTAAATCCAGAGGCACATTGGAACAATAAACATACATAGGTTTATTAATTAGAAAATAAGAATTATGACCTTCAAGCATAAAAGGAAATAAGATACTTTAAAATCTGGTAAGCAAACTTTTCTCTGCCTGGGATGTTAAAGGGGAGAAGGACATAATGATTTACTGCACAATCCTATGCTTGTTAAATACATGCTGTGAAGCTGAACCTCATCATTTTTTTTTTACTTTGAAGGAAGCTTGCAGGAGCATGCTCTGGGTCAGGATCATCACTCATGGGTAGGAGAGGTTAAGCCTTTTTTGCCCAGCCACTTTTTTCTCCTAAATGCCCAGGGAATTTGCTCTTAAAAAAAGAGAATATTATTAGCACGTGAAGTTTTTTTTCTGGGTGGGGGGATTTAGGTGGGAAAGTAGCAAGGTGAGAAGGTTTCAGTATCTCCTATTTGTGTTCAGTGGTCCCAATCTGGATCAGAGTCCACATGCATTCTATGTTTTAAAATATGGTGAGGTTCAGCTGCATGCTACATATTTAATATAGCATCTAGTTCCACCACCACCACCACCACCCCGCCCAGTCAGTCCTACTGATTTCAATGGGACTTAATTCCAGGTAAGTGTGCATAGAATTGCAGCCTATGGATTCAACCCTATGCACACTTCCCTGAGAATACGCACCCCTGACCACGGTTATTTCTCAGTGAACATGAATAGAACTGCACTCTTAAGTCCTATTCAGGCATTCAGAATATTCAGAATTCTGGAAAATCTCGGTTCTGGCTCATGTGGAGAGCCCCCACCTACAGAGGAGGCTCTCCTCTTCAGACTGTCACCCTCCATGAACAGAGGGCGACAAACATGACACATGAGAGGGCTGGTCTGGAGCATTCCCATTCCTCAAGCGTTTGCTTCATCCATGCATAGAATACCTGAATAGAGCTTTAGCTGCCCAGTTTCCAAAGATCTGTGTCCAGGCATTTCAATGGGCCCAAGCAGGCATTGAGTGCATGCTCCCTGGGCTAACTCTGGCCTACAGCAATTATATCTACATGTAATTCTGCTTGCATCAGGAGGTGACAGGAAAATGGAGAACTGAATTTCCTGGATGACTAGGGTTCTGCCTTTAAACGGGGAAAATGTTAGGACTGGGCAGGAGGTATGGGCACACAAACACCAACCCTATGCCCTGAAAGCTTCAGCTATAGGTGACTAATAAATGAAATAAATAAATAGAATATGCAGACATTCACCTGTACACAAGAAGGCTAACTGCGTAGGGGGGCAGCAGGGCACATAAAAGCCCAACACAATGTCCCCAGTTTAGGCTCCTCTAAAGACCATTGTAGGACAGGAAGGCCTGGCCTGCTATGTCCATGGGGTCACGAAGAGTCAGACACGACTGAACGACTGAACAATAAACAAAAGACCATTGTGCATTGAGCCTTATCAGGGTTCCACATCACCGAGCGTTTCTGACCACATTCAGCTGGACATGCTCACAAACCCCTTTGAGACCTGGGCGCTAACTGTGCAAAGGTCTTTAGAGAAGCCAGGGCAGTGAGGATGTGCTCTATGGCAGGGGTAGGCCACCTGGTGTTTTGGGCTACAACTCCCATAATCCCTGACCATTGGCCATGGTGGCTGGGTCAGATGGAAGTTGTAGTCTAAAACATCTGGAGGCCACCAGGTTTCATAGCCGTGCTCTAGGATAGTCTGACAGGCATTAGAAAATTCCTCTAGTCTACAGCATATATAGGACCTTCAAGAATGGACATCAACTAACTAGGCAGAAAATGGTGGGGGTGCACTAGTATAGATTCTTGTTGTCATAGCAACAGACAAAAAATGTGCATATGCCTTAGGCTGACTCCAAAATGGGGGTTTGGGCACTTTTAAAAATAGATTCTAGTACTACTAATGACAAGCAGGGGCAACCTTAGCATCAAGGTTAATATAAGTCATGTTCATTCCAAATCTCCATCCCTCCTGGGTAGTCAGGCTAAATAATGAGATCTGCATGACCTAATATTACGGATCACATGCTCAAACCTCTAGATGAATAAACTAAAGAGAAATGGAACATTAAATTGTGGAGTATCTCTGTCCCTCTAGTGTCCAGAAAAGGGATGTGGTATAGCCCTCCTGGGACTGTCCTGCTTCAGAATTCAGGCAGGGAATTGCATGTTAGAATGTTCTCCATATTTAAAAAAAAAAACTGTATACACATACAAAATCACCGTGAATTAAAAAGCTAACATTGTAGGCTGTAGCAGTGCTGCAATCCTGTGCACACTTGCCTGGGAGAAACTCCCATTAAACTGGATGGGGTTTCCTTCTGAGCAGTCATGTATAGGATTACTGAACAGGTTAGAACTTTTCCTGCAGAAAAGTTTTTCTGTGTGCCAGTTTTTCTGTGTGCAGGATTTTTTAATTATATATATAAGCAAGCAGTGTATCATGCAATTTCTACCACCACCAACCCACCAGGCTAAAAGCTAGACTAAAACATTTTTCAGAATGTTTGTTTGTTTGTTTACAACATTTATATACTGTTCCACATCTCAACAGATTCCATAGCATTCTTTCTTTCTTTCTTTCTTTCTTTCTTTCTATTTGCATCCCACCTTTCCCCTGAGGAGCCCAGTGTAAAACAAGTGTAAAATAATGCACGTTGGGGCAAAAAATCTCAATTTAATTTATATGCTGATGGGATCTGAGCTGCCAGTGACTGATCAAGACAGAGTTCTTGGGGTTATGGTGGATAGCTCAATGGAAATGCTGACCCACTGTGCATTTGCTGTGAAAAAGGCGAGCTCCGCGTGGGTCATAATTTGAAAAGGAATTAAAAATAGAACTACCATTATCATACTGCCCTTATACAAATCTGTGGTGCGGCCACACTTGGAATACTGTGTACAATTTTGGTCACCGCACCTAAAAAGGATACTGTAGAGCTGGAAAAAGTGCAGAAAAGGGCAACTAAAATGATCAAGGGACTGGAGCATCTCCCCTATGAGGAAAGGCTACAGCAGCTGGGATTGTTTAGCTTACAAAAAGGGTGAGTAAGGTGGGACATGATAAAGGTGTACAAAATTACGTATGGTGTGATGAAAATGGATACGGAGACATTTTTTTCTCGTCTCATAATACTAGAACCTGAGGTCATCCCATTAAACTGATTGGTGGGAGAGTCAGGACAGATAAAAGGAAGTACTTATTCACACAGTGCATAGTTAAATGATGGAATTCACTTCCACAAGACATAGTGATGGCCACCAATTTGGATGGCTTTAATAAGGGATTGGACAAATTCCTGGAGGAGAAGGTTATCAATGGCCACTAGTCCTGATGGCTCTATGCTACCTCCAGTATCAGACGCAGTATGCCTATGTACACCAGATGCTGGGAAACATGGGCGGGAGGATGCTGTTGCACTCATGTCCTGTTTGTGCATTTCCCATGGGCAGCTGGTTGGCCACTGTGTGTCTTCTTGTGTTATTATGTTCTTAATGTTCTTGTTTTTATTGTTTTAGAGTTTTATTGTTTTCAATTGTTGTACACCACCTTGTTGGCTTTTTAGCAGATAAGTAGGGTTGGCGGAGAATTTCTCCCCGAAACTTCAGGGGGCCGAGCGCCAACGTGTTCGGCCCCCCGAAAAAGTTTCAGGGAGAAATTCTCCGCACCCCCCCCTGCCCCCCGCACCCCCCCCCGGGACGGGACTTACCTCTCCCGAATGTCCTTCCCGGCGGCGGGTCCCAGCGGCGGTTCGTCGGGTCTTCGTCAGGGGTGGGGGCGGCAGCCGATCTTTCGACCGGCTGCCGCCACCGCCATTCCAATAAAAGTAAATTTAAAAAAAAACGCCCCCGTGATAGGCTACGTGACGATTTACGTAGCCTATCACGGCTGACTTTGCAGATCTAGCTGTGATAGGCTACGTAAATCGTCACGTAGCCTATCACGGGGTCGTTTTTGTTTTGTTTTTAACTTTTAATTTCACGGCCGGGCAAGGCGAGGCGCCTCCTCCCCGGTCTGAATTTCGGCCGGGCGAGGTGGGAAGCCTCCCCCCCGGCCTGAATTTTGGCCGGGCGAGGCGGGAAGCCTCCCCCCCCGGCCTGAACTTCGGGGGGAGAGCAGCGAAGCGCCTCCCCCCCACCGCGAAAAGCTGCAAGACCAGGTAAGTGACTTTCGTGCACCCCTACAGATAAGGCAGCATTGAATGATTCAAATCCCTCTGGTTCTAGACCAGAGTTAAGGCTTTCTCGTGTTGGGTCAAGCTCAACAAAGGCAGGGCACTGGAATCTAAGGCTCATTCCTTAACTGGCATGCCTCCTGATCAATGATGATGTTGTGCAATGTCACAAATTGTGCTTGCTTACAATTTACCCTCCATGTACCCACAGTTTTCCTTGGTCTTTCAGGCCCAAATCCAGATGGGGAGGATGGAGTGCCTGGGACCATTAAAGATGCCCCATGTTGTCCAGGTCCTTTGATGCCTTATTTATTTGTTTGTTTAATTTCTATACCACCCAATAGCCAAAGCTCTCTGGGCAATTCACAGAAATTGAAACCAACAAGCACACAGTAAAACAATATAAAATATAAAAACATTAAAACATTAAAACCACAATATAATAATACAACCAGAATAAAACCTAACAGCAATGCAAAGATTTAAAATACTGCTTTAAAACAGCAAAGCTAAAAGTCTAGAAAGCTAAAATGCTGAAATGCCTGGGAAAATAAAAAGGTCTTCACCTGGCACCAGAAGGAATACAATGTAGGTGTCAGGTGAACCTCACTAGGGAGCTCATGCCACAACTGGGGTGCCACAGCACAAAAGGCCCTCCTCCTAGTAGCCACCTGCCTCACTTCCTTTGGCAGGGACTCCCATAGAAGGGCCACTGAAGTTAGGGTCCAGGCAGGTACATATGTGAGATGATCTTTCAGATAACCTGGCCCCAAGCCATTAAGGGCTTTGAATGTTAACACCAGCACTTTGAATCGGGCCCGGAAATGGACTGGCAGCCTGTGCAGCTGGAAAAGTACTGGCATAATATGAGCTTGTTGGCCAGTCCCTGTTAACAATCTTGCTGCCCTATTTTGGACCAGCTGAAGTTTCTGGACCATTTTCAAAGGCAGCCCCACGTATAACGCATTGCAGTAATCCAGACGAGAAGTTATCAGAGCATGGATAACTGCAGCTAGGCTATCTCTGTCCAGATAAGGGCATAGTTGGTATACCAGCCTAAGCTGATAAAAAGTGCTCTGTGCCACTGAGTTCACCTGTGCCTCAAGTGACAGTTCTGGATCCAAGAGCAACCCCAAACTACGAACCTGACCCTTTAGGGGGAGTGCAACCCCCTCCAGAACAGGTTGAATATCACCTAGCCAGGCAGACAAACCACCCACTAACAGTACCTCCGTCTTGTCTGGACTGAGTTTCAGTTTATTGGCCCTCATGCAGTCCATTACCGTGCCCAGGCACTGATTCAGAACAGCCGCTGCCTCACCTGGGATTGATGAAAAAGAGAGGTAGAGCTGGGTGTCATCTGCATATTGATGGCACCTGATGAAGCATCTGAGCCTTACTGTTTCGCTACAGGAATCCTCCTGTGAGTTGATCCATGCCAGTTTGCAGCTTACATCAGCAGCTGGCAGGATGGGTTAAACAGTGAGAGGGAGACCTCTTCTAGCACTGAGGCTGAATACTTCATCAGGCAATACAGGTGATTGTGGATACATCTTGTCTCTTATACAAGTGCTGAAAATACTGCTTCTTCCCTGCAAGCCCTGTAGTGGGTGGGAGGGGGAGCAATCTTGTGTCCAGCTCCAGGAAAGAGGTGGAACTAGTGCTGTGCCAGAATCTGAATCCAACTTCCTGAAAGTTTCCTTCCCACACGAAGGAGGCTTCCATTTTTCTGCCTCATTCTCAGGACATTTTATAATTTATTTTGAATTTATTTTGGTGGGGGTTTTGACCTTACCTAATCACTAGAGGATGAACTTGAGCACTCTCTGGGAGAGAGCGGAGGACAGGAAGGCCTGGTGTGCTATGGTCCATGGGGTCACGAAGAGTTGGACATGACTTAACGACTGAATAACAAATCACTAGAGGTGACTGAAGATACTGTATTTTTATATTTCTATTAAATTAAAAGAATGCTCTCCATTTCTCTGCAGTCCCCCAGACTCCCTGGGCTTTCTGATATGAAAAATGCCCTATGGACAGAATTACTTCATGATATCTTCCCCTGGGCCTTTAATTGAAGAGGGGACAACAAGGAGGCTACAGGCTGCCAGAAAGATGAGTGCACAATGAAAGACAGGACACTCACACACACTCCTCAGCCACCTAAGTAACCCGGAACCCAGCCCATGAGAATTTATCTGAAATGTCTTCTCCTTGAATTTTCTTTTCAGAAGCAATTTCTTTTCCATCAGATTGAATGAGAATGGTCAAAAAATGTGGAAGAATATTTCAGCACAGCACTAGTGCGAACACACATTCAGTGCAACTTGTGAATATATCCCTAGTGTGAGATATGATCCTTGCATGTCCTTTTCCCACCACACAGAAAGTAAAACAAGGATTGGTGCCCTGGGCTGCATTTCTGCTTTCAGAAAGGTGGTGTGAGGCTCCGATTCTTCTGCTTCCCCCCCTGTTCATTCCATTCCACCCCACCCCCAAATTTCCCTGAGGATCTAACTGACTGTGACTTCAAAGAAGTAGCTAAGGGTGGGGTGGGGTGGGGGGTTAATTCAAAAGTAATCTCATGGAGCCTCATATGGATCAGGAGTAGTGGGTAAAGGGTTTAACGTTTTGCCCTATGCCTGCAATTTCCCTTACAAATGGATGCCATTTTGGCAATATAAATTGGAGGCATGGGGGGCCCTGATCCAGATTAGGACCACAGCACAAGGCGGGGGGGGGGGAGGCTTGAAGTCTCCCACCCACCTCCATGCTAGGATCTTGTGTAGTAATATGTAGTCTCACCTTGTGAGATCACATTCCATAACTAAATAAACAGGCATGGTACAGAAGCCCTCTGTAACAGAATTCCTGTGGAAACACTGGAGTACTGGCAGCGTTCTAGCTTCAGAGTGAAATTGAGCATTCCTGACATAATTTTGCCAACAGTTGCTGCCATAGGCTTTGCAGAAAAACCTTAATTGAACTGCTATTCAGAATGTCACCAAACCCATGAAAAACACAGCTCCTCAAAAGCCTTGGAAACATACATTAGTAGTTTTCACCAACATTTGAAAAATATATATGATACACCTCAGCTTGGAGTAAAAAAAATACTAATATGTCAATTTTCAGTACTTTTGAACTTGCAGTACCTGTGGCAATCTGTATCAGATCATTCTGAAAATTTGCACTATTTCAGGTAGACCATAGATGCTCTGTATCAAGTGATTAGCCCCACAGTTGTCATTTTATAAGCAGTAGACTTTTGTGGTTTATAATGGTGGAAACGTTTTCTTCCTTCCTTTCTCAATTCCAGTGCCCCTTTAATTAATATATATATTTATTTATTTATTAATTTCTAATCTACATTTATTACATTTCTAATAATAACTAATGTTCTCTGGACTGATAATGTTCTTAACATTCTTATGTTCACTCTAACCACTATACCACACCTTCTCCCATCTTTTATTCCATCAAAAGCCTTTCTGAAGTTGTGTGTTTGCTACTGGCTAGGCAGAAGCAGCATGACTTCAGTGACTTCTAGGTGATGGCTCTCTTGCTTAGGTTTATCTTATGGTCTCTTTCCTTCCTTCTAGGTCTCATTTATAATTATTTATTCCTAGTCACTTCCCCATCGCTCCTCAAAGAAACACTCTCCATGACAGACCCAAGAGGATAAATTATTATTCTGCAGCTCAAACTGGCATTTAGGATCATGATTCTATGATTTATTTCCCATCTCAGAGTTGCACATTCCCAGTATTGTTGAAATCGTACACAGATTAAAATGTAAAGCCTTTACATCTGCAGTGTGCTGATCTGACCTTAGGCAAGACATGGTATCTGTTGAGGCCGAGTTACATCTAATCGCAGCAAGAAGGAAAACTTATGTTGTTCGTTGTAATTTTGTATACTGATGTTCATCTGTACTAATCAATTGCTGCACACTCAGCTCTGCTTAGGGGTGTACGAAACCCCGCTTACCTGGCTCCGCTGGGTTCTGCAGGTGGAGGGAGGCGATCCGTTCCTCCCCCCCAGAATCCTCGATGGGGGGGGGAGGCGATCTGTTCCTCCCCCTGGAATCCTGCCTGGCTGGCTCCGCTCTGCGGCCAGGCCGTGGAGCCACCAGCCAGGCCAACCCGCAGCGGGGCCTCCAGCCACTGCAGGGCTGGTGCGGACGCAAATGGCATCCTGTGTAGGGGACGCCATTTGCATCGCTATGCCAACCCGTGATAGGCTACGTAAATATTTATGTAGCCTATCACACACACAAAAGAAAACAGCAAACGCAAATGGCGGCAGCTACAGCCGCCGCCATTTGCGTTCCCTTTTTTTCCGCCGTGGTAGGCTACCTAAATATTTACATAAATATTTACGTAGCCTATCACGGTGGAAAAAAAAGGGAACGCAAATGGCGACCACTGTAGCTGCCACCATTTGCGTTCCCTTAGTTTTGCCGCGATAGGCTACGTAAATACTTATGTAGCCTATCACGGCTTCCGCAGGGATGCAAATGGTGTCCCTGCGTTAGCCCTGCATTACTAACTGCGTTTGTATTTACGTAGCCTATCACGGCTATATGGACCAAGCGAATGGCGGACGCGGACGCCATTCGCTATGCAGCGCAGACGGCAGCAGGTAGGTGCTCTGTTCTGGGCCCATTTCCCGGGGTGGGGGGCGGGGTTGCTTCATTCCGCCACGGATTTCGGGGGGCCGAATGCACTGGCATTGTGCCTCACCGAGATCCTTGGCGGAATTCTCCGCCATGCCTAGCTCTGCTATAGAGTGCAAAATCACAAAGAACAGTGCAAATCAGACAGTGGTATATGTTGCTCTCTGCCACACATGCATTTGTCAAGACTATCATCCTTCTCCACTGCTGGCCAGCTAATCCTGTCAAACTTCAACAAGATTTTCTTCTAGGAGAAGCATGTGACTCACTTGAGAATTAACAAAGAATTTAACTATGGTAACATTTTCATAGGCAACAAGCAGAGTTGGCATTTAAGGAGGGGTATTTAATTGTTTGTTTGTTTGTTTGTTTGTTTACTTTGAAAAATCTATATGCCATCATGATCCAAAAATAAAAGTT
The DNA here is from genome assembly GCF_057233095.1 of Heloderma suspectum. Classification (NCBI taxonomy): domain Eukaryota; kingdom Metazoa; phylum Chordata; class Lepidosauria; order Squamata; family Helodermatidae; genus Heloderma; species Heloderma suspectum. The sequence goes on along the minus strand of NC_139459.1, from coordinate 325,975,898 downwards.
AAAAATACTACAGCATTAAACAGCAGCAGTTAAAACGGTACAGAGCCACAAATATTAATAATCAGTTTGAAAACCGGTTTACAGCATCTATCTAAACTGTGGTAGAGCAGGAAGGAACCCTAATATTTATCTTGCTAGGGCAGGAATTCCTCAACCATGGTGCCACTATTGAAAAGGCCCTATTTCTTGTGCCGCCAGTCTAATTCATCTCAATGGTGAGCCTATGAGCAGGGCCTCTGAGGCTGATCTCAAGGCTCAGACAAGAAACATGACTCCTAAGGGACTGGTTTACTGCATGCACGCAGAACTGGGGTACAATCTTAAAAACGATAGAATGATCTCAGTACGAATCCAAGGCCAACCATTCAACATCACAGTAATTCAAGTCTATGCCCCAACCACTGAGGCCGAAGAAGCTGAGGTTGATCGGTTCTATGAAGACCTACACCACCTTCTAGAACTAACACCAAAAAAAGATGTCCTCTTCATCATAGGGGATTGGAATGCTAAAGTAGGAAGTCAAGAAATCCCTGGGATAACAGGCAGGCATGGCCTTGGTGTACAAAATGAAGCAGGACAAAAGCTAATAGAGTTTTGCCAAGAGAACATGCTGATCATAGCAAATACTCTTTTCCAACAGCACAAGAGACGACTCTACACATGGACGTCACCAGATGGTCAATATCGAAATCAGATTGATTATGTCCTTTGCAGCCAAAGATGGAGAAGCTCTATACAGTCAGTAAAAACAAGACCTGGAGCTGACTGTGGCTCAGATTATGAGCTTCTTGTTGCAAAATTTCGGCTTAAATTGAAGAACGTCGGGAAAACCACTAAACCATTCAGATATGACCTAAATCATATACCTCATGAATATACAGTGGAGGTGAGGAATAGATTTCAGGGATTAGACCTGATAGACACAGTGCCTGAGGAACTATGGACAGAGGTCCGTAACATTGTTCAGGAGGCAGCAACTCAATCCATCCCAAAGAAAAAGAAATGCAAGAAAGCAAAGTGGCTGTCTGAGGAGGCTTTACAAGTAGCTGAGGAAAGAAGGGAAGTGAAAAGCAAGGGAGAAAGGGGAAGATATATCCAACTGAATGCAGAGTTCCAGAGAATAGCAAGGAGAGACAAGAAGGCCTTCTTAAATGAACAATGCAAAGAAATGGAGGAAAACAATAGAATGGGAAAGACTAGAGATCTCTTCAAGAAAATCGGAGATCTCAAGGGAACGTTTTGTGCAAAGACGGGCATGATAAAGGACAAAGAAGGCAGGGACCTAAACGAAGCAGATGAGATTAAGAAGAGGTGGAAAGAATACACAGAAGAACTATACAGGAAAGATCTGAATGTCCCTGATAGCCATGATAGTGTGGTCACTGAACTTGAGCCGGACATCCTAGAGAGTGAAGTCAAGTGGGCCTTAGGAAGCATTAGTAACAACAAAGCTAGCGGAGATGACAGTATTCCAGCTGAGCTATTTAAAATCCTAAAAGATGATGCTGTTAAAGTGCTGCATTCAATATGCCAACAAATTTGGAATACTCAACAATGGCCACAAGACTGGAAAAGGTCAGTTTACATTCCAATTCCAAAGAAGAGCAACGCCAAAGAGTGCTCAAACTACCGCACAATTGCGCACATTTCACATGCCAGCAAGGTGATGCTCAAAATCCTACAAGCTAGGTTTCAGCAGTATGCAAACCGAGAACTACCGGAAGTACAAGCTGGGTTTCGAAGAGGCAGAGGAACTAGAGATCACATCGCCAACATTCGCTGCATCATGGAGAAAGCAAGAGAATTCCAGAAAAACGTCTATTTCTGCTTCATTGACTACGCTAAAGCCTTTGATTGTGTGGATCACAACAAACTCTCGCAAATTCTTAAAGTGATGGGAGTACCAGACCACCTTACCTGTCTCCTGAGAAACCTGTACGAGGGTCAAGAAGCAACAGCAAGAACCGGACATGGAACAACCGAGTGGTTCAAAATTGGGAAAGGAGTACGACAAGGCTGCATATTTAACCCTGCTTATTTAACTTATATGCAGAGTAAATCATGAGAAATGCCAGGTTGGATGAATCAGAGGTCGGAATTAAGATTGCTGGGAGAATTATCAACAACCTCCGATATGCAGACGATACCACCCTAATGGCAGAAAGCGAAGAGGATCTAAAGAGCCTCTTGTTGAGGGTGAAAGAGGAGAGTGCAAAAGCTGGTTTGAAACTCAACATTACAAAACCGAAGATCATGGCATCTGGCCCCATCACTTCCTGGCATATAGAAGGTGAAGAAAGGGAAGCAGTGACAGATTTTACTTTCTTGGGCTCCAAGATCACCGCAGACGGTGACTGTAGCCATGAAATTAAAAGACGCTTGCTCCTTGGGAGGAAAGCTATGGCAAACCTAGACAGCATAGTAAGAAGCAGAGACATCACCTTGCCGACAAAGGTCCATCTAATCAAAGCTATGGTTTTCCCAGTAGTAATGTATGGCTGTGAGAGCTGGACTATAAGGAAGGCTGAGCGCCGAAGAATTGATGCTTTTGAACTGTGGTGCTGGAGAAGACTCTTACGAGTCCCCTGGACTGCAAGGAGGTCAAATCAGTCCATCCTAAAGGAAATCAACCCTGAGTGCTCACTGGAAGGACAGATACTGAAGCTGAAGCTCCAATATTTTGGCCACCTAATGCGAAGAGAAAACTCTCTGGAAAAGACCCTGATGCTGGGAAAGATTGAAGGCAAAAGGAGAAGGGGACAGCAGAGGATGAGATGGCTAGATAGCATCACCGATGCAATGAATATGAACTTGAGCACGCTCCGGGAGAGAGCGCAGGACAGGAAGGCCTGGCATGCTATGGTCCATGGGGTCACAAAGAGTCGGACATGACTGAACGACTGAACAACAACAACCCCACTCTTCCTTTGTTGGTGTGGAGGCCTGAACAGAGTCTATCCAAGTATAAACTTCATGCACACAAGTTCTTCCTACATAATCAGGGTTCCTGTTGTTGCAAGGTTCCCAGGTACAGAGCCAACACCTGTACTGTTAAAAGTTCTTCACTTTTAAAGAAGATAGAAGCTCTATTCAGAAGTTCAAAAGGTGGTTAAAAACAACACACGAAGGGAGGGAGCTCCCCAGCTCCACCCCTCTCCCTCACCATATTTGTCACCCGCTACTTGCGGGGGGTGACTGACTGAAGAGGAGAGCTTCTCCATGTGATTGAATACACTGATTTTCCAGCATTGAGAGCCTTCAAGGAACCCTGAAATTTCAGCTTCCAGTTTTTCCCTTACAATGTGTTGAATATGCATAGATATTTTGGGATGACTGAACAAGCCTTCTTATTCAACTCATCCTGTAGTTTTCTGCTGAGATTCATAATGACCAATAGAACATCAGGATAAGAGTGCTTATCTATGGGAACTTCTCAAATTGGGGAGCGGTAATGAGCGGGGTACTGCAGAGCTCAGTCCTGGGCCCAGTGCTCTTCAACATTTTTATTAATGACTTAGATGAGGAGGTGCAAGGAATGCTTATCAGATTTGCAGATGACACAAAATTGGGTGGGATAGCTAATACCCTGGAAGACAGAAACAAAATTCAAAGTGATCTTGATAGGCTGAAGCGCTGGGCAGAAAACAACAGAATGAAATTTAATAGGGATAAATGCCAGGTTCTGTACCTAGGAAAAAGAAACCAAATGCACAGTTACAAGATGGGGGATACTTGGCTCAACAATATTACAAGCGAGAAGGATCTTGGAATTATTGAATTATTGTAGGTCACAAGCTGAATATGAGCCAACAATGTGATGTGGCTGCAAAAATGCCAAATGCTCTTGGGGATGCATTAATAGAAGTATAGCTTCCAAATCCCGGGGAGTACTAGTTCCCCTCTACTCAGTGCTGGTTAGGCCTGATCTTGAGTACTGTGTCCAGTTCTGGACACCACACTTTAAGAAGAATGCAAACAAACTGGAGAGGGTTCAGAGGAGGGCAACAAAGATGATCAGGGGACTGAAAACAAAGCCCTATGAGGAAAAACTGAAAGAACTGGGCATGTTTAGCTTTGACAAGAGAAGACTGAGGAAAGATATGATAGCACTCTCCAAGTACTTGAAAGGCTGTCACCAAGAGGAAGGCCAGGATCTCTTCTCGATCATCCCAGAGTGCAGGACATGGAATAATGGGCTCAAGTGACAGGAAGCCAGATTCCAGCTGAACATCAGGAAAAACTTCCTGATTGTTAGAGCAGTACAAGAATGGAACCAATTACCTAGGGATGTTGTGGGCTTTCCCACACTGGAGGCATTCAAGATGAGGCTGGACAGCCATCTGTCAGGGATGCTCTGACTTGGATTCCTGCATTGAGCAGGGGGTTGGACTCAATGGTCTTATAGGCCCCTTCCAACCCTACTATTCTATGATTCTGTTCTATGATTCTAGGACAATTATTTATTAGTGCTTAGTTAAAACCTTTTTACCCCATTCTTTCCCCAGCTGGAAACGCTCCCAGAGAAGCTTGCAGATTTTTTTTTTAACCAAAAAAGAGGACAGTCCCTACCCTCACAATAGGGTGGCCACTTATGAATCACCAAAAAAGAGGACAAAAGACGGCACCAATTTGTATATCATTTGCGTATGCTAAGTTATATGTATTCATGCAAATTTAGAAATTATTATTATAATTTAAATAGAAATACAGTAATCTCATCATACAGTGTGGAAGACTGTGGCCAAGTGACCTGTGTGCCTGATTACAATCTAGAAGACATGACACACAAGGGAAAAGGGATGGGAAGGAAAGAGGAAAATACGCAAACTCAGCCATCAGTTCTTCATATTGTTGTTGTTGTTCAGTCGTTCAGTCGTGTCCGACTCTTCGTGACCCCATGGACCATAGCATGCCAGGCCTTCCTGTCCTGCGCTCTCTCCCGGAGCGTGCTCAAGTCCATATTCAGTGCATCGGTGATGCTATCTAGCCATCTCGTCCTCTGCCGTCCCCTTCTCCTTTTGCCTTCAGTCTTTCCCAGCATCAGGGTCTTCTCCAATGACTTTTCTCTTCGCATTAGGTGGCCAAAATATTTGAGCTTCAGCTTCGGTATCTGTCCTTCCAATGAGCACTCAGGGTTGATTTCCTTTAGGATGGACTGATTTGACCTCCTTGCAGTCCAGGGGACTCGTAAGAGTCTTCTCCAGCACCACAGTTGGAAAGCATCGATTCTTCGGTGCTCAGCCTTCCTTATAGTCCAGCTCTCACAGTCATACTACTGTGAAAACAATAGCTTTGGCTATACGAACCTTTGTCGGCAAGGTAATGTCCCTGCTTCTTACTACGCTGTCTAGGTTTGCAATAGCTTTCCTCTCAAGGAGCAAGCGTCTTTTAATTTCATGGCTACATTCACCGTCTGTGGTGATCTTGGAGCCCAAGAAAATAAAATCTGTCACTGCTGCCATTTCTTCTCCTTCTATATGCCAGGAAGTGATGGGGCCAGATGCCACGATTTTAGTTTTTTTTAATTTTGGGTTTCAAACCAGCTTTTGCAGTCTCCACTTTCACCCTCAACAAGAGGCTCTTTAGATCATCTTCGCTTTCTGCCATTAGGGTGGTATCGTCTGCGTACCTGAGGTTGTTGATAATTCTCCCGGCAATCTTAATTCCGACCTGTGATTCATCCAACCCAGCATTTCTCATGATGTACTCTGCATATAAATTAAATAAGCAGGGTGACAATATACAGCCTTGTCATACTCCTTTCCCAATTTTGAACCAGTCGGTTGTTCCATGTCTGGTTCTTACTGTTGCTTCTTGACCCTCGTACAGGTTTCCCAGGAAACAGGTAAGGTGGTCTGGTACTCCCATCTCTTTAAGAATTTGCCAGAGTTTGTTGTGATCCACACAATCAAAGGCTTTAGCGTAGTCAATGAAGCAGAAATAGACATTTTTCTGGAATTCTCTTGCTTTCTCCATGATCCAGCGAATGTTGGCAATTTGATCTCTAGTTCCTCTGCCTCTTCGGAACCCAGCTTGTACTTCCGGTAGTTCGTGGTTCACATGCTGCTGAAGCCTAGCTTGTAGGATTTTGAGCATCACCTTGCTGGCATGTGAAATGAGAGCAATTGTACGGTAGTTTGAACACTCTTTGGTGTTGCCCTTGTTTGGAACTGGAATGTAAACTGACCTTTTCCAGGCTTGTGGCCACTGCTGAGTGTTCCAAATTTGTTGGCATATTGAGTGCAGCACTTTAACAGCATCATCTTTTAGGATCTTAAATAGCTCAGCTGGAATACTGTCATCTCCGTTGGCTTTGTTGTTAGTGATGCTTCCTAAGGCCCACTTGACTTCACTCTCTAGGATGTCCGGCTCAAGTTCAGTGAGCGCACTATCATGGCTACCAGGGACATTAAGATCTTTCCTGCATAGTTCTTCTGTGTATTCTTTACACCTCTTCTTAATCTCATCTGCTTCTGTTAGGTCCCTGTCTTCTTTGTCCTTTATCATGCCCATCTTTGCACAAAACGTTCCCTTGATATCTCCGATTATCTTGAAGTCTTTCTCTAGTCTTTCCCATTCTATTGTTTTCTTCGATTTCTTTGAATTATTTATTTAAGAAGGCCTTCTTGTCTCTCCTTGCTATTCTCTGGAAATCTGCATTCAGTTGGATATATCTTCCCCTTTCTCCTTTGCTTTTCACTTCCCTTCTTTCCTCAGCTACTTGTAAAGCCTCATCAGACAGCCACTTTGCTTTCTTGCATTTCTTTTTCTTTGGGATGGATTGAGTTGCTGCCTCCTGAACAATGTTACAGACCTCCGTCCATAGTTACTCAGGCACTCTGTCTATCAGGTCTAATCCCTTAAATCTATTCCTCACCTCCACTCAATATTCATAAGGGATATGATTTAGGTCATACCTGAATGGTTTAGTGGTTTTCCCTACATTCTTCAATTTAAGCCAAAATTTTGTGATAAGAAGCTCATGATCTGAGCCACAGTCAGCTCCAGGTCTTGTTTTTACTGACTGTATAGAGCTTCTCCATCTTTGGCTGCAAAGGACATAATCAATCTGATTTCGTTATTGACCATCTGGTGATGTCCATGTGTAGAGTCGCCTCTTGTGCTGTTGGAAAAGAGTGTTTGCTATGATCAGCGTGTTATCTTGGCAAAACTCTATTAGCCTTTGTCCTGCTTCATTTTTTACACCGAGGCCATGCTTGCCTGTTATCCCGGTGATTTCTTGACTTCCTACTTTAGCATTCCAATCCCCTATGGTGAAGAAGACATCTTTTTTTGGTGTTAGTTCTAGAAGGTGTTGTAGGTCTTCATAGAACCGATCAACCTCAGCTTCTTCGGCCTCAGTGGTTGGGGCATACACTTGAATTACTGTGATGTTGAATGGTTTGCCTTGGATTCGTACTGAGATCATTCTATCATTTTTGAGATTGTGCCCCCGTACTGCTTTTCCCACTCTTTTGTTGACTATGAGTGCTACTCCATTTCTTCTAAGGGATTCTTGCCCACAGTAGTAAATATAATGGTCACCTGAATTAAATTCGCCCATGCCTGTCCATTTTAGTTCGCTGATTCCCAAGATGTCGATGTTCAATCTTGCCATCTCATGTTTGACCACCTCCAGCTTACCTTGATTTATTGATCTTACATTCCAGGTTCCTAAACAATATTGTTCTTTACAGCATCGGATTTTCTTTTCACCACCAGACACATCCACAGCTGAGTGTCCTTTCGGCTTTGGCCCAGCCGCTTCACTCTTTCTGGCACTACTTGGAAATTCCCTCTGCTCTTTCCCAGTAGTATATTGGACACCTTCCGACCTGAGAGGCTCATCTTCCGGCATCATATCTTTTAGCCTTGTGATACGTTCCATGGGGTTTTCTTGGCAAGAATACTGGAGTAGGTTGCCATTTCGTTCTCCAGTGGACCACATTTTGTCAGAACTCTCCACCATGACCTGTGCATCTTGGGTGGCCATGGCCTGCACGGCATAGCTTATGGCTTCACTGAGTTACGCAAGCGCCTTCGCCACAACAAGGCAGTGATCTATGAAGGGGCTTCATATTACAATGTTCTTATAACAACCAGCTGGGTTGGCTCACAGGCCTTCAAAAACAAGTGGCTCACAGGCCTTCAAAAACAAACCTTGGCAGGCCTCCCCAAAATATGCTGGCCTTCCTGAGAGTGGGTGTAATGCAGTCAGCATCTGTTGGCCTTCCAGAGTGGGCCCTCAGCCTTCTCGGGCCTTGCTAGAATCTGCTAGTGTCTCATCACTCGCACTACAGCAGGAAAGACTCAGGGTGGGGCAGGGGGCAGATTACACCACCCCCACTCACCGAAGCAGATGGCCCCGCCGCTCTTCCTCACTGGGCAGATGGTTATAAAATCCATTGTGGGACGGGAAAAGGCCCAGAGCAATTGGTGAAAGGTGCAGTTAGTGGAGATGGACAAGGTGGCAATGGATGGTGAAAGGAGAATGCTGAAGGTGTGCATATAAATTCAAATGTTATCATTAGAGATGCCTGAACATTGGAACACATGGGGAATGGCCTGGTCAAGTGTGTAAGCATGTACAGCCTTCATGTCAAGAAATTTGATACATTAACAGCGGCGAGGTCATTCTGCACTTTGGCATTTAGGATTTTGTTTTCATCTGAGATTTAGCTGTTTGAACCAAAATTTGAGGTAAGAACATGAAATAACATGAGACAAGGGGTGCCGGGGTGGGTAGTTTGCCCAGCTGTGCCTTCTGTGTGATACGGTTTGCAAGTCGGGCCTTCTTGATGCAGCAGAGCAACAAACTCACCCACGTTGCTGCTGCTTTTCAACCCATTTAAAACAGTTCTTTATTTTTAGTAATGTAAATGATGAATACATTTAATCACACCTGTGTCTCTTTTAAAAAGAAAAGAGATCACCTAAGGCTAATCACTTCTCTGCATGCCAATGCCCCATCATTTGAACAGAATTTTCTTGGCTGATAAAAATGCTTCTTCACAAATGGTCCCCACCACCAGCACTAGAACTAACATTTTTATGGCTCTGCAAGTCCTGTAGCTTAGTAGGCATGTTATAGAAATTTTGGTTGTAATATGTCTGTTATCCCATAATTTTATAAGCTAGGCTATGTCTGTTCTACCTTTGTGTGAAATTGTCATGCCAGACAAAGACATAGTGCCTTATCAGAGACCCAGGAATGCCAAGAATGTATTTACGTTGGAGTACAAGGCTACCTCTCTGTGCATGCCTAGATATATAAAAGGTGCTGCCTCTTTTCTGTTTCCCTCTCAGCTAGATAGAGATATGTTTCATTTATTTCATTTATTTCATTAATTTCATTTCTGTTCAGCCCAATAGCCAAAGCTTTCTGGGCAGTTCACAAAAACACATAATAAAAACATAATATAAAATATTTAACATACAAAAATTTAAAAACAATTTAAAACACATTAAAAAAAAAAAAGGTTACAATAGAATACCAGCCCCTGGTTAAAAAACCAAACCAAACCAAAAAACAGCTGACATGAAAAGCCCCATCATATGCCATCAAATACCTGTCTGTAGAGGACAGTCTCAACCTGGTGCAAAAAAATAACAATATTGGTGCCAGGCAAACCTCAGTGGAAAGAGCATTCCACAATAGGGTGCTACCACCCAGAAGGCCCTCTCCCTTGTTGTCACCCTCTGAGCCTCCCTTGGACAAGGCCCCTCGAGGAGGGCCTCACATGTTGATCCCAAGCATTGGTTTTAACTTGAATGCCTGAAACTACTGTTCCCCTGAGCATGACTCTGCCCAGGGGAAAAAAAAATAAAAGGAGAGATTTCAACTCAACTCATTGAGCCAAGAATGTGCCACCTCCTGAAACATGGTAACCTATCTATCCCATTGAGATTCAAAGCTTTCTCAGACTGCTCTGCAACACCCATTCCCATCTGAATCAGTCGGCACAGCATGATCATTAGTTCAGAGTGCAAGTATAAGCAGGCCTTTGCTCTCTCTCTATGTTAAGTACATATATCAAGATCTAATTAGGCAAAACTGTATTTAATTGCAGGGAAGCAGATTTCAGCTAAATATTAGGCCAAACTTCCTAATGGAAAGAGTTGTTCAACAGTGGAACAGTCTGCTTTCGGTGGGGGTGAGCTCTTCTTCACTGGAGGTAAAAAGCAGGGTCTGAATGGCCATCTGTTAGAAATGCTGCAGTTGCGTCCTGCATTGTAGGTCCTGGATTAAGCGGGCAGGGGAGTGGTGGGCGGGTGAACTACATGACCCCCAAGATCCCTTCCAGTTCCAATGCTATGATTCTACAATAAATTCCAATATTTAAGCTTTTGCATTCATAATCAAAAGGTATTCCATTTCCTCCACCTGTAAAACAAGAATATGTAGAGAAATTAAGATTGTTCTAGGCTGAAAATCATGGCTGAGTATTAGCCATGTTTTGCCACTATGTTTTCTAATTCAGAAATGTTCCAAACAGCCTCTTGCATGGAAGTTGTAGCCTAAGAAAATATGTGATCTACAGCAAAGACAAAAGCAACACCAAAACAAAATAATAGTCTGAAATGCTATAGAAAGTTTAAGAATTACTGGGATGGAGTGTTGAACTCAGGCATAAGACTTGAGATCATTTTCCAGTATAGCTGTGAACTAAAACCTTTCTAGAAGATTTGGCATTCTGATGGCAAAAAAAACAGTTGCCCAGGATCCAGAAACACTTTTATTGCAGCCTTGTAAATAAGCCAACAAAATGACTAGACTGCAGTTTGTTAGGTATTATTATTGTTGTTGTTGTTGTTGTTAGCCTGCTAAGAGGCTAGTAGCCTATGTTTCCATACTGGCTGTGGAGTGGGGAGAAGCCCCCTCCTCTGCTACCAGCATGGAAACCAGACTACTAGTCTCTTAGCAGGCTAGTAAAACAAATTCCCTTCTACAGTGCAGGCTGATGGAGGAGGGAAGTTGCTGAGGCATGGGTTTTCCTTCCCCTGGCCAGTGTAGAAACCAAGTGGACTGGCAGAGGGGGTGGTGGAAAGATCTATCTTCCACCAGCTTGTTCACTCACCTACATGGAATTCCTAGTCACCTATGGCAACCAGATGATCTGTTAAATACCATGCTTTCTACCATGCAGACTGAGGGAGGAAGGAGGGAGTTGAGGGATGGGATTCCCTTCCTCTGTGATCAGCATGGAAACCAAGTAGACTGGTGGCAGAGGGATGGAGAGATCGAACTTCTGCCAGCCCATTCACTCACCTGCACGAAATTCCTTGATGCCTATGGCAACCAGGTGAGTTGTTGAATACAAGGCTGTTCTAATGTTAATATTTTACATATTCATTACTGATGCAATCCTTCATGCAGCTACTCATGCATAAATCCAACTGAAGTCTGTGGAGCTTAACCATGGATAGCAGGACTGTACCATAGGTTCTCCAAGACTGCTACATAAATGATATCCAGACTGTAAGGAACTTTGCAAATTATAATGCTGTAGAAATGATGAATGCTACTGCTATTAATACTAATGATAAAAAGGAAACTGTAGGATTTGTTTGTAAATTTAGAGCAAAATAATCACACTCTAAGAGAAGCAGAGTTGCAGATCAAATGATATATGAATAAAACAAAGTAATCTTCATAACCAGAAATATGCATCTTTAATAAATATCAGTCCAGGTTCCCAAGAGGATCTTCGTATATTGCTGCTTTCATTGATTCATATATTAATATCATTTTGCATTCGGCTAATACAAAATTGATGATACAAAAGTGTTTTTCTATTAGCACTTCTTCAGTGGATAATATAACCCACTTTTCATACTTTCTGTGTGAAATTTAAAAACTTCATAGATACATTATATGCTGAAATGAACAAATTAACTATTGAAAAGTCTAGTACATCACAAAGAAAAAATGTGTGTCTCATGGGACCTGAAAATGATATACCATATTGAGTGGTGATTTTATATAATAATAGGACCATAGATTGTATGAGTTGGAATCGACTTCATAGACCATCAAGTCCAGCCCTCTGCCAAAAATAGGAATCCTGCCCGAAGCTATCCTTCTCAAATTACAATAACTTTCACCCCCACTGACGGACATCCTGGAATATAGAGCCATAATGTAAAAATAGAGCTCACATTGAATACTCCAGCTGTGGTACAAGCTTTGCATCGCAACTGAAATGACAGACTTCAACAGCAGCAAAGTGAACACCGGCTTAACCATGAGTCTTATCCTTCCCCTATGCTTCAGCCACACTGTCCTTTCTTTCTTTTTTAAGTGCTGCTTCCTTTGTCCATTCTTTCGTCACCTTATTTTTAAAAAAACTTTTAAAAGGGCAAAACTACTTTGTGAAAGTTTTTTTGTTGGCATCATGAGGTGGGACAGCCATTCACGACCTTTCATGGATGGCTTCTACTTGAAACCTACAGAATTCTTTTTAATAAAGAAAATTTTCAGAACACATTTCTGGAAAGGAATAGGTACATTTGAACTAAATGTTGTCATGGTGCTTTCAAGGCAGCTTTACTTGTCTATGAATGTTACGTGTATGTTGATTTTTATTATAAATTTCTGGTTGCAATTTATGACCAATACCTCTTTCCCTACATAATCAGAAGACAAAATGTTGCAGTGTGTACTGCTGTTGTTCAGGAGTCCAACCACTGTATTCTATTTCACTTTCCTCCATTCTATTTTCCGTATTTTCCCACAACAATCAAGTCAACATTCCATGGCTCAGTCTTCACTTCATGATAGGCTGGCCACTTGTGAATCACCAAAAAAGAGGAGAAAAGAGGGCATTGATTTGCATATCATTTGCATATGCAAAGTTATATGTATTCGTGCAAATTTAGAAATTATTATTATAGTTTAAATAGAAATACAATAATCCCGTCATACTGTGGAAGACTGTGGCCAAGTGACCTGTGTGCCTGATTACAATATAAAAGACATGACACAAAAGGGAAAAGGGATGGAAAGGAAAGAGGAAAATACGCAAACTCAGCCATCAGTTCTTCATATTACAATGTTCTTATAACAACCAACTGGGTTGGCTTACAGGCCTTCAAAAACAGGTGGCTCACAGGCCTATGAATAGGCCTTGGCAGGCCTCCCCCAAATACCCTGGCCTTCCTGAGAGCGGGTATAATGCAGTCAGCATCTGTTGGCCTTACAGAGCGGGCCCTCAGCTCTCTGGGGCCTTGCTGGAATCTGCAAGCGTCTCATCACTGCCACTACAGCAGGAAAGGCTCAGGGTGGGGCAGGGGGCAGATTACATCACCCCCACCCCCCCAAAACAGATGGCCCTGCTGCTCTTCCTCACAGGGCAGTTTATTATGAAATCCATTGAGGGAGGGGGAAAGGCCCAGAGATAAATGATGGCACTCAAAGCCTGACCATCAGAAATTGGGTGAATGATATCATCTCCTCAACAAATGTAGGCTGTTCCTTTGTACAGTCAACACAGTCTTCTTAATTGGGCTCACATTCTGGTGCACTCAGAGAAGACAAGAAATTTAGAAATGAGTATTCACATAGTAGAAATTTTCATGAAAAAAATTACAATGCTGGGGAAGCAGACAATGGCCCTCAGTCTAAAGAGCCATAACCATGGCCATAATGATTAGAAATGACTTCCCTTTCTTTACCTTCAAATAAGGTGTGCATTCAAGATGGACTGTGCTGTGTTTGCACCCTGCTCTTTTCTGTTGCTCTAGTCCTTTAAAAAGTGGTGTCTGAAAGAAGTCAGGAAAGCACGGAAAGGTCAAGAGTGAGGGAGTAATTTTGGTTTGCAAGTGAGGAGGTACAGTGTTAAAGAATTTCCCCACACTTCCACGTTCCCACTTAATATTACTGGGATGTTTATTGGCTTGATGGAGAGGGGGCAGCACAGACCATGTAGACTGGAAACTGCAGCTAGTATGATTAACGGAAGCCAAAGAAAGCTGCACAATATGAAGGAACAACATGAAGAAGGCTATCAATAACATAAACTATTGTGAGAAAGGTGGAACTGGGTTTTGGAAACACAACTAGCTATGACAGTTTACTAAGGCCAGGAAAAGGATTCACTACTGGAGATCCTCAAGTGTTTGGACTAGAAATGTATTGGACCATGGACAAGTGCAGAAGTCCATCGACTGGCAATTGTGGAGTTCCGTAATTGGAATGTGACATGTCACTGATCTTCAGTTTAAACAATATACTGACCAGAATGGGTTTGGTTAAGCTGAGACACAAAACTCTCATTTCTCGGTCTAACAGAAGGTGTGAAGAGTTCTATCTAATACCTGATGAACTCAACAGGAGTCTTTCCTAAGTGAAATAAGATTGCTGCCTACCTTTATAAAAGTCTTCCCCAAGAATTCTGACATTTTACAATTGCTCGAACGGTCATCTTACACTTCTCATACATGATGAACAATCTCATTTATTTTGTTCTATATTATAAGAGACTGATTACTCCTAAAAGTTATCGCTGAATACTTACTTCGGTGCATATAACTGAGATACATCTTGACATGAAGATGTCAGGCCCAGCCATCTTTCAACTATCCACCACCTTTTCTCCCTTCTTTTCTTTTTGCATCCTTCTGCAACGTTGGCATGGTGTCACAGAACCTGTCTATTGTCAAGAAGATCCGCTAAAAGAAATATCTTACTTTGAAATGACTCCTTCCGATTTAAACATGTGCCTCTCAGCAAGAGCACATAGCAAGGTTTCCAGCTGAAGGCACAACCCTTGCCCACCGAGGAATCTTGACATCCTGACCTGCAGAGGATGTATGCAGCAATCAACACAGAATCATAGAATCATAGAATAGTAGGGTTGGAAGGGGCCTACAAGGCCATCGAGTCCAACCCCCTGCTCAGTGCAGGAATCTAAGTCAGAGCATCCCTGACAGATGGCTGTCCAGCCTCGTCTTGAACGCCTCCAGTGTGGGAGAGCCCACCACCTCCCTAGGTCATTGGTTCCATTGTCGTATTGCTCTGACAGTCAGGAAGTTTTTCCTGATGTTCAGCCGGAATCTGGCTTCCTCTAACTTGAGCCCATTATTCCATGTCCTGCACTCTGGGATGATCAAGAAGAGATCCTGGCCTTCCTCTCTGGGACAACCTTTCAAGTACTTGAAGAGCGCTATTGTATCTCCCCTCAGTCTATCAAATCAACCAACATGTGGTTGGTTTATTTTTAAAACTTTAATATGACCATCATTTGACTGCAAACCTACAGCAGCACACCACTTCCAAATAAGGAAAGTATAGGGTTAGCACAATTTAAAACAACAGTCAACACACATTATAACATTCAAATAAATCACCACACCATGGCCTATGTCAGCTAAAAAAGAGCACCATAATAACTCACAGAAAAGCTTGTTAGCAAAGAAATATCTTTATCTGACTCCAGAAAGCTAATGAGCACTGGTGGGCCTCTCTCGGGAGGGAATTATACAGTGTTTGTGCCAGTACTAAGAAATCCCTGATCTGGAAAATGGCAGAATATAATGTTTTACACATGACATATGAAGAAGGGTTTCTCCGCCACACTTTAACACAAACTAGGTGAGGTGATAAAGCAGTGGGCACTCAAAAATCCCCCTTCCACATCCCATCACCCTGGCCTCTGTGCCATTCCTTCCATTACTGTAACTTGTACCGCTTTACGCCAGCCCTTTCTCCTTGTCTAACCCCACCCCTGCCATTAGCTGAACCCAGTGACATTGAATGGCACAGGGAGCTGCCCCCTCACTGTGCTACCATTAGCTATACACTGAGTCAACCCTGGGAGTCACTGATTTAACACTGTGGCTTATAATACCAGACCACTAGACAAATAAGTGGATTGCTCATATTTATCCATGCTAGGAGCTTCAGAGCAGCTTCTTAGGGTGCAATCCTATCTTTTTCTTGGAGTGCTCTGAGGTTGGAGCACCCTAACACTTCCAGAGCTCTGCTGGGCTCCTGCAGCAGGGTGGAAATGATGGAAGAGTGGCATTTGCCACTCCTCCTCCATTTGTTGAAGGGGAGTCACCATTTCCCAGGGCTCCAGGGCTGATCTAATTGTTTCCCTACATTGGAGGCGTCGTTGGTGGCCAAGTACAAATGTATCGGTACTCAGTTGTAGAATTGTTGTTGTTCACGCGTTCAGTCATGTCCGACTCTTTGTGAGCCCATGGACCATAGCACGCCAGGCCTTCCTGCCCTGCGCTCTCTCCCGGAGTGTGCTCAAGTCCATATTCATTGCATCGGTGGTGCTATCTAGCCATCTCATCCCCTGCTGTCCCAATTTTCCTTTTGCCTTCAGTCTTTCCCAGCATCAGGGTCTTTTCCAATGACTTTTCTCTTCGCATTAGGTGGCCAAAATATTTGAGCTTCAGTTTCAGTATCTGTCCTTCCAATCAGCACTCAGGGTTGATTTCCTTTAAGATTGACTGATTTGACCTCCTTGTGGTCCAGGGGACTAGTAAGAATCTTCTCCAGCACCACAGTTCGAAGGCATCGATTCTTTGGCGCTCAGTCTTCCTTATAGTCCAGCTCTCACAGCCATACGTTGCTACTGGGAAAACCATAGCTTTGATTATGCGAACCTTTGTCGGCAAGGTGATGTCTCTCCTTCTTACTATGCTGTCTAGGTTTGCCATAGCTTTCCTCCCAAGGAGCAAGCGTCTTTTAATTTCATGGCTACAGTCACCATCTGCGGTGATCTTGGAGCCCAAGAAAATAAAACCTGTCACTGCTTCCCTTTCTTCACCTTCTATATGCCAGGAAGTGATGGGGCCAGATGCCATGATCTTCGTTTTTGTAATGTTGAGTTTCAAACCAGCTTTTGCACTCTCCACTTTCACCCTCAGCAAGAGGCTCTTTAGATCCTCTTTGCTTTCTGCCATTAGGATGGTATCGTCTGCGTATCTGAGGTTGTTGATAATTCTCCCGGCAATCTTAATTCCAACCTGTGATTCATCCAACCTGGCATTTCTCATGACGTACTCTGCATATAAGTTAAATAAGCAGGGTGACAATATGCAGCCTTGTCGTACTCCTTTCCCAATTTTGAACCAATCGGTTGTTCCATGTCTGGTTCTTACTGTTGCTTCTTGACCCTCGTACAGGTTTCTCAGGAGACAGGTAAGGTGGTCTGGTACTCCCATCTCTTTCAGAATTTGCCACAGTTTGTTGTGATCCACACAATCAAAGACTTTAGTGTAGTCAATGAAGCAGAAATAGATGTTTTTCTGGAATTCTCTTGCTTTCTCCATGATCCAGTGAATGTTGACGATTTGATCTCTAGTTCCTCTGCCTCTTCAGAACCCAGCTTGTACTTCTAGTAGTTCTCGGTTCACATACTGCTAAAGCCTAGCTTGTAGGATTTTGAGCATCACCTTGCTGGCATGTGAAATGAGAGCAATTGTACGGTAGTTTGGACACTCTTTGGCATTGCCCTTCTTTGGAACTGGAATGTAAACTGACCTTTTCCAGGCTTGTGGCCACTGCTGAGTGTTCCAAATTTGTTGGCATATTGAGTGCAGCACTTTAACAGCATAATCTTTTAGGATCTTAAATAGCTCAGCTGGAATACTGTCATCTCCATTAGCTTTGTTGTTAGTAATGCTTCCTAAGACCCACTTGACTTCACTCTCTAGGATGTCCGGCTCAAGTTCAGTGAGCGCACTATCATGGCTATCAGGGACATTAAGATCTTTCCTGTATAGTTCTTCTGTGTATTCTTTCCACCTCTTCTTAATCTCATCTGCTTCTGTTAGGTCCCTGCCTTCTTTGTCCTTTATCATGCCCGTCTTTGCACAAAACGTTCCCTTGAGATCTCTGATTTTCTTGAAGAGATCTCTAGTATTTCCCATTCTATTGTTTTCCTCGATTTCTTTGCATTGTTCATTTAAGAAGACCTTCTTGTCTCTCCTTGCTATTCTCTGGAACTCTGCATTCAGTTGGGTATATCTTCCCCTTTCTCCCTTGCTTTTCGCTTCCCTTCTTTCCTCAGCTACTTGTAAAGCCTCATCAGACAGCCACTTTGCTTTCTTGCATTTCTTTTTCTTTGGTATGCATTCAGTTGCTGCCTCCTGAACAATGTTACAGACCTCTCTCCATAGTTCCTCAGGCATTCTAATTATCAGGTCTAATCCCTTAAATCTATTCCTCACCTCCACTGTATATTCATAAGGGATATGATTGTGGTCATACCTGAAAGGTTTAGTGGTTTTCCCTACGTTCTTCAATTTAAGCTGAAATTTTGCAATAAGAAGCTCATGATCTGAGCCACAGTCAGCTCCAGGTCTTGTTTTTACTGACTGTATAGAGCTTCTCCATCTTTGGCTGCAAAGGACATAATCAATCTGATTTCGATATTGATCATCTAGTGATGTCCATGCGTAGAGTCGTCTCTTGTGCTGTTGGAAAAGAGTGTTTGCTATGATCAGTGTGTTCTCTTGGCAAAACTCTATTAGCCTTTGTCCTGCTTCATTTTGTACACCAAGGCCACGCTTGCCTGTTATCCCAGGGATTTCTTGACTTCCTACTTTAGCATTCCAATCCCCTATGATGAAGAGGACATCTTTTTTTGGTGTTAGTTCTAGAAGGTGTTGTAGGTCTTCATAGAACCGATCAACCTCAGCTTCTTTGGCCTCAGTGGTTGGGGCATAGACTTGAATTACTGTGATGTTGAATGGTTTGCTTTGGATTCGTACTGAGATCATTCTGTTGTTTTTGCGATTGTACCCCAGTACTGCTTTTCGCACCCTTTTGTTGACTATGAGTGCAACTCCATTTCTTCTAAGGGATTCTTGCCCACAGTAGTAGATATGATGGTCACCTGAATTAAATTCGCCCATGCTTGTCCATTTTAGTTCGCTGGTTTGTTTATTTATTTATTTATTTATTTATTTCTATACCGCCCAATAGCTGAAGCTGTCTGGGCGGTTCACAAAAATTAAAACCAAACAGCACACAATAAAACAATTTAAAATATATAGAACATTAAAACCACAATATAACAATACAACCACAATAAAACCTAGCAGCAGTGCAGGAGTTTAAAATACAAATTTAAAACAGCAAAGCTAAATGTTTAGAAAGCTAAAATGCTAAAATGCCTGGGAAAATAAAAAGGTCTTCACCTGGCCCCGAAAGGAATACAATGTAGGTGCCAGGTGAACCTCACCAGGGAGCTTGATTCCCAAGATGTCGGTGTTCAGTCTTGCCATCTCATGTTTGACCACCTCCAGCTTACCGTGATTCATTGATCTCACATTCCAGGTTCCTAAACAATATTGTTCTTTACAGCATCAGACTTTCTTTTCACTACCAGACACATCCACAGCTGAGTGTCCTTTCGGCTTTGGCCCAGCCGCTTCACTCTTTCTGGCGCTACTTGGAAATTCCCTCTGCTCTTCCCCAGTAGTATATTGGACACCTTCCGACCTGAGGGGCTCATCTTCTGGTGTCATATCTTTTAGCCTTGTGATACGTTCCATGGGGTTTTCCTGGCAAGAATAGTGGAGTGGGTTGCCATTTCCTTCTCCAGTGGACCACATTTTGTCAGAACTCTCTGCCATGACCTGTCCGTCTTGGGTGGCCTGCACAGCATAGCTTATGGCTTCACTGAGTTATGCAAGCCCCTTCGCCACAACAAGGCAGTGATCCATGAAGCAATTCACACATTCCTGTTTTAATGAGGGAATGCAAGGTTTGGAACCAATCTGCTACTGCTGCTGCTGTTACATCATCTCTTCTCTGTCTTGACTGCTGGCACAACTGAGCCAGGAAACAGCTGTGACTTAATTCAAGCATTAATCTAATTGCTGTGACTGGACCCTAATGCTGCCTATTTTGGTACCCAACCTGCTGTCTTTTGTAAAAGCCAAGAGGATACTGCATGGGGACAGCTGGAAACTAGTCAAAGCCCAACACTCTCTCCATTACCAGGACAGATGAGAACTGAACATGATTCCCAACCTCCATTCCCTCTCTCTCTCTCTCTCACTCTCTCTCGCTCTCTCTCGCTCTCTCTCCCCCCTCCCATTCTATCTCCCTCAGAGTTTCTAATACAAGCACTTTCTCTTGCTTGGGCTTCTACTCTGTTCTAAACAAGGGCCTGGACCATCAGCTAACTGTTTAAAATGTTGCTTGGTCTGCTCTAACCTTGCTTCTGAATGGCTCCAACAAATCTCACCCGGCGCTTCATACAGGGGAAAAAATTTTGCATACCCTCAAGCATGATCTATAAATTAGCTTCATTTTCCTCATAGTAATAGGCTTGAAGCATGGGATGTCTGCTTCACTTCCTGGACCTCCAAGCCCCAGGAATACCTGTCCACCCATCCCATGCTCGGTCCCTGACTAATGGTACACAACAATGGCCAGTATTGAAATGTGACAAGATGCATGTGAGAAATGTGCATTGGTAAAGGCTTCCCCTATGGGCTGTGTAAAATCCGCTTCAAAACTGAGCCAACGTAGCTCATCAGGGGAAAACTCTGACAGAACGTCCATTGCTGTTTGCACTGGGTGTTAAAGACCCCTTTGTTTTTGTATAGGGGTGAATGGCGGACATTACAATAAAAGGGAACCCTTGGATTGGAAGGCTGGGGGCCTGATGGAGAGACCCTCAGGTCTGGATTGAGATTTCCAGGTGCCAATCGCCTACATGTAACCCTGGGCAGGGAAGCCCTGTAGTGGAATGCCTGAAGCTCAGCCCTTTTTTACCCTGAGGAGCCATGATAGAAGGGTTGGTTCTGAGAGATTACGAAGAAAGGGTCTGAGGAAACTTCAAAAGGGATAGACAGAGGTGGTCCTGAGGAGACTGAGGAAAGACCAGTATAGAGAGGGTGAGGAGCAGCATTCTGCCCTTGCCTCAGTTACCAGTCAGTAGATGCTTGACATCCAACTGTCAGTAACTGAGGCCTACAGTTACTTCTGAGTCTCAGACTGCACAGCTCGACACAGGTTTTAAGCAACAACCTACCTTTGTGGACTATGTAACTACTGGACTCCCTGCCCTCCATTTTATTGTTTAGAAACTTACTTTGAATTGTACATTTTAATATTTATTTTGCTTCCTCCCCACTTTTCCTCTTCTTTGTTTAATAAATCCTAGTTTTGTTTTATGAGCCGCTCACTGGTTTTCTCCAGACCCATTTTTAGGGAAGATGGTTTCTGGTGGGCTGGAGGCACCACACATTCATTTAGGATCAGCATTTCTCTCCCTCACCCATCCCGCTACTGTACAAGCCCACGTCCCATGGTTTCCACTATTCCACAGCGTTGCTGGTAGGGAAAATGGGGTTACATGCACATTCCCTCATTGACAGGGTGACATGTGAACCAGTATTCAAAATCCTAGGTGTGCAATGTGCTTTTGAATGTAGCAAGGACATTAATTCTTTCCAACCATATTTGACTGGAGCATGTTTGCCCCAGTTGCTTTATCACTCCCTTTCCACTGCCTTGTCATTAATGTGCATCCAGCACTCAGAGGGAGAGTGTATTAAAGATTCATATCTCTGAGGAACAGGTTCTGCATGCATAGTTCTAACAGCCCATACAGTAAGTTATATCATTTCCATCAATTCCCTCTTCTCTCCCCCCACTGCACTCCCCTGGTATAATTTATGGCAGTCACAAAACACAAGTTAATGCATCTTTTTCATTACACTCTCGCCAGAAATTTATTATATGTTTGAGCTAGTTGGACGACGAGCAGAGGCATCTAGTATGTTTCTGAGTTATATACTGCATTTCAATAAAGTATGATTGTGGGGTACAATTCTCAGATGCCTTCGATATGCTTGGCCCTATTCTTTAAAATGTCTCTTGCTCAGCAATGACATCAACATCAACATTCCCATTAGCTTGAATAATGAAAGATTGTGGCCTACAGGACTTGTGTTTGCTCCTCTCTCTCTCAATCACATATATATTTCTTTCTTGAGCTTCATGCTGCACACAGTCTAGTGAAATCAATGGGGATATGCCAGGAAAATTGGTTGGTTGATTGTTGCCTATTGCCTGTTTGCCTGAGAACAAATACCATACATTCAAAAGTTGTGGTCCTGCCAGCCTTTGTTCTCTTTCTTTCTTTCTTTCTTTCTTTCTTTCACACACACATACACATTTTTGTGGAAGGGCATTCTACCTACAGGCACACCCCAGAGGAAGTCCTCTTGTGCTTTGCTCTGCAAAGTTTCAAATGTGTACTGTGTTATGCAGCATGAGGGATTGTTTGGTAATGCACACACGCTTGCTCATGAACCTGCCACACACACACTCCTCAGTATTATGGCTCTATTCTTATTTTTTATTCTTTTTTCTGATTACTTAAAAAAATATTTACAGTAATGGATGGCCTGATCCTCACGGACATACTTTTGGGATAAGGGTGCAGAGGCTCTAGAGGCTACAACAACTTATACATTTGGTCCTGGTTCCAATATTATTTTACCACTACTACCTCAATGACAGTTACGTTGCATAATCAACAATAGCACTGGTGGTATTACTACAATGTGAATGATTCCTGTTACTTCAGAGAATTTACACAACTGAAATAGAAACAGTAAAATTTAAGGCTGCCAGGTAGAACATTCACAGTATTTTAAAATTATGCCCCAACCACTGAGGCCGAAGAAGCTGAGGTTGATCGGTTCTATGAAGACCTACAACACCTTCTAGAACTAACACCAAAAAAAGATGTCCTCTTCATCATAGGGGATTGGAATGCTAAAGTAGGAAGTCAAGAAATCCCTGGGATAACAGGCAAGCATGGCCTTGGTGTACAAAACAAAGCAGGACAAAGGCTAATAGAGTTTTGTCAAGAGAACACGCTGATCATAGCAAACACTCTTTTCCAACAGCACAAGAGACGACTCTACGCATGGACATCACCAGACGGTCAATATCGAAATCAGATTGATTATGTACTTTGCAGCCAAAGATGGAGAAGCTCTATACAGTCAGTAAAAACAAGAGCTAGAGCTGACTGTGGCTCAGATTATGAGCTGCTTCTTGCAAAATTTCGGCTTAAATTGAAGAACGTCAGGAAAACCACTAAACCATTCAGGTATGACCTCAATCATATCCCTTATGAATATACAGTGGAGGTGAGGAATAGATTTCAGGGATTAGACCTGATAGACAGAGTGCCTGAGGAACTATGGATGGAGGTCTGTAACATTGTTCAGGAGGCAGCAACTCAATCCATCCCAAAGAAAAAGAAATGCAAGAAAGCAAAGTGGTTGTCTGATGAGGCTTTACAAGTAGCTGAGGAAAGAAGGGAAGCGAAAAGCAAGGGAGAAAGGGGAAGATATATCCAACTGAATGCAGAGTTCCAGAGAATAGCAAGGAGAGACAAGAAGGGCTTCTTAAATGAACAATGCAAAGGAATCGAGGAAAACAACAGAATGGGAAAGACTAAAGATCTTTTCAAGAAAATCAGAGATCTCAAGGGAACGTTTTGTGCAAAGACAGGCATGATAAAGGATAAAGAAGGCAGGGACCTAACAGAAGCAGATGAGATTAAGAAGAGGTGGAAAGAATACACAGAAGCACTATACAGGAAAGATCTTAATGTCCCTGATAGCCATGATAGTGCGGTCACTGAACTTGAGCCAGACATCCTAGAGAGTGAAGTCAAGTGGGCCTTAGAAAGCATTGCTAACAACAAAGCTAGCAGAGATGACAGTATTCCAACTGAGCTATTTAAAATCCTAAAAGATGATGCTGTTAAAGTGCTGCACTCAATATGCCAACAAATTTGGAACACTCAGCAGTGGCCACAAGACTGGAAAAGGTCAGTTTACATTCCAATTCCAAAGAAGGGCAATGTGTTCAAACTACTGTACAATTGTGCTCATTTCACATGCCAGCAAGGTGATGCTCAAAATCCTACAAGCTAGGCTTCAGCAGTATGTGAACCAAGAACTACTGGAAGTACAAGCTGGGTTTCGAAGAGGCAGAGGAACTAGAGATCAAATCGCCAACATTCGCTGGATCATGGAGAAAGCAAGAGAATTCCAGAAAAACGTCTATTTCTGCTTCATTGACTACGCTAAAGCCTTTGATTGTGTGGATCACAACAAACTCTGGCAAGTTCTGAAAGAGATGGGAGTACCAGACCCCCTTACCTGTCCCCTGAGAAACCTGTACGAGGGTAAAGAAGCAGCAGTAAGAACCAGACATGGAACAACTGATTGGTTCAAAATTGGGAAAGGAGTACAACAAGGCTGCATATTGTTGCCCTGCCTATTTAACCTATATGCAGAGCACATCATGAGAAATGCCGGGTTGGATGAATCACAGGTCGGAATTAAGATTGCCAGGAGAATTATCAACAACCTCAGATACGCAGACGATACCACCCTAATGGCAGAAAGCGAAGAGGATCTAAAGAGCCTCTTGTTGAGGGTGAAAGTGGAGAGTGCAAAAGCTGGTTTGAAACTCAACATTACAAAAATGAAGATCATGGCATCTGGCCCCATCACTTCCTGGCATAAAGAAGGGGAAGAAATGGAAGCAGTGACAGATTTTACTTCCTTGGGCTCCAAGATCACCGCAGATGGTGACTGTAGCCATGAAATTAAAAGACGCTTGCTCCTTGGGAGGAAAGCTATGGCAAACCTAGACAGCATAGTAAGAAGCAGAGACATCACCTTGCCGACAAAGGTTCGTCTAATCAAAGCTATGGTTTTCCCAGTAGCAACGTATGGCTGTGAGAGCTGGACTATAAAGAAGGCTGAGCGCCGAAGAATTGATGCTTTCGAACTGTGGTGCTGGAGAAGACTTACAAGTCCCCTGGACTGCAAGGAGGTCAAATCAGTCAATCCTAAAGGAAATCAACCCTGACTGCTCATTGGAAGGACAGATACCGAAGCTGAAGCTCAAATATTTTGGCCACCGAATGCGAAGAGAAAAGTCCCTGGAAAAGACCCTGATGCTGGGAAAGATTGAAGGCAAAAGGAAAATTGGGATGGCAGAGGATGAGATGGCTAGATAGGCTAGCATCACCAATGCAATGAATATGGACTTGAGCACAGTCCAGGAGAGAGCAGAGGACAGGAAGGCCTGGTGTGCTTTGGTCCATGGGGTCACGAAGAGTCAGACACGACTTAACGAGTGAACAAAATCCAGCAGAAGCCAAAGTGACCATGGCTTTTTCAACCATTCCCTCCCTGGTCCTGTGACCACACCTTCCCCTAAGTCAGGTAGTTAGTACCACTCCACCTGTGTCACGACAACAGGTGGGAGAGAGGGGTGCAGAACAGGATCCAAGATGGAATGGGCAGGAGATACCACTAGAGATGGGGGACAAACATGTTGAGTTTGCATTTTAATGCAAATTAAACTGATTTCACACTTTCAAACTATTATGCATACCAAAATTCTATAGTTCAAAATTCTTATAGTTCATAATTCTGCTATATCAAGATGAGTAGGAGTTAAAGGTTGTGAACATTCGCTATATTGCAACCCACACGCTGAAGTAACCGGAATCATTTACACTGCTGTTAACATCACTAGTGTTTTTCTCCCTCGTGGGATGTAGCTGTCATAATGGTGTTTAAGTAAGATTGGAAATGGCACAGAGTGTGGCAATCTTTGTGGCCCCTAGATCTCCCCCCCCCCACCAAATATATTGAGTTCAAATGTAGTCATAATTAGAGTCATAATTAACATAATTTCCACTTATTTAAATGGGTCTATTCTCAGCCATGATCAGTTTTGTACAAATGTAGTTTAGATTTTCTATTTTTGTTGACATCTAGGGATGTACGAAACGACTTACCTGTTTCGTTTTGTGACATCTGCGGTGGGGGGGAGGCACTCCGTCCCTCCCTCCGAAATCCTTGCCGGCTGGCTTCGCTCCGCAGCAACTCCACCCGCAGCAACATCCGGCCGCTGCTGGGCTGCGCAGGGACGCAAATGGCAGCCACTGTAGCCGCCGCCATTTGTGTCCCTTTTTTTTGCCGTGATAGGCTACGTAAATATTTACATAGCCTATCACGGCCTCCGCAGGGACGCAAATGGCATCCAACTTATACATTTGGTCCTGGTTCCAATATTATTTTACCACTACTACCTCAATGACAGTTACGTTGCATAATCAACAATAGCACTGGTGGTATTACTACAATGTGAATGATTCCTGTTACTTCAGAGAATTTACACAACTGAAATAGAAACAGTGAAATTTAAGACTGCCAGGTAGAACATTCACAGTATTTTAAAATTATGCCCCAACCACTGAGGCCGAAGAAGCTGAGGTTGATCAGTTCTATGAAGACCTACAACACCTTCTAGAACTAACACCAAAAAAAGATGTCCTCTTCATCATAGGGGACTGGAATGCTAAAGTAGGAAGTCAAGAAATCACGAGATTAACAGGCAAGCATGGCCTTGGTGTACAAAATGAAGCAGGACAAAGGCTAATAGAGTTTTGTCAAGAGAACACGCTGATCATAGCAAACACTCTTTTCCGTCCTTTGCAGCCAAAGATGGAGAAGCTCTATACAGTCAGTAAAAACAAGAGCTGGAGCTGACTGTGGCTCAGATTATGAGCTTCTTGTTGCAAAATTTTGGCTTAAATTGAAGAACGTCGGGAAAACCACTAAACCATTCAGGTATGACCTAAATCATATCCCTTATGAATATTGAGTGGAGGTGAGGAATAGATTTAAGGGATTAGACCTGATAGACAGACAGAGTGCCTGAGGAACTATGGACTAGCCGTGACAGGCCACATAAGTATTTACTTAGCCTATCATGGGAAAAATCGTGAAGCGAATGGCGGCGCAGACGTGGTCGCCATTCGCAAAGCAGCGCGAACGGCACCAGGTAGGTGCTCCGTTTCATGGCCTTTCGCGGGGTGGTGGGCCGGGGGGGCTTCATTCCGCCACGGATTTCGGGAGTCCGAATGCCAGTGCATTCAGCCTAGGGATGGACGAAAGGGACTTACCTTGTCCCGCAGCTTGCTTCGCGGTGGGGGGGAGGCGCTTCGGTTCTACCCCCAAAGTTCAGGCGAGGGGGGGAGGCGCCCCGCCTCGCCCAGCTGAAATTCAGGCCGGGGGGGGAGGCGCCCCATCCCTCACCGGCGGAATTCAGGCCGGGGAGGAGCACCCTGTCTCCCCGGCCACGAAAAAAAAGTAAAACACACACACACACACACCCGTGATAGGCTACGTAACGATTTGCGTAGCCTATCATGGCTAGATTTCCAAAGTCAGCCGTGATAGGCTACGTAAATCATCACGTAGCCTATCACGGGTGACTTCGGGGGAAAAAAAAAAGCATGTACGCAAATGGCGGCACCCCATGGGCGCCGCCATTTGCGTTCCTTATTTTGGCACGTCTAGTCTACGTAAAGATTTACGTAGACTACGGCGAAAATAAGGGCAACGCAAATAGCGTTCCCTTATTTTCACCGTAGTCTACGTAAATCTTTACGTAGACTACCCCTGTCCAAATAAGGAACGCAAATGGCGTGAATCTTGCATATAAGTCTATGTGTCCATAGGCTTATATGCAAGATTCACCACTCTATTTTGCGTATAAGTCTATGGGCACATGCAATCAGCAGGATGTACCCATAGACTTAAACACAAAATAGAGCGGTGAATCTTGCGTATAAGCCTATGGACACATAGATTTATATACAAGATTCATGACTCTATTTGCGTATAAGTCTAAGGGCAAATCCTCCTGATCACCATTTAAAAAAAAAAAGACTTTTTTTTAAAGGCAATCGGCAGGGACAGGGAGGAGGCGAACGGCTCTGGCTGGAAGAAGCAGCCTAGTGCCGTTCCGCCTCCAGTCCTCCTGGAGCAGAGGTAAATGGTCCTGATCCACTGCAGATTCCTGAGGCCGGATTAAAAAGAATCCGGCCTCATTTGAATCCGCAGCGGATTTCTATGACATCCCTACTATAGCGGGGTGATTTGCCATTGCCTTCCCCAGTCGTGACCACCTTTCCCCCAGCAAGCTGGGTACTCATTTTACCGACCTCGGAAGGATGGGGGGCTGAGTTGACCGGAGCCAGCTACCCGAGACCCAGCTTCCGCTGGGATCGAACTGAGGTCGTGGGGAGAGTTTCGGTTGCAATACTGCCGCCTACCACTCTGCGCCACACGAGGCTCTAATATGCTAGGGCTCCTGCCTTTATCGCAACTGACATTCATTGACCTGTGTGTCCTCCACGGTAATTTCATCAAAGGGGTTGCCCGCCTGCAGTATGCAAAGCTTGGGAACTCCAGATAAATGCAGATGCCTTCCTGCCCTTCAAATCACCATCCTAGTAACGCAACTCATAAGGCCATGATGGGAAAGGTGACCCAGTCATGAAGAATCCTCACCTCAGGATAGATCAGCAGGTTAAAGCACCACATAAACCCTGCTCATTGTACCTCTACCTAACTATCTGTCCGAAGCATAACTTTTATAATGCTTAGTCAGCCAGCCCAAATTTCAGTCAAGAAAACAGGAACCTTTCAAGGGTCACTGATCACCCTTGAAAGGTGATCTGCAGCCTGCTGTTGTACCCTGTTTGGGTCTCATCCTGACAATGCCCACAGTCATTGCTCTGGTGTGTTTTTGATTGAACCTGTAACTGCCCATGGGTCCAGCCATCCAGTCTACTTTTTGATTGTTGAACCCAGCATGGTCAGACTTTCTGTTATGCAACTCCAAGATCCGCCTGGGATTTGCTTGGCTTATACTCCATTCCTTGTCATCCTTCCTAACACTTTCTCTCTCCTCCTCTGGCGCCATACCCACACTTCCAGATTGCGAATTCTCCTCTTGCTTGTACCATCTTGATGTCTTGCATGCCCAGAGAGAGTTTCATCCCATGTGAAGCAGCCGTTGCAGCTTTTGAGATGGTTTCAATGTCATTGCCATGGCCCAATCACACTGTGAGCTCAAAAGATCTGCCTAGGATACCTGAACTGGTTATGCAATCTTGGAGCCAATGAACTTTTGTGGACCTTCTGGATTCTCAAGAAGCCATGACTCAACAGTAGGGATGGCAGAGAGTTCCGCCACGGATTTCAGTGAGGCTGAATGCACTGGCATTCGGCCCCCCGAAATCTGGGGCGGAACAGCCTGCCGCCCCCCTGCCACCCCGTGGATTCCCCCTGGGATGAGGCTTACCTGGGGCGGATGATCCGGACTGCGGCGGCTCCGGCTGCGGCGGCAGCTGGTCTTTTCGACGGGCTGCCACGGCTGCCATTTGCATCCTGATCTTTGCTGTGATAGGCTACATAAGTATTTACGTAGCCTATCATGGCAAGCCAAGCAAAAAAAAAGCATACCCAAATGGCGGCGGCTACGGCGGCCACCATTTGCATTCCCTATTTTTCGCCGTTTTAGTCTACGTAAATATTTACATAGGCTATTACAGCGGAAAAAAAGGGGAACACAAATAGCGCCCACTATGCTATTTGCGTTCCCCTTTTTTTCGCCGTAATAGCCTACGTAAATATTTACGTAGGCTAAAACGGGGAAAATTGGGAACGCAAATGGCGGCCGCTCTAGCCGCCATTTGCGTATGCTGTGTTTGTTTGTTTTTTGCCCAGCTGTGATAGACTACATAAATACTTACGTAGCCTATCACAGCAGCCTGGCTGGATGCAAATGGCGGCTGCCATTTGAGTCCGTAGCAGCCCGTCCGCAGCCGGAACTCCGGTTGCAGATGGGCCTGGCCGGCTGCTCTGCAGAGCCGCTGCGGAGCAGAGCCGGCCAGGCAGGATTCTGGGGGGGAGGGCCTCCCCCCCCATTGAGGATTCCAGAGGAAGGGATGGAGCGCCTCCCCCCCACCGAGAATCAATTCCACGAAAAGGTAAGTGACTTTCGTACATGTCACTTTCAGTGCTGCAGTGGGAAATTCTGAAGAGCAGCTGCTCATCATGACAGGCCCAACAGCCACACTCCCAAGGAGAGTCCAAAAATTCAGGCAGCTGTATTGATCTATATCAACAAACAAGTTCTAGCAATTTTCAGCTCCACCAGGAGCAGGCCTTTTGTAAAGCTAATGAGTCTTAATTGCCCATAGAATCCATAATTGCCCTAGGATAGTAGGGTTGGAAGGGGTCTATAAGACCATCGAGTCCATCCCCCTGCTCAATTCAGGAGTCCCAGTCAGAGCATCCCTGACAGATGGCTGTCCAGCCTCCTCTTGAATGCCTCCAGTGTGGGAGAGCCCACCACCTCCCCAGGTAATTGGTTCCATTGTCGTATTGGTCTTACAGTCAGGAAGTTTTTCCCGATGTTCAGATGGAATCTGGCTTCCTGTAACTTGAGCCCATTATTCCATGTCCTGCATTCTGGGATGATCAAGAAAAGATCCTGGCCTTCCTTTCTGTGACAACCTTTCAAGTAGTTGAAGAGCACTATCGTATCTCCCCTCAGTCTTCTCTTCTCAAGGCTAAACATGCCCAGTTCTTTCAGTCTCTCTTCATAGGGCTTTGTTTCCAGTCCCCTGATCATCTTTGTTGCCCTCCTCTGAACCCTCTCCAGTTTGTCTGCATCCTTCTTAAAGTGCGGTGCCCAGAACTGGACACAGTACTCCAGATGAGGCCTAACCAGTGCTGAGTAGAGGGGAACTAGTACTTCCCGGGATTTGGAAGTTATGCTTCTATTAATGCAGCCCCAAATAGCATTTGCCTTTTTTGCAGCCACATCACATTGTTGGCTCATCTTCAGCTTGTGATCAACAACAATTCCAAGATCCCTCTCACTTGTAGTGTTGTTGAGCCATGTATCCCCCATCTTGTAACTATGCATTTGGTTTCTTTTTCCTAGGTGCAGAACTTGGCATTTATCCCTATTAAATGTCATTCTGTTGTTTTGTGCCCAGCGCTCCAGTCTATCAAGATCAGTTTGAATTTTGTTTCTGTCTTCCAAAGTATTAACTATCCCACCCAATTTTGTGTCATCTGCAAATTTTACCAGCATTCCTTGCACCTCCTCCTCCAGGTCATTAATAATAATGTTGAAGAGCACTGGGCCCAGGACTGAGCCCTGCGGTACCCCACTCGTTACCTCTCCCCAGTTTGAGAAGATCCCATTGATAAGCACTCTTGGAGTCCGATTCTGCAGCCAACTGTGGATCCACCTGATAGTTGTTGCATCTAGCCCACTTTGAGCTAGTTTGCTCATCAGGAGATCATGGGGCACTTTGTCGAAAACTTTGCTGAAGTCGAGGTATATTATGTCCACAGCATTCCCACAGTCCACAAGGGAGGTTACCTGATCAAAACTGTGATCAGATTCGTCTGGCACGATTTGTTCTTGACAAATCCATGTTGGCTTTGAGTAATCACGGCATTGTTGTCAAGGTGCTTACATACTGACTGCTTTATCATCTGCTCCAGAATTTTCCCAGGGATTGATGTCAGACTGACTGGTCTGTAGTTCCCAGGTTCTTCCTTTTTACCCTTTTTGAAGCTAGGGACAACATTAGCTCTCCTCCAGTCACCTGGCACTTCACCCGTCCCCCATGGTTTCTCAAAGATAATAGACAGCGGTTCTGAGAGTTCTTCTGCCAGTTCCTTTATTACTCTAGGATGCAGTTCATCTGGCCCTGGAGAGTTGAACTCATTCAAAGTAATTAGGTGTTCCTTGACCATATGCCTATCAATCTCAAGCTGCAATCCTGCCCTTTCAGCCTGTACTTCACCTTTGCCAGGGGGGTCATAGACCCTCTTTTGGGAGAAGACTAAGCCAAAGTAGGAATTGAGCACTTCTGCCTTTTATTTATCATCTGTTATCATTTTGCCATCCTTATTTAATAGTTGAACCACCATTTCTTTCCTCTGTCTTTTATTATGCATGTATCTGAAGAAAATCTTTTTGTTGCTTTTAGCATCCCTCTCTAACCTCAGCTCGTTCTCAGCTTTAGCCTTCCTGACGCCATCCCTGCAATTCTGTGCTACCTGCCTGTACTCTTCCTTTGTTTATTGTCCTTCCTTCCACTTCCTATATGTGTCCTTTTTTTGTTTTCAGGTCATCTCTAAGCTTTTTGTGAAGCCACATTGGCTTCTTCTCTTGTTTTCCACCTTTTTTCCACATTGGAATTGTTTGTAATTGTGCCCTGAGAATTTCCTTTTTTAAAAAACTCCCACCCATCTTGCACTCCTTTTCTCATTAGAGTTGCTTGCCATGGGACCTTACTTATCATTGTTCTGAGTTTATTAAAATTGGCTTTCCTAAAATCCAGGGTACACATTTGGCTACACTCGGCTTTTGCTTCCCTTAGAACCAAGAACTGAAGTACAACTCGCTTTCCCCCAGAGTTCCTGTAACTGCTACTTTATCCACTAAGTCATCTCTGTTGGTTAGGATCAAGTCAAGGATAACCGATCCTCTAGTTTAGCGGTTCTCAACCTGTGGGTCGTGACCCCTTTGGGGGTCGAATGACCCTTTCACAGGGGTCACCTTAGACCATCACTATGACAACTTGGAAGGGCTCAGCTGGGTGGATTACAGCGAGCCCGGTGGCTCCGACGGGGCACGCCACACGTCTCACCAGCGCGACGCTTATGATACGCTCAGCTCCGACGGTGAGTGGAGGAGGCATCGGGCCGACAGCGAGCTGCCGCCCCCGAGGGGGCTTTTCTGCCTGCCCCCGCTGGCTTCTCTCTCCCTCGCCACCCCGCTCCCGTCTCGCCTCGCTCTCGTCTCTTCGCTACACAAAGGCGTCGCTGTTGTGTCCCGCTGCTCCAGGGTGAGCTCGGAGGGGCGCCAGGCGCTGGACAGGACCGGCGGGGTTTCGTGGCAGGCTTCGTGGGCAGGCTCCGCAACAGGCCCAGGGCTTGCCTCCGACCATGTGAAGAGTTCCGGAGACGGGCCTATCCAGGAGGCGAGAGAGGATAGGGATGGGGATGAGGATGAGGAGGTCGGTCTTGAGCCAACCCTTCAAGGTTAACCGTCAAACGAAGCCCAAAATCTTTGGGTAAAATCCAACTAAAGCCCTACTTAAGGTAGACACATTGAAATGAATGGGACTGACGTTCATAGAATCATAGAATAGTAGGGTAGAAAGGGTCCTATAAGGCCATCGAGTCCAACCTCAAGGTAGTCATGACGGTTTTAAGTCCCGTTCATTTTAATGGGTCTACTGTAAGAAGGGCTTTAGTTGGATTTTATCCAGAGTTGCCCAATTGCCCAGCTGTGGATTTTGAAGTTATTGCCTGGCTTCCTGCCCCTGTCTTGGCCTTTTACGTAAAGAGAGGAACGGTGTCTCTGAGCGTGTGCAGAGTTGCAGCTGTGAGAAGATGCAGAGTGGGCCTCTTGAGCATGTGCAAAGGTCTTGGGCATGTGCAAAATGGCCCTGTTGGAAGGGAACACTGGAGAGGCAGTCAAATGGGGTGAGTGGGCTATGGGTGTCATTAAGGCTGCAATTAAATGTGTGCTTATGTGGGAGTAAGCTTACTTGAGAGTAAGCCCCTATTGAACTGACAGCGGGGCTCACTTCATGGGCAGGACCAAGGTATTTGGGTGCCTGAAGCAGAAAATCCAAACATAATTCTTCTTGCTACCAAATTCATGCTAACATGGGACCTGACCCACCAAGACATGCTCCTGCACAAGCCCCATTGAAAGTGCAAGTGCTTCTAGTGTGGGGCACACACAGGGGAACGCCCTGGTGGGTTGTGCGCCAGAGATCAGACCATCTGCCTCCAACTGCTGTGTGTGTTTTAGTTTATAAAGTTTTATAGTAACTTTCAGTTTTTTAAGGGAGCAATGACACAAAGCAAATGGCAAGATGTGGGGTGAGGGAGTAAGGGAGAAGGAAAAGGAAAAGACCGGGAGGAGAACATAAAGATGCAGAGGGATAAAATCATACCATCAGAGTTGGAATGAACTCTGGTCCAGGGATGGGGAACTGTTCTGGCCCCAGGGGCCGGATTGCGTCCTGGGACAACCTCTGGGGGCAGGATGATGTTGGGGTGGGCTCACTCTCTCCTGAAGCCCCACCTCCTTTCTCCAAAGCCCCCACTCCTGACATCTTTAACTGCTCAGAGATATTTTTAAAAAAATATAAGCGATAAATAAATCTATGAAATAAATAATAAACAATCAAAGTCTCTTTTTCCATGTGTTGAGAATATGATGAGGTGCTTAGCCTTCCCCAATCTGGTGCCTTCCCAATGTGTTGCACAGCATCTCCCATCATCCCCAGCCAACTTGGCCAACTGAACAGGCTGGGGATGCTAGGAGTTGTTGTTCAGCACATCAGGAAGGCAGCAGGTTGGGGAAAGTGGCCTAGATAGAAGGTGAGTCTCTTTCACCACAGAGGATGTCTTTCATCCTGCCGAGATCCCTACTCAAGCGGGGAGATACCTAATCAAGGAGGAGGCTCTTGGACTTCCCAACCCAAGTGTCTTATTTTCTGACCATCTTGAATTCCACCAGCTGAGTTCATGCCTGATCTGATGGGTTATGTAAGTTGTAGATGCTGTCTGCTCCTCTCCAGTCCAATACTCCAGTCCCAATTTGGGGTTGTTATATTAAGACTGTTACCCATGCTACACCATGCTTCAAGACAAAATTTCATTTATTTGTAATTAGAAATAAATATTTCACAATATATAATTACATATTGGTTTTGTGATTAATCACTATGCTTTAATTATGTTCAATTTGTAACAATGAAAATACATCCTGCATATCAGATATTTACATTACGATTCATAACAGTAGCAAAATTACAGTTATGAAGTAGCAACGAAAATAATTTTATGGTTGGGGGTCACCACAACATGAGGAACTGTATTAAAGGGTCATGGCATTAGGAAGGTTGAGAACCACTGCTCTAGTTCCTTCCTCTACTTTCTGTAGGAGGAAGTTATCTGCCAAACAAGTCAGGAATTTCCTGGAAGGGCCATATTTTGCAGAATTTGTCTCCCAACAAATATCGGGGAAATTGAAGTCCCCCATTACTGCTACATCATGCTTCCTTGAAACATTGGCTATTTGCTTTTCAAAAGTTTTATCCTCATCTTCTCCTTGATTGTGTGGCCGGTAGTAGACTCCGGCCACCAGGTTCCTTTTATTCTTTGCTCCATTTATTTTAACCCAGATGCTCTCGATGGGGCTACCAAGCTCATCCTCCTGTATTTCTGTGCAGAGATATGTATTTTTCACATACAGTGCAACCCCACCTCCCTTTCTGTTCCTCCTGTTCTTTTTGAACAAGTTATATCCTTCAATTGCTGTATTCCAGTCATGAGAGTCATCCCACCAAGTTTCAGTTATACCTATCAGGTCATAATTTCCCTCTTGTATTAAGAGTTCAAGTTCGTTCTGTTTGTTTCCCATACTCTGGGCATTAGTATATAGACATCGAAGACCATGTGCTTCATATTCTGGTTTTCTTCCTACATGTTTGTGAAGACTATTATTGGGCACTATTAGAGCTGTTCTCTCCGTTGCAGTACATGAGCCTTTGTCCATTGTGACCCCCAACTTTACATCTCCCTTCCCCATAGAATTCTCCGTTTCAAGACCAAGTCACCCCAAAATAGTTTGCATTGCAACAGGGAACAATATATTGTTGCTGAGATAATTTACTGTGAGGATTGCAACTCAGCTCAGAAGGAACACGGAATTCTAAGAGGGTGGGGGTGGCAGGTTATGTCAATCTCCCCGCTAGTGAAAAAGTGCCAGCACTGCATCCCTGTGATCCCTGCCTCCTCTACACCTCTGTTCACTGTTATGAGTTGCTGACTTCAATTGCAAGGGGTTTTTTTTTCCTCTGTAGGACAACTGGGAAGCCTAGAGCATACCTGTGCTAAGATATTTCAGGGGTCTCAAGCCAAGCACAACCACACACATACATTTGCTCCCTTCCCCTAATTTCCCTTACCTCTCTCCATGTTTGCTGCTTTGTTTGGAGTGGCCAGGATCCAAGGAGAAGCCTTAGCTCTGGTCTCTTCCTTGCAAAAAAAAAAAAAACACCTTTAACCTCCTTCTGTGCACAATCCACTTGACATACTGTGTGGTTATTTATTGCTTATTGTATTTTGTCACCTGCAGGCGTACCTAGCCATGCAAAGAGATTGATAGATTTGAGAAAGGGAAGTGAAAACCCCAAGTGGGAGGCAAACGCAATATAGGATCATGTCAAGAAGAACTAATTAAATGGAAAAAGTTGAAACAGAATTAGGAATGATTGAAATGTAGAGATAAACTCTCCTATAGTGCTTTGATGCTTTCATATATAGAAATGTAAACAGCAAATGAAACAGGGTAGAAATAGAGAAAAGCATTTGGTGTGAAAACAGAGTAAGAGAGACCCGCTAAGCTCCCTAAGCACCAAAATCAGTTCCAAAAGGGCAAAGCTGAAAATATGCAACTGGCTGATCTGGTCAAGGATAATATATGTGTGAGTCATGGACTATCGCATAAACTCATACATGGAAAACTGGCTGTTAGAAAATCTCACTTTATGAAGGAGGACTACTCACTTGGACATATCAAATAAAATTCCCACACGTTGTAAGAGAATTCTATCAGAACAGTACTGGAAAGGCCATAAAATCAGAATAGGGCAGGGCGTTAGAGGTCTGCCATAGTCACCCTAAACTGAGAAATGGCAGACTATTTTGCCAGTAGCAGGCTAAATGGCATCTGAGATACGGCATCCTGGAAAGTTATTATACAAAACTACCATACAAATCTAATGTAATGTACTTTACATTAATGGGGGTTGTGGACATTTTCCACATTATCTACTAGAATGCAATTTGTACAGGGACATAAGGTTCAAATATCTCCTGTATTGCAGGTCGAAAATTGGGCCAAACAGTGGGAGGAAAAAACTTTGTTATGAGGCGGGAAACATCACACCAGTAAACCAGACTTCCCCCAACCTGGGCCCCCTCGAGATGTTCTGGACTGCAATTCCCCTGGCCATTGGCCATGCTGGCTGGGACTAATGGGAGCTATAAGCCAAAATAACTAGAGGGCACCAGCTTAGGGACCAAAATAACTAGAGGGTACCAGCACTAAATTATCAGCCAGGTATCCAAGGGACAGCAGGAGGTTCCCTGCCTCTTAGGAAGAGCATCATGCCAAAGGGGAGACCAGCCCATTCACTGGCCTAGGAAGGAGCATCTGCTGGAAGCTGGTTTTCTCTGCCCCCTCTCTGCCAGAAAGAACACTTGGCTTCAACTGCCCATTGCCCTGCAGTGACAGAGCTGAAGGGAAGCACACTCTGGCCCCATCCATTAGCCAGAGGACTAAGGGCTGCTGGGTTTGTTGAGTTTATTTTATTATTGCATTTATATCCTGCCAGTTTTCCTCTCGCAAGGAGCCCAAGGTGGCTTTCATGGTCCTTCTCTCATTTTATCTCATAACAGCCTTGTGAAGTAGGTTAGGCTCACAGTCAGCACCTGGCCCAAAGTCACCCAGTTACCTTCACAACCGACTGGGGACTACAACCCAGTTTTCTCCAGTCCAAGTCCAACACTAACCACTACTCCACACCGGCTCTCTGAGTGGATTGCGTGAGTTTGGAGTGTGTGTGTGTGTGTGTGTGTGTGTGTGTATGTGTTATTACAGTCTCTTGTTAGTAACTTTGAAGATCATTTAATTGAAAGGCAGGATATAAATCTCCTAGATAAATGAGTAAATATTTTTTGCTGCAAGAGACTAGCATGGCTAGTATTAATATTTCTCTGGAGTTAATAACATTAAGTGGTTGTTTAATTATGCCCTATAACTATGTTTATCAGCCAGGAGACTAAGAGCTGCTGGGTTGTGTCAGTTTGGAGTTTGTAGGTGTACGTGTATTATTATGATGAATCGTTAGCCACCTTGAGGACTACTCGATCAAAAGGCAGTATATAAATCTTCTGTGTGGCTGATGGATTATTCCTGTCTTAATTGTTATAGTGTTTATATATTCAGATCGGTTTTTAACAATTAATGTGACTGACTGACAAAGCATCCTCCCTCAAAATGCTTTGCCAGGCCTTTACTGCAGCTGCCTTCAGCTGCTGCTTGTTTGTGGGTCTTTCTGCCTTCAGTCTTGTCTTCCGTAAGTGAAAAGCAAGCTCTATGGGGTTGAGATCAGGTGGCTGACTTGGCCAGTGAAGAACATCCCACTTCTTTGCCCTGAGAAACTCTTAGGTAGCTTTTGCTGTATGTTTTGGGTCATTGTCCATCTGCAATATGAAGCAGCGTCCTATCAGTTTGGCAGCATTCGGCTGAATCTGAGCAGAAAGTATAGCCCTATACACTTCAGAATTCATCCTGCTGCGTTTATCAGCAGTCAGGTCATCAATAAACACCAGTGATCCGGTTCCACTGGCAGCCATACATGCTTATGCCATAACACTGCCTCCACCATGTTTGACGGATGATGTGGTATGCTTTGGATCATGAACTGTTCCTTTCCTTCTCCGTACTTTTCTCCTCCCATCATTCTGGTGCAAGTTCATCTTGGTTTCATCAGTCCAAAGAATTTTATTCCAGAACTGGCCAGGCTTTTTTAGGTGTTTACTGGCAAAGGCTGATCTGGCCTTTCTATTCTTGAGCATTGCCAGTGGTTTGCACCTTGTTGTGAAGCCTCTGTATTTACATTCATAAAGCCATCTCTTGACTGTAGATGTTGACAATGACATGCCTACCTCCGCAAGAGCATTCTTGACCTGGCTAGATGTTGTGAAAGGGTTCCTCTTCACCATGTGCAGAATTCTGCGGTCATCCACTTTAGTTGTCTTCTGTGGTCTTCCAGGCCTTTTGCTGTTGCTGAGCTTGCCAGTTAATTCCTTCTTTTTCAGGATGTTCCAAACTGTTGTATTGGCCACTCCCAGTGTTTTTGCTATCTCTCTGATGAGTTTATGCTGTTTCCTCAGCTTAATGATGGCCTCCTTCACTCGCATGGACACCTCTTTGGACCTCATGTTGGGAGTTCCAGTGAACAGCTACCAAATGCAAAAGTAGCACTCAGAACCACCTCCAGGCCTTTTATCTGCTTGATTGGTCATGGGGTACCCAGGAAACAGGCCACACCTGGCCATGCAGCTGCTTGTCAGCCATTCGTTCCTTTACTTATGAGCCACCAATGATGGGGGGGGGGTATGCCACTGGCTGTCTTTCCTGAATGGTTAGTGCCCCACTTTTGTCAAATCCCTTGAATTACAGCTGAAAGTCCTGACTTCGCTCCCATCTGGGTGTGTTTCCTTTCAACTTCATTGTGGTGGTATACAGAGGCCAACTGCCAAAACAGTTATCCTTGTTCCAATATTTCTGGCCCTGACTGTACATAAACTATCAAGCATTACAATCTATATTAACAATATTCATAAAAGTAATCATGATTATGAAAAAAAACAATTAAAATAGTATAAGTAAACATCCATATCAGCCATACCCATGTGAATCAATTCAGTTCAATAAATAACAGAATTTGTTTTTAAAAATATACTCATAGCTTCTTAGCAGCTATGGCAAACGATACCATCATTTCAATAATACAACACCAGTTATCCATGAGTGGTTCAATCACAATATTTTGTGATGGTTTATCCAAATACTGGATAATATGGGATAAGATTTTTTTTCCTCCTTAGATCCAGGTATAATGGGCCACATTATATCTTCATTTCAGTTGCATCCAAAAATACAGTTTGGTCCTGCAGCAGTATACCTTCATACCTCTCTTCAAGATACATGTATGGCATTACTTGAAATTTACATTCTGTGAAGGTCCTACATAACTGGGGGAAGGTCAGTGTTTGATGGTAACATAGCCTGATATAATCTTTCCTAAACTTATCATATAACCATGAACAACATATGTTATTAATAGCCATACCATCTCTCTGGGTATCATTACAAGCCCATTCCCTCAGGGTGCAACAATCATTTAAGATTAACAATCCTTAAATAATTGTTATAATTTGCCTGTTTATTTTTACATCTCTGCACCCAAACTTTTATTGTTCCAGTCAACATAATTTACTAAGGCTGGTATCATCTGTTTCATTTATTTATACTCCAGTATTTCAGATAAAACAATGCAACTCTATCTGTGATAGATGGTTCGGCTCTGAGAAGAACAGATGGTTTCCCACAAGGAGGGAGTCTGAAAATTTTCATTAAAATTTTATTCTGCAAGATTTCCAGATCTGATTTTGCTCCTTCTCCCAAAACTCAGCCCCATATAATAATTGGACTAATATTGATATTCATTTGGCCCTCATTGATTATTCTGAATCAGTTAAGTTCCTTGCATCACATAATGCCTGAATGTTCATGCCTGAAAATGTGTGTGTAATCGGTCATTTGAATTTAGATCTGTTTTGGTTTTGCTCAACTGCTCCCTGCTTACCATTCGCCTTCCATTTATTCACCAAATATTTCATTTGGTTACTTCTCATGGGAACCTAAATTGCACAATTTTCAAAGTCCAAGGACCAGTTCAACTGTCTCTTTAAGATGTGAGAAAGGTAGCACGGTGTTTATATGTGTGTGTGTGCAGGGATGGGGGAGAAATTTGTTCAGTTCACATTTTATAGGGATGTCAGAGAATTCCGCCACGGATCTCGGGGAGGCCGAATGCCAGCGCATTCGGCCCCCCGAAATTGGTGGCGGAACGGTCTGCCACCCCCCCGCCACCCCCCGGGACGAGACTTACCTGGGGTGGATCTTCCTGGCGGTGGCGGCTCCGGCGGCGACTCTGGTGGCGGTGCAGCAGCGGCGGCTGCGGCGGCCAGTCTTCCAACTGGCTGCCGCCACCGCCGCCATTTCCAGTTTAAAAAAAAAAAAAGACGTGATAGGCTACATCAAGATTTACGTAGCCTATCATGGCTGACTTTAAAAAAACAACAACAACAACACGCATCCGCTACGCTATTTGCGTTCCCCTTATTTTTGCCGTCTTAGTCTAAGTAAATCTTGACATAGACTAAGATGTTTTGAAGGTGTTCCATCAACAGCACATGGACAGCAGACTAAGTAAGGCACACAGGCCACCTTTCTGAGTTTCTAAATTTGCATCTATTGATATCAATTAGCACATGCAAATTTTATGCAAATCGGTATCCTCTTTTGTCCGCTTTTGTGGTGATGCATTTCCTCTTTTTCGGCAATATATGTGCCATCCTAGCCACAACAGGCAACAAGACTGTTAGCTTTCCTGCAGCAAACTGGCATAGAAATTATAGGTCATGGGTTCCGTTGTTAACCATTCTGTCACAGCAAAGGCCTGTGTCTGCCAGCATCTTTTTGTATCGTTGCCAAAAAAGATGACAACAACAAAATGAGAGAACATAATTTTGAAACTGGTCTTGATATGCCATGTGAAAAATCCAGTGTGGTTAGGAACACAGTGGTAAAGGCCTGGGCCAATTCACACATGCATTCAGCACATGCTGGCTGAAGGAATAACAACATCAATCTGTGTGCTGGTTCCAGCATGAGCCGAACCCAATATGATAGAATGTAAACAGCATAGTTTGGATTTGGGCACTTGCAAATGAACTTTTTCAGGCAACTGACATAATTCTAAACACAATCCATGCCAACTTTAGCCCATAGGATCAGGTTTGGTGAGCTGTGAAGACAGGAGGGGCTGGCCCATAGCTGGCATTCATTGAGCAGTAATGTTTAAAAAAAGACCCTAAGTTCACATCTAATTATTTGAAGTATAAGCCACTGGTTGCCTCATGGGAGTTTAAGCCTCAGATATAAATATCACACTCTTTCAAAATTAACTAGGACAGAAATACAACAAATCCCCACCCTGGATTTAATCAAACCATATACTTCTTGTTATCCAGTGAGAGTATCAGGCTTGGCTATTAGAGAAGGCCTGGGCTGAATGGATTAATATTTTGCCTTCTGCTATCAAGAGAATTTCATCTACAAATAAATCCAGCCTGATCTCTGCATGCAAGAAAGTAGATTATTCCAACTAGCCTGCAGGCTGAGATTTTTGTATTGAAACTGACTGGTGAACTGGGGTGGAAGGAAGCAGACAGTTTTTAATACACATATGAAGGTGGAGGGCATCCTAACTTCTTTATGAATTAATCTTTAATGGCAGAAGCACAACAAGCCTTTGGTTGTCAGAGCCGTATACAAGAATACACTGAAGAAATAGCACAATGCACTGACTAGCTTAACCTATCTGGACCAGACATCAATAACTGGTGCAAGAAAAGGATGAGCAGGCCTTGGTCTCTCCAAAATCCAAAACAGGTAACTTTCCTCTGGATATATCTAGGCCCTCTTAGCAGAGTAAGGGAGGATAAACTGCAGATCTCCTGTCCAGGGGCTCACAATGCACAGCAATAATGTTTCTCGCTGCCAGCCCCAAAGCCCTCTTCAATCTATTCCCCGCACTCTATGAAGCAGGCTTACGCTTGTGTGATTCACAGCCATACTAAGTGTGTCTCTGGAGTGCCAGACTTACTACAGAGATCAGTACTGCTCTAGAGTGCTGCTGAAGACAATGGAGGAATTCCAAGGTGTAGAAATGCCCCTTGATTTGCCACTCCATCAGGCTGCAGGGGAAGCAGAGAAGGAAAGCAGGGCCACTATGCACTTCCTGTGAGGGCGTCACCTTCCCCCCAGCCAACCCCCACTGTCATTCAGCACCCACTCTATCAGCTTGTAAAAGAAAGAGATAAGAAGCAGAGCCACTCCGTCAGTTCAGCTGACCAACTAGGAATTTCAAAATCATTGCTCATAGTACTCCACTTTTCCTTCCAAAAGGAAGCCGGAAGTGGCTAACAGCAGCAGCAGCAACATTAAACCAACATTTAAAACAACTAAAAGCAATGATCATCTAAAATACTACATTCCATAAAAGAACTAAAACATCAGTGACCACAAACAATTCGATGGATGCATTAAAAAGCCAGTCATGTGCTACCAAATCCATAGGAATAGAGGCATTTGATGGCTCTTCCTCTCTTTGAGCTGTTTCCATTCCAGTTGGTCGTGATAAGAAGACCAACCAAGTCCAAGATTAAAGTCATTACAGCAGCATTGCATCTGGTCATTATAAGAACCTCATAACATTAAGCACTGAGGCTTCCATTTTCTTGTTTTGGTGTTCTTTCCCCATCCATTTTATTTTGGGTGTCGTGTCTTCTTCTATTGTAAGCCTGAGGGCGGAAACTGCCTAGTTTTTATTGATATGTAAACACTCTGGGAAGTGTGTAAACCTCCAGCTGAAGGGTGTGGTATAAATGCTCTATATAAATAAAGAATACATTGAATCAGTCATTTCTGGTCAGATCAACTTCAGACAGCAGGTGTTGTGTGAGGTGCAGGCACAAGTGAAGGAAATGCATTCACTTTAAACAAAAAACAAAAAATTAATTACCTGCACATTGGAAACTAGTATCTGATGGAGAAAGATAGGCTGGAACCTTTTTCCTTGATATGCTTGTGTTT
Source organism: Heloderma suspectum (assembly GCF_057233095.1). NCBI lineage: Eukaryota > Metazoa > Chordata > Lepidosauria > Squamata > Helodermatidae > Heloderma > Heloderma suspectum. Next base: position 325,932,454 of record NC_139459.1, on the reverse strand, counting down.
GGTGTGCAGGAGTTCTTTCAGACAGAGGAATATTTAGTCATGCAATCCCCTACTTGCAGTTTGAAGTAGTACAATCTAGGAACAGGTTTACCACCTCACCAACTCTTTGTACGAACTTGACCAAAGTTCCCATGTATAGACAGGTTATTTTTATATGATGGAATATTTGATGATCACCCACTTGCAGTCTAAAGTGGTACGATCTAGGACAGGCTATATCACATAGTATTCCTGCACTTTTGAATTGGCTGTTATGTGACTGCTCTTCTGGAATTTGTGGACATTGGTTCCCAATGTGCTTCCCCTCCCACCAAAGCTTATGCCATGCAAACTTACCTAAATAAATAGCCCCCAAATTTAAAAGAAAAAAAATCCAGGGCAAACATTTTCACCTATGTATGTCCTAAGTTTAGCATGCGTACTAGCCCTCCCAGTAACTTCCTTGGAAGGTGCAAATAATTCTGCTTGAAAGCTTTATGAAGCAGAATATCAGTGTGCGAAGGACAACTACCCACTTGAAAAACTGTTTTTTGACTTCAACGACAACATAAATAACAAAGAAAACTATCTCACTTTTCCTTGATCCCATAAAATGTGACCCGTCTGTTTTTTCCCCAGCTGTGAGCCACCTCCCGCACCCCACCTACGGTTCTCCTGAAACATTTAAAAACACCTTTTAAGATGTCAGCTGAGTTAAACATCAGAGAACTTTTGCTGTTTATTTTGTTTGTTTTTAATCTGGATTGTGCTCCCAAGAAAATGGATCCATTTGCCTCAACATGGGTGTCAATTGCTCTGTTTGTCCAGCTGAAAGTCCTACTTAATACTTTCCCAGTTATAAGCTCTGGTTACCCTTTTGTCCTACATGCCTTCATAGACTATGAATCTTGGCACTGCACAACTTCTTGGTTAAATATTGTGCCTTCACAAAATGCATTTCCTCTGCTCTGCCTCTCCTCATACACCCATATTTAACAGTTGGGGGGGGGGGGTGTTACATATGACAACTTTTCTGGGTTACACTGGGAGCATAGACTGTTTCGTGAAATGTATGGGTAGAATTTGCTTGTCCATCACCCTCCTAAACTGACAGCACAGCAACAGACTAAAGACAAGTTTTATTACATTAATCTCTCACTGTGGGTTTGCTACTGGCAATTGTCATGGATATTTCCCCATTTCACAACCATGGGGAAGGGCATCCCCCAGATTTGTGGCCTAATAATGCCACTGCATTTCCCTCAATCCATCCCTCACTACAAAGGGAGAATAATACCAGTACTTTGGTCCTAGACTTAAAGGGTACAGGAGAAGCTATCATCCTTTACATTTCTACCTGGCAGCCAGTATCAGACTTCTTTTGGAATATCCCCTTTTCCAGTGTCTCATTTTTCCTCAGTGAGAAATCGCTGTACTGACAATAAATATTGACAGTGCAGTCCTATGAACTCTGACATAGGTCCTACACAGCTAATGGGACTCACTACCAGTTCTCATACACACACACACACACACACACACACATACACATAATGAACTTCTGAATAAGAGACTGCACTGTATAAGATTGCCCTGTTAATCACAAGACTCTAAAAAAGTGAGAACTCTATTATGAATTACAACACATACCAATATGTAGCAACGTATAGCAATAGAATATTACCTGATGTGAAAAATATCTAAGAACAGTGATGCATTCACAGGGGGATGCACTCAATCACAACATATTGATTGACAAATCAATATGTCAGAATGGACACACTCATGGAGCAGAAGGCTATGAATGGCTACTAGTCCTGATGACTATATGCTACTTCCAGTATCAGAGGCAATATGCCTATGTACACCAGTTGCTGGGGAACATGGGTGGGAGGGTACTGTTGCACTCATGTCCTGTTAGTGGATTTCCCATTGGGAGCTGCTTGGCCAATGTATGAACAGAATGCTGGGCTAGATGGACCCTTGGTCTGATCCAGCATGGCTCTTCTTACGTTCTTATATGCAAACAATTAACTGACAAAACAGAGATGACATAAAATTATTTAATTAAACCTTAGTTCTGATTCTGAATGCTTAGAATGGCACTGTTCGGGCTCTTCTACATGAAGCTGTTAATCCACTGTATCTACTTCCATTTTTGTCACAGAATTGAGATCTGAGCACTACACCCAAAGACAGTTTCCTTTCCTGCTTTTCTACTACATACCTTCTAGGTGGCACTGTGCTATACTGGATTAGCTTAAATGCACAAGTGGAAAAAGCATTTTCTTTCGCTTTCACAAATAATACCACATTTTCCCTGCCTTAAAAAAAAAATTGTTATAAACACAAGTGAAACTGGAGGGTCCAGGTGTCATCTAAAGAACCCATTAACAACCATGAATAGGGAACGTTGAGTGCATAATCAATGTGTCATGTAGAAAAGCTCGTGTAGTATTCATGTATTTGTCCATTTTGACCTAGAATTTAAAATTAGCCTTTATGCTGATGATCTTTTGTTGTTTATCTCAAAACTCCAGTTGTCGGTTTCAGCTTTGATTACATTGATTAATACTTTTGGTGAATTGTCTGGATATTCAATTAATTGGTCAAAGTCGGAAATAATGCTGATTGGAGATAGGGCATATTCTAGTGTATTAGCCAACTGGCAATTTCGACAGTGCCCAGAGTCTATTACGTCTTTGGGAATACTTATCCCTAGAGATATATCTCAAATGATTAGGTTAAATTTAAATAAGTTGATGAATGATATTTCACGAGATATAGATAGATGGGCATCTTTAAAGTTGAGTTTATGAGGTAAGGTTAATACACTTCAGATGAATACTGTACTTAAAGTTATTTATATTATACATGGGATCCCCATACTCATAGCTGGCAAATATTTCCAAAAACTTAATGCTTTGTTTTGTAAATTCTTTGGGGGTTCCTTTCCACCAAGAATATATTTGAAAAGGGAACATCTGGCTGGAGCCATGGCATCCGGCAGTGACTTGTAGAGTTCTGCAGGTTGCTTATCTCAAACAGCAGGGAAAAGGTTGAGAAACCTTTTTTTATCTTTCCCTAGAATTAAAAGGGGAAGCTTACAATACCATCTGGCTGAAATCTTGGAAGAACAGCTGCTTTTGTGAAAAAACAGAGGGGCTGAAATCTAAGAATAGATGCCGGAGTGTCATCTATTGCAAACTGTTTGAAACTTCTAAGCAATTAGGAGACACAAGGACAAACAGCTCCAAACAACATCTCTGAACTTAAACTACCAGCAATATCTGAGGACTTGTAATTAAATCTGCATAAGTTTGTTTTTCTTGTTTCTGCAATTATACTTGTTTGTTGTGCTTTGGAAAGTGGGGGATGGCAGAACCAAAGGAAAAAAGGAAAGGCTTGAAAACGCCACCTCCCCCTCCCCCATGGCTCCCCGGCAAAGGTTTCTAGAAATGCCAGAGATGAAATGGAGTTACTTGCTTTGATAAAAACTGTCTTCGCAGCTACGAGAGCAGTCAAAGAAACTTGAAACAATTCAGGACTCAATAACTGCCCATCAGGGCTGTGGATTTAATTAATATCTCTTTTCAAATGATGGAAGTGAACGTTAATGATCTTGAAGATCGGATTGTTGTGCATGAAGAGGCCATGAAAGTGTCCCATAATGTTTTGTCTGCTCGAATCTCTCAACTGGAGGCCTTCAAACGCAGAGCAAATCTACGTATCCTTGGTATTAAAGATGTGGCTATTGATATATGCTTGGCGAAATTTATGGATAAACTTACATTTTGTGTTCTTTTTGAAGATCAGATGAAGAGATTCTTAGTTCCTGATGCTGGAGAAACATTTTTGTTTGTTGTTTGTTGGTTATTCGGTCAGTCGCTTCCTACTCTTCATGACTTCATGGACCAGCCCACGCCAGAGCTTCCTGTCGGCTGTCGCCACCCCCAGCTCCCCCAAGGTCGAGCCCATCACCTCCAGAATATCATCTATCCACCTTGCCCTTGGTCGGCCTCTCTTCCTTTTGCCTTCCACTTTCCCTAGCATCAGCATCTTCTCCAGGGTATCCTGTCTTCTCATTATGTGGCCAAAGTACTTCAGTTTTGCCTTTAATATCATTCCCTCAAGTGAACAGTCTGGCTTTATTTCCTGGAGTATGGCCTGGTTTGATCTTCTTGCAGTCCAAGGCACTCTCAGAATTTTCCTCCAGCACCACAGTTCAAAAGCATCTATCTTCCTTCGCTCAGCCTTCCTTATGGTCCAGCTCTCGCAGCCATAGGTTACTACGGGGAATATCATTGCTTTAACTATGCGGACCTTTGTTGTCAGTGTGTGCTCTTCACTATTTTATCAAGATTTGTCATTGCTGTCCTCCCAAGAAGTAAACGTCTTCTGATTTCCTGGCTTCAGTCAGCGTCTGCAGTAATCTTGGCGCCTAGAAAGACAAAGTCTGTCCTGCCTCCACGTTTTCTCCCTCTATTTGCCAGTTATCAATCAAGCTGGTTGCCATAATCTTGGTTTTTTTGAGGTTGAACTGCAACCCAGCTTTTGCACTTTCTTCTTTCACCTTCATCATGAGGTTCCTCAGCTCCTCCTCGCTTTCAGCCATCAAAGTGGTATCATCTGCATATCTGAGATTGTTAATGTTTCTTCCAGCAATTTTAAGTCCAGCCTTGGCTTCATCAAGCCCAGCATATTGCATGATGCGTTCTGCGTACAGGTTGAATAGGTAGGGTGAGAGTATACAACCCTCCCATACTCCTTTCCCAATCTTAAACCAGTCCGTTGTTCCATGGTCTGTTCTTACCGTTGCTACTTGGTCATTATACAGATTCTTCAGGAGGCAGACAAGATGACTTGGTATCCCCATACCACCAAGAACTTGCCACAATTTGTGATGATCCACACAGTCAAAGGCTTTAGAATAGTCAATAAAACAGAAATAGATGTTTTTCTAGAACTCCCTGGCTTTCTCCATTATCCAGTGGATATTGGCAATTTGGTCTCTAGTTCCTCTGCCTTTTCGAAACCCAGCTTGTACATCTGGCAATTCTCGTTCCATGAATTGCTGGAGTCTACCTTGCAAGATCTTGAGCATTACCTTACTGGCATGTGAAATAAGTGCCACTGTTCGATAGTTTGAACATTCTTTGGTGCTTCCCTTTTTTGGTATGGGGATATAGGTTGGTTTTTTCCAATCTGTTGGCCATTCTTGTGTTTTCCAAATTTGCTGGCATATGGCATGCATCACCTTGACAGCATCATCTTGCAAGAGTTTAAACAGTTCAGCTGGGATACCATCATCTCCTGCTGCCTTGTTATTAGCAATGCTTCTTAAGGCCCATTCAACCTCACTCTTCAGGATGTCTGCCTCTAGCTCACTGACCACACCATCAAATCTATCCCCGATATTATTATCCTTCCTATACAGATCTTCCATATATTCTTGCCGCCTTTTCTTGATCTCTTCTGCTTCTGTTAGGTCCTTGCCATCTTTGTTTTTGATCATACCCATTTTTGCCTGGAATTTACCTCTGATGTTTCTAATGTTCTGGAAGAGGTCTCTTGTCCTTCCTATTCTTTTATCTTCTTCCGCTTCCGTGCATTGCTTGTTTAAAAATAATTCCTTCTCTCTTCTGGCTAACCTCTGGAATTTTGCATTTAATTGGGCATATCTCCCCCGATCACTGTTGCCTTTTCCTTTCCTTCTTTCTTGGGCTGCTTCCAGTGTCTCAGCAGACAGCCATCTTGCCTTCTTGGTTTTCTTTTTCTTTGGGATGTTTTTTGTTGCCGCCTCCTGAACAATGTTGCGAACTTCTGTCCATAGTTCTTCCGGGACCTATCTACTAAATCTAGTCCCTTAAATCTATTCTTCACCTCCGCTGCATATTCATTAGGAATATTCATGAGCTCATATCTAACTAATCTGTGGGTCTTCCCTATTCTCTGTAGTCTGATTCTAAATTATGCAATAAGAAGTTTGTGATCTGAACTACAATCAGCTCCAGGTCTTGTTTTTAACGACTGCATAGATGTCCGCCACCTTTGGCTACAAAGGATGTAGTCAATCTGATTTCGGTGTCGACCGTCTGGTGAAGTCCATGTATAAAAGAAACATTTTTAATTGGTATTAAAATTAAATTCAGGGAACCAACTCTCTCAGCCTCTGGAGTTGGAACTTAGCCATTTTTACTGTTCTTTTGTTGTTTGGGTTTTAGCTGATAAGTGATCAGGCAGTCGGCCAAAGATAAATGTTTGCATTTTTTTCTTCTCTCTCCTCTTTTTTATGTTATATTGTAATAAAGTGCATATTTGTGTGTGTGTGTGTGTGTGTGTGTGTGTACACATATAAATCTATTTTTAGATATGATACTACTTAAAATATACAAATGATTTGTTCCTGTTTTTGTCTTTCTCTTAAACTTCTCTTTTCCCCCTTTTATTAGTATTAGTACTATTAATATCACTATGGGATTATTGTTGTTGCTGTTCCTTGCTGGCTAAACCTTTAATGTTTATTAATACGTGTTAACTGAATAGTAATTTATGGCTAATGGAAATGGATTGTTTGCTTCTATTTCTGTGCTATAAGACTGTCTGGATATTTGGTTTGTTCTTATTGAAGTTTAATATAATTCTGTTTTTTCTTTTTTCTTTTCTTTTTTCTCTTCCTTCTTTTGCTATCCGCCCTTTCTTTTCTTTTTTTAGAATACTGTAATGTTGAAAACTGAAGATTTTGATTATATTGTTGGTAGTGTTTATTTTATTTGTAAAAACAAAATAAAAATAGATTAAAAAAAAGAATATCTTTGAAAAGGATGCAACTTCCAATTAATGAAGGTGGGTTCGGTTTTCCAGATCTTGCTACATACAGACTTATTTGCTGACCTGTACTACATTTTGGTCTTTTCCACTCAGATTTGATTTTCCACCTTGGTCAGTGTTGGAATCTTCTTGTCTGGAGCCTCTCTCTAAATGGAGGCATTAGGTTCTCAGCATATTAAGGCAGATAGAGCTCCTTCCATAATCTTGACAGTTGGAGATGTGTGACATAAAATGTCACGGCAATTACAGTTTGACCCATTTTCCCATGCCAAATTGGCTTTATGGGGAAATCCAGATTTAAGAACTGGAAAGAAAATGTTTTTGTGGCAGACCTGGACATATAAAATGATCTTTATCCTGAATGAATTATTTGGTGCTGATGATGAGTTTCTGCTATTTTCAACTTTGCAAGATAAATTTGATTTGCCTGCTACAGCGGAATGGCAGCATTTGCCATTGAAACATTTGTTAGTATCTAGATTCAGTCCTGCTGCTTTTACTGCTTTGGAGTATCCTTTGCTATTGGAAACAGTTATTGAAGTTGACCAGATATATCAACCCACGATTCATGTTTACAAATACTTATTATCAATGAATAAATATGATACATGTGGTCGACAGCAGGAATGGAACAGGGAATTGGAATGTCCTATTTTGTCTAATCAATGGACCACCATTTTGGCGTCTGTATCGGATATCTCTATGGATCTTCGGTTTCACCTTATCCAGCAAAAACTTTTGTTTCACATCTATTGGACACTACAATGTCTCTTTAATAAAGGTTTGTCAAACTCGGCTAATTGTTGGAGGTGTAATGCAGTTAACGCTTCTCTTATTCATATGTTTTGGAAATGCCCAACAGTTTCCTCCTTTGGGGAGGAAGTTATTATATAGATAAAATTTGTATTGGAAAGCTCTTTAATATTTCCTGATGTAAATGTTTTCTTAAATTACTTACCTGCTTTTTGGAATGTAACACATGGTCAGAGTAAATGGATCCTTCATGCTCTTTTGGTTGCTAAAAGACTGATACTATGATACTGGCAGGATAAAAGCTCACCATCTATAATGCAATGATTTGAAGACTTAACAACACTAGCAACATTTGAAAGAGTGGTATGTCAGTGTAACTTGCAAATGGACTCATATTTGGATATCTGGCCTGCTTCTACTGAAGTTTATGTGTAACCTTTCTTTCTCTTCTTTTCTCCCTAGAATATTGTAATATTTGAAACTGAGGATTTTAGAATATGTTGTTATTTTTTAATTTTGTGGTTTTGTTATTTTTTGTTTTGTTTTGTTAAAACTCAAAATAAAAATTGATTTAAAAATGTATAAAAGCTCACAATCTCTGATTCCTCTTTCCCACCCCTCAAAAATATGGCTTTTAAACCTTAGGCTGCTCTCAAATAAAACATACAGTATTTGGGTTTTTTCAAGACTTTTTTTAAAAAAAGGAAATTTAGTATTTCAGGTTTACAAATAGGGTTGCAGACAGAAAGTAAATGATTTAATGAGAAGGAGAGAAGTGTTACTGGTCTTTTATTCTGTTCTGTGTCAATCCTGGGAAGGAGTGCCAGTCCAGGGAGGCAAGGACTAATATTGAGCCAGGAGTTCATGGACATTTTGAGGGGGGGAAATCAACAAGTCAAAACAGCCCATTCCAAGTCGAGTGAAGTGGGTTCGAATGTATCATTGTCATTTTGAGCCAGCCCTCAGTGGCACGCCCATACATTTCAAACTAAGTACATGGCAGCTTTATATGTTCATAGGCAGCTGCAACCATTACATGGAAGTAAATAAAAAAGACCAAACATGTAGAAAGAAAGAAAGAAAGAAAGAAAGAAAGAAAGAAAGAAAGAAAGAAAAGTTTAAAACATCACTTGCTAATATCTGAGTTGACATGAGAGATATTAATCTTGTGTTTCCCTCACAAACCCAGTATAACAAGCTTAACTTTCATTTTCTATTCATCATATAAATGCCATATGATTCATCTGTTTTCTATTCATAGAGGCACGGAGGAAGATATTGAAGCACTGAAAGGTGTTGCTGGAGCAATTGCAAACTGTTGGGTGGCAATCAGCCCCAGCAAAGCGGAGCAGCCACATTTGCTTCTGACACAAAAGTATCGTTGGTGTAAAGAACTCCCCAAAGGTGGCTCTGACATAAACACCAACATAAACTCCAAAAATAAGAGGATCAAAACAGGTGACAACAGAACCAAGCCGAGGTGTGATGAACTGTGATTCCTGCGCTAAGGGAGTCCTTTTTTTTTTCTTTTCTTTTTTTTACTTTGACAAGCAAAAAAAATTAACAAATTGCAGTCTGAATACATAATAAGCTGAAGTCACTTCTAGTATCATCCTGGTAAGATCAGTGGAGCCTTTTTTGTGAAAATGTAACTCCTGAGTGCCTGTAGGTTTAGCCTGATAAATTAATATACAAGATATTTTGGAACAGTTTGTGGGGCTTTCCACAAGATCCCACCCCCTCAGAGCATACTTAGTTCTCTGTTACATCAGAGGACAGGCTTGGAACCATTCCAGGTCTTTGTTCTTCCAATTAGGAGCTCCAGCATATCAAAGGAAAGGGTTGAGGGGTGCCCATCCTTTCCTCCTAGAAATGGCCTAATAATTTCCAGAGTCTTTCTACTTCTCTGGTGCTTTCAGTGTTTTTCTGCACTGATGCTGAATGCACCTCCTCTCTCACAATCTTTTTTTCTAAGTCCTCCTCCTTCTGTCTCCCCTTCTCAACTTCCTCTGCTCATTATAAGCTGCCCTTTCTGTTCGTCACAAGCCTCTACTTTCCTGCCCCTGCCCTTATCCAGTCCAGTTGTGCTTAATCCCAACCAGCCAGCATGCTCAGAGAGCCAAACTGTAACTCTTCCTCTCATCACACAGAGAGCCACTGTGGCGTAGTGGCTAGAGTGTTGGGCTGGGAGCCGGGAGTTCCGGGTTCTAGTCCCCACTCAGCCATGGAAGCTCAGCCCAACCTACGTCACAGGGTTGTTGTTATGAGGATAAAATGGAGAGAAGGAGGATAATGTAAGCCACCTTGGGTTCCTTGCAAGAGGAATAAAGGCGGGATATAAATGCAATAATAAATAAATAAATAAATAAATAAATAAATATCACATCACTTACAGTTTAAATGGATTTCCCATTTATATTGAGGCCCCACTTTGCAACACAGTACAGACGTGGCTCTGACTGTGTAGAAAGGATGTACATTTTGCTTACAATAGTCAAAGCAATTAGTTAAGAAACAAATTTTAGATCTCTGCCATTTTTCATTTTAGCCATAGTTCTAACATTGCCTTATCTATTTTGCTGCCATTACAGATTGGTACAATTACCTTTTCCACAATATGGCTGTAAGTTCCCAGGGCATGATCTGAGGGCACATGAACATGATGCAGCAACTTTGTGGCAGGCAGCTACACAGACCTAGGTCTGGTCAGGGTCTGCATGGGACGGGAGTTTGTGTGAGACCTGCATATATGCTATCATATATTTACTGCAGTAAGTAAATGCACATTTAACGTCATGTGTCAAACTACTTGTATCAAATGTGCCCAGTTGGGTTTTTAAAAAAAATGCAAATCACATCTACTGGAGAGGCTGATCATTAATGGGATCAGAGCAAGGGTAGAAAGGGAATTTAACTATTTCTTCCCCTGCTGTGGCCTTGAAGAAAAAGTATCCTCTGAAGCTAGTATCTGGTTGGGGGGGGGGGAGAATCCCCCATTGGCACCAATATGAGCTTTCCTACCAATGCAAACAGCAGCTTCCAAGGATAAATTTTTCTCAGGACCATGGTAGGGGAGGAAAGGGTTATATTCTCTGTCCACACCTTCTATGACCCTATTAATTCTCAGCCTCTCAAGCTGATCCCTTTGCATTTAAAAAAACAACAACTGCAAGTTAGATTCAAAGATTCATGTAATGTCACATGTAGTTTGACACTCATCTCCTGACCATTCTCCAAGGAGATTAGGGTAGCATACATGGCCCTTCCGATCCCTTCCCACATGCATTTTATCCTCACAACAACACTACCTGTAAGGTCGGTTAGGCTGAGAAATCATAACTGGTCCAAAGTCATCTGGTGAGTCTCATGGCTGGTTTGAGTTGGGATTTGAACCCAGGTCTCCCCCATCCTACTCCAACACAATAAATATTTCTGGAATATTTATGTGGAAGAAAGCCAGGATAAAAATGCAATAAATAAATAAGATGGCGAAGTAGCCATGAGCCAATTAGGGGAGAGGTGAACTTTTGCAAAAGTGAAATTCAGCCACAGTGCTGGCGTGTACACACCCAAATAATCATCTGAATACACTCCAGTTCATCACCTTATAACAAAAAGGTTGTACATATGACACTATCTTCCAGTTTTTATGAATTCAAACAATACCCCACGTATCAAGATAGCCTGTAGCCCATTGTTCAAAGTAAGAACATTAGAAGAGCCCTGCTTAAAGCAACCTGTTTCCCACAATGGCCAGTCAGATGACCATGGGAAAGCCAGATGCAGGATGTTAGGGCAATAGCTCTCTTCCACTGTTGTTCCCCAGCAACTGGCTTTCAGTGGGATTCTACTTCTGATAATGGAAGTAGCATCTAGCCATCATGACTAGTGAGCCATTGATAGCCTTATTCTCCATGAATGTGTCTAATCCCCTTTTTAAGCAATCTACATGGTTAGCTGTTATCACATCTTGTGGCACTGAATTCCATAGTTTAACCATGCACTGTGTGAAGCCATAAAAAGTCCAAACTGCTTTTTTTCCAACAGGAGTCCTCAAATGCCCAGCTTTCTGAAACGTTGAAGCAAAAATCTTTAAATTCTATTAAATAATATAGTTCCTTAGCAGGAATTTCTCTTGGGAAGAACAGTCTTCTATTCAAGTGCCATGTTATGACAAGCATGACAGAGTTGATCACAATCTACTTCAATTCATGACATTGTTTAAATTAGGTCAGATAGGAATCTATATAAGCTTTCCAAGAACGAGTCCCAGGGGTATGAGCACTCACTATTTTTGTTAATGGCTGTGAATCAGGATTTCCCCCCAACCTCCTCTAAGAAGTCATAAAGTATGTTAACATGTTATGTAATGTATGTGAGACAAGGCTAAATAGAAAGAAGACCATCCTTTGGATATATTACAGCCAAAACGGCAGTTAAAATACAAGTCAGGATGGCAATAGAAGTACATGTCAGAATGGCAGTTGGAATACATATTTATAGATGTCTTCTCCATTTTGATGAATCACTTGACTGTGCCTTAAACTTCCATGCCTTTTTTTTCTCCATTTGTATAATCCACATCCATAATCTTCGTGTAGTCTTGTTTCTTTGCAAACACAGAAAGCATTGTGCTTCAGAACAGATCATACAAACAAGGACCCTAATCCAACAAAGGCCCTCTTACAGAGTAACTCCTCATCTAAAGGTGACTCAGTGTACAGATTCCAGAGAGGTAGCCATGGTAGTCTGTCAAATATAACAAAGCTATAGAGCAAAAATAACTAAGAATCTTATGGTACCCTAAAGACTAACATGTATTGTGGCATAAGCTTTCATGGACTAGAATCTACTTCATCAGATGCATGAAGTGTTGTGTTTTTATTTAAAAAAAAAAAAAACTGCATCACCCCACCCCATCTGGTTACTTTCAGTCTGACAACTGGTTTGGCCTTTGAGCTGAGGTGCACACCTGGTCTTTCACATGCAGGTGTAGTGTTTCATTAGAACTTGCCCTAGGAATACTAAATGACAGAGTGATGGATTCTGTGGGATATAAAACAAGATGTGGCACTAGATTATAACCTAAGAAGCCACTGTTAGGAGAAGGGCCACAGCTGAATTTCTGTGATGCCACCCCTGAGACTGGAATCATGGTGTGCAATGTGACATTCACATTGCAAATTATACGGGCCTTTGCAGTGGTTCTAATACTAAGGTAATAGGAACAGAAAAATCGAGAGGGAGGAGAATGCATTTTCCTGGACAAAAACAGGTGGCGATGTTCTTTGCCCTATTTTCTGTGTAGTCTTCTTGCTTAAGGCTATTGTTGTGCCAGCTCATTGCAAAGGGAATTATGCCTGCTCGTTGCCAACCATGCAATAATAATAAAAAGCAATACTTCTCAACATGGGCAGAGCAAGAAGAAAAATGACCCCATGACACCTGGGGATTGTTAATGGATGGCAAGCAACACACACTTTCCACCAAGAGAGCTGTCAGCACAACACAAAACCTCCCTTCCCATTTCCCATCTGCATGTCTGAAATACATGCACACAAATCAATAGCAGGTAATTTTTGTTTTTCTGCACTAATGATGAATGAGTCCCAGGCTCTCCCGGTAAATAATCTGAGGTGGAGAATTGTACAAAATAGGCTCCTCCGGAGATTTCACTCTATTAAAAAAAAGGAAGGGGAAGACTAATTTCACTTCAGCTCTTTGCCACATCAGGACTTCAGCCTTCCTCTCTGGCACTCGGCTTGTGCTGCCCTTGCAGGCAAAATATAGACATCTGCTCAGGTGGGAAAGGTCTATTTCTGTAAGAAAAAGGCTGTAGGGTCAGGTCTTAATGTGATTGGTTTGTGTTTGTTAAATGGGGGAATATCTTTTTTCATTCTGTGGATATGACACCTGAATGACCCTTTCAATCAAGCTCCACAAAGGGCTAGATTAGAGGGAAACCTATGGTTGCCCATGCTTTTCTCCTAAGTTACTGTACATTGAAAAATGGCCTGCTGGATTGGAAAGTGATCTGAAAGAGGCTTCACTTTCCTTGGTGTGTACATACATTTCTCGTACCCCACTGGGCAAAGAGGCTTTCGAAAAACACACACTCACTCAAAATTGGGTGAAGGGGCCATGTTCCAAGAGAAAAGTGGATGCGTCCCCATTGGCAAGGCAAATAATAGGCTGATCCCGTAGCACATATTTTTAGTACTATCTATAGGGGAGTGCATTGGAATTGATGCTGAGGTAGCAGCATTACTTTCAAAGGGATGCACATTCAGAAGCACATTCCCATCCACATGCAGCAGCAGCAGTTAGTCACACCTTATGTGACAATACAGCAAGGATGATGCAGAGGTCTTGCTGTGCAGCACTGGCAGGCAACAAAACTGCCAACGCAGTGCAGCAAGACAGGGAGCGTTGTCGCAGTTGCCTGGGCAACGGGGATGCATTTCCTTTAAATGCCCACCCCTGTACTTTCAGAGAGAAGGTAGTGCAAGGGCTTTGTCTGGTCTCTGTGATGTCATCATGCAGCTAAATCTGAGGGGCTACATGGTCTTGTAAAGTTTTTACATTCACAATGGTTCACCCTCAATATTTCTTATTTTGGTGTCACTTCCTGTTTAAGAGGGGTATTTTATTATGTTTCTGTATGCGTATGGCCTGATTGGTTAACAAGCAATAAACTGAACTAAACTGAACAATCACATTGGGATCCCTGATCGACTGGGAACATGCTCAAGAAAACTCCCTTTCAAGTTAAAAACAAGATGGCACTGAAGCACCAACATATTAAGGGAATAATGTCTGCAAGAGTCATGACAAAATGCATCAAAGAGTGGAAGATGATGGTGAGTGATGAATCTCTCCCAGCTCCCCACTACATTATGGCAACTTTTGCTTCAAAAATCAAACATCGTGAGAATCTGGCACAATATCTGGCACAATATACATCACAAACATTCACCTTGAGAAACATTTGGATATTTATAGCTCATCATAAGTGTTAAACATTCGATTTAGGTTTGCAGTGTGTGTATGCCAGTTCATTACCCTATAAAGTTCCTCTCGAAGAACAATTAAATCGATCAAGAGCAAAATGATGAGAAAGACCCTTCCCCTTTCACTCTTTAAATATATTGTACATGTCAGATCTAAACCACAGAAAAGTAAAAATGAAATGCAAATGAATGCTGGTAAGTGGGGCACATATACAAATAAGGAGCCCAATTTCCACTTTGAGGACTGCCTTTAGCTATAATTCACAAGACTTAGGAGATTTGAATGCAGTCTTTCTCATCCTAAAGAGGCAAAAGGAATAAGAAGGGATGCAGCCATTGCTTTTCTTTGACGCATTTCTTTTCATATATTTCCTTTCCATAGAAATATCATTATGAAGATACATTGAGTATTCCATACTGCAACCAGATTCAGAGCCATGTTTGTCTGTAGAAGTTTATTGAAAGAAAGAAAGATCTTTGTAGCTCCTTAAAGACTAACTTATTTTATTTTAAGACCATGAGCTGTCCTAGACTGGAACCCACATCATCAGATGTTAAAATGGGGTGGGATACTTTATACAACAATATGCAGTGGGTGAAGTGACCTGTTTCAAGGAGGCACAGGAGCAGGGTACATGAAGCCAGGAATTGGTATCTGAATGGCACTACAAGAATTTTTAAAGCAGCTTGCAGGGTGCAGGGACCCTAGAAGAGGAAGGGCAAAGGGGGCTAGAGCCTTTCCGCAAGTTGGCAGTAGGAAGCTCAGTTCCCCTAGAGAGGGTCAGGGAAAAAATACTGCTGCTGTAGGCAAGAGTGACTGATTTAAAAAAAGGAGAGAAGAAGCCCTGAGCTTTGTGAAGCTTTGCTTGTTGTGCTTGAGGAATAGAGTTTTGCTGTGGCCATGCTGGTGGGAATGGTGGGAGCTGCGGCCCAACACATCTGGAGAGAATCAGGTTGCGAGGAGTTCAGCAGAACAGATGAGAGCTTAGGGGAATTAGGGCACAGATTAGGGGAAGAAGGGGGGGGCTCATTGGCAGTACTTAGCATAATTGTTAAACCAGTCCTGTTCAAGCAGTCCAGTGCATCAGCATATTTAAGCTGGAATGTCTATCGTTCACAAAATATCTAAGGTGGTTTCAAGAGCAGGCACTTCATAGTAGGATAACCAGGATCCTGTGCATGCATGTTGCTGCTGCTGCTGTTCTAATATTTGTTGTACAAATATTTGAGAGAAAGTAATTTCTCCAGTGCCTTCATCATATCAGATGCATGGAGTTTGACTGATGTGGACTTGCCTGCGGAGACATGTCTATACACATGCTCTTTTCCAAAACATAAAATACAAAGATCCCTAAATCTCAACAGCAAACTCCTACAACTAAGTGGAAATACTGAAACAGGTGTTATATAAAATGTGAAATGTGTTACTTTCTAGATGGAGGTTGAAACTTCATCCACCTGTCTCAATGGATCGAAGAAAGTCAGTTTACCTTGCCTGACTTCCACAATTTCATATATGATATGAAAGCAAATTGGCCAAGCAGCTCCCAGGGAATTCTGAGGGCAGATGCTAACTGTGGAATCTTCTAGAAGCCATGGCTCTATTAAGAAATCCCAACAAGCTTAAGGAAATAAAACCTAGGTAAACTTGATTATTATTTTCTCTACCAAAATATCCTCAGAGATCTAAAAGGCCTTGGGATGTGATCTTCAGCAAGGCTTACTTTCAGGTAAATGTGTTTAGATTTATTCAGGAAGACCCATAGCAGCACCAGAATAGTTGATGTCATTATTATATTAGGAGAGATTTTTTTTTTATTTAAAACATTTGTATCCCACCCTTTATCATTAAGATCTCTGGGCGGCATACAGATAAAATCAATTTAAACAGTATAAAACAATAAATTAATTTAAACAGCTAAAAACATATAAAACCAGTAAACAAGCTAATACCAATTAAAATCTAAAACAATAAAACAGCTAAAACAGTGTGCTACTTTGGGGAATGCATTTAGCCCTCAAGGGCTTTGGTAAAAATCCATGTTTTTACTTGGTGCCAAAATGAAACCAATGTACACACCAATCAGGCCTCCAAGGGGAGGGCATGAGATAGCAGAATAGGATGTGCTTTCACAGTTCTTAGACTCAGTGATCACTGTGGTTATGATGGCCCTGATAATAGAAATAAGTGTAGTTCTTTGAAATACTGCCTTTTCCTAGAAGAAGAAGAAGAAGAAGAAGAAGAAGAAGAAGAAGAAGAAGAAGAGATGGACAGTTGAAAGAATGGGATTAATAAACTCATCCAAATGGAACCTCTTTTTTAAGGCTAATTGCTGCATGGGGCAGGGAAAGGGAGAGGGAAGAGATTGTTTAGCTTAGAAAAAGGGTGAGTTAGGAGAGACATGATGCAGGTGTTCAAAATTATGCATGGTGTGAAGAAGGTGGATAGGGAAACATTTGCCTCTCTCATAATACTAGAACATGGGGTCATCCCATGAAACAGATTGGTGGGAGCAGTTGGAGATTTTTCACACAGCACATAGTTAAACTGTGGAAGTCACTTCCGCAAGATGTAGTGATGGCCATCAATTTGGGTGGCTTTAAAACAGGACTGGACAAATTCCTGGAGGAGAAGGCTATCAATGGCTACTAGAATAATAGAATCATATAAGAGTAGGGTTGGAAGGGGCCTATAAGACCAACAAGTCCAACCCGCTGCTCAATGCAGGAATCTAAGTCAAAGCATCCCTGACAGATGGCTGTCCAGCTTCATCTTGAATGCCTCCAGTGTGGGAGAGCCCACTACCTCCCTCCTACTAGTCCTGATAGCTACACGTTACATCAGAGGCAGTATGCCTATGTACATAAGTTGCAGGGGAACATGGGCAGGAGGGTGCTGTTGCACTCATGTTGTGGGTTTTCTGTGGGCAGCTGGTTGATTACTGTGTGAACAGACTGCTGGACTAGATGGACCTTGGTCTGATCCAGCTTGGCTCTTCTTATGTCCTTAAGGGAAGAGAAAAATAATGAAGAAAGATGTTTTAATATAGGCAGGACTTTAGCTTATAAATTGGTCTGTTGCAGAAGGGTTTTTTAATTGGTTGGGTGCTGTTTCTTTCTCTTGTGTTTTTAATTGTGTATTTAATATATTTGTGTTTATGTTATGTTTTAATTAAGATGTTGTTCTTAATCTGGATGTTATTGTTAGCCGCCTTGTGTACCATTTTTGGTGGAATTCTGAGAACTAAATACATACATGACATAAGGGGTTAAAAAAGAGAAAGGGGGGCTCCAGAAGGAAACTGGGTGGCTGACTATCAGCTCTGGCCCCACCCACTTTGGTTCAGCATTGTCCACCACTCATTCTGGGCCCGCCCACTTCTAAGGGTATGCAGGGACATGAATAAGATACCCCACCCTAGTTTTAAAGGGCAAACGGAGTTTTGAAAGTATACAACGTGAGAAATTCTTATTGCCAACACTGAGTACTGCAGTCAGTTGGAGATTGAAGCCTGTAATCCCATACACATTTTACTATGGAGTAAGTCCCATTGAACTCAGTGGGACCTGCTTCCAAATAAAGAATTAGGACATGCAACAAATTGGGCTGCTATAATTGTGCTGGTCTCAGCCAGGTGATTTGCCATTACATTTAGCTGAAACTACAAACAGACCTCTGGGTACTAAAGATACTGTTAGCTGCTCACTGCTTCCCTCAGTGGTGAGAAGTTCCAGGGACAATGCCTTCCACGTTTAGTTTCCGTTTGGAGAAGAGATCACTGCAGCTGATTTATACAGGTAAAGGTGGAAACAAAGCACATTCCTAGCAGGCAATAGATCCTCTGCCTCCTATGAGATCCCCAGAGAAAGGTATCTACACACACACACAAGATATCTTAAGCTCAAATGCTCTCTATCCACCCACGTTCTGTCTTTCTGCCTTCTAAACTAGATTATCCCCACACGGACAGACTCCAGCCCCCTCCCCTTAGTTGAGGGGAGAGATGAACCACCTTCCCATTCTCCTTATCCTTATATTCCAGGGATTGTCTCTGTGTCTCTACCATTGAGAAAATGGGCAGGGGGAGTGTGACCCTGCTACTTCTTCTCTATCTCTTGGCAGTTCTTGATACTGTTGAGCATGGTATGTACTTCTGGACCACCTCTGTGCATTGGGGGCACTGTTTTACAGTGGTTTGACTCATACTTGCAGTAATTTCTCAGTTCCAGAGAATAACATTGGGAGACTGTACCTCAGCCCCCTGGCAGTTGAATGGGCAAGGCGTCACCAGTGTGCTGAAGACACCCAGCAATATCTCTCTGTGACATCTGAATCAGGAGAAGTCGTGCACATTCTGAAACAGTGCCTGGATGCAAGTTCTGAGTTGGATGAGAGCTAATAAACTGAAGCTGAATCCCGATAAGACAGAGACTTTGTGGCTGTGCAGCTCCCAAGTCCAGGAATTGGGGTGTTTGCCGGTTCTGGAAGGCGTTGCATCTCCTCTGAAAGAGCAGGTATGTGCTTTGTAGATGCTCCTGGATCCATCTCTGTCACTGGAGGCCCAGAAGACCTTGGTGACCTGGAGCACCCATGGCCAGCTTCACCTGGTGTGCCGACTATGCCTGTTCTTGGATCGAGATAGCCTAGCCACAGTGATGCATGCCCTGGTAACCTCACAATTAATTAGATCACTGTAATGAGCTCTCTGTGAGGCTGCCTTCGTGCCTGGTTTGGAAGCTGCAGCTATTGCAGATGACAGCAGTTAGGGAGTTCATGGAGCACCTAGCTGTACACACGTTGCACCTGAATTAAAAGCACTACACTGACTACCCAGTAGGTACCGAGCCATGTTCAAGGTGTTATTCCTGTGGCAAACTTTATATGCCTCTCGAAGACACGCCTGTTTCCTCAGGCGATCCCTGACGCATAATTGCACCACTCTGTTTTATTGTCTCTGTAAATATTTTTTAAATGTATTTATGATTTTGTATTGTTTTTTATATTGGCTTTATTTTGTATTTTATGGATTTCTTCTGTAAACTGCTTAGAGGTCTAATGATATCAAGCGGTGTGTAAGTAGTTTAAATAAATACATAAAACATCAGCCACTCTTCCTGAGCCATTAAGGGCACAATCCTATGCATGTTTAGACAGAAAAAAAGTCCTAGAACTCCCACTATGCACCTTTCTGCCAAGGCACCTGAGGCAATTTAGAACGTTAAAATGCTACGGGTTGTGTTGCACCTTTAATGCTTGTAAGCCCCCGGACTTGGAGACCTACAATCATCCTATGCTGGGTGAGGTGAGCATAGAGACAAATGTCGCTTCCACATTCCTCTCGCCATGCATTTTCGCTAGACAGGCGATTTTGCCCGTCTAACTGGGGCTGAGCAGAGGGGGAGCGAAGGAGGCTGGGGCAGCCAGAGGATCCTTTGTAAGCCAGCCACCTCGATCTCCTCCCCTCCCTGCCCACAGAACTGCCCCCTTTCCCTCCTGTACTAGCTCACATTTGTGAGCTCGTAGAGGCCGCCAGTGTGGTTCTATCCATGCCAGCTGCAGGGCGGAGAGGGACAGGGAGCTCTGATTCCCAGCTCCAAGGTCGTAGTGCTGTCTACAGCCTCAGCGCTGGGAATTCAAACAATCCTACACCCACCCACTCCCAGACTCTGTCTAGGGGCCATAGAACTGCTCCCTCCAACAAACAAACATTACAAAAAATAGAACAGAGTTCTCTTAGGCCAGTTGAAGGCCTGTTCAGGAGCTGATGGTATGAGCTCTCTGGCCAGGGCTTCCTTACTTCTGCCTTTCAATTAGATATTTTATTGTCAAGAAAACTCTATTCAGCACAGACACAGCCTCTGGTGTATGTGGCTATAGCACCCCCATAGCAGGAGAGACC
Source organism: Heloderma suspectum (assembly GCF_057233095.1). Lineage (NCBI taxonomy): Eukaryota > Metazoa > Chordata > Lepidosauria > Squamata > Helodermatidae > Heloderma > Heloderma suspectum. The sequence continues at coordinate 325,911,981 of NC_139459.1, read as the reverse complement.
ACTTATTGAGGAGCTCCAGATCTACATTTCAGCATACATGAGGCTCTGAACTGGGGTGAAAAGCCTCACATCCAGTACTTGGCAAATGGAAAGTATTGTGACTCAGGACTTTTTCTAGGAAAGGAAATGCCTTTGAAACAACATCACCCAGGATTTATTCCTGGCTGTTACATTTCAAGCTAATTAGCTCTTTCAGAGGATGGGAGGGGGGATTGGCACCCCCTCCCACCTTTTTTTGTCAGGAGGAGTTCATGCCATCAAATTAGGAAGCAACCTAATTCTCACTGTCTACAAACCCTGCCTCATAACAATTACTAAAACAAAAAATATTACTCAGGGCAGTATTTTCTTTTTGACAAACTCCACTGTTTCCTCAGAGGCTTCTCTTTGTCATAACTTGTGAGGGAAGCAGCTTGCAGCCCTCCACGCGCTCAGACTCCATTTTATAGCACTCAGATGGAAAACAAAAACTTTGCCACCTATATTTCACTTTTATGGGACACGTGGGTGGGAAAGTTACTGTTCTAACCTAGAAGAGCAAAACACCCTAATTCTGCCCCCCACACACACACACACACACCTCCAGCTCACATCTTTCTTTAGACAGAAAGAAAAGCTAGTTGCCATGGCATCGTTATTTTTCGTTAATGAATAACAAGTGGGGTGATAATTGTCAGGCCTTGAAAATGTTAACTCAGTGCATTTTCATAGTATCTAATGTATGCTAGCTCATACTTTGTATTATGAGGCTTCAGTGGAAATCAAGTAATGTCACAAATGCAGAGGGAGCAGGTAGGTTCTGGATCATCACCATTATCCCTCCCTCATTAATGCTTTATACTATATTAACTGGGCAACGGAAAGAACTGTAGATACCAGTGGCACCACAGCCACAGAGGGCCACCAGTTCTCATCCACATAGGAGGGGTCCACTCACATACGAGGTCACTGACCATCAGAGGTTATTTTGCCTTGGGCTGCTCAGAATTGGAGCCAGCCATGACAGAAGTGTGATTATTCCAAATGAGGTCGCCTGGATTCCATGTTAAGTGGGATGTTTCCAAATGATATTAATCCATTTGAATTGCAGTTGAATTCAGCTGCTTTAAGCAGGAAGGTTAAATGATAACAACGTAAGAGTTTTAATTTTATAATTAAACTCGCAAACCTGATATTGCACAGCAAGTAGAGAAATCTCGTGCTCAGATAAATACAGAACTACCTTCTTTGCAAAGAGCCTGGCCTTGTGATGTACATTATCATTTCAAATCCCTTTGATCTCTGCATTATTCCTGATGGCTCGACTGAGAAAGTGAAGGAAGTGACCAATAGATTACAATTAAACAACAACAATAGTTCAGCAGGAAATCCATCCCTGACAGGAATTCTTTCCTTTTTTTTAGCCTTTTGATCATGCCTCAGACCTCTTTAGGTGAGACCCCATTTCAAGAAACCTATATGCTCTGAATAGTATTAGGGAAAATAGTTTGCAAAGGTCTGCATTGTCAGCAGTTATCAGCCTCTTGAAAATAGGCAAGGATGCAGAGTAATTAGCAAATGCTTCAGCTATTTTTGTGGATTTGGTCAGGTAAGTATCTTTTGAGCTTTTAATTATGGGAATAATTTCCATATCGATTTTCCAAGAGAGGCTTTTAGCCAGCAGACTATTAGCACTGCCCCCCTCACATTTGTCATGATAGCTCTGATTTAGAAAAAGAAGAGTTTTTTTTTTCATTTCCAGTAACTCAAATTTGTTTTTCTGTCTTAAAAATAATTGGTAAGTTCAAAACCTTACATTAAAATGTATTGCATAGTGGGGAGGAACTATTATTTCATGTCTGCCTCGCTTCTAAGGCCCCTGCTGCCTTGTGAATATTTTGTTAATATTTTCTAGTGTTTCCATCTCTTTTGCTTTTTACAACGCTATCCCAATTCATTTGCTCCATGAACAGATTTAAATCTGCATTTTTCTATCTCTGTTTTTCTCCACAGGCAAGATGGTTCTGGAAAAAAATATTTAATTTCCACAATTCCCTTATTAAATAAGAGAAAGATCTTTGATTTCTAATCTGACCCTTTGCAGTTGTTTGTCTAGGGACAATCATGCTAGAGCCCCATGAGTGATCATACTGAGGAGAAGGATCATAGCTGGCCCCCATGGAGGATGTGGCTATTTACATAATGGCTGCCTTGGGGGCCTGGCTAGTCAAAAGTGAGCTAAAGAGGTTGTGGGGAGAGAAATAGCGGGCTAGAAGATGGGAGAGAGGGGGAAATATCAAGGCAAAGAGATAGAAAGAAGAGAAAGACCAAGGCTAGAGGCTAGAAATGGAGAGAAAGAAGACTGCCCTAACTTCTTTTTTTTAAGGGGCAGGGAGTGGAGGCTTCATGGGCACCATTGGAGGTCTCTGCAGGCACCATGGTGCCCATGGGCCCCACATTGAGGACCCATGCCATAGAGAGCTGCTGCAGGTTAGAGCAGACAATATTGACCTAGATGGACAGGGTGCTGTTGCATTCGTGTCCTGCTTGTGGGTTTCCCATGGGCAGCTGGTTGGCCACTGTGTGAACAGAACACTGGACTAGGTGGACCCTTGGATGGATCTAGCATGGCTCTTCTCACGTTCTTATGATGTATTGTCTGACTAGATACAAGGCAGCGTCCTAGGGATGGGCCGATCTGTCTATCTCAGCCTCACTGAGATCGTTGGGCTTTTTTAAGTCAAGCTAGCAATTCCATCCCATTTCCACATGAGCTTACGATTTTTATAAAAACCAATCCATACTAACATTCATACACATTTTTCATAACGTATGTATTAATGTACTCATTTTTGTGAGCATTTTAAATGCATATATTTTTAATGCATACACCCATTGCCTAAAGCAAGTTTGTGCACATTTTGGAAATGTACACATTTTTCTTTGTACATTTTTCAAATGCATGCATGTTGTCAAACCCTTTTTTTTTTCATTTTGAGGAATGGATTGCAAGCTTGAAAACTTACAAATTTGCAACCTCAAATTGCAGTCTCATCTGCATTTGGGTCCAGGAGATGCAAACTGGGTAATTTTATATATATTTGAAGAAAACCTTGACAGCAGATTTCTCATATACCATTACTTTCTATAGACCATATTTTTCTCCTAATTCTGCATGCTGGATTTGATCTGCCAGAGGGGGAGGACAGGGTGTAGCTAGAAAATGATCTATATGGGAATGATGAGTACCCTGAAAATGGAGAAAGGAAATGAAATCTGCCGCCACCCCTGCCGCTCCATGAATAGATGAAGAAAAATAGATCCACAAGATTATAGCTCTTAAATAGCTTGCTCAAGGGAGACACCCCATGAGTTCTTTTCTGTGTCTTTGGTACGTATACTTTAGTTCCATTATAAATCAGTCACTGGACTGATTTATGACAAAATTAAAATCCCTAACAATTAGCAAAGTGTCTTCACTAGAGGTTTCAAGTTTTTGCAAAATAGTCTGAATGAATGTACACTGATTAGAATTTGAGGTATATAATGTGTTAAAAGAGCTGCTGAAAGTGCTTTTAATAAAAATAAATCTGCTCTTAGGATCTATTTCAGTAGCCATCATTTGAAAAAGCAAATCTTTGGAAAGAATAGCTGCCTTCTCATCTTGGAAGAGCATACTGACTACATGGTGCAATCCCACACACCTCTACTCAAAAGTTATTGAGCATAGGATTGCAGCCTAAATTTAAGAATGGAGATATGGTGCTTTTTCAAATGGGTCTATAAGAGAAGAATATCAAACCTAATATAAAGGGGATCTTGCTTGATTTTCTGGGATGGTTCAGATCTCTACAATTTAAAGGAAGTACTATGCAACAATTATTACCTTTAAATAATTAATGTAGTATTCGATCACTGATATGGAATGAGCACTAATTGCTAAAGTCCAACTAGGGTCTCCAATTTTTGTATAACCTACAATTAACAGCAAAAAAAGAAAGAAAAAGAAAACTTAATATAAATCCTAAAGAGATTCAAATCACTACACTACACCCTCCCGATGCCCCCTTCATCACTAGGGAAGTGGCTATTCTGGATAGCAGGTAGAAACCTTTGGAAAGGGATGCGTAAGCAAACATTAAGCAACAGGTCTGGAAGGGAGAAAACAGGTGAAGGAAATGCTCAACTCCAGTCATTTAAACTAGCACCCTGCAATCTTGAACTACTCAAAATAAAAATGATTCCACTTTATGAAGTATTCAGGAGAGCGTTACTTCTTTGAGCCTTCAAGTGTGTGTGTGTGTGTGTGTGTGTGTGCGTGTGCGTGAGAGAGAGAGAGAGAGAATCCAAGGGTTGGATTCAGGATCTGCTCTCCATCAGAGAAAGGGCTACACTTGCAGCAGTTTCCTCTACCATATCTGGGGGAATCTGCCCACACACACACACACCTTACTCCATTCAGCAGGATGTCCTGGCTGGCTGTCTTATATTTTCAAGGAGCTAGAGAGGCTGTCATGGGAGGGAAGAGATAGGGAAGTCCACTTCCACCAGTGCTCCCAAAGGCTGATGGGGTATGTTGATGCTTATTACATATATATTTATTTAAAGAGACTTATAGGCCACTTCTCAAGGTGGCATATAAAATTCAAAAACTGCAACAATACACAATTAAAATCCAGTTAACAACTTAATAGCTGATACAAGCCAACTAAAAACCAAATACAAACATTAAAATCAATCATGCATTAAAATGGTTTCCATCAGCCTGGTAATGAGTTCCATAAGCATGGTGCCACCACCATGCTGATAAAAGCTGATAAAAGAATGTGTCCCTGGTCAAGGCCTCAGTAAGTGACTACGAGATTCTCAGTGAGTGATTATGAATTTATTTCAGCCTTCCCCAACCTGGTACCCACCAGATATAGGGATGTACAGATTGTGTAGAATCTCTTCTGTCTGTGTTTCACGGATTGTCAAGTACCTTTCATTCCATCATCCGCCCATAGGCAGAATAGGATTTTTTTTGTTTCTGAATTTCCACAAATGTAGTTGTGCAAATTTGCAGTTGCACAAATTTGTGCATGCGAAAATGCGCGAATTCCCCTAGAATGTGCATTCTTACCTTTTAGCCTATAGGGGAAATGTGCTTTTTTGGCAGGGTTTTTTTTTAATATTGCATATTGTTCCATTACAAAATTTGCACAAAATTCCAGAAAGTTAGAAAACTAGTCCCATCGGGGAGGCAGCCATTACAGTGCGGAATCCGCCAGTCGGATTCATGAAAATCCAAACTCATTTGGTTCTGTTGCAGATTTCTCGAACATCCTTATCCAGATGTCTTGGACTGCAACTCCATAATTCACAGACCACATGGACACCATATTGGGGAAGGCTGGTTTAATGGGAACGTCATGCAGCACTCTTGTCCTTCATTCTTCCCTTCACTTAAAGATACATATCTTCAGCAAAAGATAATTATTTGTACCACAGAAATTCCATAGCAAACTGTTATCCTTTACCATGAGATGTTGACAACTTGAGTCCCTAACCCATATGTTATGGAAATGCTCAGTCCTAATACCCTTTGGTAACAATCTACTGGGTGTAACTTCACTGTATTTTAAATATACAAATGTGTTATTGCCCTATACCCCTGTTATTTTTGAACCTCCTGCCAGTCATGAATTCTGGATTGTGTGTGCAGTAGGGACAGCTAAATGTTTAGTGCTTCAACACTAGAAAGAAACATCTTGGCTTTCCACACAGCAATGTCAACAATGTGTACTCACTATCCTTGTCTGAACATGCTGTGAGTGAACATAAATGCAGAAAGGATCCATCTGAGGACATTTGGTTTTGTTTTCTTCACACTTATGCCCAATAGTTGCCAGTTTAGCCCATAATACTGAGTTTCTTTTCCAGTGGCTTGAAACAGTGAACCTTTCTTACATTTCCATGTTTTGTGTGTGTGTATTTTCTCATCTTTTGTGATATTTTGAAAAGCTTTGCTAATTGACTTAGTTGCTGGTGTCTCCAGAAGGTATCATATGGAATATTCTGGAATAGGATCATCATCCACCAGCAGAACAGATACTGCTGTCAGAATGGGACTTCTCCTCCCCGCTGCAGCCCCTCACATATCTTCCAGATCTGCTCTGCAAACCCTCTCCAGAGGGCTGGAGGGAGGGGGAGAGGATGGGGAAGTCCCATTCTACCAGGGGTATCTGTTCCATTGGCAGAACTAGGATCCTGGATCCAACCCACTGAAAGGATAAATCCTGAAAGGGGAAGGTTCATATGGTTCTTACCTCTTTAAGGATTGTTTCTTTATTATAGGAACTGAATAGGACAGCAATGTGTTCTAATTTACAGAGTACAGCCCTCTATTTGAAGAGCTATAAGAGGCCTCTACTTCGGGGTCTCTCCAGTCTAAGTCGAGTTTAAAGATAAGAAGGGGGGGAAGTTGCCTGTTAACCCCCATAAACTGGGGAAGTTGCCCATTAACAGTTAGAATTTGGACAGCAGATTGAGCAGGCACACAAGTCACTCGGTCACAACCTTCCCCACTATGATAGGATGTATTGTATTTCTATTTAAATTATAGTAATCATTTCTAAATTTTCATCTATACATATAAACTAGCAAATGCAAATTTTATTCAGAACGGTGTCCCCTTTGTCCTCTTTTCTGCTGATGCATACATAAGTGGCTACCCTAGAACTGAATAATCTCTGCAAATTATTCCTAATTGAGATAGCAATTCGTAATTCCTAACTGAGATAGCAGTCAGTCTTTGAAATTTTTGATTCACATCCTTTCACTTTGTCTGATAATCTTCATAATTGTAAGCTATTACAATAATAATATTACAATGTGATCCATTTTCTTACAGTTCGATTCTCCTCAGATTTTTTGAGCCAATGCACTTTTTGTAAGGTTGAGCCTATTTTCATGGCTGATTCTTCTGCAGCCATAGACAGTCTTCTCCTTAAGTGTGAACCTGAGGTTATGAATTTGTTGGCATATTGTGAACTGCCCAGAGAGCTTCGGCTATTAGGTGGTACAGAAATGAAATAATAATAATAGTGATTATGATGATGTATTGGTAGCCATTTTATCTTGGAAATAAGTAGATTTCGATGTCCCTTGATCTCTCCCTTCTGGTTTTGCAAATTTTCTTTATTTGTGAGGTTGTTAGACATGTTGGGGCTGTCTTGTGGCATATTCACCATGTTGTATCTTTCAGCTCCTTGGCCAATGGGAAAGGTTTTGTTGTAGTCCATAGCTGAAACTGTGGGAGCCTGTAGACTTCTGATTTGCCCATTTTGGCAGCTTAAAATAGCCAGTGCAGCTGTTCAGAGCAAAAGAAGTCAACTGGGTGGTGGAGAGAGCATGGTCCTCACACATCAATAGCTATTGTCGCTCCTCTCCTTTACTCTTTTATTAGTAAAACGTCTATTTACAGCAGATTGCAAATAAATCCACAGAAGTTACTAGTCAATAATATTTTTCCTAATGTAACATTTATTTGATTTTGTACCCCACCTTTCTACCAAAAAATGGCACTTAAGGTGGTTTACAGGCATAATTAAAATTAATTAAAACAATAAAATAATACATTACAATATAATAAAAGCATCACAAGTCCAGAGGCGGGGAATTAAAAACAGCATCCAACTCATTTGTGGTATATGTGGTAGTTCTCTCTTCTAATTTACACAAAGCTTCCCTGTCTGATTGCTTGGAACTGACTCTTATTCACCACTGATTACTAGGTAAGTGGCTATTTGCAATGTGGAATAAGTCCCAACTGTATGCTGACCACTAAAGACAACAAGAGGACACAAAGAATGAAAAATACCTATTGGGTGTAGGGAAATGGGTTTGGAGAAAGTCATAGCTCAGTGGTAGAGTGCAGTGGAGGCTGATGGCTCTGATTTTGGTGGGGCTAGAATTCAGCACATTGGATAGCTCCTTTAGAGTTCTGGCTGTTTCTGTCTAAAACCCAGAATGGATTCACAGAAAGCAAAGTCACCAGCCTCCAGTGGTAGAGCACATGCTTTACTTGCAGGAGGTCCCACACTCAATCCCTAGCATCTTGAGGTAGGGCTGGGAAATGCTCCTGTCTGAAACCCTGGAGAGCCAGTCAGGGTTGACAATACTGGATCGATCAATGGTCTTACTCAGCATAAGGCAGCCTCCTGTGTTACTAGCTCAAATGGCAGTGGATGACCCAGTGAATGTGGACCTAAGAGGACCAGAAATGCGTGGCTGAAGAAATAGGGCTTGAAGAGAGGCTTCAAGCAAGAGAGAGAAGAGGGTTGCCAAAGAGAAAGCAAGCTGCCATTTAAATATGTATTTTTAAAAACAATAATCCATTTTATTACACCTGCAATCTCCTTAAACATTTTCCTACATCCAAGTTGGCTTTGGCAGTTTCCAAGCAAGCACCGATGGGGTCTTGCTTAGGGAGTGGTCTCCTCAAAGTATTCCCATTTTCACACTTTGGGAGTGTTGGCTGGCTGTCAGCATTTATTTTATCTGCTGCTGTTAGGCTGCACCTGTATTCAAGTCTCATGAGACTGTCAAAGTAATAATCCACCTGCCACCTCCTCTGTCTGCCGCACATTTTATTGTTTTTATAGCATACTCCTCTATAGAGTCATGGTAAGCTTACATTTTATGCAGGGTGACCTTGGGGGGAAAACCCATTGTCATGTAACCATCTCTATAAATCCATATACACCACTTTATTTCTCTACTTCCCTTTGTCATCTTGGATGATGAGCCAAATGAACAAGACTTACATTATTCTGCTTCCACCACAAATGTGATATTTGACCCATGTAATGGGATTGCCTGAGAATTTTAAAATTTTGTTACTCTTTGTTATTAAAAATGAGGTTTGCACTTCTATGCTGGTCCCACAGAAAGAAAGAATAAATACAGATAAGGAGATGACCCTTCTCCTCCACCCCAAGAAATCAGGAAGAGTCCAAGTTCCTTTTAGGGCCAGTTTGTACAATCCATAGAATAATATGTATAGACGGCTTTCCCAAGGCTTCAGGCCACAGGTTGATGGGGGAGTCACCTCCTGTATACTACAGGTATTGAGCGTCTTTCAACCTGAGGGCCAAGTTAAGATTCAGAGAAGCTCCAGTGGTGTGTGGGGCTGAGGGCAAAAGGAGCAGGGTCAAAAATGCTAGCATTTTTTATTTTTATTTTATTTTTGGCCTAAGGGCTTCTCTACATTAAGCAAAAATCCTGCAGCTTCACCTTGTGGAGTCTTTGCAGGTTTACAATTGGCACAATACGTGCTCCCCTCTCCACCCGCAGCCAGTTTTTGCCTGTTCCTTCCCCTGTGGTTCATTTCTATCGCCAGCAGATGGCACTATTTTATTGCACGGTTAATTTATTACCACTTTTTGGGTGACATAAAATGGTGGTGTCCCACTTGAAAATGACAGGGCAGGCAGCAGAGGTTGCTGACATCATGAAAACGACCCGCAAACTTCCATATGTGAAAATCCTGACTGCACGATACATGCCTCTTGTGGAGACGGCCTAAATATCTTACTGCCAATAACTAAGCCTTAGAGAAACATTTCAGCCTTTTAGAATGGGGGTGGGGGTGCAAAACTCAGGAAACCACCAATCAATCAGTGGTTGAGGGAAAGGGAGTAGGCCAGGGGAAGGGCATGGGGCCATTGGGTCACCCTGGAGGGCCAGATTGGGATCTTAGGTGGACAAGTTTGACCTGCGGCCTGAAATTCAGCACCCCTGCTATATACTAATTGCAAAGTCATTCTTCAAGTGCAGGTGGTTGCGGAGTTATAATAGCACCACCCATACAGAAGAGGGAGGTATCAGCTGACTTGGAGGCAGGAATACAAGAACAAGAACCCTAATGGGGAGAGTGGGAAGACAACAAAAACAGCATTGTGTAGCCAAGGAAGGCTAACTAACTATTGGGCAGGAAATGCTTAACAGGGGGTGGGGGGAGAATATGATGGAGTATCCTGAAACTGGACATGGCTGGCCAGCCAGCTGAAATCCCACACAGGAGCATTCCACACTGCAACAGTTCGTTGCAGATCCTATTTGTGCTTGAATGCTCCCTCAGCAAACACTTACCTGCATGTAGAACAAGAATATGTCAGGCTGAACCCTTCCCCTGCTGCATTAGTTTTATATGTGCACATAGAGACTGGTTTTCATGGGCAAGAGTCAAAATGTGACAACCTCGCCCTCCTTCCTGAAAGCAGTAAAGTCTAGTAAATTGCTTTTTAATACTTGATGCTGGTGATGATGTAGACTGGCCATCAGATTAGTAGAATTTTGGCACCAAGTGTTCTATGGGCCTCCAGAAGTCATTTATTTATTTATTAAAAATTAGGTGTTAGGCTCCTTCATCCTTCTTATTTAAGAGTGTGTAGTGCAAATGTCTGAATAAAGAAATAGGATTTAATTGTATCAGGGAAAGTAGATGGCAAGAACATATATGAGAAGGCAAAGTCCTATTTTGATCTGATTGTGTATGCATTGAAAAACCTATTGGTGATTCATAAGCTTGCAGGTCCCAGAGTTGGACCAATGAAATTCATCATTTTCTATCTAGCTGTATGCCTTACAGAGAGCAACCCAACCAAGCATGGCACAGAGATCTGAAGGTGGATGAACCGCCTCATCCAAAGTCCTGCTGGGTTCATGCCAGCTGAGTGGAAATGAGGAAGGAGCAGCATTTCTGTTTCCATCCTCCTCCCAGACATTTTTTAAAAAGAACTCCATCCCATTTGTTTCAATGGGAAAGGAAATAATATATCAGCTCCTGGTCCTGCATAGAATGGCTGCTTTGGGTTCATGTCTGGGAACTGCAAATCCAGCCCACAGCAAATTCAGCCCACAGTGCAGAAAAGGGCAACTAAAATAATCAAGGTGCTGGAGCATCTCCCCTATGGTAGGAGGTTACAACAGCTGGGATTCTTTAGCTTGACAAAAAAAGAGGGTAAGGGGAGACATGATAGAAGTCTACGAAATTATGCATGATGTGGATAGGGAGACATTTTTCTCCCTCTCTCAAAATACTAGAACCTGGGGTCATCCCATGAAGCTGATTGGTGGGAGATTCAGGACAGATAAAAGGAAGTACTTCTTCACACAGCACATAGTTAAAACGATGGAATTCTCTACCACAGGAAGTAGTGATGGCCACCAGTTTGGATGGCTGTAAAAGTGGGTTAGACAAATTCCTGGAGGAAAAGGCTATCAATGGCTACTAGTCTTGATGGCTATGAACTACCTCCAGTACCAGAGTCAGTGAGCCTATGTGCACCAGTTGCTGGGGAACATGGGTAGGAGGGTGCTGTTGTGCTCATGCCCTGCTTGTGGGTTCCTGATTGAAAGCTGGTTGGCCACTGTGTGAACAGAATGCTGGGCTAGATGGACCCTTGGTCTGATCCAGCATGGCTCTTCTTATGTTCTTAGCTCTGAATCTGACCCACGGATGAACATAAATGAGCCTTGCCCCTTCCCCTGACATCATTTCCACCCATTTTACATGTTCCATGTAGAGAGAGACACAGAGCTCCATGCCTGTCTCTACATGGAGAAAGGAACTCGGCCAGCATTCTCCAAGCACCAGCCAAGTTTCTTTGCATCTCACACAACATCCCACTTGGGCAGAGCTTGGAGGAGCCACTGCTCCAAGCACCGAATGACTCCCTTCCTCAATGCACAAGAGGCACGGAGCTCCAGGCCTTCCACTGCACAGAGAAAAGTAAAATGAGTGGAGGCTGGGGGCTCCCCTGTCAATGGGGCTGTAAATCCGCACTGGGTTTCACTCAGAACTCTAAAGGAGCTATCCAAGGTGCTGAACACAACACTCCAAATAGGTTCAGCACCCCGGATCACTGCTTTAGAGTTCTGACTGGAACCCAGAGAAGATTCACAGCCCCACTGACATCAGAGCCACCAACCTCCACTGAGTGGGGCCAAATGGACAGACTTCGGGGGAGGTGGACAGACTTCGGAGGTTTGGCCTCACCACCCCAATGTCGTCTGGCCCACCAGATGGGGGGATTCTGGCCCCCAGAATAAGAAAGTTTCCCCACCCCTGAGAAATATCCTACGGCACCTGGGATGCCCTCCCTGGAATGCATCCTCAAGGTTTGTAGGGGACATTCAAGTGGGAATATCTTCTGCACAAAGCTCTATAAAATAAATTAGAACTCCACAGGGAATTAGAACTTTTAGGCAGGTGGCAAAAACATTTTTTTTCTTCCTGGGCTCTAATGGTTTTCAATTTGAGACTGAACATTTTTATTTGATTACAGTTTTATCTTCTGATTTTTTTGTAAACCACCTTGGTTGGTTTCAGAAAGGCAGTATAGAAATACAATAAATAAACAAACAAACAAACAAACTGCTGCCTTGCCCTTTTTAAATACTCAGGATATCAGAGATTGGACCTGGGATAATCTGCACACAAAGCGTGTGCTCTGCCACTGCGCCACGGCCCCTCCTGCACAGAATGTTATACTTTTAAAAACTGCAGTCAAAAAACCTCAGTGGTGTGACTGAGCGCATTATGTGATGTCTTCTCTCTGTAAGGCAGGAGGTACTAAGTACTGTTCAGAAGTGCTGTTGAGTCACTGCATTTTCTGCCTTATCATTTTCTTTCTTGTCTTCTGACCTGCTGCTGTTTCAAAGGCTAATATTGGTAAATTGAGAATAATGACGACATCAGGAGTTAAGTGAATGTGATCAGAAATCTATTTTGTGTTAGTACACTTTGACATGGTTAATCTGTCTTATCTTGGATACCACTCAAGCAATGGGGTCAAAATGTATCCTTCCAAAGGACTCTTTACCCATCCCCACAGCCAATCCGGTGTTTTAAAGCACTGTGATAAATCATTGCCTATAGATATGGAACAGTTTTAAGAAGCATACATCCCCTTTACCCCTTTGTAAGTATGAGCCCCACTGGTGAAATATAAGTATACTTTATGAGGTACTTTTAATATTAATTGATGAATTTGCACATGAATATGCATCGTAACATCTCATGATGACTCCTATGCATGAAATTGCCATCGAAGATGAAACACTGCAGTGGGGACGGGAAATTTTGGGAGGTCTGGGGGCCATTTTCGAACCCTGGATCTCCCCCACCACCACTGCCCTTGTGCAGGTGAAACATGTGTGTGTGTGTGTGTGTGTGTGTGTGTGTGTGTGTGTATGGCTGCAGCTACAGAGTGCCAAAAGGTCAAAATCATCTCGTAGAAACTGCAGCTGCCATTTTTCCCAATTTTCCTTAAAAATGTATTTGTGGGGCAGTGGGAGCCACAGCAGGGCATGGAAGGGGGTACATGCAGCCTGTGGATAGCATGTGGCCCACCCCTGTGTTTCCTATCACCTTGTCTTGGTTCAACTATATCACCTTGCATTTACACCACATGCTATGAGTTATTTTATTTTTTATTATTTAAAATATTTCTTGGCTGCCTTTCAGGACAGAAGCCCTCCCAAGGTGGCTTACAACAATAAAATACATAAAACCTGTTAAAATATTAAAAGTGATAAAAACATAAAAACAGTAAAATCCAACAATTAAAACCAACAATTAAAACCAACAATACAACCAATGATGATGTTAACAGCAGCAACAGCAACAGTAACAGTCATATCAGTAGAAGGCCAAGGTAAAATAATGTTTTCAAGGCCTTCTTAAAAGTCTGCAATGACAGAGCATGGCGGACCTCCGATGGTGCTTGTTCCAGAGATGTGGAGCCACTGTAGAGAAGGCCCTCTGACATGTGTTCACCCACCTGACTGCTCTCATGGGTGGGCAAATGAGAAGGGCCTCTCTTTCTGATCTTAAAGTGTGGGCAGGCTAATGTGGGCGAAGGTGGTCCTTCAAGTAGAAGCTTCAAGAGAGCTTCGGCTATTGGGCGGTATAGAAATGAAATAAATAAATAAATAAATAAAGTAACTTGATCCCAACCCGTTTAAGGCTTTAAAGGTCAAAACCAGCACTTTGAATTGGGCTCAGAAATGCACTGGTAACCAGCACAGCTGGTGCAGTATAGGCGTTATATGGTTGAATCTCCTTGCCCCCACCAATACTCACATTCTGCACAAGCTGGAGTTTCTGAACCATTTTCAAAGGCAGCCCCACGTATAGCACACTACAGTAGTCCAGCCTGGATGTGACTAGTGTGTGGATAACTGAGGCAAGGTCCGTCGTCTCCACATAGGGCCGCAGTTGGTGTACCTAAGCTGGTAAAAAGCACTCCTGGACACAGCAGCCACCTGGGCTTCCCCAGTTAGCGCAGAATCCAGGAGGACTCCCAGACTGCGCACTTGGTCTTTCAGAGGGAGTGCAACCCCATCTACGGCCAGTTGTAAACCTCCATCCGAAGTAGTTGGTTTCCCAAACCACAGTACCTCCGTCCTGTCTGGATTAAGTTTCAGCCTGCTCACCCTCATCCATCCCAAAACAGCCTCCAGACACTGGTTCAAGAGTTCCACAGCCTCCCTGGGATGTGCAGATGGAAATGAGAGGTAGAGCTGGTTATCATCTGCATACTGATGACATTACAGCCCAAACCTCCTGATGACTTCCCACAGCGGTTTCATGTAGATGTTAAAAAGCATAGGGGGCAAGATGGAACCTTGCGGCACCCCACAGGCTAATGGCTATGGGGTGGAACGAAAGTACCCCAGCACCACCTTCTGAGACCGCTCCTCCCGAAAGGACTGGAACCACTTTAAATCTGTGCCTCCCAAGCCCAATGCAGATAAATGATCCAGAAGGATGCCATGGTCGATGGTACCGAAAGCCGCTGAGATGTCCAGAACAACCAACAGGGTAGCACTCCCCCCATCCATTCCCCAGCATAAGTCATCAACCAGGGCAACCAGGGCTGTTTCCGTCCCATAACCAGGCCTGAAACCTGACTGGGATGGATCTAAAGCATCAGTTTCATCCAAAATGGCTTGGAGTTGTGAGGCCACCACAGGCTCTAGCACCTTGCCCCAAAATGGCAAACTTGACACAGGGCAGTAATTATCTGGAACCATGGGACCTAAATTTGGTTTCTTCAGCAAGGGTCTCACCACAGCTTCTTTCAAAGCTGTGGGGACCTTGCCGTCCCTCAAGGAGGCATTTACCACCTCCAAGGTCCATATATCCAGCCCAGCTCTGGCAGATTTCACCAGACAGGACGGGCAAGGATCTAAAGGGCAAGTAGTAGGCCTCAGTCCTCCAAGCAATTTGTCCACATCCTCAGGTTACACAAGCTGAAAGGTATCCATAACATGACTAGATAGTGCACCAGCCCCATCCATATCAGACTCTGTCAAAACAATGTCATCCAAGTCAGCATGAATATGAGCAATTTTATCTGAAAAGCGTCTGGCAAATTGTTCACAGCAGGCCTTTGAGGGTTTGAGTTCTTGTGTTCCAAGGCGTACACCCAAGAGGCCTTTAACCACATGAAAGAGCTCCACTGGATGACACTGAGTAGATGCAATGGTGGTGGACAAGTAAGGTTTCTTCGCCACCATCACTGCCACAGAATAAGATCGCAAGTGGATTCTTACCTGTGTTCGATCGTATTCATTCCAAGTCTTCTTCCATTTGTGCTGTAATTGTCGACACAATCATTTCATCACCCTCAGCTCCTCAGAATACCAAGGAGCTGACACAGTTCTACGACTAGGTCAAGGACGTTTGGGAGCGATCATATCAATAGCCCGGGTCATCTCCTCATTGCAAGCAGTGGCCAGAACCTCAGCAGAACCCCCAGCTAAGCCTGCAGGAAAATCCCCAAGAGACCTCAAAAATCTATCCAGATTCATCAGTCTCCAGGGGCGGACCATCAAATTTGGTCCCTCACCCCTGCAGAGGTTACAGGTGGCCTGAAGGTCAAAACTGATCAGATAATGATCTGTCCATGCCAAAGGAGTCACCACTGGCTCTCCCAACCACAGGTCATTTTCTCCCAATCCAGCACAGAAAACCAGGTCCAAAGTGTGTCATGCCACATGTTGGGCAAGCTATTATTTGAGACAGGCCCATGGTTGACATGTCAGCCATGAAGCCTGAGCCGCTCCTGACCAAGTAGCCTCAGCATGAATATTAAAGTCTCCCAAGACCATAAGCTTTGGGGTCCTCAACATCACACTCAAGACCGCCTCAGTCAGCTCAGGCAGGGAGACTGTTGGGCAACAGGGTGGGTGGTGCACCAACAGAATCCCTATCTTGTCTCAGGTGCCCAACACCAGGTACAGACACTCAAAACTGGCTGACTGCTGGATAGGGTATCTGACCAGGGGGATTGAATCCCTATAGACCAAGGCTACCTCCCCCCCCCCCGCCACACTCCTCTAGTTGAGCTTGGTGCTGCACAAGAGATCCTGGCGGACACATTTGGGGGAGACTGAGTCCTCCCCATTCATCCAACCAGGCTTTGGTAACACAAGCCAGGTCGGCATCAAGTGTTATCATGTGATGAGACATCAAGTGATGTACATGCATGTGTGAATCAACCCTCAGATGGTTAACACAAAGAAGAATAATGCTTAGGTGCCTTGTGCTGCAGCTCTGGACAGTAAAGATGCTACATGAATTGTTCACTGCCAGACAATGCCTTTCTTAAGCTGTGGAAGCATTCTCACCAAAGTGGTCCACATGTGTCTGGGCAGTATGACTTCAGACTGCAGGTGACATGATGTGATGCCCCTCCCAGCAAAAAATCAATAAATTTCTGCAGTTAGAAAAATAGTCTGTCCTGAAGAAGGCTAGGCTACAGCCCTTCTTTAACATATAGTTTTCTACTTGGAGATCATGTTGAGTTGGAGGACTTGCGGTCTGTAGTAGTACAACCTTGATGCATTTTACAAAACCGAGTTGTCTATAGGCGAGGGAGAGGGCTTTTTCTGTGGTGGCCCCCACTCTGTGGAACTCCCTCCCTAGGGAACTCCGCCATGCCCCCTCTTTAATGAGCTTCCGTCGTGCATTAAAAACGTGGTTGTTCAGGCAAGCATTTGGGGTGGGTTAGGGTATTTTAGAAAATGTTTTTATTGTAGAATTTTATTGTTTTAAACTGTTTTATTGTATGCTGTACATTGCCCAGAGTGGATGGGTGACCAGCCAGATGGGCGATTAATAAATTTAATAATAAATAATAAATAAATAATGTATTGCAGAGTTCATCACAGACTTATGATAAGATTCAGCAACTGCAGGCCCCACTGACAAATCTGGGGCCCCATACCATCTGGGTCTCCCACTGCCAACCCCCAGGCAAGAGAGGATGTGGAGGAAGTGGTGGGGACTGCTGGTAGTCTACTTTGGTGGATAACTGCTATGGGCTGGGGAGCATTCCCATCACCTCCATCCTTTCCATGAATTAAGCAGGCTGACTGGCAGGGCCAGCCCACCCATGATACAGGCGTATCGGGAGGAGCAGCCACTCCCCCCACCCTGGAGGGCTGCCCACTGCTGCTACTCCCCTGCCTCCTCCAGCGGGTGGTCTAGAGAGCCCTGCCAGCCACTTCCCCACTGTGTTATTTGCTGAAGTGAGAGAGTGGTCAGCGGGGCTCTCTGGAACAGCCACCCACACTCTGCTTCGTTTGTCAAGAGCCATGTGGCAGAAAGAAGTGGTTGCGCGGCTCTCACAAAACCTGGGTGGCCGCTTCTTCAGGCCAAGCAGCTTTCTAAGGAGCCCGCTCAGCAGTGGTGGCTAAGGTAATGGGGTGGGGATGGGAAAAGGGTGTGTGTGATGAGGTTGCACATGTTCTTTCCTGCTTCAGGTGGCAAGAAAGTTTGCGCCAGTGTGGCTGACTAGGTCAAAGGAACAAAAAGCTGCACACAGTTTCCAATGCACTTTGAAAAAGAAGTTTGTTCTAAAGTCCTTAGTTTAAAAAATAACTGCCTGGAAAAAAAAAATATTTATGCTGCAGCTCACCAAAGCTGTCTTTTTATTCCTTTGGTATTTGTTTTTCTTACAGCTGTCTCTGATTCCATTTTTGTGCCTCCCACCTGGGTCACCTAGTTGCTTACTGGGGCTTTAAAGATATTTACAGATATTTATTTTATAGACCTTCTGCCTACCATTTTTATTTATTTGTTTCCAACATTGATTGATGCATTTAAAATATTCCTCAGCTGCCCTTCATCCAGTGGATTCCAGGTGGCAGTGTACAATATCGACATAAATAGTATCAAAACAACATACAAATGGAATGAAACGATATTCTTCCTAACTGTTTTAGCCCTGTTTTTCTCAAATATTATCATGGCGGCTTACACGTGCAGAAACAACAGTAAGTTACAGAAATCCAAACCCGCAACAAACAACCATTTAAAAGCAGCAGCAGATATATCTTTAAAAGCAGCAGTGTCCTGAAAGCTTGATGTAGCTTTATTCCTGCCTCCTATTGAGAATCCATGTGATGACCTTCCCCAGCAATCACAGAGCCATTAATAGGTAATGATTTACTTGCCGCACAGTAGCTATTTGTGAAGCCCATCCACTCCGTTTGCCTGAAGTGCTGTCGGGACTCTTCATAAGCCTGCTCCATTCATCATTAGTGCAGTTTACACTGTAAACAGGGTGTCCACATTACCAAGTCTAATTACACGCCGCAGAAGACAAAGCAGTGTGTGTGTGTGTGTGTGTGTGTGTCCCACACACATCACGTTGGAATTAGAAGTCAAGGCAGACGAGAGGAGAGAGGACTTTTAATTAAGCAGTGACAGCTTCCTTTTCACAGGGAGCCTACAATTTAATTTAAACATTCTCACGGCAAGAGCATCAGGGTCAGGCCGCTTCCCTGATCTTGCAGACTTCAGGACCGGCAGTCGCAAACATAACACACAATCATTGCCACTCAACTGCACCACTTTTTTGGGGGAGGGGGGTTTTGGTTGGGTTTCAGCTCAGACGTCTTGGTGTTTCTATTCTCCCTTCCATTGCTTTAATTAGAAGTAAAGAAAATGTGGTGGCACATCAGAGGGTGTCAGTTTTGATTTGGGCACAATCCATCACCTACCGAACACATGTGCCGAACGTTTCCATCGAGGATTATAGAGCGCACCTGCTGAGACACGCTATCATCGGTGCTCCTGTAGCACTACGAGGCCCACATGATGCCGAACCCGACTTCAACATTTATGACTTATAAATAAAACCCTCTGGAATTAAAAACAGAACAATGAAATGGGACGCTTTCAATTGCCTGTGAAGTCACCCTATTTGCACTGTTGATAGAACTAAGTAAGCTGTTTGCGGTAATGGAAAACCGCGGCGGTCATGGCTCTGGTTAGTCAGCGTTGACAGAAAACAAAAAAATTCTCAACATTCCTCGATGTTATCTGCTAATGATTTTCATACCAACAAGCTAATTATAAAGCCAAAGTACTGCGGGAATATCAAATTATAGCTATAATGCTTTGTATAATTGCTTCATATTTAATTAAACGAGAATCGTGCTTTTCAAGGGAGATGATAGCTCTCATTATGGAATAGGCTTCTGAAGCAGTTTGTGGAGAAAATAACAACACGCCTAGGAGCACCTCATGCAGGTCCACTTCATACTCTCGCAGGCTGCATGGTTCCCACTCACAGCTGCTTTTGCTCAACAGGAACTTCATGTTCCTGCTCTATTGGAGATATTACTCGCAGGTCAGTGTGACTGAATCGCATTTATAACCCGCCTTTTTTTCTCTCTTGCATGGAACCCAAGGCCCTCCTCTCCATTTTATCCTCATAACAACCCTGTGAGAGAGGTTAGGCTGAGAGTCAGTGACTGGCCCAAAGTCACCCAGTGAGTTTCATGGCCAAGTGGGGGGAAAAAACCTGGATCTCCCAAGTCAAAGTCCAATAGAATCATAGAATAGTAGGGTCGGAAGGGGCCTATAAGACCATCAAGTCCAACCCCCTGCTCAATGCAGGAATCCAAGACAAAGCATCCCTGACAGAGGGCAGTCTTGAATGCCTCCAGTGTGGGAGAGCCCACTACCTCCCTAGGTAATTGATTCCATTGTCGTATTGCTCTAACAGTCAGGACATTTTTCTTGATGTTCAGCCGGAATCTGACTTCCTGTAACTTGAGCCCATTATTCTGTGTCCTGCACTCTGGGATGATCAAGAAGAGATCCTGGCCTTCCTCTCTGTGACAACCTTTCAAGTACTTGAAGAGCGCTATCATATCTCCCCTCAGTCTTCTCTTCTCAAGACTAAACATGCCCAATTCTCCCAGTCTCTCCTCATAGGGCTTTGTTTCCAGTCCCCTGATCATCTTCATTGCCCTCCTCTGAACCCTCTCCAGTTTGTCTGCATCCTTCTTAAAGTGTGGTGCTCAGAACTGGAAACACTACATCACGCTAGCTCTCCTTGTCACAGCAAAAATATCCACATCGGGGAGGCAGCCCCCTGGGAGGTACAGTGCCGGCATGCAGACTTTCCAAGCAACTGGACCCATCCATTTGAACCTATGTGATGACCAGCTGCAAATCAGTTTCAGTGGCAACGCCACCACCTGCGTCACAGATGAAGTCGTCCTGAGTAAAACCATGTTTGGTTTCAAAGTCTGCTATGTACCAATTGCCATTCCATTTATATGTTTATTGTAACCTTTTGGTTAACTTTTCATACTGTTTTGCTGTCTTTTGATATTACTGTGTTCATTTTTATATGACGTTGCTAGTGACTTTGAGCTTCGTTTTGGAAGGAAAAACAGCATACAAATAAACGCTGAAATGAAATGGAAAAAATGACATGTCATCTTCAAGGGTGGACAACTTCTAGGGGTTGGGGGGCTACATTGTCCCCCTTCCCAAACCCCACTGTGGGCTGCACCCCCATCCCCACTGCCCCACCCCACCAAATTTGCAGCAGGAAAAAGCAGTGAATTTTTTCTTGGTAGTGTCATGGCGGATAGAGAGCACACGCCTGGTTTGGAAGCAAAATGCAGTCCTGGGATGCATCCAGGAGCACAATTCTGCTGCAGACAAGGTGAATGCTTCCCACATGGCTTGTTTCCAAGAAAAATCACTGCTGCTTCTTTTTCCTGCCGCCACAACGAATTCAGTGGCAGCAGTAGGGGACACAAAAAAAGCTAGGGGGGCACATGCGTTGCCTAGCCATGATCTAGTCAGAGAGAGAGAGAGAGATGCATGCTTATTCACAAGTGAGACCTGCAACAAAATGTTGCAGTGTGGAGTGCTTCTGTTCAGGTTGTCAGACAGCATGCCCTCTTCCAGGGTACACCATTCCTTTCCTGCTTCCCACCTCCCCCAGTTTTCCATTTTTTTCCTCTCAATAGTCAGTCAAGCATCCTGTGCCCCCTGAGCATTCGCAGTCCACATTGGGATGTTTCAGTTCCCCCTTCTATGGATTTTTCCCCCTAAAGATTTTTTGTGCTTCTGCAAACTATGGGATTCTACCAAGCCTGCTGATACTTCCCTCTTGCCCATGGGTGGTTCCACCTTGGCTATATAATGATCCTCACCCAGGGATTCCATCTCCCACAGCCCCATAACTGATCCATCAGGTACAGCTTCTCCTCATCTGTTTTAGCTCCTGGTTAGAGTTGCCATGCCATTGGCTTAGGACTCACTGTGCTGCCCATGACCACCCTCGTGGTGCAACCCTGGGCATATTTCTGTCAGGAGCGCTCTAACAGCCTCTTTCAGTAGACTCCAGTAGCCAACTCCAGACACAGACAAAGGATTCTTTTCAAGGCTTTATTCCTTTTACAACTTAATAACGCTATCACCAGCGACTAAGCTATGAACCGCAGAGTGACCTATGCCCCGGGATGGAAACAGTTGGTCCCCGTTTGAACGAGAATCACTTGCAGACCCTGAACTTATGGGCTAGGGAGAGTCCCTCCCCTTTTCCCTTGGGTCCTCTGGACGCGACCGTTGCTTGCGTGCCAAACGGGCGCTACGCCTCCTTTCCACACCCTCCATAGGTCGTTGCTTTTTGCGTCTGCGTCGAGCATCCAGCCAGCCCTCCTCCCGTGCTCTTTCACTCCCAGGACTACTATCTATGTCTGGAATGCTGGCAGGAGGAATCTCTGCCAGCTGCAGGGCCTGGGAGGGATGAGCACGCTCCTCTTCCACGGACGGTTGTTCCTCCTCAGAATCAGAACTGCTCTGAGGTTCTATGGGCTCAGTGTCCACCCTGACACATGAGTTCTCCACTCCTGGGCTAGAGGTGACTGTCAGGACTGGAGTCTAGCGGCAGCTGCCAAGCCTGTCTGTAGCTCTGTGCTACCATGAAAATGAAGCTGCTCATAGAACAGCTAACTGTAGAGCAGGGACAAGCATTAATAAGGTGACTTGCCTGGTTAAAGCAATTCTATTAACACATTATATTGCAGCTGAGGGTAATTATTTCCAATAGAAATGGTCCCTGAGACCATGACCCGTGATATGATCGCATAACGGTGATTAAATTCTCATGTCACTAATATACATAAAGACGTTCGCTGATGCTTAAGAGCTAGTTAAGACTCGCAGAACCAGCTGCAGCCACAATGGAGTCTCGATCTTGTGCTGCCAAGGAGAGGGGACGCACGACAAGGGAAACACCTGCTGGCATATGTAGCGGCTGTATCTCCAGGGCAGGCCTTACCATGAACCAAGATGAAGCAGTTGCTTCAGAAACCATTTCTCTGCCTCCAAGTTACATTTTTTAAAAATGAACCGCAGTCCGAAGCCAAGACAAGGGAATATTCCTTCCGACTTTTTGCTTGCGGTAGGAAAAAAGAAGGAAGGCTGGCACAGCATACTCTAAATCGATGGACAGCTTTGAGGACACAGCACATGCTACAAATGGAAGCAACAAGGCCCCAAGGTTTTAATGAAAATCGGGCTCAGGCAGCTCTAATTTGGGGGAACGGAACGCAGAGGCATTGTGGGGGGCATTGGCCCTGTTTTCCTCTTCAAAATTGCCTCCTCCTTGCAAGTTCCTGTTTGTTACAAGGATAAACTTGCATCTGGAGACCTGCTGTGCGGATGGGGCACCCATGTGTCCTACCTTTGCAGAAGACAGTCCTACATGTGAAGGGCTGTCAGAGGACAGGCCTCTATTTAAAGGGCTACCCAATTCCCATTCAAAGATAAAGAACCCTAAAAAGGCAGCGTAGGGGAGGGGCCTTGAAACTGCCTATCAACTAGTTAGCGCCTGGAGAGCAGACCGAGCAGCACACAGGTCCCTTGGTCCCAGTCTTCCCCATTACAGTGAGATCTTTTGCATTTCTATTTAAATCATAACTATTACCAAATGAGCATCTGTACATATAAGTTAACATGTGCAAAATTTAAGCAAAAACATGTCCTCTTTTGCCGTCTTTTCTGTGATGCATAGGTGGCCAGCTTATGTATGGGGAAGAAGCAGCAGCTTGTGTGTGATTTTAAAAAAATACCTTAAAAGAAATACAAGACATCTGTCATACTGGGGGACTAATCCATTCAACTCTTACATCATTCAGTCATAATCATTTTCCATTTCACATCAGAACTAACACATGTTGTATTACCAGTTCCTAGGTCTCACACAGTTCCAACACGGTAAAACAGAGTCCAATTCTGACTAAAAGTCTCTTTTGTCTAGCCCAGCCTCTCCAACCTAGTATCCCCAGATGCTGGACTATAATTCCCATCATCCCCAGCCAGCAGAGTGCTGGTCAGGGGTGATGGGTGTGGCAGTCCAACAACAGCACAGGACCATAGATTGGAAAGGTTGGTCTAGAACTTGTAACGTATAAGAGCCAAAACAGATATTACTTTAAATGTGTGCCTAGCAGCTATGTCTTTTTTCATTTTTACTCTGGATTAGGGCCCCTGCATCTACTTTAGATCTTAAAAGCCTTCCTAGTCCCCATACTAAGGTCCTGATTTGGACTGGGGTACCTCCACCTACTCAATAGTGAAAAAAGAAAAGATAAGTAAAGAAAAGAAAAGAAAAGAAAAGAAAAGAAAAGAAAAGATATAGCTTCTAGGCATACATTTAAAGTAATGTCTGTTTTGGCCTTACATTTACTTGTTAGCAGTGAGTTGGATCCACGGGCATACTTCCATGAATGAAAGGGCTCTTTCCACCATCCACGGAAGGCTTCTTATCCAGTTGAGCATTTCCGCTGATGGAAATGGGGGATGACACAAACTTTACTGATCGCCTCCTCCCCTTGCAGTCCTCAGCATCACTCAAAAATCTGCTCTGGAGGGTAGGGGGATCCTCCGGAACTGTGCGGGAAATGGAATTGCCAAATACTGCCTTCCCTCCCCCTCCACCAGTGGAAGCATTTGGAGTAGAACTCCAGTCAGGCAATGCTCCCACAATCAGAAAAGAACCTGGATTCAAGCCATTACATTTCAGATCATCCCCAAAAGTGAAAGCTAGCCTGTTCCCCATATCTTTGCCATATTTTGAAGCCCCATTCACTCTTTCCTCCTTATGCAATTCCAGTTGCATGAGCAGGGAGAGGAGGGGTGCACTCATTGGCCATGCCCCCTCCCGGCAGCCCATTCTTGTAGCCTGCTATATGCAGGTAAGCTCCTGTGCAATTTTGAACCCTGATCATGCAGGGTTCTAAATTGCACGAGCAATTTGACAGCTTAGGGGTCAAGCTACATTGGTATAGTATGCTCTCCACTACATAAGTTCAGTCCAAACATGTGGAGGGCTGTAGGGAAAGGGAGGGAGGGGGTGGAGCCAATCTGCATATCCCCACTCTCTACCCGCATGTGATTGGAAGTGCCTGAAGGGGAACAACTGAATGGGCCGTGCATATAATTTTTAAGTGGGAATATGGTGGGCAGGGAAAAGGTTAAGCACACGTCTGCTCAAAATGGCTTCCTCCTGACACAGCTTTTAATTAAGAAAAAACCTATTGCCATAACCCATTGCCCAGAATGGCATTCCCCCATGTGGTGCCCTTCCAGAGGTGTTGGACTACAACTCCCATTATCCCCCAGCCAGCATATCAGAGTTGTTGTAATCCAACACATCATGAGGGTGTCAGGTTGGGGGAGGCTGGCCAAGAAAGAAGGGCAGAGCCAGGCAATCCCCTTGCCCCATCCCGTCCATCAAGGAAACCCTGCTCACTTCCCAAGTATTTACGCAGAGGCCATGCAAAGGGACTGAACCAGGTGGGATTCGGCCAGCTCCTTCTTGCTGCTCCCCCGAAGTTGCTCGCCCCTGGTCTAGACCACTTAGGATGATGGTGGCAGTGGGGACGACGACGACGACGACGATGATGATGCGGCTTCCACAAGTGGCCCTGAGGGGAAGGGGAAAGAGGTACAAGTAGCTCCCAATCCCGCCTTCAGGTGCCACCAGAGGAACTTTTTAGGGCTGGCCCAAGACACTTTGCTGCCTGAGGCAAAGGACAAGACGGCACCCTCTGCCAGTGGATGTAGAATCAGAATGGCAGCTTCATCTTACTTCAGCGTTGGCAACAAGACACTATCCCCCACTGAACCTGAGGCAGCAGACATGCTTAGAGGGTACAGGGCAGGGCCATGCCGCTCTGCCTGCTCCCCGTTCCTCAGCACCTGCCACCTGAAGCAGCTGCCTCGCTCTGCCTCATGGCAGGCTGTCCCTGGGGCTTCTAAACAACCATCTTGCCCCGAGGGAAGTTGAGAAGAACCAGATGCAGTCTCTTCATGACATTTCTGTTCATTATGTATTTTTGTCATTTCTGTTCATTATATATTTTTATTGTAGCTCATTGTTTTAATAATTTTTATGTGGACATTTGTCAGGTCTGCCTGAAAAGCACTATATCAATCAATCCATTCATGGGCCACATTGGCATTAGAAATGCAATGAGATGCAAAACCATCGCTAAGCTGCAGCTAGTAGGATGCGAAATCTTTATTTAGCATCTGCCTCAGTCATGAGTGGCTGTCTATAGTGTGCAAACTTCTCATAAATTCAGCTAATGAGCCACACTGATTGGCAAAAAGCAGACCATACTTTTAACAATTGCTCAGCAATGCTCCAGAGTTGTGTTCAAAGGCTTTTCATCCCCTAGATCTTCACTTCCTTGATCAGTTAAATTAAGTGGATTTTGCTGCATTTAACAATCACTGGGAAACACCGTGAAGCCGTTCAAGCCCAGCTTATGACTTCGAAGAGGAAAGTGGGGAAATGAATGACAAAAGCAAAGAACTATCTAGCACTTGGCTAAATTTTGCAGTGCTTTTATCTGGAACACCTGTTAACAAAGGCCTTGTGAGCAAAGCAATATATTTCTGACATGGGCAATATGAAACAGTGCATTTCTAGGAAATTCTTCATCAGCACTCACTTACACCTTCATTGTAAATTGTATGATATCCAGGGCTCCTTACACTGGGATTTTATTGTGGGTGTTCTTCTGACCCTTTGCTGCTTTTGTTTCCCCAGGCCAGATCTACACCTTGTGTCCTATCATTACGATCCCATTGTAGCAACGCTATATCCCTCTTGCACATTTATACCTTGTAGGACACACAATGACATTTGTTGTGTTCTACTAGAGAATGTGGAATAAAAAGCAGGAAATAACACTACAAAAGCGGTATATCAAATGTGTAACGTGCCCCAACAGTTATCAGCGCACTTCAATACCACTATATAACAATAGTGTAGATCCAGCCCCACATGACGAATGAAGATCCATAACCCATGTTCCCTGTTCATAAACTAATTTGATCTCCCCTGCTGTAAATTACAGCTTTAAAGCAAAAGTCAGCTCTCTTGTTTACACATGTACTGGGTCATTGATAAACAAAGGCAGGTACCCCAATCCAGTTGTTCTAATCCAGGGACTATGGTATCAGTGGCAAAAGCTAAATGGTCGGTGAATTATGGTTGAACTGAACACACAAAAGCCAGGAAATCATTTCTCCAGCCATAGCACCAGCTGCCTTTCAAACCACAATGTGCCTTGGGCAAAGGGACCAGCACAAGTGTGGCAAGTGGCGAAGGGCAGCAGCCCGTTGGGATGAACACAACCCCTGTTCTACTGGCTTTCTCTCATCTGTTTTCCCATGAGGGGGCAACTCTGACATGGCCTGCATAATATCTCACAGGTCTGAGCACTCAGGCTGTTGACTGATAGGTCCCAGAGCCCTGTGGCTCAACAGTCACATGTGCATCCCAATGGGCTGCTGCCCTTCGGCACTTGCCACACATATGCTTGTCTCTTTGCCCAAGGCGCACTGCAGTTTGAAAGGGGGCTGGCGCTATGGCTGGAAAAATTATTTCCCAGCTTTTGTGTGTTCAGTTCAACCATTACTCACAAACCATCTAGGTTTTGCCACTGGTATCATAGTCCCTGGATTAGAACAACTGGATTGGGGTACCTGCCTTTGTTTATCAATGGCCATGTCAGAAATATATTGCTTTGCTCACAAGGCCTTTGTTAACAGGTGTTCCAGTTACTCACGAACTGATACTGATACAAAATATAGGAGCTCCTGAGTAAGCAAGAGATCCGCATATGCATAAGGACTGGAGCATATCTATCTATATATGGCTCTAACATAGTTTGTCTTCCCACCCCTATCACCTTCCAATCATTTTTGCTTTCCACTAATCCTCCCCTCTAAACTACACAGGCCCCATCCAATTTGGACTAAAATACCCCATCTCTGCCTCAGAAAAAAAAATTATTCCCTAGCTCTAGGGTCCCCATCGTGGTGCCCATGGGCACCAATGTGCCCACAGATACCTCTCTTGGCATCCATCAGACTCCCTGCCCCTCCTGATTTTAATTTTAACTGTATTTCTTAAGATGTTTTCATTATTTTTAAAAAACTGGGAACTCAGACCCCACGTCTGCCTTGTACTTCAACTCTAATGGGAAGTTACTTTTCTTGTAGTCCTTTTGGGAAAGGAGTGTTTTGTGACTGGCCATGCCCACCATAGCAGCCATTTTATGAATGGGCAAGACCTTTCCATGGCAGAAATTTTGTGAGCGCATCCATGTCACTCTCAACATTCCAAATGTGACCACCAAGCCAAAGAAGTTCGGGACCCCATGCCCTAGTGCATATATGAGGGAGAATCTGACGGGCAAATCGGATCATGTGAAAAACACACCACCATGGCTTAGTTACATATCCACATTATAGTGCCGCACATTAGAACAGAGGTCTTCAATACAGAGCAGAAAAGAACACTTCCATTGTAATTCACATTTAAAAAAAAATACCCAGGCAGCAGCCAGCCTTTTATGATGCTCTTGCCAAACATAAATTATTAACCGTAGTCTTTTGTTAAATGTTCCTGTTTACAAGGTTATTTTGTAAGCTGATATGCTTGTTTCCCTTCTAATCTCCACTGGAAAGCATCTGTAGGCAGATTTGCATGATGTAGTTGACGTGTTGCATTTTGGCAGTACATCTGTCATCTTTGCATTCTTGTGTCAAGAGATCAGATAAGCATTTGCTGTTGGTCAGGAGGACCATTAGCATTTAGAGGGATGGAATATCCTTTTGCACACATTTTTACAAACATTTTTGTAAAGGAGGAAACAGTCCTTTCTGTTTTGCTGTCCACAAAGAATCATTAATTATCAACATTATGATTTGTATTTCTCCCCCTTCCCTCCTCTACAGTATTATATACATATCCTCCAATTGTAGCTATCTGTAAAAAAGAACAGAACCTGTTTTCTACAGTGTGTACCAGTTTATATTGTGTAGTGAACTACTACACAGTATTGAAACTTGGTGCTGATTTGGCCCACTGTGTTGTTTAGGACTAACATTACTTTCTGTCTTACCTGAGAGCTGGATGCTTATGGGTGTATTACATTTTGAAAATCTATATTTGCAATCAGTGTGCCTGTGCATGAGATATATATCACTTTAGAACAGCCTTCTCCAACCTGAGGCCTCCAGATGTGTTGGACATAGCATGGCTGGGGCCAGCGGAGGCTGGTGGCACCAATGTCAGTGGGGTGGTGAATCCGCTCCAGGTTTCAGTCAGAACTAGTCAGAACTCTAAAGAAGGTATCCATGGTGCTTCCACACCTTGGATAGCTCCTTTAGAGTTTGGACTGAAACCCAGAGCAGATTCACAGCTCCACGGACATCAGAGCCACCAGCCCCCACTGGCTGGGTCATGCTGGGAGTTGTAGTCCAACACTTCTGGAAAGGTGCCAGGTTGGGGAAGGCTGCTTTAGAACAGGTAAAAGATATGTATTTCTGTATTTTGTAATTAACATTTCAAAGTTTTCTAGGTAAGAAATGGTACCACCATCCTTGCTTAGGAAAAATGCATGCATGTGGTGTCTCCTACACAATCCCATTAAAAACTCCTGGCATGATGGGGAGTTGCCTTTTGTGGGTTGAAAATCCGTGACTACCCCAGTTCCATCATGGGGGTGAAACCTCTTTGTGTCACTACCATCTTGGGAAAGACAGCAGCCACAGATACACTATTAATATGAAAAACAACCGTTCATACATATGTCACCACCACATCATTCCAACAAGGCTGTGACTCCGGCAACCCTACGCATTCCTGGAGATGAACTTGTATGAAATGGTCTTTGTTAGGCTTGCTCAGGGCCATGAAATTAATTCTTTGTTTACTTAATGTAAAAATAAAATCAACAACCAACAAGTGTACCTATTTTCCTCTGTCAAATGTTGGACAGTATACTATGCATTTAAAAAACCTAATTATAATGAAATATCGATTGGCAGGCTGATCTGTAGACCCACTGTGAAAAAAAACCTTGACCTTACTTGTACAAAATTCAATCAGACTACAGCTGGCTTTAATCTAAGTACTCCATCTTAACTGTTTGTAGATGAAAGTCATAAGTTACCCCATTAGAAGAACATTATTTATAAACATGTGTAGCCAAAACTATTTTTTCCTGCCTCTAAAGTCAAGTTTTGTTCAAAAACCTGTCTTTCTAGCTGATTCTGTTCTCCCAGTCCAGATTCCTGACATTCTACAATATGCAGAATGTGAATCTGATATTCTGTAAGGTTAACATAGTAACTTTATATAGGTCCTGGATGTCCCAAAGGCCATGATCACTGATAGGAGCTCATTATTTAAACACAAATGCTTGAATAGTCTATGCTACATTTGCCCCATTTTCTTTCCATCTATCTCTGAATGTAGATTTCTGAGCATGCAGTATTTCAATATATGATGGTTTATATTTCTGAGTTTACCTTACATTACCATGGGGGGGGGGGGTGGAAGGGGGAGACATCCTTCCCCTAACAAAGTATTTCACTGCTGCCTTTCCAGTGCAGGAATCCCTGTTGTTACTTGAAGGTAAGGTTCTTTTCACATATGAATTTTCACTGAATAATAAACTGGAGATTTTAAATAAGTCTACAATTCAAAATGTTCTTACTTGAAAGTTTAACTCCACCAAAATCAGTAGGACTTACTTCAGGAAAAATACTTTAGATGGGAGTATTAATGTAAAATATATCGTTATTTCTTTTTCAGAAACCTTCGATATGAGATGAGGCCTACCTTCCCTCAGAAATGCCATTTGCCTCTTCTGTGCCTCCCCGCAATATTTTTCCCTAGTGCCTCCATTGATCTTAAGTTGCAGATCAACATTTTAGAGCAGAAGAGGCCATTTGGAAGTTTCCCATCTGTGTTCAGTCCAAAGTACTTTTCCTCTCTAGAGAGGAAAGATCTTACATTGAAGATCTTCAAAGGAGGCCTCTCTCCATGTCCCATCATGGGGAGAGGTACATTATGTATTTACAAAAGGGAGGGCTTTCTCAGTGGTGGCACTCTCACTTTGGAATGCCCTTCCAAGGGAGATAAGATTGATGCTGCCTCTCTACTGTTTTCTGTGCTAAGTGCCCAGGCATTTTGAGGAGAATTTTGAAATTTTAAAATCAAATTCACTTACAATCTAAGGGAACAATCCTATGGCCTCTTGACATTGTTTGAGGGGCCACTGAATATTGGGGATTTTTCCCTCTGAGGCCATCAATAGAGCTATGACCTCTGGAAGGTGGGGTGGAGGAGAATCATTGCTTGGATTTCCCTCCCAGCCACTGCGGAAAGCTCCAGAGTAACACCAACTTTGGGAAGGGAGGATGAGTTTTCTCATCCACCCTTCCAGTAGTAAGAAGAGGGCTAGAAAGGGAAAGAAAAATACTCTAGGTGAATGACTGGCTATGAAGGTGGTGCCGACGTGAGAGATTTGGATTCTGGGACCACGGGCTATAGTTCCTGGAAGATGGGCTGTTGGCAAGGGATGAGTTGCACCTCACAAAGGATGGGAAGAATGTATTTGGCCACAGCACGAAGAACTTCATCAGGAGGGCTTTAAACTGAATCCTACGGGGAAGGGAAATGTAAAGTTGGGGGTAAGAGTGGACGAAGGCTCATGTACCGCAACAGAGAGAACAGCTCTAATAGTGCCCAATAATAGTCTTCAGACACATGTAGGAAGAAAGCCAGACTATGAAGCACATGGTCTTCGATGTCTATATACTAATGCCCAGAGTATGGTAAACAAACAGAACGAACTTGAATTCTTAATACCAGAGGGAAATTATGACTTGATAGGTATAACTGAGACTTGGTGGGATGACTCTCATGACTGGAATACAGCAATTGAAGGAAATAACATGTTCAAAAAGAACAGGAGGAACAGAAAGGGAGGTGGGGTTGCACTGTATGTGAAAAATACATATCTCTGCACAGAAATACAGGAGGATGAGCTTGGTAGCCCCATCAAGAGTATCTGGATCAAAATAAATGGAGCAAAGAATAAAAGGAACCTGGTAGTCGGAGTCTACTACCGACCACCCAATCAAGGAGAAGACGAGGATGAAACTTTTGAAAACCAAATAGCCAATGTTTCAAGGAAGCATGATGTAGTAGTAATGGGGGACTTCAATTTCCCTGATATTTGTTGGGAGACAAATTCTGCAAAACATGACCCCTCCAGGAAATTCCTGACTTGTGTGGCAGATAACTTCCTCCTACAGAAAGTAGAGGAAGGAACTAGAGGATCAGCTATCCTTGACTTGATCCTAACCAACAGAGATGACTTAGTGGATAAAGTAGCAGTTACAGGAACTCTGGGGGAAAGCGACGATGTTGTACTTGAGTTCTTGGTTCTAAGGGAAGCAAAAGCTGAGTGTAGTCAAACGCGAACCCTGGATTTTAAGAAAGCTGATTTTAATAAACTCAGAACAATGATAAGTAAGGTCCCATGCCAAGCAACTCTAACAAGAAAAGGAGTCTAAGATGGGTGGGAGCTTTTAAAAAAGGAAATTCTCAAGGCACTATTACAAACAATTCCAACAAGAAGAAAAGGTGGAAGACAACAGAAGAAGCCAATGCGGCTTTACAAAAAGCTTAGAGATGACCTGAAAACAAAAAAAGGATACATATAGGAAGTGGAAGGAAGGCCAAGCAACAAAGGAAGACTACAGGCAGGTAGCACAGAATTGCAGGGATGGCATCAGGAAGGCTAAAGCTGAGAATGAGCTGAAGTTAGCGAGGGTTGCTAAAAGCAACAAAAAGGCTTTCTTCAGCTATGTGCATAGTAAAAGACAGAGGAAAGAAATGGTGGTTCAACTATTAAATAAGGATGCCAAAATGATAATGGATGACAAAGAAAAGGCAGAGGTGCTCAATTACTACTTCAGCTCAGTCTTCTCCCAAAACAGGGTCTATGACACCCCTGTCAAAGGCGAAGTACAGACTGAAGGGGTAGGATTGCAGCTTGAGATCGATAGGCATATGGTCAAGGAATACCTAATTACTTTGAATGAGTTCAAATCTCCAGGGCCAGATGAACTGCATCCTAGAGTAATAAAGGAACTGGCAGAAGAACTCTCAGAACCACTGTCTATTCTTTTTGAGAAATCATGGAGGACAGGGTGAAGTGCCAGATGACTGGAGGAGGGCTAATGTTGTCCCTATCTTCAAAAAGGGTAAAAAGGAGGAACCTGGGAACTACAGACCAGTCAGTCTGACATTAATCCCTGGGAAAATTCTGGAGCAGATGATAAAGCAATCAGTCTGTAAGCACCTTGAAAACAATGCAGTGATTCGCGAAGCCAACATGGATTTGTCAAGAACAAATCCTGCCAGATAAATGTGATCTCAGTTTTGATCAAGTAACCTCCCTTGTGGACTGTGGGAATACCGTAGACATAATACACCTCGACTTCAGCAAAGCTTTCGACAAAGTGCCCCATGATCTCCTGATGAGCAAACTAGCTCAAAGTGGGCTAGATGAAACAACCATCTGGTGGATCCACAGTTGGCTACAGAATCGGACTCAAAGAGTGCTTATCAATGGGACCTTCTCAAACTGGGGAGAGGTAACGAGTGGGGTACCGCAGGGCTCAGTCCTGGGCCCAGTGCTCTTCAACATTTTTATTAATGACTCGGAGGAGGAGGTGCAGGGATGCCGATCAAATTTGCAAATGACACAAAATTGGGCAGGATAGCTAATACTTTGGAAGACAGAAACAAAATTCAAAGTGATCTTGATAGGCTGGAGCGCTGGGCAGAAAACAACAGAATGAAATTTAATAGGGATAAATGCCAAGTTCTGCACCTAGGAAAAATAAACCAAAGGCACACTTACAAGATGGGGGATACGTGGCTCAACAACACTACAAGCAAGAAGGATCTTGGAATTGTTGTCAATCACAAGCTGAATATGAGCCAACAATGTGATGTGGCTGCAAAAAAGGCAAATGCCATTTTGGGCTGCATTAATAGAAGCATCGCTTCCAAATCCCTGGAAGTACTAGTTCCCCTCTACTCAGCACTGGTTAGGCCTCATCTGGAGTACAGTGTCCATTTCTGGGCACCACACTTTAAGAAGGATGCAGACAAACTGGAGAGGGTTCAGAGGAGGGCAACAAAGATGATCAGGGGACTGGAAACAAAGCCCTATGAGGAGAGACTGAAAGAACTGGGCATGTTTAGCTTTGAGAAGACTGAGGGGAGATATGATAGCACTCTTCAAGTACTTGAAAGGTTGTCACAGAGAGGAAGGCCAGGATCTCTTCTCGATCATGTCAGAGTGCAGGACACGGAATAATGGGCTCAAGTTAGAGGAAGCCAGATTCCGGCTGAACATCGGGAAAAACTTCCTGAATCTTAGAGCAATACGACAATGGAACCAATTCCCTAGGGAGGTGGTGGGCTCTCCCACACTGGAGGCATTCAAGACAAGGCTGGACAGCCATCTGTCAGGGATGCTGTGACTTGGATTCCTGCATTGAGCAGGGAGTTGGACTCAATGGCCTTTGTAGGCCCCTTCCAACCCTACTATTGTATGATTCTATGTGTGCTTTGGAGTTGGGACTCTGGCTGAGCAGGAGAGAGGACATGGATCCACAAACGTCTCAGCCTCCATTCCTGTCCCTTCCTGCACACATCAGCTACACAGGCTCAGAGGCCCCTCCAGCAGAAACTGAAGGAAAAACTACATTAGAAATTAGGAACACAATAGCCACCAAATATGGAATCAGGTGGACCCATAGGCCAGTGAAACACCTAGGTGTTTGGTTAACTTCTGAGATAAATTATATCAGTAACTATCAGCCTTTGGCTCTGTTTTGGCAGACTTTAATGGCTCTTTATGGGAATCTCTTGGATGGGCAGAACTGCTATTATGAAAATGAATGTCATACCAAGGATACTGTTTATTTTTGAAAATAGGACGATACCAGTGACATTAACAATACTAAAGGAATGGCAGGCTATATTATTAGAGTTTATATGGAAAGGGAAGAGACCAAGAGATGCAACAAAGACCTTAGAAAAACCATATGAAAAAGGACTGAAAGTCGTTAATTTGATAGCATAGTATTATGCAGTCCATTTAAAGGTGTTTGCACAACAGCTCATCATATGTCCTAGTACATTATGACTGAGCAAAAATGTGCCAAGGTTCCCCTTGCGACACTGCCATGGCACAGTAAAAAGAAAATCAACAATTTAGAGGTGTTGGTCAGTGACAATCCATGTATTATGCTACTACTATGCTAGTTTGGGATAGTTTTAAGAATATCTTTTCCCCCAACATGTCTTTGCTTTCACTGTTTATTTATAATGATAATTTCTATTAATTGATGGAGTTTTAAACTGGATTAGACATAAAGTCTGTAGATTCACACAAGTGGTGAGAATGAGACATGGATTTCTTTACATGAACTTACACACAAAATGGGACAGACTCCTCGTTGGCTGCATTACAGCCAACTACGTTCCTACATAATTTCTAACTATCGTAATACTGTCTTGAACTCAGATTTAACTACTTCTGAACAATTAATTTATGAATGAAAGAAGCGGAAAGGTTTATTATCACAGATCTATCTGTTAATTATAGAGAGAGTGATGAAAATAAGGGTAATAGCTTCAAAACTAGACAGAAAAGAGCGATTGTCCATCCAATTACATCACAGATGTGGAAGAAAATATTGTTTACAAGGCCCAGCAGCACTACTATGAAAGAAAATTATTATTAAATACTGTATCAGCACTATCTGACATCTAATCGATGGAGTCATATTTATGGGAACTGTGATGACTGGTGTTGGTGAAGTGGAAATGACAAAGCTAATTTTTTACATGTTTGGTGGGAATGCCCTTTAATTAATTATTTTGGGGAAAATGTTGTATGTGTGGTATCAATACACATGTTTCTACTGTATATCCTGTGACCCTCTAACAGTCAATCAATGAACAGATAGAACCCATATAAAAAGAGATGGTTCAAAATCTATTGACTGTTGCCAAGTTTTTGGTTGTCAGAAACTGGAGAAGTAATGTTATCCCCGTGCTGGAAAGAATGGTTGTGTATTTATTTATTAATTTATTTAGTTTCATTTCTATACCGCCCAAGAGCCGAAGCTCTCTGGGTGGTTCACAAAGTTTGGAAGGCTGTAAAGTTTGGGTGTAAAGTCTGGAAGGTTGCAGAGATGACTAGTTAACCGAGTATGTCTGTTTAAGAGATGGTAGATAAAGGTCTGCCTGTTTTTCCAATGTCTGGCACCCTTTTATTGTCTTTATGTGGGCTAGAGACAACTTGGATATTGACAGATATAAATGTTTTTCCTTGGTATAGTCTGACCTTTGTCGGCAAGGTGATGTCTCTGCTTCTTACTATGCTGTCTAGGTTGGCCATAGCTTTCCTCCCAAGGAGCAAGCGTCTTTTAATTTCATGGCTACAGTCACCGTCTGCGGTGATCTTGGAACCCAAGAAAGTAAAATCTGTCACTGCTTCCATTTCTTCCCCTTCTATATGCCAGGAAGTGATGGGGCCAGATGCCATGATCTTCGTTTTTTTAATGTTGAGTTTCAAACCAGCTTTTGCACTCTCCTCTTTCACCCTCAACAAGAGGCTCTTTAGATCCTCTTCGCTTTCTGCCATTAGGGTGGTATCGTCTGCATATCGGAGGTTGTTGATAATTCTCCCAGCAATCTTAATTCCGACCTCTGATTCATCCAACCCGGCATTTCTCATGATGTACTCTGCATAAAAGTTAAATAAGCAGGGTGACAATATGCAGCCTTGTCGTATTCCTTTCCCAATTTTGAACCAATCGGTTGTTCCATCTCTGGTTCTTACTGTTGCTTCTTGACCCTCGTACAGGTTTCTCAGGAGACAGGTAAGGTGGTCTGGTACTCCCATCACTTTAAGAATTTGCCACAGTTTGTTGTGATCCACACAATCAAAGGCTTTAGCGTAGTCAATGAAGCAGAAATAGACATTTTTCTGGAATTCTCTTGCTTTCTCCATGATGCAGCGAATGTTGGCGATTTGATCTCTAGTTCCTCTGCCTCTTCGAAACCCAGCTTGTACTTCCGGTAGTTCTCGGTTCGCATACTGCTGAAGCCTAGCTTGTAGGATTTTGAGCATCACCTTGCTGGCATGTGAAATGAGCGCAATGGTGCGGTAGTTTGAACACTCTTTGGCGTTGCCCTTCTTTGGAATTGGAATGTAAACTGACCTTTTCCAGTCTTGTGGCCACTGTTGAGTGTTCCAGATTTGTTGGCATATTGAATGCAGCACTTTAACAGCATCATCTTTTAGGATTTTAAATAGCTCGGCTGGAATACTGTCATCTCCGCTAGCTTTGTTGTTACTAATGCTTCCTAAGGCCCACTTGACTTCACTCTCTAGGATGTCCGGCTCAAGTTCAGTGACCGCACTATCATGGCTATCAGGGACATTCAGATCTTTCCTGTATAGTTCTTCTGTGTATTCTTGCCACCTCTTCTTAATCTCATCTGCTTCTGTTAGGTCCCTGCCTTCTTTGTCCTTTATCATGCCCGTCTTTGCACAAAACGTTCCCTTGAGATCTCCAATTTTCTTGAAGAGATCTCTAGTCTTTCCCATTCTGTTGTTTTCCTCGATTTCTTTGCATTGTTCATTTAAGAAGGCCTTCTTGTCTCTCCTTGCTATTCTCTGGAACTCTGCATTCAGTTGGGTATATCTTCCCATTTCTCCCTTGCTTTTCACTTCCCTTCTTTCCTCAGCTACTTGTAAAGCCTCATCAAACAGCCACTTTGCTTTCTTGCATTTCTTTTTCTTTGGGATGGATTTCGTTGCTGCCTCCTGAACAATGTTACGGACCTCCGTCCATAGTTCCTCAGGCACTCTGTCTATCAGGTCTAATCCCTGAAATCTATTCCTCACCTCCACTGTATATTCATCAGGGATATGATTGAGGTCATACCTGAACGGTTTAGTGGTTTTCCCGACGTTCTTCAATTTCAGCCGAAATTTTGCAAGAAGCAGCTCATGATCTGAGCCACAGTCAGCTCCAGGTCTTGTTTTTACTGACTGTATGGAGCTTCTCCATCTTTGGCTGCAAAGGACATAATCAATCTGATTTCGATATTGACCATCTGGTGATGTCCATGTGTAGAGTCGCCTCTTGTGCTGTTGGAAAAGAGTGTTTGCTATGATCAGCATGTTCTCTTGGCAAAACTCTATTAGCTTTTGTCCTGCTTCATTTTGTACACCAAGGCCATGCCTGCCTGTTATCCCGGTGATTTCTTGACTTCCTACTTTAGCATTCCAATCCCCTATGATGAAGAGGACATCTTTTTTTGGTGTTAGTTCTAGAAGGTGTTGTAGGTCTTCATAGAACCGATCAACCTCAGCTTCTTCGGCCTCAGTGGTTGGGGCATAGACTTGAATTACTGTGATGTTGAATGGTTTGCCTTGGATTCGTACTGAGATCATTCTATCATTTTTAAGATTGTACCCCAGTACTGCTTTTCCCACCCTTTTGTTGACTATGAGTGCTACTCCATTTCTTCTAAGGGATTCTTGCCCACAATAGTAGATATGATAGTCACCTGAATTAAATTCGCCCATGCCTGTCCATTTTAGTTCGCTGATTCCCAAGATGTCGATGTTCAATCTTGCCATCTCATGTTTGACCACCTCCAGCTTGATTCATTGAACTGACATTCCAGGTTCCTAAACAATATTGTTCTTTACAGCATCGGATTTTCTTTTCACCACCAGACACATCCACAGCTGAGTGTCCTTTCGGGTTTGGCCCAGCCGCTTCACTCTTTCTGGCGCTACTTGGAAATACCCTCTGCTCTTCCCCAGTAGCATATTGGACACCTTCCGACCTGAGGGGCTCATCTTCCGGCGTCATCTCTTTTAGCCTTGTGATACATTCCATGGGGTTTTCTTGGCAAGAATACTGGAGTGGGTTGCCATTTCCTTCTCCAGTGGACCACATTTTGTCAGAACTCTCTGCCATGACCTGTCCGTCTTGGGTGGCCCTTCACGGCATAGCTTATGGCTTCATTGAGTTACGCAAGCCCCTTCGCCACAACAAGGCAGTGATCCATGAAGGGGTATATTGTATATTTTATTATTATATAGGAAATATAATACATATATTGTT
Organism: Heloderma suspectum; assembly: GCF_057233095.1. Taxonomy (NCBI): domain Eukaryota; kingdom Metazoa; phylum Chordata; class Lepidosauria; order Squamata; family Helodermatidae; genus Heloderma; species Heloderma suspectum. The sequence continues at coordinate 325,873,079 of NC_139459.1, read as the reverse complement.
TATACTATGTATTATATTTCCTATATAATAATAATATATATATATATATTAAAAACTGAAGGAAAGGAGAATGGAGTGGCTAAAAAGTCTCCAGCATTCCTGAGTCTCCTTCTGTCCTGCACAGGATAGACAAAATTGGAGTCCTCCGTCTATCACAGTGATCTTCACTATTTTTCAAGCGGAGCCACTTTGGCTCCAGGCACTGCCATCCGGGGCCACTTGTGGGCCTTTCCTGGGCCGTTAGTGGCCTATTCCTCCCCTGGTCAAGGGCTGCCTTTAAAGAAAAACCCCGCAGCCCTACCATTGTGGACCCTTTCCGCATTTACAGCAGGCTCCCAGGCTGCAATTACACGATTGCTGAGAGGGGAAGCTTTAAATTTTCAAGGTTCCATAGAATTCAGTGAAACAGTGCCATCTAGTGACTGTTTTAATAGCATAAGAATCTGAGAATTTTTGATACCTCATTTTCTTCAGATCTTTTTGGGATGGAATAACCAGGAAATACCTCTGGATGTGCCCTGGAAGTTGATGATGTCATGAAAAGGACCCGTAAACTTCCATGAGTGAGCAATCTCAATAATGGGATGAAAGCTCCACGTGAAGAAACCCAAGCAGTGATGCTGGAGGCTTTTTTCAGGCCTCTCTTCCTTGTCTCCTTCCACATTGTCCAAGCAAGGTCTCATCAGTCAGTCAACAGGCAGGCAAATTCTGACATGCTCACCTGGTCCTTGGATTGGGATGGTTCTTTTTCTCATAACTGAGAGAGTGTTCTGCTCAGTGCTGCAGTAATACCCAGTGCAGGTCCACCTTGTGTTCTCTCTCATCCATACATTCAATTTCCTCTCCATCTCCAGTGCCTTTACACCGCACAACTGCAGCTAGCCAATCACTTTGCTCTTTGCCTCTTGGGCTCCTGCCCCACCTCTGTTAATTGGCTGATTGCTCCTGCATTCTCCTCTTGCCTCTCCTCCCCAGCTGCCCCACAACTGACAAGTGGTAGGTTTCCTGACTTCCCACCCCCAAAGCCTCCTCCAGTAGCCCAAATAACAGCAGTCAGCCCACTGCTAAAGCAAATAGCAGGGCAAAGCTAGAGAATCCCTACTGGCAGTAAACAGCTACTGCAAAAGCAGCAGTGGTGAGTGAATGAGAGGGGGGGTGGAGGGCTCCACTTGAGGTAATTGGGAACCACCAGTGGGTCTTGGGCTTTGCAGTGAAGAGCACTGATCTATCAAGTGTCAGTCAGGTAGGACCGAGCTCTAAAATGTGTTTTATCACTGGTTTTACTGTATATGCTTCTGTTGTGGGTGTTGCCCTGAGAGCTTCAGCTATAGGATGATTCATAAATTGAATAAACAAAATAAAAATAAATTGATTTTGGATGGTTGTTTTTTTATTTGCTGGTTTTATGATTTCAAATTCGTGTGTGAGTGATTTCTACGCACAGTGCCCCAGGATTGCCTTTGGCTGTAAAGAAGCGGTATAGAACTTTAAAAAATAATAATAATAAATTAATGAAGGCAACAAATGGAAAAGCATGCATGTGACGCTTTCTAAAAATATAGTGTTGGGCAGCCCTCCTAAAAGTTTAGGGGAGGGGCAAAACTGACAATTAAGAACTTAAGCAGAGCCCTGCTGGATCAGACCAAGGTTCCATCTAGTCCAGCATTCTGTTTGCACAGAGGACAAGCACCTGCCCCCAGGAAACCCCTAACAGGACACGAGTGCAACAGCACCCTCCAGTGAACCAGTGAATTGAACTAGCATCCAATTCATGGATGCGTATGTCTATCATTTAAATTGTCAAGCTGGGAAAAAGCCAGGCCCACCTTGGGACCGAAGGAAGGGAACTGCTGTGAGATGTCTTTCTACATTACATTTGCTTTCACCTTAGATTTAGGTTCTATCTATATTTCAGAATGGCAGTATTTTGTACAGGGAAATAAGAGTCAGCTAGAAAAGTAAAATATGCCTTTGTAAAATTATTGTAGCTTTCAGGTTACCATAATTCTTTAGTTAACTGCCATTCTTTAAAACGTTCTGTCTGCTAGACTATTTTCTCCTCCACTGAAATTTAGTTTGTTGTATTTTAATACTAGATAATGATATGTGCTTGATCTATGTCTCAATATAACTGTAAAGTAGGTCTTGGACATTTAAGATATGAATTACTTTGTAAAACAAAATCCGTTTAACTGAATTGCAAAGAGCACTTGCCTTAGCACAGTATATCTTTAAACAAAAGGAAGTCTGTCCTGCATTATTGTATCCTGCTGCTTTGGGTATCAGATTTGAAGCCTTAAAATGGCTTTGGAGGAGTTTTGGAATGCCTGGTGCGCAACAAAATGTCAAAGAGTGTTTAGCAGCAGCAGTTTTGCTTTGAAGTGCACAGTTGAGCTGACACTGGATGCTAAAGTGAGGCTTTCTAGAGAGTTTAAAAAACCACATGCCTCTCTACAGGAGAGTCATCGGTAAATAAAAAATTTCTTTGTTAGATCATCGGAATGGAATGGAACTAGCCACAAAAGTAGGGATTAAATTATGAGAAATTAAGGGAAACATGGTGTAGCCTGTTATGGGACATGGAAGAGTTGCTGTCTACTTGGGGAGTAGGAGTTATCTCTTTTATGTGTGACTGATCTATTTTTTAAAATTAAGGAACTCAGTGTTGACAGCAGGGTTAGTAGCTATTCTCACAGCATGTCTTTCTATTCCCTACAAATTAGCAGAGACACATCGACTTAGTTTGGATGACACAACAGCCCACCATGGCTTAAATTGGAGGCTGTTGCATCGTGCTAGGTGCCTGTGGGCACCATTTTTGCATGTCACATACGGCCACCAGCTTGCTGTGTCATGAGCACCCAGGCAACGGGGTTGCTTGAGGGTTAGACAACCCTCAAAGAAGCCATGGCTTGTTATAGGATTATTCGAGGGCTGTCTAACCCTCAAACAACCCCTGCTGCCTGGGTATGCATGACATGACAAGCCAGGTGCCCATGGATGCCCATCACAATACGATAGCCCCACAGGTAAATTAAGCCAGAGAGGGCTGTCATGATGTGTGAACAAGCCATTGGATTGGATCCACAATCTGCCTCCCATGGATGGAAAGGTTCTTTTTCCAATCATGGGAAGGCCCATGATTCTTTGGAGGAATCCTCTTTCAGGGGAAGAGGGTGATTCTGTGGATTCCTCCCTCCCCTGCATAGGACTCCCTATGCCCCCTAAATATGCTCCAGAAAGTTAGGTTTGCCCTCTAGAACAATGGGGAAGGTGGCACTGGGATCTGCAAAGGGAGGGGGAATCAGCAAAAATTGCCTACCTTTCCATCATCAGGAACATTCTGAGTGCAACTACACTCAGGAAATGCCATTAACACTGGAAAAGTAGCTGGATCTGACTCACTGTGCTTCAGTCTCCCTCCATAAAGAACATAAATAAAAACAATGGATCCATTCACCACCCTAGTGGCTTGAAGGAATCAAAAAGTGTTATGGGAACAACTGACTTTTTGGAAGTTTTTTTTAAAACATTGTATATATGTATGTTGGGTTTCCCAATGCTGTCCAATCATCAAAGGAATGTCTTTGAAGAATGACACCAAGCATCCTGTGTTCAGCCAGACCCTTATCTACTCATTGACTTGCAAAGGTCTGAGAGCAGAACGTAGTCATCTGAAATGAAAGTGTTGTTTCACAGAGCTCTATTTTTACTACACTGAGGCTTAGATTAATGTATTTTACATTGATTTTGCCACTACAGTAGATTACTTTGAGGGGCACTTAATTTAAAAGGTAAGAAAACAACAGGCGCATTCTGTAGCTTCCATGAGGAGTAAAACAAAATCTTGCGCTAAAACACAATAAATAAAAGTTTTCCCAACCTTGAACTCATTTGTGTAGATGGAGTGTTGAAATTATTGTTATTACTATTACTTTTATTATTATAGTACCATCAGTGTGCATCACACTTTGCTTAGTTTTAAAGGTTATGTTGTTTAGAGCTGTGTCTCAGCAGACGAATGCAAAATTATGTGGGTCATATATGGTTTATAACTCCTGACAGAAGTGGCCCTCTTCATCCACAAAGCTGAAGTAACAGAAGCTGTGTCTGCTAAGCTTAATGACAGGACTGGCCTTGTCTTGGATGTCTCTGGCAAGCCTATAAATAGGGCATTGAGGAAACAGAACCCTGCCCCCAAGCTCCATTTTGCTATCATAGCTAATAGCTGTTGATAGATCTGTCCTCTATTAATTTGTCTAACCCCTTTTGGAAAGCCATCTAAGCTAGCAGCATTATCACCTTTTATGACAGCAAATTACTGACAAAGGATGACAGTTATGGAAGTGTGAAACAGATTTTCCTTTGGTCTGTTCTGAAACTACTGACAATCCATTTAATTGGGTGGCCCCAGTTCTAGTACTATAAAAGATCCATTATCTCCATACCATTCATAACTCTTGCCCCTACTCCTTTAGCCAGACCACAGATTTCTATAAAAGCATTATGATACTGCTGGTTATATTTCCAACCCTTTACGTAATAATGCCCAAAACTGAGTTTGTCTTTTTCACTGCCACTTCACACCAAGCCCATGTTTTCAGTGATCTATCTACCAGGAGCCCAAGATTCTTTTCTTGGAGCATCACTGCCGATTCACACTCAACGAGAGTACGTATGGTTAGGAATATTTTTTTCGCGCAAATGTGTAACAGTTTGCAGTAGTTTAGGACAGCCTTCCCCAATCTGACACCTTCCAGAGGTGCTGGACTACAACTCCCATCATCCCCAGTCGGCATGGTAGGGTGTTGGGAGTTATCATCCAACATGTCTGGAGGGTACCAGATTGTGGAAGGCTGTTCTATAGAATCTCATTTCCCATTTTGTTGGCTATTGACCTAGTTTGGAGAGTAATGCCATGTATATAACCTCTGTGTGTGGCCTCTATGAGGCTACAGTGTATCTGAGTAGGCCTGAGGCTTTAAGGAGTTAAGGAGTCTGTGGGTAGAGAGTAAGGAAGAAGGTCTACTGTGGGTGGGTAGTGTTTTAGAAGTTGAGCTGAGTAGGAGAAAGTTGAGGAGAAAGTGAATGGCTAAAGCCTGAATATTAAGCTGTTCTTTCTCTGTGGGATAACCATACATGACTGGTGGAGATCAGGAGTAGGAAGCAGGTGGCTGTGTTATGCCAGGAGGCTGTCCTATGATCTTGCCAGAAGAAGGTTAAACAAACAGGCAGTAACAACCCAAATAAACAGTCCAAGCTGCCAGAAATACAACAGGAGGAGCTTTGGTATCAGAGGAAGACTGTACCCAAGAGTTGGACCTGGCTGTGAGTGTATTTGGCTGGGGTGGAGATTTAGGAAATTTGGCCTGAGGTAAAATAAGTAATTAGGGTGCAAACCTATCAGGATAGTCGACCACCTCCAAACTTGGAGGTGGCCAACTATCCAATGCAGGGCAGGTGGAGCAGTGGGGATCCTCTCCTCCACGCTCCTCTCCTCCCTGCATTTGCAGCCAGACAGCCAATTTTGGCAGTTTAGCTGGGGACTTCAGAGCAGGAGGCGTCGTGGGATAGGAAGCACTGTAATGGATAGGAACGCTCATAATGATGCGTCGTAATGATGCTTCTGGGGTCTCCTCCCCTCCCTGCCCCTGGGAACACCCCCTTTTCTCCTTCTCCATGCTGTGTTTATGAGGGCAGAAACGGGGAAAAACCATACTGCCTATGAGGCAACAGGGGAGGGGAGTGCAATTTCTGGGAAACCAGCTCGGATTCGTGGCTCCGAGCTCAGCCCCCAGAAACCAAAAACTCCTATAGCCACCAAGACACTGTCTAGCGGCGATAGCATTGCTCTCTTAAAGGTTTTTTATTAGTGTCTCTTCAAGTCCTTAAGTGTCACAGCAAGCACTTTTGTGAAAACGCCAAAGTAAATATTAATAATCCCTTATGTACAAAATATCCCTTTAATAAATTAACTTGTTTAATAGTTCATATCGTCTCTAGTGTTGGTGCCCATCTCATGCTTAAGCCTCTTATAACAGCTACTAAGAGGTTTTAAAGTATTCGAACAGAACTGGGGGCAGCGGAAAGGGGTCAGCTTGTGGAACTCTTGAGTTATAGGGGCAGAGAGTTACTTAGGCCCTGACATATAAGCATTTGCTAAAAATAAGAAACTCCATAGGTGGGATTGCCCAGTGAAGGAGCAGCTCCCCCAAAGGTGGTGGCAGCACTGGGAGAGAAAATCCCCCATACATCTTTCTTGAAGTCTTCATGGCCTGCTTTGGATTTCACCATATGAATAATTGAGTGTTATCCACAAACCTGGCTAACTCCCTTTTCACCCCTGGCTCCATATGATTTATGAAAAAGTTAGCAACTGCCTCTGTACTGATCCTCACTTCTTCTTTCCATCTGTTGTGGAAACTGTCCATTTCTTCCTGCTTCCTGTTTTTTACCCAGATACTGATTCAAAAGATCGTACCTGTTATAGAAAGACTCCATGTTATGGAGCATACTTCATGGATGTATTCTTCCAGTGACTCTGCTGGCAAAGGGAGAAGAAAGTCGACTCACGAGTAAAAGTTGCGTAACATACCGCCACAGACAAGGACTAGAAGTCTGCAAGCTCCATCTCGTATCTGGCAGTTTTATCGGCAAGATTCCATTTTATACTATTTGGGTGTAAATTTCTGCCAGGAACATTCTTTTATCCATAGCCTCCCTTAAAACTAGCATATAGTTACTGTTAGTATTATGGAGAGTTAAAAGTGCACATATCAAAGCTAGATTAGGCCCTTGGGTGTTTGAACAGTAGTATGTTTTTCTTCTGTTGGGAACATTTTCCCTCATGCCTATAATAAACATATATAATGATTCATAAAACAGAAAGGTCTCCCAAGGTTAGTTCATGCTGTTATTTTAAACCATTATCTTATATGAAATTCTGCTTTAACTGGATCATAAGATTAACAGGAGACAGATATTTAAAGAACACCAACAGATTCAATGCCTTAGGCTGAGACTTACCAGTGTTGTGGGGCAAGAAGGTCCTTTTGGAGAACCAACTTAAATCCTATGGTCAGTCATTACCAATTGGCACTATCTCCAGATCAACCTTCCCCAGGACCATCTGGACTACCCACTGTAGTCCAGATGGTGATGGGTTGAACTACAATTGCCATCATCTCCAGCCAACATGGCTAATAGTAAAGGGTTATGGTAGTTTTAGTCGAAAACATCTGGGGTGCATGAAGTTGCCTATCTGGATTCATATCAGGCTCCTTCATAAAGGACGGCATGTGGCTGAGATGACGCTTTCGAAAAACAAACGTTTTGCTCCATCTCTGTGATCCAGGAGGATAAAATCCCCATGAAATTCAGGAGAGCAGATGTACTTCATACAGAGCAATCCTATACATGTTTACTCAGAAGTCTCACTGACTTACTGCCAGGTCTACTGGTTGGTTTAGACACCAATCCTGAAAGGGCTCTTAGCTAAAACACAGTGTCCCCAATCCAATACAGGCATGCTTCAAAACATGAAATGCATTGGGTATGAGTATGCAGAAGTCTTGTGTTGCACTGGGGCTACGGCCTTTTCTTGTGCAGAAATAGAAAAGCATGAGTTAAAAAGTGGGCTGGGTTTTTTTTCTAACCAGCTTGTCTGGAGATGGTACCAGAAACAATTGAAACGCTGTTGAACTATGGAATGCCTTTTGCCCATATACTTTACCTGAGAGGTATGCAGCACCATGGAGACAAAATAAACCCCAAAATGCAAGGGCAAAGCTAACATGTGAAAACAAAGAAGAGCCCTGCTGGATCAGACCAGAGACCCAACTAGTCCACTGTCTTGTTTCCCTCAGTAGCCAACCAGATGCCAATGGAAAGGCCACAAGCAGGACTTAAAAGGCAATAGCACTCTCCTACTGTTTACCTCCTAGTAACCACTGATAGCCTTATCCTCCAGGAATTTGTGTAACCCCCTGCTTAGCTGAAATCTAGATACATAACACATTGGTGCAATTTTACTGGCTTTCCTGATCATGTGCATACATATTTCTATAAGGATTCAAGCACTGGTGATCTCTTCTATTGGTGAGCCCATTCCTTGAAAATCTGGCATGTGAATCTACCCTCAATATCTTCTAGAGGCAATGCAAGATTCCCGCCTCCCTGGGCAGGTGTTTAGTGGAATTAAGCAAGGATTTATTTGGCTTTCACATCTTTTGTTCATGTTGTTATATATTGTAGTCATCTTTTAATATATAATATTTTATATATTGCGTTGGTCATTTGGCCTTGAATGATCAAACCAATTTAACAAGTTGACATATACTGGGAAAGACCATCTCTGATTAACCATCCAGGAAGCAGGGTGGAATAATTGTCTAAAACAAGTAGCCAGGGGGGCAAAAAACCTCATTTACTAATTAACAAATACAATAATTATTAAAATTAAGAGTCAGAAGCAAGATTAGGAATCTATCTTGGTTTTAAAGGCGAAAAAAGTTATCTGAAGGTCTTAGAACATGGTGTGAATATTCAAGAAATTCCTCACAAAATAAAAGCCAACAATGACTATTATTCTAGACAGCTTCACATTGTAGTGAGGAAATCCTGTACACAATTAAATAAATTAGTGCAACACCGTCTCCATGTTTTTGGCATTTCTGGATCTACAAAAATTGGTTGTACGTTAACACAGTCCAATTTACATAAAGCACAGCAATTGCTGGGTCAGTGACAGTTCATCTGCAGAGATGTGTGTGCATCGCTGAATTTGAATATGTTCCAATGCATCTTAAAGTCAAATGATGTAACCAGGAACAGACGGGCTATAAATTCCCCTCCCTTTACAGTTCCATTTATGCAGGCTGATGACAAAACAAAAGTATGTAGCACTTAGGGAAAGACGGAAACCGGAATGAGATACAACTAAAATAATAGGAAACAATTACATGTCATAAATTGTATGCACTAGAAAATGCGGTCTGTCAAAGAACTGGACGTTTAATTATTCTAATCATTATAAATAGCAGCTACCTGAAAGTGAAGATCTTCTTTTTACCTCGAACTTTGTTTATGAGCGATAAATATGCTACCCATCAGGATGCAATGAGAGCAACAAAAATCCAAACAAAACAGCTTCCATCCGCTAATCTTTCTAGGTGCAATGTTGGCAATATTATCCTAAGTCCCAGTGTGCTGCTAAATGTCTTATGATTTATTTATTTATTTATTTATTTATTTTATTTCTATACCGCCCAATAGCCGAAGCTCTCTGGGCGGTTCACAAAATGACCGATATTCTCCATTTTGCTGCACTGGCACCATAAGCCAACATGGGACACAGCAGGTAGGTCAGAGCCACTAAGAAGAGTCATCATAACAGATGCAGAAATGCACCAACACAGGCAGTTCTAACACAGCACAGAAATAGAGATGCTTTATGCTGCATCCTAAAGACTTTCCCCTTGTTCCAGAGTCATCTATGCCAGCACTTGGTATGCTGCAGCAAGAGATCAGAAGGAAATTTGGATTATGTCTTGCAGTACAACAGGCTGGATTTGCTCCCTAAAGATTGCCATCTAGTACAGTTGGCACATGAGATTATAGAATGTGCTATAGATAGCGATCTAATTGTGCACATGGGGTGTGCAGTTCTAGCACCTTTGACCTCTGCACTCCAGCAGCGTAGGAAGCTTCAGCTCACAGTCCCACACCATTCAACAATGCCAACAGGAATCAGTGTAGAAATTATAGATCTACCTAGCTAACTTCCCACTCTATAGATGGGACTATTCCACGGTAAAAGAATTGTCTTCTCGCCTAAGTCACTTCCCACACTTGTAGTTTGGAACATGTAAAGCCATGACCTGGTTGTTCCGTGACTTGGATGAAAATACCTACTTGATGGCCCAGTTTTCTTTCAGTTTCTGGAAGCAAATTGGCAATGAAGATGTTTATTCTGCGGATTCCCAAGTAGATGGAGACATCTGGCATGCTAAAATCTCTCTATGTTTTGGAGCCAGTGTCCTCACTACTGCCCTTAACACTACCAATGGGGAGAAACATAACTTCACAGACAGTAACAGAATATGAAGACTGGCAAGGGCTACTTATTTAATAAGCATCATTATTTACTTCCCTACTTCATTTGATAACTTAGTAAATCTCAGATAAAAAATATATTGAAGTGGATTTTCTAACAGTAATTCGATTGTCTTTCCTATCATTTTTATGGTGAGGCGCCTTCATCCGAAATATTACTGGTTCTTAACCTCACCTTTTCTCCAAAGTTATTTGAATCAAGGTTTCAGGATTTATAATGTAATAAATCAAGTCCTATAGATGATGCACCTTGAAAGGTGTTTTGGTTGCTCTTCTACTGATGTTCATCTTGAGCATGAAAGAGATAGACTCATAGTTCCTGTCTTTAAAATGTATACAGTTCTTTGTAAGAAAGTTGTAGTCTGAGGAATGCTGCCATCATTAAAAAGGAGCACAGCTCTAGTTCCTGCCAGCTCATTTGAAAAGCTGACTGTCCAAACTTGATAGTATTCTCACAAAATGAATGTCTCTGTGCAACAGTCAGGCAATGCAGTTGTAAATTCCACTGTTCCAGGTTTGGCACATGTTTATGTTTTGCTACCGTGTCACCTGCAAACAAAGAAAAAGAGGAAAGTGAGAACCATACATGTAAGTACTTTGATAGTGACAAAACTAGGTAGGAGCTGAATTTGTCAAAGATGTTATGAGCTGACATACCTCTGGAGTCTCAAATTCTAACCTGTACTTCTGTGCTCAGAACATCCTATGTTCTACCAGCAGACACCCAACAGAGCAATCTTTGCCTCACTGCCCTCCTTTCAGTGGATTTTCCACTGTACGCACTTTTGAGCACATCTAGTGGAATCGCTGGGACAGGAGCTGGGAAACATTAGGATAGGGATGGATGGACTCACCCCACTCCAGCTCATATGCTACTTGCTGGACCCCTGGTCTGCAGAGTGGAGTCTGAGAGGCCGAGCGGGGGAGGAGTCAACTGGACTCCCCTCCCCTCTCAGAGTCCTGCGACATCCCTACTTTAGGACACTGAGGATCCTCTGCACCTCCCCTCCCTGCCCCCTGATTTGCATCCTTATAAAAGTTCAGAGCTCTGACCTCAGGTGAGGCAGATACCATGGTGCTTTTGGTGGTGGCTGCGGGGCAGGTGGGTATATTCCTGTTTGGATTTCCCCTCCCGAAGTTGTAGACATGTCTATGGCCTCAGGAGGGGAACGCCACTATATCCAATTGGCCATGAGATACTCTCCTAGGGACCATAGGAGTGCTCCCTTAAAGTCTGTTAGGGCGCATTCCTGTTCAGATAGGCGGCTGCCTCCGAACTCGGAGGCAACTGCCTATCTAATGCAGGGCAGGAGAAGCATGGAGGGGATCGTTCCCTCTGCACTCCTCCTGCCCTGCATTTTCAGCTAGACAGCCAACTGCTTCGGAGGCAGCACGGAAGTGGGGGGAGGTCAGTTCTCCAGAACCCGACCTCAGAGCGCAGGCTCCCGGAAAACCAGACATCCTATGGCCATCTAGCCACTGTCTAGCAGCCATAGGATTGCTCCTTCCAAGTATTTAAAAATATTTTAGTATTTTTGTGTTTTATTATTTTAGTCCCTGCAATGTGGTTTTACCTGATATTATATTTTATGCTGTGTTGGCACGTTTATTCGTTTTACGTTGTTGATTTTATTGCAATTTTATTTGTATTATTATTATTATTATTACTACACTTTAAGCTGTAAAACACCTAGAGCAATTTATTTCATGAGGCATTTAATAAATAAAATAGTGGCACCAAAGCATTTGGTGTTACAGCACCTATCCAGGCAGGTGTCCACAGTCCTGACTTCTGGACGTCTCCTTAAACATTCGTCTGTACACAGGCTTTCCCTGAGGAATGCCTCAGCCAGTTTCAGTTTTATTGCTGATGAGCAGAAATTATTGTTTCATTGTTATATTTTTGTGTTGTGTTCACCACTTCGATAATTTTGTTGGGAAGCAGTATATAAATTTGTGAAATTAAATAAATAAATCTTACATGCTTTTGAAGGAATAAGAATAGCAAAACAGCAGCAGGTCAGACATTAAGTAGAATTTTGCTTTGCAAGTAAATACAAGCAACTTATTAAGAGCTGGAGGACAGAGTCATCAGGGTGGTGATCTAAGTTCAGGCATACAACCGAAATGGAAGAAAGTTTGAGAGCTCTTCTTTTCGTTTCAGGTAAAGACACTGATCTTTATAGTTTCTAAACACATTTTATGTACATTTTAAAACAGCTCTGTTAATTAGCAGTGCTCAGTGAACGTAAACAGTAAAATGTGTTCCATTAATTTTTATTCGGAATCATAATCACTCCAAAAATGGTTTATTTGTGTGCCTATATTAATCTCATCCAACAGTTATTGTAACTATGAACAACATGCAAAAGCAACATTATGCCAGTATTTTGTGTTTGTTCCCTTTTTTTTATAGTTGCCTAAATAACTTTTTTTTCATCTAACGCATGGCAAACATAGAGCAGTTGGGATGAGCTCTTCTTTAAAAAGCTGAAATTCCTCTAACCAGCTATTTGGTAGCTAAGGGGAAGTCGGGTAGGCTTTCAGTGAAAACAATACTTATGAACTAGTTCTTATAAAGCTCATTTCATTTAAGGGGACTTTCATGCATTACACTAAGTGTGATGTCTATCTACTTTTCCCACACCTGTGAGACAAAAGCCTTCATTGTAAATTGCAAAACCTACAATGGCGTGTATATACACACACACACACACACATACATACATATACATATACACACACACACTGGATTTTCTGTTCCACACTCCTATTCACACTTTTCACATGAGTGCACAAACAGAATGAGAGAGACTTGGAGCCATTTTTAATATTGTGTTTGTTTGTTTGTTTGTTTGCTTGCTGGGGGTGGAGTTTTTGTTCTTAGTTTGCTCCTTCATTATCACTGAAATCCTAAAGGCCTTCATAGTTGTCTATTCTCAACAATTTGCTGCAATGAATCCTTCTCAATCTCCTGGCTGTGTCTCTTTCGCAGACCAGGAAGCACAGTGTTCTACTGAATGGCGCCCATAATCACAAGCTGTTAGAAACATAAGAAGAACCCTGCTGGATCAGACCAAAGTCCTCTCTAATCCAGCATTCTGTTCCCACAGTGGCTAACCAGATGCCTCTGTGGAAGCCCACAAGCAGGGCATGAGTGCAATAGCACCCTCCCACCCATGTTCCCCAGTACTCAGCAACATGCTGCCTCTGATAATGGAGGCAAAATATTGCCATCACAGCTAGCATCCATTGATAGCCTTCTCCTCCATGAATTTCTCTAATCCACTTTTAAAGCTATCCATGTTGGTGGCCATCACTACACCTTCTGGTGGCGAATTCCATCGTTTGACTATGCGCTGTGTGAAGAACTTCCTTTTACGTGTCCTGAATCTCCCATGAATCAACTTCATTGGATGGCCCCAGGTTCTAGTATTACAAGAAAACGAGAAAAACGTCTCCCTATCCACTTTCTCACACACCATGTCTAATTTTACACACTTCTATCATGTTCCCACTTATCTTTTTTCCTAAGCTCAAAAGCCCCAAACACTGTAGGAGAATTGCTCCAGCCCTGTTCATTCTGATTGCCCCTTTCTGCGCCTTCTCCAACTCTACAATATCCTTTTTGAGATGCGTCAACCAGTACACAATATTCTAAGTATGTTCGCACCATAGATTTCTATAAGCATAATATTGGCAGTTTTATTTTTTATTCCTTTCCTAATGATCCCCAACATGGAATTTGCCTTTTTCACAGCAGCTGCTCAATGGACATTTTCATTGAGCAATCCACCCCAGCTCCAAGATCTCTTTCTTGGTCAGTCACCGCCAGCTCAGACCCCACATAATAAGCCATATAATTGATGCCTTTGTGTGTTTAAAGAAGATGCAATATTGTTCAGTCGTTAAGTCGTGTCTGACTCTTCGTGACCCCATGGACCATAGCACGCCAGGCCTTCCTGTCCTCCGCTCTCTCCCGGAGCGTGCTCAAGTAATGACCGAGTCTGAAATCCACATAGGTATTAGCCGGCATGCAGTTATTCACGCTTAAATCCTACTGACTTCAACTGACAAGGATATTTGAACGCTGGACCATGATCATCACTTACCAAGCAATAATAGCAGCAGAGGTCTAGCCTCACAGGTATGTGCAAGAGAATGTCAACCTGCAGAACTTATCACCAGGTTTATCTATGTGACTTGCATGTTCCACATGTACTTATACAACTCACATGGCAGCCTGGAAGGCACTCTAGCTGGCCCCTCATGATTTTTGAAAAGATAAACAGTAGGGCTGTGCAAACAACTTGGATAAAGCATGAAACCAGCTGGTGAAGCAGACTGGTCCTGAGGCTCTGGGCCCACCTCAGGTGGGTTCTTCTGTCCTGATCGTATATATTTTTGAACCTCCCACAAGCTCTGCAAGCTCTCCATAAGTGAAAACCACCAGACAAGGGGAGAGGGAGGCAGAGGAGGGGGTGTAGTTTTGTGACTGAGCACTCAGGAAATGATCGGTTGCACTTTTCTGTCCCTTTTCCAGCTCTACAATACCCCTTGGAGGTGTGGCGACCAGAACTGCACACAGTATTTCCAGTATGTTTGCACCATAAATTTGTGTAAGAGCATTATGATATTGGCAGTTTTATTTTAGATTCTTTTCCTAATGATCCCCAATATGGAATTTGCATTTTACAGACCATTACATATTGAAATTATCTACTGGATATCATTATTAAGAACATAACATAAGAAGAGCCATGCTGGATCAGACCAAGGGTCCAGCATTCTGTTCACATAGTGGCCAACCAGCCATTGACCAGGAACCCACAAGCAGGACATGACTGCAGCAGCACTCTCCCACCCATGTTCCCCAGCAACTGGTGTGCATAGGCTCATTGCTTCTGAGTTTGCAGTATCATCCTTTATCATCTCTAAGGAAAATGCCCCATCCATGATAGCCTATTATATAAATGAATCTACTCGTGGAAATCTTTTTTATGCGCAGAAGTAAAAAAAAAAAAAAAAACACTTCAGAGCACCTTTGTTTGGACTGACAACAGCAGCAACTTTTTATGAATCTAGAATTATTCCCAAGATGGGTGATGATGATAATAATAATAAAAACCTCCCTACTGCTTCATGATGCCTTGGGGAATTGTACTTTTCCTTACGGAAGTACCTGATGAAATGGCTGTACTTTCAGGAATCTGACAATCTAAAATTTATATTCCCAACTCACACTGATGCTTCCTTGCCCAGAAAAAAAAAAAGCTGGAACCAGAAGCTAAACACACCACAAAGAGATGCCAAGTACATGAATTCACAGTATAAAAGGCGGCTTACGTGCATTATTATCTGGATAGGTCCAACCTTGGTTTTTCTCTTGGTGTGAAAAGTATATTTGCAAAACAACAAGAAAATGGAAAAGCCCCATCACAGACATCTTATCAAATTAAAGATACTTGCAGCACCTCTGGGTGCAATGCTAACCCATTAAGATCAAAGTGAGCTTTGCCACTGACTTCAGTGGGATGTGGATTGCACGCTTGAGGATCTCCTCTTTGAAAAGGGGAGTTAATGGCTTGTTACTTTAATGAAGCAAAGCCAGTTTAGGGCACTCTTGGGTGCTAATTCAGCACAGTAATTAATCTCAAACTACAGATGTGTGCAAAAGCCTCAGTCAGAATTGGAAATCATACCCACACATGTGAAGAAGAGACAGTTCCTGCTCATTTTCATTCTAAGGGCAGAGAGCTCTGCTGATTCTCTTGCCTCTGGCTGGTATGGACTTGCTCTCCTTAGACTGCATCTGTTTCTGCTCACCAGCTCCTTCGTTACTCCTTTTTCTCCATGCTCAACCACACTGTGGACGGCCCCTTATGATCAGCAAAGAACTGCAGTTCTGGAACTCCCTTCCAAATGGCTTGCAGTTGGCCCCTTCTGTACAGGCCTTTAAGAGGGCCTTGAAAGCCTACTTTTTTCACTGTTGCCTTTCCTTAAGATGTGAATAGTTCATATGATTCACAGTGGTCTTCACTGTGGAAACTGCACACCTGTTTGATGTGCCCATGTACATCTATCTGATGTGCCCAGTGTATATTACATCATTCTCCTGTGTATGTTGTTTTATGAGGGGTTGGCCCTGAATATCGGCTTATAAATACCTTGAATGAATAAACTAACTAACTAACTAATCCTAGGCTAGAACTGTTACTGTCAACTCCAACTCTTCCTCCCACACTACAACAACTGAGATACTACAAGTAGCAATTGAGCTACTCATGCAATACAAGGGTCACACAACAGCATAAAAAGGAGGAGGATAAAGATAATTCCACTTCGGCCAAGAGCATAAACAGGCAAGAACTGCAAGTGACAAACACACCAGTGTGTAATTTGTGGGATTTCTGTCCACACACACACATTTTGTAGCACCGTATTCTGAAATGGTGCCTCACTTAAAGCCAGAGGAATTTTCAGCTGGTCGATATTGCTGGTGTTGTCTGCGTCAACATGAACCTAAGCCAATCCCCAGCTGTTTTCAGCATAGATTCAGAAGGAACTGCAAAACAGCAGTCAAAAGACCAATCTGATGAAGATAGGATATAAAATTTTAAATATGGTGTTAAAGAAGCCAACTTTGCACAGCAGTCCTATACAGATTTATACAGAAATAGGCCCCATTATGTTCAATGGGACTTACTCCCAGGCAAGCGTGCACAAGAATATAGCTTTACATTGCAGTCTTTGGCATGCCTATTCAGAAGCAAGTGCAAATGAGCTAGGAAGGTACCTCGTACCGGTCAGACTATTTGCCCATTTAGCCCAATATTGTCTACTTTGGCTGGCAACAGCCCACTAGGGTCTTAGGAAGAGGTCTGCCACATCACCTTCTTTTAAGAGAACAATGCCAGAGATTGACCCCGGGGCCTTCTGCATGGAAAGCATGACATTTATCACTCAGCTAGGCTCCTTCCCAATTTCTTAAGGTCTTACTTCCTAGTAGAGGGATGAGGAAAGTGTGGCCTCCAGACATGGTTGGATTGCAGCTCCCATTTGCTCACCATTGGCCATGCTGGCTAGGGCTGATGGGAGCTGCAGTCTCACAACATCCAGAGGCCACATGTTTCCCTACCCTGCCCTGGCAGGTATGTTTAAGATTGCAGCTTTGGTCACATTGAAATATAACGCTAAATCAGCACCATTTCTAGTTGTCCAAATGTCTGATGACCCAAATGTTTTGTTTGCTTCTCAAAGCCACCTGACTAACAGAGCTGGGATGAATGGCTAAGAACGCAAACACAGGTTAAATTTGTGGCAAGCCCATTTACCCCCAAATGGTAAGCACTGCAGGAACACAACTGTTCCAACCCCACCAGGCTTTCTTCACACAGAGCTTTTATCCTGCGATTGAGATTGCTCCTTCACAGAAGTTGGCAGGCTCTTAACATGATGCCATGACCCTGACATGACACTCCATGACCCACCAGGTGTCTCCTGCACTAAATGCCCTTTGTTCCATTTTAAATAGATCGCAGATAATGACCTATCAAATTACCCCGTTGTGTTCCGTTTGAGTTTCCTCTGTGAAAAGAGGAAAAGCGGCAAGAAGAGGAGCGAGATCAATGAAAGAGAATGGAAGACTCAGATATCGGGAGAAGGAGGGAGGGGGGGGGAGGAAGCGAGTGAAAAAGGAGTCGTCGTGATCCTGCATTTAAATTAAAATGGAAGCAGAAAGCCCCATTTTAAATGCAGGATTTTAGGCTGATGTAGAGATGCCCCCAGATTCTCCGTAAGAGCTCTACAGCTAGCACTCAAAGCTCTTGCCAGTACAGATCACCCCGTTTATTTCAACGAAAAGAACAGATCCACACACAAGAAATGCAGACATGAATCTTTCTCAAAGTTAACTAGGGGAACATGGGCACATTAATACTCCCTGCACAGGATGAAATTCACTGGATTAGAGCTACTCACTCTAGAAAACACTTACAAAAAGTGGTGTCATTTTCTGTGCTTGAGCAGTTAGTGGTCCTATTTTCTTTCTTCTTCTTTTATATCATGATGAAGGCCGCAAACTATTTTACAGGAAACAAACTTTACCATGGAAAAAGGAAATCCTGAAGGAAAACAGGATTTTTGTTTCCTTGGCACATTTTATGCTAGTATATATCTTTGGCTTCTTTTTAAAAAAAAATCAGGTGATCCAATCTTATCTCCCAATCCTGTCCATCTCCCACTATTTTGTCTAGTTTGGCCCCTAATTAAATTTACCCTGATGTTGGCTAACATGAGAGCAAGGAATGAGCAGCGTACATGAACTTGCCTTGGTAGTTTTGACTTTGTTTCCACTGCTGCATGACCAACCTGAGTAATCTGGAAGTACTTTACATTCTTCTCCATCCAGACAAGGGCTCATATGACACCACCACTTCTGGACAACAATGGTGGCTGGAAGACAAAAGCAAAAGGGAGCCAGTGCTATCAAGAAACTTATAGGCAAATGCAACCCTTCCCCCAACCTGGTGCCTTCCAGATGTGTTGCGCTACAACTCCCATTAGCCCCAGCCAGCAAGGTCATTGGCCATACAGTGCCATCATACTAAATGCCCAGCACAAGTAGTTAATGCAGCACACGTGCACTTTATGGGCCACTTTCCAGTTGAGAATATTTAGGTGTGTATACAACAGGAGGGCTGCTATCTCTTTCTTTCTCTCCTGCTGAACATGCTGCCCTGTGTGCCCCTCACACATTCTTTTCATCTGAACTGTGATAAATGCAGGCTAGAGCTGGTTTAAAAGAAGTTCAAATTAACTTACTTTATTAGTGCTTTTAGAGTCGGACACGACTGAACGACTGAACAACAACAACACATCATCAGAGGAGACTAACACTGTTTAAGTACAATCACCCCCTGAAGCTGGGTGTGAGAGTGTAAGTAAGTGAGGGCATGAGATATGGTTACTCGCTTCCTCTTTGGGAGAGAGCCACATGGTGTTTGTTGCTCGTTGCAGAGGAAAACGAGGAAGGAAGAAGAGGAAAGGGAGGGAACAGGAAAAAGGAACTGATCGGGTTACAGGACAACAGGGGGATGAACAAGACATGTTTTCTGTCGCCCCCTAGTGTCTGGAAGGATGCGGAGTTGTTCCTATTATCCAACAATAAGCAGGGAGGAGGAAAGAGAAATTAGCCAGATGGTGGGACGGGGAGAGAAAAGCAGAGAGGACAGTATGGGGGGCATCTTTGCCCAGAGCCTCTCAAACCTGGCAGCATCACCAAGTGTTCCCTGTTCCCTGACTCCCATACAAAGGCCTTCCGTTACTGTTCGTCTGCAGGGATGGGGGACAGGGAATGCATCTATGTTGCTACAGCAACCAGGCTGAAACAGCAGTTTCAACACAGCATGACAAAACAGGGAGCATCTCAACCCAGTTGCATTGGCAGTGGAGGTCCTTCTTGTAACATGGTTCCTCGGCCCTAATATTTTGTTTGCAAATCATCACAACAGCCATTGCCGGTGAGCTGGTGTGTATATGTATTAGAATAAATGGAATAAATGATAAATTTTCTGCACAGCATATTTTGGCAGTTTTCTGCAAGATACTTCAGTAACTTTATTTAAGCAAAGCAAGGTGTTTACATACATATTGCAGTCCTGCACAACAATAAGCTGCTTAACAGTGTTTAATGCATGTTTAGGCAGAAGTATGTCTTGAGTTCAATTGCAGCCTAAATTCCTTTGACTTCAATAAGATTTAAGCAGCTTCTCTATACGATTGCAGGCAAAGGCAGTTGCCTTTAATCAGTTTCCTCTTTCACTTCTTCTTAACTATTTTTCATACTGTATTTTTACTAGGGAGGGAAAAAAATCCATAAAGCGTATTTATTTATACATCCCTTATTTAATTTGATTCAGTGGATGCAATTCATCAGTTCATATGAAATTACTAGAGAAGATATTGGTTCACAATCCAAACTGAATTAGAAACTGAAATATGGAAATAAATGTTAATTCTGTTGTCTAACATTCTTTTATTATGTGCACATTATTATGAACTTCATTGCTGATTACAATTCTTTGCTCTGCAGAAGTGTACAAAATCACAATTCTTACATGCAAAGGACAAAGCAATAGGCCATAAATTTCACAGGGTGACTTTTTTTTTGTTTTTTTGCCCCAAACCCTAAATTAGGTTAACTAACAGCAGGATAACAATGGTAGATTTGGTAGCTTGGATACTGATTCAATTATTTCATTTCTGCTGTGTATTTTCTATGTAGGTAACAGCCAGGTGTCTTTGGGTAGGAGTCTATCATTACTGTGTGTAATTTCATCACCTGAAGTTTCAGTTAATAAAAAATGCAAATAATCTCTCAGAGGGGTTTTTAAAAGCATATTCTAGTGTTTTCAGCAAATAATTATTCTGATTGGACTGGTTAATGATTAACTAGCTGGATTTTTAAAGTGTGTGTATGTGTTCATGATACTTAAATTTTGATAATTTTTGCTTGGAATCTCTTAATTTAATTGTGGTGACCCACAAGTCTTGTAAAATACAAACAAAAGGGCTAAAAATGGCCTAGCAAGTGAGAAAGCCATTAGGAGGAGCCAGCCATTTGTCCTCTTTTTCCTTCCCATCAGGGGGCGGGGTGCTTTTGTCATAACTGACTTCACTGAGAGAATTGCCTGCAACCAAGGACAAGATGGTACACAGACAGACAGACACACACACACACACACACACACACACCACATTCCATGTATAGAAATCTGACTGAACTAGCGGTTGAATATTACTTCAACAACGTTGATGGGACAACATCCTCCAATGCACCTCAGGGCAGCAGGGTAAATTAGAGGGTGCAGAGCAGGCTAATTTCAAGGGAAATGGTGGAAGGCTGCTGCCCACCGGCACCTGCTGCTTGAGGCAGCCACCATAGTCTGCTTAATGGGAGGGCCATCCCTGGGTCAATCAGTCAGTTTGGTTGGGCAGACAGCCAGGGCAGAAGGAGCGCGAGTAAACTGAGGGTGTACATTCTCCCCCACTCTATTTTCTGAGTCCACATAGGAAGAGGAAGATGGGTGTCAGGGTTCCCCTTATGGACCCCCTGAGCAACTCCTTAAGGATGTCTTGCCTCCTTAAGAGGCCTACCTTCCTTCTTTTAAACTTCTCCTTCCCAATAATGTGGGGTTTAGGGTGTAGACGTGGGTGTTTGATACACCAGACACTTGGAGTTTAACCACAACAGTTTACTGGTAAATTAAAGCAAGCAAATCACAACTAATGGTATTTACACAATAGAACTCAGTGATACAAAAGGCATTAAGAGAAAATAAAAGTTTCAAAACGCGAGTTCCTTCACCCTAGCTGGTGATTTCTCCAGGCTGCTTCATCCTGCTCTCTCTTCAGGTTCTGCTCTTCCTGACTCTGCTAGTACTGGCTCACTCACAATCTTTATACACTCTCCTCCCTCAAAACCGAAAGTACTGCTTCAAACCTGAAGAAATGAAACTTAACCTGGGAAATGAAAATGAAACTTAACCTAGGAAATGAAACTACTCCTCTCAAGGATGCCTCTCGGCCTGACCTTTTTCTTTTCCTTGCTTCTGTAGGCCTTAAACCTTCACAACAGGTATGAGACAAGGGAAGGGGGAGGCTGTAGCCTGTCAGGTCATTAAGGATACAAAACATGTGACTGGCTCCCAGAGTATGGTCTGAAGGCATATGATAAAGCTAAGCAGGTCTGGGTCTGGTCAGTGCTTGGAGGGGAGACCACCTGGGAACCACATGTAGCCACCTTGAGTTCCATGATGGAAGAAAGGTGGAATATAAAGGGAATGAATGAATGAATATTAATCAGTATGACAACTTGTGGAAAACTTGTGAGGGGTGATCTAGTGTCGTTTTACAACCCTAAGAAGAGGGGTAAAATCCCTTCACTACGTAAGCCTTGGGAAGCGCATTATGTGGTACTTAGAAAAACAAACAAAGTGATTACCAGATCCAGCTAGGTCCTCAGATCCAGATAATCCCAAAATTATTTGTGAGGACCAGCTAAGACGTTACCAAGGAGACAAAACATCTGACTAGCTCCACCAAATTTCAGTGGGCCAACGTATGGCACCTGAATCGGAAGCCTAGAAAACATGCTAGTTGGGGTTGCCAGGTGTCCTACTTTACAGAGGACAGTCCTCTACTTGAAGGCATCCTCTGCTTGAAGGGTGGTCCAGTCCAAGTCAAGTATGAAGGGAGAACAACAGGGGCTTTGAAGTTTCCCTTCAACAGTTAGCACTTAGACCACAGCCTGAACAGGCAGGCACACAAGTAATCAGTCTTCCACACTATGGAAAGATGTACTGCATTTCTGTCCAAATTGTTATAATAATTTGATGGTCTGTCAGAGGACAGTCCTCTGTTTGAAGGTGTCCTCAGTTTGAAGGGCTGTCCAGTCCAAGTCAGGTTTAAGGATAAAGAACCTTAAGAGTGGAAAATAGGTGCCTTGCACTTGCCCATCCACCATTAGCATGTGGACTGAAGACTGAGCAGACACACAGGTCACCTGGGCAAAGTCTTTCCTGCTAGGGTGAGTTGTATTGTTTTTTATTTAAATTATATTAATGGTTTCTAAATTTGCAGCTATACATATAAATTAGCATGTGTAAGCTTTATGCAAGTTGGCATCCTCTTTTGTCCTTTTGAGGGCAGGGAACGCATGCCCTCCTTTTTGGTAACGTGTAGCTGGCCATCCTAGGGCCATTTGCGTCATCTCACAAGGTGGGCCCGCAGCTGCAGCAGCTGCAACCACAGTTGATAGAGTTGGACTAAATGGGGACGGCTCTGCTCAACAATCATATATATGGAAGGCCTCAAAGAAACAGGATAACATCCCAGAGGCTAGATCTCGGAGCTGATTTAAAGACTGAAGCTCGCCTGTTGCATTACAAATTGAGGTTCAGAGAGAACCGTAACAAAAGGTTGGAGTTTATATTGGTGAAGGGGAAACATAACCTTGTGTTCTGAGTTAGTGAAACTGGTGTGTTCTTTATGTCTTTAATCACCTACCTGTTTACAAGAAAAACTATTTATTTTTGTTATTATAGCCTGGAGGACCAAAAGGAGAGAAGAGCCCTGTTTGGGCATTCTGTTCCCCCATGTGCTAGCTCCACCCCCTCCGTTCCCATCCTTGTTGCCCTTGAGTTTGAGGGTGAATGTCTGGAAGATTAGGCATCTAAAACACATGGAGAGCTCTGCGAGTGCAGTAGGTTGCCATCTACAGGCATTCATGTGCCAGCGCATCCAGCATAACGGCAATGGCAGGGATGAAGCTAGCACTTTTGTCCCCATTCTCCCTCATGTAAGGGCTACAGAGTTGTAAGACTGGAGCTATGGCCAGGAGGAGGTTAAAGGAGCTATTAGTACTGCTGAAGTCTCCCTTAATAGCCAGCAGCTAAGATTCCAGCCACATTTTGACCTGTTTTGCACATAACAGCAAGCCACCATGGTAGAATTTCCCCACGGTGCTTGCCGGTCAACATTTTGAAAATTCAAGCCAGAGCAGGGGTGTGCCATAGGTTGTTGTTAAATATTTACCCAGTGTGGGTGGGTTGCTGGTGTGGTTAACAAGCCACCAAAAAACTAGGGCTGTGCACTGCCTCGTTACGACGTCTGAATAACAAGGCGAAGCGAACTGTTTTGGAGCAAAAGCCTCGTGATATGAGGTGGTTCAGAGCAGTACTGAGGCTCCCTGGGGCGAAGTGTCCCACGAAGCGCCTCCTCCGCCTCATATATTCAGAACTCTACTGAATGCCACGGCAGTCCAGACGGGCCGTCTCCAAAATGGATCAACTTCTCAATGCTCACATGGAGGGGCAGGAGGGAGGGAGGAGGAAGGCAAGTGGATGCAAGCACAGGAGGAGGAAGGAGTGTGCTTTGGCAAATAGGAACCCTCAGCCAGAACCGACACTAGCAGTCTCCAATCAGAGAGAGCGTTGGAGGAAGGGGGTATATATACTTCGGCGAAAGGCTGCGTTCGGTCATTGTGCTGGCTGTGTCTTTGGGAGAGAGGGCTGGTGTGGGTAGATGATCATTCGTGTGTGTGCACACGCATGCATTCCTAGGAGTTGTTCCTTCAATTTATTCAATTTTGATTGCCATTAGGCTTTCCTCAGAATTTAAATTAAAAGGAAACAGCTTGGTTGTACCGGGAGCGTTCCCTTCCCTCGCCCCTTGATCGTCTGTCCCCATTGGGACAGTGTCTTTTGCAGCACCTCTTCCAGCCGTTTTCTCCTATATCTTTGTACCTCCAACTCGTTCGTTATTTGTATTTGATTAGATTCATCTCTCCATATTTTTTCAAACTAACATAGCTTTCCCTTGCAAGTTGCTGCCATGCTCCCCCTCCCGCACCATTCCTGTGTTTGTTTATCTCAGTTTTGGACTCTGGAAAAGGCTGCATTTGTTGTGTAACGTCGAGCCTTACTTCTGCTTTCTCCATTCTATTTTCTTGACATTTTTGTCAGTCAACTGTGTCTCTGTTAGATTTTTACAAACCCACTCTTATTTAGAATTTTAAAAGCAAACATTGACTTCTGGGCATGTTCCTCCCCCCACCCTTTTTAAGTCATATTCAAGCATTCAGTTTTTTCTTTCTTTCTAAATCCTTAAAGAAAGACATATTATAGCAGCCTATGTGTGAAGTGTTTGTCCCCCCACCCCTGTGCTGAAGTGAGCCATCTGTGTCTTCTCTGTGTTGATCCTCCCAAAACAGAATTTAAAGGTGTGTTTTTTTTTAAGGGTTTGATTTGGCTGTTACCTAATCGCCTGCGCTATCGCCCTGTATTTCTTGAAGCTATCCTGCCTTCTATAAAAGAACATGAAATATAAAAATACATTAAAGACACCCGTCATTTGCTTAGGCAGTTCTGCTTTTCTTTAGCTCTTGCGTGTCTGTGTCCGTGTATGTGTGAGTGCTAGGTTGCAGTTCCACCAACACTATACATCCAAATTTCAAGGCAGTGTTGAAAAAGCATGAGACACATTGTATTTATATTAATTACCTTCTTATTCCATTAACAGTCCACTGTGTGGCAAAGCAATTCAGATGCAAAACATAAGAGGCATCTTTGGGGTGTTGGCAGGGGCAGAGGTGGGGAGAAGTTACAGCTCTTTGCTCTGGGACTTTTCCTGGAAAAAATCAAATTTCACCTGCGCCTAGCACACAAGCTGGTGGGCCAAACTGCGCCCTGGAGGGGGGCTGGGAGAAGCCAAGGTCATGTGTGTGTGTGTGTGTGTGTGTGTGTGTGGAAACAGGGAGAAGTTACAGCTCTTTGCTTTCAGCGTGTCTGTGGAAAACACCAGATTTCAACTCCACCTAGCACAAAAACTGCTGGGCTAAACTGTCTGAAATTTTGCAGGTGGCCTCCTCTGCAGGGGCGTGGAGAGGTCCCCAAATTTTATGCCTGAATCATAAAACCTAAAAAAGTTATGACCATTTGTGTTTTCCCATGCAAGTCAATCGGAAAATGCACAAAACGGGCGATCCGGATATCCGAATCTCGCTTTGGATTCAGATCTGAGTCAGATTGGGAGGGATCTGAATTGGTCCGAGGCGGATCGGGGTTGCTTTGGATGATCCGAAGCAGCATCCAAAGTGGATTGGGGGGTCCGTGCACAGCCCTACCAAAAACCCATGGCCTGTTTTAGGGTTATGGGTGGCTTGTTATCCACCGCAACAGTCCACCTTCACCAGGTTTGCACATAACGACAAGCTCATCACTGTGGCTTGAATTTTCAAAATGGTGGCTGAAAAGCCCTGCAGGGAAATTCACCCACGGTGGTGTTTCTTTACATGCGAACACATTCATTTTGTTAGGGGGACAATTAATTAATTGTACTTTTAAACTGCTCTACACCCTGTACAATACCTTAAAAACATGCAATAGAAACAATAAAACAATGAATAAAAACAGCACACCATAAAATCAAGATAAAACCTGCAGCGGTGTAAAAACCACTCCAGCACATAAAACCAAAGGAAAACCAGCAGCAATAAAAGTGCAGTGATCTGAAAGCACTAAAAACTGTTCTTAAAATTCCTTGGAGAATAAAAATGTCTTCACCTGGTGCTAAAAAAAAAACCATAACGTAGGCACCAGGTGAGCCTCTCTGAGAGGGCATTTCACAGATGGCATGCCACCACTGAAAAGTCCTCTCTCTTGTGCCTCGCCTCTTTTGGTGGGGACACCTGGAGAAGGGCCTCGGGCAATGATCTTCTTGTCCACGTAGGTAAATATGGGAGGAGACACTCCTTCAGGTACAAGTAAATGTCCAGAGATGGCTGGTGAAAATGGCTCATCCCTATTCCCCCTCCACCTCCAGCTAGAGGGAGGGGGAAAGCTAGCTGTTGAGTGGGAAATGACAGATTGCAGGTTTTGAGTGAGGCAAAGAGACTTGAATTTGGGGGTTTTGCAAGCTCAGGGAAAGATTATCCTTGGGGACCTGCCTCTCACTGAAGCCCTGACATGCAACAGTGGATTTGACCGTCTGTTGGAGTGCTTGATCTGTGCTTCCCCTTGTGCATAACCTGTATGTTTTCAAATAAACTCAAAACACCATAAGCCTCCAGTGACTCCTTCCAAAGAAAACTAAACCTGGGTAAGCACTGTACTGCGCCCCTGGAACTTCTCAATGCTCAGAGAAGTGGGCCAAGTATAACACTGTGTTGGGTGTGTGTGTGTGTGTGTGTGTGTGTGTGTGTGTCTGTCTGTCTGAATGAGAGAGAGTGCCTAAGCCATGCCAAGCCAAGAATCCACACCATAGTTTGAGCTTCAGGAGAGACAACAGGCTGCTCAATACAGCTTTGTAAATTCATACATTCACTCCTCTCTCCATGATGCAGCAGCGTCTTGAAGCAGAGCAATGGCCCTAACTGTGGTTTGTCAATGGTTTGTAAATTCAGGAGCTCCTGCAAGCACCAGCCGGGTGTACTTCACTCCCGCTTCTCGTTCCCCACTGCAGGAGTTCCTGCAAGTGCCAGCCAAGTAAGCAGCTGCTACTCCCCCAGGGGAATCCCCTTGTTATCTCCAATCAGGGATAATGATTAGAGGATTCCTCTCCCCATCTCCTCCCGAAGCCCTCAGTAGCTTTCAAAACATGGAGTGGGGCCCAAAGGAGCCCAAACCTCTGCAGGCCAAATGGGAAACTCCATGGGCTCAATTAGGCCTGCGGGCCGGAGGTTCCCTACCCCTGCTCTGTCTGGAGGATCCTAGGGACTAAAATGGAGTCTTCCACCAGCAGAACCATGTGTGTTCCAACAAGAAGCTTCAGCCCATTTCACATGAGAAAAGGGCAAGAGCAGTGTAGGGCCAGTAGACCTTCAACTATGTCTTTCATTTGAATGGCTTATCTCACTGATTTCATAGAGGCTGCAAACTTTGATTCTCTAACAGTAGGTTCCCCCATCTGGCAATCCTGGATTAAGTAAACAGCTAACAGATTAAACTGTGTGTGTGCGCGTGCGCATGTGTATGTGTGTGCGTACACACACGTTTTCTTTCACAGCTACAAATACACTAGGGAGTAACACTTTGCTGAGGGGATCCTGGTGGGATTTAGAACTACTTTTCTCTTCAGCACAATTAAATGTGTTCAAAGAAATTCTCCTAATTATGTTTTCCAAGGAATGGATATATCAGAAGACTACTTTAGTTTTGGTAGCAGACTTCAGCATGAAGGTGAAGATTTATAATGATACTGGGATTAAATCCTATGGGCCTATTGGGTTCCCCAAGCACAACAGAAATAACAGCAAAACTCTCTTATTAAGAGATAATGTGACACCCTTCAAGTTCCTGTGGTGTATGGAATACTTGGTTTGGGTCACACTTTACTCAGAGCCACATTTTATAAGAAGGGTAGGGAATTCGGTGCACTCCAGATATTTATTTATTAAATTTATTAATCGCCCATCTGGTCAGTCACCCAGCCACTCTGGGTGATGTACAACAATAAAAACAGTTTATACAATAAAATTCAACATTAAAAACATCACATTTCTAAAATTACCTTAGCCCATCCCAAATGCCTGCCTGAACAACCATTTTTTTAATGCATGGCAGAAGCTCATTAAAGAAGGGGCATGGCGGAGTTCCCTAGGGAAGGAGTTCCACAGAGTGGGGGCCACCACAGAGAAGGCCCTCTGCCTCGTCCTCACCAGCCTAGCTGTCCTGGCTGATGGGACAGAGAGAAGGCCATCCGAGGCTGATCTTGTTGAGCGGCCTATCTGGTGTTGCTGGAGGCACTCCTTGAGATAGGCTGGGCCCGAACCATAAGCCTGAGTTTTAAAGGTCAAACCCAACACCTTGAATTTGGCCTGGAAAACAACTGGTAGCCAGTGCAGCTCCTTCAACACTGGAAAGATGTGATCTCGCCAGCGGCTGCCTTTAATCAGGCGAGGCGCCGCATTCTGTACCAGCTGCAGCTTCCGAACCGTCTTCAAGGGTAACCCCATGTTGAGCACATTACAGTAGTCTAAATGAGAGGAGACCAGGGCATGTACTACCGATGGGAGCAGATGGTCGGGAAGGTAGGGGCGCAGCCGCTGTATTAGATGGAGTTGGTACAGCGCTGTCCAGCTCACAGCAGACACCTGAGCCTCCATGGACAGCTGGGAGTCTAAGATGACCCCCAAGCTGCGGACCTGGTCTTTCAAGGGTGGCCATACCCCATTCAACACCAGGTCAACATCCCCCAACCTCCTCTTGTCTCCCACCAAAAGTACCTCGGTCTTGTCAGGGTTCAGCTTCAGCTTGTTCCTCCCCATCCAGCCACTCACCGTCTCAAGATTCTACGGCCAACCTTGGTGAAGATTTGAAGGAGAGGTAGAGCTGCGTGTCTTCCGCATACTGATGACACCACACCCCAAACCTCCTGATGATAGCCCCCAGCGGCTTCACATAGATATTAAATAGCATCGGGGAGAGGATGGAACCCTGTGGCACCCCACAAGTGAGCGGCCACGGGTCCGAAACCTCCTCTCCCAGTGCTACCCTCTGGTACCTGCCGGAGAGAAAGGACCGGAACCACCGTAATACGGTGCCTCCAATGCCCAACCCCTCTGGGCGGTCCAGGAGGATACCGTGGTCAACAGTATCAAAAGCCGCTGAGAGGTCGAGGAGAACAAGGAAGGAGCATTCACCCCTATCCAGAGCCCTCCTCATATCGTCCACCAAGGCGACCAAGGCCGTTTCTGTCCCATGCCCAAGCCTGAAGCCTGACTGAAATGGATCTAGATAATTGGCTTCTTCCAAGCGTGCCTTCAACTGCATCGCCACTACCCACTCAATCACCTTGCCCAAAAAAGCAGATTCGAGACTGGGCGAAAGTTGTTCAGAACTTGGGGTTCCAAGGAGAGCTTTTTTAAAAGTGGTCTTATCACTGCCTCCTTGAGGGCTGATGGCATCACTCCCACCTCAAGGGAGGCGTTCACCACCGCCTTGATCCCCTCACCCAGCCTCTCTCTGCAGCTCATAATGAGCCAAGATGGGCAAGGATCAAGTAAGCAGATGGTCGGCCTTACAGATGAAAGCACCTTGTCCACTTCATCAGAAGGAAGAAGCTGGAACCGATCCCACCAAACCGGTGTGCCACAGACCGCCTCCTGCTCACTAACTGTATCCACAGCACATGGAATAACACTCCTAATCCGATCAATTTTATCTACAAAGTGCCTTGCCAAGGCTTCACAGGAGGCCTTAGAATGCTCCAGCGGTTTCGGAGCAACTGGACCAACCAGGCTCCAGACAACTTGGAACAGCCTCCTGGGACAGCACTCTGCAGACGTGATACAGGCAGCATAATATTCCTTTTTTGCTGCCTTCACTGCCACATGATAGGCTGAAGATACAGCTCTAGCCCATGTCTGATCGCCTTTGGATAGAGACTTCCTCCACCGGCGCTCTAGCCGTCTCACCTCCTGTTTCAGAGCTCGTAACTGCGGATTGAACCATGGTGCAGTCCGAGCCCTGTTCAGGGGGAGAGGGTGTTTCAGAGCCACCCGATCCAATGCCCCAGTGACTGCAGCATTCCAGCCACCCACCAGGGTCTCGACTAAGTGGCCGTTGGCATGCTCCAGAGAATCCCCAAGCACGTTCAGGAATCCATTCGGGTCCATAAGACGCCTGGGGCGGACCATTTTAATGGGTCCTCCACCCCTGCGGAGGGGTTGTGGAACCGAGAAGTCCAACGTCACCAGATAGTGATCTGACCATGACAAGGGGGTGGTGGATATACCCCGACTTCCAGATCACTCCCCGCTTCTCCAGAAACAAACACAAGGTCTAGTGCATGACCGGCTACATGGGTGGGCCCAGTTGGAGTATGGTGCAGCTCCCAGGAAGCCATGGTTTCCATGAAGTCCCGAGGTGCCCCTATGAGGACGGCCCCCAAATGTACACTGAAGTCCCCCAACACCAACAAGTTAGGGGACTGCATACACACATCAGAGACCACCTCAAGCACCTCGGCCAGGGAGTCAGTCGTTCAGCAGGGTGGATGGTATACGAGCAGAATCCCCAGACTGCCCTTCAGGCCCAACCTCCAGTACATGCACTCAGCAACCTTGGTCTCCCGGAGAGGGGGTCTGGTGAAGACCAAGGACTCTCGATAGATAACAGCCACTCCCCCTCCCCAATCCCCAGCCCTCAGCTGCTGTGCATATGAAAATCCAGCTGGACACATGGCTGCAAGAGTTGGAACAGCAGCCTCAGCCAGCCAGGTCTCCGTAATACATGCCAGGTCTGCACCCTCATCCAGGATCATGTCATGGATGAGGGAGGTTTTCTGGGTAACAGACCTGGCACTGCAGAGCAGTAAACGAAGGCCAGAAGATGGAGTCACGCCTCCCGCAGCCATCCTTTGGCTCTGGACAGGCCCAGAGCAGGGGACAGATACTACACATCTCTCCCTTGTTCCCCTTGCCTGGCCTGGCCTGCCCCTAGCGCTCCGCCAGCACCTGCCGCCCAGCCAAGGTATGTTCTGGCCCCCAACACTCCCCCCACTGCCTCCATCAGGCACATGCCCCCTCGCTCCTGCCTATCAGGCAGACTCCCCCCAAAATTTAAAAACAATTTAAAAATCCCCTTTAAAAATACTGCCAGGCAGGAGTCCACGGTGGGGGGGGGGCAGCAGCAACACACCTCTTCCCCAGTGATGGCTTCTCCTGCAGGCCCTGGCTCTCCCAGGCCACCTCAGGCAGCCAGCTTATGTAGCCCCTCCAGGAAGGGGCAGGTGGAACAGTCAGCACAGCTGGTTCAGTGCCTGGGGGCCTGGTCCTGCAGGGACTGGCGGTCCACCAGGCAGAAGTCCAGGGGGAGGACTGGTGCTGGTGATGGATATTTAGACTCCAACTCCTATCAGCCTCAGCCAGCATTGTCAGGGATTATGGGAGTTGCAGTCCAAAACATCTGGAGGGCAACAGGTTGCCTCCTGCTGTTTTACGCACTGGGGGAAGGCAGTTACACAAGGCAAATCAATGCTTTATCTTCTTGAAAGTGGCTGACAGCCAGGTTCTAGGTACTAACCCCTGAGTGTTTATTCCCACAAAAGGAAGGAGAGTAAGCGATTTCTCTTGATCACTTTGAATGCAAGTGTTTACTGCTTGTTCAAAAACACACAAGACGTTGACCTTTACGAGACACAATAGTGTGTGGCTCTGTTGGAGTCCTACAACTGCAGTGCAAAGCTGTAAAAAAAACCTGGCGCTGCCTCCTTTCCTTTCTGTTCAATTTTGTATTCTTCTTTTCATTTGCTATGCTGCTTTGAGAGCTCAGCAAAGCAATATATCTGGGGAAACTATGAGTCAGAAAGCATGACTTACAGAGCCTCCAGGAAACAAAAAGGGGAGAGGCCAGTCTGCGGGGGGCTCTGCCTGTAGCTTTAAGAGCTTTAAGGCAGGGAGACAGTGGCATCTCCTGCCTAGAGCGGCTACTTACACTTCACTCCCAAAAAAGAACATATTCATCGCCAAAAAAGAGGGCACAGATGTGCATAACAGTTGCATGTGCCAATTTATGTGTGTAGTCGCAAATTTAGAAATAATGACCATAATGTAAATAGAAATACAATACATCTCACCACAGCATGGAAGACTGACCAGCTGACCCATGTGCCTGCCTGTTCAGTCTGCTGTCCAGGAGCTAACTGTAGATGGGCAACTTCAAGGTCCTTCCTATCCCTTCTTAGGGTTCTTTATCTACAAATGAAGATAAAGCCTTTCAAAAAGAGTATGCCTTCAAACAAAGGACTTGGCCTCTGTAAAATAGGACACATGGCAAACCTATTCCTGTATCACTGTCTCACCTTTTATAGCAGGAGTGGGAAACCTGTGGCCCTCCAAATGTTGGACTACAGATCCCATCATCCCTGACTGGGGCTGATGGGAGCTCAACAACATCTGGAGGGCTACAGGTTCACAGAATCATAAGAAGCACATAGAATCCCCACCCCTAATTTTGTAGCTAGCAAGATTCTAGTCTATTTCCATTCCTCAGAAGCAGGAGAGCATGGCAGGTGAATGGATGGAGGCCTGTAGAAGATGGAGACCCTACAGATGCCAGCATATATTTACAAGGGGGGAGGAATTCTTCCCATAAGCAGACCAATAGGGCCTGCCAGCTGTTTCAAACTATGCACAATTTTCATCTCCTCTCTCTCTCTCTCTCTCTCTCTCCCCCCCCCCTTGCCATCCTTTTCTTTTAATGAGCTGCTTTTACTTCTGTCACTATCTGCATTTGTAGCTGAATGGCACTGAGAAACTGCAAAGTGCTATACCAACATTAATTAAGCCTTGCAACAGGATGACTATTATTAAACCCATTTCACAAATAAGATAGTTTTAACTGAAGACTCAATTTAAAAGGCCGGGATTCTTTTATTTATGGTATTTCAAGCCTTTCGGGCAAATAGATTTCAAATTTTAATTACTGTTTGTGTTTGTTCTTGCTGACTGCTATTAGCTCCCAACAATCTACTTGGCCATAGTTTCTTAGCCCACTTTAATCAAAACATTCCAAAGCTGCTTACTTATAACAAAACTTTGTCCAACATTATGGTCTGTTCAAATCCATGATCTTCTTGAAAGACCACAAACTGGATTTTGAATCCTTGCCAATCCTAATGAAAGGCATTAATTCACTAACTCTGTGATAATTATTCTCCTGGAACAACAGAGCTACCCTATTTTTTCTTCTTTGGGCTTCAGTTAACTGTCTTAGGGTTATATGCATGTTTAGACAGAAAAAAGTCCTCTGCCTGAGACCTTGGAGAATCACTGCATGAACTACCAGGCCCTGTTTGAACATCACAACAACCCTGGTTTTTTTAAAAAAAACACCCTGATTTGCGGTGAACAAAGCAGGAGTGAGAAAGCAGACTGGTTCGCACACTGCTTCATCGCTCCCACTGGGGCTAAACAACTCAGGGATATTCCATCCCAGGGATGTTAAGCATGATATGCAAACTGGGAATTCTGGGTTGTTGGGGGAGAGACAACCCAGAGTTGGAACCCATGACTGTTTCTTTCCAAACAACGCAGAATCCCTGGTTCGCACACCATACTTAACAACCCAGGGATGGAGCATCCCTGAGCTATTTAGCTCTTCCTACTTGCAGCGGGAGTGATTAGGTAGCAGGAACCAGCATGCTCTCTTGCTCCTGCTTTGTTCACAACAACCCAGGGTTAAAAACAAACAAAACTGGGTTGTTGTGACGTGTGAATCTCGTCATAGTCTGACCTAATACCCTGGGATGACTTGCTGGAGGACTGCATAAAGATTGCCTATAGTTCCACAGTTAACATGTATTCCATCTCTGAAGATCTTACTGCTCTTGCTACATTTGAATGTATCTCCTAAAGCTGTCAATCTCATATGTATGCTTAATTAGATATATGGACTACTTATATTAGCGTATATATTTGAAAATGAAGTGTCAAATCCTTCTTTTTCCCTCTTTTTCTTTTCTTTTTTAAATTAAGGGTGATGTAAATGATTATTGTGTATGGATAAGTTTTATGACTTAAGTTTTAAGACGGGAAAAGGTCAGTTTACATTCCAATTCCAAAGAAGGGCAACGCCAAAGAGTGTTCAAACTACTGCACAATTGCGCTCATTTCACATGCCAGCAAGGTGATGCTCAAAATCCTACAAGCTAGGCTTCAGCAGTATGTGAACCGAGAACTACCGGAAGTACAAGCTGGGTTCCGAAGAGGCAGAGGAACTAGAGATCAAATCACCAACATTCGTTGGATCATAGAGAAAGCAGGAGAATTCCAGAAAAGCGTCTATTTCTGCTTCATTGACAATGCTAAAGCCTTGGATTGTGTGGATCACAACAAACTCTGGCAAATTCTTAAAGTGATGGGAGTACCAGACCACCTTACCTGTCTCCTGAGAAACTTGTACGAGGGTCAAGAAGCAACAGTAAGAATCAGACATGGAACAACCGATTGGTTCAAACTTGGGAAAGGAGTACGACAAGGCTGCATATTGTCGCCCTGCTTATTTAACTTATATGCAGAGTACATCATGAGAAACGCCGGGTTGGATGGATCACAGGTCGGAATTAAGATTACTGGAAGAATTATCAACAACCTCAGATACAAAGATGATACCACCCTAATGGCAGAAAGCGAAGAAGATCTGAAGAGCCTCTTGCTGAGGGTGAAGGAGGAGAGTGCAAAAGCTGGTTTGAAACTCAACATTAAAAAAACTAAGATCATGGCCTCTGTCCCCATCACTTCCTGGCATATAGAAGGGGAAGAAATGGAAGCAGTGACAGAGTTTACTTTCTTGGGCTCCAAGATCACCGCAGATGGTGACTGTAGCCATGAAATTAAAAGACGCTTGCTCCTGGGAAGGAAAGCTATGGCAAACCTAGACAGCATAGTAAGAAGCAGAGACATCACCTTGCCGACAAAGGTCTGCCTAATCAAAGCTATGGTTTTCCCAGTAGTAACATATGGCTGTGAGAGCTGGACTATAAGGAAGGCTGAGCGCCGAAGAATTGATGCTTTCGAACTGTGGTGCTGGAGAAGACTCTTACGAGTCCCCTGGACTGCAAGGAGGTCAAATCAGTCCATCCTAGAGGAAATCAACCCTGAGTGCTCATTGGAAGGACAGATACTGAAGCTG
Source organism: Heloderma suspectum (assembly GCF_057233095.1). Taxonomy (NCBI): domain Eukaryota; kingdom Metazoa; phylum Chordata; class Lepidosauria; order Squamata; family Helodermatidae; genus Heloderma; species Heloderma suspectum. The sequence goes on along the minus strand of NC_139459.1, from coordinate 325,837,773 downwards.
AAGCTCAAATATTCTGGCCACCGAAGGCGAAGAGGAAACTCTCTGGGAAAGACCCTGATGCTGGGAAAGACTGAAGGCAAAAGGAGAAGGGGACGGCAGAGGATGAGATGGCTAGATAGCATCACCGTTGCAATGAATATGGACTTGAGCACGCTCCGGGAGAGAGCGCAGGACAGGAAGGCCTGGCGTGCTATGGTCCATGGGATCACGAAGAGTCGGACACGACTGAACGACTGAACAACAACAGAAGTTTTATGACATGCTTTTCTTTCTCCTTTTTAAAATCTCTTTTGTAGTTGTTTTTCCCCATTTTTGTTTTTTGTTCGTTACTGTTATATTTGCAATTTTTAAAAAAGGTATACCATCTCTAATGTAGCTTTATAATAGCTCGAATGAATTTAGAGCGATGGCCAATCATTTTACTCAAGACTTTGGCTGGATCTACACTTACCGCCTTTTTTCGCTTGCAATGCGGTTTCACTGCCCGCCTTTCACACTACGCAGTACCCGCCTTGAATTGGAACCGGAATTTCCCACTTCCATGCTCCCGCTTTCAATACCCTAATGTCCCGGTATTTCCCCTTAATGTGCTGTGATTTTCCGCCTTCGCTACTATATCCAGTTGTAGTCCCCACCCCTGCCTGTCCATATATGGCAGTGTTTGTATTTCCCTCCTGTCCAATCACAGCTCTCAACGACCCCATGTCTTCTTCCGGCTACTGATTGCATAGCTTCCTCAGCAGCCCCTGATTCCTCAACAACAAGCAAAGGGCTGGATGTGCGTGCGCTTGTCTGATCTTGGAAGCTAAATGGGGTCGGCCCCGGTCAGTAGTTGGATGGGTGACCGACTGGGAATCAGGCTTCCTGCACTGAGCAGAGGGTTATTCTATCCCTTCAAATGAGATTAAGTTTTACCCCCTCCTATCCAACCTAGACAGCATAGTAAGAAGCAGAGACATCACCTTGCCAACAAAGGTCCGTATAATCAAAGCTATGGTTTTCCCAGTAGTAATGTATGGCTGTGAGAGCTGGACTATAAGGAAGGCTGAGCGCCGAAGAATTGATGCTTTCGAACTGTGGTGCTGGAGAAGACTCTTACGAGTCCCCTGGACTGCAAGGAGGTCAAATCAGTCCATCCTAAAGGAAATCAACCCTGACTGCTCATTGGAAGGACAGATAATGAAGCTGAAGCTCCAATATTTTGGCCACCTAATGCGAAGAGAAAACTCTCTGGAAAAGACCCTGATGCTGGGAAAGACTGAAGGCAAAAGGAGAAGGGGACGGCAGAGGATGAGATGGCTAGATAGCATCACGGATGCAATGAATATGAACTTGAGCACGCTCCGGGAGAGAGCGCAGGACAGGAAGGCCTGGCGTGCTATGGTCCATGGGGTCACGAAGAGTCGGACACGACTGAACGACTGAACAACAACAACAAATCCCCCACTCGGGATGGTTTTTTTTTAAATTAAGGCATTATCCTTGCAGAATCGGGGCTTCTCCGCGATGTTTTTTTTTTCAGGCATGATCTTCGAAGCTTGGAAGTTGTGAATAGTTCAAAATAGTTCAAATTGAGGGCTGGGATAAGCTCTTTGAAAAGGAAATGAAGAATGAAACTCTTTCATGATACTGAAAATAATTAGTTACACAAGTGGGGCCAGTAGGGACCAGTCTTAATTAAAAACTTCCTTCAGGCGTCTGCAGCATGGAAGCTCCCACAGGATTGGGTAGATCACGAAAAATAAAAATTTGCAAACTGTAAGTGGACATGCATGGGTTTCTGCCCTACAGTATCTGAATTAATTACCTCAGTGCTTACAGTATAAATAAAGTATGCTAAGCTATCACATTGAAGGGGAAAATGCAGGGGTGTCTCCTTTTATATCTCTAGTTTTTGTATTCACAATGTTTTTCTTAGTAAATCTAAAACTGAGACACAGACACTAACCTGTCTCAGCAAGGATTTGTTTGGACAAAATGAATGTAACGTCCACTCCAGCGCTGCAATTAGAATATTGTTACAAAAGCAAAAAGCATTACCTTTGCTACGCTGGTGCGTTTTTTACTAAATATTTTGAATTTATTCTCCATCATAAAGTGTTAAATTGTTGCATGGAGCACCGTATAAAATTTACAAGCATTGCCCAGGATTCAGCAGAATAAAAATATTCAATGTATACTGAGTAATTAAATCTGAGTTGCATGCACAGATAATACGATATGAAAAATTTAAACATCCAGCCAAATCTAATCTCTAAATAAAAGAAGAGGCGGCGTGGCATAGGGAATACTTGAAGGAAGTCATAGAATCATAGAATAGTAGGGTTGGAAGGGGCCTACAAGGCTACAACTGTTCTAATATCTGACACTCTGGCAACTCATGAATAGCTTTTGTCGCACCCAACTCGTGAGTAGCGTATGCAGGCTATTTTAAGAGACAGGAGGTCTAGACCAGCTTTCTTCAACCTTCCCCAATGGCCATACTGGCTGGGAATTATGGGAGTTGTAGTCCAACATTGGGAGGGCACCAGGTTGGGGAGCCAAGGCAATACCATACCAATACAGTCACATCCACAATGCTCTGTGATGCCACCTACTGTGGAAAGGCTTGATACAGTACAGTAGAGGACAAGGAATGTGTCTGTGTCCACCTACTACTGTTATCAAGCCCAACCCACAAAACTGTGAACATTGCCATGTTCCATATTGTGAGCCTTGTTAGAATAACATGAACAAGCCTATGGCACTGGATAAAACCCGGACCAGAGATAGGGGTAGGTATGGTTGGGCACCTACCCAGTGACAAGAGCCCCCTGGGGTTGCGCCACCCACTGACAAGAGCACCCTGGAGTTTCTCCTCCCCTTCACCATTGCAACCTGCTTGTTCAGGTGCCTCTTGTGCTGGCCCGGACAACAGCTGCGGTGAGGAGAAGGAGCAGTAGGAGCAACTGCTTCCTTGCTCACGGGCTCTCTGCTTCTCAAGCAAGCGAAGAGGAGCAAGAGCAAGAGCAGGCGGTGACAATGGTGGTGAGAAGGTGGACTCACTGAGGGTGGACACCCACTGAAGGTGTCTTGCCCAAGGGCCCTCAAAAGCCTGGAGATGGTGCTGGAGAACATAACCAACCTAGTTTCCCCTAGCTCTCATGCCTCAGAGCCACTTGTCTTCCCTCAGTGGCCCAGTGCAGTGACGCTTCCACATCCCACTGGTATTGGCTGTAATGTATGTTGGTTTTCTCTTTCAAATTCATCTGTACATTAATAACACTCATACATAGCACCAAAGAGGCTCAAATGGGGGAGGGGGTGGTGCTACCACAGTGGGGGTGGGGGGGTTGTACGTTGCAAAGTTTCATTTATTTACGGGGTAATTCATAGATTAAAACATTGGGGGAAGTTAGGGAAACCTGGGGCTCTTTGTTATTTCACTTTTAAAGGTCATGATTTTGTGTGGGAAGCAATGAAAATAAAAGATAAGTATCTTCCATGTGGATTAACAAACATGATTTCTGTGTCAATATTAATTAGCAGCAAGCTATTAAAATATTGCACTGATTTGCTTCTATTTAAATGTAAATCTCACCACATTTTGTGCATTAAGATTATTTCCATTGGCACTGGCAGAAACATTAATTAAGACTTATAGGTGTCATTTTCTAACATAAAGCTATCCATTAAAAAAAGGGGGGGGGATGCCACTGTGTAGTTGCTGGGGGGAAGGGGGAAAGAATGGGGAAGAAAACTGAACTATTGGGAAATTTCCTGAATCATTTTTCAGCTATAAATGTGCATTTAATCAGTGGAAGGGAAAACCTTCACATTTTCATCGAAGGGATCATGTCTACAACAACTGGAGAATTCTAATAAAAGCTAAAATACCTGTCCAAGCAAGCACTACCATGATTATTATCAGCAATCACAGCTAGGTTTTGTATATTCTGTAGCATTTATTTATTTTTTATTTTATTCACAACATTTATATACTGCTCCACATCTAAACAGATTCTAGAGCAGTGAACAATAAAAGATAATAGGAATAAAACACTATATAAAAAGTGTTTTGAAAAAACAGAATACCAATAAAAAGTGTAAAAGGTCATTCAGGGAAGGGTTGTTGAAATAAAAATGTCTTCAGCAGGTGCTGGAAACAAAACGATGTTGGTGCCTGCCTGATATCCAGAGGCAGGGAGTTCCACAGAGAGGGAGCTACCACACTGAAGGCTCTACACTGGGTGGATTCCAACCAGACTGTAGGTCTATCCGGAACCACCAAGAGCATGCCCTCTGATGACCTCAGTGACTGGGCAGGATGGTAAGGGAGAAGGCGCTCTCTCAGGTATCCTGGTCCCAAGTTCTTTAAGGCTTAATACACTAGTAACAAAACCTTAAACCTGACCCGGTAGCGAATAAGCAGCCAGAGCAGTTCCCTCATCAAAAGAGTAACATGCCAAAAAGGGACAGCTCCTAACATACAGCCAAGATGCTGCATTCTGCACTAGCTGCAGCTTCCAGACTAACCTTAAGGGCAGCCCCACATACAGCAAGTTGTAGCAGTCCAGTCTTGACATTACTAGCACCTGTACCACTGTAGCCAAGCCAATAGTAGTAGAAGTTAGCAATAGTAACAATAATAAGTTTTGTAGCAAGATAACCCAAATTCTGCCTCCCCACCTATTTTGAATTCGGCAGCTGACCTGTTCAGATGCTTTTATTCTGCTGTTTTTGTCATTGTTTTTATTTGTTTGTTTTAAAATTTGTTTGTTTTTAAAAACTCTGTGCATGGCTTTGGGATTTAATGAAAAGCAGTATTATGTCTAACCACAAGGAGGTTGGAAGCTTTCATTTCCACTTTTAAAGCAATGAGTACTGCTTGATACATTCAAATTCAGGGGGTTTCTTGTTAGTTTAAGCCAGAGGTGGGCAATGTTTGGCCCTCCAGATGTTGTTGGACTGCAACCCCCATGAGCCCTCACCATGAGCTATGCTGGCTAGGGCTGATGAGAGTAGCAGTCCAACAACATTTGGAAGGCCACAAGTTGCCTGCCCTGGTTTAAACTACGGTTTGTTCAAAGAAGCCAGATTTAGACCATAGCTCATGGGTTCCCACCATGGTGCCCAGAGACACCCTAAAAATGTAATCCCCCCCCCCCGTTCTTTAATGTACATACATGCATTTGTATGAAATGCATACAACTTTCTAGCAATTATACAGAGGCTTCAACAAAAGTGGCCTAGATATCCAAATACTGTAGGTGTCTGTTTGAAGGTACCACCTGGTCAAATACTGAAAGGGTTGTAAGGTGAGGACCCATTGCATGAGTGGTTATCCTTCCAAAGTTGTAATATCAGTCTTTTAGATGACAAAAGGATGCAGAGAATCCATTTACTCTGAGCATTTGTTAATTTCGATGAAGCAGGTAAATAATTTAAAGGGGAGTGTACATCAGTGAATATTAAAGCCTGTTCCGGTACAAAATTTATCTGTGTAATAACCTCCCCCCACCACCAAAAAGCAACTAATACCAATACATATGTTTAAAAGAAGCATTAGCTGTATTGCACCACCAGCAATTAGTTGAATTAGACCTTATTAAAGAAACGTTGTGGTGTCCAATAGACACAAAACCAAAGTTTTTGCTGAATAAAAGCCCAAGATCCATAGACGTGACAGGTAGACATCAAAGCCGCAATCCGCTGATTAGGTGTTTTGTGGTGGTGCCTACAGAACTTTCTCAAATTCTCAGATGTGCCACGGGTCCAAAAAGGTTGGGGACCCCTGCTGTAGTTTATCATCCTGGTTGATCTCAAATCATAGTTTTAAATAACTAAAGATTCCTCAGTTTGAATGTAATGGGGAACTCTGGAAGCACACGCTTCCAAAGTTTTAAAGCACACGCTTTAAAAGTGGAAGCACACGCTTCCATTCTTCTCCTTGTGGACATGCAAAAGGAGGAGAGGGGTGCCAATGGTTTAGCATTATGTGTGAAATGGTCCACAGGGAGATGAATGAGAGCCAGGGTGGTGCAGTGGCTAGAGTATTGGACTGGGACTTGGGAGATCCAGGTTCTAGTCCCCACTCGGCCATGAAGCTCACTGGGTGACTTTGGGTCTGTCACTGACTCTCAGCCTAACAACCTAACAGGGTGGTTGTGAGGATAAAATGGAGAGGAGGAAGATCATGTAAGCCACATTGGGTTCCTTGCAAGAGGAAAAAAGGCAGGATATGCATGTAATAATAAATAATAAACAAATACATGTTTGCCACATTTTCACTTTTCTCACTAACCACAAAATCCTATAGTCCAGGAGTGGGCAAAGGGGGCTGCATTGCACACATCCCCACGGTCGTTTTTGCAGCCTGCCACCAAAATTGCCACTGCATCTGCTGTGGCAAAAGCCATAAAAGCTGTGACTTTGCAAGCCAATAAGGGGTGTGGGGAGCACCCACCTTGCTTGCAAGCGGAACAGTGCTCCCAGAAACCTCTGGAAGATACTCACCTCCGCTTTAGTGTGACTAAATAGCTCTGTTCCTTGTGCTCTAAAGGCTGCAAGTATTTTACAACTTGTCCACAATTTTTTTTAAGAAGTGGCAAATGTATCCCATGCCATAGCAAGGGGAAAAAAAATATGTTCAGAACTTTTTAAAAAGCTCAGTATAAGGCTTTTACTGGACGGGCCCAGTCTCCACTTAGCGGGACTCACTGATAATTAAAGTACAGCAGTGACCCAAGTCTGAGGCTGTCTATTATAGTGTACTTAACATATTGGTTGATCCTGCCTTGGCTGACACAGGAAAACTCTGTCCCACCAAAAACAGGGCTATTTCTGGGTTAACAAGGAAGTTGTAACCAAATCCCTGATTCTGGCCAACTTTATAGTTGACTTTTCTGCACAAAAAGGAACGAAACATAAAACTACTAAGAAATCTTTTTAGCACCGACATGGAACAGACTCATACATAAATTAAGGAGATTAATTACACCATGATTTAGGCACCTACTCATTATCATTAACAAAGAGAAATGTGTCCAAAATTTAAAAAGGGGGAGGATTATACTTTTTTTCAGACATCGGGAATGCGAACCATCAAGGAGACAAAGAGACTCCTATCATTATTAAGCCAGCGTGACAAATGAAGCAGAAGCTGCTTACCTTCAACGCAGGAGGGCTGCGCTCTCGTTGTGCCAGCAACCTGCCCCGGGAGGCAAGAGCACTTGACAGTTTGCGACCGCTCTTCAATCCTGTTCTTGTTGCAACACCGATGCACAGCAACCACTTCACATGTCCCTTGCTTCACTTGGTGGTGGCCTAGGGATGATGGAGGTACATGCTGCTGAGTCATCAACTATGGTGACAAAGGACACACAAGACTCATTCTCTCCCTATACCAGGGGTGTTGAAAACTCTTCCAGCCCAAGGCCCAAATTCCAGTTCAGAAAAGCTCTTTGGAGGCATTTTCCAGTGTATTGTGGAAAACGTAACACATCATATTAAACTAATGCCTGGCTTGGTTTTCTTTTTCTTCTTCTTTTGCCACATGGCAACATCTTATGCCAAAGGAAGTTCTCATTTAGCATTGGTTGTTTTTTTTAAAATATATTATTATTGTGCTTTATTAAATACAGCAACATTTTACGGCGACCTAACAGGCCACTTAGAAAAGGTTTTAAAAAGCCAACAATTGTACTATCCACAAGAAAACTGTAATGAGAACTGAGTGTTTAAGGCTGCAATCCTAACCCACTTGCCTGGGAGTAAGTCCCACTGAAAATAATGAGACTTTTTCTGGGTAGACATGTATAGGTGTACACTGTAGAGAACCACACAGGTATTATGTGTTGCACATTGGTTGTGTGCTTCCAATGGATAATTAACGTCTACATGAAGAATGACTACAGTAATTAACTAGAAGGCTGTCTTTTTTTATTTACAGCGTATTAATTCCATATAAATTACTGTTACTCTTACAAAATATAGCCAAGCAATTCCTTAAAATCCATGAAAGCCTCTGTTGCTATTGTGCATCAGACAAAATACACGTTAGCCGTTAGTGACAATCTACCAGGGAGTACTGCACTGCACTACAACTTGCTGAGAAGCTTTTCTCTGAACATGTGCTCTGTGCCACTGCCAGATTTGAGAGGGCCCTGAGAAAGTGGCCTTCCAGGGCCCTTCCCACACCACACTAGCTGCCCTCCTCATCTTGCCGCTGCAGGAAGCACCTGCCTAGATCGCGGGGGATATGGCAAAGAGACAGCCCAAGCTGCTGACAGGAAGCGCAGTGAAGCTGAAGCGCTCGCCTGCTTTGGCTCCACGGTCCCTCTCAGGACCGGCTTTGACTCTCTTTGGGAAAGCTGCAGCAGCAGCAACACAAGTATCTTAAACCCAGAGCATTCCAGCAGGATGGGGCGACCCAATGGGCAGAGACTCCACTCCACTCCACTCTCCTCCCCACCTCCCCCAGGTTACCAGGCGCAGAAGGAAGGCATTCCTTTTTCTTTTAAACATGTACAGAGGGAGGTGACTGGGCGTGCTAGAAAGTGCCCGCAGTGGCGGAGGCTCCTGCCACCTTTATTGTCTCCGAATGCCTCTGGGCCCTCGCAGCGCCCTCAGCTGCCACCTGTAAAGATGTTTACTTTTAAAGAAACAAAGGAAGTCATTTGGCAGCCCTACACACCATGGGGACACAGGCCTTCTGCCCCAAAGTCTGGCCCTAGCAGTGCCACTGCATGTGCTGCTCTGTCATGTTCGGACGCAACTCAGAAAAAGGCTTTACTGAAAGCCAAGGACAGCAGCGCTGGTTTTCCAGTGACATTATCCATTGATGAATGGCACTTGCTCAGATTATGATAATGTGATTTATATAGTGCAGATTTGATGCTGATTGTATTTAAAACTACACACAAAACCCTACATGTTATCCAAAGACAAGACCAGGCATTCCCAAGGCTTTAAGTAATAGATAGAGTATTGGTACTGAGTGATCTCTCCAGTTCTTCACAATCCTCCAGAGAATCAGATATTGGAAGTGTCGAAATCTATAGTGCGGGTCCTGCTAAAGTTATGCTTTTCAAGGCAGGCAGCTGCTCTTTCCTCCTGCCATATTCCTACCCTTGCACAAGCCCAAACTTTTTTCGCGTGCACACACCTGTGGGAAAGAGAAGCACCTTTACTGTGGGAAATCCTGCTATTGCGATATAAAGAATGACCTTGATAGTTAGACTTAAAGATAGTGTGTGATTTGCCTCCACGGCACTATCCAGTCTTCATTTGTATGAAGATGCGTGCCTAAATAAAATAGGTGAAGTAACAGGGCATAATAAAACAAGCAAGGTAAAGAGAAAGAATGTATGTTAAATCCTCCACCTTCTCCTTCAATCTGTCATTCCTGCCTTACGCTATTCCATTCATTTTTCCACCTCAAATTCATGCTGCAACAGGACTGCACAAAGCTCTGCAGACCCGCAGATTGCAAAACATTTTGTACACTGAGAAGCACTGTAGAAATGGTAAATAACACTACTAAGCTCTCAGGGCTACATGATTCCCCACAGGGCAGGATTCATGTCTTTAATAGTATTCAAGAAGGGAGACATTTCTCAGGAACCTCTTACCCAACCACTCCAGCCTTATGGAAAAAAGTCACTGAAGACTTATCCCAAATTGAATCAGGCAATCTTACCAGTGTCCCCTGACGATGATGCTTTTTACCTGCCCCCACTCACCTCCACTGTTTGATTTTCAACACCTTAGGAACTATTGCATAGAGCAACCTCTCCTCCTTCGCTTTCTGATAAATATCCTATACTTCTCTCACTCCCAAAGTGTTGTCAGGTGCCTGCCCATCTTCTTTCTCTCTGTGTGTTTCTTATCCTCTTTACACTGCAGGATCTTCAGTGCATTGCTTAGATCTTATCAGTGTTTGCAAAGTACTGGGTAAATTAATAGTAAATTAATTTATTTAATTAAGAAATTAAGTAATTTCTTTTAACATATGACATTTGGTGAGCAAAAGAATGATTTGGAGAAAAATAAAATATGGTCACCAAAGCTACACAAATGTTTCTTACAGATATAATAATAATAATAATAATAACAACAACAACAACAACAACAAAAACAAAAACAGGGGAAAATGAGGCAAAGGCAGTTGAAAACAAAGATCCATAACAAAGGAAATAGGCTGCCATATAAAAACGCAAAGATGCCTCAAAGTATTTATTTATGAATTAAATGCCTGATAAAATACATTTTCTCTTGGCATTTTACAACAACACAATTCAAATCACAATAAAATCAACAATATCAATTTAATAAGTGTGCCAACACAAGCATAAACTACAGTATCGGGTATAATAATGAAAAGACAGTATCAAGTATATAATAAAAACTAATCAAAAAGATTTTAAAATACTTCCAATGCTTTAAAAGATTTTAAAAGTCTGGGAGGACAGAAAAGTCTTAGCCTGGCATTGAAAAAATAGCAGTGTGGATGCCAGGCGAGCTTCCCTTGGGACAGTATTCCAGAGCTGAAAGGCCACCACCAAAACAGCCATCACTCTTGTTGCCACTCTCCGAGCCTCAGAATGAGGGGGCACTTGAAGAAGGAAAGCTGCAGTAAGTGAAAGACCCTCCTACAAACTTCCTGTCCCAGCATTTCCTGTTCCATTAATAGATCCTGCACCTCTCCGCTTAGTTTTATTACTCATGATACAGTACATATGGGAGTAGGCATTCCATACACATGTTTTATGATATAGAAAGTCCAGCGGGGCATCCCTAATATAAGAATGGCTGGAAGAGTATCAATTTACCTCCTGATATATGTTAATAGAAGCTGGTCATAAGCTGAGCTTCCTTCTACAAAGGAAGAGATGTCATATTGAGCCAGGAATTACCAATGTTTAAAGCTGGTTTCCAATCCTGGCTTGTCTGGCCACACTTAACCATAATCCCAAGGTCAGATATTATGTGACGCTACCCCTTCCTGGTTTGCTCACGCAAAAGGCAAAGCAAACGGGCTGCTTCTACCACCATTCTGCTCATTAACATCATGGTTAATAAGCCAAGATTCCTGGCTTACCATGACATCCAAATGTGGCTGCTGTCTCAAGAGGAACCAGATACATAGATTCCCGTTCCATTCTCACCTTATATTATACATGCATTTTGTAACAATAATATTATTTAAATAGTGGGAAAGCAACGTCCTCAAGGCAATCCTGAGTTACTCCATAGGATTGCAAATCCAAAGCTAGGGTTTAAACACAGATCCAAAGCCAAACCACAGTCTCCTAGAATACAGTGCCTACAACATCCATATTTGTGATATGTGTCCGTATGTGTAATCTGTTAACTGGCATGCAGACTTAGGGTGGTGGACTGAAAACTATGCAATGGAAGATACAGTCTTCCATTTTCATACTGAATAATGTATAGAAAACATTAGATTTTATTTCATTCCTCCTGCACCCACCGCACTTTTAAACAAAATATGCTACAGCTGTGAGATGCATAATGCATTTTACAGGAAGTTGGGAAAATGTTGATCGCAGCATAAAAGTGTCTCTCACAGCCACTGTATTATGTTTATTGGCTGGCTGTGTACTTTCATGGAAGTGCCTAATATCTAAGTAATAGCAATAAAAAAGCTCAACTGGGCAACAGATGCACTGTAAATTGAGAAATAAATAAGCAGAGAAGATCACTGCATTCCATATTCCAAAAGATCAATCCCTAAAATCTCCTGATAAATATTTGCAAGCATTAATAAACAGAAGAATAAAATTTCACAGAAAATAAAATTAAATTAAGGATACTGTTACGGATGCTGGGAAGATTGTCCTTTGTTAAGCTGATATCTTGTTAATAATTGAGGATGGTGGCAATAGACGTTCTAATACCTGGGAGAGGGGAACTCTTTCCAGTTTTTGAAATGTAATACCCAGCAGAGTTTAGAAAGATGACACCATGCAGGTAGCGGGAGACCCAGGAAAAGTCTGATGCAACTTGTCCGTTGGGTTGAGAGCAGCAGTAGGCAACTTTGGGGGCTTGTGGGCATATTTTGCAGTTTGAGAAACTGGCCTGGGCACCACCACAAAGTGGCTGTGCTGAAATAAAAGCATCTCTACAAAGGTTTCTGAGCCCAACATGTGACCCAGAGGCATTCATGTGGGGGGAAAGATGATAAGTACTCACTTTGCTGAGTACTTTGATGATAAGTACTCACTCTCACTTTGCTGTGAAGCAATCCCAGCTGCCAATAAGAAACTTGGTTACATAAAAAAAAAAAAGTGGGATGGGTAAGACACCTTGGCGGGTGTCAATAAAGGTATCTGAGGGCACACTGGAGCCCACAGGTGCCCCACTGCCTATCCCTGGTTTAGAGGTTCATACAGAGGCCAGGAGTTTTATAGCAGTATATTGGCTTAAGGTGAGGCACCTTGGGATACAGCAGGAGTGGGAAACTGTGGCCCTACGGATGTTGGACTACATCCCACATCATCCTTGACCACTAGCCATGCCGGCTGGGGCTGATAGGAGCCCAATAACATCTGGAGGCCACAGATTCCCCCCCCCCCGGGGGTACAGGGACTATTGCTGACTGTTTTAATTCTGGCTTATTGTTTTGTGCAAACATGGCCAGCACGTTGTACAAATAAACTACCACTTCCAACATATGAACTGGCCTGCAGTTCATATGTTGAACTGACATGATCCTTTTGTTTATTGGTGAGCTTGCTTGTCCCATTTCTTATTTTTATGCTTTTGCAGTGGAAGCAAAGATTGCCTTGATTGCGTCTATTCTGTTCTCAGTAAGGCCTTTAAGTAGATTCGAGTAAAGCCACCGCTCTTGGTTTGCTTGCACAGGTCACTGAAAAGCTTATGGTTGGTTATGAGATGTATACACCATTTGATTGATTAACTGCTTGGACAATAGTTCTTCCCCACGCCCCACCTGCACCATACCCACCTACACATGCATTTTGCTATGAGCACAGATAGGTACTTTGATCACTGAGCACTGGGTAAATTTATGGCAGGTATTGTATGAAATCGAAACAACTCACATCGAAAGCTAAAGTGCAGATAAATAACAGCAATGTGAACACTGTGCTTCACCACAGGCCTGAATGCTGGAAGATGACAGCTACGATCTCACATAAGTCAGAGACACTTCAAAACAACTGTCCACAGAGAATAATGGGGATTTGTTTGGTTGGAGAAACTAACAAATGGAGAGCTGCAGGAGAAGTGCCAAAAAGGGGAAAGCAAGATGCCAACGGCTGGATCATTTATGTAGCGTGGCAGCAAATGACTTACTAGTTTTGAGATGGAAACCTGTAGGGAGAAGGAGAGGACGAAGGTCCAGATAAACATGGGAAAAGACAACGGGAAGGGAAAGGCAGGCTCCCAAATACAGATGGGACTACAAGAAGACATCCACCCCTATGAGCCTGCACAAATCAATGGAGTGTCTTAAAACCACTCTTGCCCCTCAAAGCCCTCGGAAACAGGAAGGTTTTCGCCATCTGGTGGAAGGCCACTAAGGAGAGGACGAGATGAGCCTCCCTCGAAAGAGAGCTCCAAAGCCTCTAACTATCATTGTAGGACTGAATTTCTCAGCTGAATAGTAGAAACTAATACTTGGCTAACAAGCCCAGCCATAATTTGCAGACCGCTGGTTGGGTTACTTTTCAGGTTCTAAGGGTCAAACTAAATGTTACTTTAAAGACAAATAAAGCAGCTACCTCTTTTTTTCCTTGCTCAAAAGTAAGCGTGCAGGACCCAATCTAAGCACATTGAGACCCTAGCATGAGAGAAGGAGGGCTGAGGTTCTGATCAGGATCGACACCCCACCACCAATGCCTGCAATTTGCATTGCCAAAGAACGATCCAGTTTGGCAACACAACTTACAAGCACAGGGACCCCAGGAACCCCGATCCAGACAGGACCTGGCAAAGCCCCCCTACCCCTGCACTAGGATCCTGATCTAGACTGGGTCCTCTGCATTTCCTTTTGAGGAAAGGGGGAAAAAAGGGAGCTGCTAGCTACACCTTTAAAGTAACCCTTCGTTTGACCGCAAGTAGTGAGCAAGTCCAGAATCAGCACAATGGCTCATCATGCTCCCCATTCATCCATGTTCAGGTTACACAAGGGCATAGCCCTGAATCTGGAGGAGTGCTCATAATCTGTCTGCTCTAGGAGCTGGTGGGCTCTCTTTCATGTGAGATCTTTGGGCAGATGTTTGGGTAGCCATCTGTCAGGGATGCTGTAGTGGCATCCTGCATCGTAGATCCTGCACTGAGCAGGGGGTGGGCCAGATTACCTCTAGGGTCCCTCCCATCCCTAGAATTCTATGAAACTTTGAACAGACAATCCCATCATTTAGCTAACAGGCTAAATGCCAATCTCAGCTACTGCCTCTATGCAAGTGCTCCATGGCAGAACATCTCACAAAGAATGAGCAGAAAAGGAGGCTGGAGTGTTTTCCTTTTCTGTGCAGTTGATACCCAATCATTTCCTGAGTAAGAAAAAGCTCCATCTCGTTTTCTGAATGGCACAGCTTACTGCAGGAGGAGGAATGAACACATGAATAGCCTCAAAGTATCTAGTAATCAGTGTGCCACAACTCAGTGAGCAGGTGCAGCAGGGAAGTAGGTATGAAAAGAAAGTTTAAAAGAGAAGATCACAGTTGCTAGAATTCTGAGTGAATTCTGTAAGATACCTGGGAGGCCATTACAGAGGGAGCTGCAGAGAGAGAAAAGGAAAAATGCTCACTAAAAATTCATTCCCAAGGGTCTCACTTATTAAAAACATCAGGAATGCAGTTTGCTAACAATTAACCTCTTAATTAACCTTGAGTGCTACATAATGGCACTCAAAATGCACATAGTAGAGGTTTGGCCATTGCATTCCAGTAAGGAAAATCCCACCTACTATGACTTCCACCCCACTGATTTCTGGCACGGCTTCTAGCAACAAGCCACAATTATCATGCATGTTATGTTACAATGTGCCTTCTGTTTTCTCTGGGCTAGGCGTGAGGAACAGGGGAAGCTGTCTGCGCCCAGGATTCACTGTCTGTTCTGGGTCACACTAAGCACGGCAGGATCCACATCAGACAAGGCTGGGCCTTGGAAATGCTGGCTGGAAAGTTCTCCCATAATTTATTTATTTTATTTATTTCATTTCTATACCGCCCAATAGCCGAAGCTCTCTGGGCGGTTCACAAAAATTAAAACCACACACACAATAAAACAGTTTAAAATATATAGAACATTAAAACCACAATATAACAATACAACCACAATAAAATCTAGCAGCAGTGCAGGAGTTTAAAATACAGATTTAAAACAGCAAAGATAAAAATTTAGAAAGCTAAAATGCCTGGGAAAATAAAAAGGTTTTCACCTGGCACCGAAAGGAATACAATGTAGGCGCCAGGCGAACCTCACTAGGGAGCTCGTTCCAGAGCCGGGGTGCCACAGCAGAAAAGGCCCTCCTCCTAGTCGCCACCCGCCTCACTTCCTTTGGCAGGGGCTCACGGAGGAGGGCCGCTGATGATGATCTTAAGGTCTGGGCAGGCACATATGGGAGGAGGCGATCCTTCACGTAACCTGGCCCCAAGCCGTTAAGGGCTTTAAATGTTAATACCAGCACTTTGAATCGGGCCCAGAAATGGACTGGCAGCCAGTGCAGCTGGAAAAGTACAGGCATAATATGAACTCGCAGGCCAGTCCCTGTTAACAATCTTGCCGCCCTATTTTGGACCAGCTGAAGTTTCCAGACCGTTTTCAAAGGCAGCCCCACATATAACGCATTGCAGTAATCCAGACGAGAAGTTATCAGAGCATGGATAACTGTAGCTAGGCTATCTCTGTCCAGATAAGGGCGCAGTTGGTATACCAGCCTAAGCTGTTAAAAAGTGCTCCGTGCCACTGAGTTCACCTGTGCCTCAAGTGACAGTTCTGGCTTCCATAAGGAGCTGCTGTTCCGGTGAAGGACTGCAGTCACCTGAAGCCTTAAGAGGGCTGGCAGAGCCTGGTCTTTCAGTGATCCTGCTGGATCCTGGCTGCCGTTCTTACACAGCCAATGTCCATTTCTGTAGCCTCATGCTCCTGCGTGGCTGAGGAACAGGGGAAGCTGCAGAGGAGTCATCCTAAGAATCAGATGCTGGGAGAGCAATATCCTCTGGCCATGCAGGTTTAGAAGAGGGTGCTGAGGACTCCACCTGAAGTGGGGTTACCTGTGACCTGCCCGAATCCGTCCTTCTCAGGGAAATGCGGCACCTCAGAAACAGGGGATGTGGCACCTTATTACTGGAAGCCCTACCAGAAGCTGTGGACCCTGAACCCACAAACTTCTCAACAACTTTCAAAACCTTAGAAAACTTGCTAAATTGACCCCCCTCCCCCACACATGCACACACTTTTCACATCAGACCTAAATATTTGCAAAATACAGCTCCCCATTTTGGCTCAGCATATGAACTGCTTCCTCCACCCCCTGCCCCCCACATATTATTACTTGGCTCCCTTCCACCCTCCAAAGAACCCCAGCATTCTCCTTCTCCTCACCTTTATCCAGTTTAAAGCTGCAATATTCATTCATTCAAAGCAATTTTATCCCACGCCTCAGCCAAGGTTCCCAGAGCAGCTTACAAAGATCAGAAATAAAACAATACAAATGTGCCCTCCCTTCTCTTCTTACACCCTTCTCTGCTCCTTCTTGCTGCTACTGTTTTCAAGTCTGCACCAGATGAAAATTGGGTAGGAACCTCTTCACCTGGCACATCTGTTTGGATTTTTAATCAGGAATCATGGCCTTGTACAAGCTCAACTTTCCTCCCCCACCCACCCCAGGCAAACGCCTTCTTTAAGTTGTACTCATGTCAAGTGGACATTCCAAGGAGAAACGGAGCACTGAGAACACCAGCAAATCTTTGGAACCATTTGTGGAGAACGTGTCTTGCTCTCAGCAACACGCCCAGCTTGGAAATGCACAGGGATTTCAGCAGCATTAACAGCCTCTCCTTCCCTGTGCTCCGGACTCTTGAGCTCCATCACCCTCATCATTTCTACTGAGGAAAGACCCAAATAGCACTGAAAGAGGTAGGCTTGTATGTCACGAAAGAAGTATTTAGAAGGAGTTTAAAGAAAAAGTGATTTGACAGGGAAGAGGTTTCCTAGTATGACAAAGATTTTTATTTTTATTATTTTAGAACATAAAGGCTTCCATTATAAATGGAAAACAAATACCAATCCACTTTACTACCCTTTATCCTGAAAGTGACGCATTGAGGAAACAACCTACATCTCACAAGCAATTTATCGGTGTGAAATCAGAAAGGTGCAATAAAACTAGAAGTGTATTTGAAATCAAGGTGTGTGACCTCAAGTCCTGATAATGAGAGACCCAAGAAGTTAACTAAATCAAAACCGTGACCTTTCATATGTACCCGGAAAGGAAAATGCTGATGATGCAGGAGCAGATTGTATAGCACACTCAATTCTCTGGTGGGTGTCAGAGGTCACATCTGTATGGAGATTAAAGTCCCTCAAAAATAAGTAGTGTAGGTGACCTTAGAGCAGCTACGAGTCGAAGGTTTCACCAAGAAAAGGAGCACAGCGCAGAATCGGAGGAGTCGATAAATCAGAGCAGCTTTGACAGAAATGGGTGGTCTGGGCAGGCAAGGTGGAAACTTGCTGTATACAAAAAGGAAGCGGGTGGGAAGTGACCCCAAACTCATGAAGAATAAGAATAAGGAACCCTCTGCCAACTTAGGCTGGCTAGAGCTTAATCGGTACGCAGACGTTTCCTTTGTCAAGGTGCCAGGAACTGGCCTTGTATGACATCCATTCCTGCAGTGTTTCATGGTCTTATTTTATGGTTTTAATTTGATGCATCTTGGATATTACTGTATTCTAGAGATAACAGCATCCTAAATAGAAATGAGTATCATGGTGCAGTTTTACTAATTTCTTGGGCCCACATGCTTTTTCACTAAAGTAAGATGTTTCAAGACTCAACAAGCTTCTTTGTTAGGTAGTCTGACCATGAAGCCCTTGGCATAATGCATTTCTTCCTATGATTCTGAATCTCTTCTGTGTTTATTTGGTTCTGTACTCTAGCCTACCCCTAAAGCTCAGGGCTGAATACTACAGCACAGAAGGCAATAATATAAACGAGAATCCCCATAGTTTATATCCTCTTCCCACTGAGTGACTATAATCGGGCCTTTCACGTCCCCTCTATGCCTACATCTCTTTCCATACCTGTCCTTTAAAATCATGACAAATTCCCCAAGTAAATCCTCTTGTATTCTATTGACTCAGGGCCAAAACTGACATTACTTTAAAGTAACATATCTGCTAGCTACATATTTTTTATTATTATTATTCTAGAGTACATGCAGGGGCCCTGTTCCAGATGAGAATCCTAGGGGGGCTTTAACTCTTCAGATCCTCCTGCCCATGCCTGCAAATTCTATTGCAAAGTAGTGATGCATTTGCTTTGTGGATCGCTATTTTGCAACAGAAAATGCACGTGGGGTTCAGGTCCATAGCATAAGGAAAAGGGTTAAAGCCCCCTCTCTCAAAATACTAGAACCCGGGGTCATCCCATGAAGCTGATTGGTGGGAGATTCAGAGCAGATAAAAGGAAGGACTTCTTCACACAGCGCGTAGTTAAACTATGGAATTCGCTACCACAGGATGTGGTGATGGCTACAAATCTGGATGGCTTTAAAAGGAGGTTGGACAAATTCCTGGAGGAAAAGCTATCATTGCCTACTAGTCCTGATGTCTATTTGTTACCTCCAATCCCAGAGGCAGTGAGCCTATGTACCCCAGTTGCTGGGGAACATGGATGGCAGGGTGCTGTTGCGCTCATGCCCTGTGTGTGAGTTCACAGTTGACAGCTGGTCAGCCACTGTGTGAACAGAATGCTGGACTAGATGGACCCTTGGTCTGACCCAGCATGGCTCTTCTTATGTTCTTAGAATTCCATGCTAGGGTCCCAATCTGAATCAGATTCCCTGCCTGAAATCTACATCTAAAAATGGCAGGGGTGGGGGAGTCTGTCTTTCCCCTCTTTATTTGAGAGAAGAGTCCTAGCCATTCCCAGAATTCCTTTCTTCCTATCATTCTTCAGCCACACATATATTATTAAATTCCCTCTATTTCTGGTCTACTTTCTCCCAGTTCATCCCACTCAATCCTCCTTTTTTGGTCATATCATCCCTCCCAATCGGGGGTCATTACCATGGTCTGTGGTCACATGATGCAGCCACCTTGTTGAAGCTAAGCAGGTTTGGGTCTGGTCAGTGTCTGGATGGGACTGTCTAGGAACCCCCTGTGCACTGCTTTGAGTTTCATGATAGAAGCAGGATGAACTAAATACAAATAAATGTACTTAATAAACAGATGCCATCCTCTTCCCACCCACCCAGATCAGCCTGTCTTCATGATAAACCTCTCCACAGAAGTCCCAGGAAGAATTTGTAATCTCAGTCAACACACATTTTGTAACCCTATACACTGGAGACATGTAATTTGCCCCTTCTCAAAATGGAATAGTCCTTAAGCATAACTGTTTTGTGGAATGCCCTATTTCCAGAGGTGTGCTTGTGCAGACGCTGCAAGCAAAAATGTGTGTTAAAGTTGCATTACATCAAGATGAATGGTAGTGAAGATAAGCGGAGGGGAGCGGAGCTCAAAGTTATTCTTGATTTCTCAAGAGGAATGGTTCTCCCGCCTTCTTCATCAAGAATCATGTGATAATCTGCAAATGCCTCTTATCGAATTGCAAAAGCAGCAGAGGTGGCTGAACGGCAATCTACTTGGTCCGGAAACAAGAAATGACATTTTAATATGAAAGGCATGCATTAAAATTTAAGATGACTGGACTGTCGAGAGATGTTTCAAGCAATCAGGCTGGCTAATGTCCTGGGCTGGAGGCCATCAACTGCTTCTCAGCTAGCCATTAATCCTCCGGAAAAGCCCTCGGCCTTGGAAATGCTGTTTAATTACTTTCAGAGGCTGACTCATTTTCTAACAGGCCTTATATCACTTTTACAGTTGTGGTAGGCTTCTTCAGATGAAACAGACGAGAGCGATATTCCAATTGTTCAAGTTTTTAAAGATCTGTTTTTTGGCCGCAGAATAATGACCGACAAAGACTAAACAGCATAAGAGCATTTTTTAAATTTGGAAAGACCACTTTAAAAGGTTTTGTATTGCCATGTTGGCTACAGAGCTATCTGAAGTCTGAACACTTGTATATTCTTTTTCATGCAGACGCATGTGTGAAGATGCACGCATAGAGGAAATGAACCTTTCTTTATTGCTGTTCTTGAATTATGCCTTTAAAAACATATCTGGCATTTTACATTCCATTGGCTCTCATTCCAAAGCCATGAATCAAGAGCTACATAAAATCATCAGAAACAGATAATGCACCAAGAAACATTAAAAAGCCAACCGTTTCTGACAGGCTAACGTCAGAATCCATGTTGTAGAGTTATATGGCTCTACAGTTCAATTAAAAAGTGGTCCAATTTTAAGCTTTCTGTATTTGATCTAAACATGGTGAAAAAAGACTTGATCTGATGATATCAATGGGCATGATCAGCTATTCTTCTTTGGGATAAAGTAGAGTACACTAGGGGTGGTTGAGAAAGTTGCTTTATGAATTAAAACAACAACAACAGGTTACCCCTATCTGTACCTCCCTGATTTACCCCATCTATAACATTGGAGTGGTGGGGGGAGTCATTTTGTTTTTTTACGGATTTACCCACTCTGTATCTCTTACCAGTAATAGTAAGTTTTTTCCCCCTAAGGTTCACAAGAAAACAGCCCTATTTGCTCCTGATCTGAAAGTTCCCCCTCAAATACTTTTTAGCGCCATGCATGCACATTAGACAGAAATACTTTCAAAGACTGTTAGATAATTTATGATTGGTAAAGGTAATTAATTTACAGAATTCACTGACACAAGATGTGGTACATTATACCTGTCTATGGTATCGCATATATAGTACCCTGTATTTGTACATCTTCCAATCTCGTTAAGACTGATAAAGAGTACATGATATTGTGTATGCACATTCATATAAATATATATATAGCACGCACACATATACATATATATATATATATGGAACGAGAAAGGAAAGCACCAAGTGCTATTGTTTCTTAAATCTTGTTCTTTTTGTCAGTTAGAAAATAAACCTTTTACACCCCTGGCTACATCTGGGCTGTCATAGCAATATCACAAATTACTTCATATTAGCATTATAGCTATATTATGCCAATACTATAAACAGGCATGCTGTCAAATATTTAGGACTGGTGTGTCATAAGCAGAGGTCCGACAGACTGTACAGTATTTTTTATTAATCATCATATAAAATCAGAGCTTAGTTTTTCTTAAGATTTTAGGAACTCATATTTCAACTGAAGAATTGTATGTAACTGAAATTCAATGTCCAGTTTAAAACTGCTGATGAAGGTCGAGGCTTTTTATATATGAATCCACATATAATTGCCTTAAAACTTGTTCATTTACATATTGTTTACCAACTTGTTTATGTTATAGACCAAGGAAAGAATTTCTGACACATTCCTGTAGTTTTGATTCTTTGACAAAAACAAAGCAGAACTGAGATGCAAATGGAACCACAAATTTCAACTCTACCACCTGCCCGCACGCATATAAAAAAAGGGGTTATAAAATGCTTGTTTTATTTAGAATAAAACCCACAACAAACGTGAGGAAAACAAATAGGGTTGTTACGATAAGAAAGTTCTAGTTAATATGAATTGTTTCTCTGTGTTCTGAGATCTGTGGCAGATCAGTAGATGGCCTGAGGTTATCATAAATATATAAGCTCCAGGAAACAGCTTTATTTGAAAAGCATCCAGAAAGATAGCTGTGTTTTACCAGCGATGATAATACACAAAAGTTCTAGCAAAACAGGGAAAACAGGGCTCTAGCAAAATATGACATTTCCTTTGCTTAACTATAAAACCATGATGGACAACTTGATCTAGAAATATTTCGAGTGCACACTGGTATTTCTGTAGCTAAATTTGTATGGAAGAAGAGAGGGTGCAAGGGATGCTGTATTCAATCCACTGCTGAAATGGAGCCTGTCACCAGAGAACTGTTGTTAACCCTGCATCCCGCCCAGTTGTTTATGTGAGTAGTGGTAAAATTATGAATGCAGGCACTCATTGTGACAGTCCACACAGCCACGCCCCCAAGGAGAGCCCCAAAATGCAGGCAGCTGGTCGTTCCACATCAACAAACCTGTTCTAGCAGTTTTCATCTCCACCAGAAGTCCAGAACAAGGCTTTTGTAAAGCTAATAGGTCAATTGCTCACTCAAGACCAAGTCATCCCGAAATACTTTGCATTACAACAGGGAACAATATGTTATTGCTGGGAAAATTCATTTTTGCCCAGTTAAGGGGAGGATTGCAGCTCAACTCTGAGGGACCAGGGAAGTCAGAGGGGGGTGGAAGATGATGTCAGTGCGCCTGCCAATAAAAAGGTGCTGGCACTGCATCCTTGTGAACCCTGGCTCCACTATACCACTGTATGTGAGTGGAGAGGCAGTATTTTGAGAGGAGGGTTGTCAGCAACTTCCTCCTTGCTAGCTCTTCTGAGTTTCAGTCTATTGGTGTGGTTGGGGGAAGAGAGACAGAGACAGAGACCGGGATACTGGTAAAAACCTTAAAGCAAAGGCAAACTCGAGTTTGCCACCTGAATATCCCTTCTACAGAAGGTGCAACCAATCACAGCTGATGTGTACCTGTACAATACACATGGTCCAGGGACTTACTTCAGTCATGAAAATGACAGACAATGTAATTTGATTCAGTTCCTAGTTTCTGTCCTTTAACACATACCTTTTGACCCAAGAAATATTCTGGGACACTGAACACAGCTTGGCCTTCAAAGACAACAGAAATATAAGAGTCCAGCAGTGGAGGTGTGATAGGAGTTTGGGAACCATGTGTGTGTGTGTGTGTGTGTCACATTCACACTTTATATTTTTAGACATACACTTAAAACCTCTTAAGTATGCACTTAAGAAAATAATATGTGAAAGGGCCCCACAAGGCCAGTGTTAGAAATGTGTGTCTCCCTCTGCGGGCCTTTGAGATTGGCCTGAAAAATATTCTCCAAACATTATACAAGTCATCCAAATCCAACATTCAACTCAGTCATTAAAATTACATTGTTCTATAGCTGAAAAAGGACTATGGATCAACCCTGCCAAGAAACACCTTCAGTGGTTCTCAGCTCTACAAAGACTTAGCCCATGAGCGTGACCTTTAAAATATGAAAACTCCTAGTGGTCTACACCTAAATTATTGTGTTCTCACAGAGAAAAATTTGAATAAATGCCTCAGACATTCCCTCCTTCCCCTTGTGACATGGACGTGTCAGAGTCTGTACAGGCACAGATCTTTGCCACAGGCTAGTCAAGCAACGTTCATTTTGGTTTCTTCTGCTGCATCTTTTAATGTCAGCTTTTAATCTAATGCATTCCAAAAGTGCAGAGATAAAATTAGAATTGTCACTAAAAAAGAAAAAGCAAAGCATCTCCTGAGCAATTGCCTCAGGTTCTTCTGCCATGGTGACACATAGACTGAGCAGAGCTGCAACTGGCCCCCAAAGAGAAGCCTTTATTCCCATCAAATACTGAATCTACAAAACCGTTTTCAAAACCACAGTGAATCCCGGAGGATTAAGTGGATCCAACCACCATGGGAGAAATACAGGCCAGTTACCAGATTGCCAGGAGATAAATGCAGGGGAAAGTGTGGCACCCCCTCAAATGGCAGAAAGTTACTTAACAGTCACGAAAACGACAATGTTATGCAATTCATTTCCTGGATCCTGTCCTTGATCAGCCATTTCTTGACTGATGAAATGTTCTGGGAGGCAATATGAACACTAAATGGTCATCAGCAAGAAAAGAAGCATAAGCCACCAGCAGTGGAAGTGTAGTAAGAGTTAAGGAGCTACCAGAAGGCAGCCACATCAGTTTGGGCTCGAGTGTTCCCAATCCTTTGGTACATGCATGTACTGTACCTGGTGCCAGACACAAAGCATCAAGTCAGAAGCCAGTGAATCCTTGAACTCAGTAACACTGTCTGGGTGCCCAGAGTTCTAAATCACATGGGGATCCTTCCCACGTAGAGCAGGATCCTTGGTTCAGATGTTCCCTTCCAATGCGTGGAATGTGGCAAAATGGATGTAGCAGAAGGTTAGGTGAGAATAGCAAGGAGAGACAAGAAGGCCTTCTCAAATGAACAATGCAAAGAAATCGAGGAAAACAACAGAATGGGAAAGACTAGAGATCTCTTCAAGAAAATCGGAGATCTCAAGGGAACGTTTTGTGCAAAGATGGGCATGATAAAGGACAAAGAAGGCAGGGACCTAACAGAAGCAGTTGAGATTAAGAAGAGGTGGAAAGAATACACAGAAGAACTATACAGGAAAGATCTGAATGTCCCTCATAGCCATGATAGTGCGGTCACGGAACTTGAGCCGGACATCCTCGAGAGTGAAGTCAAGTGGGCCTTAGGAAGCATTACTAACAACAAAGCTAGCGGAGATGACAGTATTCCAGCTGAGCTATTTAAGATCCTAAAAGATGATGCTGTTAAAGTGCTGCACTCAATATGCCAACAAATTTGGAACACTCAACAGTGGCCGCAAGACTGGAAAAGGTCAGTTTACATTCCAATTCCAAAGAAGGGCAACGCCAAAGAGTGTTCAAACTACCGCACAATTGCGCTCATTTCACATGCCAGCAAGGTGATGCTCAAAATTCTACAAGCTAGGCTTCAGCAGTATGTGAACCGAGAACTATCGGAAGTACAAGCGGGGTTTCGAAGAGGCAGAGGAACTAGAGATCAAATCGCCAACATTCGCTGGATCATGGAGAAAGCAAGAGAATTCCAGAAAAACGTCTATTTCTGCTTCATTGACTACGCTAAAGCCTTTGATTGTGTGGATCACAACAAACCGTGGCAAATTCTTAAAGTGATGGGAGTACCAGACCACCTTACCTGTCTCCTGAGAAACCTGTACAAGGGACAAGAAGCAACAGTAAGAACCAGACATGGAACAACCAATTGGTTCAAAATTGGGAAAGGAGTACGACAAGGCTGCGTATTGTCGCCCAGCTTAACTTATATGCAAAGTACATCATGAGAAACGCCGGGTTGGATGAATCACAGGTCAGAATTAAGATTGCTGGGAGAATTATCAACAACCTCCGATATGCAAACGATACCACCCTAATGGCAGAAAGCGAAGAGGATCTAAAGAGCCTCTTGTTGAGGGTGAAAGAGGAGAGTGCAAAAGCTGGTTTGAAACTCAACATTAAAAAAACGAAGATCATGGCATCTGGCCCCATCACTTCCTGGCATATAGAAGGGGAAGAAATGGAAGCTGTGACAGATTTTATTTTCTTGGGCTCCAAGAGCACCGCAGACAGTGACTGCAGCCATGAAATTAAAAGACGCTTGCTCCTTGAGAGGAAAGCTATGGCAAACCTAGGCAGCATAGTAAGAACCAGAGACATCACCTTGCCAACAAAGGTCCGTCTAATCAAAGCTATGGTTTTCCCAGTAGTAATGTATGGCTGTGAGAGCTGGACTATAAGGAAGGCTGAGCGCCGAAGAATTGATGCTTTCGAACTGTGGTGCTGGAGAAGACTCTTACGAGTCCCCTGGACTGCAAGGAGGTCAAATCAGTCCATCCTAGAGGAAATCAACCCTGAGTGCTCATTGGAAGGCCAGATACTGAAGCTGAAGCTCAAATATTTTGGCCACCTAATGCGAAGAGAAAACTCTCTGGAAAAGACCCTGATGCTGGGAAAGACTGAAGGCAAAAGGAGAAGAAGACGGCGGAGGACGAGATGGCTAGATAGCATCACCGATGCAATGAATATGAACTTGAGCACGCTCCGGGAGAGAGCGCAGGACAGGAAGGCCTGGCGTGCTATGGTCCATGGGGTCATGAAGAGTCGGACATGACTGAACGACTGAACAACAACAAGAAGGTTAGGAGTGCGTTCTCACTCTCTCCCCTCACATGATTGGATTTGTCTGAGGGAGAATACCGGAATAGAACTAATTGACTGGGTATGCAGTTACCATCAAGTGATCATTTTACCACTTGATCAGCTGGATTCCTATGGAAGACCAATAGCAGGAGAGGCCTATTGCCCATCTATCCCACTTGTGAGCTTCCCATGAGCATTTGGTTGGCCACTGTAGGGAAACTAGATGTTGAACTAGATAGGCATTTGGTCTAATCCAGCAGTATTCTTATATTCTTATGAAGAGTTACATTTGGCAACTACTAGAGGCCAAAACGGTATTTTTATATTCTTTAGAAACGGAGACACGTGGGGAATTCTAACCCAACTGCCATACATGCATTGTTCTTCAGCCGTAACTGGACAGCTAACTTAAGAAGCATTAAAAACACATTATCTTGGGAAAGTAACATTTTCTATTGTGAAATCTAGAAGAATTAGATAATCAAAGGTGCCCTGATGCATAGATGGATTTCGTGTGCAAGAGAGCTTCGGCTATTGGAAGGTATAGAAATATAATTAATTAATTAATTAATTAATTAACAAACATGATTCCTTTTAACAAACATGATTAACTCATTCCTTTTAACAGAGGAATCTAATAAATTGCATGCCCTTACTGGAGCCTTCTGCGCTGTGGGGCTTTCGTGCCTGTAAAAACACCACTGAATTTGCTTTGATTTATTGATTCCTGCATTGAGCAGGTGGTTGGACTTGATGGTCTTGTAGGCCCCTTCCAACCCTACGATTCTATGAACTGAAGTGAGTGTGCACAAAACATGCATTCATTGTTGTTGTTTAAAAAATTAAGAAATATTTTACAACAAAGAAACTGAAGACACACACACACACAGAGCTATGAAAATGGAAGTTCACTGAAAAATGACAGCCTTTTGGTAGAACACCAGAAAATGTATGTCCCCTTATATCATCTTGTGAAAATTCTGCCTCTTCTGGTCTCCACTTGCTCTACTAATATTAGCAGCTGAGGAATTGTGATTTTAGAGGTTCCATAATATTTAAAAATATGGAGGCAGTTGAGAGGAGGACATTGATTCATAATATTTGATGGAATCACTGTGCAGGAATCAGCTTCTCTACTTAAATACCAGAACCAAAATATGTATTTATCATGATATTCTCATGTTTGCTTTCTTCTGTCACCATTATTACATTCTACCAAGAGAAACAAACACTGTCAGAATGCAGGTTGGGGACTGAATGTTTAAATTCTGTCCCTCACACACACACACACACAATGCACTCCCAGGACAAACATTTGTATGTGTATTCTTCCTACACATACAAAAGCATTTGTATGTGTAGGAAAGCGGAAAGTCATTAACCCTCACCTGCAGTCTTTAGTGGTACAGTTCTGCAACAGATACATCAGGTGAATCTGCTGATTGTATATCCTGACTTGAAGTTGAGAAAGGATCCTTAGTTCACCATCTCCAAGCACTTTTCCATATAATAACTGCTATTCAACCATGATTATGAAGAATTAACATCTAGTCAATTAGTTTCATTGAGTTGCATCAGAAACAGAAAGATATTAACAGTGTGCAATGCACAGCTGACTAAAACCAATCCATATTAAGGGGAATTTGGGGAGAGGGGTTCTTAAGCATGAAGACAAACCAATGGAAAGCTTTTAATAAGCATTAATTCTTGCTGAATTATCTAGATCTCTGTGAACAAAACAGAAAATACTGGACTGTCTATCTCTTACAGTAGACATCAGTCTACAAAAACTAATACCTAATTACTTTGAATGAGTTCAAATCTCCAGGGCCAGATGAACTGCATCCTAGAGTAATAAAGGAACTGGCAGAAGAGCTCTCAGAACCACTGTCTATTCTCTTTGTGAAATCATGGAGGATGGGTGAGTGCTAGATGACTGGAGGAGGGCTAATGTGGTCCCTATCTTAAAAAGGGCAAAAAGGAAGAACCTGGGAACTACAGACTAGTCAGACTGACATCAATCCCTGGGAAAATTCTGGAGCAGATTATAAGGCAATCAGTCAGTAAACACCTTGAAAACAATGCAGTGATTACTCGAAGCCAACACGGATTTGTCCAGAACAAATCCTGCCAGATGAATCTGATCTCATTTTTTGGTCCGGTAACCTCCCTTGTGGACAGTGGGAATGCTGTGAACATACTATATCTCAACTTCAGTAAAGCTTTTGACAAAGTGCCCCATGATATCCTGATGAGCAAACTAGTCAAAGTGGGCTAGATGAAACAACTGTCAGGTGGATCCACAATTGGCTACAGAATCAGACTCAAAGTGTGCTTATCAATGAGATCGTCTCAAACCAGGTAGAGGTAACGAGTGGGGTACCGCAGGGCTCAGTCCTGGGCCCAGTGCTCTTCAACATTTTTATTAATGACTTGGAGGAGGAGGTGCAGGGAATGCTGATCAAATTTGCAGATGACACAAAATTGGGTGGGATAGCTAATACACTGGAAGACAGAAACAAAATTCAAAGTGATCTGGATAGACTGGAGCGCTGAGCAGAAAACAACAGAATTACATTCAATAGGGATAAATGCCAAGTTCTGCACATAGGAAAAAGAAATCAAATGCACAGTTACAAGGTGAGGGATACTTGGCTCAACAATACTACAAGCAAGAAGGAGCTCGGAATTATTGTAGATCACAAGCTGAGTACGAGCCAACAATGTGATATGGCTGCAAAAATGGCAAACGCTATTTTGGGATGCATTAATAGAAGTACAGCTTCCAAATCACGTGAAGTACTAGTTCCCCTCTAGTCAGCACTGGTTAGGCCTCATCTTGAATACTGTGTCCAGTTCTGGGCACCACACTTTAAGAAGGATGCAGACAAGCTGGCGAGGGTCAGAGGAGGGCAACAAAGATGATCAGGGGACTGGAAACAAAGCCCTATGAGGAGAGACTGAAAGAACTGGGCATGTTTAGCTTTGAGAAGAGAAGACTGAGGGGAGTTATGATAGCACTCTCAAGTACTTGAAAGGCTGTCACAGAGAGGAAGGCCAGGATCTCTGGTCGATCATCCCAGAGTGCAGGACATGGAATAATGGGCTCAAGTGACAGGAAGCCAGATTCCGGCTGAACATCAGGAAAATCTTCCTGACTGTTAGAGCAATACGACAATGGAACCAATGACCTAGGGAGGTGGTGGGCTCTCCCACACTGGAGGCATTCAAGCTGAAGCTGGACAGCCATCTGTCAGGGATGCTTTGACTTGATTCCTGCACTGAGCAAGGGGTTGGACTCGATGGTCTCACAGACCCCTTCCAACCCTACTATTCTATGATTCTATGCATTTATCATTACGATAGGTGCGGTATATGTACAAAGACAGTTAAACCCTATCTCTTTGGGCATCCCTCATTCCACTCCCGGGCATGGTTAGTGAGGAATGGGCCAAACTGATTTCACAGTCTGAAACTACGCATAACAAACATGTGGAGGAGCATCACGGCTGGGCCCTGGGAAACAGTCTGATGTGAGCCAATGTCCAGAAAGCAAAGGTTATGGGACAAACCAATCATCAGGACTGATGGGCAAATCAGAAACCAAAGGACAAACCAGGAACCAGGGCCGGCCCTACCAAGAGGCAGAGTGAAGCAGTGCCAAAAAAAGAAAAGAAAACCTAAAACATATTTTAGCTTAAAGCTGTTACTGCCGGTAACTGAGCCTTAGGAGAGGCATTTCAGCTTATGCTGTGCCAAATTTTTCAAGTCTTCCATTTCGGCAATCCATGTGGGGTGTGGGTGAAACGAAATCTCTGGTGAAAGAGGTTGGGGAGGTGAAAATTTTGACTCGTTTTCTCCTTAGGGAGCAGGGCAGTAGTTCCATTTACCTTTGTGGCTGAGGGCTCTTCTTTCTTTGTTTTTAACTTTAAAAATACCCTGTGCACTTGCAGCAGTGCGGGACTCTTTACCAACAGGCTTCTCCAGCCTGCCAGCTCTTCTTGAATGCCTCTGAGAGCACACAACGTCATGTGGTCTCCTGGGAGTTCAGGAAGAGCTGCCAGGCTGAAAGCCTTTGTGGAAAGAGCCCCACGATGCTGCGATAGTGCACAGAGTGATTTCAGTGTTTAAAGACAGAAAGACGATGCCCTCAGCCACTTCCTACAATGGAAAAAGTAAGCAGAAATCCTGCCCCCTCCCCCAATGAGAAAATTATTCAAACTACTCCCCTTTTCTGTGAAAAAGGCAAGAAAAAAAATGCCTCCTTCACAGGGAGAGAAAAAGTTTCCAAAAATAGGGGGCAGGGGCAGCACTAAATTCAACCTTTTAGAATGGCGGAACACCTGCACAACAGCTAGGAAACCACCAAATAAATGATCAGTGATTGGGGGAACAGGGATGGCACCTGAGGAAGGGTGTGTGGCCATCTAGGGAAAACCAGTGTCAGATCCTGACTTCCTGGAGACGAGGCACAAGTCACAGTAAAACCTTTTATTGCAGTAATTCCAGTAATTAGCCATAAGCCTTTACAGTCCCAATAAAGATCCACAGTTAACAGATCACAATGTAAGTCCTTGACCAGAATCAGTTCATGAGCATCACAACAAAAGACCCAACAGCCTTGGGTTCAGCACACAGAATAAATCCAAAAGGGTTCAGAAAGTTCTAGTGAAAGCAGGGAAGCTTTCCAAGTTATCAAAGCCTTGCTTCCAGGAAAGCATACTGCTGGATGCTCTTGTTAAAATACAGGGGAGCGGCTGCTAAAGATCAGTATCGGACATTCGATCCTGGCAGCAAAACCTGCCTATCAGGCAGCTGCTGCACCTCACCGGACGCCTCTGAAACACCCTCCTTAGTTGATGACGCACTAAAAGAGACACCCCCCCCTGAAAATTGCTCTCCTGCAGAGACCTCCTGCTGCTGCCCTGTTCCCATAGAAGATGTCCCTGGTCAAGAAGCAGGGGCCACCATCAAAGTCAAGTCTCCCAGGTGTGGAAGATAGATTGTATCAGCATCCCATGTCTCACCCCCTTCCGGTTTGTAAGCCAGTGGGAAGCCTGGTACAACGGAGTTCTCAGGCGCCTGGCTTCCCATGGCTGGGCCTGACTCTACAGCATCCCTGTCTCACTCAGAATCGGTGTCACAGGCTATAGCTCCCCCTGGATTGGGGCACGGTTCCACACCCAGAGGGCCAGACTGGGATCCCATATGGAACAGATTTGGCCCGTACGCCTGAGGTTCAACACATCTGGTCTATGCATACAAAGCCAATGAGCGTGCAGAGCTGAGGGGTGGAGACAGCAGGTAGAGTTCTCCTCTCTGCTCCATGTGCTTATTGTACATGGTTTCAGACCCTATGAAAAGAGCTTTGGTGTCAAGGGTGGAGGGCAGCCTTTACTTTTTCATTTACCCATGAATATCAACCACTCAATTATATGCGAGACATAAAAAAGTAAACTTGAAGACATCACTGGGGTTAGGGGCTAAACCTGCTGTCTGCTCCTGATGGTCACTGAAAATCACGCCCCCTCCTCCTAGCTGCACAGCCCCATGCTGGGTTTTCATTCTTGGCTGCACTAAAGTGTGATGGGTTGCTCAGAATTAGCTTTTCTATGATGCCAGTATTTAAGGGTTAAAAGGACTTTGGAGAGTTCCAGCTGGAAGAAAGAGAAGAAACCGTTAATTTTTTTCTGAAGCGATATTGACTAAATATTTAATAAGGCATGCTGGGGTTGAGGAAGGTTTAAGCCAGTGTGATAGGAGAGTGTACCAATCAGGTCTTCTGCTAACAGTCTATATACATATAGTTTAAGGCTGGCTAGTTTATTTTAATTATTTAACACAGAGACTGAAAGAGGTTAATGATACCTAGCAGATTTCTTTGCATTTAAAGTCCCTACTTCTTCTTCATCAGTGGCAATCAGCAAATGGTGATGTGCGTCACCACACAATGCACTGAATATACAATTATGTTATCTCTGCTAGAGGTGATCCATACAGCTGCACTGACACTTCTCACATAAGAACATAACAAGAGCACTGCTAGATCTAGAGCCCTGCCAGATCATTGATTCCTTTTCAGGGAAGGGAAGCTTCCAATGGCTACTAATCATGATGGCCATATGCTACCTCCAGTATTAGAGGCAGTATGCCTCTCAATACCGGTTGAGGGGAACACAAGCAGGAGAGTGCTGTTGTGCTCACCTTCTCGTTATGGATCTCTCTCATAGGCATCTGGTTTAGGGATGTATGAGAATGTATGTTTTGCTCATAAAACATGCAAGCATGCTATGTTCCAAGTCCCAAACACAATTGCAAGCACATGTCCACTGAAAATGTTCACAGATTGCTGGATATGTGCACAAGTTCAATTTGTGCATGTTTCTCAGTTCAATTTTGCACAAATTTCCCAATTTGCGCAAATTTCCCTGTAGATGCTGATCTAAATAGGTCTTTGGTCTGATACAGCACAGCTCTTCTTATGTTCTTAAATCAAAGGTCCATTGATCCAGAATCCTCCTCCCACAGTGGTCAACCAGATGCCTCGAGGAAGCCCACCAGCAAGGCTTGAAGGCAAGAATGCCTCCCCCCACACACGCACCCGCTCTTTGTTGTTTCCCAGCACCTGGAATTCAGTGGCACACTACCTCTGAACATGGAAGGTTCCACATAGCCTGCAAGACTAATATCCATTCACAGACTCACATTATGTTCCCCTCCTCACCCCATCATAGAGAATTGCAGTTGCAAGAGAAACGAGCCTCAGGATAAGAGACTTGGCCCTGGAAGCAAGCAGGGATGGCTGGTGCAACAACACCCTACCAAAAATACAAAAGATACCGCTCACCAAACCTGCTCCAGTCATTGCTATTCAAATGATAGTTGGGAATTTGGCCTGATCAGGCACCTAAGGCTCCTGAGAAATCAAATGTCTTGGCTAGGGAAGAATTTATCTTCCCCTATTTATCTATGTGGCACAGGTGGCACTGTCACTGTAATTATGTATTACTGCAATTGCTGCACTGATATGCACCCTTGGTTTTGCATTGCTGTTCTTGTGTTGTGAGCCACTTTGGGAACCTTGTGTGGGAAAGCAGCATACAAATTAAAGTGATTATGATGATGTTGGCAACGCTGTTGTGGCTGCACCCTCTACCCCCCAAAGCCCCTTGCTCATTTCTGTGGGAGGTGCTCTCTTGACATCACATATGGAAAGACAAAACATTAATTTTGTTGTAAGCCACTTGAGACTCTTTTGAAAAAGTCATCTAATGAATCTAATCACCAACAACAATAACCCTACCACAAAATTCTACCCAATGCTTACAGAGTTATGCTAAAAAGTTCTATAAGTCATCACAAGGCTGAAAGAACCCAAGGCATCTCAGTTAAGCATGTGCTAGTTACAAACCAAGCCCTATTTCTCCTGTCAATGAAAACCACGGTAGCTTTGTGCAAAAAGACAAGGGTGTGATCTTAAAGGCACTCATGGAACTGTTGGTTCAATGGAGCAGATCAGGAACGATGACAAATGGCTTAGGTGATTCGTAGAGCCACCAGCAGTATGTCCATCACTGCGTGACACCCTTTCTCTTGTCACTCTCTTGTCTCTTCTGTCTTGCCTTTTCCCCACTTCTATTTAATACAGTTTGAAACCCACTGATGCACTCCCATGTCTAAAAATGTATGCCAGAGTAGGGATGGCACAGGATTCTGAAGAGGGGGGTGGAGTTTGACTCCCCCCCCAAATCCGGCCTCCTGGTTGCCAAGCCCTGGGGAGCTAACGGACCCAGCCACCAAGCACCCCAGAGCTTGATGAGCAGCTGGGAGCACTGAGGCACCCCAGCGCTCTTGCCCTGGCCTCCTCGATTAGAGGGCGGGGCGAGAGCGCTGGGAGCTGGCTGTGCCAGGACCTGTCCTGCCTCTGCCAGCTGACAAGGAAGCCCTTGACAGCCAGCATGGGAGGAAGGGCCTCGGCGGTACCCCAGCATCTCACCCTGACCTCCTCGGCATAAAGCACAAGGGCTTGACTGCTGGACTCCTTGGTGTGGAGAGGAGGGGCGGCACGGCCGGCAGGCAGGGAGACTCGCCAAGTAGGTCCAGGCTGCATGAGTGGGGGGGACAGCTCATTAAGTTCCCCCAACCCCGGATGGAGATGGGTCTCTCCATCCCTATGCCAGGGCTATACTATACTATAATATACTTCTGGTCTTGGATCTTTGGCATACAATAGGCTTGAAGTAATAGCAAGTGTATGAATTGAAGTTTATCTTTAGAAATGGTAGGCCAAAGATGGAGCTTACCAAAGAATTATCTCCTAACAAAGAGTTAGTTTTGCATGGAAATGCATTGAGAATGTCTACCTTAGACTCATGCTCATCAAGCATTTGTGCATCTTTCATGGTTTTCTCCATAGTACCTTAATTTTTATTTATTTAATGTCTTAATCGCCCATCTGGCCAGTCACCCAGCCACTCTGGGCGATGTACAACAATACAATTTATTTAACAGTAAAATTACACATTAAAACATCGTTTAAAAACACCCTGTTGTTGTTGTTTATTCGTTCAGTCGCTTCCGACTATTCGTGACTTCATGGACCAGCCCACACCAGAGCTTCCTGTTGGCCGTCGCCACCCCCAGCTCCCCCAAGGTCGACTCCATCACCTCCAGAATATCATCCATCCCTCTTGCCCTTGGTCGGCCCCTCTTCCTTTTGCCTTCCATTTTCCCTAGCATCAGCATCTTCTCCAGGGTATCCTGTCTTCTCATTATGTGGCCAAAGTATTACAGTTTTGCCTTTAGTATCATTCCCTCAAGTGAGCAGTCTGGCTTTATTTCCTGGAGTATGGACTGGTTTGATCTTCTTGCAGTCCAAGGCACTCTCAGAATTTTCCTCCAACACCACAGTTCAAAAGCATCTATCTTCCTTCACTCAGCCTTCCTTATGGTCCAGCTCTCACAGCCATAGGTTACTACAGGGAATACCATTGCTTTCACTATGCGGACCGTTGTTGTCAGTGTGATGTCTCTGCTCTTCACTATTTTATCAAGATTTGTCATTGCTCTCCTCCCAAGAAGTAAACGTCTTCTGATTTCCTGGCTGCAGTCAGCGTCTGCAGTAATCTTTGCGCCTAGAAATACAAAGCCTGTCACTGCCTCATGGTGTGTAAGCAAAACACTGATTTCTCTGGCACAGCAGCCTTAAAAATGAAAACTGACTGTCAATGTTTACTTCTCAAGTCGTATACTTCCAATTCGTCTGTATGATAATGAAACCTCCTCTCCCAGTGCTACCTTCTGGTACCTGCCAGAGAGGAAGGACTGGAACCATCGTAATACGATCTCTCTGCAGGCAGTCCAGAAGGATACTGTAGTCAACAGTATCAAAAGCTGCTGAGAGGTCAAGGAGAACAAGCAAGGAGCATTCACCCCTATCCAAAGCCCTCCTCATATCATCCACCAAGGCCATTTCTGTCCCATGCCTGAAGCCTGACTGAAATTAATCTAGATAATCGGCTTCTTCCCAGCGTGCCTTCAACTGCATCATCACCACTCACTCAATTATCTTGCCCCAAAGTGGCAGATTCAAGACTGGGTGAAAGTTGTTCAAAACTTGGGGATCCAAGGAGGGCTTCTTTAAGGGCGGTCTTATCACTGCCTCCTTGAGGGCTGATGGCATCACTCCCTCCTCAAGGGAGGCGTTCACCACTGCCCTAATTCCCTCACCCAATCTCTCTCTGCAGCTCATAATGAGCCAAGATGGGCAAGGATCAAGTAAGCAGATGGTTGGCTTTACAGATGAAAGCACCTTGTCCACTTCATCAGAAGGAAGAAGCTGGAACCAATCCCACAAAACCGTTTTGCCACAGGCCACCTCTCACTCACTAACCGTATCCACGGCCCACGGAATAAAATTCCGGATCTGATCAATTTTAACCGCAAAGTGCCTTGCCAAGGCTTCACAGGAGGCCTTAGAATACTCCAGCAGTTTCAGAACAACTGGACTGACCAGGCCCAGGACTACTTGGAACAGCCTCCTGGGACAGTACTCTGCAGATGCGATAGAGGCAGCATAATATTCCTTTTTTTCAGCCTTCATCGCCATGTGATAGGCTGAAGATAAAGCTCTAGTCCGTGTCCAATTGTCTTCGGAGCGAGACTTCCACCACCGGCGCTCTAGCCATCTCACCTCCTGTTTCAGAGCTCAGAACTGTGGATTAAACCATGGTGCAGTTTGAACCCTGTTCAGGGGGAGAGAGCATTTTGGGGCCACCCAATCTAATGCCCCAGTGATTGCGGCATTCCAGCCACCCACCAGGGTCTCGACCGAGTGGCCATTTGCGTGCTCCAGAGAATCCCCAAGCGCATTCAGGAATCTATTTGGATCCATAAGATGCCTGGGGCGGACCATTTTAATGGGTCCTCCACCACTGGGGAGGAGTTGTGGAACCGAGAAGTCCAACGTCACCAGATAGTGATCTGACCATGACAAGGCGGTGGTGGATATACCCCTGACTTCCAGATCACTACTCGTTGATCCAGATCACTGTTTCTCCAGAAACAGACACAAGGTCTAGCACATGGGCCCAGTTGGAATAGGGCACAGCTCCCAGGAAGCCATGGTCTCCATAAAGTCCAGAGGTGCCCCCGTGACGAAGACCTCTGAATGTACATTGAAGTCCCCCAACACCAACAAGTTAGGGGATTGCATATGCACATCAGAGACCACCTCAAGCACCTCGGCCAGGGAGTCAGTCATGCAGTGGGGTGAACGGTACATGAGCAGAATCCCCAGACTGCCCTTCAGGCCCAACCTCCAGTACATGCACTCAGCAACCTTAGTCTCCCAGAGAGAGGGTCTGGTGAAGACCAAGGACTCTCGGTAGGTAACAGCCACTCCCCCTCCCCAATCCCCAGCCCGCAGCTGCTGTGCATACAAAAATCCAGCTAGACACATGGCTGCAAGGGCTGGAGCAGCAGCCTCGGCCAGCCAGGTCTCCATAATACATGCCAGGTCTGCACCCTCATCCAGGATCATGTCATGGATGAGGGAGGTTTTCTGGGTAACAGACCTGGCATTGCAGAGCAGTGAACGAAGACCAGAAGGTGGAGTCATGCCTCCCCCAGCCATCCTTTGGCTCTGGACAGGCCTGGAACAAGGGACAGATATTACACATCTCTCCCTTGTTCCCCTTTCCTGGCATGGCCTGCCCCGAGCACTCTGCCAGCACCTGCCACCCAGCCTCTGTATAGTCTAGCCCCCAACACTCCCCCCACCAGCTCTATCAGGTGGACACATGCCCCTCATTCCTGCCTATCAGGTAAGCTACCCACCACTAAAAACACAATAAAAAACCCCAAACCCCACCCCTCTACCAACAGTTAAACAAAAATCAACAAAATACACCCCCAATACTGACTCTCCCAAGCCACCTCAGCCAGCCAGCTTATATAGTCCTTCCAAGAAGTGACAGGTGGAGGGAGCCCACAGCAGCTGGCTCAGTACCTGGGGGCCTGGTCCTGCAGAGAATGGCAGTCTGCCCGGCAGACGCCCACAAGGAGAGTGGTGGTGGAATCCTAGGCACATTTAGACAGAAATGAGTTCTACAACACCCAGCATTCCCCAGACAACCTTAATCTATCATTTATTTATTTATTTATTTATTTATTATTTTACACATACACGTGTGTGTGTGTGTGTGTCTAAACATGCATAGAAGTATCCCCTAAATCTGTTTTGTCACAGCTGACTCTGCATTGGATAGAGTTCACTAAGCTCAATGGTTCTAACTTATTAGGGGGAAATATCCATGGATGGAAATGGAACCTCTCTGCAGGCTTGAAACTTGACCACCATCTGCTACCCTAAAATCCAAAAGGGAAGAAAAATCAAGGAGAATAAAATGACCTATAATAATTAACACAGTAAACTGTAACTTATTCTAATATAGAAATTTTCCTTTAACATCTTGTGTGCTTCCAGTGCTCTTAGAATTAATCAGGGATCCTTAATTCCAGTGCAACAATCTTTGAAGTTGTCTGTAAACACAGACACAATAGGTGAAATGGTTCCTTTTCATGAGGTAATCATTAAAAGCTTTTATCTCCTGATACTGGCTACTGAAAAGTTCAAATGAGTATCAACAGGTTGCAAGTCAGAGAGGGAGCATAATTTCAGGGGCTCATTTATTAAGGGCACAATCCTATCAAGATAGGCTGCCGCCTCCAAACTCGGAGACGACCATCTATCCAAAGCAAGGCAGGAGAGGCACGGGGGGGACCTTTCCCTCCGTGACTCTCCTGCCCTGCTATTTTTTTTCTAGACAGCCGTTTTCAGCTGTCTAGCCACGGGGGGTTGGGGGGAGCGACCGGGAGAAAGCTGCTGTACGACACATTGGATGTGTCGTACGCACAGCTCCGCTCTCCCTGACCCGGAACACCCCTTTTCAGTCGCTTGGTGCTCCTCTTCCAAGCATGGAGGACAGGACTTCTCTGCGCTGCCTCTGAGGCAGCACAGACGAGGGGGGAGGTCAGTTTGAGCATATCCAATGAGCATATCCTGTGGCCCTCTAGACAGCATCTAGCGGCCATAGGATTGCTCCCTAATTTGAAAGTGGGATTCAACTCATAACACTGGCTTTGATTTGATATCAGATGTCGACAGGATGTAACATCCTGGCTGACACTAGCTTGGTTGTCAATTGTATAATATCCAGTCATCCATTACACAAAGGCATGAAATTCAATAAACCAAAAAAAACTGTGGTGTACAAAACGTTAAGGCTGTACAGCTTTCAACCAAGCACCAAAACGCAAGGAAATTGTGAGCTAAGGCTCACAAGCCTTAACACCACATCCTCCCTAAGGAGGCAGAAAGTGCAAGTAAAACTCTCAGTATCCCAAAGCAGATAAACCATGTGGACAGGATGGAGAATATGATATGCAGAGGTTACTGTGCGGTTGTGGAAAACTGATGGTGAACAACTTAGGGCCACCTACTTCTCTCTTCTTTAGAGCATCTCCTAATGCTAAGAGTTGCAATCCAACACATTTGGAGGGCACCAGGTTGGGGAAGGATGGGTAGAATGTAGACCTCCAGATGTTTTGGAGTTCAACTTGTAGAGGTCCCTGCCAGGCTGGCCAGTGATCAGGAATGGTGGGAGTTGAACTTCAAAACATCGGGATAGATGTATTTTCTGCCCACTCCTCCTCTACAGCGTGATGGCTTCCAGAATTAAGATATGCAGTCCACCAAGGATCTCCAAGACAGGTGCATCACTTTAAATAAACTGTCTTAAACCAAATGAAAGGACGACGAGTGAATCTTGAATACCTAGTCCAGACAGTTCTTCAGACTTCAAAACTAGTTTTCAACACATGGCATAGGTTTTCTGTTTACTGAATGTCAAAGATATGGTCTTGGGGGAGTAACATGGAGGATTTCTCTTATGTGTTCAGCACTGTGAGATCTAAAGCAGAGCTAGCACCTAATGCTCACACGTGTAAAGGTTGCTTTAAAATTAATGATGGAAATGATTTTTGTGTTCCCCAGAGCACCTAATACGGGAGGCTGCAGTGCAACACATCTGAAGAGCGTCACATTGGTGAAGGTTGGTTTACACTTGAATCCTGTACATGTCTTTTCAGAAGCAAGTCCCACTGAGTTGAATAGGGTTTACTCCCAAGTAAGTGGTAGAGTATTGCAAACTAATCTCTTTTGAAAGGAGTTAATGACAGCCAAACTGTAGCTTTTCTGCTCCTCTGTCACTTTGATAAGATGATGTACTGTGAAGGGGGTGAACAGTACATTTTTAATAAACACAATTGTAAGAAAAACATTGGCTCTTTGAAGGGCAGAACACTTACAAAAAACTGAAAGTGCCTGGCTTAGGACACATGCTCTGGTTCAAGATCTGTAATGAATAGTCCCTTTTGCCTTCAGTGGTGCTGCTACATGGGACATGTGTGTGAGAGAGAGGTATTGGGCTGAATTTGGTAAGGATGTAGAACAGCATCCCTCAACCAGCTGCTCTCTATATGTTTTGAGATTACAACTCTCAGCATTCCTGGCCACGGGACATACTGACTGACAATGATGGGAGTTGCAGTCCAATGTATCTAGAGGGCACCAGGTTGGGGAAGGCTGCTCTAAAGAAGACTGAAGTAGATGACCCTAAGTTGTTCGCCATCAGTTTTCCACAACCTCACAGTCACCTCTGCATATCATATTCTCCATCCTATCCACATGGTTTATCTGCTTTGGGAGACTGAGAATTTCACTTGAACTTACTGCCTCCTCGGAGAGGAGGTGGTGTTAAGGCTTGTGAGCCTTAGCTCACAGTTTCCTTACTTTTGGGTGCTTGGTTGAAAGCTGGCTGGGGAATGCTGGGAGCTGTAGGACTTTTTTTCTGTCTAAACATGCATAAGATTGCACCTTTAACTGCCTAATCTTAAACATGTCAAGTCAGAAATAAGTCCCACTGAGTTCAGTAGGGCTGTGTCCCAGGTATAGAACTGCAGCCTAAGTCTGCTACCTGCTTCTTCCTCCATCTATGACTAAATGCAACATTTTGTGAGGAAGGTGCGGGGGCCTGCAGAGGGGGAGGAGAAGTGGAGAAAGTCCCATTGTGTGAGCGGAAGTCCACCCACACGTCATTGGATTTCACCCTGAGTGACTTCAACATCTAGCCCCTCCCACCCACACTGATGGATTCTGGTGCCCTCAAAAGCTTGATTGCCATTTT
Source organism: Heloderma suspectum (assembly GCF_057233095.1). Taxonomy (NCBI): domain Eukaryota; kingdom Metazoa; phylum Chordata; class Lepidosauria; order Squamata; family Helodermatidae; genus Heloderma; species Heloderma suspectum. The sequence continues at coordinate 325,796,934 of NC_139459.1, read as the reverse complement.
GGTCTATGATTGGTCCTAATCACTACCTGAGTGTGGATTCCGAAAACAGTGATCCCCTCCCTCAAAAACAAAACAAAACAAAGCTGTTTTGGATCATCGGACCCACAGAAAGAACCAGTCAAACTGGTTAACCCAGGGTGATTTCAACGAAAGGCTTGCTTGGCCAAGAAACTGATGCTTAGGACTGGGTGTACAGACTGCCCCACAAGAATCACCACAAAATAAGCTGTTATGCTGGCTGGCAATACAGGGACATGATGCCATCTTTTGCAGCCTGAAGAGAGTTTACACCACAGAGTTGCTCTATTGCATACAGTCTTAAAAGCTCAGGACCGATACTTATAGACATGTTTATTGGCAGATAAAATCGGATGCAAGAGCCCTTTCATTCTCATCATGAAATTCTCCAAGGTCTTTCACTGGGTGCAATGGAAGAGAAGTATATTAGACATTTCTTCTTTCAAATCATTAGCTGTTCAATTCTTATTTTAAAATGCGGATCAGGGATTTGGTGTGAGCGGGCATTTCCTATCCAACCTGAATAAAATTAGCCTATTTAAAAAAAAAAATCATTTGCTGGATATTCCTTTCCCCTGATCATCTTCCCTTCTTTTCATTACCCTGTCCAGAGGCTCAGAGGCAGGCTTAGAGAACTCTGAAAGAAGAGGGAGGGAATTGGCTCACCCGACATTTTATTCCCTACTCTTCTCAGCCCTAATTACAAGGCAAAGATTAAAAAGACAAATGAGCTTTATCATTGCCTCCTTGGCTTTTTGGAAAGCAGGGAGGGGGGAATCCACAAAGCAATAAATAAACAAACAAACAAACAAACAAGAACCCAGTTGAGCTCTCTAACCTGAGAGATAAACTGATGAAGTCAGCAGCTCGTAGCAATGGCAGGCAGATGAAATCCAATTTATAGGGAATTTCACTACAAGCATATATGCCTTGTGGCAGTCCTACTTAAGAACAAAGTTTTTGTGCAGCATGCAGGTGACATAATTAGGTCACTAGGGGCAAGAATGCTTAGAACCGCTACATCAAGAAATCCGTAAGACTTCTCAAATTAGACTCCTTCAGGTTCCAGGGGGAGGCTTTTCCCTTTTGCCTGCTGGGTTTTCAAAAGAGCGGCACAGAGCTATTACACAGGCACACTCCCACTCTAGTGGCATTAGGCAGTGTACTGCGCAGATTTGGGCTAACTAAAGCCTTCCCTCTCAATACACACACATATACCTCCCAATGTTACTGCATTGTTGTCTTGAAATTATTGATCCCATTGTGGTTTAATATGATTTGCAAACTTGGCACAAAATACTAAACTTGGTCAAAAGGGAATGATCTTACAAACAGGCTGCTATCCATTTCCCCCCAATAAAAATTTGGACTGAGTAGTGACATAACTGTTACAATCAACATAAATAATCAGGGGCTGATTAGATGACAATTCCCAAAGAATTGACTGCTTCTGAATTATTAGTTCATAGCCAAGTGCCAGTCAATATGATGGATCATATTGGCCCCGTCTGGATATAATTATGGCAAATTGTGGGTTAATTAACCCATGATTTGCCACAGTACGTGCCTAGTGCATGCCACCACCATTTTGAATATGCAATCTCCAATCAGCCCAATCGGAGATTATTCCATGACATGTGAACCCAGACACTATAGCTTAATCATCGGTAAAACAATCCACAGTTAACCTACAATTAGTTGTTGCAATGTGTTGCTTAACCCACAACTAACCCATAGAATCCGGGTTCAGACAACACAGAGCAACATCCTATTGACCCAATTGGAGGTTTCATAGCGAAATCGCAGCATTTTTTAAATTCACCCATGTTTAGCTGCCATTATGTGCAAACCAACCCACTGAGTCACCTTCTTGAAGCCCACTGAATCATTCACAAGACCAGTCCTAAACAGGCAAATCCAATGACAACGTCAACTCATGAAGAATAGAGATCCAGCCTTGGAGAGCAAAAATACTAACAACAGGGAAGAAACTTTAGGCTGAAATAACTATGCATACTTATTAGGGAGCAAGCCTTGTTGAACTGTGGAACCTACTTCTGAGTAACCATGAATGGGGTTGCACTGCTAGATCCAAACATCAGGAAGCTATGAAGTTGGCTGTGAGAATGATACCAAAAAAGATACTGAGGGATGATTTCACAATTAATGTAATGGATTTGTAGAACTATTTATCTAAAGCACAGAAAGATTAACTGAAAGTAACCAACTAGACCCTGATGCTGGGAAAGACTGAAGGCAAAAGGAGAAGGGAACGGCAGAGGATAAGATGGCTAGATAGCATCACTGATGCAATGAATATGGACTTGAGCACACTCCGGGAGAGAGCGCAGGACAAGAAGGCCTGGGTCACGAAGAGTCGGACACAACTGAACGACTGAACAACAACAACCAACTAAAGGAACAGCCAACCCTACGCGTTACTAATATTATGACATTTTAAAAAAATCTTCTAGTAACATCCCTGTTCCAGCTACTTGATTAGAACTATCTTTGTCTATTGGCTGGCATATTTGGCTTCGAGCTTGGTCCATATCCCTGCTTGACTATGATGCCTTAGACAAAGAGCCACCTCTCAGGCTAAGTTCCCTATCAGTTAACAATAACAATAATACTATGGCAAATGGAACCTGAAACAAAATGTTGCAGCATATCCCCAACCCAGTGGAACCTGGTGGCTCCAATAGCGAGGTGATGAATCCGAGCTCTCCAAGGTGCTTTAGAGTTCTGACTGAAACCCAGAGAGCATTCACTGCCCCGCTGACATTGGAGCCACCGGCCTCCACTGCCCCAACCCTACCATGACATATCCCTGTTCAGTGTAGGGAGAGGAGGGTTTTTTTTACCTCAGAGCACGGATCCACCCAACCCTATTCCGCCCACCCTGGGATGCTTGCTGTAAGCTGCTAGGGACTTCAGCAAACCAGTTGCCTTTTCACCCCCTCACCTGTTTCCCTTTCCACCCCGCCCCCTCAATTGACACTTCAACATTCCATAAGTCCTGGAAGTTCACAGATCCATGTCATGCCATTTTGGAGAGGTTTGACATTTTATTTTTATTTGAAATGTCAAGCTTATTTTCTTCTGTGTCCATCGTGACTTCTCTGAAGATGTAGAAACCTCTCCCTTATTTCTGGGTTGCCTAAAATCATTTTGTTTTCAGCATGATAAGACACTCAGCCACTCAAATTCACTATTATATGGATTTACACTTTAGGGACTACTGACAAGTAAGATAAAGACTGTAAAGCACCCTGTGCTGTTAAAGTACTACAAAAATGATTAATAACACTGTTTGTGCCTCCATGCAGTTTCTTACTGACTTTGCTGGCCTCACAATGTATTTCTTCATTTTACCACATATCACTTGAGGCACAAAACAGAACATTCCCAGAGGTTCAATCACAGTCCAGCATTAATAGCATTAACCAGTCATCTTAGATGGATGACACAATTAATCTTAATTAAAGAGATTCCCCTTCCCCCATTCCTTTTTTTTTTAATCCTCCTTCAAAAATATTTTTTACCTTTATTAAATTAATCAGGAGAGCCAGATAGTTCAATCTTCAGTACCAAACTGCTCAAGCTTCTACAGGGTAGTGCAGGGAAATTTATGTAGCACAAAGTCGAATGCTTCTGCACATCAATAATTCTCACAAATGGGAGTTTGTAAGATTATCACTATTTTTAATTGTTGTCTCTGTCAAGCCAGACAGTCAGCAAGACAGGTTCACAAGCTTCAGCCCAACTCATTTTGCCATGTAATTTAAGTTGCAACCCTATACCCACTTCCCTGGGAATGAGCTTTACTGAACTCAACAGGATTTAATTCTGAGCAGACGTGTGCAGGGTTGCTCTGTTATGGTTAACAACCTGTGTCCTCTACAGCAACCTCTCCCAACCTGGAGCCTTCAGATGTGCTCAACCACAACTCCCATCAACCCCAGCCAGCATGGTCAATGCTGAGAGTTGTGGTCCAACACATCTGGAGGGCCTTGGGTTGAGGAAGGCTGCTCTACAGAGAGGCTCTTGTTAAGAATCAAGATGAAGCCAAGCCATCCGCCCAGTAGGATCTGCCTGACAAATCTGTTCATTTCTTCCCATGTTATTTTGCCAGACCGATTCCTGCCTTGCTGTCTGGAGACATCAGCACATCCTATGGGAGGAATGTTAGGCCTGGAGGAGTCCTAGAAACCCACAGATCTGTGCCAACCCTAGCAACAGGTGGCAGAAGCTCGGGCTCAAGGCATTTTCACATATGAGGTTGAAAATTGCCTGTGAGCGTCTCTTGCTCTGTTTATGTTTATGTCTGGTGGCCATTCATACAAAAGAAAAAGTGGAGAGGACAAGCATTTATACTGTCAGGGAGCATTCCGGCAAGTGCTGGTTTTTGCATACACATTTCAAACCCCACAATGTTACAGTGTGGGGTGCTCCCTGTTCAGGATTCCAGCCACTCCATTCCATTCCATCTCCCATCCCTACCCCCCACTGTTCTCCCCATTTTCTTCCCCCAGGAGTAAGTCAGCATTCCATGACAACTGAGCATACTTAGTCCTCACTGGGAGTTCTCCCTCTTAGGGGTCTTTTCCTAAAAAAAAAATATTTTTCTGCTGCAAACTTCAGGATTCCCTTAAGCCTACTGATACCTCCCTCTTGTGCCTGGGTGTTACTGTTTTGGCTACATAAGCAACAGCCCCCACACCCTGAACATTGGAAACAGGCTTGAAGCCTCATGAGTGAAAATGCCCTTGAAAAAGCATAGGTGCTGCTCCAGCTCCCCCCCCCCGCCCCGCCCTGATCACCAGGGAATCATCCTCTTCTTTGGGTTGCTAGATATCCATGTTTCAAAGGAGTGATCTTTATCATGGAACAGGTTAGCTCCAGAAAGCATAACTGATTACCCTTGTTTCAGAATATCCTGGGATAGGGACAGCTCCAACTCATTACCCGTATGCTGATCGGCAGCATGCTTTGCACACATCAGTGAGTGTTACCCAATGAAAGAGGTTCAAATAAATAGGGCAGCATTGAGCCCAGAGCCTTGATCTACACCAGATGTGGGCAATATGTGGCCCTTCAGATGTTTTGGCCTACAACTGTGGGCCATTATGTCAGCAGCTAAGCAGTATGTCAGCCAGCATGGTGTAGTGGTGAGAGTGCTGGACTAGGAGCCGGGAGATCCAGGTTCTAGTCCCCACTCAGCCATGGAAGCTCACTGGGTGACTTTGTAAGCTGCCTTGGGTTCCTTGCAAGAGGAAAAAAGGCAGGATATAAATGCAATCAATCAATAAATAAACTCACATCATCCTTCACTATTGGGTATACTGGCTAGAAGAGTTATAGGTCACAACATCTGGAAGGCCAGATGTTGCCCATCCCTGACCTATACTGACAAGAGCAGTCCCAATCTGAACGGAACACAATGAAGTGGGTCGGTAAAGTTGGTAGGCACCAAACTCATCGCAATCTCCCAGAAACTATTCAACAATCCTAGTTCACAAGGTCTTTCCTCATCACACGGAACAGTTCCACCAGACATCCCTTTGCAAATTGAGACTCAATCCAGACACAATGAAGGTATTGTTGGTGGGTGGTACGTCTGCCCAGCTAAGCGATGTTCAACCTGTTCTGGAGGGGGATGCACTCCCCCAAAGGGTCAGGTTCATAGTTTGGGATGCTCTTGGATCCAGCATTGGCACTAGAGGCACAGGTGGACTCTGTGGCATGGAGCACTTTTTAACAGCTTAGGCTGATATACCATCTACATCCTTATCTGGACAGAGATAGCCTAGCTACATTTATCTATGCTCTGATAACCGCTTGTCTGGATCACTGCAATGCGTTACACGTGGGGCTGCCTTTGAAAACAGTCCGAAAAACTCAGCTGGTCCAAAACAGGGCAGTGAGACTGTTAACAGAGACAGGCCAGCATGATCATATAATACCAGTTATTTTCCATCTTCACTGGCTGCCAGTCCATGTCTGGGCCAGATTCAAAGTGCTGGTATTAACATTCAAAGCCCTAAATGAAGGTACATATATGAAGGATTGCCTCTTCCCACATGTACCTGCCCAGACTCTAAGATCATCTTCAGGGGTCCTTCTATGGGTGAGGTGGGTGGCTACTAAGAAGAGGGCCTTTTCTGCTGTGGCACCCCAGTTGTAGAATGAGCTTCCCAGAGAGGTTCGCCTGGTGCCTATGTTGTGCACTTTTCGGCACCAGGTGAAAATCTTCTCATCTTCTCAGGCATTTTAGTTTTTCAATTCCCGTTTTAAATCTTGTATTGTATTTTAAATCTTTGCACTGCTCCCAGCTTGTATTTGGTTATTATTTTTATTTTTATAACGTAATTTTAAACTTTTATACTTTTGTATTGTTTTTTATTCTCTTGTATTTTATGGTTTTAATTGTCGTGAACCGCCCAGAGCGCTTTGGCTATTGGGCAGTATAGAAATGTAATAAATGAATAAATGAAAATAAACTACTTATGCCATTTTCCCAAATAGAACGCACAGGTTTCAGCTCCTGAGGAAGCCTAGGTGCGTAGGGGTTTGTACATGTAGGATTTCCCCCTGCAATACATCCACAATGTATGGACGTTGGGGAAGGGACATTAATGCATGGATGCTGGGGAAGGGACTAGAGATGAAACACCCCTTCACAAGTAATCATGTGAAGACCCCCAGACATTTTGCTGCCTAAGGCGAAGAACAAGATAGCACCCCCTCCCATTCCATGTACAAAAACTGACTGGAGTGGCACTTGAATTTTTCTTCAAAACTGGCAATGGGACAGCACCCTCTCCCACACATGAAGGCAGCAGGTAGCTTAGAGGGCACAGGGTAGCCCGCTTGGCTACAGCTCTCTCCTCCTACATCTTACCGCCACCTCCCAGCATCTGCTGCATGAAGCAACTACCTCACTCTGCCTAATGGTAGGGCTGGCTCTAGCGTCATGCATAGAAGACTTGAAGGGGACTTATACCTCAAAGCAGTATAGCCTGCTGCATTCAGAGTACTGGGGATCCCCAATCACATGGATGAGCACACAGCCTCAGGTTGAGCTCTGCCACCCCATCTGATCACTGTGCACGGTTGAACACCTACCTGTACAGAGCTCCTGTCTATCAAGGTCCTTATCTCAGAGAGGGCAGCCCCTAACCCAGGTAGAGTTCATTCTTTCTGCATGCAGAAACTGAGGACCTGGAGAGCCACTGCCAGTCAGAGTACACAATATTGGGCCAGATTCCTCTGTTCAATTTAAGGTCACCATGTTAACTCCCAAATTTGACATAATCCTCTTGATTTGAAACCTTAATGAAACTGGAAGCTTTAGATCTAAGTGGGAAGATGGCCTTTACTTCACAAATCTCTCCTCTATGGTTGCACAGATTCTGCAGGGAGCCTGAAGATTGCAAACTCCCTCCTTTCATCTTAATGGATTGTTAACTTCAGAGGCTTGCTGGCCACCATTTCAAAGACCTAGTGCTTTATAACAGGGAACAATGGGCGCATGTGCACACAAAATCATCAGTATGAAACACCGATATTTAGTTGGCAAACATTCTCCCATGTTGCCAATGTGCAATGCAACATCAAATGTTGTTGCAAGCCGAAGGATCTCCTGTATGCAAGCTCAGAGACACAGGATTCCTCAAGGACAAATATGTTTACAAAGTAAACTAGGATGCTATGAGGTTAGATTTTTTGAAGTGAAAAATCAAATTATTTGTCTGAGCTCTGTGGAAACAACGTCTCTACACATTTTAATTGCTGCTGCTGCTTGGTATGCACCTAGACGGGGAACATTTTCCCCCCTGGAAAGATTTTCACTGGGCTGGGCTGTACGTTCCTGGAGTATGACCCATGAAATGTATCCTGGCATGTCTGTAATAGACGAGGTATGACTCAGCCACCTGCGTCTTTAGTTGCCAGCACAGAAATATCTGTTCCACTGATCCTTGCAGTAATTATTAAATTAAGGCACTAGTAGTGTCTCATAGATACAGAGAGCCAAAATGGGGAAAAGGCATGGAGATGCAAAATCAGCTGTAACGCTGGCGAGAAAGGGGATAATGAGGGTCTAAATTCTACATTCTACTTCTAAATTAAATCCCAGGACATCTCCTTTCTGGGTGTTCTTCTGCTGCCATCTACTGCCCAGGATGAACATAAAAGCACTTGTGCAAATGTGGCTGGCCACCACTATAAAAACACACACGCATGACTGATTGTTGTGCACTACACCATCAAGGTAAAATAAGATCAGCTCTTTAAGAGCCCTGCTGCAATGGAATTCCATTGGCATATAACTGTGTAACTGCAATGGAGACAGCATTCTCATGACCTCTCCTATGTTTGTTCCAGTCTTTCACTCTTGGCTGTATGCACACCCAGTCTACGAGAAGACTTTGGGCTCAGTGCAGGGATTACTAGACAAAGTTTCAAGGCTGAGTTTATTCTGGGGATCAGAGAGAAGATCATTCAGTGATAACTGAGCAGTACTACTGAAGGAAATAAAGTAAATGGGGAACTTGTTGGAAAGGGCTTAGAAAGGAAAGTGAGCAGGTGATAATTGGCAAGGACCTAGCAAGCATTTAAGGGGTCTCGGAAATCATCACAATTTGAGCACCGTGAAAAAAAGATTTTATAGGTGAAAAATCTTTAAAATGTATTGAAACCGGATGCATAAGTTCTTTACGCTTGTACAAATCATCAGATTAGAAAGAGCTCAAAACCATGCAGTGTAACCGTATTGGGAGGCCGTACCATTCACACACATGTTTTCCATTCTAGTCACCTGGGCCAAACCAAACATTACTTTAAATCGGTATCTAGCAGCTATGTCTCCTAGATGCAGGGGGAGAATTTAGATCTTAGAAGAAAAAAAACCTGCCCACCCCCCACTAGGGGTCCAATCTCAATCAGGACACCTGCTCCTATTCCAGTGTAAAAATGAATAAAAAGTCATAGCTGCTACACACACACATTTAAAGTAATGTCTGTTTTGGCCCTGACAACTTGCCATGGAGATGAGGTCAATTCAGCAACAAATATGGTGGAGCTAAGAGTTCAGCCATAAGACTAGATTAAGGGAGCAATCCTATGGCCACTAGACACTGTCTAGAGGGCCATGGGATATGCTTATTTCCGGGAACCGACCTCGGGGCCCACTCTCCGTGGTCCGTTCCCGGAAAACCGACCGCCCCCCGTTGTCCACGCTGCCTCGGAGGCAGAGTGGAGAAGCCCCGTCCTCTGTGCTCGGAAGAGGAGTGCGGAGTGACTACAAAGGGGCGTTCCGGAGGGCATTCCAGGGCAGGGAGAGCGAAGCTGCGCATACAACACATCCTATGTGTCGTATGGGAGCTTCTTCTCCCGGTCGGTCCTCCCGCCGCTAGACAGCCAAAAACATCTGTCCAGCGAAAAATAGCAAGGCAGGAGAGGAACGGATGGAACGATTCCCCCCCCCACCTCTCCTGCCTTGCTTTGGATGGCCGGTTCCCTCCGAGATCGGAGGCAGCTGCCTATCTAGTTAGGATTGCACCCTAAATGTTAATGATATTCAATATGGCAGCAATAAGGTCTTCCAGGTTGACCCTGTGGCATACTGGTTTCTTTGGCTTGTTTTTTTCAAAAATGTTCATATATGATATGCAAACGGTAACTGCCAGGTCTGAGGAGTTGTGAGCTGGGAAGAGCATTTACAGTTCTTCAATTTCAGTCCATAATTGCGTACAGTCTAGAAAGATGGTATCAACAAACACAATAGCCCTCCCTATTCAGGTTTTATGCCTGAATGTGGAATTCCAACTCGTGAAGGGGGTGTGCGGCCACACATGCTGGCTCTACTCCAACATTCCCACGTATGTCAGCCCTGCCCTCTCCACTCCCGGCCTTCTCATGTGGCATGGGAAAGTCTGAAGGGGCGTTCTACATGCATTTGGCTGAACCTGTATAGAAGCCTCCCCTTAAAGCAGGATTCCCAGTCACTGGAAGGCTTCTAAGTCGGTTGAGTGGAACATCTACAAAAGCCTCCTTCAGACCATCCTACTTAATACAAGAAGGTATGGGGTGCAGCAGGTAGGGACAGGAATATTGGGGGCAGGAGGCACATGCCATCCCATACCAGCCTACACATGTTAGAATTCCCTGGGGAACACCTACACGAGCCTTCTACTCCGTGGAGGGTGCGAGTCGAGGTCTTTTTGATTAGACAACGCAGTCGCCACTTTGCAGCCATCCATGGTTTTCTCCCAGAAAATGCGGATTTCCAAGGTGTTTTGCTGCAATGTTTTTGGTTTGCTCGGGTTTCCTGCGGGTGCGAGCCATCTGTCCCTTTCCCATACTGACTTTGCATTTTGCGGTGGGCATGTTGTAGGCATGCATAGTGCTTGCGTCGCTCTGTGACGCTCCTTTACTCCCCCATCCCTTCACAGCTGCGCAGTTACAGAGGCACAGAGCAGCGTTTTCATCTATTTAATCACACTTCCGCACATTTTTGTAGCTTCGTATCTTCAAATGGTTACTTTTGGACTTAGTGCCCAAGGGCCGGGGGGGAGGCCCTTGGGGGAGGACCACCATCGCTCCAGCCACTGTTTCAAAGTCACTGTTACATGATGAGTAGGCATGTACTGCTCACGCTTGTGAGCGCGAACTATCGCGAGAGTCTCAGGCCAAGGAACTGACAAACAGATGGCGTGGAAATGAAGGAGTACAAAACACTCATCTAATGAGGGACAGAAACACACAGCAGAGCCCCTCAGATACCAAACAGCCACTGAAGTGTTGCACCCCCATACTCACAGGGCTGCACAGCTGCGCATTTAAGTATAATGGCAAAAAAAAGGGGCACGGCGGAGTCTGTTAGGGAAGCGCACAGTAAATCGCAAGTGTATACCACCAGAAGCTACTTCGACGCTGCGATGCTGCGCGGTTGTGACGGGGTGGGGGTGAAAGTGGTGTCATGTAGATGGGGCCCTGTTCAACCATAATGGCTGAAGACAGCTCTTATAAGTCGGTAGTTTGCATCCATATGAGTCTGGGGGAGGGGGAAATAGGATGTTCCCCATTATTCCTTGAAATGTAATTTATACGGTTCAGACAGAGCGGAACTTCTTACACTGCTATTATCCAGCACTCAGTTCTGGTCAACTACAAAGAAGGTTTTTTGTTTTGTTTTGTTTTGTTTTGTTGCTGTCAAAGGGCATCAGCAAGTCTTATACCAGGAGAGGAGCTGCTTTTGCAACAGAAAAGTGCTTTTTGAAAAGTAATGTTGTTTGCTATGCTGGCAATGTGGTTTAATTTTAAATTCTTTATTGTCTAAGTATTTTGAGACTGTAACATTTTATTAAATGCCTTGTCTATGTGCACGAGCATGTGCATGTGCATATGCTTGCACATGTGTTTATTTGTACTGCTTTATCACATGGCTGAATTTTTTTTAAGAACAATTATATGATGTGCTAACGTGCATAAGGGAAACAACATTAGAGGTGCCCTTTTGAAAGCAAATTGTCAATGTGACAATGCACAAGTGTTTAAAGTTTCATACTGTTTGATATTCTGATGATGACGTTGCTGATGAGGTCTTATTCTCTTGCTAATCAGTAATTTAAAAAATTCTGATGTGATGGTTCAGGCCAATAAACAAAATTTGACAATTCAAACTTATTCAAGATCCAATTATTACAATTATTTGATAATTTGGTAACTCATTATCTATGAAGTAGATGATTCATATAAGTGGGCTATAGAAACAGGAATATAACAAGGAGCCCTATACCCTGCATTTGCCTACACAGGGCTTTTATTGTGTGATTGAGTCTGGTCACTCATGGAAGTTTGCAGGTCCTTTACATGTCAAACTCCAGCACCTCTCTCATACTTTCCAAGCATTTCCATGGCTTAATTTGAAACGGAAATAATCTAGTAACAAACAGATCCATTTTCCATTTCTCTGTGAGAAGAGGAAATCCTGCAATAAGAGGAGCTAGACCTCAGCGCCATCTAGTGGTTATCTAATTTAAACATATAGAACTCACAGGTAAAGGAGAAAAAGGGGTGGAAGGGAAGCACATGTAAAGGGCGAACTTAATCCTGGAAAGAATCCAGAAGCTGAAGCGCAGAACAAAAAACGTCTGTGTGGAGACGCCCTAAGTCAGACAATTAGTCCATCCAGCTTAGACTTTCCCAAAGTGACATCCTCCAGATGTGTTGGACTGCAACACATCTGGAGGGCATCAGGTTGGGAAGGCTGAGCTAGTTCAAGACTGCTGTAGTTCAATTGTCTAGACTGATTGGCAGGAGCTCTACAGGGTTTCAGGCAGGCCTCTTTCCAAAGATTCAAAGTGTGTGCTCTACCACTGTGCCCTTCCCCACCACAAAGACAGCCAGCAAAGAATCCACAATGTGTCTGTTTTTTCATGGTTGCTACAAATGAGCTGCCAACATAGCAAATTAGAGATACAGCCCCCAAAGTTCCTAGCGAAGTTCAAAACTGGGGGTGTGTGAATTCAGAGACCAACTCCCTCAGCTGGGGAAACCCTGAGCCATTATGAGCTCAGCCAAGCCTGAAGTTTGGCCCTGCACATTAAAGGAGGCTCCCTCTCTGCTGTCCTTCCACTGGCAAGCGAGGCCGCTTTACATGAGAAGGACTTCAGCCTGTAAATGGGTCTCTGCTGGGTTGAGTGCTGCTTCTAATAATTTTTTTCCTGTAATTGTTATGTTTGTATTGTTTTTGAATGAATTGTTTTATTGCTTTAATCAATTTTAATTGTTTCTGTAAGCTGCCATTTTGGTAGAAAGGCGAGGTACAATAAATAAAATAAAATAAATAGGCCAGTGCCAGCAAACTCCAGTCATCCAACTTCCTCAGTCTCCTATCCACCAACGTCTCCTTTCCCAAAGCTTAACCTTAATCTTGCAAAAGGGAGGCAGAAGGATTGTGGCTGGGAAACAACAGCAGAGAAGCCCTTGTCATGAAGGCCTGGATGCTCTTGCAGCACATCCATTAATACTGCGGACCATGGGGAATATAGTCCAATTGAGCCAACAGCCATTGCAAACTATGCTTGGAAAATTCCCTGGTGACAATACATTCCCGAGCCTGCTCAGGGGCATCCACTGCCTTAAATATTTCAGTCAAGAAGAGAGGTAATCACTAGAGCAGACCTATTTATCTCCATTGCATTTCAATGCCGAGGAATTTAAATCTGATTTCTGATTCTCAATCCGCTTATCGGGCATTAAACATCATCATGAGATCCTGTCTCTGCTGAAAATGATTTTTCCCCTTTCTTCCCCCTTTGCCGACTGTCATGTCCTATTCATTTTATCAGTCAGCTTGACATTAACTCCATTCCACAGTGCAGAGAGTTTAAGTCATGAGATTTATGGCAGAATATTATTATTATTGTTGTTGTTATTATTTCAGTACCAAGAAGAAGCTATCATATCAGCAGAGAACACTTTGGAATTAAATGACATCATTTATATACAGAGTGTATTTTAAGGTTCCCTACTTTATCAGTATTCTTCATACCCACTTGTCACTCTTCTTCATCAGTTTGTGGTTTATTCGCAGTATATTGCAATGTCGCAAGCCAATGTTTTGCTGCAGTGTTCTACTTATCCACATCAATGGAGGAAAAATTACAGACCAAATGCCTCAAACCACGCAAAAAAAGGCATGAGAGCAATCTCTTAAAACTAGGGGCTACAATATTTAGTTAAGATTAATCAAGTAGATTAATCAATTAACCATGTAAACCTATATACATGACTATTCAGAAGTAAATTTCATGGAGCGCAATGGGGTTTACTCCCAGGTAAGTGGGTCTAGGGTTGCAATCTGAAAATTGTTTGATTGTTAACTGGTTATAAGACGTTAATTGTCGCAATGTTAAAATTTAGGGCCAAACAACTACATGGTTCATTAATTGCATGAATGAAATTAATGGGCTTTGAAATGACAGCCACAAAGAAGTGGATGTATAATCAGGATTCTGTTCCATGGGGAAGGGAGTTTTAACCCTTTCCTCCTTTGCCATAATTCTGAAAATGACACACTACCTGCTATTACCCCCAGGAGGGAAGCTCCCATTGGGACCAACCAACACACTGAACTGAGCTCAGAAATGCATTGGCAGAATGCATTTGTTGTAGAACAAGTGTAGTAAGTTCTCACTGGCTTGGCCCAGTCAAAAAATGGGCAATATTTGGAGCTAGCTGAAGTTTCTGAACAGTCTTCAAAGGCAGGCCCACATAAGCTACATTATAACAGTTTAAATGTGGCCTTCCTCCAGTTAAATGCACACTGGCTGGGGATGATGGGAGTTATAGTCCCTGGCTGTGGAACTCCCTGCCAAGGGATGCCAAGTTCACTCCCTTTCTGCTGTCCTTCTGCCAGCAGGCAAGGACTGCTTTATTCAAGCAGGCCTTTGGTGTGTAAGCGGGTGTGTTGAGCTGGATGCTGTTTTTACTCTGTTGTTGTGTTTTTAATTGTGTTTTAATATATTTGCTTATTGTTGTTTTTATCAGTGATTGTAAGCCCCCCTGAGTGAAATTTTTAGTAAAAAAGTGGGCTACAAATCAAATAAAGAAATAATGGCCCTGTTCAGGTATCTGTCCCAGACATGCTGGTTTATTAACCATGGACTAATCATGTTAAATACCTACTTGCTACAAGATGGTTAGTGGACTCTACCATGGCTTAGCATGATGTCTGAACAGCCTCTTGTGGTTAACTGACAGCTGCCATAGAGCTCCGCGGCAAGAGCTGCCAAAAAAGGAGTAGCCACCGAGGACCAAAATGGCTGGCAGTACCAAGCATCCCCTTCATGGATCACTGCCTTGTTGTGGCGAAGGGGCTTGCGTAACTCAGTGAAGCCATAAGCTATGCCGTGCAGGGCCACCCAAGACGGACAGGTCATGGCAGAGAGTTCTGACAAAATGTGGTCCACTGGAGAAGGAAATGGCAACCCACTCCAGTATTCTTGCCAAGAAAACCCCATGGAACATATCACAAGGCTAAAAGAGATGACGCCGGAAGATGAGCCCCTCAGGTCGGAAGGTGTCCAATATGCTACTGGGGAAGAGCAGAGGGTATTTCCAAGTAGCGCCAGAAAGAGTGAAGCGGCTGGGCCAAACCCGAAAGGACACTCAGCTGTGGATGTGTCTGGCGGTGAAAAGAAAATCCGATGCTGTAAAGAACAATATTGTTTAGGAACCTGGAATGTCAGATCAATGAATCAAGCTGGAGGTGGTCAAACATGAGATGGCAAGATTGAACATCGACATCTTGGGAATCAGCGAACTAAAATGGACAGGCATGGGCGAATTTAATTCAGGTGACTATCATATCTACTATTGTGGGCAAGAATCCCTTAGAAGAAATGGAGTAGTACTCATAGTCAACAAAAGGGTGGGAAAAGCAGTATTGGGGTACAATCTTAAAAATGATAGAATGATCTCAGTACGAATCCAAGGCAAACCTTTCAACATCACAGTAATTCAAGTCTATGCCCCAACCACTGATGCCGAAGAAGCTGAGGTTGATCGGTTCTATGAAGACCTACAACACCTTCTAGAACTAACACCAAAAAAAGATGTCCTCTTCAGCATAGGGGATTGGAATGCTAAAGTAGGAAGTCCAGAAATCACCGGGATAACAGGCAGGCATGGCCTTGGTGTACAAAATGAAGCAGGACAAAAGCTAATAGAGTTTTGCCAAGAGAACATGCTGATCATAGCAAACACTCTTTTCCAACAGCACAAGAGGCGACTCTACACATGGACATCACCAGATGGTCAATATCGAAATCAGATTGATTATGTCCTTTGCAGCCAAAGATGGAGAAGCTCCATACAGTCAGTAAAAACAAGACCTGGAGCTGACTGTGGCTCAGATCATGAGCTGCTTCTTGCAAAATTTCGGCTTAAATTGAAGAACGTCGGGAAAACCACTAAACCGTTCAGGTATGACCTAAATCATATCCCTGATGAACATACAGTGGAGGTGAGGAATAGATTTCAGGGATTAGACCTGATAGACAGAGTGCCTGAGGAACTATGGACGGAGGTCCGTAACATTGTTCAGGAGGCAGCAACTCAATCCATCCCAAAGAAAAAGAAATGCAAGAAAGCCAAGTGGCTGTCTGATGAGGCTTTACAAGTAGCTGAGGAAAGAAGGGAAGTGAAAAGCAAGGGAGAAAGGGGAAGATATACCCAACTGAATGCAGAGTTCCAGAGAATAGCAAGGAGAGACAAGAAGGCCTTCTTAAATGAACAATGCAAAGAAATCGAGGAAAACAACAGAATGGGAAAGACTAGAGATCTCTTCAAGAAAATTGGAGATCTCAAGGGAACGTTTTGTGCAAAGACGGGCATGATAAAGGACAAAGAAGGCAGGGACCTAACAGAAGCAGATGAGATTAAGAAGAGGTGGCAAGAATACACAGAAGAACTATACAGGAAAGATGTGAATGTCCCTCATAGCCATGATAGTGCGGTCACTGAACTTGAGCCGGACATCCTAGAGAGTGAAGTCAAGTGGGCCTTAGGAAGCATTAGTAACAACAAAGCTAGCGGAGATGACAGTATTCCAGCCGAGCTATTTAAAATCCTAAAAGATGATGCTGTTAAAGTGCTGCATTCAATATGCCAACAAATCTGGAACACTCAACAGTGGCCACAAGAATGGAAAAGGTCAGTTTACATTCCAATTCCAAAGAAGGGCAACGCCAAAGAGTGTTCAAACTACCGCACAATTGCGCTCATTTCACATGCCAGCAAGGTGATGCTCAAAATCCTACAAGCTAGGCTTCAGCAGTATGCGAACCGAGAACTACCGGAAGTACAAGCTGGGTTTCGAAGAGGCAGAGGAACTAGAGATCAAATCGCCAACATTCGCTGCATCATGGAGAAAGCAAGAGAATTCCAGAAAAATGTCTATTTCTGCTTTATTGACTACGCTAAAGCCTTTGATTGTGTGGATCACAACAAACTGTGGCAAATTCTTAAAGTGATGGGAGTACCAGACCACCTTACCTGTCTCCTGAGAAACCTGTACGAGGGTCAAGAAGCAACAGTCAGAACCAGACATGGAACAACTGATTGGTTCAAAATTGGGAAAGGAGTACGACAAGGCTGCATATTGTCACCCTGCTTATTTAACTTATATGCAGAGTACATCATGAGAAATGCCGGGTTGGATGAATCAGAGGTCGGAATTAAGATTGCTGGGAGAATTATCAACAACCTCCGATATGCAGACGATACCACCCTAATGGCAGAAAGCGAAGAGGATCTCAAGAGCCTCTTGTTGAGGGTGAAAGAGGAGAGTGCAAAAGCTGGTTTGAAACTCAACATTAAAAAAACTAAGATCATGGCATCTGGCCCCATCACTTCCTGGCATATAGAAGGGGAAGAAATGGAAGCAGTGACAGATTTTACTTTCTTGGGCTCCAAGATCACCGCAGACGGTGACTGTAGCCATGAAATTAAAAGACGCTTGCTCCTTGGGAGGAAAGCTATGGCCAACCTAGACAGCATAGTAAGAAGCAGAGACATCACCTTGCCGACAAAGGTCCGTCTAATCAAAGCTATGGTTTTCCCAGTAGTAATGTATGGCTGTGAGAGCTGGACTATAAGGAAGGCTGAGCGCCGAAGAATTGATGCTTTCGAACTGTGGTGCTGGAGAAGACTCTTACGAGTCCCCTGGACTGCAAGGAGGTCAAATCAGTCCATCCTAAAGGAAATCAACCCTGACTGCTCATTGGAAGGACAGATAATGAAGCTGAAGCTCCAATATTTTGGCCACCTAATGCGAAGAGAAAACTCCCTGGAAAAGACCCTGATGCTGGGAAAGACTGAAGGCAAAAGGAGAAGGGGACGGCAGAGGATGAGATGGCTAGATAGCATCACGGATGCAATGAATATGAACTTGAGCACGCTCCGGGAGAGAGCGCAGGACAGGAAGGCCTGGCGTGCTATGGTCCATGGGGTCACGAAGAGTCGGACACGACTGAACGACTGAACAACAACACCAAGCATCAAAATGGCCAACAGCACCAAGCACCAAAATGGCCAACAGTGCAAGGGCTGCTGGGATGCATGGCCGCCCATCCAGGGGACTGTGGGCTCCTGCGAGAGGGAGGGTGGCTAGAGAATGGCTAGTCTAACCACATTGCAGAACATGGTTACCTGCACATGTGGCAGTAGCACTCACAGTGGTTAGCGGTAACCACCATGCACCATGGTTAGCCTAACCACCCTTCCCCAGTGTGCATCTGAAAAGGGCCAGGAGTCTAACACCTCTGGAGAGCACCAGGTTAATAGAGGGCTGCTTTAATGGATTCAAAGGCAGAGGTCAGCTGAGCTGGGGAGACCAAACTGTGGACTGGATAGAAGGCCCCCAATTGAGCGCAACACATCCTTAGTGGGGCAGCAAGAGAGGCCCTCCTTTCCTCCTCCTCTCTGTTGCCCTGAATCTCTCCCACTGCCCTCTGTAATGCCTTGCTGCTCCCAACATGTTATTTTTTTTAAAAACTCCACTTTCTTTTTAGAAGCATTGTTATTCACTCGCAGTGATCCCTTGAAAGGGATCCAGCAGTGTATGTGTGTGTGTGTTTGGAGAGCCAATAGAACAGACTAGTTCCTACAGAAATAGAAGCAGGCTTAACCAAGAGATTAATTGCTCCTGAAGAAGAGACTTTGTCTCAAAATGTGTAGAGCAGAGCATTTTAGAGATTTGCACAATGAATAAACAATTATTATACACCATACTCAGTGGCGCTTTGGGATCTTTTCCTTCCTGGTGTTTTTTGTGTTTCAAGAGTGTAAGGAAGCATGAAGTGGCATGAATGCATCTGGATTTGTTGCCCCAACAACTGTCACCAGGTACATTCTTTGGGTAGATCATATGATGCTGCAAGGGATCATGTTTTCAGTGCAAACTGCATTCTCCCTGGGTGTGGCACAAGCGAGCATCCATGTGATTCGTTCTGACAAAAGAGATGCTTCTCAACATTAGCAAAGCAGAGTTCTTCACGAAGTTCAGATGAATTATCTTGGCTCCTCGTTTGAGGGCATTGTTTGCCATAAAAAAATATTTTACTGAGGCCAGTGAAAAGATGTAAAAAGAATCTCTCACACCTCTCACAGCCCCTCTGAACAAAAACACTGCACAGATAATTCCCTTCCATCTATAGCGCGGACAAAAAAAAGGGCAAAGTATGGGATGCAGTGGCACTGGCGGAAAAAATCAACATAACCTCTGCTGCCTCCCCATTCCTTTTTTTCAGTCTCAAGCAACAGATTAGGGATGTATGGAACCCCTACCTTTTGTTCCGGCAGGGGTGGCGATCCATTCCTCCCCCCCAGAATCCTCCGGAGCGGCTCCATACCGTAGCCAATACAGCAATGGCAGCCACCATTACCGTTTTGCTTGCAGAAAGACAGCCGCAATGGTGTGGTGGACGTCACTTGCGGCCATAAAGCCCTGAGTTTTACCTAATCGCAGCCATTTACAGCTCTATTTACGTAAAACTCAGGGCTTTACGGCCGCAAGTGGAGTCCACTACGCCATTTGCGGCTGTCTTTCTCCAAGTGAAATGGTAATGGCAGCCGCCACTGCAGTATTGCTGAGGATCCAGAGAAGGAGTGCCGGTCCGTGGGGGATCCTTGGGAGGCGGAGGTGAGTGATCCCATTCCACCGCGGATTCCGGAGGCTGGATTCCAAAGAATCCAGCCTCAGTTGAGTCCGCAGCGGAATTCTCCACCATCCCTACAACA
The DNA here is from genome assembly GCF_057233095.1 of Heloderma suspectum. Classification (NCBI taxonomy): domain Eukaryota; kingdom Metazoa; phylum Chordata; class Lepidosauria; order Squamata; family Helodermatidae; genus Heloderma; species Heloderma suspectum. The sequence continues at coordinate 325,777,104 of NC_139459.1, read as the reverse complement.
GATACAATCAAAGAAACCAGGTCAGTACAAGGAAGTGATTAAGTTCGCCCAACTTCCAGGCACTGACGATTCACCTTGGGAGACAGCCTTGCTTCTGAATCTCGTTAAGAAGGAACCTTACCATTCAACTGGCATTTTATTAAGAGCAAAGTGCTCTTAACAATGAAAGCTAAGAGAGCATGATGGACTCTCATTATTAGAGAACTGCTGGCACTTATCGCTCAAGGAAAGCTCCGGAGATTACCACTCAAGAAGGCCCTCCAAGGATCAAAACCTGTCAGGTCAAGATGCATGAAGAGCCTCCTGCAAAAGAGGAGGAAGGAAACGGAGAGAGAGAGAGAGAGAGAGAGAGAGAAACAAAGCAATATACATCATCAAAAAACAGTCAACAAACAGAAGCATTTATACAAAATAGACGAGCCTTCCCTAACCCAGTGCCCTCTGGATATTTTGGACCAGAACTCCCAGCATTCCTGACCACTGGCCACGCTGGCTGGAGATGATGGGCGTTGAAGGCACCAGGTTGGGGAAGGCTGAAACAGAAGAACAGGGCAGAAAGCTCTTGTCCCAGATAATCTGAAACGCTCTAGCTCAGCAGCTAGATCAGTGGGCTAAAGGAAGTTGTTCTGCTCTGTTCATAATATGTACTACATCGTATCCTTACTATGATACTGTGCAAATTGTTCTTAATCTGTCACAGTTTTGGTTATCTGAACAGTATTGGAATCAGTACAGTACAGGATAAGGCTGCTTGTGCATTCAACAGCTGCATAGAAGGAAGAGTTTTGAAAGATGTAACATCTCTTGTGACCATGCTTAGGGGCAGAAGCTCCCTACCACTAAGAGCATTTCTACATCAGGCTAAAATCCCACAACTTTACCGGGGCTTTTTGCTTCCATTTTAAATGCAGGATCATGGCGAGCTCCCTTTACACATGCGTCCCTTGCCCTCCTTATCTACATTGTTCTGTATGTTTCATTATCCAGCCACTAGATGGTGCTGTGATCTAGCGCCTCTTACTGCATGACTTCCTCTTTACACGAGGCACTCAATGCGCTGTAACTTGATAGCTCATTGTCTCCGATCTTTTAAAAAATGGGATAAAGGTCATTTAGTGCAGGAGACACCATGGAGGTTGACGACATCATATAAAGGGCCCGCAAACTCCAGTGAGTAACCAATCTCAATCACAGGATAAAAGCCCCATATGGAGAAGCCCTTAAAGTATGAAACCTCTGCCTCATATTCAAGCTTGCTGCCCTAACACTTTCTCTCTGTGCAGCTGTGAATGAACTGTGCCATTGTATGTTCTTTAGGGCAGAGACCTGTAGCATCCGTTCCTCCACCCCCACCCTGATAGCCCAAACTAACCCTTCTCCTCCCTTCAAAGCATACACTCTAGCACTAAGTTGCAGCACATCTGTGCGCACACAAACTCAGTGTATTTTGCTGATCACTCTGAAGATTCAACCATTGCAAAGAAAACGACAGCCATCATCAGCTCCATTGCCTTTTGGATCTTGTACAGCAGAAGACAAAAGGAAGTCTGATTCCAAGCAATGTAAGCACTGATCTTTGTGCTTCTCCTTGCTCATTATTTATTTTTTTATTCTAGGGAGCAAGCATTGTTAAAGATTGCTATCCTAGGAAGTTAATGAATACCAAATGTTGGATCCATTCTGTTCTGACAGGTATCATTTCCAGTATGATGAGAAGAGATTACCCAGCAGAACATGAGATGATCTGTCTAATCTCCTACTTTAAAAAGACACTGCCCCCCAATGGTCAGTTTTCAAGGAAAAAAGCCGGTTGCAGTAAAGTCAAGAAATCGGTAGCTGCATTTCATTTCTTTGCAGAGAGATTTCATGAAAAGTTATTAGACCAAACTCAAAATGCTATCAATACTATCAATTACCCATTGCTCTGAAAAGTCATCCATATAACTGAGGTAGAAATGACTAGAGAGAAATGTTTGAGATTAATGGCACCATGCTGAAATGGGAAAGCTTCCAGGAGATTCAGTCAGCTGCAACTTGTATAAGCTCCATACTTATGGAACTGGATGTGACCCAATCCTTTCCTGGTCTCCAGTGTCCACATACAGTTCCCCATGTTCAGATGCTGCCCTGTTCTTTTGTATATCAGTAATACTCTGTATGTGCAAGGAGAAGCTCTGTGAACTACCTGCACGCACACATGCTAGCCACAGAGGCATTATGCTGATTCCCATGATCTCTGCAAGCCCGAACAGCCAAGACAGAGGGAAGAGTTCAAAACATTAGTGTCAATTGCTGTGCACAGAAAAACACCAAACCCACCACCTTTTCCTCCCAGTCCCAGCACATTTGGGGGACTGAATTATGAATAATTCAGCTTAAGAATAAGCAACCAAAATGATCAAGGGGCTGGAGTAACTACCCTACAAGGAAAGATTACAACGGCTGGGACTGTTTAGCTTAGAAAAAAAGCAAGTAAGGGGAGACCTGGTAGAGGTGTACAAAATTATGCATGGTGGAAAGAAAGTGGATTGGGTCAACCCTATCCCATACTAAAAACCAGGGTCACCCCATGAAGCTGAATGTTGGGAGATTCAGAACAGACCAATGGAAGTCCTTCTTCACACTGCACAGAGTTAAAGTATGAAATTCACTACCACAAGATGGAGTGATGGCCATCAACTTCAATGGTTTAAAAGAGAATTAGACAAATTTATGGAAGATAAGGCTACCAGCGGCTACTAGTCCTGATGGCTATATATTCAAGGTGCTGGTTTTAACCTATAAAGCCTTACACGGCTTGGGATCACAATACCTGACGGAGCGCCTCTCCCGACACAAAGACACTATCTGTATACTACGCTCAGCATCTAAGGTCCTCCTCCAGCTGCCTACACCAAGGGAAGCTCAGAAGACAGAGACAAGGGAGAAGACCTTTTCGGTGGTGGCCCCCAAATTATGGAATGATCTCCCCGACGAGGCCCACCTGGTGCCAACATTGTTAATGTTTCAGTGCCAGGTTAAGACCTTTCTCTTCTCCCAGGCATTCAGCAGCATATAAGTTTTAATTGATCCTGGAATGTTTTATGGTTATGGTTGTTTGCTTTTGAGATTGTTTGAAATTGTTTTAGATACATGCTTCTTTTGTGTATATTGTCTGTTCATGTTTTTTTTTTATGTAAATGGTTTTTCATCTCTTTATATTGTATTTTTAATGTTTTTAATCTTTGTAAACCTCCCAGAGCGCTTCAGCTATTGGGCGGTATAGAAATGTTAATAATAATAACAACAACAACAACAACAACAGTAATAGTAATAATACCTCCAGTATCAGAGGCAGTATGCCTATGTATACTAGCTGCTGAGGAACATTGGGGGGGGGGATATTTCACTCACATCTTGCAGGTGGGCTTTCTACAGACAACTGTTTGGTAACTGTGTGAACAGACACCTGAACTAGGGAGGCCTTTGGTCTGATCCAGTACAGCTCTTTGTATGTTCTTAGGTTTGTAAAGGCTGAACTGCTACTGCTTGTTGCTTCAAACTGGGAAGATACTAGAGCAAACCATCAATTGGGCACTTGGACAGGCAGTGATCTTTTTAAGGGGGGAATAATATTATGGGTTTCCTATCAGATTTCTGAGAGTAGGACTATCAGTGAGTTACCTGACGCAATACCTGGTCAGAGCATCCCAGCTCCAATACACCACTTATGTAGGCTCCCAAACCATCCATATTAGTCTTCATTTCTAAACTGAAATGGCCCAAGACATTAGCATGAAAACTTTTCAGTTTGGCATCAGAAATATCTGATTAGGTAGGATATCTGCCAATAAAACCATAAGGGTTTATCTTCCATTAGAGATATCAAACTTCAAAAATGAGGCTGTCAATGTAAATGTAAATCTGAGTAAATATAGTATTTGTAATGTTTCACTGTATTTTATTGTGTATTTATTTGCCTATTTGTATACTTCTGTATGGTTTTTATCCTATATGCTGCGTTTTACTCTTAAAGGCAGCCTAAAATAATTTTAAATAAATAAATAAATAAATAATTTACATCGAGTCAAGGAAGTATGTATTTCCCCAAGGTTTCCCGAAGCAGTTATGGAATAAGTTCATCTTATGGGAAAGAAAAATAGGATTTCAGTTTACCATCTGTTCAAAGAGACACCAGAGTTGACCATCTGTTTGTTGCTTGAGGCCTATTATTCCAAAGTTTGCCCTACACTTCTAAAGGGAATGTTACTTCTTTTCTTAATCGTTATGAATCCTGACCCATGAAACCTAAACATTAATCATCCAATCTGTAATTTGTTTCCAGCTCCCTTGAATACATAAATCTATTCATACAGGAACACACTGTAAAGTGCAAGTTCTGAGAAACTATACCAGAGGCTATATTTTACATTACAAAAGACCAAATTAACATTGAATCGCTCCCAGTGGAAAGTATACCTATGCATTTAAATTGAAGACTTTGTCAAAACCTACCCTGTGTGTACTAACTTCCCTATGGTATTTAAAATAGATAAAACTACCGATTTTTTTCCCACCTCCCATCTTTATTGCACGGCAACATGTATGTTCTCAAGCCAAGAATCATATTGTTTAAAAGAATCCCTTTTGTTACACAGATCTCCTCTTTTCACCTCATTTCCTTAAAGGATTACAGACATAGCCTTCCACTGTGGCCAGCCTTGTCTTTCCTTTTGAAGTAACAAAGCAATAATATCCAGAATTGTAACACACCAAATAAGACATTAAGACATAAATAGAATTAAACGTAAGGAACGCCTACAGCAACACCGTGTGCCATCCATGTCTGACCCATGAAAAGACAAAACTGGCCCATCAGTCTGATTAGCAAATTGTGGAATTATGACCTCGACCACTACACAAAGAGCTTTGTGTCTCTTTGGCAGCCCTCGTCTGGTTTTTAGTCGTGCAGAGCCCTCTAGTGGGACTTAGAAAACTACTGAATTTCCTCTTTAAAATAAGTATTACCTTATTTAAGGTAGCAACAAGAGCTCTTGACAAACAAGAAAACAAAAAGGCGGTACACACAATGACTTCCCAACATGTGGACGTTTCAACAATGTTCACATGTTAAAAGAATATGCAGAGCGCATGGGCCAGCCCCATCCACCACCAGAACCATGCGCCACTTCCCTCTGCCCCTGACAAACATCCAGTGGATGTTTGAGATTTCCATGCATGTGGATGTACATGCAGAGAGCTCCTAGATTCAAGGAGGTGCCCTTGCCCAATTCACTGCATGTGAGGAGAGGGTTCATGTAAACCCTGTAAAGAGAAATACAGATTCCAGGTGTGTTAAGAGATCGGGCTGGAGAAACTCTATGATTCTTGTATTTCAGTCCGGCATTTCGTAATGAGAGAGATCTATTATCTGAAGTCTAAAGAGTACTTAATACCTCATTGCCACAGAGGGTTGGGGGGCTGTGTTTGTTTTGTGAGCCTTGTGTGGCGCAGAGTGGTAGGCGGCAGTATTGCAACCGAAACTCTCCCCACGACCTGAGTTCGATCCCAGCAGAAGCCGGGTCTCGGGTAGCCGGCTCAGGTCGACTCAGCCTTCCATCCTTCCGAGGTCGGTAAAATGAGTACCCAGCTTGCTGGGGGAAAGGTAGTCGTGACTGGGGAAGGCAATGGCAAAGCACCCCACTATAGTCTGCCATGAAAACGCCAGCGTAAGTGGCGTCCCTCTAGGGGTCAGTATTGACCGGGTGCTTGCACAGGAGGAACGTTTCCTTTCCCTTTGTTTTCAAAGTATGGGGATTGTAATGGTTGCTGTTCTGACTGGATCTGAAATTAGAAAATGTAGTTTCTAGCACAGTTGCCAAAGTAGCCTTATGTTCCTGAGAATTCTAGTGTTTATTTATGTATTACATTTCTATACCGCCCAATTGCCAAAACTCTCTGGGTGGTTCACAAAAATTAATATGACAAAGTACAGAATAAAAACAGCATAAAAAATACAAGCTTTAAATTATAGTATAAAAATACAACCAGAGTAAAACCTAGCAGCAATGAAGAGATTTAAAATACAGTAACAGATTTAAAAGAGCAAACTAAAAAGACTAAACCACTAAAATGCAAAATGCTGGGAAAATAAAAAAGGCCTTCACCTGGCACCTGAAAGAGTATAACGTAGGTGCCAGGCGAACTTCTCTAGGGAGCTCACTCCACAGCCAGGGTGCCACAGCAGAAAAGGCCCTCTTCCTGGTAGCCACCCGCCTCACTTCCTTTGGCAGGGGCTCCCAGAGAAGGGCCCCTGAAGATGATCTTATGGTCCAGGCGGGTACATATGAGAGGAGGCAATCCTTCAGATAACCTGGCCCCAAGCCATTTAAGGCTTTGAATGTTAATACCAGCACTTTGAATTGGGCCCAGATATGGACTAGAAGCCAGTGCAGCTGGAAAAGTACTGACATGATATGATCACATTGGCCAGTCCCTGCTAATAATATTGCTGCCCTGTCTGGGATCAGCTGAAGTTTCTGGACCGCTTTCAAAGGCAGCCCCACATATAACGCATTGCAGGAGTCCAGACAAGAGGTTCTCAAAGCATGGATAACTGTAGCAAGGCTATCTCTGTCCAGATAAGGGAATAGTTGGTATATCAGCCTAAGCTGTTCACTTTTATACTTGGGTACGGATACCCAAGTACAAAATGCACACATATCTTATTAGGCTTGAGGAATGTACACTCATGGAGGAGAAGGCTATAAATGGCTACTAGTCCTGATGGCTATATGCTACCTCCGGTATCAGAGGCAGTATGCTTATGTACACAAGTTGCTGGGGAACATGGGGGGGTACTATTTCACTCATGTCTTGTAGGTGAGCTATCTACAGGCAACTCTTTGGCCACTGTGTGAACAGAATGCTGGACTAGATGGACCCTTGGTTTGATCCAGCATGGATTTTCTTATGTTCTTGCATTCTTAATGTACATATGTAAAATTCAAGTCATGTAAATTTACATTTATATCCTGCCTTTTCTCCAAGGAGCCCATGACAGTATACATGATCCTCCTCCTATCCATTTTATGCTCACAACAACCCTGTGAGGTAGGTTAGGCTGAGAGTCAGTGACTGGCCCAAAGTCACCCAATGACCTTCATGGCTGAGTGGGGACAAGAACCCAGGTCTCCCAAGTCCCAGTCCAACACTCTTATCACTACACCACACTGGCTCTGTAAATTAAAAGGACATGCACAACATTTTACACACATGCACCACTGACAGGAGGCAAATATACTTTGAGCTTGGCTACCTAGCCATACTTAAGTATAAAATGAGCATCAGCCCTGAACTGAAAACATGGCAAACAGCACTTAAGTACTGATTGAGTAAGTAGGTTCTGAGGGGGACTACAAAAGAGATTAAAAGGGTGAATGAGTGAGTGGAAAACATTATATACAGTACTCTTCTCTACTCTTTTCCCTTGTTATTCTGCTTTGTTGTGGAAGCTTGTGAATCATTCACTTCTGCCTACAGGAAACACAGAGATTGCTCAAACAAATTATGTTTAGAATGGCTTCTTCACTGTGCTTCCCTTGATATATCCTTTCATGTTCCAGGCTATATACTTCAGTGTCTAGACTGCCCCATCTTAAAAGCATAAACCAAGGAATAATAGGTTTTTTCTTTTTCTTTTTTCTTTGTTTTCTTTTAAAGAGAGATTACATCGAAAATAACCAGTTTGTGCAGAATTAAAATAAAACATACATGCTGCAACTAGAAGCTGCAGGGCCGGACTGCGCCTCCCATCAGCCCTAGCCTGTATGCCAATGGTGTGGGATTATCAGAGCCACAGTCTGTGACACTCCTGCCCAAGGTTCCAACTTTCCTCAGCCTCCTCCACAGAAACTGAGAACCAAGCCCCTCAGGAACGCCTGCTTTCGCTTTGGGACAGCTGTACCCACTGACCCACAAGCTTCAGCCCTTTTACTCTCTCTGGGTTCCAGAGAAACTCAATATGCTCAATTGGTTCTCTCAACTCACTACAGGAGAAGTAACCAGAAAATAGATATAATAAAGGTAGCGTAAAGTCAAAGAACATATGGGAATTTGGATTTTTAACAACAAACGAATAAACATTTATTTAACACAAGAAGAGTTCTATGTTAATGTTATTCATTAATGCTTGGTCCTAAGTTCCTACCTACTCTACCCCTTCTAAAATCCTATACCCAACCCCCACTAACTACATGTTGCTTCCACGATCCCTAAGGCCCTATCTGACTATCAGCTCACCCTTTATATAACCTCAGAATCCTCACACACACTCAGGCCCCTCCCACCTTTCACCCACCCTCTGGCATACTATTAACTCTATCTTACCTGGGTTAAATTTAACAATACAAAAACATGCATAACAAAACAGGCAGATGTTACACAGCCTAACAAGATCTGGAGGGCGACACGTTGCCAAGCCCTGCCCCGCTGGCTTATTGTGAACGCAAAAAGCCAGTTCAGTTAGAAATGTTTACTAATATCACTTCTGAATGATGCTCAAGTGACTCCCCAAGGAACAACGGCATCCTGCCAGATGGTAAACACAAAAGTTGATTGCATACACCACAATAGTTCATAGGCAGCCAGGCTCTTTCTTAAGTGTGTTGGCCATTAAGAGCTTCATAGGTAAAAGGCATCCTATTTCACTGGAAAAAAATAACATTGTGATGACTTCAAGACTAGATGAGAAACCCAGCTCAGTGTATTTGGCCAACAGGGGCCCAGCGTGCAATGGAGTGGGTGGTACTCCAACAGCACTTCCAGGTTGTGGTGCGGCTAGGGCCCAGGGAGCCCCAAATGGCCACCCAGGGAGTGGCAGATGATGAAGGCAGCGGAAACAAGCTCCACATTATTCCTGTAGTCATGACGGTAATGCTGTCAGGAGCGCCCTAGCGGCCTCTTTCAGTCTACTCCAATAGCCAACTCAAGACACAGACAAAATGATTCTTTTCAAGGCTTTAATCCTTTTACAACTTAATGACTCTTTCAGATGCTAATTACCAGCGACTAAAGCAAGGAACAGCAGAGTGGCCTAAGCTTCGAATAGGCAGTTGATCCCCGTTTGAAAGAGTCACTTGAAGACCAAGAACTTATGGGCTAGGGAGAGATCCTCCCTCTTTCCCTTTGGTCCACGGGAGGCGGCCGTTGCTTGTGCGCCAAACAGGTGCTACGCCTCCTTTCCGCGCCCTCCATCGCTCGTTGCTCCCTGCGTCTGCGTCGAGCGTCTAGCAAGCCCCGTTCCTGCACTTTCTCACTGCTAGGATCACTACCTATCTCAGGAATGCCGGCAGGAGGAATCTCTGCCAGCTGCTGTGCCTGTGAGGGATGAGCTGGCTCCTCTCCCACGGATTGCTGTTCCTCCTCAGAATCAGAACTGCTCTGGGGTTCTATGGGCTCAGTTTCCACCCTGACAGCTATGATCTCAGTGTGTTTAAAATGTAAAGCTGCACATGGCCAGAGCTTCTTCTTTTTTAATCAAGGCTGGCAAACAATGGTGTTGTTGTTATGGTTCTAACATATCAAGGATGTAAAAAGTAGTTGTAAAGCATGAAGTGGTGATCAGGGGTGAAGAGAAATGTTTGTTGTGCTTCATGGCCACCTAAAGGGAGTGCCCATGAGATCACTAAGTCCAGGACCTAAAATTTCTGAGCTGCATCGCTGCTTCTAGGCTATTCCACAACGCCAGGAAAATGCATACCATGGTAGATGTGTCAGCCACTAAACATCTTGCATGAGCAGGTCAAAGTGTATTACACAGAACACAAGCTGCTCTAAAAGCACAAGGGAACCCCACTACTGTTTTCCCTCTTTCCCTTGTCTCCCAGTTTGTACCGTTTTCATCCCTTGATGAGTTCTTCCAGCCCAGTCTTTGCCAGTAGGGCAGGGGGAGGAAAGAAATATTTTGTAAATGTTGATGCCAGATGCATAATAAATTGTTCAGAAGTAAATATAAGCAGACATGGTTAATGGCACACCACCTGCTGTCAAATCATGTGTCTTTGGCACTATCACTTTCAAAGAAACAGGAATAGTTTTTGCTACTAGACTGAGATATGAGAAAGAAATGTAGTTATCATGTGGACATCTTACCTTAAATTATCTTCAGAGTGGTAGTGAGGAGGTAAGGGGAGGATATGAAATTGAATGTTTGTATTTTTCCTGGATAGTAGGGGGAAAGGTGAAATTTTGTTCGCTGCAGCTCAATTTTTCCCCCTGCCCTGTAAATGACACACATTTCCTATCTCCACATGTCAATGTCACGATGCAGCTGTTTGATTAGATGATGAAGGGAGAATTGAGCTCAAGGCTCAGATTTGTTTGAATGCCCTGTGTGTCTCGCGCTGAAGCCGTCCTCCTTCTAGCTGCCACTGTGAAGCTTGCATCTCGACAATGGGATTGTTATCCTAGACCTCTGCCCCCAAATATGTGTATTGATTCAGGGCTTATAAGGGGAACAAAAACAGCCTCACAATGCCATGAAAACCAGAGGTCCACTTCCAGCCCAGATCCATTAAACTGGAATGCTCTGGGAAGGAAGCATCCATTCTCAGAAGATACTAAACTGTGTCAAAGGGGTCAGCAAGATATAATCATCCATGGATGCTCTTTTTGGCCTTTTGGCTCACTGGCTCTTGTGCTGTGTGTGTGTGTATATATTTTCAGTCCAGTTTCCAGTGAAAAAAGATGCTCTGCCAAGGCCTTGTATTTCCCAAAGCCACCTCTGCTTCCCTGTTCTCCAAGATAACATCTGGAAAGCCATGGGACAGGGACAGGGGCAGGGGGAAGCAACTTGCAGGAGTGGGGCAAGCACAGTCTTGTGTTTGCTCCATCCTGCTTGCAAACTTTTGTGAATACCCCTTGGCAAGGTTCCCCTTATTACCTGGACCCCCTGAGTAACTCCCCTTCATGGATCACTGCCTTGTTGTGGCGAAGGGGCTTGCGTAACTCAGTGAAGCCATAAGCTATGCCGTGCAGGGCCACCCAAGATGGACAAGTCATGGCGGAGAGTTCTGACAAAATGTGGTCCACTGGAGAAGGAAATGGCAACCCACTCCAGGATTCTTGCCAAGAAAACCCCATGGAACATATCACAAGGCTAAAAGAGAGGACACTGGAAGATGAGCCCCTCAGGTCGGAAGGTGTCCAATATACTACTGGGGAAGAGCAGAGGGTATTTCCAAGTAGCGCCAGAAAGAGTGAAGCGGCTGGGCCAAACCCGAAAGGACACTCAGCTGTGGATGTGTCTGGTGGTGAAAAGAAAATCCGATGCTGTAAAGAACAATATTGTTTAGGAACCTGGAATGTCAGATCAATGAATCAAGGTAAGTTGGAGGTGGTCAAACATGAGATGGCAAGATTGAACATCGACATCTTGGGAATCAGCGAACTAAAATGGACAGGCATGGGCGAATTTAATTCAGGTGTCCATTACATCTACTACTATGGGCAAGAATCCCTGAGAAGAAATGGAGTAGCACTCATAGTCAACAAAAGGGTGGGAAAAGCAGTACTGGGGTACAATCTTAATAACGATAGAATGATCTCAGTACGAATCCAAGGCAAACCTTTCAACATCACAGTAATTCAAGTCTATGCCCCAACCACTGATGCCGAAGAAGCTGAGGTTGATCAGTTCTATGAAGACATACAACACCTTCTAGAACTAACACCAAAAAAAGATGTCCTCTTCATCATAGGGGATTGGAATGCTAAAGTAGGAAGTCAAGAAATCACCGGGATAACAGGCAAGCATGGCCTTGGTGTACAAAATGAAGCAGGACAAAGGCTAATAGAGTTTTGCCAAGAGAACATGCTGATCATAGCAAACACACTTTTCCAACAGCACAGGAGACGACTCTACACATGAACATCACCAGATGGTCAATATCGAAATCAGACTGATTATGTCCTTTGCAGCCAAAGATGGAGAAGCTCTATACAGTCAGTAAAAACAAGACCTGGAGCTCAGATCATGAGCTGCTTCTTGCAAAATTTCGGCTTAAATTGAAGAACGTAGGGAAAACCACTAAACCACTCAGGTATGACCTCAATCATATCCCTTATGAATACACAGTGGAGGTGAGGAATAGATTTCAGGGATTAGACCTGATAGACAGAGTGCCTGAGGAACTATGGATGGAGGTCCGTAACATTGTTCAGGAGGCAGCAACTCAATCCATCCCAAAGAAAAAGAAATGCAAGAAAGCAAAGTGGCTGTCTGATGAGGCTTTACAAGGAGCTGAGGAAAGAAGGGAAGCGAAAAGCAAGGGAGAAAGGGGAAGATATATCCAACTGAATGCAGAGTTCCAGAGAATAGCAAGGAGAGACAAGAAGGTCTTCTTAAATGAACAATGCAAAGAAATCGAGGAAAACAACAGAATGGGAAATACTAGAGATCTCTTCAAGAAAATCGGAGATCTCAAGGGAACGTTTTGTGCAAAGACGGGCATGATAAAGGACAAAGAAGGCAGGGACCTAACAGAAGCAGATGAGATTAAGAAGAGGTGGCAAGAATACACAGAAGAACTATACAGGAAAGATCTTAATGTCCCTGATAGCCATGATAGTGCGGTCACTGAACTTGAGTCGGACATCCTAGAAAGTGAACTCAAATGGGCCTTAGGAAGCATTACTAACAACAAAGCTAGCGGAGATGACTGTATTCCAGCTGAGCTATTTAAAATCCTAAAAGATTATGCTGTTAAAGTGCTGCATTCAATATGCCAACAAATTTGGAACACTCAACAATGGCCGCAAGACTGGAAAAGGTCAGTTTACATTCCAATTCCAAAGAAGGGCAACGCCAAAGAGTGCTCAAACTACCGCACAATTGCGCTCATTTCACATGCCAGCAAGGTGATGCTCAAAATCCTACAAGCTAGGCTTCAGCAGTATGCGAACCGAGAACTACCGGAAGTACAAGCTGGGTTTCGAAGAGGCAGAGGAACTAGAGATCAAATCGCCAACATTCGCTGCATCATGGAGAAAGCAAGAGAATTCCAGAAAAACGTCTATTTCTGCTTCATTGACTATGCTAAAGCCTTTGACTGTGTGGATCACAACAAACTGTGGCAAATTCTTAAAGTGATGGGAGTACCAGACCACCTTACCTGTCTCCTGAGAAACTTGTATGAGGGTCAAGAAGCAACAGTAAGAACCAGACATGGAACAACCAATTGGTTCAAAATTGGGAAAGGAGTACGACAAGGCTGCATATTGTCACCCTGCTTATTTAACTTATATGCAGAGTATATCATGAGAAATGCTGGGTTGGATGAATCAGAGGTCGGAATTAAGATTGCTGGGAGAATTATCAACAACCTCCGATATGCAGACGATACCACCCTAATGGCAGAAAGCGAAGAGGATCTCAAGAACCTCTTGTTGAGGGTGAAAGAGGAGAGTGCAAAAGCTGGTTTGAAACTCAACATTAAAAAAACAAAGATCATGGCATCTGGCCCTATCACTTCCTGGCATATAGAAGGGGAAGAAATGGAAGCAGTGACAGATTTTACTTTCTTGGGCTCCAAGATCACTGCAGACGGTGACTGTAGCCATGAAATTAAAAGACGCTTGCTCCTTGGGAGGAAAGCTATGGCCAACCTAGACAGCATAGTAAGAAGCAGAGACATCACCTTGCCGACAAAGGTCCATCTAATCAAAGCTATGGTTTTCCCAGTAGTAATGTATGTCTGTGAGAGCTGGACTATAAGGAAGGCTGAGCGCCGAAGAATTGATGCTTTTGAACTGTGGTGCTGGAGAAGACTGTTACGAGTCCCCTGGACTGCAAGGAGGTCAAATCAGTCAATCCTAAAGGAAATCAACCCTGAGTGCTCATTGGAAGGACAGATACTGAAGCTGAAGCTCAAATATTTTGGCCACCTAATGCGAAGAGAAAACTCTCTGGAAAAGACCCTGATGCTGGGAAAGACTGAAGGCAAAAGGAGAAGGGGACGGCAGAGGATGAGATGGCTAGATAGCATCACCGATGCAATGAATATGAACTTGAGCACGCTCCGGGAGAGAGCGCAGGACAGGAAGGCCTGGCGTGCTATGGTCCATGGGGTCACGAAGAGTCGGACACAACTGAACGACTGAACAACCTGCGTAACTCCTTAAGGATCTGTTGCCTACTCAGAGGTCCAGGTCATTAAGGGGAACCCTGACACCCCTGATCAAATGCTTGAAACACCCCTACTATATGTATTAGCTGCAGTACTCAAGATACAGTCACAATGTACCAAGCAAGTGTTCTAAATAGGCCTGCTGTTGCATCTATATGGCTATAACACATGTGGCTGGTGATTGGCAGCCCAGCATTTGGCAGATTCACCCAAGTCAGTAAGCAAGTGTAAATATTTTCATGGCAACCGCTTTGCACTTTCTGTTTCCTAGGCTCACTCTATCAAGGTCCCCAGCTTTCAAAGCTCCTTGCCTGTCCGCTACAATCTTGCCAACATCATGCAATCCCTACTGTCCTTTGGCTCTGTGACAGTTGTTGTGTCAGTCTCTTTCTCATTTTCCCTTCCCTCTCTCAAATCCATACCTCCTCCTTTCATTCTTCTTTCCCTCAATTTCTGCTTCCTCCCCTTATCCATATTTAAAGTCTCTGCTTCTCAGCTCTGACTTGCCATGTTCCCTTCCTTCAACCACTCTGTTTCCCATGCCCCCCGTCCCTTACCTCCCCTCCCTCTTGGGCCCTATTCTCCTCCTTATTCTCACTTTCTAGTCATGGGCCTCCCTGCCTGTTCAGTACCCCTGTCACCTTTCTGTCAACAGCTCTCAGCCCTTTCACATCCTTCACAAAGGCTTCGTGGTCTGTCGACATTATAATGGCCAACCTGAGCAGCTTGAATGTTGTGAACATTCTGTAACTTCACAGCAGCTTAGCCAAGGTTACGGGGAGAGTCTCAGACAGAAAGTGGCAGGCAGGCAACAGCTAGTTTTTAGCATATATTATAGGCTAATCTTCTATTCTATTCTTAAACCAAATTTGCTTCAATTTCTGAGAAGAAACAAAACTTAGCAATGACAACAATGTATTATTAGTATGTTTCTTGAGGCTTCCAGAAGCAATTATGTTATGGTCATCTATTTTTCATTCATATAAAGTTGTTGGCACTTTGTAAAGACTTTAAGATTAGGAGGGTGAATTTTGAAAGGACTAAAATCAATCTTAATCCTACAAAAATGTTCAGTCAGAATCTTGAGTTGTAAAGTTAGAGAATTTGCATCATGTATAATGAGGATTCATCTTGCATGCACACAACAGACACCATCATCTTCCCGTCACAGGTATTTCCCCTGGGACTGGATGGGGAATTAATTTTAAAGGTGTGTGATTGAATCCTAGGTTGGACACAAATTCCACTGCCAAGATGTTTTTGCCCCACTTACATTCTACAAAGGAGAAATTAAGCAAAACTGGAAATACTAGTTAATAAGATGGGCTGTGGGGGTGCTTATGCATTTAAAACTTGCGAATTTATTTTGCTCATTGACTGCAGCTGCTGTATTTTCAAAAAATAATTAGTCCTCTTCCTCTTTTTGGAAAAATGAGCCCTGGAGTTCATCCTACAGGGATAATTTTGGGTACATTCATGTATTCAGACATTCAGACACCAATCACCACCTTGTGAAATCACCACACACCACCCCATCTTATCACCTCCTCATTGGACTCCTAGTTGTAGAGTGTTTGTGAATGAAGTAGTAGATAATTCACAAGCTAATTGGTGCCAGCAATTTCACATATTTTTGTTACAAAGTGAGGCTCCTAAGGTTTATTATTAACCTGAGGACTTGTCCTTCAAGTGGGGTGATTTGAGATTGGTAGCAAAGCAGATATTCCAGAATATTTGTTCTTTAAATTAATGATTTACTGAATTGTCATAAAACTATATTTATATATGACAAATGTGAAAGAATTCAGTGGTAGTACAACATCCAAGAGATCTGTTTAACTCTAGATAAAGCTGCCTCATCACCACCACATCTGCAACTTGGAAATATTTAAAGAAGCAGATCTGCATACATTTGCACAGCTTATTTTGCTTCCACAACTTGTTTGACAGACTTTCAGTGCTGAAAATTCAGAGTTTTGTTTATTCTTTTTGTAGCCATGGTGACCACAAGAATCCCTACATTCTAAAGCCAGCCTTTCCCACACTTTCTAAGCTTTTAGCGAAAATATTCACGCATTCCAAGTTTCTCAAAGCAACCAGGATGTCAAGACATTTGCTGTTTCACCATGAAAACTATGCGTAAGTTTCTGTGTGTTAATCTGAAAGGGTAAACAAAGAGTAAAGATGGCTAATTTGATCTGGAATGGTAGAAGGACTTGAGTGAGGGTTTTGGGGAGACCTACAAGAAGAGCCCCTAAAAGACCCCAGACTCATAACCAGTTTTATATTCCAGACTCTTGACCCCTGGGCGAGAAGACCATGCAGTTTGATTCTATGCTAAATGATACTGTTTCACTAACTACGACTCTAACTAAGATTTTGCAGGACTGTCTTTGAAGAAAGGGAAAAAAATGCAGCTGTCTTTACAAGTGGCTTCATAGAGCTTGCTCGAGGCCACCATGTGCTGGCAGAGATGAACAGATGAGAGATGAACAGGAGAATGGAAAACTGCCTCCATTGGAATCCAAAACGGAAAACCACCTCCACTGAAATCAATGGAGGATTTTTTTATTTTTTTTTAACACACACACCCCCGGGGGGGTGGAATTTTCAGATGAAAACAGGTGTCTGCTATCCATGAGTAGAAGAATGTTTAGTGTGGTGCTCAGTGGCCTTCACTGTTGGACAGGAATGGGAACCCAGGAAAAAGTAAAAAGTACAACAACACCATAGGACACAGAGGGAAAAATAAAGAAACATGAGCTATGGGTAATGGTCACAACATTTTCTACACAGACTTTTCAATTGGTCCAAATAGCTTTCATTTACAGAAAGGGGGTGCCTATGCAAAGAATCACATTTTTGCCACTTCCAATGCCCCCCACAGCACATGAAAGTGGCACGGGGGAGGGGACAGAGATATGGTCAACATTCAACACTATGCATGTGATCCTGGCTCCAGTCCTTAGGTCTGTGGGTGCAGCCACACCTGTTGCAATGGTCTTGGAGCTCCCCAACTCCTCTGTTTAGGGGGATACCTTCACTCGGGCACCCAATTTCCCCTTCCCATCACTGATTATCTCTTCAGATGGGGAAAGCGTTCATAATACATTCGGATTTTTCTCACCTTATAGATGGACAGAAAGCCTGTCAACTGCTCAGGGTTATAACAGCTGCTCACAAAAGGAATATATTTTGTTGAGGTAATCAGCTCATGAAGAAAGGGCGGGGGGCAACTAACAAGTGAAATACAGCTAGGCAACAGTTCCCTCCCTCCTTCATTTTCAAAAACATTTCCTTGTTCTTTATTGTGTTGTATGGAATTGGGAGTTTTATCTCTTTTCTTTTGGATACATGGAAGAGATGAAGAAACATGCCCCAAATTCAGGGGTGTCATGAATTTGCTCAAGAAACTTCCCTATATACAGTCACGGCCAGAAATACTGGAACAAGGATAATTGTTTTGGCAGTTGACCTCTGTACACCACCACATTGAAGTTGAAAGAAAACACACCCAGATGGGAGCGAAGTCAGGACTTTCAGCTGTAATTCAAGGGGTTTGACAAAAGTGGGGCACTAACCATTCAGGAAGGACAGCCAGTGGCATGCACACACCCCCATCGTTGGTGGCTTATAAGTAATGGAACAAATGGCTGACAAGCAGCTGCATGGCCAGATGTGGCCTGTTTCCTGGGCACCCCATGATCAATCAAGCAGACAAAAGGCCTGGAGGTGGCTCTGAGTGTTACATTTGCATTTGGTAGCTGTTCACTGGAACCCCCAACATGAGGTCCAAAGAGGTGTCCATGCAAGTGAAGGAGGCCATCATTAGGCTGAGGAAACAAAATAAACCCATCAGAGAGATAGCAAAAACACTGGGAGTGGCCAATACAACAGTCTGGGACATCCTGAAAAAGAAGGAATTAACTGTCAAGCTCAGCAACAGCAAAAGGCCTGGCAGACCACGGAAGACAACTAAAGTGGATGACCGCAGAATTCTGCTCATGGTGAAGAGGAACCCTTTCACAAGATCTAGCCAGGTCAAGAATGCCCTTGCGGAGGTTGGCATGTCATTGACAACATCTACAGTCAAGAGATGGCTTTATGAATGTAAATACAACAAGGTGCAAACCACTGGTAACGCTCAAGAACAGAAAGGCCAGATTAGCCTTTGCCAGCAAACACCTAAAAAAGCCTGCCCAGTTCTGGAATAAGATTCTTTGAACTGATGAAACCAAGATTAACTTGTACCAGAATGATGGGAGGAGAAAAGTATGGAAACGGAAAGGAACAGCTCATGATCCAAAGCATACCACATCATCTGTCAAACATGATGAAGGCAGTGTTATGGCATGGGCATGTATGGCTGCCAATGGAACTGGGGCATTGGTGTTTATTGATGACCTGACTGCTGATAAAAGCAGCAGGATGAATTCTGAAGTGTATAGGGCTATACATTCTGCTCAGATTCAGCCGAATGCTGCCAAACTGATAGGATGCCGCTTCATATTGCAGATGGATAATGACCCAAAACATACAGCAAAAGCTACCCAAGAGTTTCTGAAGGCAAAGAAGTGGGATGTTCTTCAATGGCCAAGTCAGTCACCGGATCTCGACCCAATAGAGCATGCTTTTCACTTACTGAAGACAAGACTGAAGGCAGAAAGACCCACAAACAAGCAGCAGCTGAAGGCAGCTGCAGTAAAGGCCTGGCAAAGCATCTTGAGGGAGGAAACTCAGCATTTGACCATGTCCATGGGTTCCAGACTTCAGGCAGTCATTGACTGCAAAGGATTTTCATCCAGGTATTAAATGCGATCCTTAAGTTTGAAATGATGTTGGTTTGTTCCATTACTTACGGGCCACCAACGATGGGTGTGTGTGTATGCCACTGGCTGTACTTCCTGAATGGTTAGTGCCCCAGTTTTGTCAAAACCCTTGAATTACAGCTGCAAGTCCTGACCGCTCCCATCTGGGTCTGTTTCCTTTCAACTTCAATGTGGTGGTGTACAGAGGCCAATTGCCAAAACAGTTATCCTTGTTCCGATATTTCTGGCCCTGACTGTAAATGCTACCATGAACTCCTTTGACGTCTTAGCCATAACTCATCTTTCTTTGTGTGTGTGTTCATAGCCTTCTCTTTTTTTGTTCTGATCATAACACTTTGTCAAACAGCTTCATCAATTATCCATGACTAAAAAGTGGACTGTAACGTTCGGAGAGTGTTATTAATTGGCCTCGGCAGCGCGTAATGAGTTTAAAAGCTCCTACCTGGATGCCCCCGGGGATGGTGGCTAGTCGCGGACAACAATTTACAGCACACCATTAACACATATGCCAGGAACAGCCGCTGAGAAGGAAGCATTGATTTGGCACAGGACCTCATCCTGCAGGCAGAAAAAAGGAAACCACTGAGAGAAAGGGACAATATATAATTTAGGAGTAATGTAAAATAAAACCAAAAAAGCTGCAAATCAGGAAAAAGGCAGATGACAGACTGGAAATTAATTGAAATGGATGATTAAAAACAGAATACTTGAATCACGTTCACACCCAAACCAAAATCAATTCTTTACCAGCCGTGTCTCATAATAAGAAGGGATGCAGCAGAGTGCACGCTTCATTCCCACCACCACCACCTCCCTGGAAGTTCTCTTTCTGCAATTCCATTATGAGGTTAAGAATATGAGCTGGGCAAGATTCAGCACAAGATCTGTGCAGACTGTCCCACAATATGTAAGATTACTTTTAGGTAACATTTTTGAGCCCATTTAAATCACTGGCCTTTAACCAGTTAGCCAGGGTAGTTTAAATTAGATGGCTACTAGTCATGACGACTATATATTACATCCAGTAATAAAGGCTAGGGATGTGTGAACCCACCCCCATCTGGGTTCTCCGGGTGCCCACCAAGCCCCTGCCCCCACTCACCGGTCCCCAGATCGCACTCAAGCCCCTCCCACACTCATAGAGCAGCCCGCACTCACCCCAGCAGCCTCATCGAGCTCTGCAGTCGCCATTTTTTGAAAAATAAAATGGCAATTGCAAAATGCACATTTTGTGCACACATGTGGTCTTGTAGGCCCCTTCCAACCCTATGATTCTATGGTTCTATGAAAATGTGCATTTTGTGAATGCGCATATTTGTGCATATGCGAAAATGCACATTTTTGCAAAAATGTGCATTTTCGCACATACACAAATATGCACATTCACAAAAAAGTGCATTTTCATGCATATGCAAATATGCGTGTTTTTGCGGTTGCCATTTTCTCAAAAAATGGAGACCATGTTGCTTGACAAGGCCGCTGCGGTGAGTGCGGGCCATTCGCTGAGCGCAGGCAGGGACAAGCAGGGTCAGGGGCTTAGCAAGCAAGGCTCGGAGGTGAGAGCAGGGGCGGTTCCGCCGGATTCCCAGACAGAATCAGGTGCCTGTGCCATCCCTAATAAAGGCAGTATACCTCTCAGTACCAGTTGCTGGGGAACATGAGTAGGAAAATGCTATTGCGCTCATCCCTACTTGTGGACTACAGAAATGATGCCATAGGTAACAGGAAGAGAGATTTAAAAGCTACTGAGAAACAAGTATTGTGTGGTCCGAGAGCATGCGAGTTATCATGGCTCTGGACCCCGGTCAAAGACTGATGTTCTGCCATCTTAACCTTCTGGCTCACCTGGACACCAACATGCAACCAAGCTACAATGTGGTCGCAACGTGAATCAGCTTCAGACACTAGGAAGCTATGATGAACTACTTTTTTCAGCCTGAGTTGTAAGTATGACGTGTGTTTTTTGAAAAGTATGTGGATCCAGTCCTTGGAGTGTGTTCCCCCTTATTTTCCCAATGGCCAGTAGTTTTCACCCACATTCTCTTTAGCAGTAAGTATTTCCTTCTGTTATGTTAGCCATGGTCATTTCAATGGGGGAATACACTCCGGTTACACCTCTGTGTTTTGCCCCCAGGCTGAGAAATAAAAGCAGTGGTTATCCAAATGGCTGTTGTTTTGTACAAATTGTATGAAGAAATGTTACTTCTGAAAAGGCCACTGTGCATCAGAGATATGCTAACATCAGTCTTGCATGGGCAATTGGACTACTGAATGTGAACTGGAGAGGCAGGCAAAGAAGATGTCAGACCTTGCTCCAGCTGGAATGTTGTTGTCATCCCCACCCATACACAAACACACAGGGCCATTTACCATCAAATGTCCTGTGGGAAGGAATAGGAGAGTGAGGGGGGCAAAGAAGACAGTAGCTGCTCAGTTGGACTGTCTCTCTGCCCCACCCCACAAGGGCCTTGTGAGAAAAATCCTTACGAATTATGTTTTGATACTGTCACGTTTATTATTTTATTACTGCATTTTTATTTTACTTGTAAGCTGCCTTGGAAGGATTTATATCCTAAAAGGTGGGGAATAAATATTTAACTATAAATAAATGCTGCTGCTTTTTAAAAAACAAGAATATTTGTGGTCCCCCACTGCATTTTCAATTTATAAAGCAAAAATCTACACTCTGGATCTCTTAACAGAAAAGGCATAACTACGCTGGCCCTGAGTGCCCACATGTCCACGTTGATCTTTCTTGCAGATCAGACCAACATCCACCTAGTATTCTCTGCAAGAATCCCAGCAACCATCTACCTGAAATTGGTCAGTCATCCAATTGATGGAGCAGAGTGTAGCTTCTTCCCACTCCTGGTCTACACACCTATTTCTATTCAGGAGGACAGGAATTGTTACCATTTGAGAACTTCTGAGATCCAGCGTCATGCCACTGGTCAGAGTGCCAGGCCAGGAAAATAGCTAAAGGGGCTCCAGAGCAGGCATTGGCAGTGAGCCCAGCCCGAATCCTGGGACCCTGGCAGCCGCCCAAGGATGCCAGATATTGGCGCCGCCTTCCGTCTGCACACCTGGGTTTAAGGGAAGAGTTTTGAGATTTACCCATGCAGATTCTAGGCAGGTTTAAACACAGGCACCTGAACGTTTAAAAATTAGGCACTGGCTCCAGCTCGGCAGTGTGAAAAAGGATCTCAAGAGATGGGAATTAACTCCCAAAAAATCAAGATTGCTGAGTCTTTAGATAGAAGCAGCAGTCACAAAATGTACCAATGCTCAAAAATATTGAATTCCTAATCATGTTAACTTTTTCTACCTCCACAAAAAAATTAGTTCCTGTGTCATTGTCAAATTATGGTAAGTAATATTACACATGAGATAAGCCTTCCCTAACTTGGCACCCTCCAGAGGTATTGGACTACAACTCCTATCAACCCCGCCCAGGTGGGTGCCATGCTGGGAAGTGTCAGTTTGGGAAGGCTGCATTAGACATTCCGGAAATCTTCATGATCTATTTAAAAAGATTAGGTGTTCTCCTTACCTTGGTGATTTTTCCAGGTTTTTACTGCAGTTAAAGAGCTTTATCAGTGTATATGTTTCACAGTAAATCCAAATTCCCATTTGAAAATATGCACAAGCATTTCTGCATCTGCTAGGTTTTCCTCCACCTCCAAGGCCTGGGGAAGAAACCAGATTGGGAAACCATTACTGAGGGTTCAGGCTGATGATGTTAGATTAAAACCACTGTTATACAGCACCATCTGCAGTTCAATGCAAGACCACAGCAGTGGCAACACCCTTTGAAGGGAGTTTACAGGCCACAACGGAGCGTTGTGCATGTGATTCTACAATTTTGTACAAGCCCATGTTTACATCGAAAGATCTCTGTGAGTGCCAGTGACAGAGAGATATGAGTAAAGTTAATCTGAGGATGTATCCAAGCTATCTCCCTGTTCCCTAAAACAAGTAATGCTGGACTGCCATCGTGATTTAATCTGGCAAAGACATGATCAAGGGGAAAATAGATATGAGATAAATCTCTGCTCAGGTAAGGGGGCTGTTTAAATAGCACCCCCAAAAAGGGAGGGGTGCAAAAGAGGAGAGAGATTTGCACATGCTAATTTATATGTATAGATACAAACTTAGAAATAATAATTAGTATAAGTTAAATAGAAGTACAGTACATCTGATGACCTGATTTGCAATATCGCAGGGTGGTTGATAAGCTTGTTCTGGGTGGCTTGTTAACCACCCTGCATGTGCTGGTTGTATGCCAGGGGGGAGAGTGCATAATTACCCTCAGTAGCGGAGCTTCCCATGTCCTGAGAACCAGCCACAGTGGCTTGTTGCCATGGTTAACAAACCACCTAGAACCCATGGGCAGTTGTAGGGTGGCTTATTTCTCCCACCGTGATTATGCAAACAGGCCCCACAAGTGGGGAAGACTGTGACCTGTGTGCCCCCTCCGTCTGCTCTCCAGGTGCTAACTGTGGATGGGCAACTTCAAGGCCCCTGCTGCTCTCTCTTCTTAGGGCTCTTTTATCTCTGAACTGGATTTGGACTGGACAACCTTTCAAATAGAGGATGTCTGAATTCAGACAATTACGGGGGGGAGGGAGAAGCTATCATGGCTTCTTCCCCCACGCCCGTGCATGCCATGCGCACACCCATTGTTTACATAATTACCCACGCTGCTGTGCGGGTTGTCATGAGAACCCAGCGCACAGTGTGGCAGTGGTGACTTTGTACCCACCCTAAACCCCACGACATGCAGTAGGGATTGTAGGGTGGGTACAAAGCCATTCCCACTGTGCTGTGCGCTGGGTTCATATGACACACCAACCTGTGCAGCAGTGCCGGTAATTATGTAAACAACAGGCACACATGCAGCATGCGCAGGGGGAGAAGCCATGATGGCTTCTTTTCCCCATGCAATCGTCCAAACACCCCCAAAATCTTCAAACAGTGCTCGGGCAGCCTTTCAAAGAGAGGACTGTAAAGCAGGACACATGGCAATCCTAAGCTCAGATAAGCATAGTGCTCCTCAGCTCTAGCACTATGGTGGCTGCTCACGTATCCACAAGGAATGTACACAGAGCAAGCGCGTACAACACGAAAGCAGGACTTTGTGGGGGCTGGAAACTTTGTCTCTGCCCTGTAGCGTAGCACGATACAGCAAATGTGAGGAGTTGGTTGATTTTTTAGAGATCCCAAAATAGGCACTTACGAAGGAGCTCTTTAAAAACTTACAACTCAAGTTCTTCAAATACTATGCATTTGTAAACTCTCTCTGTGTAATACATGTGCATTAACATATCCCACTAAAGTCTCGTGGATGTTTGAAACCAATGGGATTGTCATCAATAATGTTGTAGCTTGATAACCTACAGAGAGCTTCGGCTATTAGGCAGTATAGAAATGAAATGAAATGAAATTAATAAATAAATAAAATAAACCAGTTCAGCATCTCAAGTGCATCAACTTTATTGCCATTTTCCCTGCTGCAAAAACTTCCTTTTATTTCTTTTAAGCTTGTATTATTTGGATTTAAACCCCACCCTACAAAACTCAAAAAGCTCCTCCACTTGCTTTGATCTATCTATCTATCTATCTATCTATCTCATACCAATAAGAATTTCTTCCATCAACTAATTTCTCGACCAATTGTTCCTGCCCTCACTTGTAATTCCTTCTCTCAAATAGGTACATTGGTACATATACACCTTTCCACCCTATGCCCCCTCCTCTATCCTCTCTGAATTCATCGCAGACCCAGGTCTGTCTGTCCGTCTGTCTGTCTTTCAGTCTCTTTCTCACACACACGCACACATGTACACATGCACAAATAATGAATCCTTCCCCCTGATCCCATATGTGTATTCCCTGAAAGAAGAGGAGAGGAAGGAACAAAACATTTCAACCCAACCTGTCCTCAGTGGTCACTGGACTGTGCCTAGGGTGGCTGCTGCAGCCTGTTGAAAGTGCGCCGTTTTGTAACTTGTTGCATGAGCAAAATGCATGTAAAAAATTGTGGGGGGGGGGGAATGGGTTGTGTTGGTAACAGTGCATTATTATGAGCCCTACTGAAATTGCATCCTGATCACTGAAGGTCAAGTTGAGCCCAGGGGCAGGAGAGGGAGCAAAGATAAACAATCAAAGCAAAAGCTTGTGCATTTCCATGAGATGGCAGGGGTTTTCTTGGCTCATTACTTTGTGGGACAGATGTCAATAAAGGCTACTGGGATTTCTTTTCCAAACCATTTCTCAGATTGACTTGTCTGTTGGACAAAGGCTTGCTTTTTCGCTAGGTAACTTCAGTAACAGACTCAAGAAAGCAACATCATAAAACTTGTGTGGTGTCGCTTGGAAACAACTGCCTGACGATTATCTTGCATGGTCGGGAGTACACTGGTGGTTGAGCATCTTCCAGATAAATAAAGAGTTAAGTCAGCCACCCCATCTACATCCACTGTTGTCACAGTTCTTTCTTCATTACTAAGCAAAGTGCCCATCAATGGGCTGTACTTGCTTTCAGAGCCCAGTAGTTTATGAAGTGAGGTGAGAAGATAAGACAAGCTCCCTTTGAGAGGTGAGCCGCTGCCAGAGAGGGCAGGAAACATGGCATCCGCAGTTGGTGATGCTGCTTAGGCTGAGCAAATCAGAAGGACAAACAGTGGTAGACTGGGCTGATCAGGGGCTGTAATGGCATTCCAAGGAATATCAATGACAGCCCTCTTTTTCTCTGCCCCTCCCCTTCCATCTTGGCTCAAACCCTTCAAGATGGTTCAGACGTAATGCCTAACATTTAGCAAGAAGCCTCAGAACTGCATGCTCTCTCTTCCCCCTCCTTCCATTTCCCTGCCTCTGATCCTTGTCTGAGGCAAACCACAGTTTGCTGTTCTGCCTGAACCAGCAAACTATGGTTGGTGCTTGCCCTGCAAACCAGGAACAGCCTCCATTTTGCACGTCAACCATAAACTATAGTCAACTGATTCTATCAGAGCCTTCCCCAACCTGGTGCTCTCCATAGGTTTTGGACTTCAGCTCCCATCAGCCCCAGCCTGCATGGTTAATGGTCAGGAATGCTGGGAGAGGTAGTCCAAAACCTTTGGAGGGCACCAGGTTGAGGAAGGCTGGTCTATGGTTTGCTTCAAATCAGGAGCACAACATTAGAACATAAGAAGAGCCATACTGGATTAGACCAAGGGTCCATCTAGTCCAGCATTCTGTTCACACAGTGGCCAACCAGCTGTCGACCAAGAACCCACAAGCAGGACATGAGTGCAACAGCACCCTCCCACCCATGTTCCCCAGCAACTGGTGTACATAGGCTCACTGCCTCTGGTACTGAAGGTAGCACATAGCCGTCAAGTCTAGTAGCCATTGATAGCCTTTTCCTCCAGGAATTTGTCCCATCCCCTTTTAAAGCCATGCAAATTGGCAGCCGTCACTACATCCTGTGGTAGTGTGTTCCATAGTTTATCTATGCACTGTGTGAAGAAGTACTTCCTTTTATCTGTCTCGAATCTCCCACCAATCAGATTCATGGGATGACCCTGGGTTCTAGTATTTTGAGAGAGGGAGAAAAATGTCTCCCTATCCACATTCTCCACACCATGCATCGTTTTGTCGACCTCTATCATGTCTCCCCTTACCCTCCTTTTTTCCAAGCAGGAAAGCTTTCCAAGGGAAGTGTTAAGCAAGGAAATGCTTAGCCATGTAATGCCAATCCACAGTCCAGTGTTATGTCTGAACCATGCCTTTGCATGGACTGGAGATGGTGAGTGAGGATTGTGAGTGACCCTACAAGAACCGGACGTCGATGGGTCTCAGCACTTGGGTACACTGAAATCACTGCCTCCTTTCTTCGCTGTGGGATTGTTGTTGTCCTAGGCTTCATTTGTAATTATGAGGTATTAAAAAGTAGCACCAACAAAAGCTCTTAAAATACACTTTTCGGTTTTTGCAAATTAATCTTGAATTCATCCAAGAGCCTTTGAACTTTGCCGTGACTCTTGCCCATCCTCACTGAAAGCGCTTTGCTCCTCCCTTAGAGAAACCTGAGAACAGTAGCCCTGTTCTCCTCATCTGGAGCAGAATGGCACTGACAACAGAGAATACTGGGTTTTATTACATGAAGGAGACCTAACTAAGCCTCCCCTTGTAAACAAGGCCAAAAAAAAAGAGGTGGGGGAAATCTTGATCTTAATAATGCCTCTTTTCTTTGTCGAGTGGGAAACTTTCCTTATGACCAACTGTAACGCTACTGTTTGCATCAGACAAGGGGAGACCAGTAATGGCTTACACACTGCATAAACAACAAGATCACTTCTGACCGTTTGAGGCAGGAGCTCTACTGGGGCAGCGCGGTTTGCAAATGCAGCCATTCCCTAGAGGCTTGGTACCATGGTAAGGAAAGATATTAATCACCTGTCATTTCTACAGCTTGATTCAGTTTACTGGGACCCAACCCAGAAATGTACCAAACGTGCTTAAAGGCAACAGGAGAAGTCAATGCGCTGGATCCTTAGCTTCAATTACCCTTGTTGGGTTCTAGCAACTTGTGCTTGAACTCTGGAGGGTCATGATGTGACAAGAGGGCTAAGCTCATCCTTTTAAGAGAGTACAACTCTATAGGGCTGACCCTTATCGCAGAGCATTTAGAAGGGTACTTCTTTGGATCTGGCAAGCCTGATCACAGAGTAGCACCTTCACTGTCTACACATCCTTGAGAAGACAATTATCTTTCAGCATTTACACCACATGCTTCGTAAGACCATACGCATTGAGGTGACAAAGAAATTCACTAACAACTTTAATTTAGCCAACAAGATAACAGAGTTCCAACACAGTATATGAGATGTAATTGCCAGCATTCCAAAGAAATTTTGTGCTCGCAGATGAAAAACTGCAGTTTAGTTTTTGATTAAGATCACTTTCTAAATCACATTATTCCTTTCAGATAAATGCTACTCCCCCCCTCGCTATTTACATATTACGAAATGCATTTTATGGTCCCCTATATTATCATCTGCTAACAATTTACTCACAGTGCATTTTATAGTATCCTTTATAATGAGCAATTAAAGATGATGACTATGCCAATTAACAAATTTATGAATGTAGATTTAATTCTCAATCGTTCCCCAAGTTGTCTCTGCCTTTAAAATGAAGTGGCCCATCTCTCGTTCCCTCACTCTCTCTTTTTTAAGAACTGCTTATGTACTGTTTATGTCTATGAAATAAACAAGCACACCATGTTTTTAACTGTTACAAAATGTGGGCTGTTAAAATGGAGCTGAGAAAACAGATATTACTGCTGAACTCTACGTAAATGAATTACATATTCTAAAGAGCGAGGGACTCAGAAAATACACACGCACAGAATCAGAAACAAAACACCTCACACACCTGCTGATCGGGTAGATTTTTAAAGCAGCAAGTCAAGTAAGAGACAAAGTAAAAAGCAAATCCACTTACCAAATCCTGCACATAACCTGCTGTCCAAGAGAGTTTGCCCTTTTAATGGGCTAAACAAATGTGAACTGTAATGGATATTTAGCTACAAATCCCTAAAGGCCCAATTATCTGTTACTTTAAAAAAAAATGGACCAGCTTTTTTAATTGGATTTTGGCCCTAATTTTATATACAATGAGCAAATACCACTGAATGGCAAAGAAGGCCACCCACAAGTAACCATGATTGAGTGTATTGTCTCTGTGTCTTATCTCTTTTGTCATGTAATCATGTCAGCAATATTAGCATCATTTATAATCTAATGTATTTTATTAAAATATATATATAGGATGCAGGAGAGAAGGATTCAACTGCTATGTCCTTTAGAGACTTCTTGGACTGCCATGGCAAGTTTTTTCTGTTCCGATGGGTTTGTTGATGCAATTAATACAATACTGTTTTGTGCACCCCAAAGCTCTGAGTGGTGATAACTCCAGGGTTCATGCATTTAACCAGGGTTTTGGTTCCCTTGGAATGACGTTCTGGAGGCTTGTGGTGTTTTTGTGATGTATGGTTTATTTATACATATATGTAGGTTGAGCATAGGTGGGGATACACAGCACTAACTCTCCAACAGATAATGTTCCCCCATTAGTTCTCCAGAGGGGCACTTGAGCCCAGCTCTGTCTCTCCAAACTGCCACCCTGTTGGCCTCAAAAACTAAACTTGCAGCTTCTTCACAAAAGACTTGATGACATCACCTCCTGCAGGAAAACTGAGAGGGGCGGGGGGCTAAACCCCAGATTCCCAAAAGGCTCTTTCCTTCTGGGAATAGTGTGGCTATATAGAGAAATCCCCCTTCATGGATCACTGCCTTGTTGTGGCGAAGGGGCTTGCGTAACTCAGTGAAGCCATAACCTATGCCGTGCAGGGCCACCCAAGACGGACAGGTCATGGCAGAGAGTTCTGACAAAATGTGGTCCACTGGAGAAGGAAATGGCAACCCACTCCAGTATTCTTGCCAAGAAAACCCCATGGAACGTATCACAAGGCTAAAAGAGAGGACACTGGAAGATGAGCCCCTCAGGTCGGAAGGTGTCCAATATACTACTGGGGAAGAGCAGAGGGTATTTCCAAGTAGCGCCAGAAAGAGTGAAGCGGCTGGGCCAAACCCGAAAGGACACTCAGCTGTGGATGTGTCTGGTGGTGAAAAGAAAATCCGATGCTGTAAAGAACAATATTGTTTAGGAACCTGGAATGTCAGATCAATGAATCAAGGTAAGCTGGAGGTGGTCAAACATGAGATGGCAAGATTGAACATCGACATCTTGGGAATCAGCGAACTAAAATGGACAGGCATGGGCGAATTTAATTCAGGTGACCATCATATCTACTATTGTGGGCAAGAATCCCTTAGAAGAAATGCAGTAGCACTCATAGTCAACAAAAGGGTGGGAAAAGCAGTACTGGGGTACAATCTTAAAAATGATAGAATGATCTCAGTACGAATCCAAGGCAAACCATTCAACATCACAGTAATTCAAGTCTATGCCCCAACCACTGAGGCCGAAGAAGCTGAAGTTGATCGGTTCTATGAAGACCTACAACACCTTCTAGAACTAACACCAAAAAAAGATGTCCTCTTCAGCATAGGGGATTGGAATGCTAAAGTAGGAAGTCAAGAAATCACCGGGATAACAGGCAGGCATGGCCTTGGTGTACAAAATGAAGCAGGACAAAAGCTAATAGAGTTTTGCCAAGAGAACATGCTGATCATAGCAAACACTCTTTTCCAACAGCACAAGAGGCGACTCTACACATGGACGTCACCAGATGGTCAATATCGAAATCAGATTGATATGTCCTTTGCAGCCAAAGATGGAGAAGCTCTATACAGTCAGTCAAAACAAGACCTGGAGCTGACTGTGGCTCAGATCATGAGCTGCTTCTTGCAAAATTTCGGCTTAAATTGAAGAACGTCGGGAAAACCACTAAACCGTTCAGGTATGACCTCAATCATATCCCTGATGAATATACAGTGGAGGTGAGGAATAGATTTCAGGGATTAGACCTGATAGACAGAGTGCCTGAGGAACTATGGACGGAGGTCCGTAACATTGTTCAGGAGGCAGCAACGAAATCCGTCCCAAAGAAAAAGAAATGCAAGAAAGCAAAGTGGCTGTCTGATGAGGCTTTACAAGTAGCTGAGGAAAGAAGGGAAGCGAAAAGCAAGGGAGAAAGGGGAAGATATACCCAACTGAATGCAGAGTTCCAGAGAATAGCAAGAAGAGACAAGAAGGCCTTCTTAAATGAACAATGCAAAGAAATCAAGGAAAACAACAGAATGGGAAAGACTAGATATCTCTTCAAGAAAATTGGAGATCTCAAGGGAACGTTTTGTGCAAAGACAGGCATGATAAAGGACAAAGAAGGCAGGGACCTAACAGAAGCAGATGAGATTAAGAAGAGGTGGCAAGAATACACAGAAGAACTATACAGGAAAGATCTGAACGTCCCTGATAGCCATGATAGTGCGGTCACTGAACTTGAGCCGGACATCCTAGAGAGTGAAGTCAAGTGGGCCTTAGGAAGCATTAGTAACAACAAAGCTAGCGGAGATGACAGTATTCCAGCCGAGCTATTTAAAATCCTAAAAGATGATGCTGTTAAAGTGCTGCATTCAATATGCCAACAAATCTGGAACACTCAACAGTGGCCACAAGAATGGAAAAGGTCAGTTTACATTCCAATTCCAAAGAAGGGCAACGCCAAAGAGTGTTCAAACTACCGCATAATTGCGCTCATTTCACATGCCAGCAAGGTGATGCTCAAAATCCTACAAGCTAGGCTTCAGCAGTATGCGAACCGAGAACTACCGGAAGTACAAGCTGGGTTTCGAAGAGGCAGAGGAACTAGAGATCAAATCGCCAACATTCGCTGCATCATGGAGAAAGCAAGAGAATTCCAGAAAAACATCTATTTATGCTTCATTGACTACGCTAAAGCCTTTGATTGTGTGGATCACAACAAACTGTGGCAAATTCTTAAAGTGATGGGAGTACCAGACCACCTTACCTGTCTCCTGAGAAACCTGTACGAGGGTCAAGAAGCAACAGTAAGAACCGGACATGGAACAACCGACTGGTTCAAAATTGGGAAAGGAGTACGACAAGGCTGCATATTGTCACCCTGCTTATTTAACTTATATGCAGAGTACATCATGAGAAACGCCGGGTTGGATGAATTAGAGGTCGGAATTAAGATTGCCGGGAGAATTATCAACAACCCCGATATGTAGACGATACCACCCTAATGGCAGAAAACGAAGAGGATCTAAAGAGCCTCTTGTTGAGGGTGAAAGAGGAGAGTGCAAAAGCGGGTTTGAAACTCAACATTAAAAAAACGAAGATCATGGCATCTGGCCCTATCACTTCCTGGCATATAGAAGGGGAAGAAATGGAAGCAGTGACAGATTTTACTTTCTTGGGCTCCAAGATCACCGCAGACGGTAACTGTAGCCATGAAATTCAAAGACGCTTGCTCCTTGGGAGGAAAGCTATGGCAAACCTAGACAGCGTAGTAAGAAGCAGAGACATCACCTTGCCGACAAAGGTCCGTCTAATCAAAGCTATGGTTTTCCCAGTAGTAATGTATGGCTGTGAGAGCTGGACTATAAGGAAGGCTGAGCGCCGAAGAATTGATGCTTTCGAACTGTGGTGCTGGAGAAGACTCTTACGAGTCCCCTGGACTGCAAGGAGGTCAAATCAGTCCATCCTAAAGGAAATCAACCCTGACTGCTCATTGGAAGGACAGATAATGAAGCTGAAGCTCCAATATTTTGGCCACCTAATGCGAAGAGAAAACTCCCTGGAAAAGACCCTAATGCTGGGAAAGACTGAAGGCAAAAGGAGAAGGGGACGGCAGAGGATGAGATGGCTAGATAGCATAACGGATGCAATGAATATGAACTTGAGCACGCTCCGGGAGAGAGCGCAGGACAGGAAGGCCTGGCGTGCTATGGTCCATGGGGTCACGAAGAGTCGGACACGATTGAACGACTGAACAACAACAACAACAACAACATAGAGAAATCTCCCTAAAAAAAGGAAGCACACTTGGCCACTTCACCAGAGCCCTCAAGGCATTGCCAAGACTTGACTGCTTTCATTAACCCTCCCTTTGGCACAAACACAGGGTTCAAAGGGACGCCAGGAGGTCTCACAACTGATTTCATCAATGAGAGGCCTTTCCTATATTTTAATAGCAGCAAGAACCAGAGGGCCCTGTTTCCCAAGTACCTGTAAAGGCATATAAGAAACACAGATGACACACCTTACCCTACTTGCTCTGCTGAATTTTGTCTGCCTTGGTCACCTTTGACTGGCATTTCTCAAGATCAGCCTTCCCCGATCTGGTTCCCTCCGGATATGCTGGACTATAACTCCCTGTCATGCTAATGGGAGCTGTAGTCCAACACATCTTGAGGACACTCGATTGGGGGAGGCTGTTCTACATACAGAAGTTATGTTTCATTTAATACATCAGAAGCAACCTTTCCAGAGGCAATGCATAAATATAAACCCTAAGATTACTGGTGGTTCACACTATCCAAGGGCACAGAATTAGCTTTAAAAAAAACACAATCTAACAGCAGGTTAAATAACTGCATTGCTACACAATATATTTTAGCAAAAACTCTGCAAGAAAGTAGAGTGGATTTCTGGGTTTAGTGTAGCAAGGATGCCCTCTTGTGGCGTTACAAAAGAGATTTCTCAGTCCAGCCACAGAGCATCAGTAGCTACATGTATTTCACTTGTGCAGTTCATTATAATTTCAGCTGTGTTTTTAAAGTAATCAGAGGAGGTCTAAATGAAATTCATCTCTGTCTTAGAGTCAAATTAAGTCATCCAGGACGTCTGGGAGTGAAGGCAGCTCACTAAATTGCACATACATAATTTATAGTGATAAAAGATATTAAATATCTCCAATTTGGGTCATAATCTCATTATATCTCATCTGACAGAATATGCAGCAACACTGCTTGGATTTTTTTTAAGGCTCCTTATTTCTTGCTCTTCGTTCACAGACCAATCCTTTCAAAGTCACTTGCCTTGCCACAAAGCCACTAATTTGAGAATTCTCTTTTGTGTACAGATGAATCATCCATGCAAATTAAACTGTGTCATTAATCATATTAATGTGCCAATGTCACAGATGCCTCCAATTCATCCTCTTTCCCACAACACTCCAGACACCAACG
This sequence comes from Heloderma suspectum, assembly GCF_057233095.1. Classification (NCBI taxonomy): domain Eukaryota; kingdom Metazoa; phylum Chordata; class Lepidosauria; order Squamata; family Helodermatidae; genus Heloderma; species Heloderma suspectum. The sequence continues at coordinate 325,743,384 of NC_139459.1, read as the reverse complement.
CCATCGCTGCTTTCCAGTCACACACATATATGTGGACAGCCGTTCTCTGTTCTGACCGGAGCTACAAGGCTCCTTGTCTTAAAGTACTGAGCAAAATCAATACAATTCCTGGGAGCATGCTCTCTTTCCTTTTCAGATTTACTGGCCAATGCTATTTTCAATGGAAGCACACTCAAATCAGGTGAGCATTAAGCTGTCTTCCAAACCATAATCAAAGTGCACACAGACAACATACTTCCTGCTAGCACTTCACCTTCTGCCCTCAATCAAAACCAACAGAGGCACATAATGCCAGAAAGGAACCTGCGATCCCAAAGTAGCAGGCACACCACTGCTGTGCAATGATGGCTAATTGCACAAGCTGCAAATAAGGTCTATAACGCCTTGACCCCAAGACTGTCCCTGCACTGACTGTGTCTATTTAGGCTTCTGGATCTCCAGAAATCAAGTAGAAGGCATGTATTTGTCACCTCCCACTACCTCCTCCCCGCCAAGGGGTCATACCAATATGAAGCAGTCAGTGACTCTGGGCTGCTTTGCACACTCACTTGGCCACATGGGAAAGCAGTTCCCATGTCTCATGTGGCTGCAGTGAGTGAGTGTGTGTGTGTGTACCACTAAACCACACAATAGAACCAGTGGCACAGGGGCAAATTTTGAAGTGCAGGAGCCCATCATGACAATCCCCATAGCCACACCCCCAAGGAGAGTCCAAAAATGCAGGCAGCTGTGTTGATCCCTATCAACAAATCAGTTCTAGCACTTTTATTTCCGCTGGGAGCAGGCTTTTTGTAATGCTAATGGGTCTTCACGGCCTGTTCAAGACCAACCCACCCCATAAAATACTATGCATTACCAAAGGGAACAATATATTGTTACTGGGGAAATTCATCCCCCACCCCACGGCTCCTGTGGAAATTGCAGCTAAGCTCAGAGGGAAGAGGGAAGTCTGGGTGGGGCAGGGCGGCAGATGATGTCAGCATCCTTGCTACTAAAAAAGTGCCGCGGCTGGATCCCTGTGCGCCCTGCCTCCACTCTGCCAATGAGTGGGACTGATTGCCTGGGTCTTTCACACCTGATTGTCACCCCCTCCCCATTCTGGCAAAATGTTGGTGGGAAAGATCCAGAGTATCAGCCCTGCCCACAGCTCCTTCCAGAAGTGCCTCTGAAGGCACAGAGGTCAGGAATAGTGTGGCCAACAGGCAAGCTGACATCTAGGTGTAAGACCAGTGGCCAGGACCCTCTATGTGGTCATGAATTAATGGAGGGGCACTTGCAAAAGGATCACTGCCCATCATGGATCACTGCCTTGTTGTGGTGAAGGGGCTTGCGTAACTCAGTGAAGCCATAAGCTATGCCGTGCAGGGCCACCCAAGACGGACAGGTCATGGCAGAGAGTTCTAACAAAATGTGGTCCACTGGAGAAGGAAATGGCAACCCACTGCAGTATTCTTGCCAAGAAATCCCCATGGAACGTATTACAAGGCTAAAAGATATGACGCTGGAAGATGAGCCCCTCAGGTCGGAAGGTGTCCAATATACTACTGGGGAAGAGCAGAGGAATTTCCAAGTAGCGCCAGAAAGAGTGCAGAAAGAGTAGAGAGGCTGGGCCAAAGCCAAAAGGACACTCAGCTGTGGATGTGTCTGGTGGTGAAAAGAAAATCCGATGCTGTAAAGAACAATATTGTTTAGGAACCTGGAATGTAAGATCAATGAATCAAGGTAAGCTGGAGGTGGTCAAACATGAGATGGCAAGATTGGACATCGACATCTTGGGAATCAGCAAACTAAAATGGACAAGCATGGGCAAATTTAATTCAGGTGACCACTATATCTACTACTGTGGGCAAGAATCCCTGAGAAGAAATGGAGTAGCATTCATAGTCAACAAAAGGGTGGGAAAAGCAGTACTGGGGTACAATCTCAAAAACAATAGAATGATCTCAGTACGAATCCAAGGCAAACCCATTCAACATCACAGTAATTCAAGTCTATGCCCCAACCACCGAGGCCGAAGAAGCTGAGGTTGATCGGTTCTATGAAGACCCACAACACCTTCTAGAACTAACACCAAAAAAAGATGTCCTCTTCAGCATAGGGGATTGGAATGCTAAAGTAGGAAGTCAAGAAATCACCGGGATAACAGGCAAGCATGGCCTTGGTGTACAAAATGAAGCAGGACAAAGGCTAATAGCGTTTTGCCAAGAGAACACGCTGATCATAGCAAACTCTCTTTTCCAACAGCACAAGAGGCGACTCTACACATGGACATCACCAGATGGTCAATATTGAAACCAGATTGATTATGTCCTTTGCAGCCAAAGATGGAGAAGCTCTATACAGTCAGTAAAAACAAGACCTGGAGCTGACTGTAGCTCAGATAATGAGCTTCTTATTGCAAAATTCTGGCTTAAATCAAAGATCGTAGGGAAAACCACTAAACCACTCAGGTATGACCTCAATCATATCCCTTATGAATATAGAGTGGAGGTGAGGATTAGATTTAAGGGATTAGACCTGATAGACAGAGTGCCTGAGGAACTATGGACGGAGGTCCGTAACATTGTTCAGGAGGCAGCAGCGAAATCCATCCCAAAGAAAAAGAAATGCAAGAAAGCAAAGTGGCTGTCTGATGAGGCTTTACAAGGAGCTGAGGAAAGAAGGGAAGCAAAAAGCAAGGGAGAAAGGGGAAGACATACCCAACTGAATGCAGAGTTCCAGAGAATAGCAAGGAGAGACAAGAAGGCCTTCTTAAATGAACAATGCAAAGAAATCAAGGAAAACAATAGAATGGGAAAGACTAGAGATCTCTTCAAGAAAATTGGAGCTCTCAAGGGAACGTTTTGTGCAAAGACGGGCATGATAAAGGACAAAGAAGGCAGGGACCTAACAGAAGCAGATGAGATTAAGAAGAGGTGGAAAGAAGACACAGAAGAACTATACAGAAAATATCTTAATGTCCCTGATAACGATGATAGTGCGGTCACTGAACTTGAGCTGGACATCCAACAGAGTGAAGTCAAGTGTGCCTTCGGAAGCATTGCTAACAACAAAGCTAACGGAGATGACAATATTCCAGCTGAGCTATTTAAAATCCTAAAAGATGATGCTGTTAAAGTGCTGCACTCAATATGCCAACAAATTTGGAACACTCAACAGTGGCCACAAGACTGGAAAAGGTCAGTTTACATTCCAATTCCAAAGAAGGGCAATGCCAAAGAGTGTTCAAACTACCGTACAATTGCGCTCATTTCACATGCCAGCAAGCTTATGCTCAACATCCTACAAGCTAGGCTTCAGCAGTATGTGAACCGAGAACTACAGGAAGTACAAGCTGGGTTTCAAAGAGGCATAGGAACTAGAAATCAAATCGCCAACATTTGCTGCATCATGGAGAAAGCAAGAGAATTCCAGAAAAACGTCTATTTCTGCTTCATTGACTACGCTAAAGCCTTTGATTGTGTGGATCACAGCAAACTGTGGCAAATTCTTAAAGAGATGGGAGTACCAGACCACCTTACCTGTCTCCTGAGAAACCTGTACGAGGGACAAGAAGCAACAGTAAGAACCAGACATGGAACAACCAATTGGTTCAAAATTGGGAAAGGAGTACGACAAGGCTGTATATTGTCGCCCTGCTTATTTAACTTATATGCAGAGTATATCATGAGAAATGCTGGGTTGGATGAATCACAGGTCGGAATTAAGATTGCCGGGAGAATTATCAACAACCTCAGATACGCAGACAATACCACCCTAATGGCAGAAAGTGAAGAGGATCTAAAGAGCCTCTTGTTGAGGGTGAAAGAGGAGAGTGCAAAAGCTGGTTTGAAACTCAACATTAAAAAAACGAAGATCATGGCATCTGGCCCCATCACTTCCTGGCATATAGAAGGGGAAGAAATGGAGCAGTGACAGATTTTACTTTCCTGGGCTCCAAGAACACCGCAGACGGTGACTGTAGCCATGAAATTAAAAGACGCTTGCTCCTTGGGAGGAAAGCTATGACAAACCTAGACAGCATAGTAAGAAGCAGAGACATCACCTTGCTGACAAAGGTCCATATAATCAAAGCTATGGTTTTCCCAGTAGTAATGTATGGCTTTGAGAGCTGGACTATAAGGAAGGCTGAGCACCGAAGAATTGATGCTTTCGAACTGTGGTGCTGGAGATAGGGATGTCAGAGAATTCTGCCACGGATCTCGGTGAGGCCGAATGCCAGTGCATTCGGCTCCCCGAAATCTGTGGCGGAACGGCCTGCCACCCCCCTGCCACCCCGCGGATCCCTCCCGGGATGAGACTTACCTGGGGCGGATGTTCTGGGGGCTGCCGCCGCCGCCATTTGCAGTCTTGTCGTTGTTTTTTTTAATCTCGGTTAAAAAAAAAAAAAACGCGTATGCAAATGGCGGCGGCTACAGCCGCCGCCATTTGCATTCCTTATTTTACGCCATCTTAGTCTACATAAATATTTACTTAGACTATTTACAGCAAAAATAAAGGGGAACGCAAATAGCGTAGTGGGCGCTATTTGCATCCCTTTTTGATTCGTCATTTTAGCCTACGTAAATATTTACATAGGCTAAAACGGCGAATCAAAAAGGGACGCAAATAGCGCCCACTACACTATTTTATTTATTTACCCAGAGCCCTCCGCGCCACGGAGCACAGCCGGCCGTCGAGGATGCGTACACGTTTCTGTTTTTTTTTACCCAGAGCCCTCCGCGCCGCGGAGAACAGCCGACCGTCGAGGATTCCAGGGGGGAGGACCGGATCGCCTCCCCCCCATCAAGGATTCTGGGGGGAGGGACGGAACACCTCCTCCCCCACCATGAACATAATCCGTGGAAAGGTAAGTGACTTTCATACATCCCTAGCTGGAGAAGACTCTTACGAGTCCCCTGGACTGCAAGGCGGTCAAATCAGTCCATCCTAAAGGAAATCAACCCTGAGTGCTTACTGGAAGGACAGATACTGAAGCTGAAGCTCAAATATTTTGGCCACCTAATGCAAAGAGAAAACTCCCTGGAAAAGACCCTGATGCTGGGAAAGATTGAAGGCAAAAGGAGAAGGGGACGGCAGAGGATGAGATGGCTAGATAGCATCACCGATGCAATGAATATGAACTTGAGCATGCTCTGGGAGAGAGCGGAAGACAGGAAGGCCTGGCATGCTATGGTCCATGGGGTCAAGAAGAGTCGGACACGACTTAACGACTGAACAACAACAACAGCTTGCAAAAGGGGCTAAAATAATTATTGTATTCACACGCTACACAGCAGGGCTGGCCCTGCCATTAAGCAGGATGCAGCAGCTGCCTCGGGCAGTAGATGCTGATGAGTGGGGAGCGGCAGTGAGGTATTGAAGGACAATACTGTGTGTACCACACAATTTGCCCCTACACAGCAAAAACAGACCCTGACAAAGGGCCCTTTTTAATGACATCACTTTCCACTCTCCGCTGGGAGCTTTCCAATCTGTCACAGCCAGTCAGCTCTTGAGACTGGCATATTTCAAAACTCCATTTTACACTGGAGAGGGAAGTGGGGAGGCAGGAGTGAAAAAATATATTCATACAACCCATTCAAATGAAAGGCCCTGTATTCCCTCTGAAACAAAAAGATGTATACACAGTCCTAATGTGTCCATTTCTTGGAATTCACCTTATTCAATACATGCCATGTGGCCTGGGGGATAGTTTTTTTTTATATAGTTGGTCTGTGGAGAGGCCTCCTTTCAGCTCCATCCTGATGCTGAATTTAGCTTGCAGTCCACAAATGCCTTGTTCCATATTAGTCCTAAAGCAGTAGAGGCTGGTGGCCCCAATTTCAGTGGGGCCATGCTTCCATTATGGGTTTCAGTCAGAACCAGCCAGAACTCTAAAGGAGCTGCCTGAAGTGCTGACCCCTATCCCCCAAATAGGTTCAATGCCTTGGATATCTCCTTTATAGTTCTGGCTGGTTCTGACTGAAACACAGAATGGATTCATAGCCCCACTGAAACTGGAGCCATGAGCTCCACTCTAAACAATGCTACAGAGGCAGTGGTCATAATCAGGCATGAGCGAATACAGTAGGGAGTAAAGGCTTATACAAAAAAAGTGCATAGTAGTGCTATACTCCCACAGGTCCTGCACAGCTTGGGATGTCACGAGTGCCCGGCTTAGTCCTGGAGGCTGGCGAAATCTCCCATGCCCAGACCCCACTTGCCAAGCTCCAGGGCGCTGATGGACCTGGCCGCCAAGTGCCCTGGAGATCAGCAAGTGGCAAGGAACAGCCCAGTTTAGTTTTTGATTAAGATCACTTTCTAAATCACATTATTCCTTTCAGATAAATGCTACTCTCCCCCCTCTATTTACATATTACGAAATGCATTTTATCATATATTATCATCTGCTAACAATTTAATCGCAGTGCATTTTGTAGTATCCTTTATAATAAGCAATTAAAGATGATGAGTATGCCAATTAAGGAATTTATGAATGTAGATTTAATTCTCAATTGTTCCCCAGGTTGTCTCTGTCTTTAAAAAGAAGTGGCCCATCTCTCATTCTCTGGGCCCTGGCCACTAGCTGTCTCCTACTCGTGAGGAGGAGACCCTAACCAACAGAGATGACTTGGTGGATAAAGTAGCAGTTATGGGAACTCTGGGGGAAAGCGACCATGTTATACTTGAGTTCTCGGTTCTAAAGGAAGCAAAAGCCAAACGCATACCCTGGATTTTAGGAAAGCTGATTTTAATAAACTCAGAACAATGATCAGTAAGGTCCCATGGCAAGCAACTCTAACGAGAAAAGGAGTCCAAATTTTTTTTAAAAGGAAATTCTCAAGGCACAATTACAAACAATTCCGACAAGAAAAAAAGGTGGAAGACAACAGAAGAAGCCAATGTGGCTTCACAAAAAGCTTAGAGATGACGTGAAAACAAAAAGCACACACATAGGAAGTGGAAGGAAGGACAAGCAACAAAGGAAGACTACAGGCAGGTAGCACAGAATTGCAGGGATGGCGTCAGGAAGGCTAAAGCTGAGAAAGAGCTGAGGTTAGCGAGGGAAGCTAAAAGCAACAAAAAGGCTTTCTTCAGATATGTGCATAATAAAAGGCAGAGAAAAGAAATGGTGGTTCAACTATTAAATATGGATGGCAAAATGATAACAGATGACAATGAAAACGCGGAGGTGCTCATTTTTTACTTCAGGTCAGTCTTCTCCTGAAAGAGGGTCTATGACCCGCCTGGCAAAGGTGAAGTACAAGCTGAAAGGGCAGGACTGAAGCTTGAGATCGATAGGCATATGGTCAAGCAACACCTAATTACTTTGAATGAGTTCAAATCTCCAGGGCCAGATGAACTGCATCCTAGAGGAATAAAGGAACTGGCAGAAGAACTCTCAGAATCGCTGTCTGTTCTCTTTGAGAAATCATGGAGGACGGGGGAAGTGCCAGATGACTGGAGGAGGGCTAATGTTGTCCCTATCTTCAAAAAGGGTAAAAAGGAGGAACCTGGGAACTACAGACCAGTCAGTCTGCCATCAATCCCTGGGAAAATTCTGGAGCATATGATAAAGTAATCCATCTGGAAGCACCTTGAAAACAATGCAGTGATTACTCAAAGCCAGCATGGATTTGTCAAGAACAAATCCTGCCAGACTATTCTGATCTCATTTTTGATCAGGTAACCTCCCTTGTGGACTGTGGGAATGCTGTGGACATAATATACCTCGACTTCAGCAAAGCTTTCAACAAAGTGCCCCATGATATCTTGATGAGCAAACTAGCTAGATGGAAAAACTATCAGGTGGATCCACAATTGGCTACAGAATCGGACTCAAAGAGTGCTCATCAATGGGATCTGCTCAAACTGGGGAGAGGTAGCGAGCGGGGTACCATGGCGTTCAGTCCTGGGCCCAGTGCTCTCCAACATTTTTATTAATTACCTGGATGAGGAGGTGCAGGGAACGCTTATCAGGTTTGCAGATGACACAAAATTGGGAAGGATAGCTAATACCCTGGAAGACAGAAACAAAATTCAAAGTGATCTTGATAGGCTGGAGTGCTGGACAGAAAACAACAGAATGACATTTAACAGGGATAAATGCCAAGTTCTGTCATCTAAGGAAAAGAAACCAAATGCACAGTTACAAGATGGGGGATACATGGCTCAACAATACTACAAGTGAGAAAGATCTTGGAATTGTTGTAGATTATAAGCTGAACATGAGCCAACAATGTGATGTGGCTGCAAAAAAGGCAAATGCTCTTTTGGGCTGCATTCATAGAAGCATAGCTTCCAAATCCAGGGAAGTACTAGTTCCCCTCTACTCAGCACTGGTTAGGCCTCATCTGGAGTACTGTGTCCAGTTCTGGGCACCACACTTTAAGAAGGATGCAGGCAAACTAGAGAGGGTTCAGAGGAGGGCAACAAAGATGATCAGGGGACTGGAAACAAAGCCCTCTGAGGAGAGTCTGAAAGAACTGGGCATGTTTAGCCTGGAGAAGAGAAGACTGAGGGGAGATATGATCGCACTCTTGAAAGGTTGTCACAGAGAGGAAGGCCAGGTTCTCTGGTCGATCATCCCAGAGTGCAGGACACGGAATAATGGGCTCAAGTTACAGGAAGTCAGATTCAGGCTGAACATCAGGAGAAACTTCCTGTTAGAGAAATACGACAATGGAACCAATTACCTAGGGAGGTGGTGGGTTCTCCCACGCTGGAGGCATTCAAGACGAGGCTGGACAACCATCTGTCAGGGATGCTGAGACTTGGATTCCTGCACTGAGCAGGTGGTTAGACTCGATGGTCTTATAGGCCCCTTCCAACCCTGCAATTCTATGATTCTATGGGACGTGTGCCATGCCTCCTCCTCCTCCTGCCCGGTTGGCAGCCATGGATGCTTCCTTGACAGCCAACCAGGCAGGATGGGGCCTTGGCTGGTGCCCCGGCCACAAGCCATCTCCCGCTTGCAAGGAGATGGCTAGCGGCTGGGGCATGCACGCCAATCAGGGGGTCAAGCCCTAGTGCACACAAGGGCCTGACTGCCAGAGTCCTTGGCAGGGTGGCTGGGGCCATGTAGCCCATATAAGTAAGATTACAGACATAAATGCCTGCAATCTTGCATATATGGGCTATTCACAGCCCCCTTTGCATATATAAAAATATGCGCATTTTCACAATCACCTTGAATGGCAATTGCAAAAATGCGCATATTTGTATATACATGAAAGGGGGCCTGTAATCTTGTGTATATGGGCTATGCATGGCCCACTTTTGCACAAATATGTGCATTTTCAACTTAAGGCGATCGTGAAAATGCGCATATTTCGCAAGCACTTTTTTTTTTTAATGGCGCTCGCAACACTCACTGAATGCTCCCGGGTGAGCATGAGTGATTCGGCAAGCGGAGGTAGAGACCACAAGTCCAGGGGGTGCACGAGCGGGGGTAGGGCCTGGGTGGGCACCCAGCAAAACTGGGCCGGGTGATGCCCATCCATCCCTATCCACACCACCTGTCCCCTGGTTATATGGTAGAACAGCCTTCCCCAAACTGGTGCCCTCCAGATGTGTTGGGACTACAACTGACTGGGGAATGCTGGGAGTGGAGTCCAACACATATGGAAGGCACTACATTGGGAATGGCTGTAGGACAGGGAAAGTCCTTGCTACAAAAGAGAGCAGAAAGACTATGCAGCTGTTCACCCTTTTAAAACAAAACACAAACCCTAAGGGAGCAACTCTATGCGTGTTTAGGCAGAAAAAAGTCCTACATCTCCGAACAGTAGAACATTGAACTAAAATGCAACTGTCGACCAAATTCAAGTTACAAATCCATCTCACTAGAGCTTTAAGGGATGTACAGCCTGATCCAGTGCATTTTTATTCAGGGGGAAAATGGCTTCTCTGAGAGGAAAGAGACCATAGCTTAGTGTCCGAGCTCATGCTTTGTATGCAGAATCATAGAATAGTAGGGTTGGAAGGGGTCTATAAGACCATCAAGTCCAACCCCCAGGTTGAACCCAGTCCAACCCCCAGGTTGAACCCAGGTTGAAGGTATCAGGTTTAATCCCTAGCATCCCCAAGCATGGCTGTCTGGGGAATGCTAGGAGTTGTAGGGCTTCTTTCTGCCTAAACATAAATAGGGTTGCACCTTAAAGGGTTGCATTCTGGTGCAGGAAAGGAGCACATATGCACAGCAGAACCTGGTGCAGACTGGAATGGGCACTCACCTGCTTCAGCTGTCAAGTGGATTGACAGCTGTCCAGAGAATCCAAGTGCAAAGTCAAAAGGCTCCAAAACCAGTAATGGTGGGAGAAGGTGCTGTGGTATCAGCTAAAGTTGGGACACTGGTCAGTCAAATCTTGTCATCTGAGCTGACCAATATCTTACTTAATATTTCACTGGCCATACCCAGCCTCTAGATTTAAACTGGTTTAAACAGTTCTTGCCTCTAGAAAGGAAACTCTGACAACTATAGTTCTGTGAAGGGCACGGGTCTCTAACAGAGATTGCCTCTGTCCCCGGCAGTTTTAGTTTAAAAACAGTTGATCTCATGAGCCTGAAATCTGCAAACCTATTATTATTGCTGTTGTTGTTGTTAATATAATGATGATAAGAAGAACAATAAGAATAATTCCAACTTTTATCCCACTTTTTGACTCAGATAGACGGTGAATCTAGGGATGGTCAAATCTGTCCGTTTTGCTTTCTCCCACATTTGATTTTTTTAGTATCATTTTCTTTCTCTCCCAAATGCAAAGAGCTTTGCACCTTTGGGTAAATTCTTATCAAAAATGAGTTGAAATGAAATTCTTACCCTTCTGCACCAGCCAGCTTCTGTTGGCCAGTCTATTCCCGGCGTGGAGAGGACCACGAGCTACCCGCCTGCCATACAGCCGGCAGCACTAATTCAGCATTAACATGGTTGAATACACGGGGATTCAAATCCACACTTTTAAGAGCAAAGCACTCCAAGCCATACAGACGTTAAAGATGGGGCACCTGTCAGGAAAAAAGAGGCGGCAACCCCAATTCAGAACTAACATGACTGATTACACTGGGATTCAAACCCAGGCTTTTAAGAACTAAGCTCTCAAAGTCCTGGGCCTGGATGGACGAACCTGTCCGTTTTTGTTTCTCCCAGTTTGATTTGCTTTCTTTATCTCAAATTGTTTTCGTTCTGAATACGAACTTTGCAATTTGGTTAATCCTTATCAAAACTGAACTGAAACTAAATTCTCACCCATCCCTGGGTCCAGGTGATTTACTTAGAAAGTAATAAAATGCCATTTTAAAATGCAAAATTCCAGTAAGTTGATTAATGCCACAATAGGCAGGGAGGCTGGTGAGCAAAGGGACCAGGTAAGGGATTGAGATGGGACACACAAACAGCTGTGTCCTCTTATCTTGCCTCAGATAAAGGTATAGAGTAGGATATCTCTGGGTGCAATCTGGCCCTACAGATAGTTAATGGGGTTTAAGCTCCTAACCTCCTTTTGTGCTTTGGAAAAAAAGAAATCTCATATATTAATCCATCTATTATTCATTATCCTACAGACAAATGGGAAGTGTACAACTTGAGAAGTAAATGTTGACTGTCGGTTTCCATTTTTAAGGCTGCCACGCCAGAAATCAGCGCTTTGCTTACACACCATGAGCTGCCTCATAGGAACATAGGAGGCTGCCATGTGCCGAGTCAGACCTGGGACCTTGTGCGCACCAAGCACGTGCTCTACCACTGAGCTGCGGCCCTTCCTGTGTGATTACAGAGAAGGGCTTTCGTTCTTCCAGCTATTTATCACAGACTTCCAAAGGCATCTGTGGGAAGCACAGGGGCTTCAGCATGAAGACCAACGGGAGGGATCCACTGAGAGATGCTTTGCCCGTAAGATGTGACATGGACCCAATGAAAGAAGTACGCACTGAGAAATCACTTGTCAATCTGAGCAGAATTTTCCAACCTAAAACTTAGTGCTGATACACAGAGCCACCTTGGCGCATGGAAACTTAGCTTTTGAAACAGGGGGTATACTGCGTGGATGCTTTCGTGCTCTCACACATTATGATGTGCCTTCTGGACGTGATGTCCAAAATATGCCCCTTCCTACCTTCATCAATGTCATATGTTTGTGGAATGGATAATGTGTGGAATCTCCCTCGCTATCCCAGAATGCATCATACCACTATTGTCAATGTCACAAGTGGTAAAACAGAGATAGTCTAGCCTGTAATCTCTATAGTCCAGGATGACTAACCAAGTCCGCATAGCTATTTGAGGCTGTGATGAGCTGTCGCATGACCAAACTAGCATGCACATAAACACATCTAAGCTTGGCATGGCATTGCCCAACTCACATGTCAACCAGAATGCAACACAGAATTCTGATTTCGGAGAGTGTGAGAGTAGTCATATAGCCACCTCTGCTTATGATGAATGACAACCACCATGTGCTGAAGTGGTCATGGGCACCAACCATCAATTGAGGCAGCAGCAGGACTTATACCACTGTAACTATACCACTATACCAAAAGTAAAATCACCAGAGCATAATAACTAAATCCTAAAGGTCATAGTCCTAAAACTGATATGCAAAGGTTCTTACAGTCACAGATAGGACTATACACTAAAAAGGGTGCATATGGAAGCCTCCTTTTTCAAGAGGCAATGGCAAACAATGTGCCCAGTTCTCTGTTTTTCAAAAAAAGTCAGAAATTTAATTCCTCCAATTTATTTATTTTTCTTTATATCCCGCCTTTCTTCCAAGGTGGCATACATGGTCCTCCACCACCACCACCATCTTATCTTCACAACTCTGAGGTAGGCTAGGCTGAGAGACAGTGAATGGCCCAGGGTCACCCGGTGAGCTTCATGGCTAAGTGGGGACACTCAGGCCTAATCCAACACTCTAACCCAAGGTAGGCAATCTATTGCCTTCCAGATGTTTGGACCACAACTCCCATAAACCCTGGCCGTGAGCCAAACTGACTGGGCTTGATGGGAGTTGTACTCCTAAACATCTGGAAGACACTAGGTTGCCAACTCCTGCTCTAAACACTTCCCCACACCAAACAAACCACTCACTTCTTCTGCGGCCTAGAAGTATGCAGAAGAATAATCCTGTGAGGGGGAAACCCACTACCACAAATGTGAGATGATCAAGGAAATGCTCATTTCAAAGGTGTTTTTTTTTAAACGCAGGTATTGACTATTCACATAGTGAGCTTTCTATGGAGTACTACATACGATATCATTTTGAATCCTGGGTGTACATCTAGTGTGGCACTAAGGACATGCCAGCTTGGACATTTGCACTCTCTCTCTCTCTCTTTCATGTGATGTCCCATTTGCAAATGTATCTCTCTGTGCCCAGAAGGTCTACAAAACCAAAGGTTTTGCCCTACAGCTGCTGCTCTTTGTACACAGTCGACACAGACACGCATATGGGTGGAAACCCAGGGTGAGCACTCAGTGGGAAATGCTTGCAAACAGGGGCAATGCGATGCCTGGCCTTGGCTCTATTTCCCTGGGCCCTGGATCTATTCCCCACAGTCCTGAGTGTCCATTGATGTTAATGGAATATTTTTTCCCTTAGCTCAATTGCCATGCAGGGGACAATTTTGGGTCCCAGGTCCATCTGAGCCACAGACCCATAGTCTTAGCTCCCCATCTGTAAAAAGGCTTTCTGGTGGTTATGAAAACAAATGAGATACACAAAGAAAACACCACAAATGCTTTTTAAAAACCCACACTACAAAAACCTAAATTGTATCATTAGAATCTATCAGACAAATTTGCCAAGATGTGTTTCTGGTTGTACAGTTCAGACTTTGAGGGAGGGCTCAAATGATGAGGATTGTGATGGAATCAGAACAGACTACAATGAGGAGCAATGTATTTGCATAACAGAGCCGAAGAACATAGACCACATGACCTGGATGGGGGAAAGTGCCCTGTCTCTTATCATAAGTCAGCTTCTTCCCCTACTTTCTATGGTTTGTAGCAGCAGACTGACATGCTCTTTTCTGCAGCTATGAGGGCTAGAAGTTGGTCTTAAAAAGAAAAGAAAAGCTAATATGAATCTCAGGAATCTATGGAAAATTAGCAGATTCTACATTATTCCATTTTAAGACCACGGTGGCTTAGTGGTTAAGACGCTGAACTGCAGACTGGAAGGTCGGCAGGACAGCAGTTTGAGACCCGAGTGCCGCGTGACGGAGTGAGCTCCCGTCTTCAGTCCCAGCTCCTGCCAACCTAGCAGTTTGAAAGCAAGAAATTGCAAGTATATAAATAGGTGCCGCTTCGGCGGGAAAGGTAACAGCGTTCCGTGCACCTCGGTGTTCAGTCATGCTGGCCACATGATCACAGAAGCGTCGTCGGACAGCGCTGGCTCTTCGGCTTAGAAACGGAGAGCCACACCCTAGAGTCAGACACAACTGGCTGGGGACACCTTTATTTATTTATTATTAAATCTATTAATCGCCCATCTGGCTGGTCACCCAGCCACTCTGGGCGATGTACAACATACAATAAAAACAGTTTAAAACAATAAAATTCTACCATAAAAACATTTTCTAAAATACCCTAACCCACCCCAAATGCCTGCCTGAACAACCACATTTTTAATGCACGACGGAAGCTCATTAAAGAGGGGGCATGACGGAGTTTCCTAGAGAGGGAGTTTCATAGAGTGGGGGCCACCACAGAAAAGGCCCTCTCCCTCGTCCCCACCAGTCTAGCTGTCCTGGCTGATGGGACAGAGAGAAGGCCATCCGAGGCTGATCTTGTTAAGTGGCCTGTCTGGTGCTGCTGGAGGCACTCCTTAAGATAGGCTGGGCCGGAACCATATAGGGTTTTAAAGGTCAAAACCAACACCTTGAATTTGGCCCGGAAAACAACTGGTAACCAGTGCAACTCCTTCAGCACTGGAGTGATGTGATCTCGCCGGCGGCTGCCTTTAATCAGGCAAGCCGCCGCGTTCTGTACCAGCTGCAGCTTCCGAACCGTCTTCCAGGGTAACCCCACGTAGAGCGCATTACAGTAGTCTAAACGAGAGGAGACCAGGGCATGTACTACCGATGGGAGCAGATGGTCGGGAAGGAAGGGGCGCAGCTGCCGTATCAGATGGAGTTGATACAGCGCTGGCCGGCTCACAGCTGACACCTGAGCCTCCATGGACAGCTGGGAGTCCAAAATGACCCCCAGGCTGCGGACCTGGTCTTTCAAGGGTAGCCGTACCCCATTCAACACCAGGTCAACATCCCCCAGCCTACTCTTGTCTCCCACCAAAAGTACCTCGGTCTTGTCAGGGTTCAGCTTCAGCTTATTCCTCCCCATCCAGCCACTCACCGTCTCCAGACATTTGGACAGGGATTCTACGGCCATCCTTGGTGAAGATTTGAATGAGAGGTAGAGCTGCATGTCATCCGCATATTGATGACACCGCACCCCAAACCTCCTGATGATAGCCCCCAGCGGCTTCACATAGATGTTAAATAGCATCAGGGAGAGGATGGAACCCTGTGGCACCCCACACGTGAGCGGCCACGGGTCCAACACCTCCTCTCCCAGTGCTACCCTCTGGTACCTGCTGGAGAGGAAGGACCAGAACCACCGCAATACGGTGTCTCCAATGCCCAACCCCTCCAGGCGGTCCAGGAGGATACCGTGGTCAACGGTATCAAAAGCCTTTACTACATTCCATTTTAGCCACAAAGTCTTCAACACTCACCCAGCTTTAAAAACCACAGACAGCAATAAATCCAAGTTTGATGATGATGATGGAGAACTTTCCACAGGAAAAACTGCCCAGAGAGCAGGAAATGCTTGCAAACAGGGGCGCTGCTATGCCTGGGTTCCTGGGGCCCTGGCCCTGGCTCTGTTTCCCTGGGCCCTATATCCATTCCCCACAGCCCTAAGTGTTCATTTATGCCAATGGAAGATTTTTTTCCCTTAGCTTACTTGCCATGCAGGGGGCAATTTTCAAGGGGGACTGCAACTGGGGAGGGAAGGGTGCAGCTTGTCATGCAAGCTACAACTGCTGTAATTCCCTCTTCTACACAACTGTTTAAAGGTGCAGAAGCCCTATCATCTTTTGCATCTGATCACCCTAGTTAGAGATGATATTTCAGATATCTGATAAGGCGTACTTCTCATCAAACAGGAAATGTAAAGGTGAATGCATTCACAGTGATTACAGAGAAGTGGTTAGACTTTAGGAAACTACTTCCTGACTCGGCTCTAGGAAACTGAAGAAATGAAAACTATACCATGTGAAATTTTTGTATCAGCTGAAATGCCCTTGGTGACAAACCAATGTAAGATTAAGGCCAGATGTACTGACATCCTAAATAAATGGCTTCGTAATGGTCCTTCCTGCCCACTTCCTACAAGATAAGCATTGGCCTGTCATTACATTTTAGTGGAAAAAATTATCCCTATACAACTCAGGACCAGGTTACCGCATGGAACATCTCCCCCTATACCAACCTCCCAAGTCATGACAATCTTCAGGGGAGACCCTATTATCTGTTCCACAGCCTACTGATTTCTGTTTAGTAGCAATACAGAGACAGGCCATCTTTGCAGTGGCACCTGCCCTGTCAAACGATCTCCCCTCTGAAATATGGCACGCCTCAATACTTGCATGTTTTAAGCATTTATTGAAATCACATCTGTTTATTTTTGCTTTCCCACATCCATGAGCTATCTTTGTACCAGTCTCATGATATATTTTGTGTTATGTAGGAGTGTGTGTGGTTTTTGTTATTTGTTTTTATTCTTTTGTAATCTGCTTTGGGATTTATTTCAAATGAGAAGCGGTATATAAATATTGCTAATAAAATAAAATAAATATAACTAGATGCTTAAGAGCATGTCCTTTCCTGGTTTGTTCAGAATTTTTGGAATGGGCTAAAAATATCTACAATTTTCTTTCCAAAGGTAGCATGTACCCTTCAGTGGCACAGAAACATTAAGCAGTCATGATGAGTGCTATCAGTGGGAGGAAAGAGCTAAATCATTGGATCAAATGCTGGAAGATGCTTCTCCTCTTATTCTATTCTTCCATCCAAAAGCCTTCCAAATTATTATTTTTTAGGGGAAGCACCACTTTCACCGTGGATGTGTTTTCTTGCTGGTATTAGAGAATACTTGTTTCATATCAGAGAATGGTTTCATAAAATTATTGTGAAAATTAAATGGCATTTTAAGTCTCTGAATCTTCTGAAATAGGGAGGCTAACACCAATTTCTACCACTTCTTCATCTTCTGCAGTTTGATCATTATTCCTGAAGGCGGTTTCTTTAATGTCACTCTTCATTTTCTATAATTCACTGACTGAAAGCAAAACACAGCTAAAAGGCTAGAAGGGCATTTGTACCAGTGTGATGATTCAAAGCTCGATCAATAAATAATTGCACTTAAAAGATTAACCCAATCTCGTCCAATCTTTTCCCTAGTTAAGTGGCTAAAAATACATTCAGAAAAGGGGTCCCACAGATCTTTACCTATTTCTGGTTTACCAATATCAGACAGGGCAACAATGGATGATGTTACATGGGTGCTTTCAAAAATTATGGCTCACTGGAACATTGATTTTTCCTTGGGTCTTAACTGCAGGAGGCCAGACGCTGAATATTGATAGCACAGATACTGCTATCTCTTCGGCATTTTTCCAACCAAGCATTCAGAGGAAGGATCAGTGGGCTTAACCCAATGGCCACTGAAGACTGTGGAAAAGTTCCCATGGATCTTAATAAGCATAGGATTGGGATAATATTTTGCAGTCATCTTTGAGGTTATATTTATGATACATTCCACTGAAATGAGTTTCATGGGGTATGCTAATAGCAGCAAAGCTTGATTTGTTTAGTTATTTTTCATTGAATATGTTCCAATATCCTGAAAAAAAATCATTTTCAATGGTTTTCTTACACATAGGAACCCACATAAGTGCACATTCAGTTTCACCGCACAAAAGGTCCAGGGGAAAGTCATCTTGTGGCAACTTCTGCACACCAAAAAACTAACGTGAAAATCAGGCCTCAGACAAACATCAATAAAGGCTCAAAGAACTAAAAGGGCTATCACAGGTCACTTAATACAGTAAGTTCCCAGAACCCATCCATGAATAAATTTTACATTTGTCCCAAGATTCACTAAGGGAGCAATCCTATGGCCGCTAGTCAGCGGCTAGATGGCCATAGGATATGTGGTTTTCCAGGAACCAACCTCAGAGCCCATGCTCTGTGGTCAGTTCCTGGAGAACTGACTTTCCCCCACTTCTGCGCTGCCTTGCAGGCAGCGCGGGACAGCCCCACACCCCGCACTCAGAAGAGGAGCGCAGAGCGGCCAAAATGGGGTTTTCTGGCGGGTGTTCCAGGGCAGGGAAGGTGGAAATGCCGGTACAACACATCCTATGTGTCGTCCGGCAGCCTCCTCCCCTGCTCAGCCCTCCCACGGCTAGACAGCTGAAAATGCAGGGCAGGAGAAGCACGGAGGGAATGATCCCCTCCGTGCTTCTTCTGCCCTGATTGGATAGGCGGCCACCTCCAAGTTCGGAGGCAGCTGCCTATCCCCATAGGATTGCGCCCCAAGCCTGCAGTCCTATGCACGCTTCCCTAGGAGTAAGCCCTGCTGAATACTAGAAGACTTGCTTCTGAATAGACATGCATAGGATTTCACTATTAGTTGACCCATTCCTGCTGAGGTTGGAGGCTGGGACCGCACCACGGCCCTGCTATTGTATAATTGTGCGGAGCCCCTTCACATGAAATATAGCCTCCTTCACTCATTATTATCTCAATAATAATCCTTACATCCACTGTGTAAAACAACCTAGGATTATTACTTCCCAGTTACAGATGGGAGGCTGAGTTTGAACACACATGAAGCTGCCTTAAACTGAAACAGACTATCTGGTCCATTACTGTCTGCTTTGACTGGCAGTGGCCCTCCAAGGTATCAGGTCATTTTCTAGTCCCAATGCTAAGATCCCAGAGACTGAAGATGGGATTGTTTGCTTACAGGCATGCGCACTACCACTGAGCTGCAAATCTTGTTTCTGGAAAAGGTAGACAGTGCAAATTCAGAGTGGAGGGAAAGAGAATTTGGGGAGAGTTCCCCAGCTATGTCTCTACCTAGACTAGTGCACTCCTATGGTATTTATTTCTTCCTTGTGTTTTCCTGTATAATGATCCTGGCAGTTGAGATACATTTTGAACAAGCTGAGCTGATAGATCAAACCAAGATTCCTTTTCAAGAGGTCAAGTCTATGTAAGTTAAGATACAACACGTTTTGCAATAAGTTTTTAAGGTACTGTTACTATGCAGGCCCTGGAACGTTTTACACAGCCTGTTTTAAGAATGTAAGAATTGCAATGATGGATGAAATCAAGGGTCTGTCTTGTCCAGGGGTAGGCAACCTGGTGCCCTCCAGATGTTTCACACTACAACTCCCATAAGTCGAAGCTTTGGTCTCACTATCTAAGGGTGAGATGGAAAAGGCCATAGATACAATTGTTCCCGAGCGCCCACTCCGGTGCTGTGGAGCCCATAACCTTGGTTTACAGAAGATCTACAGGCAATGAAACAGACTGGATGATGACTAGAGGCAGGTGGCGCAGGTCTCAGAGTGAGTAAGCCCGAAGATTGGCAAAGACTCTTCGTTGTGCCTATTCTGCAGCAGTGATGATGGCAAAAAAATCTTATTACACCTCTATTATCTCATCCTTGAAATGTCACCCAGCAGAATTGTTCTGAGTGGTGAAGAGCCTGTTGGGATCTGGCTTGGGCTCAGAGAAATTGGGATTGGAACCCTCGGTCATTTGCTGTAATAAATTTGTTAGGCACCTCAAGGAGAATGTTGCTCGTATTTGCTCAGAACTTGACACCACAGTTATCGCAGCGTCTGGGGAGGTGTCCAGTGCTCCATCTGGTTGTGTTTCCTGGGATCAGTTTCAGTTGTTGCAGCCTGACGATGTGGACATGACGTTTGAAGCAGTCCGTCCCACCACATGTAAGCTTGACCCTTGCCCATCTTGGCTAATACAATCTAGCAGGGGTGGATTGATTGGGTGGCTCCAGGGGGTGGGAAATGCTTTCTTCTGTCAGGAGGTGGTGCCTGCCGCCTCGAAAAAGGACCTCCCTGGACCTAGAGGTACTGTATGTGAGAACTATCACCCCATCGCTGATATCCCCTTTTGGGGCAAGGTGCTTGAGCACATGGTGGCTGGGCAGCTTCAGACATTCTTGGAGGAAACTGATTATCTGGACCCATTTCAGTCTGGTTTCAGGTTTCTGGTTTCCAGAGTATGGCACTGAAATGGCCTTGGTTGCTCTGATCTCCTCGGGGTGAAAGACAGGGGGAGTGCTACCCTGTTGATCTTCCTGGATCTCTCAGTAGCTTTTGCTACCATTGATCATGGTATCTTACTGGATCGGCTCTACAGGATGGGGGTTGGGGGCACTGTGCTACAGTGGTTCCACTCCTACCTGCAGGGCCAATTCCAGAGAATGGTATTGGGGGATTCCTGTTCCACTCCATGGCTATTAAGTTGTGGGGTGCCACAGGGTTCTCTTCTATCCCCCATGCTGTTCAATATCTATATGAAGCCGTTGGGTGAGGTCATTAGGAGTTTGGGGGTCAGGTATTCCCAGTACTCTGATGATGCTCAGCTCTACTTCTCCTTGTCGTCGGAGTCAACTGGGGCGGTGAAGGTGCTGGACCAGTGCCTGGAGGCTGTAATGGGCTGGATTAGGGCCAGTAAACTGAAGCTGAATCCTGACAAGATGGAAGCTCTGTGGATTGGTGGTTCCCGAGTTTGGGAATTGGGTAAGCGACCTGTCCTGGATGGGGTTGCACTACCCCTGAAGGAGCAGGTACGTAGCTTGGGAGTACTCCTAGATCTATTTCTGTGGCCCAGAGTACTTGGGGCCAGCTTCGGCTGATCTGCCAGCTACGGCCTTTCCTGGACAGGGATAACCTAGCTACAGTATTGTACGTGCTGGTAACTTCCCGATTAGATTACTGCAATGCACTTTATGTGGGGCTACCCTTGAAGATGACTTGGAAGTTGCAGCTAGTGCAAAATACAGCAGCTAGACTGTTGACTGGAACATCTCGCAAAGATCACATA
Organism: Heloderma suspectum; assembly: GCF_057233095.1. Lineage (NCBI taxonomy): Eukaryota > Metazoa > Chordata > Lepidosauria > Squamata > Helodermatidae > Heloderma > Heloderma suspectum. Next base: position 325,722,261 of record NC_139459.1, on the reverse strand, counting down.
ACACCAGTCTTAAAGACTTGCACTGGCTGCCAATATGCTTCTGATCAGAACTCAAGGTTCTGGTGATGACATTTAAAGCCCTAAGTGGCTTGGGACCTCGATATTTGAGGGAGCACCTCTCCCTATATATGCCTGCCCAAGGAGTGAGACCTATTGGAGGGCCCTCCTCCTCATCCCACACGTGCGAGACATACCCTATGGTGGGACGTGGGAGCGGGCCTTCTCTGCTGTGGCACCCCAGTTGTAGAATGCCCTCCCCTTGGAGACCCAATTAGTGCATACATTGGTTTCATTTCAACACCAAGTAAAAACATGACTTTTTACCAAAGCCTTTGAGGGCATTCCCCAAAGTAGCACACTGTTTTAGTGTTTTAGATTTTAATTAGTATTCGCTTGTTTAATGGTTTGTGTTTTTAGCTGTTTAAATTATTGTTTTATACTGTTTACATTTATTTTATCTGTATGCCGCCCTGAGATCTTAATGATATAGGGTGGGATAGAAATGTTTTAATTAATTAATTAAATAAGCCCCAGCCAACATGGCCAATGGTAAGGGATTATGGGATTTGTAGTTCAAAACATATGGCGGGCACCATGTTGTCTACCCCTGACCTAGTCCATCCTTCTGTCTCCAACAGTGGGAACTGAACATGCCCTATTTCTAGCTCACTGCATCCAATTGACAGCTATCTACTGCCTCTAACCAGTGAGGTTCAATTTGGCACCTCATGGGTAATATTCACTGACATACCTTTCATCCACAGGAGGCATCATTTTTACAAGTCACCTTGAGAAATCCAGAAATGCTGTACTGTATTGAACCAGATCTTGCAAAATCTCCACACAACATTAGCATTGCATGAGATAAGGTGCACATTAACCAAGATTAGAGCCTCCAAAGAAAGCACAACAAATCTATTATCTAGCCTTAAATTATAGCACTCTGAGGCATCTTGTATTTTTTGCTGTCAGCATATGTTTAAGAAGGTCAGCCGAATGAATGCAATCACTAAAATATCTTACATATTTATTTATGTTTACCTTTGGTCTGGCCTACACAGCACAGTTTCTACAGGGAAGCTACTGAAAACAGCTGATGCATCACATCTTCTCCTCGTGGTACCTGCAATATATACAGGAGCTTAACACAGGGATCAACTCTATAGAGAGTTTCTACTCTATGGAGAGTTCCACTGCTACCAAAAGGATCATCCAGTAGTAGCACGGAGACTGTCCATACATTGAGACTTTCCATACATATGACTTTCCATACATCCACATGCTGAGCCACTTCTATCTATCGTATGCTGTTTCAAATTGCCTTCACAGGGCAATGATAATATGCCACAGAGGGGGGCTTTTACATAGGCAGGATATTTCAGCTGAAGACGGAAACGCTTAAATCTACCTGTTGTGAATGTTTTGAATGGCAATGACACTTCACAGCATGACAACACTTAAGTTGGCACTATTTGTTTGTTTGTTTATTTATTTATTTATTTCATTTCTATACCGCCCAATAGCCAAAGCTCTCTGGGCAGTTCACAAAAATTAAAACCAAACAACACACAATAAAACAATTTAAAATACATAGAACATTAAAACCACAATATAACAGTACAACCACAATAAAACCTAGCAGCAGTGCAAGAGTTTAAAATACAGATTTAAAACAGCAAAGATAAAAATTTAGAAAGCTAAAATGCTAAAATGCCTGGGAAAATAAAAAGGTCTTCACCTGGCGCCGAAAGGAATACAATGTAGGCGCCAGGCGAACCTCACTAGGGAGCTCATTCCAGAGCCGGGGTGCCACAGCAGAAAAAGCCCTCCTCCTAGTAGCCACCCGCCTCATTTCCTTTGGCAGGGGCTCACGGAGAAGGGTCGCTGATGATGATCTTAAGGTCCGGGCAGGCACATATGGGAGGAGGCGATCCTTCAGGTAACCTGGCCCCAAGCCGTTAAGGGCTTTGAATGTTAACACCAGCACTTTGAATCGGGCCCGGAAATGGACTGGCAGCCAGTGCAGCTGGAAAAGTACTGGCGTAATATGAGCTCGCAGGCCAGTCCCCGTTAACAATCTTGCTGCCCTATTTTGGACCAGCTGAAGTTTCCAGACCGTTTTCAAAGGCAGCCCCACGTATAACGCATTGCAGTAATCCAGACGAGAAGTTATCAGAGCATGGATAACTGCAGCAAGGCTATCTCTGTCCAGATAAGGGCGTAGTTGGTATACCAGCCTAAGCTGATAAAAAATGCTCCGTGCCACTGAGTTCACCTGTGCCTCAAGTGACAGTTCTGGGTCCAAGAGCACCCCCAAACTATGAACGTGATCCTTTAGGGGGAGTGCAACCCCCTCCAGAACAGGTTGAATATCACCTAGCCGGGCAGACGAACCACCCACTAACAGTACCTCCGTCTTGTCTGGATTGAGTTGCAGTTTATTAGCCCTCATCCAGTCCATTACCGTGCCCAGGCACTGATTCAGAACTGCCACTGCCTCACCTGGTTTTGATGAGAAAGAGAGGTAGAGCTGGGTGTCATCTGCATATTGATGGCACCTCAGCCCATACCTCCGGATAACCTCCCCCAGCGGTTTCATGTAGATGTTAAACAGCATGGGGGATAAAATAGAGCCCTGTGGAACCCCATGGCACAATTGCCATGGCACAGAGCAATAATCCCCCAACACCACCTTCTGGAATCGGCCATCCAAGTAGGAGCAGAACCACTGTAGTGCAGTGCCTCCAACTCCTAACCCAGACAACCTATCCAGAAGGATACCATGGTCGATGGTATCGAAAGCCGCCGAGAGGTCCAGGAGAATCAACAGGGTCGCACTCCCCCTGTCCCTCTCCCGGCAGAGGTCATCCCACAGGGCGACCAAGGCAGTTTCCGTTCCAAAACCAGGCCTGAAGCCCGACTGAAAAGGATCTACATAATCCATTTCATTCAAGAGTGCCTGGAGCTGTCATACAACCACCCACTCAAGCACCTTGCCCAGGAAGGGGATGTTGGCCACTGGCCTATAATTGTTAACATCCTCTGGGTCCAGGTTAGGCTTTTTCAGGAGTGGTCTAATTACTGCCTCTTTTAAAGCGGCAGGCACCACTCCCTCTCTCAAGGAGGAATTTACAACCTCCTGGACCCAGCCGGACAACCCCTCCTTGTTTGATTTAATAAGCCATGAAGGGAAAGGGTCAAGCACACAAGTGGTCGATCGGACTTGGCCAAGCACCTTGTCCGCATCCTCAGGCCTCAGTAACTGAAACTCATGCAATAAAACTGGACCAGACGGTGCTCTGAACGCCTCTACCAATGGAACTGCATTAATGGTGGTGTCCAATTCATGACGAATCTGAGCGACTTTATCCTCGAAAGTGCCGTGCAAACCCGTCACAGCGTGCTACCGAGGATTCCACCATCTCTCTCCCAGGCCCAGAATGTAACAGGCCGCGAACCACTCGGAAAAGCTCCGCTGGATGACACTGAGAAGATGCAATGCTGGTGGAAAAGAACTGTCTCTTTGCCACCCTCACCGCCACAGAGTAGGCTCGATAGTGGGCTCTTACCTGTGTTCGGTCAGACTCAGCACGAGTTTTCCTCCACCTGTGTTCTAGCCGTCTCCCCTCTTGCTTCATTGCCCTCAGCTCAGGTGTATACCAAGGAGCTGGCCGGGCTCTGCTCAGAGGGAGAGGGTGCTTGGGCGCAATCGTGTCAACCGCCCGAGTCATCTCTGCATTCCACAGAGCGACCTGGGCTTCGACAGGAGCACGAGCCATACCAGCAGGAAAATCCCCCAGAGCCCTCTGGAATCCATCGGAATCCATTAATCTCCAGGGACGGACCATTTTAATAGGTCCCCCACCCTTGCAGAGGGGAAAGGCCGCCAGGAGTCTAAACCTCAGCAGGAAGTGATCTGACCATGACAAAGGGACAGATGTTAATTCCTCCACTTTCAGATCACCATCCTCCTGCCCAGTCAAGAAAACCAGATCAAGCATGTGTCCTTTTATATGCGTTGGGCCGATGACATGTTGGGACAGCCCCATGGTTGTCATGGCGGCCATGAAGTCCTGAGCCGCCCCGGATACAGCGGCCTCGGCATGGAAGTTGAGATCCCCCAGGACCACCATCCTGGGGGTCCTCAACACCAAGTCCGAGACCACCTCCGTCAGCTCAGGCAGGGAGTCTGATGGGCAGCAGGGTGGGCGGTACACCAACAGAATCCCTAATCTGTCCCGGGTACCCAACACAAGGTACAAACACTCAAGATCTGCACTCAAATGAGCAGGAAGCCTGGAGAGGGAGATTGAATTCCTATAGACCACGGCATCCCCCCCCTCCCCGACCCTCAAGTCAGTGTTGGTGCTGCACCGAGTACCCAGGAGGGCACAGATGGGAGAGAGTGACCCCTCCCAGTTCCCCCACCCAGATCTCAGTAATACATGCCAGGTCAGCCCCCTCATCCACAATCAAATCATGGATGAGGGAGATTTTATTTTGGGCCGACCTGGCATTCAGCAGCAGCACCACCAGACCCGAGGGCAGACTGGTAAGGCTGCCAGGAACCATCAGGTTGGGGGAAGAACCAGAAGAGGGGACAGCTGTAAGGTGTCTAGCCCCTCTTCTCCTCAGCTGGCCTGTTAATCCCCCAATGCCATACCTCCCCCTGCCCGTAACCACAGTTATGGTGGCACCTCCCCTACCCCCTGAGTTGCCCAATAGTCCTCCCAGGCACATATTAAAATGTTAGAATATAAAATGCACAACAGTTTAAAAGAATATAAAAGATAAAAGAGATAAAAGAGAACAGCAGCTAAGAAGGAGCAGATAAAGTCCACGATTGCCCCTTTCCCCTTGTCTTTAAGCTGCTGCCCTCTGCTGCTGCTATTTGCTGCTGGTACTGTGGCTGCTGGTGTCTCTGGAGAGGCAGGTGGGTGGGTCTTCAGATCCTATGCGACTCCAAGTGCGACGCTAAGTGCTCCTTCCCGAGCAGCCTCTGGCAGCCCCGCCTTAAGTACCTGTGGGCGGGGGCAGAAGCAGGCTCAGGCTCAGGATCCACCCGGTGCAGCTGCTGGCTGGTCCTCCTTTCAGAACTTAAGAATGTGGTCCAAATGTCCATCTGTTCCAGTATCTGTTTCCAACTGTGGCCACCCAGGGACCTCCAGAAAGCCCAGAAGCAGGTCACGAAGGCAATAGTCCTCCCTGCTTTTGCTTCCCCACTCAGTAACTGATATTCAGTGGTATACTGCATTCAGACATGGAAGTTCCATTTAGCTATCATGACTAGTAGCCAACTATAGACCTATCCTCCATGATTTTGTCTAATCCCTTTTTCAAGCCATCTAAACCAATGGCAATTATTACATCTTCTGGCTGCAAGTTCTATGAGCTTTTTATGCAGTGTGTGAAGAAGTACATTCCTTTATCTCTCCTGGATCTACCACTCAATTTCACTGGACGACTCATGAACAATATTATTATGAGAGATGAAGGTAAACGTCTCACCAGCCATATTCTCCACCATGCATAGTTTTATTAACCATAAGATCCGCCAAGCAAAACCCAGACCATCAACCTAATCCCAGACCACCAACCTAATACTGTGGCTTCCTAGATGTCTGACCATCAACCTGCCCCAACAGGTGGCAAAAATGGGAGGTTCACCAAGTCCCTAGCGCAGCTTTCTCCAACCTGGTGCTCTCCTGGTGTCCATGCTGGCTGCAGCATGAGGGGAGTTGTAGTCCAACCCATCTGGAGGGCACCAGGTTGGGGAAGGCTACCCTAGTAGATCCCTATCCTTGGCTGCTCGTCCACTTCATAGGCCAGAAATTACAAAGGCCTGCTATAGGTTCATTAGACCTGGAGAAAACAATTACAAATTAGTGTCATATTGACAGTTCTTGAAAGTAGTCTCCATAGGCCCAATAGAAACGTTTATGGCTCATTTAAAGCGAAATATTAACATCTCTAGCAGGATTTTCTAATGAAAATAACTCAAGTACACCAGTTAAATTTCCAGAAACCACTTCATTAATTTAAAAAACAAAACAAAACATGAACTCAGTATGAATAAGTAACAATATGTCTCTCACAGTAACCATTTTTCTTCCTGTTAACCCTAATGTGTAGTTAAAAAGAAATTTATTTATTACATTGGTGCCATGCCTTTCTTCCCAAATGAAACTCAAGGTAGCACGGAAGGAGTTGCCAGGCCTTCTCCCATCTAGGCACTCAGCAGAACCAGACCTGAGAGAGTTTTATAGGACAGACTATAGTAGAGCACATGTTTGCATACAGAAGTCACAGGTTCAATCCCCAGCATCTTCACACAAGACCAGGGAAAAATCCTGCCTGTAACTTTGGAGAGCTTCTGACTGTAAGGGTCAATAATACTGGGCTAGATGAACCAATGGCCTGACTCTGTATAAGGCCTGCATTGCTTTTGAATTTCAGCAAGGTGGCTGTACCATGAGCCTTCAGACTATGCCCTCAGACATCTTACAGACTGAAGGTTATAAGTTTATGGAGAGAAAACAGTTTCTTATTTATAAGCCATGCTTATGATATTTGAGGCACTGGTGCTTCACGGCACTTAGAGGGGCAAAGATTAGAGCTAATTTACCATATAGTGGGAACTCCAGTGTGTGGGCGAGTTTTGTTTTTAATTTCACGCTGCAAACGAACTGCAACCCTCTTTTTAAAAAGATGATTCTTCTTGTAAATCAGCCAATTAGGCCTGCTTAACCTGCCACTGTCTCCTTTAATGATTGATGTAGTGGAACATAAAAGTGAAACGCTTACACGTTCTAACTGCTCCCTGCTGAATTTCCTGCACTGTTCAAGTTCCACAAGCGAGTAGGCTTAAAGAAAAAAAAATGCTTCTGGAAGCAGATGTGACCATTCAAACACCATGTTTATAACGTGTGTAGCAATTTGCTAGCACTGTAATATGGCAAGTGGCAAACCAAGGAAATGACCATTAGTGGCAAATGTAACAAGACTATTTAAATAAAAATCTGCTCTTATTAAAATCGAACTGTGTCTCACCAACTGCGAAAAATATGTTAGACCTTTTGAAATACTTGTGGTTGCTAATGAAATGTAAAGCAGCTACATGAATGTAGATAGCAGCTTCAAGTTTTAGGTTTTCATGTTTTCTCTCCTTTAAAAAAAAAAAATCCTCTTCCGTGATTTGACAGGCCATTTGGCAAGATCAGTATAACAAGCATGTGTAAATAATAAATTCCTTTCTCACTGGCATGTGCTGGCACCATCAAAAGAAATAATAGAAAGGTTTAGTTCTAAAAAATACCCTCTGATGCACATGAATCAGATGCTAGGCGTGTGCCTTTAAAGGAGAGGCCCAGATCCAAACATATTGGCCACAATCCAAGACAAATGTGCTCATTCCCCCATGAAATCAATGGACTTGTATATACCTAAATCTACACTGGATTGCAACCACTGTAGATCATGCTTATCTCAGACACCATAGTTCTAAATTATCCGTTTTTGAAACGTTGAATGGGAACTCCTATGTACCAATATGGAAGCTGGTATGGGTTTTGTCATACTCTTATGTGCCCCTCTCTTCTGAGGCCTATTGTTTCCTTTGGATGAGAAACACTGGTGACTAAATGGTGTCACTCTGATATTTCTCCCTTATTTACAAATATAAGGCAAGCAAGCACTGCTACAGGGGCAGCAGATCAACAAAGAGCTACTTGCGCATACCGCCCCAATTCCAGTTAGACACACATATGCACACTGTGTGGGTTTGTTTGTGTGCCCTCTCTCTCTATTCGAATTCCAAATCTGTTGTCTCTCTCTCTCTCTCTCATGCACACACACACACCCTGCAGAGCCCTGAATCCCACCCCAGCCAGTGAACTGCCCGTTCACAAAACATCCACAGACATTAAACAAGCATTACATTTCTTTTGTGTCAAATCCATGCTTCCAACCAGGCCACAACTTTAGGCAAGACCCCAGCAATATGCCCATTCACAGTAATCAGAGAGCCCAACTCATAACATGTTAAGACACTGTAAATTACCTTAAGGACATTCAGGTGAACAACGTCGTTGATTAAAAAATATATAATAAATTTCAACAAGCATTTATTTCTTTATTTATGCAATTGATTACCCACTTTTCATTATTAAATACTCCCAAAGCAGGGTACAACCAATAAAATACAATAAAGTAATACATCAACAACAAAAAACCACCAGAGAACAGCACATGATGCAGCGAAACAAATTCAGCCAAAAGCCTGGGTGAACAAATATGTTTTTACCTGGCGCCAAAATATTGTAAGAGTCCGTGCCGACAAAGATGACAGGTGAGGGAGTTCCACAGTCAGGGTGCCTGCACCGAGAATGCCCTCAAGGCAGAGGATAAGGCTATCAATGGCTACTAGTCCTGATGGCTACGTGCTCACTCCAGTACCAGAGGCAGTAAGCTTATGTACATCAGTCGCTGAGGAACATGGGTGGGAGGGTGCAGTTGCACTCGTGTCCTGCTTGTGGTTTCCTGGTCAGCAGCTGGCTTGCCACTGTGTGAACAGAATGCTGGACTAGATGGACCCTTGGTCCGATCCAGCACAACACTCTTTTATGTTATGTTCTCCGTCGGGTTGCTATGCTTCAATCTCAGAAAATGCTGTATCTTCTAGAAGGCATACATAATGAAGGCAGGTACATAAGATGCTCCATCAGGTACCCAGGAGGGTGTCTCCACAAGCGATTTGCTGCGAGTTTGCTGCGTTTGGAGGTCCTTCAGGGCACATGACATTATGGCCATCCCACAGCCACTCCAGAGTTTCATGCCAAAAAAACAGTTTTTCTGAGACTACTTTTAGTCCAATTGTTTTCCTTAATTCAGCTTGTCTGCGCTTCTGTTGCGGTGTGCACCAACCCTCCACGTTCACCCTGGCATGACAGCCCTGCCCAGGGGTGTGTCTTTCACCTGGCCATGACCTCACTCACCGCAGTCAAGGGGTGTTCCCCCAATGTTTTCCCCACCTGTGTTTCCTCAATGTTTCCACCATTTCGTGCATTGAACAGGGGTAGCTATATACCCCTACCGCACTACAGAAGTATCATGAAACAGTGCATTTGAACAGGAATAGCTATACTCCTATAGCACTGTCACGAAATAGCACATTTGAACAGGAGTAGCTATACCTGCAATTGCACTACTGCAGTTTACAGGGACAGTAATTAAAAAAAAAAAATGAGGGGGGAATCGGGCACAGGCTGTAGTGACAGGCACTAACACACACTGGCCAGAGAAAACAGAAAGGGTGGAACAAAGCGAGAGTGGGAGGGAGGAAACAGGCTCTCTAAATGATGAGGTGGATGAAACACCACCCAGTAGCCACCCATACAATTTACGGTAAACTGCCACGTGACTTGCCGGCCAGCTTTGGGATAATCCAGGTTTTCAAGCCCCGTTTGTCCCCAGACGGAGCAGATCTAACTCCAGTAAAAACCGCAGCAAAGTGGAGAGTGAACTAAACCCATTGTCGTGGAGTTCCCATCCCCCACCTAAGCTGGGCTATGTGTACTCGTAGTTTGTCTCTGTGCAGGTAAAAAGTGGATGGATCCAGAACAGGATATGTGAGAGGCTGGACACTCAATATCTGCCTTAGTATGTGGCCTGGGTCATCTATCCTACTGTAGGTCATCACTTTCTCAGCTGGATTCAACCACATCTTGAGCTTCACAGGATGCTTCCAAGTCCTGTTGGGTAATGAGAACAGCCACTTCCATGCCTAATTGCCCTCCCCACTCAGTCTGAAAATCATTATTGACTTGTGGTCTGAGGGGCAGCCTTTCTCCCATGAAGGATGTCTACATCCTAGACCAAGGGATTCTTACTAAGTGATTTTCCTTTCCATATGAAGTGATCAATGCAAAATGCAATAGAACAGGTTTGGTAGTTGCAGAGTCAGCTATTTCACAGCTGTAATATGTAATTTCAGTTCATCAACTCAATACCACTTGCACTCAAGTCAGTCCAGCTTTTGGGCTTTGCATAGGGTTGAGCACCGTGGGAAGAGCATGCTGGACTAGATGGGGCATTGGTCTGATCTAGCACTGTTCTTCTTATGGGTTAAATCCAATGTCACGTGAGTAGACTTCTGCTTCTGCAGTGGGAATTGCCCTTGCTCTCCTCTCTCGGCAGACCTCCGTGCACCCCCACTTCTGCTCTGGATGGTCCCCCAACCCTCCAGAGTAGATTTGAAGGGGATGCAGGGGGCGGTAGGAGGAAGGGAAATCCATTCTGCCAGCAGTTTCTGTTCCACCGGAGACAGTGATATGAGGCAGAAAAATTTCCAGTGCTTAATTTTTCCATGGAAATTTTCTTTTTCTGAAGTTCATTAGTAAAAACAAATGTATGCCAGATGCAATATTAGGCAAGCTTCAGAGTTTCAAAGTTGTAATTAATGTTTTTCAGGTGATTACCCTCAGCAAGCATGTGAGCGAATACATATATGTCACTGATATACATGTATGGCTCAGAATGAAATGGAACTAATAAACAGTGACAGAGAATGTGAAGGTGCCCCAACAGCCTTCGTTAGTGGAAGAGAGTTGAACTCTGTTGAAATGGATGAGTGGTTATCGGCATATCATACACATTTCTTTGGGTTGTTAAAATGGATTAGTGTGTCAACAATTTTCAGCACCTTTGGGTTCCCCCCCACCCTTAAATTTCAATATAAGGGAAATACACACTATTTTTTTTTAACTTTTTACAATATTTTAGTAAAAAAATCTCCATAATATAACACTGAAATTACATGAAATGTGCTTTAATTTTTTTTTCTTCAGATATTTCAGGTGAAATACTTCTGATGTATTGGGATAAAAAAATAACATAGGGCACTTTTTTTTAGCTTTGTTACTAAATGCAAGTAGATCTCTCAAGAGCAGGGGTGGGCAACTTCTGGGCCCTGCAGATATTTTGGCCTACCACTCCCATCAGCCTTAGCCAGCATAGCCAATGATGAGGGATAATGAGAGCTGTAGGCCAAAACTTCTGGAGTGCCACAGGTTGCTCCCCATCCCTAACGCATCAGAACATTTTCCAATGCAAACTGAAAATTTCCCTATGCAAATGACCCTAGGCAAATCAACGGAAATTTTTTTTGATGCAAACAAATTGGAAATTTCCCAACTCAAATTTTTCAAGAAAACCCACTTCACTAGTTGGCGGAGAGCCAGCACTGGATGAAATCCTGTTTTTATCTGGTATTCTGCACGGCATTCATCTGGGGGAGGGGTGGATATTTCAAACCATAAAGACTTGGAAGTATGCGGCAACGCTTGGTAACATTTCAAAAGCCAGAAGGCAGCTGAGCAGAGGGTGGTGAGCATCAGTGTGTTTCCCATCACTCCTTTCCTCTTCATGTCTAGCAGAAGCACAGAAGGCATATAGACATAGACACAGAATCATAGAGTTGGAAGGGGCCTACAAGACCATTGAGTCCAACCTCCCGCTCAAGGCAGGAAGCCTGATTCCCAGGCGGTCTCCCATTCAAGTACTAACCAGGGCTGTGAACTGGAACAGGAAGCTACCTCAAATTCCCGCAAGAGCAGATTTTCCTTACATCCAAGCCATCCTCCAGAAGATTCAGGTGAGTAACATTACCAGCTGGTAGCCACCTAAGAGTCGTACCATCTCAGCTCCTCCTAGCATGTATGCTCATTCTCTTATCTCACACATGTGGCTATTTTCTATCATTCAAATTCAACTGCCAGTGCCCAAATCATCTTAATCCAAAGGGAAAGATACTCAGTGACAATCGTACATTTAACCACTACGGCTTCTCCACCTGATTCTGAGGACTGTGAAATGCTTCTGGCTTAAGAGTAACACTGCTTGGAAAAGCAGCACCAATCCTTTGAGTTGGTTAACGCAGACTTCCCCAACCTGGGGCCATCCAAATGTTTTGGATAACAACTTCCAGCATCCCTGACCATAGGCCATGCTGGCTGGGACAGATGGAAGTTGAAGTCCAAAACATCTGGAGGGCACCGGGTCCCAGAAGGCTGGGTAGTACTCTTCCCTTGCCCAAACCATGAGTTAGAGAGAAATAATGCAGACAGCCACATTTGGGGACATGTAGCTTCAAAAGACTGAACTATTCCTTTTCACATACTGCCCAGCTTCCAAAGTGAATCACAGCCCTTTCATACCTACTAAATCCTTCTGTACTATAGAGGTAATTTAGAGGAAGCATCCATGCTCAAGATCATAAGACCATAGGAATCTCAAGTCATGGTTATTGCTGCAGTACAGCAAACTAAGAAAATAATACGTAAAATTAGATTAGGTTTCATAAGATTAAGGCTACAATCCTAAACACATTTACCAGGAGTAATTATTATCCCACTGAGCACAGTGAGATTTACTTCCAAGTAAATGTACATAAGATTGCTCTGTAGGTTTCTCTAAAGCCTTCAATCTTCTTTAATGTCATGTTCTATTCTTAACAATTACAGAGACTATGTTTGAACATGTCATCTTTCTGGCTTCTCTAAATGCTAATTCATATAACAAGAATCCAAACAGGTTTTGTTTTGTTTTGTTTTTACACTCTGTTTGTAAGTCAACAAGACTTTACTTCACATTCTCCAAGTGCTTAGGCAAAAGGTGTGTTTAAAAAAATATATTATTAAAAATCAACTTTGGAATGCTTGATTATTAACAGACAATATTATTAACAGACAATAACTTTTTTTGTTTTTACTTACATGTATTCCAGGTATAATTTATCCCACAAACTAGCAGATTTGGGGAGAAAGAGGAGGTTATTTGTTATATTAGTTGTGGAATGACCTGCCAATTAAAATGTGCCTACTGACCTCTTTGAAGGTTTTTAAGCAGGAATTAAAGGCACTATTATTCCAGCAGGCCTTCCCTTTTTAGAACTCTTGTTCCTTTTGCTGACTCTTGTATACTGTTTTTAAGCTGTGTTGTTTTTAAGTTGTGTTGTTTTTATTGCTGGATTTTTTGTTAAATTGTTTTTAGTTCAAAGTTGTTTTTAGTTCAATGTTGTTTGTGTATATTGTCTGTGTGCTTTTATGTAAATGGTTTTTAAAGTTTGAATATTGTATTTTAATGTTTTAGCTTCTGTAAACCGGCCAGAGAGCTTCAGCTATGGGAAGTATAGATATGTAATAAATGAAATAAAAAATATTACTTCTCTGCAAGACCAGCCGCATTTTTATTGTTATCATTTGATTTTAAATATTTTATCTTTTTTATAATTTTTTATTTTATTTTGAACCCATTGTTCACCTCTCAGGAATCTTTTTTTTTAATGCAGAGTGGTATATAAATGTTCTAAATAAATAAATAAATAAATAAATAAATATTATTATCCGTGAAGCAGTCCTTCCTATAACTGAATTTAAAAATGACAAACTAGACCTGACAGGTTTACAATTAATTTTCACCAGCTCCTATTTACATCTTTGATGCTGGCAGTTTTCCGTTTCTCTGAACTAAGAACCCCAACTCCCATTCTGTTGTTTCAGCTGTAGCTAAATCCATATCAGTGTAGCAGGTGTTTATTACTTCTTTGCACTGACACCAAATATATGTTAATCAAAATTAGAACTGGGAGATGTGCCAGCTGCAGCAGCAGCAGCAGCAGCAACGAAGGAAAGGAAAAGAAAAGCTGTGCTTGGAACTAAAAACACATCTATACTCAATCCCTTACCCCCACGGACACAGTACGGACAGAGTTCACACCGTGGTTTCGCATTATGACGATGAGCTGAGACTCACACACTCCCCTCCCAGCACAGCCATAAAGACAATGAAAGCTTCCACTTCCGTTTTAGATTAACCACAATTTAGGGTTTGGATATAATGTTTGTGGTTAATCTTAACTATGGTTTGTGGAAACAAGCCAGCTTCTTGAACTATGGTATGAAAGTAGCTTGTTTCCATAAACCACAGTTAAGATTAACCACAGCTTATCAGGTTTGGAAATCATGGCTGTTGCTGGAAGATACAGTGGGTTGTGTTTCAGTTCTAGTGAAGGAGTTGAGCAGGGAAATGGCTGTGAGAGCAATCCCCAAACAGTTGTCACATTGCACCAACCCTCAGTTAAACTGCATCTGAATGGGACATCTTTCACAGAGGGAAGTCCCCTCTGCACAGGGAGGCTGCAGTAGGTAGGGTGGAACCAGTGAAAACTGGATGCTCTGATTTGCATGAGCATAAGCAACTTCTGCTTGTGCAAAGCCACCACTGGAGATAACCCACTGTTTAAGTGAGGGATGGCTCCAGGTTTTTGAGGGGGTAACACACCTCAGTGAGCCCTTCAGTGAATCTGCCTTCTCACCGCCACTGTTACCAGCTGCTATCGCTCCTCATCTTCTTTCCCATCACTGTTACCACTTCCTTGCTTGGCAGGCAGACAGCCAGGGAGCAAGTAGGCCGTGGCACCTGCTGCTCCTTGTTCTCACCACCACCACCATTGTCTGGGCCAGAGTGAGAGGCAGGTGAACAAGCAGGTTGCAACGGTGAAAAGGAGGAGAAACTCCAGGGAGCTCTTGTTAGCGGGCCCCTCCTGGGCTGTGGGCCCTCAGCAGCTGCCCAACCAGGTCTACGCTTGGGTCCTGCTCTAGAGGCGTGGCGGTTTGCAAGCAATAGAATAGTCAAGTTGGCGAGCATATGGTCAAACACACAGGTTTCAGTCCAAGGAGGCTTAGGCTAAGGCAGGAGTGGTCAAAATCCAGGCAGAGGTCAGAACACAGTCAGTCAGCGCAGGCAATGAGGATCAGGCGGCAGCAGGAGTAGTCAAGGTAACAAGCAAGAGGTCAAACACAGTAAATCAGTCAGGGCCGTTAGGCAGTCCAGAAAGTCAGTAAACAGAGCATCAATCACTGGGCACAATTCAGGAGGCAAGGAACATGGCAGAGGCTGGATAGACCGAGCTGTTCCAACACTGGCTGGGTTTCTAGTGAAGGCTTTTGAGCCCAAAACCAGCCGGACCCCATCCGGAGCTCAGCTGAAGTAAACAGAGCTCCCTACAAGGCAGCAGGGGAGGGGACGGTGAGTCGGGTTTCTGGCAGCCAACCTCGGAGCACTGGCTCCGAGCTCTGTTCCCAGAAAATGAAATATCCTATGGCCATCTAGATGCTATCTAGTGGCCATAGGATCGCGCCCTAAAACACCATTGCTTTTGGCTTTAAAAAGAAAGTCCCTTGTCTTCATCTACATACTAGAAACTAATACTATAATTATTCATTTCTTAAGGAAAATCAATATTATCTTGATTTCCTATGGCTTGAATAAGCCAGCAAATATTAGTTAAGATAAAGAGTTCCATAAAGAAAGCAAGTCATTAGGTGTGTTAATGAAACCCCAATAAAAACCCCAGTTACTTTCTCTCTTTCTCCCATCAGATGACTGAATTATGTATGCCTGCTTGCATGTTGGTTTGTATGACTAAAACATAATGTTTTTCTCTGATATTAATAAGATCATATCTCAATAATATAAAATATTACCTCGAATTTATTTATGTAGTATGCGGTTTCGCTTTAATATCGGGTTTTGTGTTTTTTTGGAGGGGAACTATTAGGCTTGATATGCTGAGGTATCATCAGACATTTTTAAACTAATCCATAGTCCTGCTTGAAAGCTAATAGGTTCATTTTGAGTGCCCTATAGAATTCTACAGTATTTGCACATCAAAATACTCTCTGGGTTTTACACTTGGGATCCTTAAGCTTTGTAAATGAAACTGTGAAAAACAGTAAACTTTGAATCCTGGTTTCTTCAGGAGGCTGGTTTTCCCCCTAGCCACTAAGTGTCCTTTTCTTTTCAGGGTGACCTTAACTTTCATATTTGTAAAATGTTTGTGTGTGTGCACGCACGCACATGCACACACACACACACACACACTCAATTCAACTATGTCATAACGACTATTTAACTTCTTTAATGTATTAGAAAAATACATTGAAAGAAATCTCTTAGGGCTCTCTTTTAAAATACACACACAACAACAAACAAGCCTTACGTCACTGCTGATTTAGACTGAGTTTTCATTTATTGACAAATAAACAATCATGAATATAGTTGCTGGAATGCTCTCTCTCTCTCTCTGCCTGTGCGAGAATCGTTTCGTGCATCAGCTGTAATTTCACACATCTGCATATTTTTACACTAACCAAGACACTGCTTAATACAATTTGGAGGGAAGGTTTTGAACTCATACATCTTGTTACATCGGCTAAAGTGCTTGGAAAAACAAATCATACAGCGTCTCGGCCTGCAAATTGATAAAAAAAGCATTTTGCAAGAAAAAAGAATCCTGTTTATTCTTACAAAGAGAGGATCAATATACTGCACCAACGGGTGAATCCCTAGGGGAAAAAAAGTGGAAATACTAAAGTACACTTGAATGCTTTGACATTTTGCATTGCTAATGGTGATCTCAGCTGTTTCCCACTAAGTAATGACTATAATGAATAAACATGCTGTGCTTATGAGGGACTTAGACCTAACAAGCTGATCAATTGTTAATTCTATAAACTGATGATAACATGTCCTCACTATCAATAAATAAATCAACTCCTGTTTGAGGGATTAAGACACCACACCAGTTTAAAACCCTCAGCTTCCCTTGTCCTTCTCTGCAGTATTGCAGTTAGCATTTTAGCAGTATTTATTAAGCAAAAGCAGAAGTTGTTCCAACATTTCAAAAACCATTGTAGATTAATTAAAGAATGCACAATTGTAGGCAAAATTCTAATTAATAGTAGTCACCTGGAAGTCTATTTCTCTCACAACAGCTTTTGTTGAACGTCCTCAGCAATAAGCAAACAGCAATTCCAGGAGCAAATTGAAAGTATACATTCTTCCTTTGTTACATTTTTTTTCCTTGAGGCCTGAGCAGAGCAAAGCAAAGGAAGATTATTTTCAACAAATTCAGAGTACTTTTTTTATCCATAACACATTACTTGTACTGAGAAATGTATTTTCAATAGAGCCATTTGGTTATTTCTAGCAGGGAGGAAAATCCAAATGGGCAAGATCCTATTTTGCAGCAAGAAATATTCTGAAAATGTGTCTCCGACAAACAGTTACCATCACCCGCTGCAATTCCAAGCTAGTTTTAGTATTCATAGTTCATTCACCACCAACGTCCAATTTAAAAGAGAAATATATACGTTCAACATGTGGGCAGAGAAAAAGTCATAGAGGTGCTAACCAATACACATTTCCACTAGTTTCTGTAGCCCAGTGTAGTGTTATGAGTGTTAAACCTGCAAATCAAATAATCTGCAAACACTGGGCAATACATATGGCTATTTGACAAAGCTGACCACAGATTCCAAAGAACATTATTTACATTAAGCAGCCATAATATCCCAAAATATAAATAGATTCACAATTTTGGCCAATGGCCATTAAAACCAATAGGCAATTTGATATTGATTCCAACACTTAAAAGGTCAAATCCTGGTATTGGTAACTTGTTTGTCATTTTTATAAGTCTAAATATAGCTAGCATTCTCCTTTAATTGTTTTTTTTTTAATGACATATAAATACACTTTAAAAAAAAACTAGTTAGAATTCTGCCTGCTTCCACAGAAAGATACACAGAAATAGGCACCAGCTTAGAAACAGCTGGTAGATATTTATTGTCTCTTTATACTCTAAAGACAAAAAACCAAAAGGGATCATTAAAAAATTAAACATAATAAATTGGGATTATCCTACATTCAAATAGCTCAACTTCATTACGCTTGAACTGTAAGAACAAAAAACATTGTTGAAGAGTGGTGTGTAATCAGTGGCAACACTAGAAAAGTATTAGGAGGAATAAAGAAGTTTGTGAGGGAACAAGTTATTCCTATTACATATGAATTGTAATGGAAATAGTGCTCTGTAGGGGAAGGCAGCAAGTAATTGTTGTGAACTGCCCAGGCAGCTTCAGCTATTGAAGATATAAAAGTAATAAATACATAAGAAATAGAAATAGAAATGTAATAAATACATAAATAAATAAATAATTTTTAGGGGAGGCATGTTCCACCTTTGCTACCCTTTAGTAAAATCCACATATGTACTATAGAGGCAGGCAAGGTCATGTAGGGTGGCCATGTGTCCTGCTTTACAGAGGTCAGTTCTCTAAGGACTGCCCAGCCTAAGTCCAATTTAAAGATAAGAAGGGAAAGCAGGGACCTCGAAGTTGCCTGTCAACCACTGGCACCAGAACAGTGGATTGAACAGGCAGGCAAATAGGTTACCTGGTCACAGCCTTCTCCACTACAGTGAAATGTACCACACTTACATTTCAATTGTAGTCATTATTTCTGAACTTGCATCTAATAGAATAGAATAGTATAGTAGGGTTGGATGGGGCCTACAAGGCCATCGAGTCCAACCCCGAAGACACATAAAGTATCATATGCAAAATTTATGACGAATTGTCCTCTTCTTCCTCTTTTTTTTGGCAGTGCCTAAGTGGCCATCAGGCGCATAACCTGCTTGTCACAAGCTATGCACATAACCGTTGTCCCAGGATAGCCAACAACAGGGACTGACACCTTTGGGCATCTGGAGGGAATCTATTGCTGACTAACGGAACCCCCATGCTCTTGCCATTGCCCCTTGCTCACCGACTCTGCTTGCGTGGCCTGGAGGAAAAGTGCCAGAAAGCAATGGGAGTGAGCAGCTGCCTTTGCCTGCTCACTCATCTGCTTTCTCTCTCAGCAGCAGTGGGAATTGGGCCCAGATGTAGAGGGCTACTGCAGGAAGGGAGGCCTCACAGATGGCATCTTACCAGGGTCCCCAAAAAAGCTGGAACTGGCCCCAGGCCCTGGTTACAATCTCACACATATGCATGTGACTTGTATTCCGGGTAGGCTACTTACAAACAAAAAGAGGCCTTGTTAGGGGTGGGCAAGTTGTGGCCCTCCAGATGTTTTGGCCTACAACCTCCCTCACCCCTCACCATTGGCTATGCTGGCTAGAGATGATGGGAGGTGTAGGTCAAAACATCTGGAGAGCCACAAGATGGACCCTTGGGCTGATTAAGCATGCCTCTTCTTATGTTCTCACCAAGCAAAGTATGGGAAAGGCTTCCCCGTCCTATCAAAAAACTGAGTCAAGAGGAGACATACCCCTTATCACAACCTGATGATGGTATAGGAACTCCAAAGCACACACAGAGCTCCCTTGTCCACACCGTTTTGTGTTCCTGTCTTGTAGTGCCAGTATTCAACAGAGGTGAGCACAACACAAAGGCATCCCAATTCACACTAAAAAAGATGTATGCATGGAGGTGACCCCCTCCACTGAAGTGAATACAGAAGTCAGCAGGTGCAGATGGTTTTTGTGAGCATATGTGTGGCCCTTGACCTGGGCAAAGCCAGCCACTTAATCCTCTAACTGAGTCATTGTGGCATGGGCTTTTACACCTACGAGCTTTCCATCAGCAGCAGCGGTCTACATGAGGTGCAGTAGAAGCCAGGTGAGCTGGAATGACATGAGGCCAACAATGGCAAGGAGGAGCTGGCAAGCCAGCACTGAGGCAGGAAAGCAAGTAAGGGACAGTCCAATGCCAGTCCAACCTTTACACCAACGATAAGTTATTCAAACTGAGCAGCAACGCCCAAGTCAGGAGCTTTCAAGGGCTAGGTAGAATCCTGCTGACCCCTTCCCTTCCCAGACCACTTTCGAATTAGCAAGAGACAGGAGACATAAAATGGAATCAGCCACGACAGTGATGAGGAACATACATGTACACCCTGGTTCAGGTGCGGCGGAGCACTAAGGTGAGAACTCAGAACAGCGTTCCCCAAACTGGTTCCCCCCAGATGTGTTGGACTGCAACTCCCATCATCCCCAACCACCATGGCCATTTGGAGAAGACTGGCTAAAAATAACAGGAGCATCACAAGCCCAGCCTGAGAGTCAAGGTATACAACCGCCCTGAGCTTCAAGGGCCTCAGAGTTGCTTACAAGATTCTCCCCACCACCAGCCACGCTATTTGGTCCTCACAATAACCCTGTGAGGCTGGCTAGGCTGAGAGATAGTGACATGCCCAAGGTCACCCATGGCTGAGTGGGGATTTGAACCTGGATCTCCCTGGTCTTAATCTGACAACCCTATACCACACTGCCTGTCATATATGCAACTTTGAATGTTACAGGATAGCTTTGTTTATTCCTGCAACACTGGTGGATGTTGAAAGGCATGTGACAATTCACTGGAACAAGTGACACAGAGAATCTTACATTTTATTGCTGTGAATTCTGCATGAAATAAGGGAACAAAAACTTGATTATGATATTGTTGTTGTTAAATGTATTAACGGGGGAACATTTGACAATTACCTCCAATTATTTAATGCTTGAGGAAAGCAGAATTAATTTCTGTGTATATTATTAGTACCTCACCCTGCGGAGGTATTCCCATTGTTACACTAGCACACACTGTAGACAGACCACTTGCAGCTATCGCACGTGCTTTTAAGAGAGGTAAATCTAAATAAATGACATTATTAATATATCATCCTTATTGCAATAGCAGTGAGGAGGCAACTGAAAACTAAACCCTACTGTGCCTATAACTATATGGGTATAATGTAGTAACTTCATCCCAAAACAATACAAAAAACTATGCACAAGCAAACAAGGAAGCAATTTTGCTTCATTTTGCAAATGTTCTACTCATTTCCAAATAAGAATCCTGCATAATTCTTTTTCTAAAACTGATTTATTCCAACTTTCCATTCTCATCTCATTTTCTGACTATGAAAAAAGCATGCCTCCTCTTCCCCTGCCCCCCTAGTTCTTCCAACGCACAAAGGAAGCTGAACATCAGGAGAAACTTCCTGACTGTTAGAGCAATACGACAATGGAACCAATGACCTAGGGAGGTGGAGGGCTCTGCCACACTGGAGGCATTCAAGATGAGGCTGGACGGCCATCTGTCAGGGCTGCTTTGACTTGGATTCCTGTATTAAGCCAGCGGTTGGACTCAATGGTCTTATGGACCCCTTCCAAGCCTACTATTCTATGATTCTATGAAGCCATGACTCCTTCTCCAGGAAGGTTTTCTGGAAGATCACTGCCCATATTCTATCAAGATATCTGAATTACTTTTCTTCAGTATATGTTATTCTAATCCAGGGGGAGGCAACCTGCTGCCCTCCAGATGTTTTAGACTACAAGTCCATAACCCCTGACCATTGGCCATGCTGGCTGGGGCTTATGGGAACTGTAGTCCAAAACATCTGGAGGGCAGAAGAGTGCCTGTTGTTGTTGTTCAGTCGTTCAGTCGTGTCCGACTCTTCGTGACCCCATGGACCATAGCACACCAGGCCTTCCTGTCCTGCGCTCTCTCCTGGAGTGTGCTCAAGTTCATATTCATTGCATCGGTGATGCTATCTAGCCATCTCATCCTCTGCCGTCCCCTTCTCCTTTTGCCTTCAGTCTTTCCCAGCATCAGGGTCTTTTCCAGAGAGTTTTCTCTTCGCATTAGGTGGCCAAAATATTTCAGCTTCAGCTTCAGGATCTGTCCTTCCAATGAGCACTCAGGGTTGATTTCCTTTAGGATTGACTGATTTGACCTCCTTGCAGTCCAGGGGACTCCTAAGAGTCTTCTCCAGCACCACAGTTCAAAAGCATCAATTCTTCGGCACTCAGCCTTCCTTATAGTCCAGCTCTCACAGCCATACATTACTACTGGGAAAACCATAGCTTTGATTAGACGGATCTTTGTCAGCAAGGTGATATCTCTGCTTCTTACTATGCTGTCTAGGTGTGCCATAGCTTTCCTCCCAAGGAGCAAGCGTCTTTTAATTTCATGGCTAGTCACCGTCTGCAGTGATCTTGGAGCCCAAGAAAGTAAAATCTGTCACTGCTTCCATTTCTTCCCCTTCTATATGCCAGGAAGTGATGGGGCCAGATGCCATGATCTTCGTTTTTGTAATGTTGAGTTTCAAACCAGCTTTTGCACTCTCCTCTTTCACCCTCAACAAGACGCTCTTGAGATCCTCTTTGCTTTCTGCCATTAGGGTGGTATCGTCTGCATATCGGAGGTTGTTGATAATTCTCCCAGCAATCTTAATTCTGACCTCTGATTCATCCAACCCGGCATTTCTCATGATGTACTCTGCATATAAGTTAAATAAGCAGGGTGACAATATGCAGCCTTGTCGTACTCCTTTCCCAATTTTGAACCAAATTGCTGAGTGGTAGAACACTTGATTAGCATGCAGAATCATAGAATCATAGAATAGTAGGGTTGGAAGGGGCCTACAAGGCCATCGAGTCCAACCCCCTGCTCAATGCAGGAATCCAAGTCAGAGCATCCCTGACAAATGGCTGTCCAGCCTCATCTTGAAGGCCTCCAGTGTGGGAGAGCCCACCACCTCCCCAGGTAATTGGTTCCATTGTCGTATTGCTCTTACAGCCAGGAAGTTTTTCCTGATGTTCAGCCGGAATCTGGCTTCCTGTAACTTGAGCCCATTATTCCGTGTCCTGCACTCTGGGATGATCAAGAAGAGATCCTGGCCTTCTTCTCTGTGACAACCTTTCAAGTACTTGAAGAGCACTATCATATCTCCCCTCAGTCTTCTCTTCTCAAGGCTAAACATGCCCAGTTCTTTCAGTCTCTCTTCATAGGGCTTTGTTTCCAGTCCCCTGATCATCTTTGTTGCCCTCCTCTGAACCCTCTCCAGTTTGTCTGCATCATTCTTAAAGTGTGGTGCCCAGAACTGGACACAGTACTCCAGATGAGGCCTAACCAGTGCTGAGTAGAGGGGAACTAGTACTTCCCGGGGTTTGGAAGCGATGCTTCTATTAATGCAGCCCAATAGAGCATTTGCCTTTTTTGCAGCCACATCACATTGTTGGCTCATATTCAGCTTGTGATTGACAACAATTCCAAGATCCTTCTCGCTTGTAGTGTGTTGAGCCACGTATCCCCCATCTTGTAACTGTGCATTTGGTTTCTTTTTCCTAGGTGCAGAACTTGGCATTTGTCCCTATTAAATGTCATTCTGTTGTTTTCTGCCCAGCGCTCCAGTCTATCCAGATCACTTTGAATTCTGTTTCTGCCTTCCAAAGTATTAGCTATCCCGCCCAATTTGGTGTCATCTGCAAATTTGATCAGCATTCCCTGCACCTCCTCCTCCAAGTCATTAATAAAAATGCTGAAGAGCACTGGGCCCAGGACTGAGCCCTGCGGTACCTCACTCTTTACCTCTCCCCAGTTTGAGAAGGTCCCATTGAGAAGCACTCTTTGAGTCCGATTCTGTAGCCAACTGTGGATCCACCGGATCGTTGTTTCATCTAGCCCACTTTGACTAGTTTGCTCATCAGGATATCATGGGGCACTTTGTCGAAAGCTTTGCTGAAGTCGAGGTATATGATGTCTACAGCATTCCCACGGTCTACAAGGGAGGTTACTTGATCAAAATATGAGATCAGATTTGTCTGGCAGGACTTGTTTTTGACAAATCCATGTTGGCTTCGAGTAATCACGGCATTGTTGTCAAGGTGCTTCCAGATGGATTGCTTTATGATCTGCTCCAGAATTTTCCCCGGGATTGATGTCAGACTGACTGGTCTGTAGTTCCCAGGTTCCTCCTTTTTACCCTTTTTGAAGATAGGTCCCAGGTGCAGCTAAAAGGATCATGGGAAAGGCCTGAGACCCTGGAGAGCCACTACCAGTAGACAAGGCAGGGCCAGATAGACAAATACTCTGACTAGGTATAAGGCAGCTTCCTGTGTTAGTAAGTTTATTTATTTAAAAGATGTTTAACCCGCTTTTCAGGCCACGCTGCCCTCACAAAGTGATTTACAAAGTGTTAAAACACACAACTTAAAGGCAACTGGTTGGATACAGACTTAAGTCATGCTTACAGTAGACCCACTGAAATCAAGTCCCATTGAGTTCAGTGGGTCTGCTCTAGATCCAACCCAACAATACCCTATCAACTCCCCTAATAAGAAGCAATAAAATTTTAAAGCATAGCACATTAAAGCTCAAACTGGAATAAAAATGTTTTTGAGGCTCTTTTGAAGACCAACAATGACAGAGACATATGCATTTACGCAAGTAGGGAGTTCCAAAAGTGCAGGGCCACCACCAAAAAGGCCCCATTTCTGGTACTCTCCAATATAATTGCTTTTACTGGCAAGCCCTGTCACAGTCAGGGTCTGGCTTCACTGGACTCTGTGAAGTCAAGACTTGAGGCAAGTCAGGTTCAGCGGATTTCAGCCAAGCCGGAAGACAGGTTTTCCAAACAGACAGGAATAGAGCAGCAACACGGAGAGCTCCAAGTGATTGGCACCAGTGCAAATTATCTCCGCCTGAAGCAGGAGAACACGTGCTGTTGCTACCACCACCTTGCACCCTTCCCTGACACCACCTTGTGCACCCCCACCTATGTCCCTCCACTTGCTGCTGTTGCATCACACCACCCACCCCTTCCCCCATCCCGCACCCCCTTACCTTTGCCACTGCTGCCAAGCCGACTCTATGGAGAGCAACATGGACAGAAGAAGCAGCCTCCAAGATCTTGAGAGACCTCACAAAACCCAGCCAAACTTTCACGAACTCTCCCGAGAGATAGATAATGTCTCGCCAGAGTCCCCCAGCCACTTCATCCAGCCATGGGGCTCTCGAAGGTGAAACAGAGGTGGGCAGCTGCTCCAGAGAGCCCCACCAACCACTCTCTTGCTGAGGCAAATGCCCTGCCCTCCTGGCTGGGGCAGGGTGGGGGAGGGCACAATTCACAGGTCCTCCAGCTCCAGCACCTGATGCAGGGCCCTGCAAGTGATGGCAAGTGATGCTGGTGCTGGGAGCCAGACAAGCTGGCCTCTATGTTGTTCCAACAAGCAGCAGATTGAGACTGAGCTCAAAAAAAAAAGTATGCTTTTGGTCTCCTTTAGACTGGTTGACTCCACCTCCCTGAGATAGGTCTTTTCTCTTAAAGGGGCATCTGTTTCAGTAGGCTATGACAACATTATGAGGTCCATAAGATTGGTCCCACATACACACACAGCCTCCACTCCATGCAGAGCCAGTCACATTGTAGAACATCTACACTGCTCAACACCAGAGCTGCACAGTTCTTTCAGTAGTTGAGGCAGACAGACTTCCAGGGATTGAAAGACAGTCTCCATGGGCTTTTAAAAACATTTTATTTGTAAAGAATTGAACAGCTTTTCACATAACATACATATCATAGAATCAATGTGAACACTAAATGTGAACATAATGTGAACAACGTGAACATAAAAAAAATAGAGCCTATAGTACACAAAATAAGCAGGAGACAAAGTCTACAGCACAGGCAATAATATCAATGTCATACATGTAAAGAAAGCAGGTGATGGACTAATGATAAATAAGACATGGCCTGGTGAATACTCAAGTTAACTACAAAGCTAAGTCAGGGGCTGAAATTACAAAGCTTTAATATATGTCTATAGTTTTACATTTTTCAGGCTTTGTTGCTCACCTAGCGATGAATGGACCACAGATAAGCAGAAAGGTCTCCAGCTGAGCTCCACACATGGTAACTTTAATTTGGTGTGTAAAATGTGTTGACCAGCTCTATGTATCACACCATGTATCAGTATGACTGAAGCAGTACATTGCCTTACTACCAGCATAACATTTGAAGATGTGGGGCACCTGATGAAGGTACAACTCACAGCTCCCATGGAGGGGAAGGGATATGTACCCTCCAGGTTACCAGGTTACCTGGCAGTTCCCCTTCCCCAATACAAACCTGTGTGATTATTAAGATCATCACAGGAGGGCTTGTGGGTTCTACCAAGACCTGCAGACTGCCATCTTGCAGCAACCTGGAAGAGGGCCTTCTCTGTGGTGGCACCCATCTTATGGAATGCCCTCCCCCTGGTATCCAGGAGGCGCCAGCAAAGAGTTTTCTACACAAGGTGCTAATCCACTCTATCTACTTTCAGTTTTTTCACAGAATTGCGATCCGAACTCTACACAAAGTTTTTCCTTTCCTGCTTTTCTGCTACATAGCTTCTAGGTGGAGCTGTGCTATAGCAGAATAACACAATTACACAAGAAAAGAAATGCATTTTATTTCACTTTCACAAACAGCACTCCATTTTCCCCATTCTGCACCCCCCCCCAAGTGCTCCTAAAAAACAGCTGCAAAACCAGAGGGTCTTAACGTCATCTAAAGAACCCGTAAACAACCACAAGGAATTATGAGCATTCAATAAATGCCTCATGTAGAAGAGCTCTTTATAATGTTTTAGGCATCAGTTAAAGACCATCTCTTTATCCAGGCCTTCCCTGAGTGAGTGTGCTACTCAGTTTGTTAGTTAATTATGGTGTTGAGAATATTGGTTCTAATGTTTTTATCAATGTTTTATATTAAAAATGCAATCATTATGTACTTTAATTGCATTTTAATGTATATCACAATGTATTTTAATGTATTTTAATCTCCCTGAAAACCACCTAGAGATATTTTAAAAATTAAAGGATAAGTAGTATATAAATCTATTAAATAAATAGAAATAGACAAATATGTAGACATTCACTTAATGCATTACAATAGAAGTATGGAAAGTAGATGTGGAAATCCACTCTTGATGCTTCCTCTGGTAATGTACGAGTCTGGATGGAGACAAGAGTCAAAGCAAGGAATAAAAAGTACAGACTTCCGGTAGTCCCCTAACTCCTGCCCTGTTTATTCAACTGAAGGAATAAACAGGAGCACGGCCCATTCCTCCTTCCCCAGGGTGCCTCTGCTTATCACAGGGAGTATGCTTACTTCCACTGATAGAAGCCAAGCTAACAATTCTCGAGACAACACCCCTGTATAACTTCACTTAGGAGTCACTTCTGACAGTACATCGGGTGGGGGGGGCAGTGCACATGAGTAGTCTATTCAGGTGTGCACTGTAACATGGGAGCCACAAACTTACTCAAGATCATGGTTCCCCTGCTATAAGGAAGTTGCCTTTTTTTCTTTCCACCAAAAGAGAGCAACTGTCTTGTACGAGTTCACAGTTTCCATGTTCCACTCTTCAGATGAGCCATGATTATAGCACAAGTCGGCCTCTGCATGTTGTCAGAACTGGGGGGGGGGGGGGTATGAATTCCTATTCATAACATGTGTGCAAACAGCACAGAAAAAAAGGCTCACACCCTGCCTTGAACAACATCTACAAGTGTACTCAAGACAGCTCACTTATAATTGTGGGAAACCAGTCTATAAATACACACACATATACCAGCCTTCCCCAACTTGGTGCCCTCCATATGCAGAGGACATCAGGTTGGGAAAGGCTGATACATACCCCTTATCCCACTTCTTTTCTCTTTGAGCCTTTCGAGGCTTTTATTGTGCACTCATGATTCCTCATTCACTGTAGTTTGTGGGTCCTTTACACGACAACCTCCTCCTCCACAGCCTCTCCCATGCTTTGCAACCATTATCACAATTTTTTTCCTAACAAGGAAAATCTGGTATTTTTCTCAATGGCATTATAGAAGCCTCATGTATTTGCACAATTCTGCTATACCACAGCACCACTTAGGAGTTGTGTAATGGAACATACAGAAAGGCAGAGAAAGAAAACCCCCAGAAAAAAAACACTTGTAAAGGAGCCAATCTTAATCCTGGCAAAGAATCCAGAAGTAGAAGCCTCGGTAAAGGTGTAGGTTAAAAGCCTCATGTAGACAAACCCTGTGTTGTCTCTCCTTCTTACCCTGTTTTAGAATGCAATCCAGATTGCAATTAAGAGAGGAATAGCTCAGTGCCCCTAGATTTAAATGGAACTGGCTTGCATACTGAAGGTCCATTAATGTGGATAAAGAGAAACAGCACTGGTACTCCTAGAAGTGATATTCAGAAGCCAAGATTCTTACCACTGTAACTGTTCTCAGATACTTTCTGTATCGAAGTACATTCCCTAGGAATATCATGAAGGTTAAGAGAAACCAAAATGGAGGTAGGTTACTGGTTGAAACAGAGGCCAATTTCAGAAGTGAGAAAGTGCTAATGCAATTCAGGATGGGGGGGAAGCAATAATGGGCAAAGAAAGCAACACAGAGAAGCTTCTCTGAGCTATTTCCAGGTGCCCTCTTGATGCCTTGGACTACAACTCCTAATTTGCATAAGTAGCAGCCTTTTTTTTTTTTTAAGTACAACCATTATTTGACAATGTTTGACTCGTCAAATGCCCAACCCTGTTGTAAGTGTTCTCCTTCTTGATAATATAGAAAGGAAAATAGGTTACTACTAACAAAATACACATCCTATATTTTGTAACTTATTTAGATTGCATCAGGGCCCTGTCATTGTAGGAGTTCTTTTTCCTATTCCCTGTCAAGACTTCTGTAAAACTCAAATAAGATAGGAGAAACCAAGCAGGATTGCTCCTTGCTCCTCCTTGTCACCCAAATCATTGTTGGCACCTTAAGACTTGCAGGTCAGCCAATACTTTTCCCACCTTGGGCTCCTAAATGCTGGAAAGTATGGTGCTGATACTTCTTTCCCAATGTATATGTGATGTCACAGCGCACTTTTGCTAGCTATTTCAGGGCCAGCTACCTCTCATATGAAAACACTTTTAACTATTTTACCAGGAGAAGTACAAAGGAGCTCTAGTGGCAAAGGGATAACCATGTCTAGATGTTGCCCACCAATGCTATAATAGGAAGTCTGAACTAAGTAAACACATGAGATGTGTTCCAGAGGGGTAGCCATGTTAGGCTGTTGTGGCAAAAAAAAGACAATGAAAAAACAGTCCCGTGGCACCTTACAGACTAACAATTTATTGTGGAATAACCTTTCATGGGCCAGAGCCAATGCAATATATGAGATGAGAACTCCTAAACTGGAAGTTAGGCCTCCCTATTAGCCTCATTAGTCATTTCTATACCACTACTAATAGTTATCTAGCACTGGTAACATGAAAGTATTTTGAAGTCCTTACCTCATAGAATCATAGAATCACAGCGTTGGAAGGGGCCTACGACCATCGAGTCCAACCCCCTGCTCAGTGCAGGAAGCCTGATTCCCAGGCAATCTCCCATCCAAGTACTGACCAGGACTGATCCTGCTTACTTCCAAGATCAGACAAGATCAGGCACATAAAATATTAGTACTTTACCACAGTACTAATTTGGGTCAGGAAAAAATCCCATTTTACAGATAAGGGGGTGAGACTGAAGGATAGTGATATATCCTTGGATATACCACTACATAAATGGAAGTGTCACACATCTGAATTCAACACTCTGATCCACTCTACCACACTTATTTCCCTAATGACGTATGCCCAACAACATGCCCTTCCTAACTAATGGTAAGTGACTTCCAACATTTTCAGCTTGAGGGGTGGCAATAATTCCAGACATTCAAACACCTCCCCAAGTGCAAGTGAAGTACTATACTCCCTGCATAAGACCTGTGCGACCAAACACATATGAATCAGAGCACAGTCTGTATACATCTCATAAGCTGTCATATTAGACACATTAACAGATTCTAAACACAAAAATGCATGCAGCAAAAAAAATCACCTCAAAAATGTGAAAAATAATTAGGGCTGCAATTCTATGCATGTTTAGACAGAAAAAAGTCTTACAACTCCCAGCATTCCCTAAACAAATCTGTTTACTGTTTTCTAATTTAAAATAATCCATTACATGCCCATGTTGCATTTCATTGTCAACTCAGAGTGAATTTTACACCCACACACTTACACACACAAAAGTCTCAAACAAGTCAATGGCAACATTTCAATATCTCATGTGGTTCATTTTAATTCCTTATACACCTATGTATCTGTAAACTGCCAGCAATATGATATGTAGGAACCTATCGCATTTAATAGCATTAAATTATTCTAATGACCCCACAGAACAGGAATGGGAAATGTGGGACCCTTGGATTGCAAGTTCTATCATCCCTCACCATTGGCTATGCTGGCTAGGGCTGATGGGAGCTGCAGTCTAGCAACATCTGGGACAGCCACACATTTCCCACTCCTGACACAGAATTTATGTCTTAGATTAACTGAGCACATAAACATTTTCAAAAGGTCACTGCAGAGTCTTATGGCAGGATAGTGTAGAAATAAAATGCTTCTCACTTCAGTGGTGAAGGCTCTGTGTATATGTAACAGTTCAAACCTATGCATGCTTACTCAAAAAGAAGTTCCACTGAGTCCACTGGATCTTACTCCCAAGTCAGTGGGCACTGGATTGCAGCCTACGGGACTTGACCTCAGAAGGCTGCTAAATCATTAGCAGCTTTCTCTCTAGAGATTCACAGTGGGGTTGGATCAAGTCTCGAAAAATACGAGTGCATTTGAGCAGATATAGTGTTCTATTATAAACATGAAAACAGATTTGGAACCAAGGGCGATTCTTTAATATATTCTGTTCTTATTGCTTAGTATAACAGGCAAGTGGTACATCCAGCACCCTCTAATCCAGGGGGCAGAACCTCAGGCCCAGGGGCCAAATCCAGCAGCCTTCCTTGGCCCGCTCCCCTTTCCTTCAACTACTGATCATCTGGTGGTTTCCTGGCTTTTGTGAAATGCCTCTCCTAAGGCTAAGTTGGTGGCAGTAAGACCTTCAAGCTAAAAGATGCTGTTGCTTTTGGCATGCCCCTTTTGCCTTCAGCCCCACTTACCACTGAAATCCCCCCCCCCTCCACAAAATGGAATTCAGCCCTCCGGCTAAACAAGATTCAACACCCCTGCTCTAATTTTTAACTATCTTTGGGAAATTATTAGTGCTGTGCCAAACATTTATCCCATGTTTTTTTCTGACCATCCTCATTCAGTTTGATAGAAAGGGAAATTGCTTCTGAAAAGAAATTCAGTGGTGAAGAAATTTCAGAGAAATTCTTATGGGCTGCATTTGGGTTTCTTGGGCTTACCTTACTTAGGAGGTGTCTGAGGAATGAGCACAAGTGTTCTGTCTTTGTTGTACAATCATCTCTCTGGCAGCCTGTAGCCTCCTCAGCTTCCTACACTTCAACTAAAGCCAGTTTAAGGCACCATGAGGTAATTCCTCCCATAGAGCTTTTGCAGATCAGGCCGTGCAGGCATCCTTGGAGGCTAACTGCGATTAGGTGAGCTCAAAAACACCACACACAAAATTATAAAACATTCTTAATGAAGCAGAACAATGGAAGCCTCTTTCGTGGGGGGGGGGGGGAATTCTCAAGGAACTGGAAGACAGATTTTGGCAGAGCACTAAGCCAACTTCATCCTTGGAGCAGGACACAATCTGCCCCCACCTGCATTGCAGTGGATGCAAACTGGGGGCCAGCCTGCCAAGACAGTTGATGCTGCTGCAGTACAAACAGCCCAGACTCCCTTATGAAAAAAAGAAAGAAGCTGTGCTACAAGCCCTGCTAATGAGGAGCCCTATGGGGGAGAAACTGTTGAGAATTTCTCCTCCCCCTGGAGAAATTGGTGAAATTCTCTCCCAAATTTCTCTGTTCACAAGTAAGGTGGAGAATGTTTTGATAGCATACCGCATGCTACTTTCTTAACCATTTATACAGTTCTGTAACTCTATTAGCTTCACAGTCCTGATTAGTTTTACAACAATCTTCTCTTCATTTTACTGGTGAGACTCCCAGATGGCAACTTGCCCATGGCTGGGCTGGTATTTGAAACCATGTCTTCAATAACTACTCTCCAGATTTCTCCAACATCCAGTGGGTAGAAAGCTCAAGGGCACAGAAAACGACTGTGTTCTTCTAAAAAACTGGAGTACAGTAGTGAAAATAAAATGTAATGCATTAACATAATGCATGAACTTACCCAGGCACTACAATCAATATCTGAGGCCTTCCTTCAAGTGCCACCTCCAAGGGAGACTCAGAAGGTGGCAACAAGGAAGAGGGCCTTTTCAGTGGTGGCCCCCCAATTGTGGAACAATCTCCCCACTCAGGCCCACCTGGTGCCACCACTATTATCTTTTTGCCTCCAGGTTAAGACTGCCCTCCATTCCCAGGCATTTAATGGCATAATATGGGGCAATTAGGTCAGCTGTCTTTAAGAGGCCTAGTATCTTATTGCAATTGTTTCTAGCTGCTTTAATTGCTTTATTTTTATGCTAAAATATTACACAGTATTTTATAACCTTTTATCTGTGGTTTGTAATTGTTGTGAATTGTTGTGAACTGCCCAGAGAGCTACAGCTACTGGGTGGTATAGAAATGAAATAAATAGTAACAACAACAAAATAAAAGTATCCTGTGATCCTTTATTAGATGGATAGCCTTTGAACGATCAACAGTGGTGCTGCCCATAAATATCCTTGTTGGACCATATAGGTTAGATCAGACAGAAGAATCAGACAGCACAGGTAGAATTTAATTACCTCCAAAATAGACAGTGTGGGTAAATAGAATTACAGAGGATGTCTGAATCATGTAAGATAAATAAACTGGAGGTAGTTTTATCTAACATTGTCCATGTTACTAATCACTATGACTAAAAGAAAATTAAAACTTAAGACAGTGTCTTTCTTAAACAAGCAATGGAATCTCTGAGCTACCCAGACCTTATTCATTAGATGTATTTATGAGATACCCTTCGCTTTACAAAACTCTGAAGGTGACTAATTCGTGACTTAATACAGCAAATACAAAGCGGCAGTAATAATAATTAGGGATGTGCATCAGATTTAATGAAAGCCCAAACCAAATTGAGACCCTACAAACTGTTTCTGGTACTTCCCAAGGTGAAGCGGGCTTCCCTCCATAGTGACTAGAAGGAGAACCCTGCACAAGGCTTCATTTGTGATTTGGCTTCAGAAAGGCAGTGTCTCCAAAAATAGTGTATTTTGCTTCCTTTAAGTGGTAATGAGGGGGGAAGGGAGTGGGGTTGAGTGATTGACAGGTCCACCTTCTAATCCTGGGCATGCTTTACCAGGGGCTCTCCAATCACGTGCTTTGGGGGAGGGCAAAGCTGGGAAATTAAGATGGCCATTCTTCCAACTCCACCAGGCTTCAATAAAGCTTAAACTGGTCTTCAGGCATAAGAACTCACTAGCCCCTGCACCTGCCCTTCTGAAACTTTGCAGCTGTCTTGTCCAGAGACACCTCTATGATGTGTACCATTTTCATACAAATTGACCCTCCCCAAAAAACGCACAGGGGGAGAGAAGGGAGGGCAAATAACTCACACATAGCCCAAATCTGGTAACACCCCTTCCACATAATCTGTTGCACCTATCCTTCCAAAACTTTGCAGTTTTAAAACTTAGAGACACCTCTATGCTGTCTGTCATTTTCAGAAGAATGGTCCACAAGAAACATATGAGGATAAGTTAGTCCTTTTTTTTTGATACCCTCAAAATATAAAGGCTACTCTTGCAGAAAATTGCACATATTCATCTGAAAATTGGCAGGATTGATCCTCTCGGAAATGGCAACTATCCCTGCAAATTCTGCCAAGAAATTGAAAAATAGGCAGTTCCCTTAAAAGAAAATCAAAACGTAAAGGTGCATAGCACAAAATACACTTTTTTTAATTTGGCAGGTATAATCTCCGCCTAAGGGGCTAATATTTCTATAAATGTCATTCACTTCTGACAAACGTAAGAAATTATCAATTTTTTAAAAATTCCCATAATAGTCAATGAGAGGTATAAAGCTTTGATATTTCCGAATCTCATTTCGGTTCAGTACCCAGATTGAAACAGACGGCCTCCAAATCAGTCCACACAAAATTGGGATGTTTTCCAAAGAGCAGAATCAGAGTCTGAGTCCTGCAGTCGGTACACCCCTCTAGTAATAATTATAATAATGATCACACATATAATTAACTCAACAAAACAATAGAACAAGATCAAAGCAGAAGAGACAACAAAAACTGTTTTCAGAAAACAGCTAGATGACCTGCTTGTAGGCCTAGACAAATATGAATGTCTTCACCTGGCATTAAGAGGCATCAAATTCAGTGCCAGGTAAATCTTCCTGGAGTTGGCATTCCACATTCAGGGTACCATCACTGAAAAGGGCTTTCTCTATTCACTTTCTGCCTCTCTCTATTCAGTTTCTGCCTAACTCCAAGGAACTCAAGAGTAGGATCTTTGAAGCTGATTGTAACATTTGGGCATGTCCATTTGGGGGGAGGAGGCCCTTTAGATACCAATGTCCCATGACATTTAGGGCTTTAATGGTAAGCAAAGGACTACAGTACTTACAGCGCAATCTTAGGCTGAATCTTAGGTTCCACTAAATTCAATGGGGTTTACTCCCAGGTTAGTAGGTAATTCCACAGAAATGTGAATTTCTAAGGAAATCCACAGGACTTGCTTCCATGTAAATGTAAGTGACACGCCAGCCACACACACACGCCCACACACACTCATATATACATATATATTCTTCAAGCTTTTGAAAACTGCACAGCACTGAGAATGGAACTGGGTACTTGTAAAGAATCAAGCTGCTCCATGTAATCTCATCTTAATCACTGGGAGTAGAACAGAACCACCAAACTGGGGCTGTTCTAATGGGGTTTGGTCAGTGTATCCAAAACACCCAACTGGCTAATGATGATGTCAAGCACACACTTAATCTCGAGTGGCTGCAGTTTCAACATCTCTCATACATTGCCCTCAACAGCTATAAAGCAAAAGCATTAGCGTTAAGTGTCATTATTGTAAATGGTCCGAATGAGACACTCAGACAACTTGTTGAAACAGAAAGCATAGCGTGGCATAAAACTTGTTTTCAAAGCTGAATTCATTCTTCACCAGGAGAGTCGGAAGTTGTAAAAGCATCCCTTCTTTTTTCAGAATCTCCCATTCTGAAAAGAAAAAGAAAATAGGCAGAAAACTCAACTAATGAGGAATCTTGGTATTTAGCGATGGAATTCCGTAAGAAGTGCCTTTTTTTAAGCAAGGGGGAATAGTGTGCACATGAGATATTATGACAGAATATCAACAGTGCAATCCCATGCGCTTACCAGGGAGTAAGTACCATTGAACTCAATGGGGCTCACTTCTAAGTAGAGATGTACAGGATTGCACTCTAAGTATATTAATGCTCTGTATAACCAAATACATCTCTAAATTTGATTCTTTCAAGCATATTAGAGGGATAGCCTACTACTTTTACATGATGGTGGCCAGACATAACAGAAAATTATAAACTCAAAATTCTAAACATATTCTTTTTTAAAAAAATGAACTGCCACAATATAAAGAATAATTGTGCATACAAATAGGAGACAGACTGCAAGGACCCAGATGGCCATTCTGGAAGAGAGAGGTCTTTACCGCCCATAATTAGACTGGTAATTAGCATCATAAATATAAGTTACCACATCAGACTCACTTGTATTGTTTCCTGGGCAAAGAAATGACTGTAGCCTCTGTCAAACAATTTGCTGTTTTAAAAAATCATGTCCTTCCACAGGTCTTATAAGTCTTTCATTCATGGATTCCCTAGCAAACTATGGCTTTTCTAGTAAAACATAACACTCTTTTAAAAACCAATAAATTAGGGAGCTTCCCTTCAAATAAGTTACCATTCCAAGACATACAGGGGGGGGAAATGCCAGCTTTGCAAATACGTGTGCCAGGGAAAATGTATGTCAAAGCAATTTGAAAACACATCGGTGGAAAGGTTTGCATGCAATTACCGAGCACATACCTTGGAATACATTGAGTGGCATACTGGGAATATGCTGTCATGAGTTATTTATTTTTACAGCATGTGGAATCAGAAGAGGGGTGGGGAAGAATCATAATATATCAACTGGCTACCTAAGAACTACAGAGATTCCTAACTCAAAGTACAGTGTACAGGAGATGCTTTCCCAACTTTCTATTTACTATTAGATAAATGACAACACCTAATTACAGTAGCTATGTTGAAGTTGATGTCAGGGTACTGAATGGTTGATAGCAAAGCGAGGACTGATCAGGCTTGTTTGTGGCACGTGCTTTCTAGCTACCAGTTTGCTATGTGGTAGTTGTAACACACACACACACACTGACTCTCTCCTTCTCTGCCCCCTCCTCTTTCACCCCCGATCCCAAATCCAGTGTCTTTACTCAGACACCTCACTTTGTTAAATTGGGCTCACACCCTGATAAGTGTGGTTAGGATTGTACCTTCATAGGGATGTACCACCACGATGAGACGAACTTTCCAACCCTAAATACATTACTTGGCAGTAGGTCAGATGAATTATGTATTTCATGTAGTGTATTTAGGGCCAAGTAGCAAATGGACTTAAGTGGTGTGAGAACAGCAGTTTATCCTTTGCGAAAAACTGGGGCTGGCTCTGCCAGATGCCTCTTATGTTGAGGAAAGTCCCCAATAGCAACACCGTCCCTTAATAAATACACAACAACACAAAACAAATTGTCTTTGTTTCTGAAGAAAAATCTTGATTTCCATAGTGTCGACGAGCATACACCCAGCAGGTTGTGTAGAACTGCTACAACTATTGCTATTATTACTACTGCTATTATTATTAATAATATGTGGATAAATAATAATATGTGGATAAAGTGGAAGGATTAAATGGGAGGAAGAAGTGTCATTCTCTTTGTCTCTCTCTCTCTCTCTCTCTCTCTCACACACACACACACACACAGAGGGCAACAACACTGCCCTACTAGACCTCCTCCTAAGCACAGTTCTTTGTCTACCGACAAAATGAATCAATCCGCACATATCTATTACAATCAGCCATATTAATCAAGGTTGACTGAGGCCATCTGCGCATGAAGTAACAGCAGCACAGTATACCCACCAGTGCTATGAAATCCCATTTCATGGGCTGACGATAGGAGGAGGACCGCAAAGTTTTATTTCACTCTTTCTGGGGTTCCTTTGCCATGCAACACACCTCCTTCACACCTCCACCACCCCTGCCCCCAGCCCCAGCGTGCCACGAACAAAACCGAACAAAACTGTACAACACAGAAGCAACAGCAGACAGGAAATTCCTTGGCGCCCAGATTTTGACCCATGGGAGGACAGCAGGGCTGAGCATCCAACCAGACACCCATCACTCTCGCTAATCCTCACTCGCAATAGCAGCCTTCCCCAACCAGGCGCCCTCCAGAAGTGTTGAACAACTACTCCCACCATCCCCAGCCAGACAGCCCATGCTGGCTGGGGGCGATGGGACTTGTAGTCCAAAGCCTCACAGACTTTCACGCTTCAGTGTTGAACATACAAGGAAATAAATTATTTACACCAAAGCACCGGGGGTAGAATACCGAATGGAGAGGTGGAGAAAGGAGGTATGTTCTGCTCATTACCAATACACATCCTGATCTTGGCGCTTCAAATCATTTGACAAAATCTTGATGGGACTCAAGCCTGTCTAGAAGTCGCCCACGCCCTGTGTGAGCCAGAAGGCCTAACCCCTCATTCCCAATGGCTGGAGACATTCCTGGGTGATCAAATGCACTCTGCACATGCTTAGGGGGCACGCCATTATTAACCCATCTGTTCTAGCACTGCCTGGGGCTTTCAAAACAAGTTCTTGCGCTGAGCACTGCTAGCTCCCCGTTACAAGCCCCAGCGGGTGAGTTGCCAGCAGCAACGGTAGCTCACGACATGGCTCCCAGAGCTGAGGAACGAATGCCCCGCCTGAGCATCTGAGCGCCAGGCTTCCCCACAAAGTGGTCTGCTTCCCATCCTCCAGACGCAGCTCCCGCCGCCAGCGTTGGCCATCCAGCCCCCATGCCAAGCTCTCTGCTGTCCAAGCCAGCCGCTCCGCTTCTTATACATCTAGCTCCAGACCCCCGCAGCTTCCAGAGGGTCACTTTCAGTACCCTCCCTCCACCCCGGACGCTTGTACCACTCCCTCGCAAGCCAACCGTTCAAGTCTCAAGACTTCGACCTAATGCATTGCATACAGTTGCTTGGGAGTGAGTCCCACTGAACTCTGTGGCACGGATTTCTGAGTCCAGGTGCAGAGAATCGAGCAGGGCTGCGAAGCCCACCGAATTCCAAAGTACTCCACCGGTTCCAAAAACGACCCACAACCACGCCATCGTCGCTCACCAATCTCAGGTATTTCAGCCGTTCAAGCCGCTGGAACCAGCCAGGCTTAAACATGCCGGTGCGCGCTTCCCCGGCTGCGAACTGCGCTCAATGGGGCTGACCCCCAGCTAAGTGCGCGCATACGGTCGCAGCTTGAGTACATACTTCAGACAGACGGCGGTTCACCTGAAGGGCAGACAGACACCCACCCTCACCCACGGGCCGCTGAGCTTTGTGATTTTCTCAGCAGAAGTTCTCCTTGTTCCCCAAACAGATGCCTTCCTTGGGGAAGGGCCAGATTGAGAACGCTGGCCCCCCGCTCCCCATTATCCGACTGAAGTTTTCTTTCACTCACTCACACACTTGCTTGCTGTGCTTCGCGCGCGTTTTACTTCGGATTCACTCGGAGCGGTCACACCGCCTAGTTCGCCTCTGGCATTGATTCGAATGCCCGCTTCGCGCACAAGAGCGGGAGACAGCCTGGTTGTGCGTGCAGTACGGGAAAGTCACGGAGCTGAATGAGGGGCTCTCCACCACCCGGTTCCGATCTCGACTCCCGAGTACGCAGGAGGGAACGAAGCCCAGGGACCGCTCCGCCCGAGGCCACGAGCATGCAGCCCACGGCCACGCACTCCACCCTCAAGCCGGCTGCCCGGACCTCGCGCTCGCGGAAAGAGCAGGGGGGCAAAAGCGCCGCGCGCGTGGCCGAGGGCGCAGCGACGAACACCTCTTACCTGGAGCGCAGCCGAGGAGGAGAGCCGGGATCTAGCCGCTCCGCCGGGGACAAGCGAAGGGTCCGGATCGGCCCAGTCAAAGCCGGGCGCCCTGCTCTCCCCGCGCCGGATTACATCGCTTCGACCGTGCGCGCCAGGGGCGGCGGGGGCCCGCCTCTCCTCGCGCTGCCCAGAGGAAGAGCCGCCTGTGCCGCGGCCGCGGGGTGGAGGCGCGCGGGCTCCAAGGCTCCGCCGCCGAGGCGCGCGCGGATGGGTGGCGAGCGCGATCCCTGGGAGGACCCGCCCGAGCCAGGAAATCAAGGGGGGGTTCGAAGGGAGCGGGTCTCGAAGGCCGGGGGCGCCAAGTTCGGAAGCGGGGTCGGCGCGCGGCGCCGCGAGGGGAGCAGGAGCCGGAGAGGCGCCGCCAGCGCGGCGCGGAGAAACTACGGAGGGGCTCGGTGGCTCTCCCACGCCTGTTTCGAAGGGCTCCGGGGCGGCCGGCGCTGATTGGGCGGCGGAGGGCGAGCGCTGCCCGCCCCCTTCGCGGGCCCTGACACTCTTCCTCCTCCAGCCCACCGGGGGCTCGCTAGTCTCCTCCCCGCGAGGCCTAGCACGTGGCTATCTCGCCCAGGCCCGGGGAGCGGCGCGGGGAGAGGGGAGCGCGGGGCTGACTTGGCCGCAGAATCTGCCTCCTCCTGCATAGTTTTCCTTCCCTGTTTACTTGGAATCAAACTTCACGGAAAGCAGCCCATGACTGGTTTCAAATGGAGTTTGCTTCCAAATCGGTGTGCCTGGGGATGCCGCTTAACGTCCTGTTCCCTGGGGCAGTGGTAAATCTTGACGGGCGGGCGCCCATCGGGACAGTCCCCGTAGCCGCACCGCCAAGGAGAGTCGAAAAATGCCCGCAGCGGTGTCGATCGAACAAAGCACTTCTAGCGCGTTTCATCTCCACCGGGAGCAGGTCTTTTGGACAGACGTTATTACTGTTCAAGGCCACGCGACCCGCGCAACACATTGCATTACAACCGGGAACGATGTATTGGTAATGGTAACATTCATTTCTCCCCAGCTACTGTAGTTGGGATCTGGGAGTTCAGGGGGAACTGGGAGTTCAGGGGCGGGGCAGATTACATCAGGGTTCCTGCTAATTACAAAAAAAAGTGTCGGCACTCCATCCATTTGAGCCCCTGCTCCGCTACACCACTGCATCCTGTTCAAGCATAATAAGAAGCCGGGCGGATTTCAAGGGAATTTACCAAGCAGGTGTGTGTTTGAGTTTGCAACCCCCAATCCTAAAGCGCATGCCCAGCCTGATCTCAGTACCATGTCTCCGCTGCTTTTTAAAATGTGTTTTATTCGTGGGCTCTGCTGTTTTTATCTTGCTGGTTGTTTAGAATTTATATATTCTTGTTGTAAGCTGCCTTGAGGCCATTTTATAATGAAAGTTGGGGTCTTTTTTTAAGAGTAGATATAAATAAATAAAAGGTTTATTGGGGTGTAAGCCCCACTTTAGAGTTCTATTTGTTGTTCAGTCGTTAAGTCGTGTCCGACTCTTCGTGACCCCATGGACCATAGCACGCCAGGCCTTCCTGTCCTGCGCTCACTCCTGGAGTGTGCTCAAGTCCATATTCATTGCATCAGTGATGCTATCTAGCCATCTCATCCTCTGCCGTCCCCTTCTCCTTTTGCCTTCAGTCTTTCCCAGCATCAGGGTCTTTTCCAGAGAGTTTTCTCTTCGCATTAGGTGGCCAAAATATTTCA
Source organism: Heloderma suspectum (assembly GCF_057233095.1). NCBI lineage: Eukaryota > Metazoa > Chordata > Lepidosauria > Squamata > Helodermatidae > Heloderma > Heloderma suspectum. The sequence goes on along the minus strand of NC_139459.1, from coordinate 325,681,738 downwards.
GCTTCAGCTTCAGGATCTGTCCTTCCAATGAGCACTCAGGGTTGATTTCCTTTAGGATTGACTGATTTGACCTCCTTGCAGTCCAGGGGACTCATAAGAGTTTTCTCCAGCACCACAGTTCGAAGGCATCAATTCTTCGGCGCTTAGCCTTCCTTATAGTCCAGCTCTCACAGCCATATGTTGCTACTGGGTAAACCATAGCTTTGATTAGACGGACCTTTGTCGGCAAGGTGATGTCTCTGCTTCTTACTGTGCTGTCTAGGTTTGCCATAGCTTTCGTCCCAAGTAGCAAGCATCTTTTAATTTCATGGCTACAGTCACTGTCTGCGGTGATCTTGGAGCCCAAGAAAGTAAAATCTGTCACTGCTTCTATTTCTTCCCCTTCTATATGCCAGGAAGTGATGGGGCCAGATGCCATGATCTTCGTTTTTTTAATGTTGAGTTTCAAACCAGCTTTTGCACTCTCCCCTTTCACCCTCAACAAGAGGCTCTTTAGATCCTCTTCGCTTTCTGCCATTAGGGTGGTATCATCTGCGTATCTGAGGTTGTTGATAATTCTCCCAGCAATCTTAATTCCAACCTGTGATTCATCCAACCCAGCGTTTCTCATGATGTACTCTGCATATAAATTAATTAAGCAGAGTGACAATATACAGCCTTGTCGTACTCCTTTCCCAATTTTGAACCAGTCGGTTGTTCCATGTCTGGTTCTTACTGTTGCTTCTTGACCCTCGTACAGGTTTCTCAGGAGACAGGTAAGGTGGTCTGGTACTCCCATCTCTTTCAGAATTTGCCACAGTTTGTTGTGATCCACACAATCAAAGGCTTTAGCGTAGTCAATGAAGCAGAAATAGACGTTTTTCTGGAATTCTCTTGCTTTCTCCATGATCCAGCAAATGTTGGCGATTTGATCTCTAGTTCTTCTGCCTCTTTGAAACCCAGCTTGTACTTCCTGTAGTTCTCGTTTCACATGCTGCTGAAGCCTAGCTTGTAGGATTAGAGTTCTATAGGATTGCATAAATCCATCGGATCACAACCCCCAGCATGAAATTTCCTGCTATGTTTTACAGTGTGCATGGGGGTCATCTAACCAGAATCTTAAGAGGATATTATAATGAGATATTATTATTATAAGTGTTGGTTTTAAATATGCTTTAGTTTTATTGACATATTGCTGTTTCCTCTGCTGTGAATAACCTCTTATACAAATGGCCCTTTTCTTATACAATGGCCAATTATACAATGTGGGGCTACTCCTCTGCCCCTGCCATCAGTTCCCTTCCCCACTGGACCTGCTCCTTTGAAGGATGGGGTTTAGGTGTAGACATCAGCAAAGGGTGGCTATGTGTGAACAGTTGCTTAAGTAGAGTCATTCCTTGCAGCAGCATTGTTGTTCAGTCGTTCAGTCGTGTCCGACTCTTCGTGACCCCATGGACCATAGCACGCCAGGCCTTCCTGTCCTGCGCTCTCTCCCGGAGCGTGCTCAAGTTCATATTCATTGCATCCGTGATGCTATCTAGCCATCTCATCCTCTGCCATCCCCTTCTCCTTTTGCCTTCAGTCTTTCCCAGCATCAGGGTCTTTTCCAGGGAGTTTTCTCTTCGCATTAGGTGGCCAAAATATTGGAGCTTCAGCTTCATTATCTGTCCTTCCAATGAGCACTCAGGGTTGATTTCCTTTAGGATGGACTGATTTGATCTCCTTGCAGTCCAGGGCACTCATAAGAGTCTTCTCCAGCACCACAGTTCGAAAGCATCAATTCTTCGGCGCTCAGCCTTCCTTATAGTCCAGCTCTCACAGCCATACATTACTACTGGGAAAACCATAGCTTTGATTAGACGGACCTTTGTCGGCAAGGTGATGTCTCTGCTTCTTACTATGCTGTCTAGGTTGGCCATAGCTTTCCTCCCAAGGAGCAAGCGTCTTTTAATTTCATGGCTACAGTCACCGTCTGCGGTGATCTTGGAGCCCAAGAAAGTAAAATCTGTCACTGCTTCCATTTCTTCCCCTTCTATATGCCAGGAAGTGATGGGGCCAGATGCCATGATCTTCGTTTTTTTAATGTTGAGTTTCAAACCAGCTTTTGCACTCTCCTCTTTCACCCTCAACAAGAGGCTCTTGAGATCCTCTTCGCTTTCTGCCATTAGGGTGGTATCGTCTGCATATCGGAGGTTGTTGATAATTCTCCCTGCAATCTTAATTCCGACCTCTGATTCATCCAACCCGGCATTTCTCATGATGTACTCTGCATATAAGTTAAATAAGCAGGGTGACAATATGCAGCCTTATCGTACTCCTTTCCCAATTTTGAACCAATCGGTTGTTCCATGTCTGGTTCTTACTGTTGCTTCTTGACCCTCGTACAGGTTTCTCAGGAGACAGGTAAGGTGGTCTGGTACTCCCATCACTTTAAGAATTTGACACAGTTTGTTGTGTTCCACACAATCAAAGGCTTTAGCGTAGTCAATGAAGCAGAAATAGACATTTTTCTGGAATTCTCTTGCTTTCTCCATGATGCAGCGAATGTTGGCGATTTGATCTCTAGTTCCTCTGCCTCTTCGAAACCCAGCTTGTACTTCCGGTAGTTCTCGGTTCGCATACTGCTGAAGCCTAGCTTGTAGGATTTTGAGCATCACCTTGCTGGCATGTGAAATGAGCGCAATTGTGCGGTAGTTTGAACACTCTTTGGCGTTGCCCTTCTTTGGAATTGGAATGTAAACTGACCTTTTCCAGTCTTGTGGCCACTGTTGAGTGTTCCAAATTTGTTGGCATATTGAATGCAGCACTTTAACAGCATAATCTTTTAGGATTTTAAATAGCTCAGCTGGAATACTGTCATCTCCGCTAGCTTTGTTGTTACTAATGCTTCCTAAGGCCCACTTGACTTCAGTCTCTAGGATGTCCGGCTCAAGTTCAGTGACCACACTATCATGGCTATCAGGGACATTCAGATCTTTCCTGTATAGTTCTTCTGTGTATTCTTGCCACCTCTTCTTAATCTCATCTGCTTCTGTTAGGTCCCTGCCTTCTTTGTCCTTTATCATGCCCGTCTTTGCACAAAACGTTCCCTTGAGATCTCCGATTTTCTTGAAGAGATCTCTAGTCTTTCCCATTCTGTTGTTTTCCTCGATTTCTTTGCATTGTTCATTTAAGAAGGCCTTCTTGTCTCTCCTTGCTATTCTCTGGAACTCTGCATTCAGTTGGGTATGTCTTCCCCTTTCTCCCTTGCTTTTCGCTTCCCTTCTTTCCTCAGCTACTTGTAAAGCCTCATCAGACAGCCACTTTGCTTTCTTGCATTTCTTTTTCTTTGGGATGGATTTCGTTGCTGCCTCCTGAACAATGTTACGGACCTCCGTCCATAGTTCCTCAGGCACTCTGTCTATCAGGTCTAATCCCTGAAATCTATTCCTCACCTCCACTGTATATTCATCAGGGATATGATTTAGGTCATACCTGAACGGTTTAGTGGTTTTCCTGACGTTCTTCAATTTAAGCCGAAATTTTGCAAGAAGCAGCTCATGATCTGAGCCACAGTCAGCTCCAGGTCTTGTTTTTACTGACTGTATGGAGCTTCTCCATCTTTGGCTGCAAAGGACATAATCAATCTGATTTCGATATTGACCATCTGGTGATGTCCATGTGTAGAGTCGCCTCTTGTGCTGTTGGAAAAGAGTGTTTGCTATGATCAGCATGTTCTCTTGGCAAAACTCTATTAGCTTTTGTCCTGCTTCATTTTGTACACCAAGGCCATGCCTGCCTGTTATCCCGGTGATTTCTTGACTTCCTACTTTAGCATTCCAATCCCCTATGATGAAGAGGACATCTTTTTTGGATGTTAGTTCTAGAAGGTGTTGTAGGTCTTCATAGAACCGATCAACCTCAGCTTCTTCGGCCTCAGTGGTTGGGGCATAGACTTGAATTACTGTGATGTTGAATGGTTTGCCTTGGATTCGTACTGAGATCATTCTATCATTTTTAAGATTGTACCCCAGTACTGCTTTTCCCACCCTTTTGTTGACTATGAGTGCTACTCCATTTCTTCTAAGGGATTCTTGCCCACAATAGTAGATATGATAGTCACCTGAATTAAATTCGCCCATGCCTGTCCATTTTAGTTCGCTGATTCCCAAGATGTCGATGTTCAATCTTGCCATCTCATGTTTGACCACCTCCAGCTTGATTCATTGATCTGACATTCCATGTTCCTAAACAATATTGTTCTTTACAGCATCGGATTTTCTTTTCACCACCAGACACATCCACAGCTGAGTGTCCTTTCGGCTTTGGCCCAGCCGCTTCACTCTTTCTGGCGCTACTTGGAAATACCCTCTGCTCTTCCCCAGTAGCATATTGGACACCTTCCGACCTGAGGGGCTCATCTTCCGGCGTCATATCTTTTAGCCTTGTGATACGTTCCAATGGGGTTTTCTTGGCAAGAATACTGGAGTGGGTTGCCATTTCCTTCTCCAGTGGACCACATTTTGTCAGAACTCTCTGCCATGACCTGTCCGTCTTGGGTGGCCCTGCACGGCATAGCTTATGGCTTCACTGAGTTACGCAAGCCCCTTCGCCACAACAAGGCAGTGATCCGAGCATTGCTAGGCACTTAAAAGGTTGTACAGCCAGTGAGGGTTGTTAGTGCTACACTTTTCAGAAGAGCAGACTTCCACCTAATCAGGCTTTAAAAAAAAAAAAAATCACACTGTATGTGTTAATCAGCTTACCAATGCAAGGATGTCTATCTTATCACCCAACAACGGTTTTGTGAATGGCCGTTTTAATAAGGTAATGATCATTGTCTATACTTGTACATTGTCTATACTTCACTGTTTACAGTCTCCCCACAACCATGCATGTACTCATTACTCAGCATAACACTTCATGCATCTGATGAAGTGGACTCCAGTCCATGAAAGCTTAGGCCATAATAAATTTGTTAGTTGTTTAAGGTGTCACATGTCTCTTACTTGCTTTAGCCTTAACTGAGGCTCTGTGTGAGAAAGGGCTTCCCTGTTCACTGTGTTTGTTTGTTTGTTTGTTTGTTTGTTTGTTTGTTTGTTTCTATACCACCCAATAGCCAAAGCTCTCTGGGCAGTTCACAAAAATTAAAACCAACAAGCACACAGTAAAACAATATAAAATATAAAAACAGTAAAATATAAAAACAGTAAAATCACAATATAACAATACAACCAGAATAAAACCTAGCAGCAATACAGATTTAAAATTTAAAATACAGATTTAAAACAGCAAAGCTAAAAGTCTAGAAAGCTAAAATGCCTGAGAAAATAAAAAAGGCTTCACCTGGTGCCGGAAGGAATACAATGTAGGTGCCAGGTGAACCTCACTAGGGAGCTCATTCCACAACTGGGGTGCCACAGCACAAAAGGCCCTCCTCCTAGTAGCCACCCGCCTCACTTCCTTTGGCAGGAGCTCACGGAGAAGGGCCGCTGAAGATGATCTTAAGGTCTGGGCAGGCGCATATGGGAGGAGGCGATCCTTGAGATAACCTGGCCCCAATCCATTAAGGGCTTTGAATGTTAATACCAGCACTTTGAATCGGGCCCGGAAATGGACTGGCAGCCAGTGCAGCTCGAAAAGTACTGGCGTAATATGAGCTCATTGGCCATTCCCTGTTAACAATCTTGCTGCCCTATTTTGGACCAGCTGAAGTTTCCGGACCATTTCCAAAGGCAGCCCCACGTATAACGCATTGCAGTAATCCAGACGAGAAGTTATCAGAACATGGATAACTGTAGCTAGGCTATCTCTGTCCAGATAAGGGCGTAGTTGGTATACCAGCCTAAGCTGATAAAAAGTGCTCCGTGCCACTGAGTTCACCTGTGCCTCAAGTGACAGTTCTGGGTCCAAGGGCATCCCCAAACTATGAACCTGATCCTTTAGGGGGGTGCAACCCCCTCCAGAACAGGTTGAATATCGCCTAACCGGGCAGATGAACCACCCACTAACAGTACCTCTGTCTTGCCTGGATTGAGTTGCAGTTTATTGGCCGTCATCTAGTCCATTACTGTGCCCAGGCACTGATTCAGAACAGCCGCTGCCTCACCTGGGTTTGATGAGAAAGAGAGGTAGAGCTGGGTGTCATCTGCGTATTGATGGCACCTCAGCCCACACCTCCAGATAACCTCCCCCAGTGGTTTCATGTAGATGTTAAACAGCATGGGGGATAAAACAGAGCCCTGCGGAACCCCATGGCACAATTGCCTTGGCACAAAGCAATAATCCCCCAGCACCACCTTCTGGAGTCGGCCATCCAAGTAGGAGTGGAACCACTGCAGTGCAGTGCCTCCAACTCCCAACCCAGACAACCTATCCAGAAGGATACCATGGTCAATGGTATCGAAAGCCGCTGTAAGGTCCAGGAGATCGCACTCCCCCTGTCTTAAGGGACAACTCTGTATTTCACTATTTTGTCCACAGAGCACTCCTTGGCACCAACCTCAATGAGACACGCCCTGATGTCAGGACACATGAAAATTGCCATCTATGTGCTAGAACCACAAAACTCAGGATCAAGGTGTTAAGATGACCTGATATTTTAGTTACTATGCTGACAAAGAAATAGGATTGAGTGCCACCACTATTACACTGACATGCTACTGCAACCTGTGGCAGGGAGTTGACTTTCAGCATGTCACATTGACAATGCAGCATGGGCCAGTTTTGCTATGCTGCAAATACCTGCCATCACCAGATGTGGCATTGTTACAATTCTCAAAGGTGTTATACCGGAAAGAAATTGGAGAAGACAACATATGATTGGGCAGGACTGGGCACTACTCATTTACAAGTAAGATATTGCAAATCCTGTAATTCTTATGAACACCATGCTAGCTGATTCCCTCCTGTATATATAACTTGCAGTAAGATGCTACTTCATAAGCAACACAGAAGCATCTAACCCAGGATGCTATTGCAAGCTTTCTCTGCACCATTGCAGCTATAGATCAATCTAGGACTGGGATGCCCAAACGTAAGAGGAGGCAGACTGTTGCTGTTGTTCATTGTTGATCTTCTGTCACTTACAATCATGTACACTTTAGATCAAAACGGGTTGCAGACTATTCTAACCACAAGGTACATGAGACATGATGTAATGGTACAATATTAGATAATTCAGCATTCTTAATATCAAAGCCCAGACACTATGTCAATACTATCTATACCGCTGTCAGATTATTCTTAAGTGCATCTTTTTGCATTGTCACTCAGTTACATGCACTACATCTTTTACCAACAGTATGTTGAAAGACAGCATGAATCTTCATAGTCACGTTCTCCATTTGAATTATTTGTTTAAATGTAGGCTTATGGTACACAAGTTTGACAAGGGTCATGGTTCAAGGAGAAATTGATCACTTGAGGAACAGCATCTCTGGCACATCCAAAATGAGCACCAACAGACACCTGGCCTTTTTTACACCACCATCAATTGCCAATTGGAGCCTTCACCACTTACTCTTTTTGCAATAAAGACATAAGAAGAGCCCTGCTGAATCAGAGCAAGGGTCCATCTAGTCCAGCATTCTGTTAACACAGTGGACAACCATCTGCCTGTAGGAAACTCACAAGTAGGATATGAGTGCACAGCACCCTCCTGTCATGTTCCTCAGCAACTGGTGTACATAGGCATACTGCCTCTCAAACTAAAGGTGGCATATAGTCATCAGGCCTAGTAGCCATTGTTAGCCTTATCCTCCATGAATTTGCCCAATCCCCTGGCTGCCATTCTAATCAGAATCTGTATTTCTAAACAAAGGTTGCAGTAGACTATTCAGAGGGGGGGGTATGTGTGGGGTCCTGCCAAACATCATATAAATATAAACTGTTCAGGGTGCTTCCCTATCCTGAAAGGGAAGATTTCAGATTCAGGATAGGGTAGTAATATCTTAACTGTCCTGAAAATATCAGTACAGTTAGCAACCATGTCCCAGGGCATGGTCTGAAGGCACATGAGGCAGCCACCTTGCTGAAGCTAAGCAGGTCTGGGTCTGGTCAGTGCTGGGGGGGGGGGGAGAGAGACCACCTGGGAACCACCTGTAACCACCTTGATCTCTGCGATGGAAGAAAGGTGGGAAATAAATGTAATAAATATATAAATAAATAAAATTTGCTTTCCTGGCCACAGACCTCATGTGGGTGGTTAAAAGTCCTCAGCTCTGTTTACATTGCCTATGATCCTTTCATGTCAAGAAATCAGGCAACGGACAACCCACCCATCGCACAAACATGAGACTCGTGCACAGAATCCCAGTGTTAGAAGGGGCCTTGTAGGCCATCTAGTCCAACACCTGGCCCAATGGAGGAAATCCAGAGCTAGAGCATCCTAACAGATCTTCCTGAAGTCCTTCAACAAGGGAGAGCCCAACACTCCCTCTAGTAGGGGGCGGTAGCTCAGTGGTAGAGCACCTGCTTTGCATGCAGAAGATCCCAGGTTCAATCCCCGGCATCTCCTGATAGGGCTGGAAAAATTCCTCCTGAAACCCTGAAGAGCTGCTGCCAGTCAGTGTTGACAATACTGGGCTAGATGGACCTATGGTTTGACTCAGTATAAGACAACTTCCTATGTTCCCATTGTCAATCTTCTCTCTTAACGTTAAGCCAAAAACTATGCTTCTGTAATTTGAGGCCATTAGATCTAGTTCTGTCCTCTAGGGCAGCAGAGAAAACATCTTTGCCCTCTTCCATTTATTTATTTTTATTTAAAATTCTTATAAGCCCCCTATAAGGGTAAAAATCCTCTCAAGGATTGTTAAGAATAATAATTAAACTTCTCAAGCAGAAAACCAAAACCAGAATTAACAACTAATAAGAGCCAAAAGTAAAATTAAAACCAGCCACGTGACACGTACTATCACATCCCCCTCTCCAGCTTCTCTTCTCCAAGCTAAACAAATCCAGTTCCTTCAATCTTTCATCATAGGACTCATTTTCCATACCCCTCACCATCTTTGTGGCCCTCTCTGAACCTGTGCAGTTTGTCTATATATCCTTCTTAAAGTACAGCACTCAGAACTGTACGCAGTTCAGTACTTCCCTCAAAAGTTTATGATTTAGAGCAAAACTATCCTTCTAGGTCTAGAACAATTGATCTGGTCTCCACATTGTCCAGTTAAGATGACGGATAACAAGAGGTCTAACAAATTATTTCATTTACCTAGCATGCTGCAATCAAGAAAAGCTTTATTTATTAGTTTGTTTTTAATTTTATTTATTAAACACCTTATACATTTCGCTAGGTATTGTGCCAACCTTGATTTGAAAATCTAATGTTGATTACTCAGCACATAAATTCTAAACTGATAAATTGTAGAGTTCAAGTCTGTCAGGGAAACCTATCCTCTCACCTTGAATATTTTACACTAATCCTAAGCATGTGAATGCAAGCCCTGATGGCTCATTGATGAAGGAAGGGCACTCCGCATATGCTCGGGATCTCTATTGTCCACAGATTCCACAACTAAACTCTGATAATGAAAAAGGATGAGTCCTGGTAAAGCCCTCTGATCAGGATTCATTCACAGCCCGCCCCACCCTTGCCACTACACAAAAACAAGAAGAAATGGTTTCACAGACATAATGAAATTTCCTCTCAAAATCAGAGAAGGAAAAGGGTGTACTGAAATTTTTCAAACTTAGTTTCAGTTTCAGAAGGGCTGCCCAACTGTGATGCCTTCCACTGGGAAATACAGTTTTGTTTCAGTATATCTCTATAGATGCTTTTTGGGGTGGGGATTACTTTCTTGTAATGACAACCAAAAACTTCAGGAATAAAACAGCATTTCATGATTCAGGCAGAAAAACAGGTGTATACCAGGTGTTACTGGTACTCACCTGAAGCTGCACATGAGAAGGGCTCAGTTAAATTCCAGAGAATGCTCCATATGCTCCTATGCACAAACAACATGATATCGATCAAGAATGAACAGATTGGGGCACCCTTTCTACATGCAAATATCTATATGTACATAAAAGTTCAATGGACCTTAGACTGCAGACCCTGCCTTTCCACCTCAAAAAAATGGTGCTCATGGCGGTGGCTAAGAGTTCAATGCCCTCCTTGTATACTAAGGCTGCAGTACTAAGGACCCTTACCCTTAAGTAAGGGTGCAATACTATGCATGTTTAGACAGAAAAATATCCTACAACTCACAGCATCCCCCAGCCAGCCATGCTGGCTGGGGAGTGCTGGGAGTTGTATGATTTCTTTCTGTCTAAATACACATAGGATTGTGCCCGAAGTCACAATGAAGTCAGTCTGACTTACTTCTGAGTAAACATGGTCAGGATCGCACCATAAGTGTGTGGCTAAAACTCCTGTTGTTATAGAGGTTTATATGGACTGTCAGAGGCATAGCTGAAATGCCAGTCATTTGATTGCCTTTGTGAAGGCTGTCAAATATTGTGAAAATGCCTTGTATAAGTAGCAACCTTCCTTTGTTGTTGTCTTGATAGCAATGGCAGCAGTGAGGGTTCTGTCCTGGTTGCTTGTCACTGCAATACGAAGAGATACAGAGAGATATAGAGTTGCCACCTAGCCAGAATTTTACTGGACTAGTCAACATTTTACAATCTCAGCCAGTTTCCTGAATTGCAGGAGACGAAGCCAGAAACAATGACCGGCAGAGAAGTTTTTGATGTTATTGTAGACGTGCACGTTGTCATGGCATTTACACATACGTTAAGCCACCAGAGAAAGGTGATAACTGCATCTGCAGCGCAGTGCACTACTTGTGCATGCTGTAAAAGCTTTGTGCCTTTGTGATTAAAAATGCAGGCACAATGTACATCTCCATCTAGCTCTGCTCCTTAATAGAAATATGGAGAAGGCTGACACCATATATGAGTGTGTGTGTGTGTGTGTGTGTGTGTGTGTGTTGATCTCCCAGAAGCATACAGATGAACATACAAGACAAACCTCTCCTTTTCAATCAAATTGCTATCTGACCTCTAACCCCAGGCCAATTCTTAGGCAGTGCAGTATCTTGGGGGCTGCTGCCCCTCTGGCAAGCAAAGGGTAAGGCATAGAAAGACTTAGGACTAGGCTACCTGAGAGCCGTCTTCTCCCATATGAGCCTATCTGGGTTTTAAGATCTTCTGGGGAGGGCCTTCTCTTGGTACCACCACCACTGGAGGCATGTTTCTTGGGGACGTGAGAGAAGATGGATTCCCTCTTTGCTGTCCTTCCGCCAGCAGGGACATACGTTTTTATTCAAGCAGGCCTTTGGCATATAGGCTGCTCTGTTGCTGAAGTGGGCTGTATTGGGTAGGTTGCTGTCTTAATTTCTTTTGTTGTTGTGTTTTTAATTGTGTTTTTAATCGGTTTGTTTGTATTATCGTTTTAACTATGTTTATTTTAATGTTGGTTTTGTTACTCTTAGCCACCACCATAAGCACCATTTTTTTGAGGTGGAAAGGCAGGGTATAAATCAGATAAATAAATAATGAACACCAAATACTACAGTTTTCAGACTGTGAGGAAGGTCCCCAAAAGGACCTTCACAAAAGGAAGGTGCTCTGCACATGCTCAGGAGCACTCTCTCCAGGGCCAGCCCAAGTCATTTTGCTGCCTCTGACGGAGTAGCAAATGGTACCCCCTCTGTCCAAATCAAAGTATACAGTACCCAAGACCAGCTGAGTTATTCTGGCACCTGAGGTAGAAAATCACACAAGGACTTTGTTTCAACGTTGGTGGACTGCACCCCACAGACTCTACCTTCCAAACAAACTTACAGGTTTTATTCAGAGAAAGCCTTTTCACTGAGCTCCCGGAGGCTGTGGCCTCTCTCTCCTCATGCCAGAAGCAGTGGGTGCCTCCCAGGAATTGCTGAATCCACCAATTTGTTCATATTGTTACAGATGTGTCCTCTTTGGCAGTAAAACAACAATAATAAATTAAATAATTATCAATTTGCTACCCTTTAATGATATGCCTGGAGTGGCCACCTCACCCTGCCTAATGGCAGGGCTGGACCAATGTTTGTAAGCAAAGACTGGTACAGGTCACAAGTACCCAAGAGTCAGGACTACCACTGAGTCGGTTGTAATGTACTCTAAGGAAAAGGGGGTCCACAGCAATTTAGCTGGGTGCTCTGTAAAGAAACTGGGAGAGAAGAGGCTCTGGAAGAGTGCTGTACTGAATTTTCATGAGGTTTCACTTGGGAAAAAAATGGCTGCAAATGTTGCCATTTCATGGGACAGGCTTGAAAATGTTTGTGGGGGGAAATCCTTCTCTTACAAAAAAAAATGCAGACCTGTTCACAGCAACCCAGTGCCATTATCTTGCTGCTTGGGGGACAGAGGGAACTCATCCTCATTGCTGTTATCTCTCTCGGGGCAGCATCAGCCAAAAGAAGCAGAATTCCCCACCTCTGCTCTCTGCCAGGGAAATCATCCCTCCTGCATCTTATCATCATCTGAGGGGAGCACAAAGTTGCACTGAGTTCTACAGATGGGCCTTGAAGTTCCAACTGTTATCTCATAGCAGTATCCTTACAGTACCACTGTGCCACATTAAGGAGGCCACTAAGTGGGTCCCAGACTTGCCACAACTCACAAACTCTTTTTTGTCTCTATGGTTTTACTCCATTATGGTTACTCCTGCAAAGATGGGTTATGTGCCTATTAAGCCCGGCACATGTTTTGTTTTTTTGTTCTTGGAGGTTATTATATAATTATAATAGTCATTATGGTTATTTTTTTACTTTTCTGTTTGCTAAATGAGATGATGCAGATTGTAAGTAAACAATTAATTGCCGATTAATAAACTACTGAAGGAGATAAAAGGCATCCTCTCTCTTTTGAATGCAATTTTATTCAAAAGCTTCACTCCTGTAACCTCACCGAATGCTAATGAACAACATCATAGTCTGCAAGGGCTAGCAGGAGCTGATTAATGAAGAAGAGAAGAACCAGATGCAAAAGGTTTAAAACGTACTTACAAAAAATAATTCAATACACATTGTAAATCGAGTATACCTTTAAAAAAAAATGCACGGTTACCTTGTGCATCCCACCCCATTTGTTACTATCAAAACTGTTTTGCTTGTGTACTAAAAGACATAACTGGGATGTCCAGGTGTGATGCTTCAGATAAAGGAACAAAGCCTCCTCAGTCAATCTAATTGCCCATTTGCATCATATCCTGGATTCGATATGGTTACTCTCGGCTGGACGTATTCCAGCACGAATGGATTTAACAGGACAGTTTTTGCATTTGGACTGCAGTGTTACATCACAGGGTAAAAAAAAAAATACTTGGGAAAATTGCAAAGCCTAAGTAAGCATAAGTCTATAAATAAATGTGCATATCCACCTCCTATTATCCTTGCCTCTCTTTTCCTCCCTTCCTTCCCTTTATGGTCTTCTTTACCACTGAGACTTAGACGATAAGCTCCAAGGCAAACACCAGCCTTTGTTGTTTATGGTTCTCTATAAAATGCATCTACTAACTGTTTTTCTACTAAAAGTATTGAAAGCAGTGTACTACACAAGTCACCAACTGTAATTTAAACAATAAAATAGAATAAGAATGCACTGGCAAGATTGTTGACAGGGGTGTGATCTTCTGAACCATGCTATGACAATATTACCTCAGTTGCATTGGCTCCCAATCTGCTTCCAGGTTCAGTTCAAGGTGCTGGTTAAATGGTTTGGGAGCTTGGTATCTGAAAGACTGTCTCCACTCTCATGAATACTACTGCATACTACTGTCATGAGGAGAGGGACTTTTTTTACATCCCCCTGCCCTTTGAAGTGTGGAAGACCGCGACGGGAGGGGGTGGGTGGGTTAGGCCTTCTTGGTAGTAGCACCTAAATTCTAGGGCCTAGATTCTAGGCATTGTACATTCAGGCAATGGTCAAAACAACCACATTTTTTTAAACAAAATCTAGTTTTTTAATGTTTTGTTGTGGTCTGGTGAGTGGAGGTGGGGTTTTGTTTGTTTTTTGTTTTTTCTGCTCCTATTTGATTGCTTTGGTTTCTGACAGATTGATTGCTTCACATTTTAAATATCTGATTTGTAAGCTGCTCTGAGGACCCAGTTTAGGACTGAAGAGGTGAGATATAAATTATCTTATATTAACCCCCCACACACACACACTTAAATAATAAAAATATCTATTTCAATTTTTAAAAAGTGTTATTAAAACAACAATATAACACACACTAGAAAGAGCAGCAACAAAAAAGGTTCACAGCTGCCTGCATAAATGAAGCTGCCTTGAGTATGGCTGTTAGTGGGAAGGCTGGATATAAATGAAATAAATGTGCAGGGAAGGCTTTCTGGTAAAAGCAAAATCTCATGAAGGTGGTAGCCAAGCCGGTTTCCCTTGGGAGTTCCGTATCGCAGAAAAGTCCCTGCTCCTCACTCTGCTAGACTTTACCTGACTGAAAGATAGCATGCAAAGTTCAGCCTCTTCAGCAGGCCTCAGTGGATAGGGAGTAACATATATGTTATCAAGTAGCTCTCTTTTGAGTGAACAGTACTGACTCCATCTTGAGACACAGCCAAAAAGCCAGGCGTCATCATCCCCAGCCTCAGCCATGGTGGGAGAAAGGCACAGGAATGGGGTTGAGAGCATCATGCAGGACTAGATCAAGCAATTCCATTTCTAATGGACTGCTTAAAATTCATCCCCCAAAGGCAAAGGTGGGGGTGAAAATTCAGCAAGACATGAATGTGCTGGATAGCAAGAGTGATACCTGGTAAGTTACCTATGCAAATACCTGCAATATGCTCCCATTGTTGAACTCCAGCCTTGACACCTGTCTTTAAGACAGTCATTAACATGCAAAGTCATCTTTTGTTAAAAGAGTAAGAGATAGTAAGTAGGACTTTTGTTTCCAGCAAGTACAGCCATCATCCCCAAGTACCCTCTTTTGTTAGATGGGATGGAACTCGGCCAACTCAGTCTTTCTCCCATAGCAAGTGACTGCATTTCCAGGGCCTATGAGCAGTGTCTGGCTCATCAGAGTTGAATAAGAAGCCCCAGGTTGGGGCAGTCCCCAGTCCCCCTCTTCCCAGAGGTGGGGGGCAATGCTGCTGAAATCACTCGGTGCCTCACCCCTCCAGCAGTATGGTGCCACACTGCTGCTGAAATCACTCAGAATCTCCTCCCAGAGGAAAGGCTCCATGCTGAAATCGCTGTCATCACTAAGCTCCTTGCTTGTGGGTGCATTGCCTCCCCTCGTCGAGGCTCTCTGCTTTCCTTCCTCTTCACCTGAGACCAAGAGTTGCAACCTGCACTAGTTCCTGTCTGCAGGAAAGGGCCTCAGCCCAAGGAAAGGTATAATTGGGGTTTTTTAAGGTCTTACTACAAATTGTAGCCTCCATCCCCTCTTTCCCTTCTCTCTCTCTCTCTCTCTCTCTCTCTGTGCGCACGTGCGTGCATGCGCTTCAAGCATTGGGAAGATTCCTTCCCACAGTCTTGAAAGCTACTTTTAGGCCTGGAGCTCAGCTTCAGCAAGAATGCAGCTAATTTCCCCACCAAAGCATAACTTGGTGAAGGCTGGAGCATCTCCAGTTGGTCTTAAGTGTTAAATCCATTTGCTCAGCTAATTCCCCCAAGACCAGCTTGTGTATCTGAATCTTTGTAAACCTCAAGAAATGTGCCATTGTGGTGTTATCCTCTCCAGCAGTGTCTGAGTGTGAATCTCTTTGGGTGGGGATCACCATCTTAGCCATAGACGCTCTATTGCCAATGTCTAAAGATTCCTTATAAGGGGGTGTGTGAGTCTCGTTAGAACGTGTGCAAGTTTGTTTATGGGTCTAACTAGAGCTCATCACCTAAGGTATAGGAAGCAGAGTTCCCTCAGGCACAGAAGATTGGGTCCTTAGGCCTTTTAAGGGAAGTGCCAGCCCTTTGAATTGGTGTTAGAAAATTTGCTAACAGCCAGTGCAGCTGACCAAAATTTGATATAATGTGCTGTCAAAGTCTTCTGCCCACTACGAGGTGAATAGCCACATTCTGCACCAGCTTAGTTTCTGAGCCATCTTCTGGGCCACCTTCCCACTCTGAAAATGTTTTCATTGTTGTTGTTGTTCAGTCGTTAACTCGTGTCCGACTCTTCATGACCCCATGGACCATCGCAGGCCGGGCCTTCCTGTCCTCCGCTCTATCCTGGAGTGTGCTCAAGTTTATATTCATTGCATCCGTGATGCTATCTAGCCATCTCATCCTCTGCCATCCCCTTCTCCTTTTGCCTTCAGTCTTTCCCAGCATCAGGGTCTTTTCCAGGGAGTTTTCTCTTTGCATTAGGTGGCCAAAATATTTGAGCTTCAGTATCTGTCCTTCCAATGAGCAGTCAGGGTTGATTTCCTTTAGGATTGACTTTGACCTCCTTGCAGTCCAGAGGACTTGTAAGAGTCTTCTCCAACACCACAGTTCGAATGTTTTCATTATGGCAAGGCAAATATTAATGTTGTTTCAAAGTCAGTGCTTAGAAACAGTGCATCTTCAAATGACAGAAGGCTCCAGATTCATCCTCCTTGCCCTGACCTCCTCAATTTCATTATAGGAGTGGTACAGATTTTGCCTTGCTTCAGTGACTCCTAGGTAGGGATGTACGAATCCTTTACCTCTGGGTCTGGCGGGGGGTCTACGGGGGGGTGATCCGTCCCTCCCCCCCGGAATCCATCCAGTCTGGTTCCACTCTGTGGCAATCCTGCAGAGCCGGCCGCCAGCTCCGCTTCGCTGGTGATACAGCCAGCCGCCATTGCCATGCCGTATCGCTGGGGTAGAGTAACTGAGCCTCCGGATGCAAATGGCGTAGTGGGCGTCATTTGCAGCCGTAAAGCTGGTAGATTAGCCTAAATGCAGCCATAAATGCATTTAGGTGGCAAAGGTGAACTTTGTCTCCCCATCCTCTGATCTTTGCTTTTTTCACTAGACAGGCTTTTTAGCCCATCTAGCGAGGATGAGGATGCTTCAGAGAGGGAGGGAAGGAGGCTAGAGGAAGCTCAGGATAAATCATATCCTTGCCTCTCTGGTCTCCTTCCCTCCCCACCCACCAGAATGTCCCCCCACCACCACCTGAAGCTGGCTTTCTGATCTCAGAGAGGCAGCCTGCACAGTTCTCTCCATGCCAGCTGCGAGGGGGCAGGGGGCGGATCTCTGCCTCCCCTTACAAAGTCTGAATACTGTCTCCATCCTTGGAGGAAGTAATGTGAGCCACCCTATGGTCCTTGAGATGCTTGCCCAGGGTCCATAGGATTGCTCTCTTCAGAATTATCTCCTTCCAGATATTCCCACACACACGCTCCACATCTAGATTTGGATCCAGATGTAAGTAGGATCAACTGTGCTGGCAGAAGTGGACGTCCTCACCCCCTCCTTCCCATGTAGCCTTTCTAAAAAATGCTGCACAGACTCAGGAGATCCTGCTGAATGGGGTGCACTGTGGTGTGGAGGGAAGGGGGTATCCCCCAAAATCAGGTGGAGGGACCTTCCTCTCCCAATGCAATGGGCCTATCACATCTACTCTATTGGGCTAACTAATTTCTCATCCCTGAGGCAGGTGTACCTGTGGTTCACCTGACCAGGAGAGAAATTCCAGCTATATGGATGGTCCCCAGTCAGATTCAGATGTATAAATCTTATCTAATTGTTATGGGCATCAAGGAATATAACAATTTTGGGGTGGTGAAGCACCCCCCAGCCAGACAACACAAAAATGGTACCAAAGAATATATATTTTATTGCTCTAATAATCTAAGAGAAAAACATACTTTTATCATAATGAAGCAGACATAGCACAAACATAGCTAAATACATCAAAGTTACAATAACTAAGGGTGCAATCCTATACAGATAGGCGGCTGCCTCCGAACTCAGAGGCGACCGCCTATCCAATGCGGGACAGGAGAAGCAGGGAAGGGATTGTCCCCTCCACACTTATCCTGCCCTGCATTTGCAGCTAAACAACCGATTTCGGCTGTCTAGCCACAGAAGGGTGGAGCGGGGGAGGAGGCTGCCAGACGACACATAGGATGTGTTGTACCAGCATTTCCACCCTCCCTGCCCCAGAACGCTCCCCGGAATGCCCCATTTTTGCTGTTCCGTGCTCCTCTTGCGAACGCGGAGCATGGTGCTGTTTTGCGCTGCCTCACAGGCAGCGCAGAAATGGGAGAAGGTCAGTTCTCCAGGAACTGACCTTGGAGCGTGGGCTCCAAGGTCGGTTCCCAGAAAACCAGATATCCCATGGCTGTCTAGCCACTAACTAGCGGCCAAAGGATTGCTCCCTAAAAGTATAATAGAAATAGTGGCAAGCATATTCTTAATAAAAACAAATTTTAAGTTCCTCTCAATGTAACAGTTGTTATATTTACCTCAATAGAAGCCATGGTTGGCAGAGGTAGCTTAAGCACGTTCGGCAGGTTTCTCATTCTCCCAAGATCTTTCTCCTCAATCACATCAAAGTCTTACTATTTATAACATTCTACCCAATCACGAAGAGTCGGACACGACTGAACGACTGAACAACAACAACAACCCAATTTTGGCTCTAGTTCCTTAACTTAAACATACATCTATGGAGCTTGGCTATATGAGGTGCCTCAGACTCAGCCATGCCTCTTGCCCATAATCTCAGGAAGTCCTCTCCCTAATAAAGCCTGGCTTACAGCTAACTTCAGAAGAACCCTCATAAAGGTCCCTTCCCTCATCAGATAAAGAGCTTTTTACTTCCAAAAACTAACCAAACCCACCTGCAATCAGCTTCCTTGCCTCAGTTCCAAGAACACATTTTTGCACTTGAAGTTTTCTCATAGTATATATATAGGAACTAATCTCTCCTATAAAATACAAACAAATGCTTAATCTTACATGTTACAATGCATGTTTCAGTACAGCGGAAGGTCCCTTCCTCTTGCACAAGACAGATCCTGGATTCAACCCCTAAAGTCTTGCTCTGGATTCCTTCATCATATGAAGTACAATAGGTCAATACTAGGAGCAGGGCCTTTCTGTGGTGGCTGCCACCTTGTGGAATGCTTTTCCAGGTGAGATTTGTCAGGCCCAGGGATGTTAGAGAAATCTGCCACAGATTCAAATGAGGCCAGATTCCAAAGAATCCGTGGCGGATTGGCCCCACTTACCTCCATTCCAGGAGGATTCTGCATGGAACAGCTCCGGCTGCTTACTCCTGGACCCATCCCATTCTCCTCCGCGCCGTTCGCCATTTAAAAAAAAAAAAAAAGGCGATCAGCAGCATGTGCCCATAGACTTATACGCAAACTAGAGCCGTGAATCTTGCTTATAAGTCTATGTGTCCATAGACTTATATGCAAGATTCACGGCTCTATTTTGTGTATAAGTCTATGGGCATATCCTGCCAATCACCATTTTTTTTTAAATGGCGATTGGCGTAGAGGAAAACGGGACAGGTCCAGCAGGTAAGCGGCCCTCAAGCTGGGCAGCTCCACAGAATGCTCGTGGAGCGGAGCCGCTCCGGAGGATTCGGGTGGGGGGGAGGGATCACCTCTACACACACCCCGGGCGGATTCCCCGCCAGAACAGACAGTAGGGAATCCGTACATACCTAGTTAGGCCCTGACACTCTGCTTTTTTAGCCATTGGGTTAAAATATGGCTGTTCAGGAAGGCATTTGGCTGAATGTTCTCCTTAAAATGTTTGTCATTTTCATAGTGTTCCCTTTATCATTGTGTTCTATGAGATGTTTGTGATTTGTTGATTTCTATGTTATTATGAGGCTTTGTTTTGTAAGCATCCTTGAGTTCACCTGGTGAAAAAAGGTGACATATTCATCTTATAAAAAAATAAACTCACTCGCCATGGGTCCACATAACCAGCAAAATACCAGCGTACCAACAGACCAATACCAACAGAACAATGTAACTATGAGAGCAATGGAGCTGAAATTAGCTCTCAGCATCGCTGCAGTGGCCTTGTATTGTGCCCTTCTATGATAAGGCCTCACTTGGTTCTCACAGGAGAACTAGCCAGCGGATCAGACCATAAAATACACCGTAATTTTCATCAACAGCATCTTTTTCCATTTGCATTCTCAAAGGCACATGACAGAGCAGGGGGAAGGGAATGGCATATCCCGGGGTGGGGAATGTGTGGACATCCAGATGTTGTTGGGCTGCAGTCCTAACCAGCATAGTCAATGGTGAGGAATGATGGGAGTTGTAGTCCAACATCTGGAGGACCACACATTCCCCTTCCCTGACCTATACCTTGAGGTACTCATGTTGAGTGTGGTCCCAAGCTACCCCACCTTACCTAAGCCCTTCTATTAATAACTTGTCCATCATTTATAAAACAAACCATGGGCAAGAATAGAGTTGTCTACTCTTGAAGAGGGAGCAACTTTTCTTCTTGATAGTCTCTGAGTAGCAATAAATAATGAACCACAGCAAGAAGAAAAGTCGTCAGCCTTCAATTTTTCATTCAGTTTATTAAAGTTCAGCTATGATAAACAACTGGGGAAAGACACCGGAAAAGAGTTAGGCATGTCCGTGTATGGATGTTTAATTAATGACTAAATGCAAAGGATAAGTACAGTCCCACACTTGAGAGTTAAGCATCCAATATACAAATGAAATACACCATATCACTGCAGCAATATCATCTGCGCTCTGGATGTTTGGGGGCATTCATTCGCCACACTTGATGCTGGACGTCGAGATCTGTGCTTGTTTTTTCTCAGTGATAAATTAATCAGGATCCATCTGTTTCCTCCTTATCCTGGACAATTTCATTACAACTAAACCAAAGATTAAAGGATTGTCATATCTGCATGCGCGCGTGTGTGTGGGTGTGTGTGTCCCACCCCCACCATCCTGCGCAGTTTTGGTGCTCTCTGTCCAGGGTGATTAAAGCCACCTGGTTTAAAGTAAGATTATTTCCAATCTTCCTTTCTTAAGAGAGAAGCATAATGAGAACAGCCAGAGATCAAAAGCCATTCTCAATTACCTCATGTACAAAAATACTGCAGCTCCATTTACAGGAATGGAATAGTCACTAGCGGAAGCCAGACCTTTCATTTTAAATAGGTCCCTTTATAAAATGAGCTCGATGTCGCAGCTGGGGTTGCATAGCGGAGGATGCCCCCCACAAATCACATTGCCATAATTTAATCTCTTCCCCACCCCTGAATAACTTTTATTGAATTTGAACATCAACAACAGACCCCTTCTCACCCATTCAGTTCCCCCACCCCACCCCGGCTCTTCCACATCACTATCTTGCTAGTAATCTTGCATTTAATCTTAATCTTAAACAGCTGTTCAGGGTTCAGTCGGATTCTCTGGGTCAGGGGTAGGCGACGTGGTGCCGCGGACACCAATGAGCTCTCAGCCACTTTTCTTGGCCCACCAAGACACTCCCCTCCTCCCAATTTTTATTTTAAAAATATTTTTTTTCTTACTGGCACTTAGGATTGTTTCAAAGCAAAGTGGGAGCCTCTAGCTGCTGCCCTCTTAATTCCCCATGAATGCCCCTGGGCATACTACTTGTCTTTTGTGATTAGCCATGCCTACCCGTGGCAGCCATTTTATGTTTGTCCCCAATTTCTCAGTTTAATGAATGTGCCCATGGGCCCAAAAGGTTGCCTACCTCTGCTTTAGGGACTATCCCCAAATTATGCAGAACTTAAAACACCTAATTGATATGACACCCATGTGAATAGTTAGCCAGAAGTACTGTTCAACGTGCTCTTTGATAAAACTAATGTAGAGGAGCAATTTATCATTCATTTATGAAAGCCACTGCATGAAAGCCTCTGGCAACAGGGGGCATAAACCCCATTTTTTTCCTGCGACCAAGACAAGGACTAAGGAAACTAGGGTTCATAATCCTAAGCAGGCATCAAGACCTTGGGCCAGTCACTATTTCTCAGCCTACCTCACAGGACTATTGTGAGAATAAAGGTATAGTGGGGGAGAACCATATATTGCTGCTGCTCTGAGCAGCAACATCTACCAGTACTGCAGGAATGCACAAAAATATACCCAGAATATCCAAACTTGCATATGTGTGAGCCAGTATGGTGCAGTGTCTCCATGAGCACTTAATTTTCTCCATCCTCCTCTATGTTGATGAGCCACATTCATCCCCACCCATGTACTCTGAATCTGTAGTGAGGTGCCAATCCTGAATTCATGACATTCAGGTAGGAGCCATAGCTCTGGGTAGAGCACCTGCTTCTCATGCAGAAGGTCCCAGGTTCAATCCCCAACATCTCCAGGTAGGGTTAGGAAAGACTCCTGTCTGAAAAACCCTGAAGAGCTGCTGTCAGTCAGTGTTGACAATACTGGGCTAGATGGACCAGTTTTTCAGCCCATTCAGATCTTTTGGAGACACTGTACTGGCTATATTGATCCACCATCATCAGAGGGTTGGGTAGAGTAGCCAGGGGTCCTATACAGTCCTCTTTTTTGAAGAGCTGGCAGAGTGCCATCTTTTACTTGAAGGCTTCCTCTATTTGAAGAGTTGTCCGGTCTAAGTCTGGTTTAAAGTCAAAGAACCATAAGGAGGGAAAGCAGGAGCCTTGGAGTTGCCCATCAACAGTTAGCGCCTGAACAAGATACTAAACAGGCACACAGATCGCCTAGTCAGTCTTCACCACTATGGTGAGACATGTTGTATTTCTATTTAAATTATTGTAAATGTGCAGGTATACATATAAATTTGCATATGGGAATTGGTGACCTCTTTTGTCCTTTTTATGGTGATGCATTTCTGCTTTTTGGCCTATTGTTGGGTGCTGGTGTGTATGTGGGATGGGGACATTTTGGTTATAGTGAGGTTCTAGAACTCCTTACCCCACATGGCTCATCTGGCCCCTTCCCTATTGGCTTTTTATCATCTGGTAAAGGTGGTGCAATTTGCACCAACCCTTGGTATGGGACAGTTGTCCTTCACCCTGATTGGTTCTGCAGATATGATGTTATTTGCAGCTGCTGTGATTCTGAGTTTTGCTTTTGCACTGCTGTATTTTTAATCTTTTTTTAGTCTATTGATTGTTGTTTTAATCGACTGTTGTAGTTTTATATGCCACATGAACTTTAAACTGGTTATAAGCCCTGTTAGAGTCTTCAAAGCAAAAAAGTGGACTACCGTGGTGAGGAAAAGTTTGTGACCCCTCATGATAATTACAGAAATTCCATAGCTGTACCATGATAGCCTTTGTGAATCAGATTCAGTCCTTTTCTAAATATCTAATAGGGTTTAGATTAATGAATTATGTGTCTAGTGAAATAAAATGATGTATAAATTAGGCAAACAATGAGTACTTAAGAGTCAGGATATGTTCAAAAGTAAATGAATGTCTGGTTGCATCATCTCAGTTAAAGGGAATAATTAGAATCAGATGTTTAAGTAATTAGGTAGATCTTCAGGGTGGAGTTTGGGAGGCCCCATTGTATAAAAGGATCAGAAACCTTGTGAGTTTGGTATTTATCATGTGGTTGTGTGGAAACATGTAATGCCATGATCAGGTGCTGAATCTAAAGGTGCACATACTTTTTCACAAATGGCTATTTAACATGAATCAGTTGTGGATACATAAATGTTGAAAAAGCATCATGTTTGTATATCATTTGTTGAATCAGGTTATCCATTGTTCTTTATCTAGGATTTTGGGGTTAGATTAAGATTGAATAACATTTTAGGTTGGAAATATGTGACAATCCTAAGGGGTGCACAAACTTTCTCACCACTGTATATATTAAAATACTATGTAAGAATACGGTAGTGCAAGGCTCATTACTTGAGATCTGCCAGACCAATTTTGCTCACTGTTGTTTTAAACTGAAGGCTGAGCAGTGTAGACATGCAGAAAATTTTGAAAGTTCAAAAAAGTTAAAATGTTGAGCTTTAATAGCAATTAATTTCCTCCACATCAAACAGGCAGGGCAGCCCCTCCACCAGTGGGATGACAGACACCCTGCATGGCCAGTCAGTGGGGTGTGAAGATGGGCCCCAGGTGCAGCCACATGGTTACGCTATCGCTGCCAGCAGGGAGTGGGAAGGGGATGAAGGTGGCCAGTCAGGGCGTGTGAGGGAAAGGGAGGGGCCACACCACATGCAAATTTCAGAGGGAGTTTCACTGTATATGAGCCATATTTACATTATTCATGAGCCCCTCTGTGGTGAGAGGACTGAGGGGCAAAAAAGCAGGAAAGGAGCAAAACTAGTAGCACCCATGGTGACGTGGGCTTTACACTAGTAAATAAATACTCCACTTGGACCTTATGGAAAATCAACCTATATATGTTTTAAACAAACAAACTGCAATTGAAGGTGGCTGGTTAAACATAGCCCTTTCAAAATTGCAAACATGTCAGGTTACCCTCTTCTTCCCACCATGAAATAATCCTCTTTTTTCTTTGCTGCTTTTCATGAAACTTATGTATAATGACTCCAAGATATCTTTTTTGTGTACTAGATGCTAAAAGCAATATTTGTATGTGTATAGATACAACCACTTCTTCTGTTGGTTCTACATTATATTTATAGGTGCAGTGAAAATGTTTGGGTTCTTAGTAGTCTTTGGTCATGTGCAGGATGTAGTTAATGCCTTAACCTTTTTCACAAGTGAGCATGTCTTCTAAAGATCTTTTGGCTTCCATACTATTTACATCTCTGGTCTTCCATGGTGACAGAACACTGACTACACCAATGCTGTTTATGTCTTAAGTGGCTACTGCTTTTGTATGAATTTATTTCTAATGTATAAATAGTGTCATGCCCTTTTTCTTTTTTTCTCAGAGAAAATGGCCGAAGAAGCATATAAAAATGTTTTAGTAATATCAGAATGGTCAAAGGAGACTTTGATGTGAATGGCTGACAAAACTCATCTGCTTACAGCTGAGTCCACCTACTGATAGACGTCTTGCAGTGGCGCTGTCAGCTTCAGACTTTGGGGCAGATGTTCAAGGCCATACACAGCAGAATGAGCAGGAAGGTGCCCAAACACAGCCGGGCTGGCTTACCACATTCTAAAGTAAGTGGAGTAATACATTTTACCATCTAAACAAGATGGAGAGTAAGGCTATTAAATCTCGTCAGACATAAGTCTAAAATTACCAAAGTGCACGGCTGCAGACTTGTATCGGACCATTTGGGTGCTAAAAAGTAGGGCTGTGTAGGGACCCCCCCCCCGATCTGCCTCAGGGGACACTTTGGGGCTTCCGAGGGGGCCCCAATTAACTTCAGGCTGCTGGGGGGTGGCTGACCCATTTCAGCCTCCGTAGCCAAAGCAGGATTCGGATGGCTGAATTCTGTTACCCCCACCATGCTGTGTGAGCCCCCAGCTCCTTACCTGGGCCCTCGGGACATGCACTGGCAGGCATCTTCCTGTTCCAAGGAGTCACCGCTGCTACCAAACCCTGGGCTGTCGGGACGTGTGCTGGCAACCATCTTCCTGTTCCAATGGAATCACCATTTTTAAAATGGCAACTCGCTTTATTTCCAGAAATAGATCCTGTGCTGTTCGTACTGCAGAAGCGCTTCGGAGTGACCCAACCTGCTTCATGCCCCCTCTGCCTTATCTCCAAAGCAGCACGAAGCACCCTACTTCAGCTTGGAACCCAGGCTTCAGGCCGAAGTGATGCACAGCCCTACTAAGAAGAGACGTCTTGCCTATTAACTCCCTCTTAATCGATGAACATCTTCCCTACATCCATCTTCAAAAGTAACACCAGAAATGTTGACTAGTGCCAACGGACTTGGAAGCTCTCAGGGAGCAGACTGTTTCCATCTACAGCAGGGCTGTCCAGCCGTAAGCCCACAGACCAAATTTGGTTTTCTGGAGTCCCCATTTAGCCCTTTGGGATTCCCCAGATGCCCACACCCTTTCCCAGCTGCTGATGGTTGGGTGGTTTCCCAGCTTTTGTGCTGTTTTTCTCATTCTAAAAGTTTACTGGCAATAAGAACTTTAAGCTAAAATATGTAGGTATTTCGGGTAAATTTGGCTCCACCCTCTTTGCTTTTGGCCCTGCCCCTTTGCTTTTAGCCCCACCCCCCATGGAACGCAGCCTCAGAGAGCTTCTCTTAAATTTAATTTGGCTGTTCAGCTGGAAGAAGTTCAGCACCCCGTCAAGCACTTCTATGTTCCGTTGATTTCAACAGAACTTAGCAGGTGCTTAACATTCTCCCACTGAAATCTATGGGATTTTAAAAATAATTCTGACTGGATCATGCCCATTGTTATGCTTCTTTTGCCCAGTGTAATTTTCTCAAAATTCCTGGACTATACACTCATAGCTTAGAGTTTATGAAAGCAAAGAGGAAAAAGTTTTTACAGTACTTGCCTGTAGTATCTTCAGAAATTACAACAAAGCATTACTGGCCATGGATACGGAGGGTACTAGAGTACAGATCTAAGCACTTGTGGAAAGTTTTTAAAACCACCACTGTCCATTTTTGCACATTAAAAGCCACAAAGAGATTTATTTACTACATTAACCCCCGTCTCTTCTCCCTCACTGGATGTTTAACTATTAAAATATTCATCACACAATCTGAACCTTAATGCCAAGTGATTTTTTTTTCTTAATACAACCTTTTAAAGGAAGAGCATCTACAAAAATACCTTTAAGTACAGACATTAGTTTGCAAAATTGTACAACACCAAGGGACTAAACAAGACATGAGTCACACACAGAGAATGACCACACGTGAACTCATTAAATACAGCCATTCATCCTCTCAGAGCTAGCAAATGCTCTCAGAGCTTTTACAATCCTCTCAGAGCTTTTACAATTAGAAGAAATAATTCAGGTATTTATCCAAGTGGCTCAACCCAACTACCCCACTGCACAGACACACACCAAAAACAATTTATCAACTTACATGTTTAAGTTTCTTGACTTCTCACATGATCTTCTGACCTTCAGAAGAACCAACCCCAAAAGCTGTAATTACAGGAAAACAAGCGCTAGAACATCACTAAGCACAAAGACTGACTTTCCCCTGATTAATATCACCCATACCAGACAGGAGCCCAAACACAATAAATCAAGCTAGATTTTCTATGCTGTCACCCCTGAATTCCGCACTTCTGCTTCTCTGCTTGCCAGCTGTCTGTGTTCATCCCTGTGCCCATCCTGTCCTAGACATCAGGCATGTGGTACCATATTGTCTGGTTCATATGATGGAGGAATTGTATGATATGGTTGCTATGCCCCTGGACAGGTGCTCCTTAAAGAAAATCCCAACAGATGGAACAGATGTCCCAACTCAAGTAATAAAATAAATCAAGAGCTGCCTTTTACTAAATTAGACCACTTGTCCATCTTGCTTAGAATTGTCATATCTATTTGGTCATCTTCTGCATTCATTTTATTCAGTTGTGGACTGCTTTTTAGGCCATAATGATTCTCAAAACAGATCACAATAATACACTCAGTTTTAATACCAGATGATATTGCCCTTAGAATTCCAGGTGCTGTCAGTGGTATCAGTCAGTATCAGTGGTATCAGTGGTATCAGTGGCTCCTGATTTTGCTCTCCTGGAAGAAGATGGTGACAACAAAATAAGCTACTGGGGACCAGACGTTTTGCAAAGTTTTCTACCCAGTCCACCAGGTTGCCACTATTGTTGCCGCTGCTTCTCCAATTGTTTATTTGTTTATATCCTGCCTTTATTCCTCTAGCAAGGAACCCAAGGAGGCGTACATGAGCCTCCTCTCTATTTTATCCTCATAACAATCCCGTGAGACACGTTAGCCTGAGAGGGAGTGACTGGCCCCAAGTCGCCCAGTGAGCTTCATGGCTGAGTGGGGCCTAGAACCTGGCTCTCCCGAGGCCCAGTCCAGCACTTTAACCTCTACATCACACAGCTCCCATTCTTTTAAAACCATCAGAGGCAATGCAGAGGGGCAATCATGCTGTAATCTTTTGCTTGTTTTTTTCCCCGTTGTTTTAATCTCTATGGGAAACAGTAGGAGTGGTGGTGATGCCACTATTTTCGAGGCATATTTCTATTCAGATGGATTTTGTTATGGCTCCTGATTGGCTGCATTGATCCATCTTACATCAACAAGCTCATGATGAGGGCGGAGAACTTTGTGGTACTTTGATATCAATGCCATCCAGACACCCAAATGACTATTTTTCATATCCATGCTGGGAAGTACATGAAGAAACCCATTTCGGCCAGAGCTATTTTGCTGCCTGAAGCAGACCCCAAGTGCTGCACCACACACACTAGGACCAAGACTTTAAAAAACCTTGCTGCACTATTCAGACACCAATTTTTGCCTCCTTCTATGCTCTGCCCACCACCTTCATGGTACTGCCTGAAGCAGGTTGCTCCACTCAGTTGCGTGTCAGGGCCAGCCTTGTACAAACTAAATTTGACAGAGGCCCAATCCAAATGGTTAGCAACCAAATTCAGCTGATATTAATGAAGCATATGATTATCATGTCAAAACCTGCAAAAATTATGGGTCATACCCAATTGCGGTCACTCTGCTGATGGAAGGTGCCTGTCAGCAGGGGAGGGATGCTAATTTTGGCAATTCTCCCTCCCCTCTGTAGCCCCTGGATATCCCAGAGGAAGGGTTGCTGAAAGATGCATTTCTCCCATCAGAGTTCCACAACTGGATACAATCCTATATGTGAAACATGTTACAAATGAACCCATCTTTTACTTTCTAAACTAAGATTCAGGGTTGGTTGGTTGGTTGGTTCATTTTGCGCACCTATTGCTTTTCTTATCACACCACCTTCACTGGGGCTTGTGCAAGTGCGGTGCTTTGGAGAACAAGCTATTTTCCTCTGCATTAATTTTCTGCAAATCCTTTGCTTATTCCTGTTGCATTAATCTTAATGCTAGAGCCTGTTACCAAGTTGCAATCTTCAATTTCAAAGACATTATCTTTTAATTAACCTAGGGAAATTAATGCTTATAGTATTGCAAACTATTCCAAGATTATTATTTTTTTTCAGTTCATTTTAAATGTGCATGACCATTCAAACAGACTTTTTGAAACTTCAAAGTGCTTTCCCACAAAACCCAGGAGGATCCATTGGACAACTTTAGGCAGACCCCAGGGTTTGGGCATGTTCAGATGGATTTTATTTTTTTATTTTGAACAGCAGTCCTCCTTGCCGTATCACAAATTGCTCTGAAAATCCCCTCTGTTTCAAAAGCAGTTTGCAGTCCTGGGCAAGGGGTGAGTCTGTATTTTACTGTGTGATACAACACCACTAAAGAAATAAATATAATAAATGGACAAAAGAACTAGAAAATTCACTAGGATGTGGACTTGCAGCCAATTCAAACATTGTCATTCTGATGTGGAGCAGTCCCTCCAAAGCCATATAACCAGCTAAAAAATAGAAGTTACGGATCACAGGATTTCTGCTTGCAGGACATTTTGACATTAGTTAACTTTCAAATAAGCAATCTCTTGTGTGCATTCTGAGCCTATGAGAGGATTGCACTATATCAGACAGAATGCTTAGAACTGGCTCAATGTACTAAATAAATGTGTGCTGTGTTAATATTCCATGCATACATGGCGATTACAGAAATGTATTTATTTAGTAGATTTATATCCTACTTTTCAGCTAGCACATTCAAAGTGGCTTACAATATTCATAAAGCACAACACTCCAAGGACCACATGCTCGAAAAACAAAATGGAACACCACAATGAGCTCTACTTAAGCGGGAGCCAGCTTCTGATGTTCTTTCCCTGGGGGCAGTTGATGACATGGGGGGGGGGGCAGAGCAGAATAGATACATATATGGCCCAAAATAGGCAACATGACTGTTAACTGGCACTGGTCAATAAGATCATATTGCTCTGGCTTCCAGTGTGTTTCTGGGCCCAATTCAAAGTTCTGATATTAACCTTTAAAGCCCTAAACAGTTTGGGGCCAGGTTACCTGAAGGAGCATCTCCTCTATATACCTTCCTGAACCCTAGGGTCATATTCTCAGGCCCTTCCCTAGGTGCCTCCACGAAATGAGATGAGTTGAAGTGAGTGGGAGGGAGGGAGGGTGCTAGATAGAGGGCCTTTTTAGTGGTGGCACCTGGTTATCGAATACCTTTCCCAGAGAGCTTCACCTGATGCCTATGTGGTGGTCTTTTCAGTGCCAGGTGAAGTTCTTTTATTCTCTCAGGCTTTTTAGTCTTTCCGTTTTGAAAATGTGTTGATGCTTATTAGATCCTTGCATTTGTCCTGTGCTGGTGGTTTTACTTTGGTTTTATTCTGTGTCTGCTTGAATTTGTTTTAGATCTTACATTATGTTTTATTATATTTGTTTACTGGATGGTTTTAACCTTTATTTGTGAACTACCCAGGGGGTTTGGTTACTGGACAGCATAGAAATGCGGCAAGTAAACAAAAATCCAATTATTCCCTACAGCTACACACAGCAGGGAAAGATTGGTAGCAGTGTGCAAACTTTCCTACCATCACTGATCTCATTATGTAACGCCTGATAACCTTTCAAAGAACTCCAGTGTCCCTGAGAACACCATCTAGAAAACACTGGACTAGATTGTGACACCAAACACTATCCTCTTCACAAGTGAACTTCATGAAGACAATATAACATGCATCCGTATGAAGGACGGAGGCTGTGGGATGATGGTTAGAGTGTCCAACTAGGACTAGGGGAACCCTGAGTTCTAATCCCCATTCACCTCCAAAGCTTAGCAATTGATCTTGGGTCAGTTGCTGTGCCTCAGCCTGATAACCCTCACATGGTTGTTTTGAGGTTAAAATCAGTGGTGCTCTCAGGTTAAGACTGTGAGGCAGATGTCCAGGGCCCCACTCAGCAGAATGAAGAGGAGGGCCCCCAATTGCAGCTGGGATGGCTTACCACATTTTGAAGTAATGCACATTACCATCTAAATAGGACTCCCAACCACCACCATTAAGACTGTTAAGTCCAGAGTCTAATAGTACTTAACTGTACAACTGGTTAAAATGGAGAGGAACTGTGTAAGCCCTCCTGAATGTCTTGGAGGAAGGGATAGGATAAACAACAACAACAATAAAAAATGTCATCTCCAAATTATCCATTTTGTAAATACAAGACACAGTCAGGTATGCGATCCTAAAGAATCCTTTGAGCCCCATAGCTGCCTAATGCCTGAAAGAGGGATACATTTCTATGGTAGTGATTTTTTCAAAACTATTTGAAGCCTTCCTTTTCTGCCAAGATTCAGCTCCTGGATTTGTTTACACGGGTAGGTAATGTGGTGTCCACTTCTCTTGGCACCCACCAAGGTGCCCTGCTCCTCCCACTTAAAAAAAAAAACAACACACACACACATGTTCTTACTGGCAGCTGGGATTGCTGTGAAATAGGTTTCTGTTGGTGCTGAAAACTAGAGGTTCAAATGAGTTGTTCAGTGTGTTGGGACTCCTTCTCTGCCTTTTGAGTGGGTTACTTGTCTCTTGCCACACCTCCCATGGCAACCATTTTGTGGTGGTGCCCAGGCAGTTTCTCAAATTGACTAATGTTGCCTACCATGGAATCTTAGAATAGTAGGGTTGGAAGGGGCCTACAAGGCCATCGAGTCCAACCCCCTGCTCAATGCAGGAATCCAAGTCAGAGCATCTCTGACAAATGGCTGTTCAGCCTCGTCTTGAATGCCTCCAGTGTGGGAGAGCCCACCACCTCCCTCCCTACCTTTTTTACCTGGTTGTTCTTTTTTGTATGGATTTAATAAACAATATTTCTTTGTACCTGTTTATTTGTGATTTATTAACATCTTTCTTTTGGCCAGATCTCAAAGATTAATCCAGAAAAATGTGGTGGTACAGAAGCATTTGAAATTTTCTTATTATACTCTTGAGTTCATTGTATCTGCGCAAAGTAAGCAAGAGTACCCTTAGACCTGAAAACCAGCATGGCATTCAATATATCCTTCAGGAATTCATATAGAGGAATTGTTTTTATCCAGGGACTGTTTCCATTTAATATAGAGATTTATACCTGCCATGCAGCGGGCCTAGTGGTCAGTTTATTTAGCCATTCTGTTTTGTAATACTTCCTTCGCGTCACAGAAAATGCCAGTGGATCCCCCCGAAATTGCTGTATGATCTCCTTGTACTAGGGTTTCTTATGACACCTAGTACACAGCTAGGGTGAGTGGAAAGAATTTGAAAGAGATGGGATAATGCTGAACTTCCTAGTGATCATGTTTCTAGAGCATATGAAGAAATTTATATTTTCTCCAACATTCTGAATTGCTGCCATTACCTACAGGCAATTTCAAACATTTCTTCTGATCTGATCAATAAAACAGTTTCACATCAAATGACCAGAATGATATCATTTTTCCTTTGTTTCAAAACACATGAGTCTCTCTCCTGGATTCTTCACTTAAAAGAAAAGCATTAAGGTTATTAAGTGTAGTAATGATTGATTTATTACATAACATTCTGAAGTGTTGTCTTTGAAGCCCAAATTAAAAAGCTCTCGTATTCCTAATTTTTTCTAAGGGCTGAATGCTGAAAATGCTGAGCAGATAATATCAAAGGCAATATTGTAACCAAGGGCATGGGAAGGAGGTTTTGGAGCATCTGCGCCCCTCTGCATTTACTTAGCGTATTTTAATGAAATGTTTAATATTCTGCCTAGGATTCTGGCTGTAGCTCTTTTTTCTTTGGGTGGAAAAAAGAGAGGGAAGAGGGAAAAGAAATATAGGGAAATAAGAACCAGTTTGAAAACTTGGGTACATACGTGGTCCTGTGGAGTTTTTGTTGAATGTACTGAAGAAAAGCGAGTTCCGTTTCACATTGGCACTCATTCAGTCACAGTCCAATCTATGGACAGATTGCTCCCTGTAATTCCAATGACAGCATAATGCACTGCTCTCAGACTTACACATTCAGCACTCGGTTGCATTTCCCTCCTCCCCTTATCGATGCTTATTATCTTGGTGAGTAATTAATTACAACAAAACAATGCCCTCCTGGTCTCCTTTGCAAGCATTGAGGCAACATTTCCAAATACTCTTAAAAACATAAGATGAGCCCTTCCAGATCAGATCCAAGGCCTGTCTAGTCCACCATTCTATTCTCACAATAGCGAACCAGATGCCTGAATCCAATAGCACCCTCCCATTCATGTTCCCCAACAAGTGGTGTACTGCCTCTGATACAGGAGGTAGTATATAGGCATCATGAGTAGTAGCCATTTATAGTGTGGAAGAAAACCAAAAGTCTTCACTTTTGGTTAATAAGTAGGAAAGTCTTTTATTCAGCATGCTGGGAGGATTACAGACCGAAAGAGATTTCCTATCAGTTCTGAAGTCCTTCCTGAACTAACCTCAAGCAGATATATTTATAGTACAAGCTGTAGTTACAATTCTGTTTATGTACAAAAAGGCCTTGCAAACAACAGAGTGACATTAAGAAAGACAATGCTACTTAAGCCTCAACCATTTGCAGAAGAGAATGTTACATATTGACTCTTGATGCCAGAGTCTTATTTTTTCTTCTTGAAATGCATCAGAACAATCCATTCAATGTTTCTTTGACATACATTTATTTGACACCTAACTTAACTCTTTCTTTTGTCATGTACACAGTTTTATTATTCCGTCCAGGCCTAGAGTCAGAGACTCTATTTTTTTCCGCTTCTACAATAGCTTCCATGAATTTGTCTAGTCCCATTTTAAAGCCATCCAAATTGGTGGCCATCACTACATATTGTGGTAGTGAATTCCATAGTTTTAAGTATGGGCTGTGTGAAGGAGTACTTCCTTTAATCTGTCCTGAATCTCCCACCATTCATCTTCATTGGATGACTCTTGAGTTCTAGCATCTCTCCACTTTCTCCACACCATGCATAATTTTATATTAACTCAATCATGTCCCCCTTTACTTGCCTTTTTCTAAGCTAAAAATCCCCAAACATTGTAACATTTCCTCCAAAAGGAGTTGCTCTAGCCCTTTGATCATTTTGCTTGTCGTTTTCTGTACCTTTTTCACCTCTACAATATCCTGTTTGAGCTGCAGTAATCAGAATGGTATCGGCAGTTGTATTTTTTATTCCTTTTCTCATGAACCCCAATAAGGACTTTGCCTTTTTTGCAACAAACCTACACCGGGTCATTGGGTCCACAACAAACCCACAATCCCATTTTAGTCCAGTCACTGCCAGCTCTGACCCTATCAGTGTATATGTGAAGTTAGGATTTTTTTGCCCCAGTGTGCATCTCTTTACACTTGCTTACGCTGAACTGTACTGCCGTTTTAATGCCCAGTTTGGACAGGTCCTTTTGAAGCTCGTTACATTTCCTTGTTTTAATGATCCAAAATAATTTGGTGCCATCAGCAAACTTCGCCACCTCGCTGGTCTCCCCGTCACAAGTATGAATGTAACATGTATTGTTCCTAAGAATTCAATGTATTTCATAGAAGTGTTATTCATTATAATCTGTGTGTGCTTACTGTAAGTGTAGAGTGCTAAACGTAAGCATAGAGTAATTGCTTCTATGTATGCTATGAACTAGGTTTAAGTGCAAAATGTGTTCTTGGAATAGGAGCAAGGAAGCTGGCTGCAGGTGGGTGAGTGAGTTCTTGGAAGTAAAAAGCTCATTACCTCTTGAGGAGATGGACCTTCATGAGGGTGCTCTGAAGTTAGCTGTAAGCCTGGCTGCATTAGGAGAGGCCCTCCTAAGGTTATGGGCAGGAGCTATGACTGAGTCTGAAGCTCCTGGTTAAGTAAAGCTGCATGATGTATGTTTAAGATAAGGAACTAGAGCTAATGTCAGGCAGAATGTTATAAACAGGAAGATTTTGACTTGGTTGAGGAGAGAGATCCTGGGAGAACAAGAAGCTTGCCAACATGATGACCTAAGCTCTGCCAGCCATGCCTGTCAGATAGGTAAATACTGTATACAAGATCTCAATAATGGCTGTTTTGTTGGCTGAGAGGAATAGAACTTTAATTTTAATAAGAAATATGCTAGTCGCTATTTCTATTATGCTTCTAATCATCCGAATTGGGTTGTATGTCATAATGTGTTTTGCTTGTTGCATTGTTGCAAAGCTTTGTTATTCTCTAATATTGTTCGAGCAGTAAATATATATTTTGCGGTACCGCTTTGTGTTGTCTGGCTTGGGGGGTGCTTCAGAACTGCAACCCATTAATTAATTCTTGAAGCCCAGAACTCTCAGCTGGGATTTATAAATCTGTTGCTGAGGGGGGTCTGTTCGTACAGCCACTGTTTTCTCTCTTGGTCAGGTGAGTCACAGACACACCTGTTCAGATAAGGGAAAGAAGCTAGATGGATGGAGCAGGAAAGTTTTACGCATCTCAGCTTCTAACTTTGCCACCTCAGTGATTACCCCAAACTCTAGTTCTCTTATGAACAAGTTTAATTACACTGGTCTCAATACAGATCTTTAGGGGACCCACTTCTTACAGCCCTCCATGGTGAGAACTGTCCACTTATTCTTACTGTCTGCTTTCTGTTCTTTAACCAGCTACCTATCCATAAGAGGGCTTCACCTCTTATGCCATGACTGCTTTGCTTGCTCAAGAGTCCATTAGCATTTTGATCTGCAGAAACATGAACATGAATGGGCAACGTGCATATTTTGAAGTCAGAGGTGGTGAACATAAAAAGGGCCCTGCTTGATCAGAGCAAAGGTTCATCTAGCCCTGCAGTGGCCAAAGAGAGGTTTCCTAGAAACCCATAAGCAGGACATAAAGGCAACTCTCTCTTACGCTTTCTCCCAGCAGTTGGGATTCAGAGATATAGCATGGAAGCGTACTTTCTCTTAGACATCTCATCCACCTGAGGGGCAGGTATCACTGGGTACTTGCTGAGGCCAATACCCCAAACAGGGGCTTCACCACCAACTGCTGGAGCTTCCTAAGCCTAGTTGCTGCTGCTGTTCCTCCTCCCTGTCAATGTATGGTCATTTACCCTTTCCATTTTTCCCAGAGGAGCAGGCAAGGAAGCATGTGGTGATGGAAACAAGGAGAAGCAGCAGTAAGCACCACCTGCTCACTTACCCCTAATGGACTTTTGTACATGAGACATTTATTGTGCACTCGTCATTCCCTACTCACTGTTGTTTACAGGTTCTTCAGCCAATGTTGTGACCCTCCAGTTTTGCTTTTGTATCTAAAGAACACTTCCAGCGAGTTTTTTTAGAGCAAGGAAAATGTGGTATTTAGTTGTAAAAGCGAAAGCAAATGCTTTTGAGTATTTGCACTATTCCACTATACCGCAGTGCCACCTAGAGGTTATACAGCAGAAAAGCAGGAAAGGAAACGTTCTTCGTGTAGTGCTTAGATCTCAGTTCTGTGCCAAAACAGAAAGTATATACAAAGGATTAACAACTGATGAACAGCCTTATGTAGAAAACCACTCTCTCTATGGGGAGAAACTGCACAGCTGAGTTTCCAGTTCCCTCTTCTGAACTGGGGAAGCTTCTCCCCACCTCTCAGCAAGACACTTGGAAAACTTGAGGGCACCCAAGCTTATGAAGCATGACAAGCAGCTGTGGGTCTGAAGAAAACAACAACAGGACCTAGAGTCCCCTTCTCCAATATGGTGCCCTCCAGATGTTTTGGACTACAACTCCCAGCATTCCTGACCATTGACCCTGCTGGCTGGGGCTGCTGGGAGTTGAAGTCTAAAACATCTGGAGGTCACCAAGTTGGACAAGGCTGACCTAGGGTATTCAGTGGACTTGGAAGCCTATATTATCAAATACAGTTAGCATTTTCAAAGGATTTCCCCCCCCCCAACTGGAGCCTTCTTTATCTGTACTGTAGATATTTCTTGGCAAGCCCACTGCTGTTCTTGCATAATTATATGTTTAAAATATTTTCATAGACTTCTGATGTACGGGATATACCTCAGGATATCTGCCTGGGAGCACCCAGGACAAGTTAGGTGAAAGGAAGGAGATCATTACTAACCAGCTCAACTTCTTGCTTGCCAAAATGCTTTTGACAGAACTATGTAAATCCCTGATGACAACATGACACTACATGGCGGGGAGGAGGGAAGAACTTTAAGAAGTCAAATAAGATCCAGGCCTCTTTAATAATGAATAACGATGCATCAAAGGAGGAAAATGTAGGAGGGCCGAAAGGGCAGATCTGATATTTTAAAGTAACTTAACACCATGGTAAATAAATTATAAGAAAGGTTTAGTACAACCCTGCATACAAAGGAAGGAAGTAGTGAAAAGGAAACTTTGGACCTGTGATGATGTAATTTTTCATATTCAAGGATTTGCTTTTAAAGGGATGCTGGGAGTAACTCTACATAAAAAGTATGTGGGGATACTTTTTCTGGAGCCAAATTCATGAGTTAACCCCACAGAGATCTAGTATTCTTCTTACTGATCCAGCTAGGAAGACAGGCAGTTTCCATGTAATATTTCCTTCTGTAAATGTTTTTTTGTCAGATAGCTTGAAAGTGAAAACCTGCAAATACAAAAACAAAAAAGTCTGAATCAGCTCTTGGTTTCTATGTGTAATAAACCACCCTGCCAGGTGAAATCAATGCCATCCCCAACTGTACATACACAAACACCCAGAGAGATATACCTCACTGCCCATTGCCTTAGTTGAGACAATAGCTAATACTGACCAAAGAAGGGGAAATGCAAGAATGCTAACGGAGATTTTCAGATTCACAAATCAAAACTGAATATTTGTGGGAAAACCATGGTCAAGGAGGAGTTCTTGCCACTCCTGCCCATGCACCCTCCGCTGTTATCTGCTAGCGTTTTTAAATAATCAGAATGACAGTATTCGCCAGCTGCCACGCCAAATGGTCAGTTAATAATTAACACTTCTATTTCTACCCTCTATTCATTTATTCAAACAATTTCTAATCTGCTCTCTTCAGCCTTAAGTAGCTAACAATGACCTAGAAAACAAAACAACAGTAAAAAACAAAACAAAATCCAACAATAATAGAAACAAGCAGAAATGCATCAGTGTCCAGCCAGGAGATTAATTCAGCAAGGTGTAAATATCAAGAACTAAATAGCTAACCAAATATAGAGGTATGGAAAAGAGAACAGACTCCAGACCAGGTAAGCCTCTTCAGAGAGAGCATGTTATGAAAAGCTTAAAGGACACACCAGTCCTGAAGCTCAACAGGAACTTTTATTGTCTCTGGGCATTTCTGCATGAGGCTTTTATACTGCACCTTTACTGAGGCTTCTGCTTCCAGATTCTTTGAGGGATTAAGATTGGATCTTTTACACGTGCTTGGGGGGGTGTCTTTCTCTGCCTTTATGTTTCATTATACAACCACTAGATGGTACTGTGGAATTGTGCAGTTACACAAGACTCTCATTCTGCCATTTCTAAGTAATACCAGACTTTCCTCATTAAGAAAAAACCCGCAATAATGGTTGCAAAGCATGGGAAACAAGAGAAAAGGCCTCAACTGAAGCTGATAGTGACACTTTTTTCTTTCATCTGGGGCAGCAGGCTAATTTAGGGAGTTCATGACAGGCCATGTGGCAAGCACTGCTCTGCCCTCCAACAGAGGGGAACACCTGGGGAGCTCTTCAGGATTAGTCCAAGGGGCTGTCTCCAGCATTTGCACCTAAGGCAATTGCCTCCTTTTTCCTAATGGTAGGGCTGGCCATGCAGAGCATTCCAAAGGCAAGACACTACAACAAGGTCCTTGCTCAGGTCACCACCCACCTCACATATGAAGAAAGAGGAGACCTCTGAGAAAAATCTTAGCATGTTGTGGGAGAAGGCAGTCCTTAAGGCACTTGGCTTACAAGTCACTTAGGGCTTTATAGTGTTATTCTTGCCCCCAACTTCCCTGAGCAGTAAGGAGCTTACCTGGGTTTGGTTCCCTTTGGAAGGAGGACACTGGAGCATTATGGTGCTTTACAGTATTTGAGTTTGTTTACAAATATACAGGATGAGCATAGATGAAGGCACAGCTTCAACACTTCAACAGAGTCAAATTCCATTTCCCACACATCAGTTATTCAGACAGAGGCACCCCTGTATCTCCTGATATTGACCTGGTTCGCACATCATGGATAGCCACTGTGAGTTAATTCATCTGTGGAGATCAACTGGATCAACTTGCATATTCAAAATGGTGGCTGGTGTATGTCTTGGAACCCTGTGGGTGAATTAACCCATGATGGGTTATCCTGAGGTGTGAACTGGCCCATTGTTACCTTACTGAGCTTCTAAAACCCAGCTCAATTCTCTCTGTGACTCTCTCCAAAAACTGCAGTCTGTCCCCTTTGTTCCCTTTCTCATATGCACCTAGATTTCATTGCTTCCTCATCCTTAGGTTGGGGGATTGGAGAGAAAGGAATGAGCCCTTTCAGGAGACTTAAGGAAGATCTAGCTATCACCTGGCAACTTTGCCACTAACTGTGAAGGGAGTTTCAGCCGTTC
This sequence comes from Heloderma suspectum, assembly GCF_057233095.1. Lineage (NCBI taxonomy): Eukaryota > Metazoa > Chordata > Lepidosauria > Squamata > Helodermatidae > Heloderma > Heloderma suspectum. Next base: position 325,642,357 of record NC_139459.1, on the reverse strand, counting down.
TTCGGGCTCCATTAGCTCACTCCTGTCCAAATCCAGAATTGTACAACAGTATTTTAGAAACAATGCTTTGAACTGTGCCTGGAGACAGACTTAAGAAGAGCCAGTGTAATGGTTTTAAAATTGGCGAGATATGTTCCAGTTGCCTAATCCCAGTCAACAGTCTAGCCATGTCATATTTCACCAACTGATATTTCTGCAGGCCCAAAGAGACATTAATTTGAATCCTCATCTAGCAGCTACATTTTTCCCATTTTTCCTCTAGAGTAGGTATGGGGCTCCCAATCTGGATTGGGACCCTGGCATGGGGGTGGGCTGGGCTTTTAAAATCTGGGTCAGAGCGCATGTGCCTACTCTCGAGTAAACATTTTTAAAAGATGCAGATTTAGATACGAATTTAAAGTAATGGTTAGTTCACTGTATCACAGTGGTGATAAATTGTACGGGCCGTTTTTTAACGGGGGAGATTTGCACAAGCGCACTTCTGTAAATAGGAACGTTCTTCTTTTTTTTAATATATTTTTATTTATTTTGTCTTTATAAATGAAATATACAATACCAAACATACCAACAACCTGATTAATACTAGAATTTCCCAACAATACAATATTCTGATGAGGACACCACAATAACAAAAAGAGAAGGAAAAAGAAAGGGGAAAAAAAGGAAAAAAGGCAAAGGGAGGAGGAAAGGAAGTGAAGAAAAAGGAAGACGATTCTTTCCCCTTCCCCCTTCCCCCACCCTCCCTCTCCCTCCCCCTTAAAGAATTAAATTTAAACTCCAGTACCCCCCAGCCTCCGATGCCATTCTATTTTACAAACTATATCTATAACCTTAACAATCTTATAGTTTAATAAACAACCTAACATTTCAATATCATATCATCAATTTTATATCCAAGAAACAGGTCTACAGTTCATTCCCAGTAGCCTAGATTACTACTACTAATAATAATAATTTTTTTAAAGGAATATAGTGTTATATAATAATAAAACTTAAAATAAACCTTCAACAGTCAGTAATATATTTTATATTTTATACTAGATATATAAGTACACATTATACCCTCAAACAATTAATTTAGATACAGTATACCATATCTATTTTGAAATAAAAAATATAAAGAAAAGCAAGAAAGAACAAAAGATGAAAGAAAATAAACAAATATAATCATTTATCTTCTGATCTAGACTGGATCATGTAGACCAAACACAAACAGTTAACAAAGCTTGTTTAAAGATTCCAGTTCATGGGGTTGTAACAGGAATCTCACGCATTTTTACATTCAACCATGCCTCCGCCATTTCATGATTTATAAACTTCTTCATCTGACCTTCAGGCACAATACAAAGTGTAGCAGGATATTTTAAGTAATATTGTAAGTTCATTTGTTTTGCCATATTTTTCACTTTGATAAATTGCCTTCTTTTATTCGCCACCTCTTTGATGTAATCTGGAAATAATATAACTTTATCTTGTTTCCAGGAAAAGCTTCCACCCTCTCTTGCCAAATGCAGGATATAATGCTTTGTGGAGACTTTTGCAAATTGGACTATGATGGTATAGTTAGTCCCTTTCGCATTTGGCACATGAAATGCCTGCTCAATATCAAGTAAATAATCAGATGGGATAGGGAGTATCTCATGCAAAAGTTTATCCACAAAAATAGGCAATTTTACATCATTAGACAGATTTTTAATCCCAAGAATACGTACATTGGATCTTCTTGTGAAGGCCTCCAGTTGAGAAATTCTGTCAGAGGTATTTTTAAAACAAATTTGTGTTGAAGTTTCATTCTCTGCTACCCAGTCTTCTAGCTCGTTAATTCTCGTCTCCATTTTTTGCCATAACGCATTAATTAAATCGATGGCTCCTTGCAAGGCGGTGATGGAATTTTGGATTAAATCCAACCTTCTGGCTTGCTCCATAAATTGCGAAGATAAAGTCTTTATCAGAGTAACTAATTCCCCTATATCTTCTGTTTTCGAAACTTTTGACACAGGAGGTATGGGGGGAGTTGGCGGTGAAGCCATCCCCTTTCTTCTCCTCGGTGCATTCATGTTTCTCTCAAACAGATCTTACAGGTCCTCAGATGTTCTCAGATGTTGTTAATATTTCTTAAATCATCCCACAGGAGTTGTTGATATTTCTTGAAGCATATATTATTATGGAACACGTCAGCCCTCTTTTCTCCTATGAAATAGGAGTCTCATCACAGCTTTTTGCATTGGTAAAGCTCTGGGGAGATTATCCTGGAATCCAGCCTCCCCACTATCTCGAGGGGGGTACTTTTCTCCAAGATGTTGTCCAGATGCCGCCTTGCCCCCTCTTTAATTCCAGGGGGGAGATGAAAAGGTTTTTCAACCTTTTAAAAAGCTGTTTGAGAAAGCTCCCATGGGAGAACCTGTGGGAAGCTGCCAGAGTGACATTGGTTCCAACCGGAAGTCATCCATGTTTTTTCCAAATAGGAACAAAGTTCTTGTACATCCCTAAAAAAAAAAATCCAATTCTATCAATGAGTGGATTTTATTTATTTATTTATTTATTTATTTTTATTTATTGCATTTCTATACCACCCCATAGCTGAAACATTCTGGGCAATTTACAAAAGTTAAAACATTAAATACGATATAAAAAGTTTAAAAGCCATTTACAAAACACACAAACAATATACACAAACAACATATAATTAAAAACAACATTGAACTATCAGACATAACTAAAGAGACGGATGACAGAACAAAAGAAACCTGACAGTCCACCAAACACAGATGGAACAGATTTAACAAAATCTGTACATCCCTAGTAAAAGCCATCTCACTCTACAGCCAGGAAACGCACTCAACCAATTCTCCACATGGTTAAACGCCATATGAAGTCATGCAGTTCTACCCAGACTCCTCTGCTAATCTGAGTTCCATCTGTCTCATAATAGCACCCTAGACCCATACAACAGTGTGGGAATAGTATGGGAAGATACCACTCCCTTTACCAAAGTATCTGATCTGGATGCCTCTAAGGCTGTTTGGTTACACTGCAGCTCACTTAATGAACTTTGCCTTTGTTCCGATCCCTCCAATACCTTTTACTCTGTTTAATACACCTCAGAGGGAGACCGAGATGTCACCGGCAGCCTGAGTGGGGAACAGAAGTAGCCTTGCTTGCATCAGTAATCCCTCACAGCGTCACTTCCTGCTGCCTGGGTGAAAGTCCCCAGTGCTGTTAAATCAGAATTTTCTTTCAATATGATTGTCAGGGACAGCCCGTTCCTTTTTCTTTTCCTGTCCAGGGCATATAATCCTCGGTGTGGCTTCTTATCAGCACCAGTACCACTGGATCCATCTTAATTAACACGGGCAAGCAGCACTAGCTGAATCTAAGCACTGGGCACACGCTTTCAGTCCTAGCCCCAGTTATAGAAGTAACTGAGCATCACCCAGTTACTTCTATAACTAGCCCATTCTTCAATGGCTGTGACTTTGTCTTATTTGTAGGGCTGCAGCACTTACAGTGCATGTCTACTCAGATGTAAGCCCTATTGAGTTCCATAGGACAAACTCCCAGGTAAGTGTGTATAGGCTTGCAGCCTTAATTGATATGAACTGAAGGTTAATCAACTAAAGCTTTAGTAAATAAGGGCGCCCTGCTGACTGGGGAATGTTGGGAGTTGCAGGACTGTTTTCTGTCTAAATATGCTTAGGATTGCACCTTAAGGTTACTTAAAGTTGATTAATTGGGGAAAGGTTTTAACCACCAAGTTTAAATATGTCATTTTTAAAGCTATTTTGGGTATGTGTTAATATAATTTAAAGTGAAAATGAAATGATTAAAGAGAGCTTTACAAGGATTGGCACCTTTCCTTTTATTACATTGGAAAATTATCTTGCATTTCTTTCAGTATATTAACAATGTAACCCTAGACATGTCTGTTCAAAAGTAAAACCCACAGAGTTCAGTGAGGTTTACTTTTCCCCACCTAGGTGTGCATAGATTGCAGCCTTATTTTAAAAAATATTTATAAGCCACCTTTCTGGACCAAGTCCACCCAAAAGGCACTGACACTGGGGTTTTCATAATAGATACATCTGTGTACATTTAACCAACAAATCAGTTCAATGGTAGGTGATCCACTGAACCATAATTGGTTGGCATCCATAATCATGTTTGTTTGTTGTAGCAGACTGGGATAAAATGACAGCAGGGCCAGGCAGGATGGACCTTTCGAGCAGCACAACAACTGCCAGTGCTGGTGCAGAGCATCATCAGGGTCCTTGAACCACTGTTAAGCAACACTCTTAAATGGTTGCTAGTGGTAAGCTTGGCTAATCCCAGGAGGTGGCTTTTCAGCTCTCAGACACTATGAGGACCTTGGCAGGGCATTGTCTGCATAAGATACAGAAGAGTGACCACTGTTGACAATGGTCAGGGGAGGAAGCATGGGTCAGTTGTTAGAGGGGTCACTCGCTCCCATATCAGCCTGCCCATACAGTAAAATCAGGTGTTTCTCAGTGTGCAGTCCCCTGTGCAAAGTGCGGCTGACACCCACAAGAGAATGGACTCTTTTGGCTGTTGCACCCTGGTTACGGAATGCCTTCCTCAAGGAAGCTTGTCTGGTGCCAACACTGTTACTCTTTTGGTGCTGGGGTGGGGGGAAGCCTTTTTATTCAAGTAGGCATTTTAAATCCTGCTGGTGATGTTTTTGATTTACCACCTCTGGTATTTTACCTGCTGTTGCTCTTTGTGCTTTTATGATGGCATATTTTCTTGGTGTGTTTTTGATTCAGTGTAAACTGCCCTGAAATCGAGAAATGAAGGGCAGTATATAATTATTTAAAATAAAATGAAGACGCGAGATGCCCCTAACGTCCTATGTGGACAGTTGCTGCTTCCCTTCTGCAAAATCAGAGCACTGTACCTCAAAGGAACACAGTTAGGAAGAATGTAATAACTGATCGAATTATTATAGCATCAAGGGTCATGTCACTCAATAAACTACAACATTTCCAGACCAAGAACCACACAGCATGTGCAGCCATCCACATACTTCATAATGATATCACTCATCTAAGGATACCATTGGAAGGGTTGGCTCTTGTTTGTTGCCTACTAATCTATTTAACCTGCTCTACAAAAAGACAAACATTTCAAGCTGTGATCAGCAGAGGATGACATGAGCATCATTCTGTTAGCAAATGACATCTCTACTTTCTAGCCTGCAGCGTTTGGAAGTAGAACCCCTTTTTTAATGGCTCTGATTAAAGTGGGTGGAATCTCTGCCTCTGACACAGCCAGGCAATTGGGAGTGTAAAGGCTGCCTAAAGATGCATTCCCTGTCAGAATGACTGGAGGCAGCACTCTGTTCCTGGAAAATTAGTGGCAGGAAAGGACAGTGTCATACAAAAATTGGTTTCTGGGGCAGCCCTATGATTTGTGGGGCTTGATGTAGCTGGGATGGGAGATGGGGGGGGGAGTTCCCTAGCAGCAATGTAGTCTGTCTGCCTGAGGTAGGAGTCAAGTCAGAGGTACAGGTTTAAGTCTAACCTTTCAAGGTTATGCAGCATAAGCTGACCTTGCATCCAACATACAGCTGGGACAAACTGAAAAGACTTGTGTTAGAGCTGTTACCTGCTTTCACATTAGAATTGTAGAATAGTAGGGTTGGAAGGGGCCTGCAAGACCATCGAGTCCAACCCCTGCTCAAGGAATCCAAGTCAGAGCATCCCTGACAGATGGCTGTCCAGCCTCATCTTGAATGCCTCCAGTGTGGGAGAGCCTACCACTTCCCTAGGTCATTGGTTACATTGTCGTATTGCTCTAACAGTCAGGAGGTTTCTCCTGATGTTCAGCCGGAATCTGGCTTCCTGTAACTTGAGCCCATTATTCCATGTCCTGCATTCTGGGATGACCGAGAAGGGATCCTGGCCTTCCTCTGTGTGACAGCCTTTCAAGTACTTGAAGAGCACTATCATATCTCCCCTCAGTCTTCTCTTCTCCAGGCTAAACACGCTCAGTTCTTTCAGTCTCTCTTCATAGGGCTTTGTTTCCAGTCCCCTGATCATCTTCGTTGCCCTCCTCTGAACCCTCTCCAGTTTGTCTGCATCCTCCTTAAAGTGCGGTGCCCAGAACTGGACACAGTACTCCAGATGAGGCCTAACCAGTGCTGAGTAGAGGGGAACTAGTACTTCCTGGGATCTGGTAGCTATGCTTCTGTGAATGCAGCCCAAAAGAGCATTTGCCTTTTTTGCAGCCTCATTAGATTGTTGGCTCATATTCAGCTTGTGATTGACAACAATTCCAAGATCCTTCTCGCTTGTAATGTTGTTGAGCCACGTATCCCCCATCTTGTAACTGTGCCTTTGGTTTCTTTTTCCTAGGTGCCAAACTCGGCATTTATCCCTATTAAATGTCGTTCTGTTGTTTTCTGCCCAGCGCTCCAGTCTATCAAGATCACTTTGAATTTTGTTTCTGTCTTCCAGTGTATTAGCTATCCCACCCAATTTTGTGTCATCGGCAAATTTGACCAGCATTCCCTGCACCTCCTCCTCTAGGTCATTCATAAAAATGTTGAAGAGCGCTGGGCCCAGGACTGAGTCCTGCGGTACCCCGCTCGTTACCAATCCCCAGTTTGAGAGGATCCCATTGATAGGCACTCTTCAAGTCTGATTCTGCAGCCAACTGTGGATCCACCAGATTGTTGTTTCATCTAGCTCACTTTGAGCTAGTTTGCTCATCAGGATATCATGGGGCACTTTGTCGAAAGCTTTGCTGAAGTCGAGGTATATTATGTCCACATTCCAGTCTTACTTTTTGTACTGTTTCCAGTGTCATCCTTGTAATACTAGAATATTGACGAAAGTTGGGTTGGAGTATCAAGATGTAATCGAATGCTGATTGGCAGTACACCTGAACGCATATGATTCTCTGTGAGTGGCTGGCTCATGGGAGTATGATTCCATCAGAGAGATCAGCCCTGCTCAGGCTTTATTTAAAAGCAGTGACTGCAACATGCGAGTGGGGATGGTGCCATGGCAAGTAGCGCTACCCCCTGATGTCGAGCAGGTCATGAAGGCTCTCCTTGGCATCTGCACATACACTGCAGGCGCCTGCAGGGAGTGGGCCTTCATACAGCTGTATGTGTAGAGACTTCCACACAAGCAGGAACCCTGCAGATGTTCATGCGGATGTCAGGGCATTGGCTAAATGACACACATTTTATTCATGTATTTCTACTCATTTGTATGAGCCTACCTACCTCAAGGGTAGCACATGACAGCAGGGGTGGAGCAACTCAGTGTGGCCTTTTCCCTGCTCACGTGTTAACTACTTTTGAACAATGCCTGAACAGGGCTATCACAGTTCTGAACCTATAAAAAAGATGTATTGGATGATCTTGGGTTCCAGTATATAAGAAAGGGAGAAAAGCTTCTCTATATCTATTTCTTCCATACAGTTCAATCATCTAAACCGATGCTCACATTTTTTTTCTAAACTAAAAAGCCTCGAACATTGTAGCTTTTCCTTTTAGAGCAGGTGCTTTGACCCCCACCCCCCAATCATTCTAGTTACCCTTTTCTGCACCTTTTCCACCTCTACATTGTCCTTTTTGAGATACAGCAATCAGAACTGTACACAGAATTCCAAGTGTAGTCACACTATGGATTTGTGTAAGGGCATTACGATACTGGTAGTTTGATTTTCGATCTCTTTTCTAATAATCCTGGAACTTACCCTTTTCACAGCTTCCACACACTGAGTTAACATCCTCATTTAGCTCTCCACCCCAACCCCTGATCTTTTTCTGGTTATTCCGCTCAGACCTTATCAGCATATGTGAAGATAGGACTTTTTGCCCAATGTGCAGCAGTTCACACTTTCTTATGTTGCACTTCATTTGCAGTTTTGTAATCCAGTTGACCAGTCTAACTACCCTTTTCTCTCCTGCATTGAAATCTCCTGCTGAACAACCCAGTTCTGCAAGTCCGCAGCAGAAGACAGCTTTGCATAGTGCTGATTGGCTAGCATCTGCGATGTCACCTACAACACATGCATGTGTGTGCCTGCGCACTCACTACAGTTCTTGGACTGGTTTTTCTATTTTGAAAGGTTTCCTTTTTAAAATCAATAGAGCAGCATATGAACTTCTAAAAATTAAAAAAGACAACCTGTATCAAGCAAGGGTTGGGGTTGGGAGGCAAGTCAGATAGGTAAATTCACTGAGAAGTACATCCATCCCTCAAGCTGGGAATCCAGCTAGAAGCCAGGCTCATGCCACAGCTGAACAACTTGTTGAGTGTCCTCCTTTTATATTACATCTTTCTTCACTCTAAGTTATATTAAGTCCTGGGGAAATGTGGTATTTCATTCCCAGCCACTTCCACCCCAACAGAAGTGTTAGCCGGTGAAGAAACCATGCAGATTGAGGACTACGACCTCATCTAATTCTGTGGAAAATTGCTAAAATAATGATGGCTGCCAAATCTCCTAATGTCCTAGCTCTCCAGTGGATCGAAAAAGTGTCTGATGATATCCTTTCTAATTTACAAAACTAAATTCTCCTTGGTCAAATATTGATCGATTTTATCCGCCTCCCCCCGCCCCCATTTCTTGACTTCCATTTGACTTTATCCAAGCAAAATGTGGATATTTCCAGTAGAAAGTTCAGTTTCTTTTCCCCAAGCTGTATTATAAATAACTGTGGATGAGGAGTGGGTATCTATCTATGCAAATCAATTTCATTACTAATGATTTCTCTTTTCTCCTTTCTACTGCAGGCTTTCCCCAACTACGAAGCATTACTAAAGCACAAGACAAATATATTCAAACTGCCCCCTTCAAAAACACATTTTGCTTTGTAAAATTGTCCCTGTGAAAGTGAGGATTCCATTATCCATTCCAGATTTTTCTCCTTCTTGGTCTGGCAAATGCTCTAGGTTACCGAATGTGATTTATGTCAGATACTCAGACAAATCAAACCAGTCCCCATTCAACCTAGCAGCAGAGACTAGTTGATGCAAATAATCATGCTATTGGGATAGCATTTTTTTGGATGTGGAAAATGTTCAACTGAGAACAAAACACAGCTATGATTGTTGGAACACCCAACTGCATTTTCACAACATTTGCATCAGCATCTGCAGTATCCACTGTAATTGTGTAGCAGCTTACATTACAGTAGAGAATAATGCTTGTCATCTTCTCTCAAGCAGCCATTTGATGGTAGTATGACCTGGGGAAGAGAGTTATTTAATGCAAATTTACAGTTTCAGTGCCTTGGGTTTGTCATTTCACTAGGTAGCAAAGAAACATGGTAAAAGTTGTAATTAGGCAGCCAAGGAACCAAAGGCAGCACACGTGTGGCTTATCCTATTTTATCTTCATACAGTCCAATGTGGTAGGTTAGGCTACAGAGTGTAACACGCCCCCAAGACCAACCAGTGAGCTTCAAGGGATTTCAACAGGGATTTGAACTCACATTTCCATTCTACTATATATTAGGGGTGAGATACATGGGAATACAGGAAGCTACCTTCTACAGAATCAGACCATCTAGCCCCATATTGCCGACACTGAACAGCAGTGTCTCTCCAGGGTTTCAGGCAAGAATTTTTCCAGCTCTACCTGGAGATGCCAGGGATTGAACCAGTCACCTTCTGGATGCAAAGTATGCCCTCTACCACTGAGTCACAGCCACTCCCTTAATGTTCCCCCCACCATTAAAAAACTCCTTGGACATATACTGAGCAAGCATGTCTGGAAGGTTCGAGATTCTCCTCCTCCCAACATGCTAGTTTTGAATGTACAGGGAGTTTTTCTAGAGGAAGAACAGCACTTTCAGACATTGAAGTTGGCACCTACAGACTCCAGTGGCACAATCCAGCAACAGGAACATTGCACGAAGCTGCTGATTGGATGCTTGTCTGCAATCCTACTTCTCCCAGGTCACATCTTGACTGGGCCAAGAATTTACCTGCTCTTGATGGTCACTGCTGGCAAATTGCAGAAGCAGCCATCTGTATGGACCACCTGTCTTTCTTTTTTGCCCTTGTACCACAAGGTATCCTGTGAGCTGATGCAACCTTACTCTTTCTAGTCCCATTTGATTTCTTTGCCCTTACGCCAAAGAGAATACTACAAGGTGGAATCCTGTCCATCGGGGGCAAAGTTCAGATGGTGGCTCCCTAACAGCTGCTTTAATGGTACACCTAAACCAGAGATGGGGAAAGATATCTCAAGAAAGGCACTAACAGCAGAGCGGTGTTGCCCTGCAAATCACTTTTTGGCCATGAGCTTTTCTACATGACGAATTTATTGTGCGCTCATCATTCCCTACTCACAGTTGTTTACAGGTTCTTTGGACGATGTCATGACCCTCCAGTTTCACTTCCTTTTCAAACATCACTTTTGGCAAGTTGTTTTAGAGCAGGGAAGATGCAGTATTATTTGTGAAATCAAAAGAAAATGCTTTTCCCACTTGTGTAACTGTGCTATTCTGCTATATCACAGTGCCACTAGGGCTTTTCTACATGAGGCTGTTAATCCACTATATCTACTTTCGGTTTCATCTCAGAATTGAGTTCTGAGCACTAAACGAAGAGAGTTTCCTTTCTTGCTTTTACACTACATAACCTCTAGGTGGCACTGTGCTATAGTGGAATAACACAAATACACAAGTGGAAAAAGCATTTTCTTTCACTTTCGAAAATAATACTGCATTTTCCCTGCTCTAAAAATAACTTGCTGTAAGTGCTCTTTAAAAACAGAAGCAAAACTGGAGGGTTATGAAGTTGGCTGTTGTTCAGTCGTTAAGTCGTGTCTGACTCTTCGTGACCCCATGGACCATAGCACGCCAGGCCTTCCTGTCCTCTGTTCTAAAGAACCCATAAACACCATGAGTAGGGAATGATGAGCATACAATACATGCCTTATGTAGAAAAGCTCTTAGAGGTTATGTAGCAGAAAAGCAGGAAAGGAAACTCTCTTCTTGCAGTGCTTAGATCTCAATCCTGTGATGAAACTGAAGGTAGGTACTGCAGATTAAAAACCTCATGTAGAAAAGCTCTATGTCACCTACACTGACTTGTTAGTCCCCCATCTGCCATATGGATGAGTCAGTATAATCAGTTTCTGTGTGGTTTGCAGGTCAGTCAAATTGCCGAACACTTGGAAAAGAACTACATATGAAACTGCTTCAACAGCACCATCTACACGTTTACTTGGAAGTAAATCCCACTATTTTCAATGGCATGTTTAAGATTGCAGCCTTAGGACACAATCCTATGCATCTTTGCTGTTTAGACACATTTTTAAACATAGACACGGCGCATGAATCTGTTTAATTAATTAATTAATTAATTAAATCTTTAGGCAGAAATAAGTCCTGCAACTCCCCGCACCCCCTAGCCAACCTGGGGAATTGTGCCCTTAGAGTTATTTTCTTATATCACAGAACCCTACACAGCTGAAATATTGTACCTATTGAATTAAGGTTAAAATTTACTCTTCAATTAACATTGAAAGAAAAAAGACAAAACATGTAATGTTTTGAAAAAGCATTCTTCCCGAATAAAGTGATGCACAGAGTTTGCAACAAGGCTATCAGCACTGAACATTTATTCATAGGGACGGTTCCAATTAAAATAAACATTTTCATCTGCCTTTAAATACATTGGGCTGTGTTATGTAATTTCTTCGCTTGTTTGTGCACTTTTTTTGTTGCCATTTTATACTGTTTTAAAGTTATGTTTGCATGCCAGTTTAGGACTTACATTAAAAAGTGTGATACTTGAAGAAGACTCATTGAAATCAATGGAACTAAATTAGTCATAACTAACTTACATTCCACTGATTTCAGTGGGTCTACTCTGATTAAGTCTGAAACCAACCCATAATAATTAGATGACTATTGGTCCCCCACCAGCTATTAGAACATTCAGATCTCATAACTGGATGAGTAGCTTCTAAAGTATTCCTTTTTCTCTTACATTTCATTTCATTCCTTGATATTTGACAGTATTCTAGCCCCATCTAGTGTTCTAACTCTATGATTTAGAAATAACTGGCAAGAAAACCTGGACATTGGTCAAATTATATTATGCACCAATTCATTTTAAAATCATGATATACTTCAGTATTTATGGGGTGGGGGGGAATTTCTTAAACTGTAACATTTTGTTGGCATCAGATAAGTTTGCCAGTCACAACTTTAAGTAGAAGATATGCTAGTGCCAAAAGACAGTACTATAAACGTTGTTAGTCTTTATTTCAAAACCAGAGTCAAAATTTACATTCATTCATTAAATCTGTTCCAAAAATGATGTCATGTCACAAAGCTTTTCAAATGACTAAGTAGCAGTGCAAGCTGCACAGGTATACTGTGAAGGAACAATGGATTGTATCTGATGGTGTCCACCATTGGCAGAATGAATTCCTCCTCTCCCCAGCAGCCCCGCCCCCCCTGCCCCATCGCCCCATGCACTCCCCAAATAGGCTCCAGAGGATTCCCTAACCCTCTGGAGCAGATCTGTGGAACGTGCGAGGAGGAGGAGCTGCAGGGGGGGGAGCGGGAGGGAAACTGCCATTGCAGTAATGTTGGGTTAAGCCCAACTGACCCTTGCTTTTGGAATTAGTATCAGTTCCCCTAAGCCTGAATTCTAACCAGGCAAAACTAAGTTATTCCAGGGTTGGTTCACAGACTGCAAAATGCTTATAAAGAAGGCACTTTCACATAAGGAACAACGATTTTCAATGTAGATCATAACTTACAATGCTCTCACCCATATGTAGATCACTGCATGTACACATGTTGAGGAGGCATGATTGGCTTCCCAGAAACTGTCCATGCTGTAATTTACACAGATTATGCACTACATGACCGTGACACTTCCTGCTCCTGTGCAGAAGAGGTGCCTTCTGTGTAGGAAGTTTGCAAATGTATGAAGTGGAATTCTGTGTAGTAACTGGGCAACGTACAAAGCAGGGGTACAGAACCTTGTTCTTCGACCTCTCAGCGGCTTTTGATACCGTTGACCACGGTATCCTCCTGGACCGCCTGGAGGGGTTGGGCATTGGAGACACTGTATTGCGGTGGTTCCGGTCCTTCCTCTCCGGCAGGTACCAGAGGGTAGCACTGGGAGAGAAGGTTTCGGACCCGTAGCCACTTACTTGTGGGGTGCCACAGGGTTCCATCCTCTCCCCGATGCTATTTAACATCTATGTGAAGCCACTGGGGGCTATCATCAGGAGGTTTGGGGTGCAGTGTCATCAATATGCGGATGACACGCAGCTCTACCTCTCATTCAAATCTTCACCAAGGTTGGCCGTAGAATCCCTGTCCAAATGTCTGGAGACGGTGAGTGGCTGGATGGGGAGGAATAAGCTGAAGCTCAACCCTGACAAGACCGAGGTACTTTTGGTGGGAGACAAGAGGAGGCTGGGGGATGTTGACCTGGTGTTGAATGGGGTACGGCTACCCTTGAAAGACCAGGTCCGCAGCCTGGGGGTCATTTTGGACTCCCAGCTGTCCATGGAGGCTCAGGTGTCAGCTGTGAGCCGGACAGCGCTGTATCAACTCCATCTGATACGGTGGCTGCGCCCCTTCCTTCCCGACCATCTGCTCCCATCGGTAGTACATGCCCTGGTCTCCTCTCGTTTAGACTACTGTAATGTGCTCTACGTGGGGTTACCCTTGAAGACGGTTCGGAAGCTGCAGCTGGTACAGAACGCGGCAGCTCGCCTGATTAAAGGCAGCCGCCGGCGAGATCACATCACTCCAGTGCTGAAGGAGTTGCACTGGTTACCAGTTGTTTTCTGGGCCAAATTCAAGGTGTTGGTTTTGACCTTTAAAACCCTATATGGTTCCGGCCCAGCCTATCTTAAGGAGTGCCTCCAGCAACACCAGACAGGCCGCTTAACAAGATCAGCCTCAGATGGCCTTCTCTCTGTCCCATCAGCCAGGACAGCTAGACTGGTGGGGACGAGGGAGAGGGCCTTTTCTGTGGTGGCCCCCACTCTGTGGAACTCCCTCCCTAGGGAACTCCGTCATGCCCCCTCTTTAATGAGCTTCCGTCGTGCATTAAAAACATGGTTGTTCAGGCAGGCATTTGGGGTGGGTTAGGGTATTTAAAAAAAAAAAATTATGGTAAAATTTTATTGTTTTAAATTGTTTTATGGTGGGTTGTACATCGCCCAGAGTGGCTGGGTGACCAGTCAGATGGGCGATTAATAAATTTAATTAATAAATAAATAAATAAATAAACTCTGTGGGCCTCTGATTAGGCAGTTGATAGAGAGGTATTTCTGTACTCACTAACGTAGTGCAAGTCCAAAGCTTTCTTTTCATGCTTTTGATATAACTTTCAAAACACCGTGCAGTGAGATGCAGTGCTCCAGATGTGGATACAGCTTATGCTTCTCAGTGTAAGAAGAAGTAAGCACTAGCTAGGATTTAAAGCAGGGGTACAGAACCTCAGACCTGGGGGCCAAATCCGGCCCTCTGAAGGTCTCCGGATGGCCCCACTCCTTCCCCTGACCACCAATTATTATCCTGGCTTTTGTGTAGTATTTCTCCCATTCTAAAAGGCTGAAATGCCTCTCCCAAGGCTTGCTTACTGGCAGGAAGAGCTTTAAGCTGCTGGAATGTGGCCCCAAGAGCTTCTCTGAAATAAAATTTGGCCCTTGGACTGAAGGAGGTTCGGCACGTCTGTTCTAAAGTCTTTGGCACAATATTCCATTCATATCTCATGCAGTGGGAGAGTAAGTGTGTTTCTGTTTCCTTTCCCTTTCATCACCCTCTTGCCAAGCAGATAACTAATGTTATATGCAAATATCTTTGCAGGGCACCACAAAAATGTGGCTGCGCCCTACTTGGTGTATTAGATGTACCAACCAAAACCAGCATAACACCCCGGTCTATTTCCAAGGATAGAGCTTACTACTGATGAGATGTGTGTTGAAGGGCTAAATTTTTGTTCAAAGCAGCCCATGGTTTCATGCAAAACCCTGTAAAATATATATCCTAAATATTTACAGTGATTTGAAACTTTGTATAAAAATGTCTATTCTTGAGAAAAAAATCTGCATTTTACAGTGTTCGTCTTGTTTCCCTTTTCTCAGAGATCTCAGAGAATGTACTTTTATAAAACTGCTGTGACATTTACCAGTATAAAGTTTTGCTTTGTTAAAAATGAAGCTTAAAAACCAATGCAATTTAAAAAACAGTGCATTTTGAAAAGTTTTTCTTTCATATGAAGAGTACAATTTTGCTTTTACACTTCCTTTCAAGTTCTATAAACACAGCTTTCTCAGTCAATTGCCCTGGTTCAAGAAGGGGAAGCAAATCTCATAATTCACTCCATTTGAGAGATCTCTAGTTTTCTTTTGCAATACTTCAAGTCACGGGAGATCTATATGTAAGCTACTCTTACAGTAATTCATTTTCCCCCTATAGGCAGGACAGCAAATAGGCCCACGCTCTATGAAATTGCTTATGATTGTTAAAAAATAGAAGTCAATAATATCCATGGTTACATACCACTCAAGTCTTTACACTTAATATAAAACTTTCCTGCTTGTGCATACCAATAAGGAAGAGTTTTCTTTGAGGCTTTGGAGAGCTGATTTCAGGCTGCAAAACTTGATATAAACTCATTCAGAATCTCAAGTGTTCAGTCAAAACAGGTTTGTGCCAGCACATTTCTCTTACTATGGGTTGTATCCATTGTTAGTCTAATTGAAGTCCTATTCGTTTCAATGGGTCTACTGTAAGAAGAGCTAACATGGGATAGAACTCAAAGCTTTTCTTCTACCTATGTCTGCACAGGGGCAAGGAGAGACCCATCTAGCATAAAACAACAAAATTAGAGGAACAGAAGCCTCTGTCTTCCTCCCACACTGCCTGGTTCTCGCCAGCAAGGCTTTGGATAAACAGAGGGCTCCAATCTCAGAGCAATCCATACGACTGCTCTCTTCGTTTACATAATGACAGCTCTGCAATGGAACTCTCATTACATACAACCTTCTCTTCTGAGTTCTAGGTGTTGTTTGACCACTTGGGAACAGACATTACAGTGCTATTAAATTGTATGAAAAATTGCTAATAAAAGATATGAGTGAAAAAGAATCCTATGCACTTATACAAGAGGAATTCTGTCAAAAATAAAATGATTAATTAAAAGGAAGGTCAGATAATCTTCAGGAAATTTGGGAGATGATGTAAAACAACTATAATAGTTGTTTTCTATAAAGAAAGAAGAGAATCACCTCTTCTTTTTGAACTTGTTACTTAAGTTGCTGCATGAACATTGACCTGGTATTCTTCATGGGTTGGATCCTGACCTGGTTATGCTGAAAGCAGACCCACTAAAACCAATGAGGCTTGTCAGTTCTGACTAAAGTCCCATTGATTTCAATAGGTGTACTCTAAGGATGACAAAATCTGGATCCAACCCCATGTCCATAGCTAAGTGAGCAAGATTTTTAAAATGGCAGAAATGTAATGTGTAGCAGAGAGAGAAAACACTGAGCAGAAGTAAATCCTACCTGTTTATCCCTACCACAGCTAGGCAAGAGCTTTGGGTTACATTAATGAGAGTGACAGGACATAGCACAGCTATGCTGTGGATAAGGCCTTAGGATATGCATTCAACCAGATGTGCTCACTGAAGTCAAAGGGACCTGCTTCCGAATAAATGTGATCAGGACTGGAGTGTGCTAAACATATACATATAGTTATATTTTTTCCAGGAAACACTATAGCGCAAAAGATATAAACAGAACATTTATGAAATGTTACAATATTTCAAATTTTAAATTAAATGTTCACATACAAGGATAAAGTTTTAGAGAAAGTATGCAAGTTAAACAAAAAAATAGTTACCTGTACAGTTACACACTTCTATACCATCCTGATGACAGTTTTTTCCCTTTATTTTTCAAATCTTACAGCAGGATGGTTTAAAATACAAGAGCTACCAAACAAACAACCACACCACTTCCTTTCCAGGAAATCTGTTCATATTATACACAGCCCAGTAGTTCAGAAACTTGGAGTTTACTGGTGGGGAAGGAAGAAATATTGTATTTGCTGCATGACCTCCCCCCTGCTCCCTCCTCACGCACTCACAAATGCACCACAGATACAGTTTGCTATGTTGGTTAATTAAATGTGTATGTGATAAATCTAATTTTGAAATGGATAGACACAGCAACAGAAACAAAAACAAGATCAGAGAGTAAATTAAGCTAGCTTTAAGATCTTCAGGAATGAGAGATATGTCAGGGACGAACTACACATGACGATAAACACACTTAAACTGGCCACTATTATTTTGAAGTAAAAGAAGTCACAAGGCCCTAATCCAGAACATGCTACCTATTTGGACTGGGGCCTTGCACCAGTTTCCTGGTGAAAATCTTGCTTCGTCCAGCTACAATTTGCTCCCAAAGGTGCTGCTTGCCCTGAGGCTGCTTATTAAAATTGTGCTCGTCATAATGTAGTTACCCACATGCGCGCGCACACACACACACCGTCCTGCTTTTCTTGGCCCCATATCTCCTATTAAAAACTTTAACCATTCAGCTGGATTCTCTTTCCCTGGTCTCTCATAGTGTATGGAGTATCTTGCAAACACAGAAAAGAGAGGAGTGACAGAGCAGGAAAGCTCCTGTGTGTTTTAAAGAGGAAGCAGGGAGCAGGAAAAGCAGGATCCAATGTGCTTATCTTTAACTCCACAGCTTTTAAACAATAGAGGCACTTTCTAACAATAAGAGTGACCAAACCTAAAATAAATAGGAGGAAAGCAGTGCAAACCATCACTTAATAAATAGACCTTGCATAATGCAAATCCCTCTAGGAAAATTAGGAAGAGAATGGATAGTAAGAAAATAAAAATACAGAAATGACATGCTTGGAGGGAGATATAACATGCAACTCACATTCCTTAACCTTTTACCCCTTTCCCTCTATGAAAAAACGTTAGCAATTTATGCTTGTACATCAAAATAGGTGACATTTCAAAACACTTCAGTGTATAAAATACTCTGTAAGGCTTGATATTTGACCTAGAATTCATCGTGTTTTCTCCTAAATGGCCATTTGGAATGTTGAGATACATGATCAGCTGCCAAAAGCACCAGGCGAACAAATTCTTCCACACTGAAGGAGTAATTTGTAAACTTCGGATGTTTTCCTAGTGTTGGATGATGCCCCTGAGGAAAAGGGAGTTAAAATGGTTTTTTAAGGAAGCAAACAAAGTCAGCTCTTTCGTTGGAAAACAAGCAGCAACTTGAGTAATTATTTTAATTCATAATCGCTGATTTATTGATCCACCCAAAAGCAACAGTGTCAGTAAGAAAACACCTAACAGCAATGCTATTGACAGTTTGAACTAATGGCCAATTAATTTCATTTCTCTTCCTCCTCCAGCTATTCATATAAAATGACTCCTTAATCAGAGCAGAGAATTTAATTTGGGCTGTAGCAGCAGAACCATATTTCATGTAGAAGAACTGAGGAAGGTAAAATAAAATTTTTAAAACAGAGAATCAAAGCAAAACAGTCAGTTCCCTCCTGTCCACTACCTCATCCTGGGGAAATACTTTATCCTTCTTTTGCCAGGTGATGTAATGGACACCTCTCAGCCTTGCTAGATCCAAATAGCAGCGTTCGTCTTCGCAGTTGTACCTACAGAATTGCAGAAATGATGGGGATTCATTAGAAAAGAGGTTGCCTTCTCTAGCACTTGCCTTCCACTGCAGAAAGCAAAGGGGGGTCTTTCTGCTAGGAAACAGAGGGAACTGGGGCTTTCCTTTTCTAGCTCTTCTCTTGTAGTGACGAGGAGGCAAGGAAACAAATTGTTTCTGCTTTGTTTTGTTCCAGAATTTTCTGCATCTAGTGATCAATGCTTTACAGCAGAGGTGGACAGTGTGTATGTGTGTGTGTGTACACTGTTTTCACACACATACACAGGGACCATACACTTGCTACTGCCATTGGTGCCCTGTGGAATTCCTCAGAGGAGTGGCAAAAAAAATCAGCAGTAATACAAATGTAGCTTGTTCTCAAGCTAGATCAAGAACAAACTAAATTTGACCTATGTAGCGGGAACTTCCAATTTTTTGCCACCACAAATGTTGTCAGTGCAGTGGCAGTGGCAGAAGGGGGCAGTGGGGGTTGGCGGAGGCTGTACCAGCAGTCAGCAAGGGCTGCATGCAGCCTGCAAACCATGTGTTGCCCACCCCCTGCCCACCTTAGGGATGCTGTTACGCATTTAAGCTGACAAATCAGAGTTCCCTCTCCCCTTTAACTCAGAACTGGGAGTGATAAATTACACTTCAGAAACCAATAATTTAGATAAAACTGGGTCTTGATTGCTAAATCCAGAGTTCAGCTGCTATTACTGCTCCTTTCTTTGCTACAAGTGAAGCAATTACTCTCATTCTACCAACAGTACATCTTTTTACTGAAAACTTCCTGTTACCCACACAGCAACTCCCAGATACCCAACCTGTTTTGACCTCTGAGCCGTATCTGCAATACTCAGCACAGAACACATTCCTGAGCATATTAGTCATTAAAAGTACAACCAGCCTGCATCTCAATGCTATGATATATCTCAGGGCTATGATATATTTCTCCCTCAGGGGCATAGGGAAGGGCATAGGGAGAGGAGCAGCAGCACTAGGTCTGGGAGAGTTTCTTTTCTTCCTTTCTTGCTCCCAGAGGTCTTAGGGGCAACTCCAGGTGAACCCTGAAACCATCGCATCACCTGCTACACCCTTATCTGAATGCCTGCAGACCCCTCCACCCCCATTCCTTCTTAAGACTGTGATCATGCAGACACCAAGACTTCAGCATCAATTAGCCTTTTTTTCCTGCTTCCACCTTCCAAACCTGCTTTTTGTAATATCTTGCTTGATGAAGAGATCTGCAGATCTTAAAAGCTTGCAGATTTTTTGTGACCTTTTGGTTGGCCCAATAAAAGTATTACACTAATATTGATCTTGGAATTTTTCTTATGACCAACATGGTGACCTTGTCAGACTAGAATATCCTAAGGACCTGTTCAGATATGAATCTGGGCAGCAACTAGTTTTACCAGCAGGTCAATCTGACTTGGAGATTGGATTTAGCTCGGAAGCCGCCAGATGCCAACCTCTATCCAATCAAAGCTAATGAACGGGGTTGTCTCTGCCTGAAGAAGCATTCCTTGATTTTCACCAGCTGTATGACCAAGATAAGTCTGACAGCTACTGTGGCAGAAAGGGCCAGAGCATCCTGTCATGTATCTATTAAAAAGCACAGATTAGAAGCACTCTTTGGAACAGGAATTGGCAATCCTATCTTTATGTAAATGCACAGCCAAAATAGATATTAAACATACTAACGTAAGTACCACATGGAGGCTTACAGTTCAAAGATGACAGCCCAGTCTGGCAGAAAGAGTAGATGGGTAAGTCCTGCTCCATGCATTCCAATAAATATATCGGAGTTGTGTGTAATCTTCAACTGTTCCTTAAATTCAAGCTCTCTAGAGAAAACATATCATAAGAATGGACATCTAACAGGTATATGTGTGTGGGAGTAACAATATATATAATAATAATTAGGTAGTTCAAGGATATGGCAAGATAGCCGATGCCTTTGGGATGTAAAAAATAAGCCACACATTAAAATAAAAGATCTGGCTTGCAGCTTCGATGCGCTAAGTCTTACAGCAGCATATTGTTGCACTGGAGAAATTAAAAAGTTGCCTTTCAAATGGACTCGGTAAGTGTTTCAGTCTCCAGCTTCTATTTTTAGAAATTTACATCATTACAATGTTACCTAAACTCAAATCCCTTATTAGCCATAGGGCGCAATCCTATGCATGTTAAGACAGAAAAAAGTCCTACAACTCCCAGCATCCCCCAGCCAGCCATGCTAGGAACTGTAGGACACTGAAGCTGTCGTACCCAAAGACCCTCAAAAACCTAGGGCCGGTACTGCCTCTGTGCCCCTGAACAGCTGCTCCTGAGGGTTGGGGGACCCTCTGAAATAATGGGATATAACACAGAGGCTGCAATAGGTAAGGGAGACTAGCAAAAACTGGGTCCCTTGCCTTGTGCATGTGGAAGCACTTTCTGCTAATGCAAAGCCACCTTTGGATACCTAGGATTTCACCATTACATTTAGGATTGTAGGTACAGATTGATGAAACTCCTTTATGAAGAACTCCATGCCTGCTATTTCTTACACATGTACTTACTTGTACTTGTAATTCACTATTTGGACTTCAAATAATGACAGTGTTTTCAAAGCATTCGCAAGCTAGGAAGAGGGAGAAAGCAACATTTTGGTACAGCATTAATATTAATCTTTTCACTGTTAACCTACAAAGGTTCCCATGTGCCCACACTATGCAGAAGACTTTACTTAAGAGTAAATTATCCAACCTCATTTTGATTTAATATCTTCCTGTATTCTGTACTTCGGGCAAGTATTGTAACTCTGATTTTCCCATCCTATTGAAAAAGGAAAAAAAGGTAGAAAACTATATCCATTTGCACCAAGACAAGGAGGAGAAAGACCAGCTGGACGACAACAACAAAATTATGGTATTAATGGAAATGATTAGCGGAGTGATTAAAATGTCTTTTCCTTTTAATCACCTCATGTACAGCACACACAGGAGCGCCTCACACACCTTAAGAGGGGTCTTAAGATAGATTTTCCAAGTGTGCACTCTGTCCGTCCTCCTTCCCCAAAAGCAATATTTGCAACAAACAACTAAGAAGTCATTGAAGGGTCCCCTTATATTCTTTGTATCTCAGCCGCCGCCACACTGACACAGAACTCCATAGTGCTAAGAGCAGCAAAGGCTTTCAAACTCTTTACTCTTTATTTAAATACCAAAATGGACTTCATCATTACCACATACTACTGCAGAATCTGAAAAAGCGGCAGTCACACAGACAGGCACAGCACGCTTCATACACAGATGAATGACAGGGGGGAATAGAGTTGCCCACCTAACAAGGTTGTTATTTTCCTTCCCAATTTAAAAATCCATCGAACCCTCAGGGGTAAATTGAAGAAGAAGAAGAAAGAACACAAAGGTTTAGCTGCATGACACCTATTAGTGCCAGTAGGGAATGTGCAGCAAATGGTTGCATAGAGCTTGTGATAAACATGCAGTATAATCTCCAGTAAATATTTAAAGGAATGCCAAAGCTGCTAGATTGATTTCCCCCACACCAGTATACACACGTACCAAAATTAATAGTCCTATTAATTGAGAGCCAGCATCGTCCTGTGAATGAAGATACTGTACAGGAAGCAAACGTCACATCCCAGCTCAGCCCAGGATTTAGACAAGCCAGCCCCTCCTAGGCTTGTAAAATTTCCTGGTAACACCAAGGCAAGTCATGAAACAGTGGAAATGGTTCTAGGATTCAAGGTCAAACCAACACCTTCTGTCCTCTGCTACAACAAGAAAACTGTTGGACATTTATCACCACGCATGAGCAACACACTATACAGCAGCCTCTCCCAACCTGGCGCCCTCCAGATGTGTTGGATGACAACTCATCATCCTCAGCAGTAGCTATGCTGGCCGGGGGTGATGGGAGTTGTAATCCAGCACATCTGGAGAGCACCAGGTTGGGAGAAGCTGCTGTAGAGAATACAGACATGTTGTGGGCAATAGCCCTTTTTTGGAATTCAGAATTCTTTATATTCCTTTTGTCATAGAGAGGGAGCTTGAGTCAACCACCTTGGCATTTCTATTGCACATTGCAGGCACAGAAACAGGAGTATTTAAACTACAGTGAAACTGTGACTGTGGAGGCCATAAGAGAGAATTGTTAATGCTCAGGTTATGACAGGAGCAGAATTTGAAGCAGGGGATTGGGGGAGAGGTCGCACATGCAAAATGACCTACTGTAGCACTAATACCTTGGGTCCTTCTTGTGTGACATTTAATCTGTGTAACACATGCTGGGAAAAGGCTCTAAATAATCCTGTACCATGACAGCTGGAGATCTGAAATCAGACATATAAGAATAAAATGAAGATGACTCCTCACTTTCTGGAGTAACAACAGGCAACACGTTTATGCTTTAAACCTTTCTACCTTACATGCCTAGTTATGAAGTTCACAAATTTTATTCAGGATTTATTTATTTTTTAAAGAAAAAAAAACCTCCACCAGATTTACTCACCAATGGTGTATTATAAAATAAGCCGTACCTCATTCGAGGCAATAATGTAAAAACAGCTTCTTTGAAGCATACCTGGAAAGGAAGATAATTAACAAGTAACAGCGGAACTCCTAATGTATATTTAAGAGAGGTGACTATAAAACAGGACCTATTAATATTGCAATAGAAGCCAGATCCTTGTGTTACGTATTGAACAAATGATTGAAACAAAAACAACATCTGACACAAAGGCCAAAGAATGTAGGATGAGGGAAACTTTATAAGTGTGGGGGGAGCGGGTTAGAGGAGCAAAGCATGATAGGCTACATGACAAAAGGGAAGAAAAATTAAAAAGCACCAATCACAATTATAACTCTTGTCACTGGTGATAATGGGGGACACATCCAGTGTCCCTGCAGCATACATAGGCATGAGAGCTCCTGATTCTGTGCTCACATTCACATTTGATACATGTTGAGACTGCTAGAGGGAGATAACCACACCATATATCTAGGACTAGGTGGGCTAAGCTTTTATATGAGTTCAAGGTATTTCCCCCCCCCCCAATTCTTAATATTATTCCTAGTGAAAAGGCATGCATTAAAACAGTGCTAGAAAAATAGTGCAGAATCCCTTGGCAATCAACTATTCTGGGCAATAGATCTAGCTCTTAATCCAGTGCAAATCCATAAATGCACATCTGTGTGTACAGTATACACTGCGAGGCACTTTCCTTTCATCTACATCTGCAGAAGTGGACAGTGCAGGTGCAGCCTTAGTATGAATAGAAAACTTAACTTTCTATGAGCTTGCTGAAACATTTGCATAGTACAAAGATAAACCTACCGGCTAGGGGGAAGTCAGATAAAAACAGGCCTTTACATGCTAACTGCAGAGGGGCACCTATGGGCAGTATCCAATGGGGCACTGTGCCCCGGCCAATCTCATTTGTGCCTCCACTGATTCTGTTCTGCAAATGCTTGCCTAATGGAGATTTAG
Organism: Heloderma suspectum; assembly: GCF_057233095.1. Taxonomy (NCBI): domain Eukaryota; kingdom Metazoa; phylum Chordata; class Lepidosauria; order Squamata; family Helodermatidae; genus Heloderma; species Heloderma suspectum. Next base: position 325,618,186 of record NC_139459.1, on the reverse strand, counting down.
CACTTCTGGGATCAACTGGAAGCGAGCAGAAGCACTTGTTTCTGGAATGGGGCAAGTCAGCGGTGCTCGCATAAGGAAGCTCCTCCGGCCTCTTCCAAACCAGAAACGAGCATTTTGCTTGTTTCAGGGCTTCCTTTAGGAAACATTAAATCTCTGTTGCACAAGCAGTGAATCCTGCTTGTGCAATGGAATCAACAGGAGGGGCTGCTTGCACAATGGCTGCATTGGACACTGCCCTATGTTTCCTAGTTTTTGGAATAACAGACTAGGAATCTTGTAGTTTCTTAGAAGTTGAGGAATTTATTATGGCTTATGCTTTTATGCTCACAATGGCCTCTGGCACAATTGATTTGTTAGACATTTAAACTTCCACAGGATGCACAGGATAGGTTTGGATAATACTTCCAGCTTTCATAGTTTATGAAGCCAGTAATGAGCATCAGGCTTGCATATTCTCCACTTGTCCCTTCCGCCGTGCCAGCTTGAGAGCTTCGTTCCTGGCTTACGTTAAACCAGAGTTCCCTCCTACATCTGAATTGGGGAACTCTGGTTTAATGTCAGATAACTAACCAGGATAAGCTCCCAGGAGCAGATTATGGTTTATGAAGCCAGGAAGTATCACGCAAACCTGACAACTGCTGTTTTTGAAACTCAGGAATCCTTAACACTAATTTAATTGTTGCAATAGCAATCAATGGTCCAGTTGTATTTAACATCCCAGATATATTAGTTATCATAACCACAAAACTGAACTTGAAACACTGACTTTTGGTATAGCTTAAAACACCATGCACAATCGGGGGGGGGGAAAGTATTCCATACTCTCTTTGAATCATATGCTTTCAAATGTATTATTTCGTAGTCTGTAAATGCCTTCCATGTTTCACTGAACAGATCTCCATATCCATAGGCACTCTGAGGGAAAAGAAGCATAAGCACAAATAAGATTTTAGTAGAAAACAATGGAAAATTAATTTCACATTGTTCAGGCTTTTACAGCCAGGACCAGAAATATTGGAACAAGGATAATTGTTTTGGCAGTTAGCCTCTGTACACTACCACACTGAAGTTGAAAGGAAACACACCCAGATGGGGTGTGTGTATGCCACTGGCTGTACTTCCTGAATGGTTAGTGCCCCACTTTTGTCAAGCCCCTTGAATTACAGCTGAAAGTCCTGACTTCACTCCCATCTGGGTGCGTTTCCTTTCAACTTCAATGTGGTGGTGTACAGAGGCCAACTGCCAAAACAGTTATCCTTGTTCCGATATTTCTGGTCCTGACTGTATATCTGACAATATTATACTGAATTGTCAATATCATACTTCCCTTATACAAATCTATCATACAACCACAGTTGGAATACATTGTATAGTTCTGGTAAATGCAGCTAAAAAGAATATTGTAGAGCTGGAAAAGTGCAGAAAAGGGCAACTGAAATGATCAAGGGGCGGAAGCTATGAGGAAAGTTTACAATTCTGGGACTGTTTAGCTTAGAGAAAAGGCGAGTGAGGGGAGACATAATAGAGGTGTACACAATTATGGATGGTGTGGAGAAAGTGGACAGGGAGACATTTTTCTCTCTCTCATAATACTAATGCTAATTTTTCTTTGCCTTTTCTCCAACCACAGCTGCAGTTAGATTTTCCAACCATGGCTGCAATTAGCAGGCTGGGGCATGCTGAGAATTCAACACATCTGAAGGACATCAGAGAGCCAGTGTGGCGTAGTGGCTAGAGTGTTGGACTGGGAGCTGGGAGATCCAGGTTCTAGTCCCCACTTAGCCATGGAAGTTCACTGGGTGACTTTGGGCCAGTCACAGACTCTCAGCCCAACCTACTTCACAGGGTTGTTGTTGTGAGGATAAAATGGAGAAGAGGAGGATTATGTATGCCGCCTTGGGCACCTTAGGAGAAAAAAAGGCAGGATATAAATGTAATAGAGAAAGAAATAGAGGAAGGAAGGAAGGAAGGAAGGAAGGAAGGAAGGAAGGAAGGTTGGTTGAGCAAGGCTGCTCTAACAGATCACACTAGCATGTCATACACCTATATTTACTGCTTTGCCCAAGGTACATAATTTTGTATTTTGCCATTTTTGTTTGTTCAGAAATATGCTAGATGCATGATTCCCACTAGGTTTCTGCTTTGTTTCACTAACTTAATAGGATGCTAAAGTTTAGTAAGGATGCTAATTCTGCACTGCAGTAGCCAAAAGCTACATGTATTACATAAAAAAAAGGAATGCTTAATAAGCTTCTTCACTACTCAGCAAGTTTAAACAGTTCCTTGGCACCATCATCTGGCAATACAAGGAATTATATCAAATTTTGTGAACTATATAGCTTAGAAGGTTTTCAGTGTTAATACAGGAAAGCAGCACACATTCTTACACAGTGCTGCACCCCAACAACACGCAGTATGATGGGAACACCGCTGATAGCACTAGAATGGAGAGCTCCAATACTAGATGGAATGCTGGGTAAAATGGAAACCATAGCACCACGTGTCATGCCAAGGATCAGCATCAGTAGTGAAAAAAAGTACTGGTTCCCTGGAGGATCTACTACATGTACCGCTGGATTTCTTAATACAAGGACCTGAAGGACAGGATGGAGGACAGAGTGGGGGATATATATCTTATAATGTTCATGTTTTTATTGTTTTATGATTTTACTGTTTTATATAGGTGTACAATGCCTTGATGGCTTTTTGACAGATAAGGCAGTATATACATGTTTTAAACGCATATATAAATACATGGACAGACTATGTAGCTTCTGCAGAGAGGGGAAAAAACATATAGACCACTTGATGTGGGCATGTAGCAATTATGGTTGGATCCAGTCTGTTAGTCTCACTTGTGTCCCATTGAGATCTATAGGATTTACATTAATCATCACGACTGACTAACTTTTCACATTGATTTCAGTGGAACCAAACTGTGCCCTTGCTTATTCAGGGCACTAAAAAGGTAAAGGTGTCCCCAGCCAGTCAAGTCTGACTCTAGAGGGTGGTGCTCATCTCCATTTCTAAGCCGAAGAGCCAGTGCTGTCCGAAGATGCTTCTGTGGCCATGTGGCCGGCATGAGCCGGCAAGAGAGCTTCGGCTATTGGGCGGTATAGAAATGAAATAAATAAATAAATAAATAAAATGACTGAACACCGAGGTGCACAGAACGCTGTTACCTTTCCCGCCGAAGCGGCACCTATTTATCTACTTGCAATTTCTTGCTTTCGAATTGCTAGGTTGGCAGGAGCTGGGACTGAAGACGGGAGCTCACTCTGTCACGCGGCACTCGGGTCTCAAACTGCTGTCCTGCTGACCCTCCGGTCTGCAGTTCAGTGTCTTAACCACTAAGCCACCGCGGTCCTAATTCAGGGCACTATCAGGCATTAAGTTAGCTATAACTGGGCTTGTAAAGAAAGTATCCAGCAAACAGTGCTGCCAATGTTCCTTCAAGAACATTGGGAAGCCTGGTAAAAGCATGAGGGCAGTTCCTTGAACTACCAGAGAGCTGCCAGATTGCTAAATGAGACTGGATGATTTGAACATATTACACCAGTGCTTTGTCAACAATAGTGGAGGAACAACAGAAAAACCCTCTAAAAAAGAGAACCCTCTAAAAAGGAAGCCAAATATGACTGCTAGGACAGAAGGCACCAAACAAACAAACAAACAAACCCAAGTCCTATTCCTTGGGCACAGCCCTGCTAGAAAAACACTCCACTTAAGCACCACTCCACTTAATTGCCTATACCGTCTTCCACAGGTAATAACTACACTTTTGCTAATACTATCAATCTCCTGCATCAGATAAAATGAGGTCACATCAAACGAGGAGGACACTACGCTTATGAACATCATCATGCTGTAAACCAAAGCTCTTACTTACAGTATCCCACATGACAATATTGACATCTGTGCTGAATGAGTTGGTAACATGCTGAGTGATGTAAAGATTGACAAAGTCACAAAAATGGTGGTACATATTAACACCTGAAAGAAGGAGGAAAAATTAAGCTTATAATAAACACGGTCCTTGTATTTATTTGTTTGCAAATCTCTGTATTTGCTCAGACTTTCTGTTACTTTTACAGAGTAAACTTCCCAAGGTCATCTCTCACACTTAAAATACTTTTGATGAAGGTGCAAATCCTAAGATGCATACAAACATCAGAATGGAAGGCTTATTTGCAAGGGTGAGTGTTTGTCTAACTGGATTTATGAGCTTTTGCTGAGTATTACTTATTAAAATATTTCCCCTTACCCTTCCATTCCTACAGATTCTCAAGGCAGCCAAGACTCAATCATAAAATACAGAAACAGATAAAAAATATACATTATCCTTACAAATAAGACAATCAGCAACATTTAAAAAAGAGAGAAGCAGCAACACCAGAAACAAACCCTGGTAAGAGGGCCATATAGACAGCCAGTTACTGTCCAGGACAGAAGCACTCCACAATAACACCTGTTCCAGTGAAAGAGATGTGCACGTGATACCTACTTATACAACGTTCACAACAAAGCTGACCCATTGGTTCAAATTTGTGATCAAGACTTGGGGTTTTCCCTAGAAACTCAGAAGACATGTTACTGAAGAAAAGCTGTACAAAGGCCAAACACTACACGAATGTATGACTGGATTTCCCCAAGTTGTTGACTGTGGGCTTTTAAAAATGAAATCCAGCCACAGAAAGCACCTAGCTTGATCAGGGTAATGACGCTGGACAATCCTCCCCTGCCATGCCATTTTCTTGACCACTACATCCAGATTGCTGCTTGCCCTCACTGTACTTGTACGTCTTCCCTCCTCAGGGCAAACAACCATGGAGTGGGGAGAGGGGAGAGATTTTGACCAGGAAAAGTGGCAGAGTGGTACGGGATGGGGAGAGAAGGTTTAAACACTGCTGTTCCAATCAAACTGGCAGCATGTGCACACATACAGGCTGCACTTCATTAGAAAGGAGGAAGGAAGGAAGGAAGGAAGGAAGGAAGGAAGGGGAAAGACGGAAGGAGGGAAGGAGGGAAGATTTTAGAAATTCAGTCACGTTATCTCCTACATAAATATTGCTCTAAAATAATAAAATAATAAGGCTAGGAAGTGGAAAGAGAGGCAGATGGAGCCAGTATGGTCCGAGCATGAGACCTGGGTCTGGACGCCATGGCTTTAAGCACTACTTCTGCCACAGTCTCTGTAAGTGGTCTCTGTTACCCTCTGTGAATGGAAATACTATGGATTCTGTTTCCCTGCAGTCTTGATTGGGAAGATGAACACAATAAATACTCCAAAGGCTTTTGAAAATAAAAAATGCTACATAAAAGAGTGCTACTATAGCACAGGTGTTAAAGGGGTGGAGAGGGAAGTTGGTAAGTCTCTCAATGAAATGACAACTTACTTATACACACAATTAAGCAACTCACTATCTCTGGGCCTCAGCCACCTCCATGATCTCCCTCTTGATATTGTAAGAGTTTAATAACACTAGCCTACTATTCAGGCCTGTCATTAGATGACTGAAAATTATGTAAAGTGCTTTGAGCACATAGGGAAAGTGCTACATAGATATAAAACTTTCTTATTATAGCAGTAATAAATATATTAAAGGTCTCAATTGCCCTTGGGAAAGAACCCTTGCATTTTAGTTGTCCTCATTTAGGACAGGCAAGCCCTTGGAAACATGTCACAGTTTTGAGTTTTAAAAGAACTAGGACCTCCATTCATGCCAACCAGGGAAAACCTGCTTATATTCTCTCTCTCTCTCTCTCTCTCTCTCTCTCTCTATCTATCGCATTTCTATCTAGCCTTTTTTCCTCTTGCAAGGAACCCAAGGCGGCTTACATTATCCTCCTCCTCCTCCATTTTGTCCTCACAACAGCCCTGTGAGGTGGGTTGGGCTGAGAGTCTGTGACTGGCCCAAAGTCACCCAGTGAGTTTCCATGGTCGAGTGGGGACTAGAACCCGGTTCTCCCGGCTCCCAGCCCAATACTCTTGCCACTACGCCACACTGGCTCTCTAATTAACATGGTTAATTAACATATTGACATATTAAACCATGTTAATCAGAACGTTGGCTCTGGCTAGGACCTTGAACCCAGTTCCAAAGTCTTAAGAATAGTCTAGGTCTGAAAAATCAATTTCAGCACCAACACGTTTTCCACACACACACAAAATGGTACGACAGGGATCGCGTGGCAGATGCTTGCTACCACTGACTTCAGTCTGCATACAACATCCATAGAAGTGGTGCAGTCATGTGCAGGCTACCCCTGCACACAGAACTTACCACAACTTACTTTTATCATGGCCTTCAATGTGCCTGGCAATGCTAAAACGCAATGGAATAAGAACTTAAGAAGAGCCATGCTGGATCAGACCAAGGGTCCATCTAGTCCAGCATTCTGTTCACACAGTGGCCAGCTAGCTGTTGACAAGAACCCACAAGCAGGATGTGAGTGCAACAGCACCCTCCCACCCATGTTCCCCAGAACTGGTGTATATAGGCTCACTGCCTCTGGTACTATACATTTGAGTGACCTGGGGGCCATCTACATGAGCCTTTTACTTCAGGGCGAGTATGAGTCGAGATACTTTTGATTAAATGACACAGTCGCCACTTCGCAGCCATCCATGGTTTTCTCCTGGAAAATGCGGATTTCCAAGGAAGCAGTTTGCTGCCATGTTTTTGGTTTCCTGTGATTGCAAGCCATCTCTCCCTTCCCCAAACCAACTCTGCATTTTGGGGTGGGCATGTTGTAGGCATGCGTAGTGCTTACGTCAATCTGTGATGCTCCTTTACTCCCCCATCCCTTCTCAGCTGCGCAGTTACAGAGGCACAGAGAGACGTTTTCATCTATTTAATTACACTTTTGCACATTTTTGCAGCTTCGTATCTTTGTAAGGGTTGCTTTTGGACTCAGTCCCCAAGGGCCAGGGAGGGGGGCTTGGGGGAGGATGAACATCACTCCGGGCACCATATCAGAGCAAAGGGTAGGCACGTACCGCTCATGCTTGTGAGTGCGAACCATCACAAGAGTCTCAGGCTGAGGAACTGACAAACAGATGACGTGGAAATGAAGGAGCACAAAACACTCACTTTTTACCTAACAAGGGACGGAAGGGCACAGCAGAGCCCCTCAAATACAAAACAGCCACTGAAGTGTTGCACCCCCACACTCACTGAGCTGCACAGCTGCACATTTAAGCATAATCACAAAAAAGGGCACAGTGGAGTCTGTTAGGGAAGCGCTCAGTAAATCTCGAGTGTATACCACCAGAAGCTACTTCGAAGCTGTGATACTGCGCATTTGCGACGGAGTGGAGGGTGAAAGCAGTGCCATGTAGATGGTGTCCTGCACATGACCACCTCCAAGTATGCCATCAGTTGGTTAAAGGCAACACCACTAGCAGATGTGAGAATCAGCATATGCAAAAACTGTACTTCCTTATGCAGAAGTGCCCCCTGGGCATTAAATCAAAACATACTCTGAAATTGAACATACTTGTAGAAACATGGCATCTCTTCTTATGATGCAGAAAGTGGAAGCCTACTTTTATTACACTATACAGTACAGAAACATAGAAATATCTTGTACCTGCATCAAACTTCATGAAATAAGTTGACTTGTCAATGATGACATCACAACTGCCATCTTCCATAGGATTGAAGTTCAGTTCTGTATATTTCTGGAGCTCAGCAAACCTGTAATTATGGTAATAGAGGTTGCAAAAAACATACCCAGGGTTGATAATTTCAGCAATGCACCATGCAGACTTCTCTTAATATTGGCGAAGTTTGACAAAGTTTCACAATTAAAATTATTTTTAATTGTAACTGAAGCTTCTTCAGTAAGGCTTCAAAAAGGTTAAACTCTGCCTTTGATCTTAGGAACAAGTAAAATCTTTGATCTATAAATCAAGAGCTGGGCAAAATTTCAAGAGAGAGAGCCTCTCTGTCCATGTTTCCCAGATCCAGTTAATTTGAATACATCGAGGCTCATGTCAAATGCATTGACCATGATTTTCAAGACATTTCAGCAAAGACATGAGTTATTAATGACTGCAGGCACAACACAGATAGAATTTGAGACCAATTAGCAGGAACCATTTAATAGTCTAACTCTAGCAAGTTTCCTCCATGAAGTATTACCATTTGTCTGGGACTCAGTAGATAAAGCTCGAGCCCTTCTGATGCACTGCCTGGCCTTTTGGGAAAGGGACAACTAGATTTGCTGAATGGGGCTAAGGCATGAGGTTTCCCATGGTAGCAGGGATGTATTTGAAAGTGGCCTGTTATTAAAGGTTCAGAAGAATGTAAACATGGTTTTTAAAAAAAGCCTATTTCTAAGATATATGAAGATTTGCAAGGGCTGACACAAGCTTTGCTTTAGGACAAATTCTACAGGAAATTGTTATAGACTAAAGGTATGCTTTCATATACCTGAACACAGAGGCTAGGAGCCAAAACTACTTTAAGAGTGCCCACTGTTTCTTTTTAACTTTGAACAGCAGCCGCCCCATGCTACATCGCAAATAGCTTTTGAAACTCCAATCAGTTGAGATGTTTTCATTATTATTCGCATTTATACGCTACAATTTTTTTTACTAAAAAGCTGTCAAGGTGGTGCACAACAAATAAAAACAATTACATCATAAAACTATAAACCAGGACATTAAAAATATTAACAGAATTACATAATTTAAGGGAGCAATCCTACCGGGAGAGGCGGCTGCCTCTGAACTTGGAGATGACTGCCTATCCAATGCCGCGTAGAAGACGCGCGGAGGGGATCATCCCCTCCATGCTTCAGCCACCCTGCACTTGTGGCTAGACAGTCAATTTCAGCTATCTAGCCACAGGAAGGTGGAGCAGGGGAAGTGGCTGCCAGATGACACGTGGGATGAGTTGTACTGGTATTTCCGCCTTCCCTGCTCCAGAACGCCCCCCAGAATGCCCCGTTTTTGCCTCTCTGCACTCCTCTTCTGAGCATGGAGCACGGGGCCATTCTGAGCTGCCTGTGAGGCAACACAGGAATGGGGGAAGGCCAGTTCTTAGGGGACCAACCTTAGAGCACAGGCTCCGAGGTCGGTTACTGGAAACTGACATATCCTATGGCCGTCTAGCTGCTGCCTAGCTGCCATAGGATTGCTCCCTAAAAGGCGAAATTAAAGAGATGCATCTTCACGCCCTTTCTGAAAGCCAAGAGGGTAGGGGCCAAGCACAATTCCTGAAGAAGTGCATTTCACAGTTTGGGAGCAACATAGGATAAAGCCCTTTCATATATGCCCAACAAACAGGCCTCTGTGGGTAATGATGTCCTCAAAATGGCCTCTGCTACAGATCTTTCCCCCTCCCCAGTTTTTTATTGTGAGTTTTAACAAAACAAAACAAACTGAAACATAACAAAACCAAAAAAATAACAAAATTTAAAAAATACAACATATCCTAAAAACCTCAGTTTCAAATATTACAATATTCGAGAAGAGAAAAAAGGGGAAAAATAGGTTACACATACACTTCAGTAAAAGCAGACCAAGTTACACCTTTATACCACTCTTTCAAATGTTGCTAGTGTTGTTAAGTCTTCGGTCTGTTGTGTTACAGGCAGTGGGCTTTTATCCTTCCAATATCATAATATCAGTCTTTTAGCAACCAGAAGGGCGTGAAAAATCCATTTACGCTGACCATGTGTTACATTCCAAGAAGCAGGTAAGTAATTTAAAAGAACATTTACATCAGTAAATATTAAAGAGCTTTCCTATACAAAATGTATCCGTATAATAACTTCCTCCCAAAAGGAGGCAACCACTGGACATTTCCAAAACGTATGAATAAGAGAAGCATTGACTGCATTACGCCTCCAACAATTAGCCAAATTTGAAAAGCCTTTATTAAAAAAAGTTGTGGCGTCCAATAGACCCGAAACATACGTTTTTGCTGAATAAGGCGTAACTGAAGATCCATTGATCCTCTGCTGCAGATCTTAATAACAAGAGAGGTTCATAACCAGACAGGTGATCCCTTAGATAGCCAGTCCTAAGCCATTTAGGGACAAAAAAAGTCCTACAACTACCAGCATGCCCCAGCCAGGGAGTTGTAGGAGTTTTTTTCTCTCTAAACATGCATAGGATTGTGCCCTTAGGGCTTTAAACGTTAAAATCATTGCCTTGAACTGAGCGCAGAAAACAAGCAACTAGTGCAGGTCTTTCAAGACAGGTGCATTACGGTCTCGATACCATGCACTGGTTAGCAAGGTGTTTGTCACATAGCACTGGGGTGTTCATGCTCAAGAAACAGCACTCTTGGATGCAAGAAATGGCAAGGTTCTTTGCATACAGGCCACAGAGAATAGGCCACAGAGAAAAGGCCACACCTATTCTTAGCTCTGTTCCCAATTAGCACTTATACATTTTCCAGATCTCATTAGAGGGTGCAATGTTGCCACAGTGACCCACTATTCTGAGTTAATATCCTAACTCTCATCTCAGTCATTGTCCCACTGCTCCACCGTTACAGAAGACTTTTTCTTCCTTAAAAAACAAAACCCAGTTATGATCTTTTGGGATGGGAGAGAAAGGGAGTTTCCAACCTTGCACAGTCCTGGCAGCTAAGCTGTTGCAGATTTGTCTGTCATGGAGAAATAAGACAGAGGTTATAGCCAGAGATCTTACCAAGACTGTAGAGGACTCTTTCGCTGCCCTTCAGCAAGGAAAGTTTGAATGTCCATAGTGCAGTGACCTCCAATTTGGCCCCTCTTGAAGAAGTCTTCATTAAATCTAATGTAAGAAAGAATTAAAATACTATCAGCACAAGGTCAAAACAAGTTCAAAGTCAGAGTCAGTTCTAGACTGAACAACCATGTAACCACTCTCTCAGCTACCAAAATGCTTCGAGACGACAATGTTTGGCATTGACCAGTCACATGCTTAAGCATGCAACTATTTATTTATTTAATATTAGTATTTATATACTGCTTAATATAATAGAATCCCTAAGCAATAACAAAAAGCCAATTCCCACAACAGTGCAATCCTATGCATCTTTACTCAGAAATAAACCCCACAGTATTCAACAGGATTTACTCCCATGTAGTTGTGCATAGGATTGCAGTCCAAGGCTACAACCCTAAATATACTTACTTGTGAGTAAGCCTCAATGACTGTAGTAGGACTTCCTTCTCAGTAAATAGGCTTAGGATTGCATTGCCAGTGATGTATTCGAAACATGGGGTGCATGGATCTATGCAGAGTTCCAAAACGGTGATGCCATTTTAGCTATGTGGATTGAATTGTAGGCGAGATGCACACTGAAGCAAACTGACAATCTATGTGTTAAGTGAACAGAATGCTGTAGCAATCACATTGCCATCTGAGGATGTGCTCAACATACTGCACAGCCCCCCTCAACTCATGTTTTCAACACACTAGTTTGGCTCCTGGGAAAAGCCCTAGTTTTAATTATTTTGCTCCTCCTACAAATTCTACAAACTTCTTTTTGCATCTAGAAAAACTCAGTTATTTCATATTGATTATTTTTATACTGCAGTCCATTAAAGATTTTGTTTTTCCTTATTCATGCTAAGTTGTGAATTTATGTTCATAACTCTCCCCTCCGCAAAAAAATGTTTGTCTGTGTGTGTGTGTGTGTGTGTGTGTGTGTGTAGTCACAAGGATGAAACAGGAAGGAAATCACCAGAAACTGTAGTTAGTTAACACTATGGGACTGTTCACACAACATGCTAACCCACACTCAGTGGTTGAGTGTGGGTTGTTTGTTGAACCATGGGTTAGCATGTTGCTTGAACACAGAACATTTTCTGCAGGGTGGCTTGTTAACCACTCTGAACAACCCAACAACAAACCATGGGTTCTCAAGGTGGCTTTTTCGAGAAAAATAAGCAACACTGCATGGTTAACAAGCCACCCTGAAGAAAATGTCCTGGGTTCAATCAAGACATGGTTCAACAAACAACCCACAGTTCAACAACAACCCACACTCAACCACTGAGTGTGGGTTAGTGTGTTGTGCAACCCCAGTCTATGTTTAGCATGTAGAATGCCCCTGGTTCAATTCTGGGTATATCCAGTTAAGAAGATCAGATAGTGGGCAATGTGACAGACCTTTGCTAGAGACTGTGGAGAACTGCTGACAGTCAGAGTGGACAATGCTGGGCAAAATGAATCATTGGTCTGTCTGGATATTACACAGCTTCCTGTGTTCCTACATTTCCCAGGTAAGTAAAACTGTCCCCCAAAGAAAGTGCAACGTATTACTTCTGAACCCTGAGCTTTCTTACAGACTATTCACACAGAATGCTTTTCTCTACAACCATGAAGGCCAGCAAGACACCCCTTTAAAAATAGAAAAGGACTGATTCCCAGACATCATCCTTGGATGATCAGGACACAGAAATCTGCATGACTGTGATTATGTATGTATATATATTAATGATAATTGGGAAAGAATAAGAAAGGCCCATAGGTCTTCTATGGATGAGCAGATTTGCTCAGCAAAGCTTCTTCCATGGGCTTTGTAGAATATAAGCAAGCCACAGACCTATCATGGTTTCTCTCTGGGGTCCTTAAATCAATGTACAAATTTCTTGCTCTGCAATACTGAAGGTAACGAGAGCATTCAAGTGAAGAATCTCCCTGCAAGAAAATGACAAAGACAAGAGCAATCAACTTTTAAAGAAGTGGGAGAAGGTGGAATATAGAAAGTAACTTTTTGAGTATATACCAAAGTGCTTACCATTGCCTTAGGTTTGCAGTGAATCTTCACTTCATTCATCCTCTCTTTGACATAACCAAAGTCAGCTTGCTTCCAGAACACATGCTGAGCTTCCTCAATGGTAGTAGCCCTGGAATGTAGGAAAAATGCAAAAGCATCCCTTTAAGAAAATGCCAGCCTTAACTATAGCAGCACATCAGGTGATGGGTTAATACATTCAACTACACAGCCTTGCAACACCATGAGGGAGTAAGTCAATGAAAAGGACTTTCCTATTCTGGCTATGGATGGAGAAAGCCTGGAGGCTTACATGTTTGCTAGAATGCACAAGGAGTTTGCTATTGGGTGGGAACTCATCATTACTAAAGATGTTGGGTTCTTCTAAATATTGTAGATGTATAATAGAATAATGTACTAACAACTGGAACCCTGCAACAAACTGTTGCAGCGTATCTCTGGTGGGTCTGTGTTACATGAGCCTGTGGTTGAAGGAGCTCGGGGGGGAAAGTTAGCATCAAAGACAGATGTTCCTGCTCTAACTTTAGTCTTACTTCATTTACAACGTTTATTTTATTTTAGTTTAATTTTTGAACTAAAAGTTCAACCAGCACAAGGCTTCTACATGCAACTGAGTGCTAGATTTGGCCCAGTAGGAAATCTAAGGGAGCAAAATAAATACATTTATTTTTGCTGCAACCCAGGAAGTATGGGAGATTTTTGACTGGGAATCCAAACCAACCTCAGCCCTTACTCTGACCTGCAATATTAACAGTGGAAACATTGCACAGCTGCCATAAGCTATTCTCTGCAATAGGCTACACTGTACATTTGTTGTATACTAGACTCAGCCCTATATGTCAAACTAGCCTATATGTAGTCTCTTCTTGTCAATTACCTAGTACACTTTATTCCCTTTGACAGCTGAAACATGCAAGGCAATAGACAAGGCAAAGCTATACGTTTGACAGCCATAAGTGCGCACTTTCGGAAATGCGAAAAACCAGGGGGAATAATAATTAAAAATCAGAAAGACATTTGCACACATTCACAGGGCCGAAAAAAAAGAATTTAAAAAATGGCCCCATTTGCGCAAATGTCGGGGCCCAATTTTTTTTTTTAAACGTCAGGAAACACAACCGGGTTTACGATCAGAGTGGGGAGGGCGACTTGGCAGCATACAAGATGAGTTCTGCTGCCAAGTCCCCTGGGATACCTGCTGGAGCCAGCTGGAGAATCCAGGGAGAAGGAGAGGGAGAACAACTCAAGATAAGCCCGATCATCTGTCGGGCTCATCATGGGCTGTTCTGCAGACAACTTACACTGCGTAGCTTACTTACCAGGGTGGGTTGTCATGTCATGCGAACTCACCCACAGTCTTCAAGGGCAGCACCATATAGATTGTGTTACAGTAATCTAAATGTGAGGTGATTAAGGCATGGATTCATGTGGCCAGATCCAGCTTCCCAAGAAGCTGGATATGGCAAACCAACTGGCATACCAACCAAAGTTGGTCAAGGGCACTCCTGGTCACCACCCCCAACTGACTTCCCAAGCTGCATAACCAAAAACCCTCAAGTCGTGTATATGATCCTGTGTACATAATTTTAAAAGAAGGCAAGTTTCTAGACTGCCTAGCTCTACCCAGGACTGATTCAAAATTTAGTTTTCATCAAGATCCTTCTATTAAGACCTGCATCAATGTCCTTTCTGCGTTATTAGAAGCGTGCCTCCTGAAAAGCCTCCTTGGGGCAGAAACTATCTCAGAATTGAACTTCATGTAAAATTGACATATAAGGAACAATTCGGAGGTGCCATGGATCTTACAGCGTCAACCTCAATACGAGGTGTGACAGAAGTTGATGGATAGTTACAATTGTTATCCTATCCTTCCTCAAAGGAGCTGAAGCGTGTATATGGTTCTCTCCCACCCATTCATTTTATTCTCACAACCACTCTGTAAAATAGCCAAGAGATGGTGACCCAGTGAGCTTCATTGCTGAGTGAGGATGGTGACCCCAGTCCTTGTCAGACACACTACCCACTATACCACACTGGCTCATAACATTTACACGTAGCATTTGGCATTTATCCAAGCATATTCAGCATTTATTCAAACACTGGAACCATCTTTTAGCACATCAAACTTTGCTACTACATAAATGAATTCAATGTTTTTGAAAAAAGAAATCGAATATATATGCAGTTACACTTGACACAATGTATGTATACTTACCACCCTGCCTCAACAGAATCACATGTTGGATATCCGAACCTGTTTTCTGGCTTGCATGATTTCTCATAACCCCAACAAGCTTTTAATTTCTTCAGGTATTTCTGTCAACACAAAACCTCCATTAAAAATGGGATGGTATTACAGCAACTGATAATCGACTTCCAAGTAGTTATCAAACTATCTGGAAAATCTCAGCCTTGCTTGCAATTATCCAGTTTGCTAATATAAATATATCTTGTAGAAATGAACAGATAATTTGCAAAATAATAATAATAATAATAATCCTGTACTGTATGCACTTCAGAATCAATAACTGGAAAGATTTGTGCAATTCTATACATATATATTTATAATCTTTACTGTAAATCAGCCTTCCCCAACCTGGTACTGCCAGATGGTTTGGACTACAACTCCCAGCATTCCTGACCATTGATGCTGCTGGCTGGGGCTGCTAGGAGTTGTAACCCAAAACATCTGGAGGACATCAGATGGGGAAGGTTGCTGTAAGGCTATAACTTTATGTAAAATTAAACACATCGCATCTGTCAATTTAAGGGTCATCTGCACAAGCAAATAAGTACTTAGCATAGGGTATGTCACCCACAACCTCTTTGGGTCAGTGGGCATATGTGGAAATTTGATAGTATGTCATAGGCACTCTCACAAAATGGCTGCCATAGAGGCTGTCCATTCATAAAATGGCTGCCATGGTGAAACACTTCATTTCCCAGAAGCCAAACTGATGAGACTAAGAGAAAAATAATTTCCCAAGAAACTAAATATAAGGCAGACATGGAGTCTGAACTCCAAAATACAAAATCACATTTCTGAACCCAAATAAAGGTGGCGCTGGAGTGCAGCACTTCACTTGGCAGCAAACTAGGGATGAACGGACTGTGTAAAATCCGCTCCGTCTGTGTTTTGCAGATTGTCAGGTGCCTTTCATTCCGTCATCCACCCACAGACAGATGCGAATTTTTTTTTTCATCATGAAAAAAAATATGGAAATATTTACACAAGTATTTACCTAAGTATTTACATAATTTATCCCAGTATGTAACATGTAGTGTATTGTCCCCTATTCCATTCTACATTTCCTCAGGGAAAACTTACATATTTTTTTATGGATTTACATACGTAAATTTCAGGAAAGTAAAAAAATCATCCGAAAGTCCACAGACTCTGCAGGGCCTGAGGAGGTCACTCCATAGTGGATTCCACAGGTCGGATTCTTAGAAATCCGAGTTCATTTTAATCTGTCTCGAATTTCTCCAGCATCCCTACAGCAAACCACCTCCCGGTTAATAAATAAAACAAAAATCAGGAGGGACAAGGAGTTTGGCGGGTGCCAAGCGAAGTGTCTGTGGACACACTGGAGACTCCAGGGGTATGTCAATTGCTCAGTTGGAGACTCCAGGGGTTTGTCAATTGCTCAGTGCCAGAAACAATGTATGTCAAAGCAACTGTGTGTGTGTGGTTTTTGATAAGCACTACTACTTTGCAGTCCATCAGACATTCACTCCAAAACAGCCTTAAGCCTCAGTGTGAATTCAACCCCCAAACTCCACAGTCAGCATTTTGCAAACAACAACCTCACTCTTTCTGTGTTTTGGTAATGTGTCTGAAACAACTACAAGATTCTGGTAAACACAAGAATCACATGATTTTTGAATGGGAAAGCACCCACTACCAGTAGTTTAAGCAGCAACAATTCCAACCACTGAAGCTACCAACTGGTTGAAAAAGAAGCCAGTTACCATCATCTTTAACCTCTGTGAGGCTGAAGCTGCTAGATGATCCCCGAGGTCCCTTCCAGCTGTATGATTCGATGATTCTAATAATAAAACAAGAAAAGGAGTACTTACTTTATATGGGCAATGAGGATCTTCCTTGCAGGCTGTGGCAACGTGCTGATTATTACGTAAAAAGTACGGGATATGCTCTTCTGGCAAGTTGATGTTTCCATAGCTATGTAATTGCACTTGTGGGGTACTGCTGCCATCAATAAGATTTTCATCTTGAGTCCTAGCCAAGATTTCTTGAAGCAACACTCCAAACGCAAGCAGCATTAACATGGTAGTTAGGAAAACCTAAAGGAAACACAACATGCATTTAAAGGTGACATAATTACAGTTCATAAGGCTCTTTCTATTAAATCATAAACCTATAATTTATTTTAAAAATCATGCAGCTATAGATCTTTTGTCTAGAAAGACTCTCTTCTTGGCATACACATATTATTACTGCTACAGATGTTAAACCAATGGGTAAAGGGAAGTTTGCTGTTCCCAAGAGATGCCTGGGAACTCAAGTCAGGAAACTATGCAGGCCTCCCAAGAGTTTTGTTTCCTCTGTGTCCCAGAATGAATGGGAACCAAAATAAACAAAGTCCAGAAACATCAGATCAGAATGCTATATTGCCTACTGTGTATGAGGATTTTATGAGATGTTGCATCTAGACCAACGGCTAAGAGAGGGGTTCAGATTCCATCAAACTCCATCCTATAGAGCCCCTTTAAGTTAAGAGGGAGTGGGGAGCCACTTCTGATGCAACTTTTCACACCACAAGAAAGCTCTTGAGATAATTTTCCTGGATGAAAACACATGAATACACAATTATATAAGAACTACAGAAACATGCACCAAGGTATGAGAATGTATATGGAAATGTGGCCATAAAGATGGACTATAGCCAATTAGGTGCTTACCTTTATATGCCCATATGCATTTATCTTGTGAAGTAGGGTAGTCTTTGCCCTTTGATTGCTAGGCATGCAAATAGATCTGAAGTGAGGACAGAGACTGATGTCACAAAGGCCCTGATCGCTCCCTAAAAGCAATGATATTTTATCTATTCAGTTCTTAGGGGGAAGAGACATTTAGATGTCTCTCTCAAACTGAAGGTGACAGGTTTTCCAAACACAGCCCTTTGCTTTCCCTTCTCTCTCAGCTTTCTGTTATTTCTATCGCCCATGCTGTCAAAGAAGTTCAGGAAGAGTAGGCAGAAAGAGGATTTGCAAATGTGAATTTATATAGAGCTTCAAATTTATATAGATTCAAAGTTCATCGGGTACATTACAGTGTAACCCTTACAACAACTCTCTAAGGTTAATAAGTACTTTTATCTCCATATTGCAGACTGCAAGAGAATGCAGCTTGCCTAAAGCCACCTGGTAAGTTAATGGCACAGGCAAGACAGCACAGGCTCTCTCTCTTAGATATCAAAAAGTTGATGAGCTCAAAAATGTATCTCACTCAGCATCAGCAATGGATAATGACAGAGGATGGTATCCAGTTAAGCCATCCTGTTGACTGAACGACTCCATCCAAGCAACAAGGAGAGAGGCAACTTCCCTTTCTCCCTGCAGCCCCGCCTCCTGCCCTCAAAATCTGCTCAGAAGCATTGGGGGAGCATATTTAGGGCACACACGGAGGTTGTTGTTGATGAATTCATCAACAGATTCAATTGTATCACCAGAGGCTTGAATCAGGATAAAGGATTAGTTAATGCATTTAGGGAGCAATCCTGTGACTGCTAGATAGCAGCTAGATGGCCATAGGATATGTTGTTTTCTGGGAACTGACCTCCCCCAACTTCCGCACTGTCTCCAAGGCAGCGCGGAACAGCCACATCCACCATGTTCACAAGAGGAGCGCGGAACGGCCGAAAAGGGGCGAGGCTGGGGGCTTTCTGGGGCAGCAGCCTCCTTCCCCGCTCCGTCCTTCCACAGCTAGACAGCAGCAATTGGCTGTCTAGCCAAAAAAGCAGGGCAGAAGAAGTGTGGAGGGAATGATCCCATCCATGCTTCTCCTGCCCTGCTTTGGATAGGCGGTCGCCTCCAAGTTCAGAGGTGGCCGCCTATCTGGATAGGATTGCTCCCTGCATTTCCTTCTCACCTCACTGTTTACAATTCCACCCCATTCTTCCATCATATGTACTGTATATATACTTGAAACTCTTGAAACCACTTTGTGCATTTGATGAAGGGACTATAGTCCATGAATGCTCATGCTAGAATAAATTTGTTAGTCTTGCCACAAGACTCTTTGTTGTTTTTGCTGCAATAGACTAATATGGAGAGCCCTCTGGAAATTGTTTAAATCAGTGGTGGGAAGAAGGTAGATCATGGTTCCCTGGCCAATTTCCAGTGACTGCTAAGTTCCTGATGGCTGCTCAGTTTGTACAAAAAATACTGAGCTAGACAGACCATTGCCTGATCCAACAAGGCAGTTTTAATGTTCTTGAGCAAGAATGCATATTCGGGATTAGTTATGCCTTAACTGCTAAGGGATAAGGTGTTTTGCTTTGTAAAATTAACACATACTGATGGATCACGGCTATTCAAACAAAAAGTGCCTGTGGTCCACCGATCTGTTTTAAATTTGGAGAGGGAAAAAAAGGAGGAACACACAAGGTTGAAGTCAGCCCACCCTTGGGGTAAATTATAAACTTTTATGCATAGAATTCTTGGACTACATTTGACCATGCAGAATTTTCTCCAGTGTAGCAGCATAATAATAGGACTAAACCCAATGTTGCTCAGACTTGCACTTGCACAATGGGACTTCCCCCTGCTCCCCTCCACGACAGCCCCCCATGTGGCCCTCAAATCTGCTCTGGAGGGTCCCCAACCCTCCAGAGCAGGTTTGGGGGACAAGGAGAGGGTGCGGGGGGCACGGGCAATCCATTTCATCAGCAGTTTCCTTTTCACTGGCAGATGGCCAGCGTTAGATACAACCCATAATCTGGATATTTTGAGTTTTCAGATACCAACTTTCAGCTAGTTAACTTGTAACAATTATTTCTTGTATTTATTTTTTATGTCTATATCCTGCTTTTCCTGCAAGGAGCCCAAGGCAGCGTACCTGGTCCTCCTCCTCTCCATTTTATTTTCACAACAATCCTGTGAGGTAGGTTAGGCTGAGAGCAAGTGACTGGCCCAAAGTCACCCAGTGAGCTCCATAGTCTCCCCAGTCCTAGTCCAACACTCTAACCACTACACCACACTATCTTTCACACTGGCTTTCCAGAAAGTTTAACTTAATTTGTTCTGTCTTGTGGCCTGAAAATCTCAGTTCCAAACTTGACCCCTTTTCCACAATTCATCACAAAACACATACGATGAGTATTAGATTTCATTCCCATAATACATATCATCACGTTCAACAACCTTGGCATTTATGTGCAACTGGGAAACGTCTGGCAAATGTATGGGCTTCCCTCTTTGTTCACAGCTCTGGGTCCTTGGGGCTGAATGGGGAAAAAGAGAAAGATGTCAAGTGTCAGCCTCCCTGCCTGCTGCAGAGCTTTCCAGCAGAACTTGTGTCATGAACCAGCCCCATGATTTTTTCCCCCTCCCCCAGTGCCAGGGCTCAACCCAGATAATGCAATGCAACAACAATGAAAATTCATTCTAAGCATATACTTAGAATATAGATACTCTATACTTAGAGTATCCTTTCTTCATTGTTGAAAACCATATCCTGGCCCCCAATCTGGGATTAGTAGATAGGTGGGGGTTAGACGTAAAAAGGGTGCAGGTTCCACAGCTCTGCCCTTTCTGTCTTGCTGACCTTGCTGCTTGAAACTGTCTCCCAGAGTACGTGAGTGGTGCCATCCTTCAAATCCTTCCTTAAGACTCATGTTTTCGGGAGGCCTTTGACACTTTCTGCTAGTTCCCATGCCCCAAGATATTTACTAAGACTGTAGTCAAGCCTAAGGACATGTAAGCAAAACAACGACATATTCTTTCCCCATTTACCCCTGCCCTTAATCCTTCTCATTCCTCTTTTGTTTCCCCTGTGTCAAATTTTAGATTGCAAGCGCCTTGAAACAAGTATCTGTCTTCTGATACATTGCATACTGGTGGCACTATATAAATAATATTAATGATGACGATAAAACACCCATGCAGAACCATACACACACTACAGCGTGTTGTAGTGGCTAGAGTGTTGGACTAGGAGCTGGGAGATCCGGGTTCTAGTCCCCACTCGGCCATGGAAGCTCACTGGGTGACTTTGGGCCAGTCACAGACTCTCAGCCCAACCCACCTCACAGGGTTGTTGTTGTGAGGATAAAATGGAGAGGAGGATAATGTAAGCCGCCTTGGGTTCCTTGCAAGAGGAAAAAAGGCGGGGTATAAATGCAATAAATAAATAAATAAAATGCAGAAATATATACCAGACAGGCCAAGATGTAGAACTAGAGGGAAGGAGGCAGATTTACTTAATATAAGGATGGGCCCCTGAAGATATAGGAATGGGAGGAAAATGGAGACAGTGATAAAAAGAAAAAGGATCGCACATTTATACCTTCTCCACTGGTGTCTCCAAGTACAACTTCTGGACTACAACTCCCATCAGCCCCAGCCAGCATGGGCTATGGTCAGGGATGTTGGGGGTTGTGGTTCAAAACATCCAGAGGGCGCCAGGCTGGGGAAGACACTAGCGGACAAAGGAATTGTGCCAAAGGCTTCATGGAAAAGGTGGGTTTTGAGAAGGTTCAAAGGAAGAGATCATGACGGTGTTGGGGGGGCGGGCAGTTCAAGGCATAAACCTAGTAAGGAAGAAGGGGGCCAGCCGCTGAAGGAAGCAGAAGAGCTTTGGACAGCTGAGAAAAGTTGGACCTCGAAGTGCAGATATGTCTTTTATTTGGGCCACCAGGTTATACGGTGCTGAATTTAACGGGATTGGCTTTACTCTCAAGTCAGAATGGATAGGATCACAGTCTCCCCATCTCCCCCCCCCCCCCCCGCCAGGCAACAATAGAACACCCTACTTCAGCTTTCCCTAATCTGGCGCCCTCCCCATGTTTTGGACTACAACTCCCAGCATCCCTGACCATGGGCCACTCTGCCCGGCTCTGATCGGAGTTCAAGTCCAAAACATCCGGAGGGCACCAGGCTGGGGAAGGCTGACCTACTTCTTCCAAAACCGAGACAGCTGCATCAAGTTCAAGCCTCGCCTCTCCCTCCCCCCCCCCCCCCGGCCCTCCATCTGTCAGGTTACAGAAGCGCCTGTAAGCGATGGAGAGATGAGTGGGATCCGCAAGGAGGCGACACCTGCGCCGAAAGGATTGAGCGGAACAGCCCGCCCGGTGGAGGGAGAGCGGCACTCCCGCCGCAGCCGGAGGAGGAGGAGGAGGAGGAGGAGGAGGAGGAGGAGGGGGCGGCCGGGGGCGCTCTGCCCTGCCTGCAGAAAGAGAGCTCCCGGGGCCGAAGCGCGAGGGCTGCGCGCCAAGCTCGCTGAAGGAAAAGACGCCCGTCCTTGCTGTACCTCACGGAGAGGGACCCGGAGACGCCCCGACGAACCGAGGCCAGCCGCGACCAGGCGCGCCCGCGCTCAGCCCCGCGCACCGCAGCTTCTCCCGCCCGGAGGACGCGCCAGCCACTGCCGGGACTCCGCTCCAGCGGCGCCGAAGGGGCAGAGCGCGGCGGCGGCGGCGAGCGGAGGGAGGGGCCAGAAGGCGCCGGCTGGCTCAGCCCTCCGGAAACCAGGCGGCTCGGCGGCAGGCCGGGGCCGCTCGCGGCGCGCCCGGGCTGGGTTGCGCGGTCGGGAGACGCAGCCCAGGCAGGTGCCGGTGACTCACGGGGCCGAAGGGAGCAGCCGCCGAGCGAGAGCCTGGCAGGAGCCCGCCGGCTTGGCAGCCCAGGACCGCTCGGGGCTGCCCGCCTGACGCACCTGACTCGGCCCGCCCCCGGCTGAGGGAGGGAAGCCGCCGCGTCGCCCCGGTGCGGCGGCCCTCTTGGCCAAGGGCGCGCTCGCCAGGCCGGAAAGGCTGCGAGCAGCGAGGCAGAGCAGGGGAGCCTGTCTTGGCTACAGCTGAGCCGCCGCGCCTCGCTCTACGCGGAGCTTTCTGGGAAGCCGCCAGGACCACGGGGAGGGCTCTGGGGCGACCCTCTTTGACCCGAGGTCAGCCCGAAGCAGCAGCGTCGTCAGGCCCTTTCCTAGGACCAACTGGAGGTCGCAAAATAGCGAGCCGAGCTCCTGAATCTCAAGCAACTCTTCCATCCGAGACGATGCTCAGCGGAAAGGGGCCGGGGGGGGGGGGGGAGGCGGAAGCAGAGAAAATAAGGATGTCATTGGTACCTTACAGGGTACGGTGGAGGCCAGCCCGGCCGCTCCGAGAATCTTGAGAAGTCTTTTTGCCGGCTAAAAAAAGTTAGTCTGCGCCAATCGCGAAAGAGCTGAACGACGCACCAAAGCATACGGCGGAACGCGACATAGTCTACAAAATGCGAACCAAAAAAGAGACTACTAAAAATGTGTCCTCCGCTGTAGCTTCGTCTTCTTTTCATTTTTACTGTAGAGTAAGTGCAGAAGCCCCGATCCATATCGGGACCTTTGCATTGGGGTGGGTGGGTTAAGGGGGCTTTTAAGACCAGTACCCGGTACCTACCCTAGAGTAAAAGGAAAACAAGACTTAGCTGCTGGACACACATTTAAATTAATATCTTCCTGGTCCTTAGACAAACAAAGAGAGCAGTTATTCTGATGTTCCTCTGCCACTGTCAGACACAGGGCAGAGAGCAAAAGTAAAGGGGTTTCCTATACTCAAATTCTGACTCAATTCTTCCTGGGTTGTCACTTGCGTTGCCAGAGCTGCAGCCCCCAAGTACAAGAGGGTGGTATTAGCAGACTAGGGGTAATGCAGAGGTTTTTGTAGTAAAAAAGGGGGGGCTCCCAAAACAGCTCGAAGAGGACTGAGCATACTCAGTGGCCCCAGAATGCTGACACTTGAGAGGCCAACCCCCCCCCCCAACCCCTGAGAAGGGCAGTGGTTGCAAAAGGAGGACAGAGGAAGAGATTCATAGATATTAAAATGGCAGAGAGAACTATCTGCTTGACTTGGATAGGTCATTTCTGGGTTCATGTCAAGAAGCTATTTTCAAATGTCCCAGGGACAAAAGTGAGAACTGCCCATACAAAAATCAATGAAGAAATCCTATAACGTGGCTGGGAAGATGCAAACATGCATGCACCAAAACACCCCCAACCCCAATGTGGACTAAGTATGCTCAATGACTATAGAATGCCTAGCATTTGGGGTGTAGGGAATAAAACAGGGAGAGGGGTTTCAATGGAATATTCTGAAAAAGGGCAAGGCTAGCTGGCACCCTGAGCAGGAACATGTCACACTTCCAAACTTAAAAGTTTTGTTGCAGGCCCCATCTGTTCTTTATATTATAAAGCTGGAGTCTAGTTTTGGGTGATGCAGAAGCTACATTAGACATTACCAAGTGCTTTGAGGAAACATTGTTTCTATCATAGACAAAACGCACTCATTACATGGCAGAAGGTTCTTTTCCTCTGGCAGGTGCGGGAAATGGAGAAACACAAGGCTACAATACTAAACATTCTCATCTGGAAAGGAAGTCATTTTAAATTCAGTGGGCTTCACTTGCAAATAAAAAGCACACTTAATAGAATTGTCTTTATGTAGATCAGACTTCACACATGCTTAACCTTGGCTGGATATTGGCCGTGAATTTTATATATCTATAGTATTTAAACACATTAAAAATATTTTTAAAAATTTAAAAGAATCGTACACAAAGGTTGGTTTGGTTAACATGTTCATCATTAATAACTATGGCTATTATCTTTGCATCCTTACCAAGTAATGCAAAAAAACTGCCTCCCAGTTGTAGAGAATTCTTGGATGGAATTGCAAAAACCTGCTTATTTATAGGGCCTACTAAACCACAGAGCAAAGGCTATGTCAACAGATCTTCCTTCATAGGACTCTGATGGTGATATTTTCAATGAGCACAGGAAAACCTCTCCTTTCCATCCTATCCTAGGAAATGTAACCAGGGTAAATGCATTGTTTTGTTTCCTGCAGTCTTGAAATTTCCCCCTTTCTGTTCCAGCTAAATGCTACAATCTTCAAGCTACTTATTCAAACACTGCATCAT
Organism: Heloderma suspectum; assembly: GCF_057233095.1. Lineage (NCBI taxonomy): Eukaryota > Metazoa > Chordata > Lepidosauria > Squamata > Helodermatidae > Heloderma > Heloderma suspectum. The sequence goes on along the minus strand of NC_139459.1, from coordinate 325,593,305 downwards.
TAGGACCAGGAAATAGAGTTTGCGATCTTCAAAAACAAGAAGTATGTAGTAAGTGTTGTTTTATTTTATTTATTATTAAATTTATTAATCGCCCATCTGGCTGGTCACCCAGCCACTCTGGGCGATGTACAACATACAATAAAAACAGTTTAAAACAATAAAATTCTACCATAAAAACATTTTCTAAAATACCCTAACCCACCCCAAATGCCTGCCTGAACAGCCACGTTTTTAATGCATGACGGAAGCTCATTAAAGAGGGGGCATGACGGAGTTCCCTAGGGAGGGAGTTCCACAGAGTGGGGGCCACCACAGAAAAGGCCCTCTCCCTCATCCCCACCAGTCTAGCTGTCCTGGCTGATGGGACAGAGAGAAGGCCATCCGAGGCTGATCTTGTTAAGCGGCCTGTCTGGTGCTGCTGGAGGTGCTCCTTAAGATAGGCTGGGCTGGAACCGTATAGGGTTTTAAAGGTCAAAACCAACACCTTGAATTTGGCCCGGAAAACAACTGGTAACCAGTGCAACTCCTTCAGCACTGGAGTGATGTGATCTCGCCGGCGGCTGCCTTTAATCAGGCGAGCCGCCGCGTTCTGTACCAGCTGCAGTTTCCGAACCGTCTTCAAGGGTAACCCCACGTAGAGCGCATTACAGTAGTCTAAACGAGAGGAGACCAGGGCATGTACTACCGATGGGAGCAGATGGTCGGGAAGGAAGGGGCGCAGCCGCCATATCAGATGGAGTTGATACAGCGCTGTCCGGCTCACAGCTGACACCTGAGCCTCCATGGACAGCTGGGAGTCCAAAATGACCCCCAGGCAGCAGACCTGGTCTTTCAAGGGTAGCCGTACCCCATTCAACACCAGGTCAACATCCCCCAGCCTCCTCTTGTCTCCCACCAAAAGTACCTCGGTCTTGTCAGGGTTCAGCTTCAGCTTATTCCTCCCCATCCAGCCACTCCAGACATTTGGACAGGGATTCTACGGCCAACCTTGGTGAAGATTTAAATGAGAGGTAGAGCTGCGTGTCATCCGCATATTGATGACACTGCACCCCAAACCTCCTGATGATAGCCCCCAGCAGCTTCACATAGATGTTAAATAGCATGGGGGAGAGGATGGAACCCTGTGGCACCCCACAAGTAAGTGGCCACGGGTCCGAAACCTCCTCTCCCAGTGCTACCCTCTGGTACCTGCCGGAGAGGAAGGACCGGAACCACCACAATACGGTGTCTCCAATGCCCAACCCCTCCAGGTGGTCCAGGAGGATACCGTGGTCAACGGTATCGAAAGCCGCTGAGAGGTCGAGAACAAGGAAGGAGCATTCACCCCTATCCAGAGCCCTCCTCATATCATCTACCAAGGCGACCAAGGCTGTTTCTGTCCCATGCCCAGGCCTGAAGCCCGACTGAAATGGGTCTAGATAATCAGTTTCTTCCAAGTGTGCCTTCAACTGCACCGCCACCACCCGCTCAATCACCTTGCCCAAAAATGGCAGATTTGAGACTGGGCGAAAGTTGTTCAGAACTTGAGGATCCAAGGAGGGCTTCTTTAAGAGCGTTCTTATCACTGCCTCCTTGAGGGCTGATGGCATCACTCCCTCCTCAAGGGAGGCGTTCACCACCGCCTTGATCCCCTCACCCAGTCTCTCTCTGCAGCTCATAATGAGCCAAGATGGGCAAGGATCAAGTAAGCAGGTGGTCGGCCGTACCGATGAAAGCACCTTGTCCACTTAATCAGGAGGAAGAAGCTGGAACCGATCCCACAAAACCGGTTTGCCACAGGCCGCCTCTTGCTCACTAACTGTATCCACAGCGTGCAGAGTAACACACCTAATCTGATCAATTTTATCTGCAAAGTGCCTTGCCAAGGCGTCACAGGAGGCCTTAGAATGCTCCAGTGGTTCCGGAGCCACAGAACCGACCAGGCTCTGGACCACTTGGAACAGCCTCCTGGGACAGCACTCTGCAGACGCAATGGGGGCAGCATAATATTCCTTTTTTGCTGCCTTCACCGCCACGTGATAGGCTGAAGATACAGCTCTAGCCCGTGTCTGATCGTCCATGGAGCGAGACTTCCGCCACCGGCGCTCTAGCCGTCTCACCTCCTGTTTCAATGCTCGTAACCACGGATTGAACCATGGTGCAGTCCGAGCCCTGTTCAGGGGGAGACGGCATTCCAGCCACCCACCAGGGTCTCGACTGAGTGGCCGTTGGCATGCCCCAGAGAATCCCCAAGCGCGTTCAGGAATCCATTTGGATCCATAAGACGCCTGGGGACCATTTTAATGGGTCCTCCACCCCTGCGGAGGGGTTGTGGAACCGAGAAGTCCAACGTCACCAGATAGTGATCTGACCATGACAAGGGGGTGGTGGATATACCCCTGACTTCCAGATCACTCCCCACTTCTCCAGAAACAAACACAAGGTCTAGTGCATGACCGGCTACATGGGTGGGCCCAGTTAGAATATGGTGCAGCTCCCAGGAGGCCATGGTCTCCATGAAGTCCCGAGGTGCTCCTGTGAGGATGGCCCCCGAATGTACGTTGCAGTCCCCCAACACCAGTAAGTTAGGGGACTGTACACGCACATCAGAGACCACCTCAAGCACCTCGGCCAGGGAGTCAGTCGTGCAGCGGGGTGGACGGTACACGAGCAGAATCCCCAGACTGCCCTTCGGGCCCAACCTCCAGTACATGCACTCAGCAACCTTGGTCTCCCGGAGAGGGGGTCTGGTGAAGACCAAGGACTCTCGGTAGATAACAGCCACTCCCCCTCCCCGATCCCCAGCCCTCGGCTGCCGTGCATACAAAAATCCAGCTGGACACATGGCTGCAAGGGTTGGAGCAGCAGCCTCGGCCAGCCAGGTCTCCGTAATACATGCCAGGTCTGCACCCTCATCCAGGATCATGTCATGGATGAGGGAGGTTTTCTGGGTAACAGACCTGGCATTGCAGAGCAGCAAACGAAGGCCAGAAGATGGGGTCACGCCTCCCCCAGCCATCCTTTGGCTCTGGACAGGCCCGGAGCAGGGGACAGATACTACACATCTCTCCCTTGTTCCCCTTACCTGGCATGGCCACCTCTATCTTAACATGTTAAGATGTTAACATTGTTACCTCTATCTTAACATGTAGCACCATTGTAGTTATTTACATATACCACTTTACCAGTCATAACATTCATATTTTAAGGGAATAACACATCAGAAGTTTCAAACATTATAGGAAGTTGGGCAGCGACTGTATACTACATTGTTCTGTACTAGCAAACCAAATAATATACAGACAGCACCCACTTGTGCCCCCCCCCCCCATAGGGCAGTTGGGCTGGGAAAGAGCCATCTGAAATCCTGGAGAAATGGCTCCAGTCAGTGTGGAGTCTACACTGTAGACAATGCTGAACTGAATGGATTCGTTTGGACATCACTCTTGCATAAAGGTTCGCCACACCCACCAAAATTCTCAAGTAAACTTTATTTGCTATTAAGGCTTTCCAAGGGCATGATAAACCCATTCACAGGATTTCATATGCAGAATCAATTTAAGGTTGGTGAAATAGTTGGATAATTAACAAATCTTGTTTGGCATTTTACAACTCTCAAGCACATTCTAGCAGCTTTCAAAGAAGCAACTTGAAATTGAGCTGAAAACAAACTAAAGTCTTGAGACTGGAAGAAGGCACATTTGCAGCTATTAGGAACAGATGGGATAAGAAGTAACTGCCATGAGTGGGGAGGCAAGATGCTGTGCAAAGCACTGAAAACAGGACTTAAGCAGGCACAGTGATGTATGTACCAAGAACTCTGCTAACATGCAAACTGATATTCCACACATGGCAACTATATAAATATGTTCCATTAATCCATTCAAGCCAGTATGGTACAGTAGTCAGAGCACTTAGCTCTGATGTGAAACTTGTGTTCATATACCATCTCTGTAGTTACATCCTCATTGATGGATGGGTGAGGCCTTAGGCAACTCAGTCATATCTACCTCAAAAGGTGTAAGACTAAAAAGCCACTCTCAATTCCTTAGGGAGGAAGGGCAGGATACACATTTAACATAAAAGGCCAATTCTGGGAAACTGGATTACCTGATATAGCCAGTTCAGACTGCTAGAACACAATCTCACAATGCTCAAGATAGACCACAGTGGCTTTCTAACTGGCTCTGTAGCAAGCTCTATCAATCTTAATTCAAAAACAGACATACATTTGGAAGATGATTTACATTTTGCCCCTGCGTTATCCACATCAACCATCAGAATGCATTTTTGCATTTAAGAAAACCATAAAACATTAACTCAAATAGTTTACTCAGACCAAGATTTAAACATGTTTAAATTATTTACATTAACAGGTTAATTTCTGTAACATTATTAATGTACACACTTTATTTAAACTAGTTTACAGCCCTTTATAAAAATTTAATATTTCTTAGCAAGAGGGCAAACCATTTTATAACAGCTACAACAAAGATTTAAATAACTGTAAATATATTCTGGCACCATTCTTTACATTATTTACTAACTATTATTCCCATTGGGTACTGAAGTGGGCCTGGCTTGATTATGTGTCCAAGCCAAGGTGCCCATTTATGCTAATTTCACAGGATTTTTTTTGGTAACGTTACCCCCTCCTAAGCAATGTGTTTAGTCTTAATAGAGGATGGCTTTTCTTCTCACACACTTAATTTTTCTTCTTTACCATTACAACTTACCTATGAGTAAGGAAGAAAAATTAAATAGGTACTGTGGCATCCTTTGTGAAATGAAAGTGATGACATCTGCACTCTATTAGGGAATCCCTTTTTCTTGCAAAATTGCTTATTACATCAACATTGTGAAGACCACTTCCCATATTACAAGGTGATTATGCCCACATCCTTATATAGTCACACTATATATACAGATAGATAGATGTGCAAAAGCTCTAAAAGCAGAATCGGAGAAGACATACAGGACTGACGAAACTGCAGGCAGAATATAAGGTATGAAGTAGTCCTGAGCAAACAAGTTACAGCAACACTGTCTAGTTTTTTTAAAATTGTGCATGAACTTATGGACATTGAGAGCCTAAATTTAACAAACATTCCACGGTGATTGTCGGAAATTAGTAAACTGATGGAATGCAAAGTAACTGAGACGACAAAACTGGCAAGGCTATATGGCAAAACATGGCCTACATTTTGGGTCTAAATCTAATCAATACTTTTGTGTATTTAAAATAGGTGAAGAGGCTGCATGGTATGTAGGTGAGTTGTCTAAAAGTTGCAAAAATATTTAAGACTTGGGTCAAAACCCCAATATTTGTGTCCTTAATGCAGACACAGGAGTTCTAGTTGCAGGCTGTGTTCTCCTGTTCAAAAGTAGAGAAAGTTTGCTTTGAATAGAAATTACAGAATTAAAATGAAAGTAATATGCATTTCTTTGTGAGAAAAGTCCTAGACTGAATCTTCAGCTGCTTTCGTATATGCATTTTACACTGGCATGGTCTTACTGCAAAATTGACACTTGACAGCAATAAACTCTACTGAACCAATCATTGTTTACCCCGTTTTATATCAGTATCAACAAACTGCTAATGCAAACCTCTTTTCGAGCCAAAGAATTATCCATTATACTGTAATTTAGTATCTTGCCAGGATGATTTCAGCATGCTATAAAATGTGTATTTGCCAGTCAACATACTCATGTGATATAGCCCTCCTAACAATATAGCACTTCAGAATATTAGGGGCGGGGGTTGCTTGACTAAAACCTTCACCAATTCAAAAAAGACCCTGCACACAGAAAACTAGAATATCAGGAAGAGTCCTAACATGTTGAGGGAGAAGCCTATGGCTAGACTTTTTCTCCCTGACACATTGGCTTTGCTCAAGCAGGAAATCATATGATGCTCCCCATTCCCATTCTGAAGTAGTAAAATCCCAGGAGGGTTATACCATGTGATTCATTTGAGTGCATAGGACTCTTAAGCAATTAAGTGTAAAAGGCTGATACAATGGCAAAGTAGTCCATCAGATAAAATCTTCATTTCTACACACCTTAAGCTAGGTGAAAGCACCATAGATAATTGGTACAGAAAAAGGGTGTCTTGTGTATTAATGTAATCACATTTACGGTGAATTGGCCAGTAAGCAAAGTTGCCTGCTCTGAATACATTCTGAGTGTGTGATTTTTACCTTTACCAGCAAACCAAAATCTCATTTACACTCATCTAACAAAATTTCAATTTCTGTAAGAATAAAAAAAAAATCTTGAGATAGAGCATCAGTGACACAATTTTCTCAGAACAAATATTGAGAACAACCTGAAGTTAACTGTATGAAAAGGCTTGAAGTTAATTGTATGAACAGTGTAAAAACTTAGAAATAACCCACAATAAGGTGAAGGTAGAACAATACTCTGATCACACTTCTTTTGTGAATGCAACTGATACTAGTGAGCTTTCTGCCTCACTTACACCTTAAGTTCAGTTCCAGCTATTTAGTGTTATTCATCATTCATGTTCTAGCAAATACCTTCTAAAGAGCATTTTCAAGCATCTAGAAGTTTATTCACTTTCAAAAATAAAGTGCATTCACACACACTGAAAGAATTAAGCCATGACAAGAGAGATGAGCAACATTTTAAGAGTGTGACTATTTAAACACCTTGTTTCCCACTACAAAGGACTGCCAATTTTTAGATACATTTGCTTCATCTCTTTCACTACAGCTAAATGTCATTAAAGCTGTTAGGCAACCCACCTCTAAGTGGCAGTGTATTATGCTTTAAGAATGCAGCAAAACATTTAAAAAACAGACAACTAAGTTGTATCTATTGAATAGGAGGGAGTTTGGTTATTATTAAAGTGTAAACCACTCTGCATGGTTGGGACAAAGGGAATTGTCTGGCTTTGTGAGCAGCAGAATAGTTAGCTCTGTATGATTAGGGCACCAGAGTACAAATCCATATATTAATTTGTTGTTGTTTTTAAAGCTTAAAGGCACCCAACCCTTTTATTTCAGGTAGCAAATCAAGTCATTGCTATCTGCATGTATATTTAATAAATAAATATCTTTCCCCTCCAAATATCCATTTTGATAGGAACAGATTAGCATGAGGATATCAATCAGGTAACTGTCAGTGGTATTATTCAGATACATCCCTATGAGAGTTGCAATTAAAAGTTATGCAAGTCAATTTGTACATGACTATATAGACAAAAGATGGTCTGCTTTTCAATTAGCATTAAGCTATGCGTATAAGATTATAAATATTAACAAATAATTTAACTGCTGACTGTTGGCCATCATGAAAGCACAATGATTTCTGCCAACATATGAACTCGACAATCACTCTATAGTACAAATTCTTTACAAACGGTTTGCGTTTACATAACCATCTCTACAGTTTAATACATTTTCAACTTGCAACTTCAGCAGTAACTAACTATGCCTTTGCTTTAGAAGTTCATCAATCTGAGTCTTGTACATATTTTTCACATCTTCAAGGTCCAACCTCAGTTCTTCTGCCTCTTCTGCTTTCTCACCATACATCTGGAGAATGGTATTGTATCTCTGATCTAAATCCTGGAACAACACAGCCCAGTAGTTATGAACTTGTTCTCCCCCATTACAAAAACGCCTAACACATCTCTGCCAGCAATAATTTTGTGAAGTTCAAGCTATCATCATATATATGGACAGTGACCTTAATTCCCTAAATGCCAGTTTTTATATAGCCAAAACGGCACCATCCACACACAAGAGGCAGGTATCAGCAGGCATGGAGAAACCCCACAGTTTGCAGAAACACAAAAAATTCCCTAGTGGGAGGGACCCCAAACAATCCAATGAGAACTGAGCATGCTCCGTGGGCACAGAATACAGGCTGACCTTTCGGAGGAAAAAATATGGAAAACTGATGCGGGGAGGAATGGAATGGAGTATCCCTTGGAACAAGGGATGGATAATGGGCCAGAACACTGAACCGCATTACACACTGCAACAAGAGCATTTCCCACTTCTAGAAAACTCATATGAAGCGTCCTATAAAAATTACTTTTGCTTCCATTATATTGCTAAATTGGCACTCTTATCCTGCATATGTTTGATTAGTAGGAAGTCCCACTGATTTAAATTAAGTATACTTCCAAGTAAGTGTACTTGGGGCTGTAGCTTAATGATTCTATTAAGTTTCTTGGGGAAAGAAAACTTTAGAGGCTAACACACTTGCTTCCAATAGTTTTGTTCGTTTTTAGTGCGACAGGTGTAGTATCTGTTCTCCAGCCACAATTCCCAGAATGGAGGGGAGGGAGCAGTTAGCACCCATCTCTCCCTACTATTTACTCTTGTCAGGTGCAAAACTTGTGTAATTCCTTCCCAACAAAAAGCAGTAGGAATGATCTTGATATCTAGGATGCAGACAACTTAAGGCATTTGTGGTTGATACATGAGCTTGTAAGTTTTAATCTGGCTTCCAATACACAATAGCTCATATATTCATAGAAGAGGACTTCTATCTCAATCTCCTGTGTTTTGCTGATGCCATTCACTGTGTGCCTTCCCTCCTTGAAATGAAGTGGATGGAAATTAAGGCTTTTTTAGTTGTGGCACCCGTTATGAAATGCCTTCCTTGGGAGGCTCCCCTGGCACCAACGTTAGGCACCAGACAAAAAAATCTTATATTCAGTCAGGCTGATTAGGTAGTTTTTTTTTCTACTTTTAAATATTGTTGACTACTTTTTACATGCTGGTCTCATCTTTTATTTGTAGTTTTATGTATTTGTATTTTTTTAACCTTGTAAAATCCACTCTGGAATCAATTTTGAAGAACGGTATAAAATGTTGTAAATAAAGACATCAATCTTTCCTAGAAAGCTACTGTGAAACTTAAATCTGTTGAGAAAAACTTTAGTGTTAATGCAGACAGCCATACACCGAACTAGCAACCACAAACCATTTAGAAAAAACATAAGGGAATACCTGAGAGCAAATAATTTCAAGATGAAGTCCAAAATCAGCACAGCTGCCTTATAAATCCATTTTTCATTATTGATCCTAATATCCCGTAATTCTGAGTGGAATTTAAGGTGCGGATTATTACCTTTAAACCCCCTTGCAGGTTGGGAACAAACTTTTTGAAGGACCAACTCCTCCCATAAAAATCTGTCCATCTGTTAAGATCAGCTGATTTAGCCCTCTTGTGCATGCTACTGACTTCAGTTGGTGGTAATGTATCTTTTTCTGCAGCAGCACCCCAGTTATGGAACTCACTGCCCCCAGAGCTCAGATTTTCTTGCTCTTTACCTATGTTCCACCAGCAGTTAAATGCTTTTTGTTTGCAGAAAGCCTTCGATTCTGTTGCTAAGTTATTGGGTTGGATCCAACTGTTGTGCGAGCAGAAGTTCAGTTGCGGAACAGGACTTCACTGTCCTCTCCTCTCCCAGAAGCCCCTCAGCATGCTTCGAATTTGTTCCGGAGGGTCTCTTGACCCTTCAGAGCAGATTTGGAGGTTGCAGGGCAACTACAGCGGGGAGGTGAAATCCGTTACACTTCTGTTACTGATTTTTAGAATTGTTTTAAACATCTTTGTATGTTTTTTATGTGCTGAGCCACTCTGTGAACCCCTAGGCTTGAAGAACAGGATATAAATATCTAAATAATAAATCTGATAGGGTTTTACAGTAAAAATAATGCTAATTTCCAGGTAAAATTCTATTTGTTTTTATTGCCTGCTGCGATTAACATAAAATTCTATAAACGTTCACTAAGCATGAAGTCCCACTGGGTTCAATGAAGCTTACTCCCGAGTAAGTATGTTTAGGACTGCAACTGTAGATTTGTACTATACTTCAAAATAAATACTTTACATGTACAGCAGGGAGACATTTACATATGCTGAGGAATCCCATTTTAGATTTCACCATAAAATAAAAGCCACCTACCCTAAGTTGCGCACGTAACTTGGGTATCTCCTTTACTTTTTCTTCTAAATCATCATTTTGATTTGTTAATTTTACCAGTTCTTCTGCCATTATTGACCGAGTTCTTTCAAGGTTTCCGATTTCCAGCTAAGATAACAAATATTTGACAGTGAGAATTTAACATGTAACTTTATCAAGTAACTTTATCAAGTTCCTAATTTTGTTTTGCATTAAAACTAGTCAGGCATTTTGAGCTTGAGAGCTTCTATATTAGTACTATTCAGGTATGCAAGGTAAGAGGGTAATCTTAGGAAGCAAAATCAACAAAATACACTTGTATATTGTAACTGTAGTCTGTACAGTTATTGTGCACCTAGCACAGATCACAAAGGCTGTATTCGGACGATCACAACAGGGGAAAAAGTCACTGTGGCTTCTCCCCCTGCCCCCACATGTGCGACCACTATTTGCATAATCCCCCCCAAACTGGGCACACAGAGCAGATGGCTTCATACCCACCCTAAAACCCACGATGTGCAGTAGAGGTTGTAGGAAGGGTACAACATGCCAGCCCGTGCTACATCTCAGAGGATTATGTAAATGGTGGTCACACATGCAGGGGCAAGGGGAGAAGCCACAACGGCTTCTTTCCCTGTCATGGTCGTCCGAACCCAGTCAAAGTCCCACCCCTTGGGTTACATCCAGCCCTGTGACCATCTGCCAGTGGGCTGAAAACTGCAGATGAAATGGTTTTCCCCTCTCCCCTGCAGCCCCCTGCACACCCACCACATCTGCTCCAGAAGGCTTGGGGGCCTTCTGGAAGGGGTCGGAGAGACGAAATATAATTTGAGAGGATATAAGCCAAAGCAGGAGCAGCCCTCCCATGAGGGGGACTGAGCCTCCTGCCTCAGGTGGCAGAGTGGGAGGAGCAGAAAATCGCGCACTCCCTCCGCCGGGAGCTCCCGCCCCACTGCCTCACTCCAGCGAGGCAGCACGGTGGGTGCTCTTGCCCTGTTGCGTTTGCTGCAATGGGAGAATTGGGCCGGCAGGACTCTACAGAGCTGCCACCCACCCAGTGATACTACAGCTGGTGCTCTGGAGAGGATCCTCTCAGCCTGAGCCAGATGGGGGTGGCTGCTCTGGACAGCCTGCCCTCTGTCTTGCTCCAAGGGGATCATCAGAGCAAAAGGAGGGCAGGCAGATGTCCCAGAGTGCTCCATCAACTGCTCTCTCACATAGGCTATGATCTGGGATACCCCTCCCACAATGCCTGGCTATGAGGAAGGACTCACTCCAAGCCAGACATTTGGCTCTGTCCAGCTGTCTGAAAAATCATGCGAGCTGCTTTCTCCAACCAACGCAGCTCTCCAAAGAGCCTGCCCACACTCTGGCTCATGCTAAGAGGATCCTCAGAGTGAGCCAGAGGGCAGGTGGCAGCAATGGGGTGGGGAGCAGTGTGTATGCATGCTCCCCTGCCTCAGACGGCAGGAGAACTTGTGCCACAACTGAGCCAAAGGCAGAGGGGCACAGGAAAGAAAGAGGAAGAGCAGAGACAAGAAGACCAAAGAGGAGAGAAGCAGAGAGAGATGGAAGGAAGAAAAGAATGCCAGAAAAACCCAGAGCTGCTGGAACGGAAGAACTGATTTGAGAGAGCTGGACCAATGACAGTAAGATATTGCTTGAAAGGGATCTGGATAAAATAGGGTCACAGTCTCATTAGGTTAGTTGGATGCATTATCCTCGGCTGATGTATTACCCTATTGCCCATATGGGTTCGGTGGTGGTGGTGGTGGTGGTGGTGTGTGTGTGTGTGTGTGCGCGCGCCCATTCAGATTTTAAAATTTTCCTACTGACATTTTTCTTCAGTAAAATTTAAATTTTGTTATTTGAAAGTTTACCATCTCTTTTTGGGGGGTGGGCGTTTGTTACCCACCCCAAATCTAATAGCCAGCCCTCACACTGCCTAAAGTAGATATTTGAGACCCAGGGAGTTTTCAGGCTGGTTTGAAGCCAGCCAGCGAAATAATGATTTCCACCTGGTGGTAGCAGAAACCCCAGGAAGGGAAGAGCAAAAAGGAGTGTGGGCACACTGTTCTCCCTTCCACTCATGTAACAGGGCATTGCCAGTCTGTGACAGACTTATTTTTTAATCTTGCCAAGATAATGAATTGGAAGTGATGTAGTTCTAAGTAGATCCCAGGCAATCCTAAGCCTGTATGGTTCCCAAACTAGCTATTCACTTGGATCATCTACAAGCAAGACATTTATTGTGATTTCTAATCTCAGAGACAGGGTGGACATTACTGGGTTTCCTTAACATTGGAACTGTCAAGCTAACACTATAGAACTATCTGGCAAAACAAGCACACAAAAGGCAACTGATAATATCTGTCTTCCTAGAATTCATATTAGGGCTGTGCACCACTTAAGCTCGAAACCTGAGCTCCAAGTCAAAGCGAGGCGCTTCAGGCCGCCTCTGAGGTGAGGTGGAGGGGCCCCAAATTGGCCTGAAGCAAATCAGGTTGCTCCAAAGCACCTTCGTGCACTTCAGCATGATCCAGAGGCCCAGCTGCCACACCACCGCCACTGCTGCTGCCCAGCCCCCAGCTCCTTACCTGGGTCCTATGGACGTGCGCTGGCAGCCGTCTCATTGTTCCAAAGGGGGGGGGGAGCCATTTTTAAAATGGCAACTCCCTATATTTCTGGAAATACAGGGTGTCACCATTTAAAATGGCCCCCCCATTCCCCAGAACAAGATTGCTGCTGGCATGCACCCAGAGGGCCTAGGAACTGGCAGCAGCACCGCCTCCCTTGGTGGCACTGGCGGTAGTGGCAGCTCCCCTAGCAGCAGCTCCCCTGCCAGTGGCAATGCGCCCCCCTCCCCCCATGGAACAAGGGCCCAGATAAGGAACTGGGTGTCAGGAATGCCCCTGTTACCTTCTGAAACCTCCTACAGCCAGAATCAACACTCAGACAAAAGGGCTACTTTCCAAGGCTTTATTTCCATTCAGCCTAATGAAGCTTACAGATGCTAATTGCCTGAGACTCAGAGGAAATACAAAGGAACAGCCTACCAGGGGTTTCTAAGAGTTAGGACGTCAGTTGGTCTCCGTTTGGAGAAAAGCCCGGCAACTCTCTGAACTTAAGGAGTAGGGAGGGGAAAATCTCCCCCTTTCCTGTGGGGCCTCAGAGTGCAACTGTTGACATCGAGCCAATTGGGCTAAGCGCCTCAGCTCGGCTCTTGCAACCTCCTGCTTGTGCCTGCGCCTCGCGTCTAAAAGCTCAAGCTGTCCCTCCCTTTCACTGTTGCTCCCCGGAATGTGAGCAGGGGGGGCTCCCCCTCCAGCTGCGCCTTTGAAACCTGAGAGAGTTCCTCTCCCATGGGTTGTATCTCCTCCTCAGAATCAGAGCTGCTTTGGGACTCTATGGGCTCAGATCCAACCCTGACACTGGGGGCTGGGCAGCATGTGTGAGGGCAAAGCGGGATTCAAAAGTCCAAATCCCGCTTCGGCTTCATAGGCCAAAGCGAGTCGGGGGGGCCTCGAATCAGCCCGAGCCAAATCAGGCCCGCCTCAGAAGCCCTGAAACTGCCCCCGTGTCGGATCGGGGGGGAGGTCGATGCACAGCCCTAGTTCATATCATATTTTCCTACATATGCACACAGATGTAATACTCAGGTTACCTGTAGGTGAGAAACCTCTCCATCTTTTAATTTTAACTGTGACTGTAGATTTTCAATAATACTGGAACCTGCTCCCATTCTCACCGCATCATAGAGATTGCTTCCACTTGTAGACATTGAACCAAAAGAATGATCATGTGGGTCATCCTGCAAGTAAAATGTGATACAACCATGAAACTGAATACTTAAGCATCCCTGCTCAGCCATGCTATTCATTAGGTGACCTCTAGCCAGTCACTATCTTACAGCCTAATCTATCTCACAGGGTTGATGTGAGGATTCAATTGTCTGGACAGTGACCATGTATGCTGCTCTGAGCTCCTTAAAGGAAAGGATGGATGAACATCTAAGAAATGAATAGTCTTGACAAGGGTGATATTAAAAAGATTTCAGTGGTTTCTAAGATTAATGCTTCAGAAAGAAAATAAGCATTCAATCCAAAAAAAAAAAGTCTGATCTGCTGATACTGGTAGAAGGCTACACCCAGGGCTTGTCAATTAAGCTCTAGTCAGATTTCATCAGAAGCTGAATTCTCTCAAGAAAGCCAAAATGCAGCACACAGGGCAAAGAGAGGCAATTTCCAATTACAAACAAATATATTTACCTTTTACATAGTGTTTGCTATCCACATTCTCATATTTACTGGCAATATTACTTGTAATGGGCTCTCATTTGAGCAAGGAGGCAGAGCTGGATTCAACTAAAATGCTAATAAAAATACTTAAGATGCCATGATCCAAAGGAAAAATACACAGAAGCCACAAATGAAGGTTAAAAGACAGAGAAGTATACCTGGGATATGAAGGATGCCTGGAGACCTGCCATATCAACCCCACTTATGGAGCTTGAGCGCGATAGTGTTGGTGTGCTTGAGACAGTTTCCATTGTTGATGAAATGTATAATTTACGCTCCTTGAAGACAATAAACAAAGAGAAAAACAAGTAGCAAATATCAGGGAACATTTCAGAAGGAGGTAAATTGCACCGAGATGATGGCAAAGGTGTAGCAAGCAGTGGTTCTCTTACCAAAAAAATTGCCCAATTTTTAAATAGGTTAAGCAATGAAGTGAACTTAATATCATCCAGTTTTCCCAGTTAACTCATATACAGAACCTGCTGCTTATGTGAAGCACAGTAACTTCATTTACTATTCACACAGCAGAAGGAACACCTCACCCCTTTAGCATCTGGCACAGTGCTGAAAGTCCAGGATGTTTGTTCGTGTTATTTTAGGAATTTGTATTACAAATTAATCTTAAATAAATTAAGGCTTATCACATTATTGCCCAGTGAACATCCCTCAGTGAAGAGCAAAAAATGGAGCATCCCCAAATGTAACCAAGGGAATAACAAAATCAGGAGGGCCCAAAGATAGTGTTCACAGGGGTAGGACCAAGGTGAAATCCAAGGAAAAAGGAAGGACTAAGCTATGCACACAAAGAGTATGGCTTGAGGACATAGAACTTCTCTCTGTCCCATCAGCCAGGACAGCTAGACTGGTGGGGACGAGGGAGAGGGCCTTTTCTGTGGTGGCCCCCACTCTGTGGAACTCCCTCCCTAGGGAACTCCGTCATGCCCCCTCTTTAATGAGCTTCCATCGTGCATTAAAAACGTTGTTGTTCAGGCAGGCATTTGGGGTGGGTTAGGGTATTTTAGAAAATGTTTTTACTGTATAATTTTATTGTTTTAAACTGTTTTTATTGTATGTTGTACATCGCCCAGAGTGGCTGAGTGACCAGCCAGATGGGCGATTAATAAATTTAATAATAAATAAATAAATAATTAAGATTCCTATGAAGAATAAAGCCCGGAGAATACAGGGTTGTGAGGCACTGATCCTACAGTGCTTATAGTTCATACAAAGAGCTAAATACAATGATGGGGGACGGGGAGTATGGCCTGATCAAGAGATGCAGGCAGAGAAGCTGGAACGCTCCCACCTCCCCAGGCAACTGCTTGTGCTCTCTTAAGGGTTGCTTCACACCCAGAACTATGGAAAATGATTCACATGATCAAGTACCTTTTCTCTTGCAGTTTCTTGTACAAAAATTGTTTTCTTTTTTTCTTGTTCAACTTTCATTTTCTCCATTTCTAGCTGAGTAGCCAACAGCATCTGAAGAAAGCAAAACAGCTGTCATTATTTGCAGAGAAATCTACTTGAGGAAGCAGTATTATACCAAAGAGTTGGCTATTAACCCTCATACTATATTATGGGGGGCTTTCCTTCCCCAGGCGCACATTGTATTGTTTAATCTACACATAAGTAGACCTACAATCTCGTCCTTCCAGGACATTGTTAACTACAGTGCAGGCGACAATGTCCCCACATTTCAGCCACTTGCATTTTACAGTTTTCTTTCTGTAAACCAAAACATGCCTGGGACATAAAAAATCGCACAAAGTTCTTGGATTTTTGCCATTGGGGTGTTTTTGGCACCCCCCACAATGTAATGTATTGGGAGAGAAAATGCCCCATGCCCTTTTGATTAAACTACAGGTGATCTTAGTGTGTTTTGATGCCAGGAAGAGGAGCAAACCCCTCTTGCACCCAAACACTGAGAAAGTGAGGCTTAAAATCCATTGTTATGCTGATTGTAATCTGCTAGAGGAAAGATCAGACTCCAGTGGAGGTCCTACCATCACAAGGTTTATGAGGTTTGATAATAAGGCAACAAGAGAGACTTGTAGAGCTACTGACAAGCTCATTGCCTTTCGGGATATCTGGAAAATGTTTGTGGAGCAGCTACCCGGACACACCAGGGAGAGACCTCACTGTTGATGAGTAGCTGGTGTTCAGGGGGCGATGTTCATTCAAATACATGCCAAGGAAACCAGGGAAATATGGCACAAAGGTGTAGTCACAAAACTTGTGGAACCATATTCCACACTGGGAGAAATGTGGTAGGGGACAATTTCTTCACAAGTATTGAATTTGCTGAAGCACTGATAATCAAAGATTGAACTTATGTAGGCACACTGAGAAGGAATAAACCATACATCCCATATCCATGGAGGGAACCACTGTCATCACTATCTGGTTTTGACCGTAACTCTACTCTGGTATTGTATGTTCCCAAATAAGGGAAAGCTGTCATTCTCCTCTCCTCAATGCATCATGACATGGTGGTGCATGGGGAGTCCAAAAAGCGAGATATAATTGCACATTATAATACCAAAAGTGGGGTGGATAACCTTGACCAACTTGTAAGGAACAACATCTCTAAGCGTAAAATTAACAGGCGGCCAATCATACTTTTTTTTAATATGCTGGACATTGTAGTCAAAGCCAGCTATGTGTTGTGGGTCCACAAGCATCCTCAGTGGGAGAGTAGAGTGCCAAAATTGAGAAGGCACCTGTTCCTCATGTATCTCAGGAAAGAACTGATACATCCAGAGGTGCAGTGAAGAGTTCAGGACATGCCAAATCTTAGTGCAAGCATCAGGTCTGATGCACATGCTCTGGGCTGTGTACACCAACCTTTGCCTCCACCTGTACAATCCTACGGCTCAAAATGACGCTGTCACTTCTGCATTAGAGCAGCAGACAAAAAAGAACCAGACAGTGCACCAGCTGTGATAAGGTTTGTTTGTAAGGAGCACCGCATCACTGAAGTGCTCTTTGCGCCAGTAGGTTGGCACAAACAATGGCCTTTCGTCTCACCAGGGACAGTTTTGTGTATGGGGTTGAAAAATGACCCCCAAGATGAACAACGCAAGTGCTGAAAATTATATATGGGTTTGTTCCCAGTTCATGCCAATTTGTGTTGGTGTTCTGCCATCTTTGATTCAAAAACATTGTTTTTATTGTTTCTAACTGAAAATAAAAATATTTTATGTTTGAAGATTCAAAATGTTGTTGGCTACTCTATATGGAAAACTGGGGGGGGGGGTGTATTCAGAACAAGCATTCTACCTTATGTGATTGTGTGTTTTCTGCATCGTTTTGGTATTGTTGAACACACTTCATTGTGGGACCTTTTATACCCCCAAATGTACTGGAATTCGGGTCGCGGTCCAAAAAGACCCCAAATATGACATTTGTTAGGTTTTTCTAGCAACTGGATGAGGGTTAAAGATACCTTTTCTTTTTTTCCTTCCTCAACAGTTTTCACATATTCTTCTTTGAGGTTTTCTAGCTCAACTTCATACCTGTGTGTGAAAGCAACAGAGAGAGCACTAAGTCTGTAAGAAAAAAAAAGTATTCGAAACATAGTGAACTAGCATGAAAGGTCTACCATTTGTCTGGGAGTCAAGTTTATACAGAGTTTACACTAAGGTAAAACAGAGCAGTATGTCAGTTTGGCTGCACATGGGATCTGCAACCAACCTGTGTTATCTGGAATGCAGACAGATTCAGTTGCTATTGAGATGGTTCTGTTGGTATGTACGCAGTACCACTAGCAGCATCTACACCCCAAATTTACCCATTTTAAGGTCATTCCATACCTTGTGACTCTTTCTAATTCCTACAGCATTAGAGCAACTGCTTCCAGTAAAATAAAAAAAGCCTTAGTTTTTAAAGTAGCATTGTTAACTACACCCCACCTGGCTATTTGAACCATGTGTATTCTTTTACAGAAATTGTTATAAAATTTAAAAGGAATTTACCGATTGTTTTCATTTTCTAGTTTCTTAAGCCTGGCTTTCTCTCCCTCTAGTTGAGCTTGAAGGCGACTATTTTCTTGCCTTAGGAGAGTATTTTGTGATTCAGTGGAAGAAAGCTGGATTTTATTGGAAAGAAGTTCTTCTGTAGCAGCACGTTCTCTTTCAGTCTGTGCCGCCAGGGCAGTTTGAGCTTCCCCTAATCGCAAGAGAACAAATATACTAGTCGACATTTAAGTGTTACTGAGACTAACAGGGGTCTAGAAGATGTCTTTCTATGACTTTAAAAACAGCCACAGGGGAGACCAGAAAATGATTGGGCCTGTAGCTTATGGGGAGGAAGGTTTAACTCTTTCTTCTGATGCCACAGTCCTGGTGAAAATCCCACCCACTGCCCAAAGCTATTTTCCCTGGGAAGACAATCTGCCATTGGCACAATGGCAATTTCCTTCCTGGGGTGAATAGCCAAAACTTCTGGAGGGTCACAAGTTGCCCACTCCTGCTTAGTGCTTCAGAACATTTTCCAGTATAAACTGTTTTTCCTATGCAAATGACCTTATGCATTCTAATTTTCATCCGATTTTTCCACCCAAAATGTTCCAATTCAAAATTTTCCAGAAAATCAACATCACTGCTCCTAGCCAATCTAATCAGACATACCATCAAAGCAGAGATTCCAGATGCAGGTCCATATCTAATGAACTTCTCTGGGTTTGTGTATATGCATAATCAATTAATTAATTCTCTGCTTTGCATGGAAGCTCTTGACACCCCAATCTACCCATTGACTCACAACCTTTTGCCTTACCAAGCCTATCAGAAAGGTTCTTCTCCAACCTCTCCCATGACAAGGTCTGTGCTCCCAGGGTTGCTTGCAGGTTTTCTATCTGTCGGAGCAGGGGCCTTGTAGCAGATGTAACACTTTGGCTTAGTTCTTGGTTGCGAGTCTCAGCTTCTTGAAGTCTCTGAA
This sequence comes from Heloderma suspectum, assembly GCF_057233095.1. Taxonomy (NCBI): domain Eukaryota; kingdom Metazoa; phylum Chordata; class Lepidosauria; order Squamata; family Helodermatidae; genus Heloderma; species Heloderma suspectum. Next base: position 325,574,144 of record NC_139459.1, on the reverse strand, counting down.
ATTATAAGGTAGATAAGTACCACTAAGTCCTAGAATACCATGAATATTTTCCCACATCTACTGTTTACTGTCAAATTTCATTTAAACATTGCAAAAGAACAGTAAGAAATGCTATAGGAGCAGCAGCAGCTATAAGCAGTATACCATTTGCATGATACAAATAAAACTGCTGGGAGCAGCTGAAGTCTGCTACTGATAACAATTATAACGATTAATAATGGGACATGTACTAGGGTTCTCTTCAAATATATAGTATGAAACTGCAAACTATGGTCTATTTTTGCTCAATGGAATAACAAGTCAGTCATGTAAGTTTAACACTTTTTTTTTAGCACTTTGCAAGAGGCAGACACAATCTGACATCTCAGAAGGAACTGCTACAATACCTGCTGGAGTTCACTAATTTCCTGGCGCAAATAATCCTCCTTTCTAGCTTGTTGCTGTTCTGCACGTTGCAGGGCCAGTCTCAAGTCTGCCACCTGTAAAACAGGAATAAAGATACAGTATTACAATAAATGTAATAAAATATAATGCACAGATGGCACTAATCTACTGTCCCTTTGGCCTTTTAGCATGCATCAGTGACATACAAGCACTCCCATTTGCTTAAACTGCACTTACAGTAGTTGTGACTTTCACAATGTGACAACAGCAATGCTGTAGTTACATAGCACAAAATGTAAATGTATCCTGCTTCAAGTCTGATTTCTTAATAGTAGTCTTCTAGGTTTGTGTCAATCCCCTCTTACATTTTTCCCTTAGCCTTCCCCAACCTGGTGCCCTCCAATGTTTGAGACTACAACTGCCATCATCCCTGACTGCTGGCTGAGGCTGATGGGAATTGTAGTCCAAAACATCTGTAGGATGGAGAACACTGTCTTAAGGTTTGCAGCATTTCATTGGCTTTCCATGTAATTTTAAAAAATGCCCCGCTGCTTCATTCATTCCTGCTTGTGATTAATTATGCCAAGTACATGCTGAATCAGATTTTTGGGACAACTTGTAATATTACTTCCAGAGTGCACTGCTATGATGCTTACCATAAACATTAAAAAACGTATTACAATATTGGCAATAAAAACACTTGCAAGCTTTAGTCATCGTACCCAACACTGACCTGAATTGCTAAAGCCTCTTGTTGCTGACGAGCTTCCTCTTGGGCCTTCTCTAGTGCTAAGCCCAGTTCCTCCTTCACCTTCATTTCATGACTTAATGCTGCTTCTTGTGCCTCACAGTCCTTTGTAGCATTGGCTTTGTGAAGATCTGCAAGTTCTCTGAAATATATATATATATATATATATGTATGTATGAATGATTTTGGAAGTAAATGTAAAAACAACACTTCTATATTTTGAAATGCATCAGAAAATATATTGCACAGTGCAACACTGGGGAGATTTAAATGGAGAATGATTTTTACTAGGCACAAAGAAGGTGTTCTTGTCCATTTTATGGAAATAGCCTTACTTATATGCGCTATCAAGAGCTGCCTGAACACTTCGGTTCCTTTCTTCAAGATCCTCAAGATCCACCTGAAGTCTGGTAAGATTCTTCTCTTGGCGTTCAACCACACTATTTAATTGTTTAATGTTCTCTCTATGCTGCTTTTCAACTTCCTCTTTGCCATCCAGCACCTGTGTCAGTGAAAAGCCATCACAATCTATTTCTGAGCTTTCATTTACAAAGCATTTTAAATCACTTTATGCAACAACAACAAAAAGGGTGGTGGTGGAAATCTTCTAACTTTTGTCAGACAGCAAAAATGTAGCTATTGTTTCACACACAGCTTGCAAGAATTAAACAGATAATTACCATAGAAAAGGCTAAACCTAGCACAATGGTGCATCTGCATGCCTTTATTTTCACCTTTGGGAGGCATCTGATATGGGCACATATATGCAGTGACCTCATTATACTGAATTATGTGTTGTTGATAGGGAAAGATATATCAAACTACTTCCAGTCCATGTCACTTTAGCATATGTTGACTCAAAAATCCATTTGCCCCATTTCTGCAGTAATCTATGATTTGCACTTAAATACATATTTAAATATGTATTTTGGAATGTTTTTCTCTCAAAATACTTATTTCAAAACATGTTTTATCTTAAAATACACATTTGGTATGTTTGAGGTAAGATATGTATTGTAACATTAGGAGAAGTGCAAAATCCAGTGGATTAGTTTGGGAGGTGTGGATCAGATCAATTTGCATTGGAATTTTCAAAGATCAAATTCATCAAGCATCCTTAGCTGCAGCCTGGAATTATCCATATTACAGGGCAGATGCACCTGAAGCTGAGGCCCAACTTGGAGAAGGTCCACTGGGTCTTAAAAGGCTGTCACACAGTGATGTACACTTAGTCTGTCACACTGCTGTTCAGCACAAAAGCAAGGACAAGTGGGAAAAACTCCCCTCCCCCCTTTACCAAACAACAATCTGGGTTTGCAACAGAAATCCTTATACAACTGATTTACAGCACAGCCATTTGCAACCCTCACCTGATTTGTCAAAAAGCTTCAACTAATGCAGAATCCTGCAGCCTTCCTCTTGGTAGATGTTGGAAGGCAGCAATATATTCATTCTAGGCTATGTATTCATTTAAAAGATTTTTAGGATGAAAATCCCAAGAACACGAAGAACAACAACAAACAATTTAACAACTGAAAGAACCAATAAAAACAGCAATGTCTGTCAAATGTGGCGCTATGGCTTTGTGCTGCTGCTAACTGCATTTTACTACTTAAAAAAATGTTTATTTGCTTTTGGAAGACAACTTCAGCCTTGGAGATAATTAAAAATGTTTTAAATAAAAAATAAAGTGAATTGGCCCACAGATAAAAATGCAACCCAAAGGGACAGTCAAAGCTGCCCTTCTAAGCTCCATGTCTAAAAATTCATCCAACCTCTTTCAGATGCTGTAAGTCTTCTTCTAATTCCTTAATTTTTTTACTCTGCTTTGTATTTATGTTTTCTTTTTCCTTCTCCTTTGCTCTTAGTTTCTTGATAACGTTAGAATTTTGTAACTGCTGTTTTGAAAGCTTTTCTCCTGAAAAGAAAGATGGATCTGATTAGCTGATACCCATGCATATTTAACATAGGACTTTAACTCTTTACACTGCAATTCACAGAGAACTATGCAGCTCCTGTGTATGGAGCTTTTACGCACAAATCAGAGCCTCCATGTACATATTACAGATGCTGCATCATATACAACATACATAGTAAGTACATACAGAAACAATTAAGTGTGGTCTCCTGTATGTTGGTTCAGGCCATACCTCTACATTTCCCATACCTCTAAGGGAGATACCTGCTATGGCACTCACATACAATCTGAAAGTGGCCTTGGACACCAGCAAGATACAGCAAAAGAATAAACAAGACAAGATTCAATCGGGCTTCAGGCCTGGGCATGGGACAGAAATGGCCTTCGTCGCCTTGGTGGATGATATGAGGAGGGCTTTGGATAGGGGTGAATGCTCCTTCCTTGTTCTCCTCGACCTCTCAGCGGCTTTTGATACTGTTGACCACGGTATCTTCCTGGAGGGGTTGAGCATTGGAGACACCATATTATGGTGGTTCCGGTCCTTCCTCTCTGGCAGGTACCAGAAGGTAGCACTGGGAGAGGAAATTTCAGACCCGTGGCCGCTCACTTGTGGGGTACCAGAGGGTTCCATCCTCTCCCCCATGCTATTTAACATCTATGTGAAGCCGCTGGGGGCTATCATCAGGAGCTTTGGGGTGCGGTGTCATCAATATGCGGATGACACACAGCTCTACCTCTTGTTTAAATCTTTACCAAGGTTGGCTGTAGAATCCCTGTCCAAATGTCTGGAGACAGTGAGTGGCTGGATGGGGAGGAATAAGCTGAAGCTGAACTCTGACAAGACCAAGGTACTTTTGGTGGGAGACAAGAGGAGATTGGGGGATGTTGACCTGGTGTTGAATGGGGTATGGCTACCCTTGAAAGACAAGGTCCGCAGCCTGGGGGTCATTTTACACTCCCTGCTGTCCATGGAGGCTCAGGTGTCAGGCGTGAGCAGGACAGCGCTGTATAAACTCCATCTGATACGGCAGCTGCACCCCTACCTTCCCGACCATCTGCTCCCACTGGTAGTACATGCTCTGCTCTGCTCTCCTCTCATCTAGACTACTGTAATGTGCTCTACGTGGGGTTACCCTTGAAGATGGTTCGGAAGCTGCAGCTGGTTCAGAATGCAGCGGCTTGCCTGATTAAAGGCAGCTGCCGGTGTGATCACACCAGTGCTGAAGGACTTGCACTGGTTACCGGTTGTTTTCCGGGTCAAATTCAAGGTGTTGGTTTTGACCTTTAAAACCCTATATGGTTCTGGCACAGCCTATCTTAAGGAGCGCCTCCAGCAACACCAGACAGGCCGCTTAACAAGATCAGTCTTGGATGGCCTTCTCTCTGTCTCATCAGCCAGGACAGCTAAGCTGGTGAGGACGAGGGAGAGGGCCTTTTCTGTGGTGGTCCCCTCTGTGGAATTCCCTCCCTAGGGAACTCTGCCATGCCCCCTTTTTAACGAGCTTCTGCCACGCATTAAAAACATGGTTGTTCAGGCCGGAATTTGGGGTGGGTTAGGGTATTTTTAGAAATATGATATTTTAAAGTAGAATTTTATTGTTTTAAAATTGTATTGCTATACATCGCCCAGAGTGGCCAGGTGACCGGCCAGATGGGTAATTGAGAAAGTCAGTCAGTCAGTCAGTCAATAAATGAAAAGAACAGCCTTAAGCTAGCAACGGGGAAGGTTTATTCTCAAAATATAAGACTCTCAATTTGAGGATTGATTCACCTTGATTTCTTTACACTCCCATGGGAACAGTTTGAGCCTGGACAAATCTCAATGGTAATTGTCAAGGCACAAAACAAGTTCCTCATCCACTTATCTGTGTGGCTCAGTACTATAGCTTTGCTATCCCACCTTTTTAGAGTACTACCTACACCTATCTTCACCCTTTCATAGCATGTCCTGCTCAGACAGAGTCTAGGCTCTTTGCAAGCAAACACAGGGAGTGATGTAATAGAGTAGTCAAGTTGGCAAGCAAATGGTCAAGCACACAGGTTTCAGTCCAAGGAGGCTTAGGCTAAGGTAGGAGTGGTCAAAATCCAGGCAGAGGTCATAACACAGTCAGTCAACGCAAGCAATTAGGATCAGGCAGCAGCAGGAGCAGTCAAGGTAACAAGCAAGAGGTCAAACACAGTAAATCAGTCAGGGTCGTTAAGCAGTCCAGAAAGTCAGTAAACAGAGCATCAATCACAGGGCATGATTCAGGAGGTAAGCTACATGGCAGAGGCTGGATGGACCAAGTTGTTCCAATGCTGGTTGGGTTTCTAGTGAAAGCTTTTAAGCCCAAAGCCAGCGGGACCCCACCCAGAGTTCAGTTGCCGTAATCAGAGCTCTGTTTCCAGAGCCCTACTCCTGAGGAGTTGCTTTCCCCTCAGGAAACCTTTTCTGGAGAAAAGCACTCCTTTGCATAGGAGCCCTACTAGCCCGTTGCTTGAGTTGATGATGCTCCAGGGGATCGGGATGGCTCAGCCTCTGCCTCAGAGGCAGAATCCCTTTCTCCTGACAGGGATGGCCCTGCAACCACCTCCCCCAAAGGCTCAGGCTCCTGTGGGTCTGGTGACAGTCCCTGGTCTGGGGTGCCCTGGGCTTCTGGGGCCTCTAGCTCCTCCTCTGAGGGGAACTCCTTCAGTCGAGGCATGACAGTATCCAAGCTGTAGAACCATGCATTTCAATAGTCTACTCTAGGTAGGACTAACATTGGATACAACCCATAGACTATAATATCAAGGAGTGGAAAGCAGCACAGGTTCAATTTTCAGGACCAAATTAGTTTCTTGAAAACACAGGGTTTCACTGGAAAGACATCTGAAGGAACACATAAAGCCAGCTTCCAAGCATCTGTTGTTATGAATGTTAACTCATACCCACCTTCCTCCAGTAATCCCTTAATCTGTTCATCTTTCTCCTTAAGTAGTTCAGCAGTTTCATTACTGTTCAATCTAGTTGCTAGATCTTCTTTAAGGATCTTTACTTCCTGAAAAAGAAACACAAATAATTTATTCTCTGAACTATTTATACATTTTGAACATGACTTTTAAAAATGTTTGCTTCAAACTACGTAGGCCTTTCCTCATTACAAAAAACAGTTGTTTGTCCATACCCTAATAATTAACACATATATCCAGTATCTGGGGGAGGATGAACATACCAACTGGTGCATCTCATGATTTATAGGGATGGTGGTCTGAGAGACAAAAACTTCCTTAAAACATTTTACAGTTACAAAAACATCAGCTGTCAACCTCCACTTTCCCCAAATCCTCTTTATATGGAGAAATTTTGAAGTATTACTTCTATACGAAATTCCAGGGCTCAGAATTTTGTCTAAACTTTTGGGGAAGTTTTAAAAGCTGACCGCTGATGGTGTTTTGAACACTTTAAACAGATCCACCTTAAGTAGGCACCCCAACCCTTTACTGCTCAAATGCAAGTTATTTGATTGACCATTTGGATAAAAAGGTGAATTTCAAACTACAGTCAATTCCACATTCTATATTCCACCCCACATCCCAAGCTGAGAACCATGTTTTTCCAAGTGGATAAGTAAAAGCTCTTCCACAATCCTTTCAGGCTAGCTATAGCATACTTGACCTATAGCTCTCAACTACCTCTGGTTAAAATCTACAGCCAAAATCCAAAGAACTGCTTCAGCTCATGCAACAGACTTATACTAGCTCAATGGAGTTTTTCTTATTCTTTTCCTCATTGTTTAGCTGCCACCAATATCATAATACAAAAAACAACAACACCCAAATATGAAGCCCCCTTTTGCTGAAGAAACTAGTTCTATGGTTCTATGAATCCTTGCCTATGACTTATTTATTTATTTTATTTATTAGATTTATTAGCGGCCCATCTGGATGGCTACCCGGACACTCTAGGTGGTGTACAATACAAATAACACAAAATACAACATAGTCAACTAAACAAAGCATTGCTTTAAAAAAAACAACCCTAACCCACCCCAAATGCCCTCCTGAACAGCCAGGTTTTCAAAGCCTGATGGAAGCTCATCAAAGAGGGGGAATGGTGGAGGTCGCTAGGGAAGGAATTCCACAAAGTGGGGACCACCACAGAAAAGGCCCTTTTCCTAGTCCTCACCAGCCTAGCTGTCCTGGCTGATGGGATAGACAGAAGGCCTTTTGAGGCCGATCTTGTTGAGTGGTATCCCTGGTGCTGCTGGAGGTGCACCTTGAGATAGACTGGGCTGGAACCATATAGGGTTTTAAAGGTCAATACCAACACCTTGAATTGGGCATGGAAAACAACAGGTAATCAGTGCAACTCCTTCAGCACTGGAGTGATGTGATCTCGCCGATGGCTGCCTTTAATCAGACGGGCCACCACATTCTGCCCAGCTGCAACTTCCAAACCATCTTCAAGGGTAACCCCACATAGAGCACATTACAGTAGTCTAGGTGAGAGGAGACCAGGGCATGAACTACTGATGGGAGGCAGATGGTTAGGGAGCTGCCATATCAGATGGAGTTGGTACAGCGCCACCCGGCTCACGGCTGACACCTGAGCCTCCATGGACAGTTAGGAGTCTGAAATGGCCCCCAGGCTGCAGACCTGGTCCTCCAGGGGCAGCCGCACCCCATTTAATACCCGGTCAACATCCCCCAACCTCCCCTTGTCTCCCACCAAAAGTACTTTGGTTTTGTCAGGGTTCAGTTTCAGCTTATTCTTTCCCATCCAGCCAATTTCAATCAACAGTCAATTCCACATTCTATATTCCACCCCTCAACCCAAGGGTGAATGGAGTGGACTTTCAAGATGGAGAGGAAGCTCCATTTCCCTTCCCTCAAGATCTCTTTCATACATAGCGAGGAGGATGCAACAGAAATCTGTCTTTCTACTTGGCAGCTTTGACTGCCTCTAGTTTGAATTTGGGATTGTTGTTTGAACTGTTTAACTTAAAGAGGCTTACTATGACAAGTAGAAGAGGACAAGGAAAGTCTGTTTCACCAGCGATATCCATTCCACAGGCAGAACAATGAAGTTGGATAAAATTCATAATTCGAAGAACAACTTACCTTTTTAGCTGTATCTCTCTCTTTGCACGCTAACTGAACCTTTTTCTCTGCATCTGCTATTCGCTGAGCAAACTCTTCTTTCAGAGATGAAATGTTACTGTTCTCATCTTTTATTTTGAAGATTTCACTAAACATAAAATATATGCCTCATTACAGATGTGCTTGGCATTACAAACTGCATGCAAAATTTATGCAGGTAGTAGCCTTATCTGACCTCAAATACTGAAGGCTCTCCATCCCCACTTATAACAATTAGTAAAAGAGGCAAGCCTTTACACTTCCATGTTACTCTGCAAATATTGATTTCAACTTTTAAAACTGATTCCATTCAGTGCCATACTAATCACATAATTTAATAACCTCTTTCAAGTTTTTAAATGAGCTGTTACAATCCATTAAGCTTAAATACACAAAAATCTATATTATACAAAAGGCAGGGAAATGCATTTACTGAATAAAGGGATCACAATGTTTTCACATGATCTGTACAGACTCAAAAGGAATGCTTTCAACTGAAACTTACTCTTTAAGGTTATCACAAGCTTCTTCTAGGCGTGCCTTCTCTTTACTAACGCTTAATAGCCGAGTTTCCCTCATCTCCAGTTTCTCTGTCAATGAATCAATAATCTGAAGGAGATTTTAGACAGGAGGTGAGAAGACTAGTACTATGTCTATAAGGTCTTTTTGGGCAGCATTGATGATAGAAACAAAGCCTAAAGTTCCTCCCAATTACTTTCCTGAGAAACATAAAGACATTTCACATCATATATGCTGTGGGTTTTTTTGGACTTTCCCAAAGGATATTAATTCATTACCACCTATTTTCTTTGTTCAGTACAAAAAAGACTATAGTACATGTGGTGTGGTGTTGTGGTTACAGTGTCAGTCCAGGTCTGGAGAAACCCAAGTTCATATCCTCACTCAGCCACAAAGCACACTGAGTGAACCTGGGCCAGTCACTCTCTCTCAGCCTAACCTACCTCTCAGGGTTGTTGCAAGGATAAAATGCAGAGGGCGGGGGAATCATGTGCTCTTCCCCTGAGCATCTTGCAGGAAGGGTGTGTGTGTGTGTGTGAGAGAGAGAGAGAGAGAGAGAGAGAGGGAGAGTAAAAGAGAGAGAGAGAGAGATCATGGGATGCACTTAGTGGGAACATGTGGCTACTTCCACCAGAAAATAAAGACCGAATTTGTATCTAAAGGAACAATTTTCTATGACATAGAATCATAGAATAGTAGGGTTGGAAGGGGCCTACAAGGCCATCGAGTCCAACCCCCTGCTCAATGCAGGAATCCAAGTCAGAGCAACCCTCACAGATGGCTGTCCAGCCTCATCTTGAATGCCTCCAGTGTGGGAGAGCCCACCACCTCCCTAGGTCATTGGTTCCATTGTCGTATTGCTCTAACAGTCAGGAAGTTTCTCCTGATGTTCAGCCGGAATCTGGCTTCCTGTAACTTGAGCCCATTATTCCGTGTCCTGCACTCTGGGATGATCAAGAAGAGATCCTGGCCGCCTTCTCTGTGACAACCTTTGAAGAGTGCTATCATATCTCGCCTCAGTCTTCTCTTCTCAAGGCTAAACATGCCCAGTTCTTTCAGTCTCTCTTCATAGGGCTTTGTTTCCAGTTCCCTGATCATCTTTGTTGCCCTCCTCTGAACCCTCTCCAGTTTGTCTGCATCCTTCTTAAAGTGTGGTGCCCAGAACTGGACAGAGATCATTTGGCCTGGATTTTAAAAGTATATCTGAACAAGATTGAAGCAACTGTAGCTTTTACTGAATTCACAGGATTCAGTAATGCACATGCATAAGGATTAGAGCTGCAGAAGTTATTTTACAGTAACTCAATCTCTTCTCCTTCCACATTGCCCCCCCCCCCCCCAATATTCATATTAGGCATATGGAGCAGAGATACGCAAACATGTACAAAAAAACCAGTGAGCTCCACCCAAAGTATGATTCAATTACATCAAAAGAGAAATAGAAGCAGACCAACAACCAAGTTAGTACTGGCAACCTGACTGACTTAATGCATCTCTTCTCCTGCAGAAATACAGCCAATAATCATGTTAAAAGGGCAGCAGAAAAACACTGTGAATATCAATTCTAGGGTTACCTTGCAAAGCTCTTCTTTTTCACACTCTACACTGGATAAGTTTTCAACAATGGGCCGCCGTACTACCATCTCCTCCTTCTGGATCTGCCCTTCATCAATTTGCTCAGAAACAGCCAAGATATCTGGCTGTTCGGAGTTAACAGGGGTTGCACTTCGCCCACTTTCCTCCATTTCTGCTTCTTCTGTGGGTAGCACAAGGGTCTCATTTAAGATGTGTTCAGACTTGCTTTTTATAGGCTCAGCTTCATCACCTTTTATCGCTGGAGGGCTGATGGCAACAGATGCTAAAACGCATCCCCTACCTGACAATTCATCATCTGAGTTTATTTCACTTACGCTCCGACTGTCTAAAGACTGCACACTAAATGAGTCTATCCTTTCAAAAGCATCCGAGGAGCAGCAACTCTCAGTCAATTTTTGAAAGTCATCTAGACGATTATATTCTGTGCAAGCAGATGCTGATAGAAGTTGAAAAGAATTTTGCATGAGATGAAGACTGGCTTTTGAATCAGCAGCCTCTTGCCTTGAGCTTACTGAGCTCTCACTTATTACACTTTCATGGTCCAAAACTTCAATATCACTAGTTGTGGATGTCCCTGAGGAGAAAGTGCTGATTGGAGGTGAAGGTGTATTGCTTTGTCTGTCCTCACTTTTTCGCTCTTTAGTTTCCAAACCCACATTCTTCGTCTCTGCAGACAGAGGTTGTGCAGAGATGTCAGGCACATCTCCAGGTCCATCACTTCCAGAACTTGATTTTACAACAGCACTGGTTTCTGCTACCTTGAGGTTCTGAGGAGATGCCTTTTGATCAGTGTCTTTACTATTGTTTTCATTATGCTTATCTTCAGTATTAAGTACTGAATTATTTTCTTCTAGCTTTTCCTGGGAATTACTGAAGGTTTTCACTTCCATGAGTGAAATTACTGAGAAATCTTTTGCCTCGGTTTCTGGAAGGTCAGTGTGCAGAGATTCCTGTAGTGTGCTTTTTACTTCTTCTTTGGGTCGCTGTGATTTGGTGGGTGGCTTAGATACCACTAGACTTTGCTGTATGCTCTGAACATCTGATGGTAAAAGAAAGGCACTGAAGAAGTTTTCTGATTCATCTACCATAGTCCTCCTGACTGGTCTGGTGATGGCTGTAGGAGATGATGTTGGCTCACTTTGAGGTTCTATACTTGAGTTTGCCCCCCAGGTAGATTCATCCCATCTTCCACTTGTAAGAGAATTTATTCCTACTACAAAATGAGGCAAGAGAAAAAATAAATAAAAAAGTTAAACACATCATACAAATCTTATGAACAGGTAAGTATGCAGCACCTAGAAGAACCATGTCACTACACAACATTAGTAATCACAGTTTATCATTATGTCCAAACCCAGACAAACTGTGGTTAGTCTTAACTATGGTTTACTGAAACAAGCCAACTTATAACTGTGGTTTACAAAGAGGGATTTCAATAAATTCTAGTTAAGATTAGCTACAGTTTAGGTTTCAGACATAACACTAAACTGTGGTTAATTGAAAACTAAAGCAAAAGCTTCCATCAGAGTGGGGAGGAAGAGAACATGAGCCCAAGATGCATTCTTGTATCCTCATCCAGCTAACATAATATAAGGAGAGGGTCACACCCTCTCTCTTATATTGATAACTTGGTCAAAAGAGTTCTGCATCCAAAATATTGACATAGCCTGGCTGAATGCTTCTGAAAGTTTCTATGGAACAAGGAGTTCAAACTACTGCTTTACCAGATGAACTAGAGACAGCATATGCAGCCAAGGAGTTAACACATACTCAAGATATGTAGCTCTTTCAATGACATACCGGTTAAGGAAATAAGTTTATTAGGCCATATGTCGAACAAGTAATTCTAGTTTCCTTTTCCTAATCTTTACAAGTTATAAAAACTACCTTGCATTGTTAATTCTTAGGTGCCCTTTCTGCATAAACTTCCAAATTACACCTTGTGCAGCTACGGCCTACTTATCCTACTCTTGTGCCTCCGTCCAGAGATGGAAGGGTTCTCAGGGCTGAAAGCAACCTTCTCTCATAAATAAGATACCACATTTTAGATATAGCTGAAGATGGAGCAACTCTTCACACTGGAGTCTGCCATACCAATGTCATCAAAGCAGAAAGCTACGTTGTATGCTGTTTTAATACAATATCACCCTGAGGCTCAGCATTATAACCATGTGGGAGATATAAGCCAGTCCTAAATCATTATGGCCAAATGAGAAAAATGTACAGACAGACAAGCTCTAGTGCAGATATGGGGTGCACAACATGTATCTTAAAGAACACAGAACTTTTACCCACTCTATCTGTTGGACCATATTCCTAAGATACCCCAAATACGGGAACAGCAGTGTCATCTCTTACCTATATAATTCTCACTTATGAGGTTAAAGCAAGCAGAGTTAGTTGTGTAGCCCTTAGCAAGTCCTGGGCAAACTAGTCATGTGGTGATTAACAAAGCAAATAATGATGAGAGGAATGAGAAAAAGAACAAGGAAAATTATAAGGTAAATAAATACGGTGTGTAGGGAAAGGGAATGAAAAGGAAAAAGGATAAGAATGATTGAAAATATGAATCCAAAATTAAAATTAACTATCATTCTACGATGTCAGACTCACAATCACTCCATAGACATATAAAGGGGTTGGTAAAGGCCTTGAGTGTACACCCTGAGAGAACATGTAAGGAAAAGCTGCAATGGGAGGGACTGCCAAATAAAAGCATGTTTCACTTTCCCCAAGCTTGCGCTATCCAGATGTTTTGAACTACAACACCCATCATCCCTAACCATTGGCCTTACTGGAGGCAGTTAATGGGAGTTGCAGTCCAAAACATTCTAGAGGGCCAAAACCAGATGGGGAAGGCCAAAATATAAGACAAATGTGACTTCAGACCACCACAGACCTACAAAAAGGATGTTAATGTGCCTTATTTCAGAAGTCATAGAGTCTATCTTTAATTTTGATCTGACACATCTTCAAAAATGTCTATGTAGGACAGAAGTGAGGAAAGTGCAGCCCTCTAGATGTTGTTGGGACTCCCAACTCCAGTAGTAGATAATGATGTGTGAATGTCTGTCATGGCAAGCACAGGTAACAGGTACTTGTGATTATGGAGAAAAGATTATGGAATCAGAAGTGTGACAACGACAGGCTAAGTATGCAACAGAAATGCGAAACTCAAGGCCTTTCTACCATTTACAGAACATGTGTGGCGCTACCAACCCACATTCTCCCTTCTTCCCCCCATAACATTTGATAAATGAAATGCATGCTATGACTTCCTATTTAATCTTGCCCTTTCCCCTGTATGCAGCAGCCAATTAACTAGAGCAGGAGAATGGTGAACATAATGACACCGCACATGTTTATTTTGCCTAATGTTATGGGAGATGGCGTGGGGGGGGGGTATGCGCGTGCACACATATTAATGGCAAGTACCATAGGCTCCAAGTAATACAAAGGTGAGAATGGGAAAATGGCTATACGCTTGTGCTGGAGAAGGGACCCCAGATGTATGAGCGGGGGGGAGGCGGAACAGGCTGGAATTATGAGGACTCATTCTAAGGACTGCTACATAAATTACATTAATCTTTAGTACTACTTAACCACACTGCTTTACTAACAAACAGGATAACAGAATGATAAACTAGTGGCTTTCTAACATTTAAGTACTAATGACATTCAATAATTTAACCTATGCCAGATTTGCCATTTCACATGGCTAGCTGCTGCTTGAGAAAAACAAGTCCAAAGCCCCTCTGGGGCCAGTTACTGCAATTACAAAGCCACAATGTAACCTCTATGTTGAAGTTATTAACACAGAGTACATACACGTGATCTTCTGTGTACAAGGTGAACCAAGGAAGGCATGAAAGGGATGTTATGAAAGTACTCAACACAGTATATTAAAAAGTGCAGAGCCCACTATAGGAAAATGAGAACAGGAAGACTATACTGCAACACATCTACAACAGATAAATTAATGATGTAAGAAGTATGATGTTCTCCAGATGTCTGTCTGTAATCTGTTGTTAGCCCACCCATCCTGATCCCTTGGGATGGGATAGGCCAGGAAAGACATCCAAATACATAAATGAATAAAAGGTAAGCGTGTGAAGGAAAGAATGGGAATGTGTAACTAAGAAATATGAAACAAAATATGACTACACCTGAGCAAATTAAATGTGGAAATTAACAGGTTAGGTGAAAAGCAGAACAAGGAAGTGTATACGAATGTAATTAAGAGGATAGGTGAAGTACGGGACCAAAAATACAGGATGCCAATTCCTCACACAGACATGTGATATATAATCATTATACACACACAGTCTGAAGGAAGAATTGTTCATTATCAACACAGACTTCTTACTTGCAGCACGACCGCGCGCATATTTATTCAAGACGGGCTCATTCAGAAGCAAGCAGACACAGCAGCGGCGTGGCCTTCCCGACGAAGCGGGCGCCACTCAAGACACCCCCACCCGAGGCGTGGAAGGGGCTGGCTTCGCCCCGCTCGGGCCGGACTTGTTCGACAATGGATGGGGGGCGCGGGGGCCCCAGCTCAGCCTGAATATCACGGCGAGGGGCTGGGAGGGGCGAAGGGGCCCCTCGCCCCCGCCCTTTCCCCACACCACCTACCAGCCTCGCCGGGCCGGGGCGGGGCGGGCCGGCCGGGCCGGCCGGGCCCCCCCTCGCCCTCCTCGTCCTCCTCCTCGGCCTGAATGTCCAGCACCCGGTCGATGGACTTCTGCGCTTGCGACAGCGCCTGCTTGGCGAAGGTCGAGAGCTGCGCGGCGTTGAACCAACTCATCTCCCTCCGCTCAGCCAGCCACTGGTCTCTCCGTCGCCTCGCCTCAGCCGTAGCTGGAGCCGCAGCCCGCGCCCCGCCGTCCGTCGGCAGCCATGAGAGGAGCGACGAACCCGGATAGGGCGGCTCGCCAGGCAGGAACGCCGCTCTGCCGCGCGTGCGCCACGGGCCCTCCGCTTCCACGTAGCAAAACAAGCCGGCGCCGGCGCCCTCGCTCGCGGGGCCGCTCACGTGACGCGGAACCCTGTTGCCATGGCCACCGAGAGCGCCAGGCAGCGTATTGCGCGGCAGGCTCTTCTCGCCCCCAACGCGCTTCCGCCGTCGTGACGTCAGCCCAGAGCGTACCATCGCGTCCGATGCAGCCCGCCTTTTGTCGGCTTGGCAGGACCGCGCGTGGCCCGGTCCGTGTGGTATTGCGTGCCTCGTTGACCTCCCTCCCCGCGCCCTCGCTGATCTCCTGCAACCAGACGTGGGTTGTTTTAGATGCGCTTTAAAGCCTGGGCTGGCCAGTGCTAAGACTGCAAATCAAAATACCGTTTTTTACATAGGCCTCCATGGAGCCCTGGTTAGGCCGCCCCTACGTCGTCACGCCCCTTCGCGGATCACTGCCTTGTTGTGGCGAAGGGGCTTGCGTAACTCAGTGAAGCCATAAGCTATGCCATGCAGGGCCACCCATGATGGACAGGTCATGGCAGAGAGTTCTGACAAAATGTGGTCCACTGGAGAAGGAAATGGCAACCCACTCCAGTATTCTTGCCAAGAAAACCGCACGGAACGTATCACAAGGCTAAAAGAGATGACGCCGGAAGATGAGCCCCTCAGGTCGGAAGGTGTCCAATATGCTACTGGGGAAGAGCAGAGGGTATTTCCAAGTAGCGCCAGAAAGAGTGAAGCGGCTGGGCCAAACCCGAAAGGACACTCAGCTGTGGATGTGTCTGGTGGTGAAAAGGAAATCCGATGCTGTAAAGAACAATATTGTTTAGGAACCTGGAATGTAAGATCAATGAATCAAGGTAAGCTGGAGGTGGTCAAACATGAGATGGCAAGACTGAACATCGACATCTTGGGAATCAGCAAACTAAAATGGACAAGCATGGGCGAATGTAATTCAGGTGACCATCATATCTACTACTGTGGGCAAGAATCCCTTAGAAGAAATGGAGTAGCACTCATAGTCAACAAAAGGGTGGGAAAAGCAGTACTGGGGTACAATCTTAAAAACGATAGAATGATCTCAGTACGAATCCAAGGCAGACCATTCAACATCACAGTAATTCAGGTCTATGCCCCAACCACTGAGGCCGAAGAAGCTGAGGTTGATCGGTTCTATAAAGACCTACAACACCTTCTAGAACTAACACCAAAAAAAGATGTCCTCTTCATCATAGGGGATTGGAATGCTAAAGTAGGAAGTCAAGAAATCACCGGGATAACAGGCAGGCATGGCCTTGGTGTACAAAATGAAGCAGGACAAAAGCTAATAGAGTTTGCCAAGAGAACACGCTGATCATAGCAAACACTGTTTTCCAACAGCACAAAAGACTACACATGGACATCACCAGATGGTCAATATCGAAATCAGATTGATTCTGTCCTTTGCAGCCAAAGATGGAGAAGCTCTATACAGTCAGTAAAAACAAGACATAGAGCTGACTGTGGCTCAGATCATGAGCTGCTTCTTGCAAAATTCCCACTGAAATTGAAGAACGTAGGGAAAACCGCTAAACCATTTAGGTATGACCTCAATCATATCCCTTATGAATATACAGTGGAGGTGAGGAAGAGATTTAAGGGATTAGACCTGATAGATAGAGTGCCTGAGGAATTATGGACGGAGGTTTCATTTCACATGCCAGCAAGGTGATGCTCAAAATCCTACAAGCTAGGCTTCAGCAGTATGCGAACCGAGAACTACCGGAAGTACAAGCTGGGTTCCGAAGAGGCAGAGGAACTAGAGATCAAATCGCCAATATTTGCTGGATCATGGAGAAAGCAAGAGAATTCCAGAAAAACGTCTATTTCTGCTTCATTGACTACGCTAAAGCCTTTGAGTGTGTGGATCACAACAAACTCTGGCAAATTCTTAAAGAGATGGGAGTACCAGACCACCTTACCTGTCTCCTGAGAAACCTGTACGAGGGTCAAGAAGCAACCAGACATGGAACAACCGATTGGTTCAAAATTGGGAAAGGAGTACGACAAGGCTGCATATTGTCACCCTGCTTATTTAACTTATATGCAGAGTACATCATGAGAAACGCCGGGTTGGATGAATCACAGGTCAGAATTAAGATTGCCGGGAGAATTATCAACAACCTCCGATATGCAGACGATACCACCCTAATGGCAGAAAGCGAAGAGGATCTAAAGAGCCTCTTCTTGAGGGTGAAAGAGGAGAGTGCAGAAGCTGGTTTGAAACTCAACATTAAAAAAACGAAGATCATGGCATCTGGCCCCATCACTTCCTGGCATATAGAAGGGGAAGAAATGGAAGCTGTGACAGATTTTATTTTCTTGGGCTCCAAGATCAGTGCAGACGGTGACTGTAGCCATGAAATTAAAAGATGCTTGCTCCTTGGGAGGAAAGCTATGGCAAACCTAGGCAGCATAGTAAGAAGCAGAGACATCACCTTGCCGACAGAGGTCCGTCTAATCAAAGCTATGGTTTTCCAAGTAGTAATGTATGGCTATGAGAGCTGGACTATAAGGCTGAGCGCCGAAGAATTGATGCTTTCGAACTGTGGTGCTGGAGAAGACTCTTAGGAGTCCCCTGGACTGCAAGGAGGTCAAATCAGTCAATCCTAAAGGAAATCAACCCTGAGTGCTCATTGGAAGGACAGATACTGAAGCTGAAGCTCAAATATTTTGGCCACCAAATGCGAAAAGTCATTGGAGAAGACCCTGATGCTGGGAAAGACTGAAGGCAAAAGGAGAAGGGGACGGCAGAGGATGAGATGGCTAGATAGCATCACCGATGCAATGAATATGAATTTGAGCATACTCCGGGAGAGAGCGGAGGACAGGAAGGCCTGGCGTGCTATGGTCCATGGGGTCATGAAGAGTCGGACACGACTGAACAACAACGTCGTCACGTTCTGCAAAGGAGACAGGATTTTTTTTTGTGCCTGCCGCTGCTTCCAGTCTTGATCATTCTGGAACTTCGGACGATTGTTACAAGTTAAAACTGATTTCTCCACCTTTGTTGTTGTCCAGTCGTTAAGTCGTGTCCAACTCTTCATGACCCCATGGACCATAGCACACCAGGCCTTCCTGTTCTCCGCTCTCTCCCGGAGTGTGCTCAAGTCCATATTCATTGCATCAGTGATGCTTTCTAGCCATCTCATCCTCTGCCGTCCCCTTCTCCTTTTGCCATCAATCTTTCCCAGCAGCAGGGTCTTTTCCAGGGAGTTTTCGCATTAGGTGGCCAAAATATTTGAGCTTCAGTATCTGTCCTTCCAATGAGCAGTCAGGGTTGATTTCCTTTAGGATTGACTGATTTGACCTCCTTGCAGTCCAGGGGACTCGTAAGAGTCTTCTCCAGCACCACAGTTCGAAAGCATCAATTCTTCGGCGCTCAGCCTTCCATATAGTCCAGCTCTCACAGCCATACGTTACTACAGAGAAAACCATAGCTTTGATCATACAAACATTTGTTGGCAAAAAGTACAACTACTCAGACATTAAAGAGACAGTAGTTTGACTTTGAATATATGTTTATATTTCTTGACACATGTCTCAGCCCATCAGGCAGCATAAGCTTCCAGACACAACTCCTTCTGTATGGAACCATACTGCAGGGAAGGGGCGGGGGGAGAGAATATAATATCTGCAACAGCCCCAGTCTAAATGGTGGTGGTTGTTGTTCAGTCGTTAAGTTGTGTCTGACTCTTTGTGATCCCATGTGGGCAAAACAGCTCCACATGACTCAAGTGAATGAAGGCACAGCACAAGTAGATACCACCATCACCTCGCCCAAACACCAGGACACTTTGGGCTAAATATTAATTCTCAAATATGACTGATAAGGACCAGAAACAAAACTTGGGAACATCTCCAAGTAGGGTTTCTTCATACATGTCCATGGTACCCATTACTGCAGATGCAGTACCACCTGCTACCACATGGAGAGGGGGACGTCTATGACACTAGTACCCTACACTCATAAAAAAGAAAACATCCTTCATCTATTTTTCTAATACTGCCTCCAACTATGAGATTTGCTCTCAGAATTCTTCCAGGTAGACAATTCACAGTTTTATGCCTTGGCTTTTCAACTTAAATTTTCTCCATGTCGCAGTAGGCATGGAAGGAGGGTTGGGGGGGGAGGGGTGATGGCTGTGAGACTGAAGCATCAGTTTGCTTCTGAAAAAGAAAGACTGACCCAGCTCATATGTAACAGCTATCAGTTGTTTTACCCACAGTTAGTCGTGACCACACAGCACCAAGTGAGCACACTGCCTCCTGCACACTCGGCGCTTCTTCTTTCCTAAGCAACCCAGGAACACCCCATTCGTGGGTTATCATTACATCCAAACCTAGAAATTCTGGATTGTTTAGGGGTTACACAAAGCTTCTTGAATCTGTATCTACATTTCAAGAAGGCTTTGTTAGTTTTTAAAAAGGATAAAATTTGACTTTCATTTTTTGTAATTGAGCTCACATCCTAACAAGCACTACTGACATACTAACAGACTAGAGTTACTGTTGTATACTTTTTATTAATAAATATGCTAACAGTGTAACACCAATCCTGAATATCAGCGGGCAGTACCGTGCATAATAGCTGGTAATACTTGCAAGTATAGAAATGAAGTATTTAATGTTCATCTACAGGTGGTAGTTTAAGTACAATCTTTCCATATTTTGAAAAAATACAGTACATTTTGGCAATACTTAATATCTGACAAATAGTTCCATAACGACATTAAATAAAACAAGAAATGGGCTTATTTAATTCTATCGTCTGGTAGTCTGAACTAAATTGTACATAGATTCTAAAATGTAATTTAAAATCTTTGTTCATGTTACTGTGTACATTCAGAAGGTTCATAGGTGCTTCAAGAACTAATGTATTGACCAGCATGAGATTTCCACATGCAGGAAAGGGTGTTGGCATTCATTTAGTGTAATTACAAATTGAAAAAAATGCTGTACATCAAATTTCTGTACATTAGAGAGCTTTTATACAGTTATCAACCAAATATTGGTTTTCAAGGACAGTTCTAAAATAAGAGCAATTTATTTAACTTCCAGCAATGCTTATATTAATAGGAATCAGGCCTGAATAATTCATCTCCCCTCTACCCAGTGTACAACAATAGTTTTACAAGTTGTGCAAACTTTCTTTAATGCATGTTTATGCCGCTTGCATTTCTATCAAGTAGTAAAATGAAGTTTGAATAGTACAGTCTGAGGTGTGGTGACATCTGCAACTGCAAGTTCCTGACCATCAGCAAGTCCCAGTTCTGTAACAAGAAACAGTTATGAGCACAGCATTTCAATGACTTATGGAATATGTGGAACTGACAAATGCAAGAAAGCATTCACTCAAGCAATTCAACGTGGAAACAGTAAATGTGGTAATTTTGCTTTCAGCAGGACAATTGCCTGAGTATTGATGTGTAAAAATTACAGTTACCAATTGATTAAAAAATTAGATCTGTATCCACAGAAATGAGTAAATAGGGCTGCACACCCAAGAAAGGTTTGGACCCCGAGCATTCAGTTTCAGTTGCCAGTGGTTCTAATTGTTAGAATGGAAGTTATACTATGTTGTTGTCTAATGCCCACAATCACTGGATTAGATCAGGTGGCTCCGAAATGCCTCTCCCCCTGAACAGGGCTCTGATTGCACCATGGTTCAATCTGCGGTTACAAGCTCTGAAACAGGAGGTGAGACAGCTAGAGCGCCGGTGACGGAAGTCTCACTCCAAAGACGATCAGACACGGGCTAGAGCTGTATCTTCAGCCTATCACGTGGTGGTGAAGGCAGCAAAAAAGGAATATTATGCTGCCTCTATCACGTCTGCAGAGTGCTGTCCCAGGAGGCTGTTCCAAGTGGTCCGGAGCCTGGTCGGTCCTGTGGCTCCTGAACCACTGGAGCATTCTAAGGCCTCCTGTGAGGCCTTGGCAAGGCACTTTGCAGATAAAATTGATCAGATTAGGAGTGTTACTCTGCACGCTGTGGGTACAGTTAGTGAGCAAGAGGCGGCCTGTGGCAAACCGGTTTTGTGGGATCGGTTCCAGCTTCTTCCTCCTGATGAAGTGGACAAGGTGCTTTCATCTGAAAGGCCGACCACCTGCTTACTTGATCCTTGCCCATCTTGGCTTATTATGGGCTGCAGAGAGAGACTGGGTGAGGGGGATCAGGGTGGTGGTGAATACCTCCCTTGAGGAGGGAGTGATGCCATCAGCCCTCAAGGAGGCAGTGATAAGACCACTCTTAAAGAAGCCCTCCTTGGATCCTCAAGTTCTGAACAACTTTCCCCCAGTCTCAAATCTGCTATTTTGGGGCAAGGTGATTGAGCGGGTGGTGACGGTGCAGTTGAAGGCACACTTGGAAGAAACTGATTATCTAGACCCATTTCAGTCGGGCTTCAGGCTTGAGCATGGGACAGAAATGGCCTTGGTCGCCTTGGTGGATGATATGAGGAGGGCTCTGGATAGGGGTGAATGCTCCTTCCTTGTTCTCCTCGACCTCTCAGCGGCTTTTGATACCGCTGACCACAGTATCCTCCTGGACCGCCTGGAGGGGTTGGGCATTGGAGACACTGTATTGTGGTGGTTCCGGTCCTTCCTCTCCGGCAGGTACCAGAAGGTAGCACTGGGAGAGGGGGTTTCGGACCCGTGGCCACTCACTTGTGGGGTGCCACAGGGTTCCATCCTCTCCCCCATGCTATTTAACATCTATGTGAAGCCACTGGGGGCTATCATCAGGAGGTTTGGGGTGCGGTGTCATCAATATGCGGATGACACACAGCTCTACCTCTCGTTCAAATCTTCACCAAGGTTGGCTGTAGAATCCCTGTCCAAATGTCTGGAGACGGTGAGTGGCTGGATGGGGAGGAATAAACTGAAGCTGAACCCTGCCAAGACCAAGGTACTTTTGGTGGGACACAAGAGGAGGCTGGGGGATGTTGACCTGGTGTTGAATGGGGTACGGCTACCCTTGAAAGACCAGGTCTGCAGCTAGGGGGTCATTTTGGACTCCCAGCTGTCCATGAAGGCTCAGGTGTCAGCTGTGAGCCGGACAGCGCTGTATCAACTCCATCTGATATGGCGGCTGCGCCCCTTCCTTCCCGACCATCTGCTCCCATCGGTAGTACATGCCCTGGTCTCCTCTCGTTTAGGCTACTGTAATGCGCTCTACGTGGGGTTACCCTTGAAAACTGTTCAGAAGCTGCAGCTAGTACAGAACGTGGCGGCTCACCTGATTAAAGGCAGCCGCCGGCGAGATCACATCACTCCAGTGCTGAAGGAGTTGCACTGGTTACCAGTTGTTTTCCGGGCCAAATTCAAGGTGTTGGTTTTGACCTTTAAAACCCTATATGGTTCCGGCCCAGCCTATCTTAAGGAGCACCTCCAGCAACACCAGACAGGCCGCTTATCAAGATCAGCCTCGGATGGCCTTCTCTCTGTCCCATCAGCCAGGACAGCTAGACTGGTGGGGACGAGGGAGAGGGCCTTTTCTGTGGTGGCCCCCACTCTGTGGAACTCCCTCCCTAGGGCCATGCCCCCTCTTTAATGAGCTTCCGCTGTGCATTAAAAACGTGGTTGTTCAGGCAGGCATTTGGGGTGGGTTAGGGTATTTTAGAAAACATTTTTATTGTAGAATTTTACTGTTTTAAACTGTTTTATTATATGCTGTACATTGCCCAGAGTGGCTGGATGACCAGCCAGATGGGCGATTAACAAATTTAATAATAATAATAAAAATTTAATTATTTGGCAGCACAGTACACTGCAGTTTTCCACAGACTCATCTCGTGAGTTTGTAGTACAGGAACCAAGTCCCCTGAAACTGTGTATGGAAGCAACTTTGGAGAACTACTGATAAAGGTTCTCTTACAACTCCAATATACCAGACTGGGGCCAGTTCACACAACACAGCAGCTTATCTTGGGTCAATTAACCCACAATTAGCCGTGGTGTGTGCAGAGTGCACGCAGCCACCATTTTGAAAATGCAACCTCTGATGGGGGGTTGTGGCATGTCTTACAAACCCAGCCACTATGGGTTAATTGAGGGTTAAACAACCCACACTTAACTATTAATCAAGGGCTAAGTGTGGGTTGTCTAACCCGTGATGGCTGGGTTTGTACAGCATGCAGCAACTCTCAATCGCCCCGATCGGAGTGTGCATACTGAAAATGGCATCTGCATAACCTCCACACACACTGTGGTTAATCTTCAGTTAATTAACCCACAAGAACCCTCTGTGGTTTGTGAAGAGGGTCACAGATATGTTAAGCAGTACACAAAGGTTTTTTTAGTTTTTTTAACTGAGCTGTATGTGCCAATATGCTTTTAATAATGTTTATATTTATTATTTTATATTACCTTTTAAAGTCTTTGAAAGGTTCGACCTTGTTCGTTCTTCAATTGAAGCTACTGACTGGGATAAGGGAGAAACATACAGACTTCGTATTATTTTTTGCTTAAACATATAAACACACTAAAAGTAGTCATATGTATGCATTAGTCACCTGTAAATAAAGAGTTTTATTTCTTCCATACACTGTGGCTGTTATTGCAGGAGACTTCATTTGTCTGTGTAAGAAGAACAATATTCAGTAAGACAACTAACCAGTTTTTTAAAACAAGTATCAATATCTTTAATCTACTAAGAGCATAATCTTATGGCCCATAGGCAGCATGAGGGGCCATAGATGCAGTGGATCTCCCCCTCCAAGCTGGAAATAGAGCTCTGACCTTGGACGAGAAGGTCCAACTATGTTTCTCCACCCACCCCCGCCAGAACCTCCCAGTTGCTGCAGAATGTTCCACAGTGGCTCCCTCGCAGAGTCAGGACTCTGACCAGAAATGGGTGTATTGGGGGTGAGCCGGGGGGGGGGGGGGGGAGGCTGTGAATCCACTGGATCTAGTGGCCTCTCAGCTTGCCCCCATCTCCTGCACAGGAGCAGATGTCCATCTACAGAAAAATGTTCATACCAAAGACAGAGGCAAAAAAGCCTCCGTCACTTCTCCCACACTGCCCAGCAAGAGCCCGGAAGGGTTTTGGATAGACAAAGGGCTCAGAGCATTCCGTCATTTGGGCTAATCGCTCTCTAAAAATATGTTTCTAGGATCTGGGTTCAATTATTTAAAAGCATTTATCATATCAGATTCATTCCATACTTACAATGAAGCACTGTTTGTTAAATAATCCAAGACTTCCTGTAGTTTAGCCGATTGAGAAAATTCTATGTTTTGAGGGAGCTGGCTGCAAGCCAGACAGTTCTCCTACAAAGGAGCAAGTGAGGTACTTAATATGGTAAAGCGTGTAAATAAATCAGTGTCATTTAAGTTAGCATGACTTCTCATAGATCGTAACAGGTGGGGAAGGAGGACCCCCTAAGGTATGTTAAAACCAAGCTTTATCATTAGCACCTTGAACTGAGAATTTGAGTGTCAGGGAATGAGTGCAGTTGACAAAGCACAGGGCTTATATGATCTCAGTGGCCCATATTAGTTGGAGCTTCTAAACAATTTGATGGCAGCTCTTAAATAAATGTGCTTTTGTTCTCCAGAATTTGAAAAGGGGTGGAATAAGAACTGACATATTAATAATAATCCCAGATAAACAATTCACCATATTCCTGCAGTGATCTTAATAGCTGAGTTCTCACCA
Source organism: Heloderma suspectum (assembly GCF_057233095.1). Classification (NCBI taxonomy): domain Eukaryota; kingdom Metazoa; phylum Chordata; class Lepidosauria; order Squamata; family Helodermatidae; genus Heloderma; species Heloderma suspectum. Next base: position 325,549,225 of record NC_139459.1, on the reverse strand, counting down.
CATGTGCTGTTATGACTCTGTCCCCTACTGAGTCAAACAGGCAAACGCTAAGGGCAGTATCCAATTGAGGCCTTCCGCGCATGGCCAGCCCCGCTGATTCTGGTAAGCACATGAGAGGTTCTGGGCACAGTACTGGAGAATAAGACCAAAAACAATCCATGATCTAAGACAATTTTCTGCAGCAAGACCAACCTTCTTTTCTGCTTCAAATGTGTATGTGTAGAGGCCATCTACATCATTGAATACCAAATAGTTGTTCAAAGGCATGTATGCACTGTAATGAAAACAAAATCTCTTAGCATTTGTAAGCAACATGTTTGCTAAAAAATATTTAGAAAACAAGTTACCTTGTGGCTATTTTAAAGACTTCAGTGGCACATACAGCTAGAGAAAGAGAGAAACACGAACGATCAAAATTTGTTGAACATTAAAGAACAAAAATTGCAGATCAAGCATCACACTTATAGAAACATGGAAAAAACACCAATGAGCTTATGTTACGTATTTAAAGACTCCTGAAAGCTGGATATGGTCACACGTTTAATATGCAAAAAAATGGATTTCATTTGAAACAAGGCATGAAAGATACCAGGTGTGTCAATTACGATGAGTCTGCTATTAAATTCAGCCAGAATTTTAAACCTGTATTACCACAATCCAGTTTGCCTATAAATCTCATTTAAATGTACTTTCCTAAGATTTGGCAACCCAGAAAGATCGCTAAACCAGTTGTGCCAAGTTCCCTTCTAACAGCGTCATTCTAACAAACTTTACGTAGCAGTGAATTACATTGATTTCAATGCAATCTCCTTTCACGTAAATTTTCTAAAGATTGTCAATAAAGGATTTTGTTCAGTTATTAAGTCGTGTCCGACTCTTCGTGACCCCATGGACCATAGCACGCCAGGCCTTCCTGTCCTCCAATCTCTCACGGAGTGTGCTCAAGTTCATATTCATTGCATCGGTGATGCTATCTAGCCATCTCATCCTCTGCCGTCCCCTTCTCCTTTTGCCTTCAATCTTTCCCAGCATCAGGGTCTTTTCCAGGGAGTTTTCTCTTCGCATTAGGTGGCCAAAATATTTGAGCTTCAGCTTCAGTATCTGTCCTTCCAATCCTATAATACTTACCTGGGGATAAGTACCATTGAACTCAATGGAAATTACACCTAAGTATATATAGGATTTGCTGTAAAACTCTTTTCCTTGTCTATTTAGGCTGGTCTAGTATGAAGTATACTCAACCCAAATATACAAATATTTATTAATTTAATTTACACTCTGCCTTTCCCCCGCAAATGGCACTCAGGGGGGCAGTATCTAAGTTGACACTAGCACTAACGTAAATTATGCCACAATGTAAGCAATCTCTAGTGCAACACCAATAGCATTAGCTGGCATGATGGCTTTTCACAGAACACCTGTCACACCAGCCCAAAGCAGCTAATAAAAAAAATACATAATAAAAACTAAATATTAATTACAACATAACATAAAAACAGATCCATTAATACAAAATTTAAAACACAACAATAAAAGAAGTCGACAGTGTCTAAGTGATAGAACAGGAAGACGCTGCTGTTAGCTGGGGTCCCCAGCACTATTGTTGAACATGTAATTACAACCAAGAAATTTAGTTATGGCATTACTGTACCTGCAATCACAGCATTTGTAGAAGCTACAGCTGGAATGATCCGCTTTACAACTCCTGTATTGAGAGAAGCACCACACACCTTTACATTATTTCTACATGTAACAGTAGCAAAGAATTTTGTACTCCAAAAGACAGCTACAGAAATTAACAATAACTCAAAGGAGAAGATCTACAGAATATTGTAGTAGCTACAGCCACCATCCTAAACCAACACTGAATAGGAGAAATTAAAGCTTGATATGTTTGTTTACCATTACAGTTTTCCAGAGAACAGAGGTACCAGTGCAGGGATGGGGAACTACAATGCTGGACTACAACTTTAATCACGTCTGACCATTGGCCATGCTGGCTGGGGCTGATGGGAATTTGAGTCCAACACCATCTAAACAGCAAAAGGTCCCCCATTCCTGTGGTAGCTGGACAGCTCTTGCTGAATCGTACCTTGCGTGAGCCTGTAGGTTAGACCTTTAATATTAAATTGAGATGCTCTTTCTAAAGACTGTTCAAAAATCCATTGTATGTGCTCTGGGTCATCTCCATCTAAAGGAACACCTTCTGCAAGAAAACATATAATGCATATGGTTTAAATTTGAAATAGTTCTTAATAAATGCAACTGGCTGAAAAACCAAACACTTGCTTGAAGTCTCATTAAGAGAGGAGTGAATAACATATTAATTTTACAAGAGGATTAGTTTTTTTTTTAACAATTGTGATTCCTGCAAAAGAAAATATTTATAAGTAATTTAGAGAGCAATCTTATGGTCCCTGGGTGAGCATCCAAGGGACCATAGGATAGCTTGGATTCCCCTGTTCAAGTTTGGAGACAGCACTCCACCCTCAGAAAGGGGAGTCGGAGATCTGCCCCCCTCCCCTACCACTTCACAGCTGGTGTAAAGAGAACTGAGCCAGCTACCTCTCTGAGGTCAGAAAATCGACCTTGGAGAGTGCAAAAAGGGAGCATTCCAGTGGGCAGGGGAGAGGAGGAGACCAGAGAGGCCAAATTATGATTTATTCTGAACCTCCTCCAGCCTCCTTCCTTCCGTCAAAGCGCCCTCACTAGATGGGCTAAAAAGCCCATCTAGTGAAAAAAGCAAAGATCGGAGGATGTGGAGGCAAAGATCGCCTCCACTGCTCCTCCTGCCACCCTGGCTTCAGCCCAGCAGGGCATAGGAATCTCAGAAGGCTCCATGTTGAGAATCAAATCTCCGAATCAGAAAGGTCACAAGAGGAAGAAAGAGTTCTGACTTTTAAGTCACATTTTGCAAGGCAAGTGAAATAAAGTAGGGCAGGTTTTTTGTATTATTCAGCTTCCTATTTTGATTAAGGTTTAAAAGTAGATTACCTCCAAAAGGTTGCTCCTTGGGCCACTGCAATATCCTGACATACTCAATACAGTGTTCTGGTAGCCGAGGCATTGAAGCAATTGTACACATAGGAAAATTTACCTGGCAAGAAGAGATTATAAGGTAATTCAACATGAATTTTGCAAGGAGAGGCCCACCTATGACAGATTAGATTTTTTTAAGCTACCTGCGGTGGATAAAGTTCAAGTGTGCATTCAATACAAGCTGTCATGCCAGGAATGATCACACGAGCATTTCCTTTAAAGCCTTCAGTTCCTCCATCGATCAAAGGTATAATGGAACTTGGATCTAACACCCCATCTTCATAGTTTAAAAGTGAAATCTGGAAAGGAAAGTAGAGTTTATTATATAAATACCTCCCAGCCCATGCACTTAACTGCTAAACTGACATGCTAAATTTAAACTGTCTGAAATAGACATTTCTATTCCATAGAATGTGGTGGTAGCCACATCTCATCTTTCCAATACAACACGAAATTATTTTGTGCAACTCATTCATGTTTACACTTCAGGAGCTTGAGTGCCCACACAGTCCACCATCAAGCCATTTCAGTCACCACCATTGGAACATGAAGTCTTCATAAGCAGCAGGCATTAGAGGGCTACAGAGAGCCCTTTACACATTTTACATTTAAAGTTTATATGTGTGTGTTAGCTAGAAAAAACGTAACAAAAGAGTGGGAAAACACCAGTACTAACAGGGTTTCTAGAACAAGTAAGGTGAGTCAAGAAGGAAAACAGCATCATCCATATTCTTCCAAATCAGCCAAAATATTAAAGATTGTAGTAAACCTAAGGATCTTGGTCTTGTTATACCACAGTATTCTAACCTCCTATATTATTCTTAAAAGTACCCAAGTCTATGGAGCGGGGAAGTAATTTAAATGCAGTCACTTATTGGGCCAGTTCACATGATCAAATAAGCCACCGTGGTGGGTTGCGCTGTGTGCAGGTGGTCATTATGAATATTCAAGCCATGACCACAGCCTGTCATGTCGTCTAAACTTGGGCGGCAGGAGCTGCGAGAGCATTAAACAACTGTTAAACAAGTTATGTGAAGGTTGTTTAACCCTTGCACAACCCCCCCTGCCTGGGTTCGGATGATATGACAAGCTGTGGCCACACCTTGAATATTCAAAAACTGCCCAGCACCTGCTGTGGCTCACTGTGGCTTAAAGAAGCTACAGTGGACTGCCATGATCATACAAACCAGGTCATTAACATTGAAATGTAAACATGACTATGGGCCTAGAAAAGTCAGATAGTATACTGGGTGCCGAGCTTTTAGCACTAAAGCTTTCCCTTAACATCAGAAACAGCTGCAGAGATACTGAACTTGTCTGCACTGCAACTTAATGCAGCTCTAAATGGCATGGTGCAGGTTTTTAGTGTTTCTAAAAATCCATGTATTTTTCTAGTTGCTGCAGAACCAGAAGCCAACACTGTTTGTACAGCAGTGGATTATTCCACATGAGAAAAGTGTCTCATACATTTAGTAGTACAGTGGTCTCTCTCCACTCCACTGCTGTGAGTACGACTTGTCAACTGTCCTTACAGACAAAAAATGTGGTTCTATGAAGGTCTCTACAGAAAATGAGTTATTACTTTTTAATCTCATGGAGGGGAAATTAAGTCTCAAAGAGCAACCACATGGAAATGTGGCTCCCCAGAAAGCAATCACGTATTGTACCATGTGACAATTAATACAGGCAGTAAGGGCGGGAAAGGGGGGGGAAAGAGGGGCGGTGGAGTGTGGGCATAATCACAAGCCCTGATCACTAACAATGAGGCCTGAGTATGAGTTATGTCCCCATGTTTACGGATATGTGATTACTGTTTGTTTGTTGCTTGTTTTGTTGCTTCATTTTCACAAGAATATTTGTCTAAAATTATTTACAGGCAACCTTTAAGGCAGAACCCTTATTGCATCTTCAAAATTCTGCAATATGAACTGAGGGGACATAATTCTCAAGGCTCTTCAGTGTACAATTCCTAAATAGCTTAGTGCGGGAATAGTAACTGGTTAACCCAGGTACCCGTTGGCCTCCAGTGGTGTTACCGAGATTTTAATCAAGATATATGATAAAAAATTTAGGTCAGAATTTCACTCACAAAAGAAAATTGTTTTGAAAAGTTGTGAGTGAAAGATAACCCACGCCATGGGTACAATCCAGGCTACTGTGGGCACAGTGCCCCTGCAGCCGACGATTCCCATAGACTCAAGAGAGCCCTGTTTCCCTTCCTGCTTCCATCTATGCACACACACAAGTGCAACTGGCCATTAATGGGACATTTATGCGCCACTAGAGGGTGGCCATACATCTCCTTCCAACCCTTCCTCTCTTGCCTCAATACAAGTTCCTCATGCTCTGAACTACATTCAGGAAGGGTTCCCATTAGCACATTAGTTAATACTGGAACAGAATGCCATATTTTGCAAAAACTGAATAACTTTACTTTTTAGTTGCCAAAAGTATTTACCAGCATGCCATTTATCCACCTTCTTGCAATTATTGAGTCCAAACCACATACAATGATATGAAACTCTAGAAAAAAACATATTAATTTGTTACATATGCAAATACTTATTCCCCCTTTCAACATTGTTAGCATATCTTTTCTTTGGTTTCATACAGGAGGTGGAGTTAAACTGAAAGTTCTTCTCATAGGATTGTATACAAAGGTGTCATTCTATTAGTGCAAAGCTTCTATCACTTGTGGAAACCCCCTTTCATCCTTGCGCAAGTATCAAATCTAATGCTGTGACTTTGCTTGAACAAACCATTACATAACTCATTATGACTTCATAGGACTAGGTGTTGCTTGCACTAGTTGTGCTAGTTGTTGCACAAGTGCTAGAGAAACACCACCACTTCTTGTACTTTTTCCACTAGTATCACACTGGATACAACCCATAGTATTGATCTTCTGTTTAAAGGAAAGGATAGTCACATTCCTCTCAGCCAAAAACATGAACTATTATTTTCAAAATACCACATTAAGCCACTTACGTCTATAGAAAGTATCATCCAGATCCTGAATCTTTTTGTAATGTCTGAAAACATATACAGTAAAGGCGATTTACTGAAAACATACGCTCCTAGGGCAATTAGCTAGTCATAACAGAAATTTGAACCAAACCATGAATTTGGTATTCAAATCAAGTCCAAAGACCTAGCAAGAGATCAAATCTTCAACATAGTATTCCTTAAAATGACTCCTACCATCAACATGCTGTCCACTGGGGCACTTGTGTGGGTTGCTCTTCAATTCATATCTGCTTTGGTACTTCCTCAGAAAGTGGCTCTGTTCAGATGCGCACAGGGGGAGGATGGTTACAGTAACAATGGAGGGGTGGTTATGGGAACCATGTGGTGCCACATGGTTCCCAGTCGTGTGACGGGCTCGCAGATCATGGTTTCGCAAACCTCCCATCTCTGTAGTTACCCTAACCACCCTCCCCCTGTGCGCAGAGCAACTTTCTGAGGAAGTACCAAAGCAGACATGAATGGAAGAGCAACCCACACAAGTGCCACAGCAGATAGCATGTTGATGCAAGCCACCTCGCAAAATATTGACCCTGCAAATTCGCTCATAGGTTGTGGGAGAAGTCGCTGCTCTTCACCTAATGGTACAAAATGGCTTTGAGAGTAAAGGAAGGAGAAGTATCTGCTAGCCAGCTCTGATTTTGTTTTCTTTAAACCCAAGCAGACGATTACATTCAGGATTAACCCATGGACTAAACCAAGCCACAAACAAAAAAGGAAGAACATGGGTGACTGGACATGAGAATAATAAATCAAAGTTGTCACATTTTCATAGAAGGATACGGTACAACAGCACAATTGGGAATTCGGCTGTTTAGAAATTCAGCAGCAACTTCTGCTTTAGGCCGTCCAACATCTTTAGGTCTGTAAAAAACAACATTTGTTAGGAAACCAAACCTGTCAATGTTTTGCATTTTATATACACAGAACTATAGGGGTTTAGTTTCCAGCTCTTTTACAGCAACTACTATTTCTAAGCAGGAAAGGCTAATGTTATTGGCGACTGGTGCTTTAGAGCCGACATTTAAACTCTTAGGGTTGTAGCCAACATTGTTCTTCTCCCAACAGAACAGACACTGGTGGTGAATTAAATTTCCCCTCTCTCTGTGCAGCTCCACAAATCTGATCTGGAGGGTTGGGGGACCCTCTGGAGTAGATTCAGGGGATGTGCAGGGGCTCCAGGGGAGAGTAGAGGGAAAACTCCCATTATGTGAGCAAAATTCTGTTCACGTAATGTTGGACTCGGCCTTATTTCTCTTACACCCACTTTAGTGGAATATACTAAGATTATGTTACTATCACCTTTGTTTGTTTAAAACTATAGGTCATAACAAAGCAGGACACGTAATGAACTATTTTCTCCATATTAACTCTTTACAAACATAGAAATGTGATTACTAATCACTGAAATTGCTCTTCAGTCTGATTCAAAGGATTACATAGTGAGATCCTTGGAGACAGAAGGGCTTTTGAATTCCCCATTACCAAATGCAGCTCCAAGTTCTGGCCTTGGAACTTCAGAAGTGGCTTCTGATGCAGAACAGGTATCTGGTGCCAGGAACAAACTCATGCAAATCTTTGTCTTGTGTGCAGAAAGGGGCATTTTGGATCATGGCCTCCAACTGTAAAACTGCCACATAATCAGCAATGTGTTTTCCACATAACCATCACTCAAGATACTCCATTATTTGACAGTTGGGTGACTAACCCTGACACCCAGAGCTCCAGAGTTATCCTTCCACCACTCATATTTGAGAGCACTAATAAAGTAGAAATGCTTTTTACATTCAACAAAAGGCATGCTACACTGGTGGGTGGGTGGATAGAAGAGAGAAGAGACAGCAGGAGAAGCAGGCAAGTTGATAGCAGGGAGGGGTTAACATGACAGGCAGATTTTGAGAAGGTATTTGTAAAGCTAGTAGGGTGAAAATGAAGTACTAATTTATTATTAGGAATGTCAAGGCATACTTCACTCATACAAAAGATACAACCCACTGAACTCTGTTTCCAGAAAGTCTTATTGAAATGAATGACTTACCGAAACAAAAATTGTCTATTCAGGTTAGATACATCAATCGTGTCCATGTCAATGACATGGATTTGTCTAAAACCAGATAATGCCTGTATAGATAAAGAAAGCAAGGTTACAAAAACAAAACAATATTTTCATTATCAGAACAGTTTTGATGACCTTGCTCCTTCTGAAAATGACAATATTTTAAGGGTTTGCAACATATGAAAACCTTCTATACTGAAGTTAGTATATATAATTGGATTCTACATTTGTAATAGAAGAAAACTAATGCAGCAGAGATCCCAACAGCTACACCCAGTTCACAATTTCTCTGGTGCATAACTCATTCTAAGAAAGCACTTCGACAGGCTAGATAAGGCCCTATGAGACATATTTTGCCTAGCACTTGTCTACAGATTACATAGGAGGAAACACACTCACCAAACACCTCTAGCTGAGCTTGTAGTTCTTTTCCAGAACTGACATTAAATTTTGTTTAGTACAACCATGCATAAACTAGCAGATGGCATACATAAACCCAATTCAATTTCAGAATTCCATTAAGATGAAGTAACAATTTGATGCTAACTAGCTTGAATTTTGAAAACTTGCCATTCCAATTTCCACAATACACAGACATGCTGTCAAGTAGCCAAAACGAGCAATTAAATTCACTGAAACTCTCAGCATGTCAAATGTTGAAATTTCTAAATATCTAATTTACAGTCCAGTCCTGAAACCACTTACTTAGAAGCCGAACTGCTTCCAACGGAGGTATTCTGAGTAAAGGTGATTCAGACTAGTCTTCGTTGGCTATAAATCCCAGTGCTAAATATAATGGATTTATTCCATTTGGTCAGTTTCCCAGGCTGTAGTCCACACAGACAACTACAGAATCCTTGCAGTGACCATGCTTCTCACTGTCAGTGTGGGCATGTGTTGGAGGAAAGGGGAGATGGAGAAAAGTTGCAGGCACTTCATGCAAAACCTTTATCCACACTGACTGGTGCTGGTGATTTTAAATGAACTACTGAAAAGTGATTGTAAATGAGTATTTTGTTTGAAAAGCTGTATTATTACACACTCCCCATTCAAATTTCTCCCTGGATTTTGGGAATCCAAGTTAGCTGATTTCATTTGCAGAGCAAATCTGTGTGATACATTACAAATCTGCTGATCTTCCATGTTTTATTTCCAAACTTTCTTCAGAGAGTCACATGCAAGCAGGTTATCAGTGTTATCTCTGCATCTTTATTTTTCCTCTCATCTTGCCAATGTGCATAGTTCATGAATGCACCCCTCAAATCAGAGCAGAAAAAAAAGAATTGATGTGATCACATGATCAAATCAAACTGCAAAAAAACAGACTCATTTCTTGTGCAGTGTTTTAATCAATGTATGTATGTACTTGAGTAGCCTGAAACATGCCAACAGAAAACTTAAACTGAGCATGTGCCGATCCCAAAATTAATTTCAGAATTTTTCCAGGTTAAACCAGTAGACAGGCAGAAAGAAACAAGTGACAGAGGCAACCCACAGAACAATCAGCAAACAGAAAAGGAAACATCTGCTCATGTCAATTACATGTAATTTTACATTACAATAATGTAAAATGCCAATGCTAGTCAAGGAAAACGGCCTGGCCCTTCCCAAAATAGACAAGAACAGGAAGGCTGTCAACTGGAAAGGCTGCAAGAAACAATTATGTGCTCTAGAACAGGGATGGGCAGGTGGTAGATTTCTAGTTGTTTGGGACTTCAGCTCCCAGAAGCCCCTGCCAGCATGGCCAATGGTCAAAGATGCTGGGAGTTGAAGTCCAAAACATCTGGAGATCTATTTTCTACCCACCCCTGCTCTAGAAACAACAAAGAGTACTGTGGCTCCTGAAAGATGAACAAATGTATTATGGCATAAGCGTTCATAGTCTTTAAGGTGCCCCAAGACTCTTCAGGTTTTTTGATGCAACAGACTAACATGGCTACCCCTCTGAAAATTATTTGCTTTAGGTTTCCTAGGGGGAACAAAGAACCAGCAAGCAAGATTCAGCAGCCCTGAGTAAAGTTAGTTAACAAGTTAAGGGGCAGAGACCTAGCCCCATGTAAGTGAATGAAAGACAGAAAAAGACAATGCAAAAAGATGTCTTAGAAGAAGTCAGGTATTTCTCAGAAATCACTTATGCCTCTTATCTCCCACAAAACCTAGGAATTAACAATTCAGACATTCAGCTATTTTTTCTCTTGTAAGTGGGACAAACATTCAATTTATTAACCTCAAAACATCATGTTTTATGGAGTCTGATAATACAAAAGAGATTGGATCTAATGAAAAGCAAGGAGAACTCCACTAGCACCAACAGAGCATCCAGGAAACCTCTGAAAAAGCATGGTTTGGGGCATGGGGGGACAGTAGCAGGATAGAGAAATTGGAAGAATTCAGCAGGGCTTTCTTGCACAAGCAGAAGTGCCTTGCTGCTCATACCAGAGACCTTTGGATCCAAGCTGAGGAAAATATTCCTTTGAGAATCCAAAAGGAAAATATCCCACATGTAAGAGTCTTCCAAGTCCATGCACAAGTGTTACATGGAACAGTATAAATGTAAGTGTAAGATCTACTCTTTTCCTGCCAAATCACCTGCCATCCAATTCAGAGTAATATTCATTATTTATTTACAATATTTGTATACCATTCCATATCTAAAACAGATTTCGGAGCAGTGAACACAAAAGATAAACAGTAGAAGAATAAAAAGATTAAAACACCACCTTAAAACCACACTTGTTTAAAAAACAGAATGCCAATAGAAATGGTAACTGGTCAATTAAGCAATGCCTCCTGGAACAATGCTGTTTTCAGGAGGCACCAGAAACAACACAGTGTTGGTGCCTGCCTGACCTCCAGGAGCATGGAGTTCCAAAGAAAGGGGGCTACCACACTGAAGGCTCTTCTCCTTGTGGACTCCCATCAGGCCATAGGTCCATGTGGAGCCACCAGGAGCAAGCCCTCCGATGACCTCAGTGACTGGGCAGGTAGGTAAGAGAGAAGGTGCTCTCTCAGGTAACCTCATCCTAAGTTGTTTATGGCTTTGTACACTGGCATTAATACCTTAAACCTGGCCTAGTCGCAGATAAGCAGCCACTGCAGTTCCCGCAGCAAAGATGATGCACGCTGGAAAGAGGCAGCTCTTGACAACGGCCAAACTGCTGCGTTCTGCACTAGCTCCAGCTGCCGGAGCAGCCTTAAGGGCAGCCCCACATTGAGTGCATTGCAGTAATCCATTCTTGAAGTTAGTAGCACCTGTACTACTTTTATAATACCTCTATTATTTGATACATATCCAGTTTTTGGATTATTATCAATCACATTTCTGATTAGAGGTACAGCTTCTAAAATCAAAGCCTCTAAAAAGGTGCCATGGTTTCCACTTGTCCCTCGCTTTTTCACTTGTGTCACTTTTTCCTCATGGTACTTGCCAACATTCAAGTAACAATGTAGTATCTATATTTTTCCTCTATGATTAAAGCGTAAAACAGCCTTCTCCAACCTGATGTCCTCCAGATGCGTTGGACAAACCCCCGCCCTGTCATCATCTGGGGGAGGGTGTCTTAAAATATGATGGGTATATCTGTAAAGTTCTGTCTGACCTTGGTCATAGCTATGGCAGCCTTCTACATCCTTGTGCTCACAAACTAATTGAAACATACAAGAATTAGCTATGAATCTAATATCTATCTGCCTTGGCGGAAAAGACAGAGTAAAAAATTTCCTCATTATTATCTGCTGTCTAACAGTGAGGTTAATTTGTTGACTTCACTTTTGGTCAGGATTTCTTCTTTATCCCACTGAAATGGCAGCAAAATTAAGGAAACCTTTGTATAAGACATCAGTATTCCAAATATATTGGGAGTATTTCTGATTACACAACGAATACTTAGATTTTTGTATGTTTCTATAGGCCTGAATAGGCTACAGAATTGGTTGTGTGTTAAGCATGTAATATATTCAATACAACTTTGCATTTGTTTCAATCTCTGAGTGTAAACCTGGTTGCTAAAGCAAATTCTTAATGTGCTTTTATACACAAGGATATCAAATCGCATAACTCTGACAATTTAGTATGCAGACCAGAACACCAGGCAAAATGAATATGTTCACAGTGAACAGGACAAGCTATCAAGGAATAAAAATAAAACTGTTACCAGATTTTTCAGAAGTTCACATCCTAATCCTCCTGCTCCAATAACTAGAACTTTACACGTGTTTAACAGAAAGTCAAGGGGCTGTAAAGAACCAAGACAAACAATTTGTTGAAAACAGAACAAACAATAGGTTTCTAACAGATTCATAACACAATATTTTAAAACTGTGAAAATCAACAGAATTCATCCGCAATTAAGAGTTCATCTTATGGCAGTACAGAGTTTAATTTGATTAATACAGATAATCCTGCATTGCCAAGTAGTAATTTTAATGTTGTTTATGCATGTAATTAAAAAAATAATAAACTGAAACATATACAGGAAGACAAATGTCAATGGCTTCAACACTGAACTACATATATTTAATACTGACTTATACTTCTGGCAGTCTGACTTTTTAGTCTCTGAATCTAATATTTTATGCAATCATAACCTGACTGTTGCTGCAGACAACCTGGTACCCTCAAATTGTTTTGGATTACAACTGCCATCAGCTCCAGCCAGCATGACCAATGGTCAAGGATTATGGGAATTATAGTCCAAAATATCTGGAGGGCACCAGGTTGTCTACCCTTACATGTGCAAACTTATGCATATCCACTTGGTAGTAAGTCCCACTGAATTCAATGGTATTTACACCCAGGTGCGCATGCATACAATTTGTCTTAATCCGAACTCTGAAATGGAATAAGGAAGACCCCCAGGTTAATTTGTACCAGGCCATTTTAATCCTGGTTAAATGAAGAACCTGGATAGACACAAGTGCAGACAACTAGCATGCATAGCTGGGAGGGGTAGGAAAAGAGAGCCCGCCATCTCTTAAACCAGGGTAGCATTACACTTGCATCAAATCTACAACTAGGTTTATACATTTCAATAAAATGAGTTATAAGTTGGTAGTAAATATGACACACATCTAAAATAAGCAGGTTCAACATTATCTCACCAATTTTCATTGTTTCATTTTCATAAATTCTCAGCGTAGCTAATTATCATAATTTCTTCTTGTATAAATGAATTATTCAAGTATCTAAGACTCTTTCAGCATCCACACTATCATTTATGCACACTTCATTAAGCCAGACCACTTGTCAGTCATGTAGAAAATTAGCTGGTTAATTTCAGAAGTTTGCACCCTTGCTCATATTTCATTAATGAGTGGCAAACAGACAGAAGGGATCACAACAGTCAACAATACAATACTACAAACATTTGTATTTAAAATAACCATTTCTCACTTGAGTGCCTGGCTCGAAATCAGGGTGTGTGAATGGTCCAGATCGCTCGAGGAACTTCTTTACATGGTTCCAGCGACCTTCCCAGTCTCCATTGTCCCCACACCCACCATCAACAGCCATTCTGCACAGAACACAGAAATTCAGCTGCAAAAAACCAGTAGGAAAAACACGCACACATACACACAAAACAACAGTATCTCTACAAGCTTAGAATTTCCTTTTGTATTGTTGAAATACAGTTATCACACAAACCATGATGAGTAAGATGTTATCAACTTCATTTTATCCATAGAAAGTATATGAAATACTTGGGACTACATCGGCTATTGGGCATTGTTACAACTATTTACCACAGGCACACAGAAATGTATTCTCCATTAAAATGAACTTATTATACGTGATAAATAATGAAGAGAGACTGAGAATAGAAAGGATACATATAGTAGCTGCTCTCATATAAGTAAAGCCTGAATTTTTAACTTTGTTTTCCTTGGATAAACAATATGTTAGTACTATTTTAAAAAATAATAATAAGCAAAAAGTTACCAATATTTTTAAAGTGCAATGTTTTAACAGCCAGCCACTTCAGGCATGATTTACAGAACATGCAGTTGGGGGAGGGAAGCAAAGCAAGTATTTAAGTAACTTGATATTTTTATGGGATGTTTGTATGTAGACGATATATAGAAGATTAGTGTATCTCTTCTGACAATAACAGAGGGAACTACACCAGTCACTAATATATTTCCTTTGGTAATTCATTCAGGAAACCCTGTAGCTTGTTTCAGGAATTCCCTACATTTTGGATGCAACATAAAATTCGTATTTTTTAAAAAAATCAAAAATCAAAGTCATATGCAAGTCATTTGCTAATCTGAACGTCAGAACCTTATCACTAGTTATATGTTAATAATGCATTCAAATATTAGCTCACGAACTTCTAACCTGCACTCAATACAAATGTGTAACATATCAGATCTGAATTTCTATCCTAAGCACAACTTTCAAATTCTGCAAATTCTCTAATCTCTTTAACAGACTCAGATTCAACCATTTAGTGCAACCTATGCATGTTTAGACAGAAATAGCTGGCTGGGGAATGCTAGGAGTTCTAGGACTTTTTTCTGTCTAAACATACATAGCAATCCTACGGCTGCTAGTCAGTGGCTAGACGGCCATAGGATATGTGGGTTTCCAGGAACTGACCTCAGAAGAGAACCGACCTCTGGCCCCCCACACTGACATGCAGGCAGCTTGGAATGGCCCGATGCTCTTCACTCGAAAGAGGAGCACAGAGCAGTGAAAACGGGGCGTTCTGCGGGGCATTCCAGGGCGGGGAAGGCAGAAACACCAGTACAACACATCCTATGTGTTGTCCGGCAGCCGCCTCCCCTGCTCTCCCCCTTCCCAAAGCTAGACAGCCAAAATCGGCTGTCTAGCCACAAATGCAGGGCGGCTGAGGCATAGAGGGGACAATCCCCTCTGTGCTTCTCCTGCCCTGCATTGGATAGGCGGTCGCCTCTGAGTTCGGAGGCGGCCGCCTATCCCCATAGGATTGCACCCTTAAAGGTTCAGATGCTGCAAGATACAAATTTTGTGGTTATACTGCTCTCTTATACTGTGGTGCTTTAATGTTTTTGTTTTAATTGTGTTTTACCATAGTTAGCTTTCTGAAAGCTGCCCTGGGAACCTGCAGAAGAATATGAATCAAATGAATAAAACAAATAAATAATTATTTCCTCTACTTTGAAAAGTCATACATCTCAAACACATCTCACAGACTGTATGGCAGTTTTGGAAAACTTCCCATATTGGGAAAATACTGCATTGTGAAAGGCAGCAAATAAATCTCTTAAATAATTGTTTATGGAGTCATGGTTTTAAACAGCCAGTGTTTCTAAGTAGTGCAAACAAATTTACAGCCTTATCCTATGTATATTTACTTGGAAGATGCACCTAGCTCAGTGGGCCTTACCCCCAAGTAGGCATGCACAGGATTGTACCCTCAGGAATTTACCACATTTTAAACCATTTCATCACATCACCTCCTAGTCACATTCCTCACTATGGTCCTGTTTTACTCTTGCTTTCCTTTTTAAATAAACTCTTGATTTTTGAAAAGGATACCTCAGCAACACAAACTTGCGCAACACATTACAGGTCAGCCACCTACAATCGAAACATACTTGTGATTTAAGGCCTGCTTAGGGTTTAAACAAACCCTGGGTAGCCACGAACGAGCAAGCTGGCCCCCGCCCAACTACTCTCACCAAGTTAAACAACCTACGGCCATTCCATCCCTGGGTTGTTTAACTCAGTGGGAGTGCTAGGAGGCAGTTTGTTCACTTGGTCCCACTTCATTAATAACAACTAGGGTTAATAAACACTGGTTGTTTGTGACATGTGAACCGGGTCTAACTCTTAAGGAGTCTAATCCTGGAAAGACTTGCAATAATGTTTTATGAGCCATCACACCAAAATACAGTCAGTATACATTCCAATTACAGATGAGTTAGTCTTCGCAAGAATTTCATTATTAATTTACCATCAGCATCAATAACCTCCCTGGATTCTTTCAGCTATGAAAAGGGCAATGAGCATGCTCAATATTCATTGGTCCCATTTCACTTAACTCGGTAAAGCAATGAGGCAAGCAATGAACCCTACCCATAGACAAGGTAGGGCTTCCTGCATATGCAGCGTTAGATGATCAGATCAGGAAAAGGACAAGATATCAGCACAGTAACAACTGAAGGGATAATGTACATAACTCACAGAGCTTTCTCTGGGACCTGGATCTTTCCATTTTTAAGAGATTTTGTCAACTCACTTCCCAAACTGAAGGTTCCTACGCCCAGTTTATTAATCTGCGGTAGCTCAGCTACAGCAAAACCAACAAGAGGAAGAGAGGAAGGTGGCAGAACCCACTTTATAACCTTAAGCGTAAATTGTCAAGGCTTCTTTTATTTCTACCTTATCCACTAGCAACTATTCAGCATCTTCCTGAATCATCCTTCTCCCTCTAACATCTGCAGAGGCACCATTTAATATGGTAGTATCAGGTCAGGGAGGAGGCATGATGCTAAGCAAAATGTAAAAGGCCTGTGTTTGGATATATGTTCAAGATTAAACTAAAAGACAAAACATCAAAGTAGTTTTAAAAGCATTTGTTGTACTGCGGCGTGTTTAGCAGACATGGACCAAACATGTCTTCTAAATTCTTTTTTAAGCAAAACAATGTGTGCCTTTGACATGCACACAAAAGACACTATCACTCAGGCCTAGTGCCCACTGAGGTAGTAAGCACTGTGCCCAATTCAGACTGCAGATGTCCACTCACATGATTGAAAGCCCTCCATCCAAAGAAACTGCTTTGCAGACAGAAAACTATCAGTGGAGAAAGGGCTCTACTTATGAAAAGTTTATTACTATTACTGCAAGCGTAGGGGGACATAAAATCATGTGAGCTCTGACCCACAGTCTGAAGCTGTGTAGACCACATATAGGATTGCCACCGGAGGAAGAACTAAATCTGTGTAGAGCCAGCATGTTGGGAATTGGTGCTTTTGACAGTATCTGTTAGTGAGTTGCACATGAGCTGAAACACAGGAGTAGTTGTGGTGATGGTGAAACACTCCCCCCCCCCCCGTAAATGGACGGTCTCCCACCTCCTCACTTGATCCTCAGTTCCTCACCACCACAATCACCGCCGCCCTTCCCTTCCCTTCCCACACCCTCGCCTCGTCTCCCACTCCTTGGCTCCCCCTCCTTCCTTCCCAGCGCCCCCTCCGTCCCTAGCCCGCACTGACCCCATCTCTCTCTGCCTCTCTCCCGCTAGCCGCCGCTCCTCTAGCCTCCTTCTTTTCTTCTCCCTATAACGAGAGAGAATAAAAGAAGGGTCAGTCACCGACCGGGTCAGGCTCAAGCTCGCGCTCCCGCCACGACTGGGAAGGCGGGCGGGGGGCGGAGGCGAAGGGGGAGCTCCCCGCCACCCACCAGGAGCCCCTTCCGGGCAGCGACGGCGGGGAACGATTACGAAGGGAGGCAAGCAGGCACGCGGGTACTTACGGCTCCTCGCCATCCGCCATAGCCGCTTCTCGGACCCTCTCCCGCCCCACAATGCACCACAACAGGAAGCGCCTCGCCGGCGGGGCCCTTCTACCATAGAGCTCGCTTCTTTATGGTCGATCCCAGAACGGTTTCCGCTTCTCTATGGACGGGCATGTTGTTGTTGTTCAGTCGTTCAGTCGTGTCCGACTCTTCGTGACCCCATGGACCATAGCACGCCAGGCCTTCCTGTCCTGCGCTCTCTCCCGGAGCGTGCTCAAGTTCATATTCATTGCATCCGTGATGCTATCTAGCCATCTCATCCTCTGCCGTCCCCTTCTCCTTTTGCCTTCAGTCTTTCCCAGCATCAGGGTCTTTTCCAGGGAGTTTTCTCTTCGCATTAGGTGGCCAAAATATTTGAGCTTCAGCTTCAGTCTCTGTCCTTCCAATGAGCACTCAGGGTTGATTTCCTTTAGGATGGACTGATTTGACCTCCTTGCAGTCCAGGGGACTCGTAAGAGTCTTCTCCGGCATACAGATAGATAAAAATGGGAAAGGAGACCGTTATCACTTCCGGGCAATGTGTGAGTGCCACCCCCAGAACGTCAGGCACAGGCGGAGGGTCTAAACAACAAAACGTCTCGTGGCCCCTCAACAAGACTAGCTGATGCATTTCTGGCATAAGCTTTCGTGGACGTTGTCCACTTCATCAGCAAGATGGTTTGTTGAGCCCGCTGAACATTCTTGCAGAGGCTTTCCAATGTTAGTGTCACTTAAGTCCCATTCATTCCAATAGGTCTTACCGTAAGTAAGGCTAACATTGGATATAACCCTCTGTCGTGGGCTGCAATCCTGTGCACGGCATACCCCACTGAACAAAGTGGAACTTACATCTGAGTAGACGTGCATAGGATTTCGCTTGATAGGGGCTTTCAAGGAACAGAATGCAAAACGAAGAGGGGGGACCTCTAGGCGCCTGGGGTGGGGAGAAAGTCGACTCCCCAGATGTTGAGGATAACTCCCAGCTTCCTGACCAGTGGCCATGCTGGCAGGGGCTTCTGGGAATTAGAGTCCCAAAAAATCAGGGGAACTACTTTCTGCCCACCTCTGCTCTCCGCCATCAAGGCACCTCGGCCTATTTCCTTGCATTGGTTAGTGGGTTGCTTCCTTCATACGTTCGATTTGGACTCGGAAGTGCCTCTGTGGTTTCACAGAGACTGATCGGCGACGCTCCGTGCCGACAGCATAGTAGGTCCCAGTTCTACGGCTCTGCTGGGAAAGCGTCCCTGCAGATGCATCTGGGAAAGCTCATGCATCTGGGAAAGCATTTTGGCTGGATTTTTTTTATTGCTTTGCATTTTCCAATTCTGGCAATGCTCTGGCTGGGTGGCAACCCTACTAAAAGGGCATTTTATAGGGTCACTTTTGAAAACTCTCTTGATAGACAAATACATGTTACATGTGAAGCGAGCCTGGGCTTTACAACTGAGCAAGCAAGCACTTTATATGGTGCCTGATGGTATAGCCCCTGCCAAAAACATACTGCAATATTTATTTTTAAAAAATACAATCCTGGGTGCACATTTGTATATTTACATGTCATTATACAAAGATACACCCTTATTATTATGCAATACTTTGAACTCCAACAATGAACTTTCTCAGAATTTCAAAATTCAGTAGACTACCAAAGTTTTGCGATATGATTCTTAAGAAAGGCAGTGTTAAGTACACATTTAATATGCTGCCAGTCAGTATTCATAGTAACAAAATTACTCTGCACACCTATGCATAGTTACTTGGGGGTAAGGTCCATTTGATGCAGTGGAATATGTACTTCTGAGTAATAGGAATAGAATTAGGCCTGTTAAATAGGTACACTTAATGGACAGGAATGTAGTTATACAATGTATAAGCCAGAAGAAGCAATGTAAGCTTATTTATTCTTTTATTGTTATTGTTTATTTATTTCATTTCATTTCTCTACTGCCCAATAGCCAAAGCTCTCTGGGTGGTTCACAAAAACTAAACCCACAAAACACAGCATAAACAATATAATAGATTAAAACCACAAAATAACAGTACAACCACAATAAAACCTAGCAGCAATGCAGAGATTTAAAATACAGATTTAAAACACCAGTGCTAAAAGATTAGGAAGCTAAAATACTGGGAGAATAAAAAGGTCTTCACCTGGCATTGGAAGGAGTACAACGTAGGTACCAGGTGAACCTTTCTAGGGAGCTCATTCCACAGATGGGGAATACCACACATTCTGTCAAAAGAGAATATGTGCCCTTCTTTTGTTTAAGTGAACAATGGTGTCATAATATGGTAGTTAGTGTAGAAGCCAAGGGAATGAGCCTATTCCGTGATTCCTCACTCCAGAACTTTTGAAACAATAACGTTTACATTTTTCCTTCAAGCATACTTTCTTATTCAGATATTATAAATGTATACCACACTTGCTAGATAGGTAGCTGGACAATTTTAGCAGTAGATGCCACCCCCCCCCCCAGCAGATTTTGATATCACAAATAAGTTCAGCAGTAGATGTAGTCTACTGGTATCAGTGGAAGTTTAACAAGGAAGAAATATAACTGAACCAAGTGTTAAATGGGACTAGGCTATTCTGATCTTAATCAACTTATATGGGTTTAACTGGGAAAACAAAGATAATGCTTACGTTGTATACCAATCATTAACCCAATGAAAATTGTTATGAAAACATAGAAGCCTCATAGTTCCAATATGGCAACTAGGGCCATTGTACAATTACTGGGAGACAGTTCAAACGTGATCGTGTATTTAAAGGTTTTCACATATACCTTTTATTTTCTGTCTCCATTTTTAATTGCATTATATCTATCCTACAAGTCCACATATACCTCATTTCTAAACGAGGAGGTAAAATTATTTTGTACATGTTGGAGGTTGAGTAAAATGTACTTGAAACACTTGAATACATTCTTTGAATCAGCCAACCTTCCAATACACGTATTTAGCAAGGCCTCACAACGGTGTTGAAAAATGGTTGACTTCTGCATTTGAATGAAATTATTGTAACAGAGGATGTTGCAATTTATTTTGCAAATGGTGCAAACCTTGTTGGATTCTGCTCAGTTCTCTCCAGAAAGAGAAGGGGGGGGGGGGAGGAAACTAAAAGTCGCCCTTCCACAGCTGTGCTTTTCTGTTAATTTCGCAGGCGACCATAAATGCAGCCCCAATCAGCTGCTTAGCTCGTCGCTCTTTACCCTGCCCTGCTGACGTCCTGCCGTTGCTGCAGGATCCCGGATGGGAGAGGCGTTATGGACGTGCAAGTAGCGCCGCTGAGATCTTGGGACGATTTCATACCGGGCCACGATCGCTTTGCCGTGCCGGATTTTAAAGACATTTCCAAATGGAACAACAGGGTGGTCAGCAATCTGCTGTATTACCAGACCAACTATCTAGTGGTGGCTGCCGCAGTCATCTCCATAGTGGGGTAAGCGTGTTGGTGTTCTCTTCTCTGCAAAGATGGAAGCGGATTGCAATGCTCGCTTTTGCGCCTGACGCTGGTAGCTCGAATGAATATAGCGGCCAAGTTTGGCCTTCAGAATACCGGATTCGCAGCATACGTCGTACCGTAGAAGGGTGGTGTTTCTAGCCTCTCTTCTCTTTGGGGGTGGGGAGGGGAAGGGGGAATGTAACTACCACTTGCAAATCGCTTTCATTTTAGGCTGTAATCCTGTGAGATTTCCTTCTAAGTAGACATACGTAGGATCTCACTGTTGGTCTCCGTGTTTCTCCTCTTCTGCATGTGGAACTAGGGCTTGCATTGAAGTAGTGGAGACTGCATAAAAGACGTATTGTTTCAATATCTTGTTTTAAGATGGAGGGAATATCATTGTAAAAGACGGTAGCAAATCGACGGCAAATACTCAGTGTCTGGCCTGAATGCCCTGCAAAGAATAATCCTAAAGGCGCAATCCTATGCTTAGTTGGACAGAAAAAAAAGTCCTACAACTCCCAGCATTCCCCAACCAGCCATAGTGGCTGAGGAATGCTGGGAATTGTAGGACTTTTTTTCTGTCTAAACATGCATAGGATTGCGCCCAACGTGTGTTTAATGAACTCAGTGGTGCTTACTCCCAAGTAAGTACATAGAGCTGTTGCCTTAGCCAAACAGAGCCGGTGTTTTATATGCCTGTTTGTAATTTCGGTGTGACTTGCTAAAAGTAGTTACCAGACTTCGCTGTCTTTTTCTAAGAAAGACAGTCCTGTGTACTTACTCTGTTGAATGCAGCTTTGAAAAGAGGGTTTAAAAACTTATTTTAGATTTGGAGCATGAGTTCTTTGAGATAAAGGCTCCTACAGAAAAGTCTAGGCATCTTTGGAGTTCCATGATGTGACTTGGATATAATGAATATTCTGAAAGTAATAAATAAATGGGTTTCTCAGATAGCCTTTGATTATAAAAAAATGGGTGTCGTCTTAGCAACTGTACTTGTGTGTAAGGAATATACTTCTAATATTCTGTCCAACCAAACTATTCAGTTTCCTTTGGGGTGAGATGGGATGGTCAAAAGAGGGATTAACTAATGAAATGTGAAGTACTTCTGAAGTTCTGGTCTATTAAAAAATTATTTTAAAATCCTCTTCCACAGTGGCCTCTAATGTATATTATATCCATCCACATAATAAATCTAGTGGAGAAATCCTGAGTAATATTTTCCTAGACCATATAAGTCATTTTTGGCCTTAAAAGTCTTCTATAAAACTTCCCTAGCTATGTGCTTGGAGTCAATTTGTGAGTTTTTGGAGAGGGTTGATAACTGTTAAGTTGGCCCAAAAAGCCTGTAAAGCAGAATTTGTGTCGGCCCCAAACTGAAGGAGCTTGTATTCCAACTCCAAATGCAGTTTCTTTACATGAATCATGTTTCTTTGACAGCCTCACGTGGCATTTCATCTTTAGAAATCAGCTCCTTCCTCACATATCTGGAAGACTTGAATGGAAAGTGACTTACAGAGTGTCCCTTACCGTGGCTTTACCATATGAAGCCAGTAAATGAGTCAGCCTCTCACTCATATGACAGGCTTTGAAATTATGACTTGAAAATGCTCCAAATTTGGGGTTCTAGTGACTCAGCAATTCACTTCTAATTTTAGGACACAGACGTAGCATCTGCTGCACGCTCATGAGAGCTGGAATCTTCAATTAAACTGAGCACTCCTTATGGATAAACTGCATGATTTCTGTGGCACAAATACAATATAGCTAAGAGATTGACAGCACAGTCCTAGGGGCTGTCTTCAAGAGTGATTTAGTGTGAAGTGAGAGGAGTTTGAGGTCCTTTGTGACAGATGATGACATCAGCACCAATCCGCTGCCAACTAGCTGCTTCCCTCTTGAAAAGCTGCATTTTCTGAAAATCCTTTTACTCTGACTTTTTTAGTGACAGCGACTCCCTGGCAGTTTTACCACCGTGTGCCATGTGTCGTCCCCCTGCATTAAACCCTAGGTGTGCCTCTGTGACCTGGCAGTGATGTGGTCAAGGGGATGGGATGCCCCATTCCCTCTTTCCCCAATGGATGTAGTTTTTCCCATTGAGAAAATTCTCAGGAGTGCAGCAGCAACCCCTCACATTACTAGGGACACTCATTCATCTTAGCTAGCCTGCTTTTAAACTTTAACATATCCCCTCCTTCTGTGCATGTTTACTCAGAAGTAAGAAATAAATCTTGTTCTCTTGCAGTGAAAGGGTTAAAGGCTAACTTTAGTAACTCCCCCTAAAGTGCTTCTCCACTTCTCCAATGCTCTCTTAAATTGTTATTGTGATGTTGTCCTTCTTTGATGTTCTGTAGTTTCTCTGTTATGTAAACTCCCTTCTCTGCTTTATTCTTTTGGGGGTTTGCGAGCAAGGAGAAGGGGGGAGGTTGGAAGCAATAGGCACAAAGTGCACACAAGGGGAAAAATGGGGTGGGATTAATAACTCTGCAGCAGGTTGCTAGGATGCGGTGAAAGTGGGGTGGGAGCTCTCTGGAGCCTTCAGATGCTGCACTGGAGAACTGGGGATTTTGGTTTCTTAAGGGAAATCTGTGCACACACACACACGGGGGAAATTATTTGCTCTCCATTCATAATGTAGTAGCAGGGGGGAGCCTGGAGAGGGGCAGGAAACAAGCCTCTTGGATTGGTTGAGCAGCCCCTGCCAATTTGATGATGTTCAGTTCTACTGCCCCCACCCCAACCAGAAGTATGTTCCTTTCAAGTACTGCAAACCAGATGTTAAAGGTATGCTACACTTAGCTTATTTTGCTTTGTGTATCCCTGATGGACCAAAGCCAATTCCATAAAAATCTGGGTAATATTCCAGCGCGCTTCTCATTCCATTGTCGTGAAGATCCCGCCCTAGACATATCTACTCAGAAGTGAGTCCCATTGAGTTCAGTGAGACTTACTCTTAGGTGAAATCAACCAAATCTGTACAGGACTTAGAGTATAAAGAGATCTGGTACATCTGCTATGTCTTAATTCTTCCTATTATCATTGGTGGAGTCTCATTATGACTAAATTTCCCCATGCTAGGGAAGGTCTCTTTAGATCAGAAACGCACAACCCACGGCATGAGCTGCATGCCCCCCCACCTGAGGCTTAGATAGGGCATTTAAGAGCTTATGACTAAAAGTGCATTTTAAAAATGCAGTGATGGAGAAATAGTTCAGCCTGATATTCAAAGAACCTCCTTTTTGAGAGAGGAGCTGGGAAGGTCAGAAAGGTCTGAAAAACTACACAGCAAAATATTTCAAGCTACTTTAAATGCTGAAGGTGGAAGAACAAAAAGGCAAATTGTCTTTTGGTTTGGTGTTAGGTTTAGGGTGGATTCATCAGCTTTGATAGTAACACTTGCAAGTCCTTTTACAAACTGTTGGGATAGTCATAGAATCATAGGGTTGGAAGGAGCCTACAAGACCGTCGAGTCCAACCCCCTGCTTAGTGCAGGAAGCCTGATTCCCAGGCAGTCTCCCTTCCAAGTACTAACCAGGGCTTACCCTGCTTAGCTTCTGAGTTCAGAAGAGATCGGGCACATCCAGCCCTTTGCACGTTCTTCTCATTTAATCCAAACTGAATGAAAGCGAGACAAGGCATAGAATTGTTCCTTGATGCCTCTTGCAGACAGTTGGAAACAAATGGGACATCTTCTTTAGCTTAGCATCACTAAACACTAAATGCCTCCTTAGAGGTGGGGCATTGTGCTCTTCTACAGAAAGATATAAACCCCCTTTTGATAGCTTTCCATCCACTATGAAAATAGTGCTAAGACCTCTGCTTCCTCTAGCAGTTTGACCCTTCTCCTGCTGCAGCATGAATAGCAAAACATTCCTGGAGATTGTGGTCTTAGATATCTTGCTGTTGGGGTTTTCTGGATGCTGATGACTTTTTCCTTGCAAAAATGAGCTTCAGGAAGAGGAAATGTATTAATGGTAGCATCTGCACACTGGTCAGCAAAGGTGGTAGGCCAGTGTCTGCCCAGAACTGGTGAAGTGTTGTGTCTGTTTTTCTATGTCACCATGGAATAATTTGGAGTAATAAAGAGAACCATTTATTTTGCATCACTGAACTAATATCTCTATTTCTGTGGTTACTTGCACCATGAGTACTGCTCCTTTGTGAATAATTATCTTTCTGGGTCCTTCTGACAGAACGTACAGCTAGCAGTAAATGAGGAACAGAACTATTATGGTGTGAGTAAGTCAAAGATAGCTTCCTGTCAGGCAGGCAACCTACTATCCTCTTGTTTGGCTTAGAAAATCCTCTGCTTTAACCACATCTCCAGTTGTCTCTCCAGTATTTCTGCTTGGATAATTCATTGTCTTAAATTCAATAGGTCCAAGACCAAGTTTTTCATCTTTCTTCCTAAGCCACCTTCATCTGGTATACTCTCCTTATCTATTGACCCTGTAGCCATCTCCCATTTTGTACAGGCATGCAGCCATGGCTTTAACATTTGACCCCTCTCTATTTTGTCCCCCATATTCTGTCCATTGCCATGTTGATGTTGATTCACCCTTCATAACAATGTAGGAATATAGCCCATCCCCTCTGTCCCTCAGCAAAAAACCTGGTCCACACTCCAGTCACTTTTTTTAATTAGACTATTGCTGCCTTTTCCTTTCTGGTATTTCATTATCTCACCTTGGTTCCCTCACATCTATCCAACACTCTGCCTTCAAAAACATTCACCTCCTTTGTTATCTTGTGATGCCCCTCCTTAAGTCTGTACACTGACTGCCTGTGCTGTACTAATTGAACATGCACAATCTCCTTACCCTTACCTTCAAAGCCCTCCATTGCCTGCTCCCCTTATTTCTCTGCTGTTATCATAGAATAGTCAGGTTGGAAGGGGCGTATAAGACCATCAAGTCCAACCCCCTGCTTATATCCCAATACATTCCTGCCCAGTTTCACTTCTTCTGCTCCACCACCTTCAACCATTTGTAGGTCTTCTATTCCCTTAAATGATCCTGCTCTTACGCTTGGAACTGCCTCCCAGAACACCTGTGAGGTGCTGCCTCTTACTTGGTTCAAAAACCAAGAATCCATGAAGCCTTTGTCACAATCCCCTCGTTCCTATGCCTTGTTTCAGCTAAGCCTATAACCCAAGCCGAAGCATGTGTAACTGAAACAATTGCATATTCTTTCCCTGTTTACCTCTGCCTCCGCTTCCCTCTGCTCCCTACTTTCCAGTGTCCAATTTTAGATTGTAAGCTCCTTGGGGCATCTGTGACATATATACCAGTGCTATGCATATTGATAGTGCTATATAATATGCCATTGCTATAGACTGATGGTCTTTGGTTCAGTAGCATCCCTAAGGTTTAGCAGGCTGTTGAGCTATGATCTGTGTAATTTGTGAACATATCTCTGAAATGGGATAGAAAAGCCATAGTACTGAATCATTTACAGGCTCATGTTTAACTGGTGTGATCCCATGCTAAAGAGATGACCAATGATCAAATCCCTGCTTGTCAAGACCATCCAACTTAATTCAAGTTTCCAGTAGTAATGACCTATCTTAATAGCTAATTGATGAAGTAGTGTGGAATAGAGATGACATAGAAGGTAGTAATATTCTCACAATATAATTTATGTAACATCCTTACCCAATCCCTACCTTGAAAAAACGCTGTGGTTAGTAGCTAGTGCAAACTAAATTAATATAAGACTACATTTGAAAGGATGGAGTGGTTACTCTAAATATATTAATAGTTATGAGATCTGGGTTTGGAGGATTAGGATATATTCAGGATGTATTTATAATGAAAGGGCAATGTTAATAAAGTTCTGACATGTCTAGCATGATAGTGAATATTATGCAAGTTCTGTTGTACTAACTGCAGAACTAAACAAATTTATTGATTGATGTAAATGCTAATAATAGACAGTAGGAGCAACAGAGTGGGAATCACCACAGTGCTACATATGTAAAAATACTGCACATGGTCGTAGCCTTATTCATCCATTGTGCTTAAAAGTACCACAGATCCCTGTTTTATTGATTCTACATCTGCAGCAATTCACAAGTAATAGGCATTGTAGCCTAATATTTTTAAGGCCAGCTATATCCTACTCCTTTTTATGTGAATGTGACGGCAACTTCATCTAAACGGGCAAAGGTGTCTTCATCTCTGGTAGAGATTTGGCTTCTTCACGGGGGCAGATGACTGCATAACTAATGCAGTTATAGGATTCATCAGATAATACTTCTACCTTTAATGTAAATTGTGAGGCCCCAAGTTAAAATTGCTTCCTAAAACACAGAATATTGTGTATGTAAAGTAAAATAACTGAAGGCCAGTGAACAGTAAAACTCTATAGATGTCACAACATGTTTCATTTTTGCTTCTGGAAACTTTCTGTAGCTTAAATAGCTGTGCTACTAGCAGCACATACCTTATAAATTCTGTCTTGCTTACATTGTATTCATTCTTTACAGTTCTGTTCAGTAAGTCAGTTTTGTGCTAGATCCTGACATTCATATGAACCACTACCCATAATAAAAAAAAGGTAAAGGTGTCCTCAGCCAGTCGTGTCCGACTCTAGGGTGCGGTGCTCATCCCCGTTTCTAAGCCGAAGAGCCAGCACTGTCCGAAGACGCTTCTGTGGTCATGTGGCCGGCATGACTGAACACTGAGGTGCACGGAACGCTGTTACCTTTTCCGCCGAAGCGGCACCTCTTTATCTACTTGCAATTTCTTGCTTTCGAACTGCTAGGTTGGCAGAAGCTGGGACTGAAGACGGGAGCTCACTCCGTCACGCGGCACTCGGGTCTTGAACTGCTGCCCTGCCGACCTTCCAGTCTGCAGTTCAGCGTCTTAACCACTAAGCCACCGTGGCCCCCGCTACCCATAATAGGCATGTGCAAAAAGCTGGGAGATCCCATTATCTTTAGTCTGACACAAGCAGGTGGCTGCATTAACCTTCTTCATATGGCATGTTTTCAGTCTTGTGTTCTTGCTCACGTGCTTGTTCTCTCCAGTGTCACTTCACATTTTCTTCACTAAACTTTAAGTGGCGCTCTCTACAGCCAGCCATTAGTAATGCCCTGTGCTGCTTTATATCTTCTCTGTCCCGGGCATTAGTTAACTAACTATTCTAGGAATACTCTCACTATCTGTAAAGAAACAGTTGTTCACAAACTAATTTAAACTTTTCACAACTTGACAGTAATGCTATAGAGAAAAATCATGGAAAAGTCATTTTTAATTTTTGTTTAAAATTAGTTTTATCCCACCTTTTTTCATCTTGCAAAGAACCTAATGCAGCTTATGTAGTCCTCCTTCTCCTCTCCATTTTATCCTCACTATAACCCTGCAAGGCAGATTAGGCTGAGACTCAGTGACTGGCCGAAAGTCACCCTGTGAGCTTCATAGCAGAGTGTGGACTAGAACCTGGTTTCCCAGGTCCCAGACAAACACTTTAATCCACTATACAGGCTTTCACGATCTGGAAGATCAGTTTTAACTATATTTCAGTCAAGACATTGTCATAATTCAGAAGGCAACTTGCCTTGCCTCGTGAGCCCAGAACCAGATGGCCAGTCTAACCTTAACTTTTAAAATTAAAGTACTTCTGGCATTGGCACAAGTTGGCTGGAGAATGCAAGCTTGCTACAATGTGACATATATTCGTAATCTTCCACCCAAAGTTCCTAGAAGAGCTCTGGTCAGGGAATCAAGCACGCCGTACCTGTTGCTTACCTGGTAGTGGTGGTTAGCTGAAACTTTATAACTGAATAGGTTTATTAATTTCTTTGCTTTTGTTTGATAGATAGCTTCCTTTATCCCTCTTACCAAGACTTCATCTTCCAAGACTGTATTACAAGCATTCAGCTTTTAGGAGTGTGCCTAATTCTGGTATCTGTTACGTTGCTTACTGTGCCGACTTGAATTATACAACGGCTAAACAACAAGCAGGGAGTCAACCAGTTTGGGTATGAAACTCAGATTTTCATAGTAGTCTGTGTTCCTGTTCTGCTGGAGATTGTTGGAAAGTGAATATTCCAATGGAAAATGGAAGCCAGGCTATTGGCTTGTTCATACATGGGAGCACATAGATTGTCTGTCTGTAGATCACTTCTTTCCTCTTGGTCCTACCTGCTTTCTTCCGGATGCAGCATCTTCTCAATAGGAACACCTTGTTTCTTCTGTCTCTCAGTGAGACTATAAGGCATCCAGTTAGTCTATTTATACTGGGTACTTTATACTGCTGGTCATTTCTGCAACCACTACCAATTCCTGAGTAATAAGAACTAATTGCCTTCTTCCCAAGTTTCTGTTTTTGCACGTTGTCGCAGTAACATCAACCTCAAATTACCACAGTGCTACCATTCTACTAGATGTCTGACATATGCTGCTGGTGTCTGATACGTTCAGTAAATCTTTCTAACAAGAGCTATATTTAGAGCGTAACCTATGACTAACCTTCCTTCTGATACCACCTGTGGTATCCAATGACTCTAGCTTGGAGGACTTGAGAGCACACTTCAGACATGATGGATTACTTGTCTTATCACCTTGACTGAGATAGTATCGGTATTGACCACCTGCTGTTCAAGAAGAACTTCCTAGGACATTACCTTGTATTCATATGAAATTCAAAATGTAATATGTTTGCACGGATCTTGGCCAACTTCATATTGTGGCCACCTCTTGTTCTTGACCAGCAAAGGTCAGATAACTGCTAATTGCATTGGAATAGGTTTGGTGGCTGTCCTTTGCTGCTTTATCTTTGCAGGGTTTGAGAGAGCTAGGCTGCAATCCTGTGCACAATTAACCTGAGAGTAAGTCCCATTGAACAGAGAGGCTTATTTCTGTGTAAACAAGTATAGGATTGCAGTCTTAGGGCAGATTCAGAAGTAACAACAATGCTTGCAGGATGCTTTGAAGTGACCTGTAAGCTTATAAAGGTGATATTGTGTCTGAAATGATTGTTCACATAATTTGTTTCAGGATAATTCCATAAGCAGAATACAACAGAAGTTCAGGATAAATGGAGAACGTTCTCAATCTTTTAAATCCTCAGACAATTCCGTGAAGTAGGACTTGCATGATTGCAAATGGAAACCTGGATTCTTTTACCCAGACTATGCTTCATCTGTTCAAGAGGGTTAACCACAGCAGTTGTGCAGGAAAGGAAATGTCATGGCTCCTTGCTTGACTGGATCAGGCCTCCGCGAGCTGTATATTGAAGGCAGGAACTTCCTTAGGTTTAGCCTCTCCCCTTCAGAGTTTATGAAGATGGGGAGCAGGAAGTTGGCTGGGTTAGGGTTTGAAGCCAGGAAGTAGGCAGGCATAAATGTTGTCTCTGTGGCACAATAGTTTAAGGACCAATATCTGTTTCTGACCTGTGCCTACAGATGGCCTCCCTTATTGCCTAAACTCATTGAAACTATTTTGACAGTAAAGGTTTATTTATATGATTTAGCAACTCGGCGAGCTGTACATTGACGGCAGGAACTTCCCTAGGTTTAGCCTCTTCCCTTCAGAGCTTGTGAAGAGGGGGGTGGGAAGTTGTTCCACACTCCCATGATAAACAAAATAAACTTTTATAATCTCCCATTAAATATGTTGTGTTCTAGTTAAATTCTAGTTGCCAGCTGAATGCACTGAAACGAGGAAAAAGTATTGTTAGGCTATAATTTCTGAACTACTTAAGCTGGTTCTGATCTATTATTACAGTGAAATGTACATCTCCTAAGTGCAGGTGAATGATTTCTAAATGGCTTGCCATTTACATCGTTAATGCTTGGTCAACAGTTTTTGATAGAGTAGCAACAACCTGTATTGGGCAAACTCAGTGCCAAAAATAAGTGACTTTATGCCTGCGTTAATTTGGCACTGAAGCCAGATCAACCAAAGGAAATGCTTAGTATGTTAGTGAAAAATAAATAAGGTAAATTGTTCATGCCTAAATAGTATATTGGAGCAATTTAAACTATATTACAGCAGGAGCTTTGTAAATCTGATCTCTAGGATTTCATGCACAGCATGACATATCAAGAACTACAGATATGACAGATAAAATAATGGAATATATTTCACATTGGATGCATATAACAGTGTTGCTTTAAACACATTTCCTCATGGTTGCAGACTAGAGACCTAAAAATGTTTTTCTAGATAAAGATGCTAGTAGGTTGAGAAACACTTTCAGTTATCAGTTTTTCTCATCATGTCTGCTTTTTGGACCTGTTAACCTCTCACTTATAAGAGCTGATACTCACAGCCACTAACAACAAATTCCATAGTCCATTAACAAAAAAATCTAATTGATGTTTGTTTTGCTCAAATGACATAATTGAGTTCTGTGATCAGAATTAAGTAACACAGATATCACAAATTCAAAATAATAGGTTTAAAGCACTTTCCATCAATGAATTTTAACAGCCTATCTGTGTAATTTTATCTTTACCTTGGTTTTCAAAGTTTTTGTTTCATTCAGCTTGCTTAGAAAAATAGATGTTCATATGATTATTGGTTTATTGTAAAGAGACCTGTAGCAAATTATAGAATATAACTTGCCGTGAGTGCTTTTTGCCAAATCTAGCAGAGGTGCTAGGTAACTACCAGAAGTTGTAAAGTAGCTCATTGGTGTTTCTTTAACGCTTCCCCCAAATAATCCTGTGTCCTTTCGGCTTTGGCCCAGCCGCTTCACTCTTTCTGGCGCTACTTGGAAATACCCTCTGCTCTTCCCCAGTAGTATATTGGACACCTTCTGACCTGAGGGGCTCATCTTCCGACGTCATATCTTTTAGCCTTGTGATATGTTCCATGGGGTTTTCTTGGCAAGAATACTGGAGTCGGTTGCCATTTCCTTCTCCAGTGGACCACATTTTGTCAGAACTCTCTGCCATGACCTGTCCGTCTTTGGGTGGCCCTGCACGGCATAGCTTATGGCTTCACTGAGTTACGCAAGCCCCTTCGCCACAACAAGGCAGTGATCCATGAAGGGGGTGAAGTTGATTACTCTGAGAGATTATGACTTCTGCTTGCCTGTATGGCTAAGCAGGGACTTGAATCACTATCCACCACCATTCTAGTTCCCATTTAAAGTGGGAGCCAGATCCACAGTCCAGGCTATGATAAGTAGTAGGGGGGGAGAGGTGTTAAACTAAATTCCTTGGTATGCTTTCAGTTAGAAGGTGGAATATTTGTACTGGTCAAACTTGTGACCCACCAAGCTGAACACACCCATGTATTGAAGCCTGCCAGACATTTGCCAGATATGCACTACACCCCTGGCTTTTCCAGAGACACCAAGAACAGGTTTTCCAGAGACACCAAGAACAGAACCTGGCTTTTCCAGAGACACCAAGAACATGGCAGCCCCCTGGTGTGGGCTGCCATGTGGCTTGTGGGCTGTCTTAAGTTCAGTTAATCGCAGGCTGTAAGCCTTGCCCTAGCTGTTGGACCTAATGTAGTTCTAACTGCACTGTAGGAATAAATTCTGTTATCAAATGCAGTGTGCCAGACCACTTCTTTAAAATGAGGATTCCTCTCTGAACACTAATGAAAAACCCTATTCCTGTGATGTACACATTGGACTGATCTTTCTTCCTGGAGTTACTGATCACTTTTTCCAGGCAGAATATTCAGAAAGTTTTGATCTAAATATAGCCTGTGGCTGACCAGAAGTGACTCAGATGCTGCAAACAGCAAGTCGATCTCGCTTGTTTTTAGTATACCACACTAGAGTTGCTTTGAGGAACAGGAGCAGGTGGGCAACTAACCTGAAACTGTTGTGAAAGGAAGATGGGTCTCTTGCTCTTTAAATCCAGTTGTATCATTGTCATATAAACTGACAATGAGGCTAAAACTTGCAAGAGTTCATTGTAGGTTGACAGCAGTACATGAAAAGTGTGTATGCTACAGAACATGACAACACTACGGAACACAGTTTTGGGGGAGCAATCCAGGAAGGGTTCATTCATGCACTAGGTGCTTAAAGTAGGGGTGCATTCTTCCCCCATCTCAGGTGACAGCCCAGGTTCAAGTAAATTCACAGCAGAGTGGTATACAGATGAGACACTGCACTGTGTGCCTTAGTAGCGCCGTGTGATGTGTTTTATGCTTGTGACAAGCATATGAGAGCAAGAAGTGTCCCACCAAGGGAACTTTCTCTGCAAACCAGGCCGTGTTTCCACAACAACGGAAGGGTGAAGCAAATGGAGGAATACCAGATTTTTTATGGAATCAGCATGGCTCCCTCCGCACAGGGCTCCACTAACAAGTTTCCCGCACCATTATAAGTTGCTGATGGAAACATACTTTCGGGTGGGGTGGGGGGATTGGAAGTAAATGTCGTTAGACTGGCAGGGGCTGTTCAACCAATTAGAGAGGCTCCCCCCCTTTCTCCTGCCCCCTGAAGCGATTGAAACTGGCATTAATTATGGTCTATAGGGATTCTGTCCCCTTGGTCAGCTGCCCTATCCAACCCTCAGCTGGTTTTGAGTGTCTGTACCTGGTGTTGGGTACCTGAGACAGAATAGGGATTCTGTTGGTGTACTACTCACCCCACTGCCCAACAGTCTCCCTGCCTGAGCTTACCGGGGTTGGTCTGAAGCATGATATTGAGGAACCCAAAGCATATGGTCTTCGGGGACTTTAATATTCATGCTGAGGCTACTTTGTCTGGAGCGGCTCAGGATTTCATGGCCGACATGACAACCATGGGCCTGTCTCAAATAATAACTTGCCCAACACATGTGGCATGACACACTTTGGACCTGGTTTTCTGTGCTGGATTGGAAGAAAATGATCTGCAGGTGGGGGAGCCAGTGGTGACTCCTTTGGCATGGACAGATCATTATCTGATCAGTTTTGACCTTCAGGCTACCTGTAACCTCTGCAGTGGTGGGGGACCAAATTTGATGGTCCGCCCCCAGAGACTGATGAATCCGGATGGATTTTTGAGGTCTCTTGGGGATTTTTCTGCAGGCTTAGCCGGCGGTCCTGCCGAGTTCCTGGTCACTGCTTGGAATGAAGAGATGACCCGAGCTATTGATACGATCACTCCCAAACATCCTTGACCTAGTCATAGAACTGTGTCAGCTCCTTGGTATTCTGAGGAGCTGAGGGCAATGAAACGACTGTGTTGACGATTAAAGCGCAAATGGCAGAAGACTCGGAATGAATATGATCGAACACAGGTAAGAATCCATTTGCGATCTTACTCTGTGGCGGTGATGGTGGTGAAAAAATCCTACTTCTCCGCTACCATTGCATCTGCTCAGTGTCATCCAGTGGAGCTCTTTCTTGTGGTTAAAGGCCTCTTTGGTGTAGGCCTTGGAACACAAGAACTCAAACCCTCAAAGGCCTGCTGTGAACAATTTGCCAGACACTTTGCAGATAAAATCGCTCGCATTTGTGCTGACTTGGATGACATTGTTTTGACAGAGTTTGATATGGATGGGGCTGGTGCACCATCTAGTCATGTTGCCTTTCGGCTTGTGCAACCTGAGGATGTGGACAAACTGCTTGGAAGACTGAGGCCTACTACTTGCCTTTTAGATCCTTGCCTATCCTGTCTGGTGAAATCTGCCAGAGCTGGGCTGGATATCTGGACCTTGGAGGTGGTAAATGCCTCCTTGAGGGACGGCAAGGTCCCCACAGCTTTGAAAGAAGCTGTGGTGAGACCCTTGCTGAAGAAACCAAATTTAGATCCCATGGTTCCAGATAATTACTGCCCTGTGTCAAATTTGCCATTTGACAAAGTCAAATTGGCAAGGTGCTAGAGCCTGTGGTGGCCTCACAACTCCAAGCCATTTTGGATGAAACTGATGCTTTAGATCCATCCCAGTCAGGTTTCAGGCCTGGTTATGGGACGGAAACAGCCTTGGTTGCCCTGGTTGATGACTTATGCTGGGGAATGGATGGGGGGAGTGCTACCCTGTTGGTTGTTCTGGACATCTCAGCGGCTTTCGGTACCATCGACCATGGCATCCTTCTGGATCATTTATCTGCATTGAGCTTGGGAGGCACAGATTTAAAGTGGTTCCAGTCCTTTCTGGAGGAGCAGTCTCAGAAGGTGGTGCTGGGGTACTTTGGTTCCACCCCATAGCCATTAGCTTGTGGGGTGCCGCAAGGTTCTATCTTGTCCCCTATGCTTTTTAACATCTACATGAAATCACTTGGGGAAGTCATCAGGAGGTTTGGGCTGTAATGTCATCAGTATGCAGATGATAACCAGCTCTACCTCTCATTTCCATCTGCACATCCTAGGGAGGCTGTGGAACTCTTGAACCAGTGTCTGGAGGCTGTTTTGGGATGGATGAGGGTGAGCAAGCTGAAACTTAATCCAGACAGGACGGAGGTACTGCGGTTCCTGACGCCATCCCTGCAATTCTGTGCTACCTGCCTGTACTCTTCCTTTGTTACTTGGCCTTCTTTCCACTTCCTATATGTGTCCTTTTTTGTTTTCAGGTCATCTCTAAGCTTTTTGTAAAGCCACATTGGCTTCTTCTGTTGTCTTCCATCTTTTTTTCTTGTTGGAATTGTTTGTAACTGTGCCTTGAGAATTTCCTTTTTTAAAAGCTCCCACCCATCTTGGACTCCTTTTCTTGTTAGAGTCGCTTGCCATGGGACCTTACTGATCATTGTTCTGAGTTTATTAAAATCTGCTTTCCTAAAATCCAGGGTACGCGTTTGACTACACTCGGCTTTTGCTTCCCTTAGAACCAAGAACTGAAGTACAACTCGCTTTCCCCCAGAGTTCCTGTAACTGCTACTTTATCCACTAAGTCATCCCTGTTGGTTAGGATCAAGTCAAGAACAGCTGATCCTCTAGTTCCTTCCTCTACTTTCTGTAGGAGGAAGTTATCCACCACACAAGTCAGGAATTTCCTGGAGGGGCCATGTTTTGCAGAATTTGTCTCCCAGCAAACATCAGGGAAATTGAAGTTCCCCCATTACTACTACATCTTGATTCCTTAAAACATTGGCTATTTGCTTTTCAAAAGTTTCATCCTCGTCTTCTCCTTGATTGGGTGGTCGGTAGTAGAGTCTGACCACCAGGTTCCTTTTATTCTTTGCTCCATTTATTTTGATCCAGATGCTCTCGATGGGGCTACCAAGCTCCTCCTCCTGTATTTCTGTACAGAGATATGTATTTTTCACATACAGTGCAACCCCACCTCCCTTTCTGTTCCTCCTGTTCTTTTTGAACATGTTATATCCTTCAATTGCTGTATTCCAGTCATGAGTCATCCCACCAAGTCTCAGTTATACCTATCATGTCATAATTTCCCTCTGGTATTAAGAGTTCAAGTTCGTTCTGTTTGTTTCCCATACTCTGGGCATTAGTATATAGACATCGAAGACCATGTGCTTCATGGTCGGGCTTTCTTCCTACGTGTGTCTGAAGACTATTATTGGGTGCTATTAGAGCTGTTCTCTCCGTTGCAGTGCATGAACCTATGTCCATTGTTACCCCCAACTTTACATCTCCCTTCCCCGTAGGATTCAGTTTAAAGCCCTCCTGATGAAGTTCTTCATGCTGTGGCCAAACACATTCTTCCCATCCTTTGTGTGGTGCAACCCGTCCCTTGCCAACAGCCCATCTTCCAGGAAGTATAGCCCGTGGTCCCAGAATCCAAATCTCTCTTGTCGGCACCACCTTCATAGCCAGTCATTCACCCGGAGTATTTTTCGTTCCCTTTCTATCCCTCTTCTAACTACTGGAAGGATGGATGAGAAAACTATCTGGGCCCCAAAGTTCTTGAGTTTCCTTCCCAGAGCTTCAAAGTCTGACGTGATTTCTTCGTAGCTCCGCTTGGCGGTATCATTTGTTCCCACATGGATGAGAAGAAAGAGATACCTTTCAGTGGGCTTTATGAGTGCAGGCAACCTTTCAGTCACGTATCTAATCCGTCCTCCCAGGAGACAACATACCTGGCGAGTCCGTGGGTCTTCGCAACATACTTGGGTCTCAATCCCACGCAGCGAGGAGTCTCCCACTACTACCACTCTTCTCTTCTTCTTGTTGTAGGCCTGAGTTTCGTCGCTTCTGACT
Source organism: Heloderma suspectum (assembly GCF_057233095.1). Taxonomy (NCBI): domain Eukaryota; kingdom Metazoa; phylum Chordata; class Lepidosauria; order Squamata; family Helodermatidae; genus Heloderma; species Heloderma suspectum. The sequence continues at coordinate 325,512,115 of NC_139459.1, read as the reverse complement.
GACCTTCAGCCCCTTGCTTACTCTCATGTAGGTTCCCCTGTGATTCTTCCTCTGCAGGCTGTCCTCCAGTCTCATCTGCAAGTACCTGGAATCAGTTCCACAGCTCCACTGCTTCCACTGATGCAGAGTGGTGTTTAGTTCTTCTCCTAACTGTCACCCTTTTCCAAGGAGTATCCTCTACTCCATTTTTCTTCACCTCAGCATTTCCCACTTCTGCCTCAGCTTGCTGTTGCTCTTCAAGCTTCTGGTCTTCCCTTTGCTGCTGTAGTTCCCCCATTCTGTCCAAGAACTCTTCGTGTTCTCTTATTCCCCGGGGGGTCGACAGTCGCCACTCCAGTCCACTTACTTTTTCTTCCAGCAGCATGATCAACTTGCAGTTGTTGCAGGTATAGCCCATGTTGTTCTCAGGCAAGAAAACAAACATGGAACACACCTTGCAGGTCACCACCACTGGAGAGTCTTGTCCTTCCGTAGCCTCTTTTCCCTTTTTGTGTCTAGCTTTGTGATTGTTCTAGACTGGCCTGTGCCTGCTCCTCTACTCAGTAGAGGTTAAAAGCAGAGTCCCACTGGTGTGGAAGCGTGTGTTACAAGACAAAGAAATGAAAAAAAAGTTAGTTAAAAAAGAAAAAAAATGTTAGGGGCCTCCCCCTTGACCTCCCCTGGCCAACTCCTATTTGCTCCCCCTGTCCACTCGCTCTGGTCGCTTGTTCTCTGGGAGCTTGCTTGCTTCTGTAGTCCCTGGACCAGCTGGAGCAGCCTGCTCTGCTCTGCTCTTCTCTGCTCAGCTGGGAGGCGGGAAACAGACTGAAGCTTCCTGCCCACTCAGCTGCTGGGAGTACTCAGGCCACCCCCCCCCCCAATTCAGTTGGAGCTCTCAGAAGCACCTGGTAAGCTCACAGCCATTCAGAAGGACCCGTTGATACAGTTGGTGGCTGGTGAATGGAGAGTGCTTACTTCTGGTTCATGATGTAGCACTAAAGCGCTGTTTCGGTTTAATCCTTTACTTAAAACAAACAAACAAACTCTGGTGACCAGCGGGGATATCGTGGAAACATCAGGGAAATGCAGGCAGGGAAAACACTGGGGAAACACCCCTTGACCGGGGTCATGGTGAATGGCACGCCCCCGGGCAGGGCTAGCATACCCGAGGTCCATGCAAGGGTTGGGGCACATAGCAAATATACCGGGGAGAACCCAACTTAAGGAAAAGAATCAGACTTTAAACAGTCTCAGGAAATCCAGCTTTTCCGCGATAAGCTCCAGAGTGGCGGCTGGATGGCTACGACATCATGTATCCCTAACAACCTCAACTCACAGCCAGCTCTGAGTAAATTGCTGGAGGAAACAATCCCCCTAGTGGCTCTGAACCGGTGTGTTAAATTCTGAGGTTATATAGATCTTAAATAAGCAGTTTCTTCAGTGCTAGACCTACCTGCATGGTTGGTGGTGGGGGGGTGCTGTTAAGTTCTTCAGTTGTTACAACTTTATTGAGCTAGTTATTCCCCTTGTTTCCCCCCGCCCCATCTTTTTTACATTACTCTCTGGCTTTTATTTTGTTGCTTTCTGCCCCTGTTCAGCCCAGCCGCAGAGAATAAAGCCTTTAGGATTTAGCTGTTTTCATAGCTCCATCCTCAGACAACTGGGTGTAGTCTGATGGCACATGATGTAGCATCTACCTGAAGACTGGAGCTGCTTAGGAATGCCTGAATGGAACCCTGTCTGAGGATCCTATGTATACCATATTTTGCTCTTTGGAGAAAAGGCAGCGTATAAATGTAATAGATCAATAAAATGTATAACTAATAACTTAAGATCAACAGGTTTTTTGCCTCTTCCAAAGTTAATATTATGGGAGTTTCACTATGTTTTTAACATCTGTCTTAATTGACCAAAGATTTATTAGCGGTGGGGTCATCTTCAAGTATTTTTACAACTAATAATTTAGCTGCTGCTAATAAATAACCCTTAATTTCCTTTTGGGTGATGCCAGATAGGTAAGGTCACTTTTGGATCTAGGGGAAGATACTTTCAAAATGTCTTTATGTTGGAAGAATATTTGAATGAATGATATTTGGCAAAGACTGGTAAGCAGACTTCGAGGGGTATAGGTACAGAGGACTGGCCATGTGATGAACAACACAGAGTTCAGGGGACTGATTCAGTAAATTTTTGAGCCATCCGCTAATTACACATAACAGCTTACAAAAGTCAATTTGAAACTTTTACTCAAAGAATAAAGCTTTTAAAAAGAAACTAGGCTGCTGAGTAAATCAGTGTATTGAACTGGAAGTTCAGCTGTTTTACCACGTTAATTGCCTTTCATATCTTGTGTCTTCACAGGCTTCTGAATCCACTGAGCATGCTCCTTGGTGCTTCTGTGGTGATCCTGGTATTCACAGCATTTGTCTGGGTATCCCACAACAAAGACTTCATTCGCAAGTTTAAGAAGCACTATCCTGCTGCATTTGTTGTAGCTATCATGCTGTTGAGCTATTTCCTGATATCCTTTTTCGGTGGTGTCATGGTGTTCATGTTTGGGATCACATTTCCTCTGTTCTGTGAGTTAGCTTTATTCTTGTTTGCCAAAAAGCTAAGAGTAAAATGAAAGCATGTTCACTTTGAAGTGGCTTTCTTAACACTCAGTGTTATGCTTGGTAGAAAAGTTTCCCGTTAGCTACAACCATACTGAGAAATCTATAGATGCACTTACACATGTAACTGTGGCTGCAGGGCTTTCATATTTGGCAAGGACGGAGCCTGCCAGACATTTCCTATAGTCAACTGTCGCAGCTAGTAGTAGCTATAATGTTTGGTTGAATACATGACCCCACCCCCCATGCCACTCCACTGAACCAGAATTGCATTATTTGGACCGATCTTGAGGCTAGGCTACAGACTGCAGGAAGTAGATGGAGATGTCCACATGTACAGCATGGCTTCCAGAGGTCAGTGCCCAGAAAATGCTAAACGTCATGCTGTATGAGAAAGTCCTGCTTTTTAAGTGGTTTTTGTCTTCTTCGGTATGCAGAATAATGTTACCCAAAAAATTGTGGCTAGTAGGAATTATCTTATACCTCTCTGGCTATGAGGTGATTAATTCATCCAAGTTGCCATCGTACTATGATCAGGAGTCTCCCAGAGGCATATCGCTGGCCATTATTACTAGACAAGATGTGAACCTAGTTGAGCTACTGACCTTCAGCCAAAATGTTCCCCTGGATTAATTGTGATGATAAGATTACCGCCTCAATTGGATATGAATTGGACTATAGCTGTGACTTAACATGGCTTTCTTTTCCCCAGTGATGTTTGTTCATGCTTCCTTGAGGCTTCGGAACATAAAGAACAAACTGGAGAACAAGATGGAAGGCATAGGCTTAAAGAAGACTCCTATGGGCATCATCCTGGACCTCCTTGAACAACAAGAAGAAGGCATCACCAAACTGTCTGAGTACCTGGCTAAAGCAACAGAATAAATATGCATGATGCCCATTGTTTTTAGTTTGAAGCATTAGTTGCTCTTGTCCAGCATCACTTTTCAGTCTGTGAGTATAATGATCCACAGACTGCAAAGATGAAGTATGGCAAAATATCACAAGCTCTTCAAGACATCTCTGACCAGGGTGGAGAGGTGATAGTAACTGTTCTATAACATGCTGAGATGTCTGACACACAAATGCATTTGATAGTTCATAGCATTCGCTTGTTTTCAGGGGCAAAAGATAGAAGGAATGCCTTCTCGCAAACTATTTGTCTATATGTTAGTGTTTTTCAAATATGTACTTTGCTTACATTTAGTGCAGTGCCACAGTCTCTTTTACCTCCTATCTAACCAAGGTAATACTACACAAAACCAAAACTAATGTTAACTAGGGCTAAAGAACGTCCATTTTGCAGCAATTTGGAATGTATCTTAATGTACCTCTTGACTAGTCTATGTTTTCAAATGGAAAAGTAGAGAATTCCAGTTTAGTCACATGACATGTAAATTTTGTGACAAACCTGGATCTTCTTCCTGTTTACAAACTGGAACCTTTTCCTGCACTAGAATTGCAAGTCTGCATAGATAACATCTAGCAAACAAACATTCCTTCAGTACACCTATGCAGAATTACAGTATTCAGGGCAGATTGCATAACAAGATGAACATGATTTTCTGTGCATGCCACATTCAACTGTCACATATACTTTAATATATATATAGTATTATCTGCTATTAAATAGAATTATGGGTCTTAAAGAGTGTTTAGCCAACATGGATATATATATATATATATATATACATACATATATATATATATATATATATATATATTTTAAATAACAAATAACTGGAAAACTGATTCTCATTTTTTGCTGATATCTCATATTGGCATGTGCAGTGGAGGCTATCCGGGCTTCGTTTTCCTCTGGCAAAGGGATGAAACTGTTCCAGGTAATTTCTTACAACATACTTCAACCACCTTGAATCTTTGCCTGAATGCTTGTTGAACATGACTTCAGTGTGAGTCAAACCTTACGCAAGAAAAATATTCTAGTCAATGTTGCATATCACACACTCCTATTTTTCCTTTTCTTTGATGTATTTATAAGCAAAGATTTAGACTTTTATTTATGCAGCAAACATCCACAGAAGGAAAACTCGTGTAATTTTTTTAGAACTGATGTTAGCATTGTAGCCGCCTCCTCCAGCTCTTCCCTTTCGCTTTGAAAGTTGTAACACCTCATTCCATATTTAAATTGTAAAATGACCAGTATTTTGTTGGGAATATGTTTCTACCTATGCATTCCAGGATTAAAGACAAATAACCTGGTCTTGATTTGTGTGTTGTCTTATTTTAATTACGTTTAAATAATTCTTCCGAAGTTTGATTTAGTCTATGGCTTCAGCATTTAGAATGTTTATTCTTTTGCCATTTTGATTTGTTTAAAGTTTAAATAGTATAAGAGATTCCATTATTTTTTAATGATGCTTTTGCAATGCCAATTATTTTAAATGACTAGTGATCATATCATATCTTCCTCATACACAACATGGAAGAGACTTCTTTTTTACATATATTGTAATGCTGTATTGTGCTCGTCAACTTCTACCATATGGACAGCTTTAAGAAAAAATCAAAGCAGCTGGGCCAATTAAGTGTTTGGCCAGGCCTGCATTTAGAAACTGCTAAATAATTGGGCAAGGATGGATTAGCACCTTTGTCTCTAGCGACTGGGGCCGCGGTGGCTTAGTGGTTAAGACGCTGAACTGCAGACTGGAAGGTTGGCAGGTCAGCAGTTCAAGACCCGAGTGCTGCGTGACGGAGTGAGCTCCCGTCTTCAGTTCCAGCTTCTGCCAACCTAGCAGTTCGAAAGCAAGAAATTGCAAGTAGATAAATAGGTACCGCCTCGGCGGGAAAGGTAACAGCGTTCCGTGCACTTCGGTATTCAGTCACGCCGGCCACATGACCACGGAAGCGTCTTCGGACAGCGCTGGCTCTTCGGCTTAGAAACGGGGATGAGCACCGCACCCTAGAGTTGGTCGCGACTGGTTGGGGACACCTTTACCTTTACCTCTAGCGACTAATCTCCAGTCTTCTGCAAGGGGCCAGCTTGGGTTTCTCCCTCTGCTTGAAGAGAACTTGCAGTGTCCCAAGCACCTGGAGTTAGCCACCCAGCAAAGGTCTTGGCATTACTCAGCCTCAGCTCCTCCAGTCAGTTAACAAACTGCCCCAGGGGAGATCTGAAACTCTGCAGTTCTGTTCCTGTTCTGTAACCACAGAAGGTGGCCTTGCTTGTGGGGAGTGAAAGAAAAGTTCAGGGGCACAACAAGGGTAGCATAAGGAAGTGAAAGAAACCCCACATTTCTCAAAAGACACTCAAAGGGGGTGTCCAGTTTTTAGATACTGATGGTAGAGAATAAACATAACGACAGAATGTGCCCTGCAGTTGCTTGAAACTGTCAAGCCATTCTCTTCAAGAATGCAGTCTGTCAGCTCAGCAGCCTAGGATTGGTGTCGATGTTTTCATGGCCTATCCAGCCTGATTTGCCTTGAGGTAACATTTTAGACAACTCTCAGGCAAATCTAGTTCTGGCCATTCCTCACACCTGTTGAAGCTTATCCTTCATATCCCCAGCCCTACCTACATGGTCTTGGCAAGCCAGGACATGAGGTCTTCCTCTTGAAAGCAAAAGCTTTGCTGAGACCTGAAGCCTAGTTTTTATGACGGGTGATATAGCTGAGCATTTACCAAGGCCTACACTCTGTCAGAGGGCCCACTGCCAATAGCCCTGGATGTGTTGCTGCTACTCCTTTATTGTCACCTGCTTGCTCACCAGCCTTCTCCCTCTGGCCCAGAGAAGGTGAACATGCAAATGACAGCAGTAATGGGGCCAAGGACGAGCTGCCACCACCTGATTGTTCGCCGGCTCTTTGTCTGGCAAATCAGTGCAGGGGTTGTAGTGATGGGGAGGAGCTGGCAATTCAATGCCTGTGAGGAAGAAGGGGCACCATTGAGGGAGTCTTGCCCGAGAGAGCTAGGGAGGGCACTGTTCATGGGATCTCCACAGCAACTACCCCTTTCTCTCAACTTCTGCAGCTAAGAGCAGACACAACCGAAGCTCTTCTGAAAGTAGGAGTTTATTTCTGTTGTAGTATCCTTAATCTAATAAAAACCATAGTAATCGGGGTTTGCCCCCCAAAAGAAATAAAATGTTTTGAAGCTGGCAGGCATGTCACAAAACTACAGGTGAGTGGATCAGGGAGAGAGAAAGAGCTCACAAAAGGATGCCACATGTTGCTGTAAAATTCAAAAGAGAAGGTGACATTCTTGCGGTAAAAGTTACTGAAGGAATTTATAAAAGTGGTAACATCATTAGGGAAAGGGGAAGGCAAAGTCTCCCACTCCATCCCCTCCACCAAAAAAGAAATTAAAATGCAGCTGGCTGATGGAGACTGTAGGGTGATACCAGCTCATTACTTGAGAGTGGATGGGGAATATTAACCATTTATACAGTTTCCATTCTACCCATTTCAACCATCACTTCAACAGATAGCATGCTTCAACCGTTGTTCCCACGTCTTCATGTCTTCCACCTGAAGGAAACAGCCCCTGAAATAATCTGAAGCAACACTTGAATAGTCTGTGTTTGTTTTTTAAGTTGTTTCCTTCAGCTGAATGAGGTGTCTTACACCAGCTCTTTGGGAATTGGCACCTGTGCAGGAAGAGCAATAAGAAATGTGAATAGTTGAAAAAAAAAAATGACTTTCCTCAGTCTCTTCCAAATGATACAAAATAGTATCTGCAAAAAAAATCCCAACAAAATTATAACGGAAATTCAAAACTGTAAAAACAGTTCCTCAGTTCTCATTATTTGTCATCCCTGAGGATGACAACCAGATCCTAAACATATTACTTAGGTGATCCATCAATTTCAGCAGAACGTTCCATGTAAATTTATTATCAGGTTTTATTCAGTATACACAGTTGTCCAGTATGTATCATATATGTGGAGTAAAAAAAAAAAAAACACCAACTGGCCAAGACATTGTTAAATTTGTTGTTAAAGTTCCACATCTTTTGTGCTTCCAGTTTTGCATTGTACTACAGGTGCTGCCAGATAAACAGATGAGTCTCAGGGGTCAGCAACTTGTGGCTCTCCAGATGTTTTGACCTACAACTCCCATCAACCCCTGCTAGCATAGCCAATTGTAAGGGATCATGGGAGTTGTAGGCCAAAACATCTGGAGGGCCACAAGCTGCCCACCAGTGCAATAAACTTAAGAGAATACAGGCACTGGAGGGGATGACTGTGCTGGCTGTTGTATTTCAAGAGCCTTGAGGCTGGATGACAATCAGTGCCAGGCCTGTGTCTACTTTATTCCCCCCCACACACTAGAATTCTATCTGAATCTCTCCAAGATTTCTTTCTGTTGCTCTATTTATAAAGGCTTTGGTGATTGCGTGTAGGCTAGGTCCTTCTCCCAGTGGTTTGATGGGGCCTTCTCTTTATATAACAATGTGTATAACTTCAGTTTCTTCAAAATGTGGTGAGCCAGCCAGACTGTGTTTGGGGGCCCTTCTGTTCATTCTGCTGCATGGACTTCCGCCCGAAAGCCCTGCCTTGACAGCACCGCTGCCTTCCATTTACTGAGGTGTGCAGAAGACCACTAGCTTCATCTAGAACGCCTACCTGGTGTTATGGGCTGTTCTGACTTATGGGAATGAACACATTTCTAAATATACAATTAATTTCCACTGACTTCCATATCTTGGTAAAAAGAGGAGCCAAGCACAAACTATTTCTGTACTCCTTTTGAGCAATATTTGAAGTTGTGTGCACTCTTCTCATTTCCTTAGGAATTAATTAATTGAATAAGAACATACCATAAGAATTATTTTGCTGGGTCAAACTAGTCTAGCATTTTGTCTCAAGTGGTGGCCAACCAGATCGTCTGGTGAAGGTCATATACAAGCCAAAACTAACATAGTCATCCCATGTTTGTCCCTACCCTCTTGCAGTCAAAGGCATATTGTCCTTCAATATGGAGGCTCTAGTTTAGCTCTCATGGCTAATTGCTCAACCCCCTGGGATCACAATCTAACACAGGGTTAAGAGCACTCAAGCCTGATTGTGCCTAATTCCGTGTTGCAATGTGACAAGGACTTCATCTTAATTTCACCAGGCATTTCATCTGTAATCTGTTGCTCTAATTATTAACTTCACTGCTGGCTTTTAAATATTTTTAATGTTTTAAAATGTTGATATTTTCATTGTATTTATTGTTGTGGTTGTTATTTTATTGTTGTTTTTAATGATTGTAAACCACCCTGAGGGTTGGTATATAATTTAATAAATAAATAATGTTTTTAAAATAATTATCTAGGACACTGATAATTGCCACATTTTATGGTAATGGGCTGCATAAGTTAATTATATGTTGCATGGAGAATTACTACCTTGGGTGGTTGGGGGTGTCTCAAACCTACAGATAATCATTTTAATTATTTATTTCATTTCTATTCCACCTGATAGCCAAAGCCCTCTGGGCAGTTCACAAAAATGAAAACCACAAGGTACAGCATAAAACAATATAAAATATGAAAGCTTGAAACTACAGTATAAAAGTACAACCAGAATAAAATCTAGCAGCAATGCAGAGATTTAAAATACAGATTTAAAACAGCGGAGCTAAAAGACTACAGTATTAAAATGCAGGGAAAATAAAAAGGTCTTCACCTGGTTCTGAAAGGAGTACAATGTAGGCACCAGGCAAACCTCTCCAGGGAGCTCATTCCACAGCCGGGGTGCCACAGCAGAAATTGCCCCCTTCCTGGTAGCCACCGGCCTCACTTCCTTTGGCAGGGGCTCCCAGAGAAGGACCCCTGAAGATGATTTTATGGTCCAGGCGGGTACATATGGGAGGAGGCGATCCTTCAGATAACCTGGCCCCAGGCAGTTTAGGCCTTTGAATGTTAATACCAGCACTTTGAATTGGGCTCGGAAATGGACTGACAGCCAGTGCAGCTGGAAAAGTACTGGGGTAATGTGATCTCATTGGTCAGTCCCTGCTAACAATCTTGCTGCCCTGTTTTGGACCAGCTGAAGATTCCGGGCTGTTTTCAAAAGCAGCCCCATGTATAACGCATTGCAGTAGTCCAGACAAGAGGTTATCAGAACATGGATAACTAGCTAGGCTATCTCTGCCCAGGTAAAGGCATTTTCTAGGGCTTGATCCAGTCAGCCATTGCATTCTTCCCATCACTACCACCCTACCCATGTTGCTCCATGTCTGGGAGCTCTGGTTGTGCTGATAGCCCTACTTTCATCACTGCTGACTGTGAAGATGGGTTTGGGCTCAGTGTGGGAAATGGATGAGCTAAAATACTGGGATCTGACCTATCCTCTCCCTGCCCTACCAGCCAACTCTACCAACTTTAAAAGCTCCTTATAGAAATATCCTGAAATTGACAAGGGGGATATGTTTAGAGATGGTCCCACTGTGGCATTCTATAGTTGGAGTTGGAGTTGACTCCAATTTTTATATTGTCACTTTTCTGGACAGAGAACTATCTCTGGTTTCTTAATGAAGGGAACTGCCAGTGTATATTGAGTGACTTTCAACCTTGGAAAATTATTTCTGCACTACTGAGGAAGACATAATTAAACATAACTACCATGGGTGACCTCAGTGATTAACAGGTGCAACACATTGGACTTGACCCAAGTGAAAACATCTGTGGCATGCAAAGTGTCCTAAGGGTAGAGATCTAACGCAGAGCAGCTTGCTCAGTAGGCGGCAGCCCAGCTGTGTAATTGAGAGGAGGGGGGAATTTGTCCGAAAATGTACCCCACATCTTGCAATGCTCTCAGTGGCTGACATTGGATATGCCCCACCCAGGGTCAGAAGGATCTTTTTAAAAAAGAAAAATCTAGTTGCCACGAAGCAACTAGAGAAGGAAAGATAAAAATAATTAAGGGGCAACCCTATCAGGTTGACACCCTCTAGACGGAAACCTCTGATCTCAGAGGCTTCCGAGTACCCTCTGCTCCTCCTCCTCGGTATCACTGCCTGGTCACCTGCCCCCTCTAAGCAAGTGAGCAGTGACAGGAGCAAGGAGAAGGAACAACAGCCTCCCCTCGCCCCCTTAAGCAGGGGGCTGGACTCGATGGTCTTCTAGGCCCCTTCCAACCCTACTATTCTATGATTCTATGATCTTGTATTGTGATGTGTATTTTCTGTGAACTGCCCAGAGAGCTTCAGCTATTGGGAGGTATAGAAATGAAATAAATAAAAATACAATCTCTCCAGAGGTCTTTCTGACTCCTGTTAGCTTTAGCTAGAGATGCCAGGGACCAAACCCATCTCCAAACAGGCCTCCCAATCTTCTGTAAAGGCTTTTAGGGGGGCACTAGTGGTTCCAGGGTGGAGAAGGGTATTGGAAGCTTTCCTTCCATTCGCTACTAAGATAAGCCAGTGTCTCCAAAACACACAGTAGCTGCAATTCCCAAATAATTTGATTTTGGATAAAATAATAGCCTAAGATGGGCCTACTGATATTGCAGTATTTCCCTACTTCCTTCTATCACCCCATCATTTGTACTTACCGGTTTAAGATAAGCTACATTGCTCTGACGAATATCTTTAAGTAGCTTATCCCTTGGAGTTATTTCCACCAGAGGAGGTGGCCGCCTTCTTGGAATAGGTTTTAGTGTCTTGATCACATCTTTGAGATTGGTTTTTTCAGCTGGCTCCACATATTCTTTTATACTGGGTTTGCGCTGGGTTCTCTTGAGTTTCACTATTTTAAAGGAGGGAGTGTTACCACTGCTTTCATTTTCGGGGTCTGGTTTTCTTGCAGGTTCATTTTTTCTGCTAAGAGATGGAGCTTTGGGGACCGGTGGCATTGGAGGTTGCATTGGAGGAGGTATCATTGAAGCAGGCACTGGTCCCCCTAGCAATTCCCACATCCCAGGAGGCAACCCGAGACCATTCTCTAACATGGCTATTAGTTCCCTCTGCTGTTTTAACTGTTGCTGCTTTTGCTCCTCTATCCTTTTCTGCCTCTGTTTATCGAGGTTTCTGCTGAGCAGATTGGTAACCACCATTCTGGGACCTGGAAGTTCAAAGTGATAGCCTATCTTAAGTAATGTAGGGTTAGCTTTTAGTAGCCTGGAAATCTCCATTTCTGCTTGGTGGCCCAACATACTCCTCTGGTTGTGAAAACGTAGCTCAGTCAGCTTCTCATTGTACTGGAGACACCTCATAATGGCAACAATTCCTTTACCTGAAATGAAATTGGAATCAATATTCAAAGTAGTGATGCTCCTGTTCTCACGTAGCATGTTGGCCAGGGCAAAAGCAACATTATCATCTGCCCCCACATTGGCTAAACTGAACGTTTTGATTTGCTTATTCTTTTTCATGGCATTAACAAAGTCCACCAGCATTTCCTTGGGGATGTTCTCAATGTTGTTCAAGTTGAGTTCTGTCATGTCTGGGTCATTCTTCCGGACTTTTCCCAAGCTCTCCTCTAAATTGGTTTGATTTCCTGAGGGCCTTGCACTTAATTTAATAAAACTGGTATCAAGAGCTAATTTTTTGGGAATATTTAACTTTGATATTTTCTTTTCATTATTTTCTTGTTTTTCACCTGATTCCATGTTTGATACCTTAGTTTCATGCTTGCTTCCACTATCCTCATCACCGTATGATTTCCTTGCTCCCAGATCTTCCTTAACCTTTTCATTCTCTTCCTCTTCTTCTTCTTCTTCTCCTTCTTCTTCTTCCTCCTCCTCCTCCTCTTCTTCCTCCTCCTCCTCCTCCTCTTCCTCTTCCTGTTCCTCTTCCTCCTCTTCTTCATTCTCTTTATAGTCCCTTACATCTCCATTTGTTTTCCCTGCAGTATTTTTTATTATTTGATTTTCATTGCTAATATCAGCAACATTTTCTTCAACCTTTTCTCCAGCGTCTCTCTACAGAAAACAGAACACTAAGAGCTGAAATAATTTAAAATAGTTTTGCCACATCCATTAAATAAAACCAATGAAGTTGAAAAAGCATTTAAATATGTTTTCCCATGATGTATGAACTGCTTTAAAAGGAAATACCATTCGACATTCCATTACTGCTATACAAGACGTTTCCTATTTAATATCTTATTGTATGCCAACAATTAAAATTGGTTTTCAAATATAGGTTAAATTATGCTATTCTACAGTACACATATTTACTTTTCATGGTCCAAAAGCTCTATGTTAACAAGAACTGAGTTCAGTTAACTTTGCCCAAATTTTACTCAATGGGAAAAAAGCATGTTATCTGTTATACTGCCATTATAGTTGCCCTTCATATGTAAAACATTGATGATAACTATTTGTCATTATATACATGGATTTCAAAATATTTTTTGTTATCAAGATCTGCTTTAGATGTGATAACAAGGATTTCCGATGATAATTTAAAAATTTGATGGGGCATAACCAAGTAGAGCAGGAGTCAGAGACAGACGCTATCATATTGCCTGGTTGACTGATTTCACATAGGGTCGAATCAGTGCCAAATCAGCCTCCCTTGAGTCCCAACATCCTGTGAAAGTTTAATTTATGCGAGCTGTCCTTTGGTCATTGCCTAATGGTATGCCGCTGGACCTATTTGAGATATATATGAAAGAGGTTATTTATTGGAATACAGAACAGTGTTAAGGACACCTGGAATGATGAGGCTGACAGCATAGTAAATGGGGAAAGGAGCTGCGGCAATATGAGCACATCTGCCTAAGAATGGTTCCTATTCAGTATCTTAGGTGTACATTCTCATTATTGGGAAAATTGACTAACATGGTCCCAGCTTGAGTATGGCTAGGTTGTGGGGATATACACATCCAATACTAGGGATAAAAACTGGAGAAAGGGTGGATTCAGCTCATGCTTCTCTGTCTTCCTACTGTTGCCCCTTCTTTAATTAATATGATTATACAGGAATATGCATATCATGAACCTTCAGGACAGTTTGCTCTTCGAACTGTAGAGTATGTTTCCAACCTGCACAGTCAGGATAGGGTGTTTACAAATGACAGTAAATAAAGAATAGAAAATGAGGTTCAATGGAGATGTTCTCAGTAGCCACCATCAACACAAAACTGTGCTGCTGCTTTTTTCCCTTTATTTAAAATATAAGAGTAAAGAACCCCAAATAATATTACTATTTGAATTAAATAAATACATATCAAAACCAGGGCCTGAAATTCTGTATGATAAAATTTTAATTCTCATCTCCATCTGAGGAATGCAGACCGTAGAGGCTCTTGGCCTGTTCTCAATAGAACCAGTTCCATAACAACTATTGAACAACTAGCATGTAGCTTCCATTATCCTATTTCTCACTCAGCAAAAGCTTCTGAGTTTTGAGCAGACCTTCTGGATGACAATTCTACTGATAACAAGTTTGAGTTGATGATTCACACATACATTTATATCCATCTGATATCTATCTCTCAGTGGAACATATAAACTACCTCTAGAATATGGTATTGCGTTCGGGGTTATCTCAGGGGATACGAAAACTCTATCTGGCATACTTTGTGTTGGATGGCTGTATCACACACATAAATCATAATATGAAGTTGTAGTATCTCAATAATAAGCAGATATGAATTCTCCCTTATGAGAGTCAGGCATGATCCTGTGCTTTGCTTCTTCCTTCTCCTCTTACCTAGGACTATTGCTGCTTTGTATGTTATGTTTGTAGCATAAGCACACAGTCTACTCTAAAGCAGTGGACTTTACTACGGCCCCCATAAGGCTGCCCTGATCCCTGCCACAGCCAACCAATTCCCGCTCCTCCATGATTTCCCTGTCACCTGTACACTCTACTCCCTTCACCAAAGATCCTCATACAGATTCTTTTCCTACTGCTGCTAGCAGCAAGGAAAGAGCAATCTATATCAGGATCACTGGTATGTGTGTGTGCATGAATGTCTATGTGTGTGTGTGTGTGCATGCGTGCATGTTGGCCCTTGACAACCAAGCCAGCATCATATGTAGTCCTCAGGGCCATAAAGTTTGCGTATCCCTGCTTTAAAGCCGTAATGCTTCAGGGACTCAAAAAGATATTTCAAAAGAAAACATATTTTCATATTTCATGAAAACATATTTCATGGTAGGGACCAGCCCTACCATGAGGCAAAGTGACACAGCTGCCTCAGGCAGCAGATGCTGAGGGGCACAGAACGGATAGAGCTGCATGTGCCACATGATGGTCCTGTCGCCAGTATCAAAACAAGATTCAGCTACTAGCTTGCTCAGCTTTTGAACATGGAATTGCAGGGGTGGGGGGCATCTTGTCCTTTGCCTCAGGCAGCAAAATGTTTGGGGCCAGCCCTCTTATCCCATGTAGTGTTTGAAATAGCCCCTAGAACAGTTTGCTAAGCCTGCTGTGAATTCAAAGATTATGTTAGATTAGATAAAATAAAATTAGATGAGATGAGAAGTTGTGTGTGCAAATCAATACCTAATTGTACTGAGTTTTGAAGGTGGTATTTTTTTCTTTTTCCATATTAGTAGCTGGAGGTCAGCTTGAGTGATTGTTATAATTATCAGTCCACTGAATTGAATTTAAACACTTTCCCTAAAGTTCATTTTAAAGCAGATTCATTTTTTTTCATTTTGATTTTGTTGGACCAGTACTGCTTCCCATTCAATTACATAAAGATAAATGTTTTGCTTTGCCTGCATTTGGAGGATGGAAGCCTGATCAGACAAGTCAGCACACACACATGCACACACAGACGTAAACTGCATTGGGTTCAGTAGAATTTATTCCCAGGTAAGTGTGTATAGGAGTAAATCTTATACTACAGTTATTTCCCGGGCCTGGTGATAGAGGGAGATATGCTACTGTAATGCTGGCAGAATAACCACTGCATCCAATGTGTGCTCAGCCTGGAAGGGGACATGAAAAGCACATAGCATAAAAAAGGCAGAGACACCCAGAGCTTCTCTGGAAACTCTGCCAGTGCCCACCAATCAGGGACTGTGCTGGCGATGACACCCACAATATGTCACCCACAAATGGAGGGAACTCACAACAACAGGAGCACATACACACAATATAAAAGATGTTGTCACAGCACCCCCGCTCCATCAGCCTCAATGGCACAGCCACCCCTGCTACTGCAAGTCACCATGTATCTCTCCCAGTAGGGGCTCGAATCCCCCGATGCCATTCACAATCACTGTTTTGGAGAATAACACAAAAAGGGAGGAAGGGAAAGTCACTGAATACAGCACCGACATAGCTCCCTGGGCAGGATGCCTGCAGGGACCATACACAGCTCTCCTGATACAAGGGTCCAAGACCCACCTAGGGAAAGAAATAGTTTTTTGTCAAGGCAGCACAGCCGGGATACACAACGACGGCAGACACAAACACACACACACTGACAGCAACAACTTCCAGTGGCACACATTTATCACAGGTCTGGAAGCAGGAGATTGGAGTTTAAACCACACCGGGGGAATGGGACAACATGCCCTGACTCACCTTGTACATGCCTGGAAAAACACATGTCACATCAGGGCAAAAGTGGGGGAGCTCTGAGGACTCAAACCCGTGCTGCAGACAACATAGAGCAGTTTCCTAATCACCTAGCCACAGTAGCAAGCAGCAGTCATTCACATCGCGGGGCATATGTCCAGTCAAGATCCAGTCATGAATGCCAGACACTCAGGAGCTGCAGGAGGAGCCTAAGCAGGAAGAGCAACTTGTTTTACACGTAGGGGAGTCCCAGGTTTGGAGCCAAGGTACAGTACAGCCAACACTAGGAAATGAGGGCATACTCAGGCACAGCTGAGCACAGGCCAAGCAGCCCTTTTGGCCCACATCTTCCCAGCAACCCACTTGACCAGTCCATCCCCCCCACTGCTATTTTGCCAAGTGGCATCCCAGCAGGACTCATGTCCCTATTCATCCTTTCCCACACCCCCAGCTGCCTGCCTGATACAGCCTGGCAGCAGCACTTGTGCAGCCTGAGAGGACTGCCTGTCCCCTCACAGTCCAGGAAACCTGAGTGAGCAAGAATGGAGGGGCCACTGCCTCTGAGCCAGGGCCAGCGTCAAGGATAGGTATAACTGGGCACCTGCCAAGGGCCCACATCATAGGAGGGGCCCACTGACAAGAGCCCCCTAGGCTTGCTCTTCCTCTTCAGCATTGCGACGACCTTGCTCACCGGCCTCTTGCTTTGGCCCAGTGGTGGTGAGAGCAGTAGTTGCCACTGCCTACTTGCTCAGTGACGCTCTGCCTGTCAAGCAAGCAAGTGGCAGCAATGATGGACAATAGGAAGAGGAGCAATACCAGCTAGCAATGGTGGTGAGAAGGTAGACTCACTGAGAGAGGGGACCCATTGAGGGTGTCCTGCCCAAGGGCCCTCAAGGGCCCTAGAGTTGGCACTGCTCTGAGCCCATCAAGCTCCCAGCCCGACCTGCTCAGAGTCCCATTCTGAGGCTAGATGAATCCAGATCATACTAAGGTGTGTGTGTGCATGTGCGTGTGCGCGCACATGCATGGGATCCCTATCGATCAATCCCTGCAAACCAAGAAACAATACATACAGCACAGTTATAGCCTTTATTGATCAGCAGTGTTGATGGAGGAATGCTGAGTGTCAGCTGGAAAAGAAAAACAGAAAACCTAGGATGGGGGTAGAATGGAGTATTCTGGAGGAGGGCATGGCTGGCTGGAACCCTGCATAGGAGCAATCTTGCTCGGGGTGAGTATATACTGCAACATTTTGTTGCAGCAGGTCCGACTTGTCTGTTTGAAAAATAATTTAATGATAGAATTTGATCCATTCTTTTGGATTCATAAACTCATAATCCTGTTGATTATTGAGAGTAATTAAAGTAAACCTGTGAGCTTTAGGCAAGTCACCGTCGTTCAGGACAATAACGACTGGGCTGCTTTAATGAGTTATAAGAATTATTGAAATAATGTAGTTTAAATGCATTAGACATTCTGGAATGCTATATAAACACTAATCATTACCAGCAGAACGTAGTATTAGATTCTGATAGCAGTCACATTTCATGATAGTTTCACATTTAATTCAGGCCAGAATCCGGCACAGAGTGGCCAGATGCAAAATAGGACAATAGAGAGCTCCTGCACCTTCAAACAGTTGTGTAGAAGAGGGAATTTCAGCAGGTGTAACTTACATAAAAGGGCTTTGTCCTCTTTTACAGCACCCTAAACCCATGCCCTAATGTCAGACAAGGCTTTTATTGTGCAATCAGCTTGCTTCATTCGAGGAATTTTATTGTGGGGGGTGGGGGGAGCAGGGAGAGCATAGTTTCTATATGATGAAGTTTCCAGTTTGCATCCTTCCCGTGTTCTCCCATGGCTTCTTCCATCTTTTTTTCTTATCACAGGAAGTTAAGGAGGAAAAAGCGGAATAGCTGCACAATGTCTGTTGATGGATAGCAACAGGAGATGTCCATCTGGAAGCATCCACTGTGTAGTTGCTGTACCTTGTGCCCCATTCCACCATCGGCCCTTTTGCCCACCTTCCTTCCTTACCTGCTGTGAAATAAAAATAGAGGGTGCTTCCAAATGGAGAAGTCCAAGGACTAACAATGAAATGGCATTGTGCAGCTAGGCCATCTTTTCTTCCTTCATTGATTTTTTTCTGGTAAGAAAAATGTTCGAAGACACGGTGGGAAAACACAGGAGAGCTACAAATGGAAGATGTCATCTGGACACCCTACCCCATGGTACATTTTTGTGAATGAGGCAATGCGATTCCACAATATAAGCCTCATTTGGAAGCACCCATAGCCTTGCTGTCTGGATCAATCCAGAGGTACTGTCTTTGGGCAACACCAGCTAGGCATCTCATAGTCCAGAAAGGAGTAATATTATTTAGTTATTTAATTGTTTGTTTATTTGCTGCATTTTTATCTCACTTTTTGGACAATTGTCTCCCAAAGCAGATCACATCAATAAATGAGAGAGAGAGAGAGAGAGAGTCCCTGCTATCAGGCTTACACTAAAATGACAAGACACAAAATGGAAGGGAAAAGATAAAGGAGGGAGAACCGTCTTTTAAGGCCAGAACAAGGTGGTGAGCTATAAGCAGCCATTTAAAGGCACTTTGGCCCCGTCTGATCTTCCTGTGCTGGTATTCTTGCTTGAATTGCAATTTGTGGAATAAAATAATGCAAAATCCAATCTCTTGGTAGAGTCATGAATCCCATTATGCATTATTTCAAGAATCCCCTCAAATGAGAGCTGAGTGTGAACTGAATCTGTCTCTGTCCCAAATATTAGGGTTGTTCAAATACAGGAGCATATTTCTGCGGCTAAGTTGCTCTAGAATTTATTCTTAAGTCTGCTGGAACTCACAAAGGAGCTACCAATCACATTTCTACTAAGCACTGTGATATATTTAGTGGCTGTGTGTACACAACACATTTGTAGCTACAAAACATTGGAAGCATCTCTGAACACAATCCCTGAATACCTTTGGAACGTTCTTCTATGTCACCATGACCACCGCTACCACTTTTTCACTAGGACTATCCTGCAGCTAGTCCGAGTCTCCCATTTTGCCACAGGTCCCTGTTAATTTTCCCCATACCAATCTTCTGGCTGTAATACACACTTCTCTCCTCTACAGTATGCCCTTTCCCCCCAGAATGCATTGCCTGATTCAAGAAATGACTTTTTTTTTTTTTAACTCCCATCACAATCTTCTCTTTTGCCTCTGCATAGAGGTGGACATTAAACACGCCTTACAGAATACTATAACAGTACAGAGGTGTGGGGATTTTTTAAAACACCGTATCACACGACTGAGCTGCAAGGACACTAAAGCTGGGATAAACTTTTAATGTTTAAAATACCACTCCATATTTTGCTAGTAGTTCTAACATACCAGAATCCATATTAGATCCATCCCAGGTTATACCTAAGGTTCAGGGTCTGAACCAGCTGACCTGCCAGCCAAGAAAGATTCTGGTAGGCCTCACCCTATATAGCTATTTCTGCTAAAGTCGGGTTTAGCAAAGCCAGGCTTTGCCTTAAATGCTTTCTCTGGCTTTTCTTAGGAGTCCAAAGAACCATATGAGTACTGTACTGATATGTTTACAGCAAAATCCTTTGTAGGCTAATCGGAGCAGGTAGTTACAGATAGCAGCAGTTTTGAGCAATTATTAAGATTTAGTCAAATTCCATGGGTAAAACATTTAAGCATTTTATCAGTTTCAACGAGATCTGCCAAGGGCAGAGCTGTGAAATCTTAACTGCAGTTTTTGCTATTTTTCTTTCTTGTCACATATTTACTTAGATCTGCTATATCTAAGCAGGACAGGGCAGGGCAGTAAAGGGAGAGATAAGCCTCCTTTGCCTCTTGCCTCACTCCTATCTTTGTGCCTTTTGTCCTGTTTCTTCCTATGCCTTGTACACAAGATTCCCCCTCTCTGTACATCAAGTCACTTCCCTGTCCTCCAGAGTTTTCCCAAACCAGTACACATTCATCTTGCCTACAGTACCTCCAGTGATGTCTTACTCTTTCTATCCCATCCACACTGTGACTCAGTTCCCAGCGCCTGGCTTCTGTGTCTTATCCTCAACCTGTCTGTCCATGTGAGCCTTCTGAAAAGGGACTGCATCACCCCTCTACAGTGACAGTCTTGCCTTTCTCTAAAGCAGTGCATTTCTAGATAATAATAGGAAAACAAGTACCCTTGATCTCTGGGGTTTGTGCATGTGTGTGTTCATCACACTATTTCCAATGCTTGCCTCAGATAGTGGGCTTTGTCTTCCTTATACTGCACACCTGTACTGCACAGGAGAAGGCAAAGCGAAGACACAGCAGCGTGCATTGCTCTTATGGGGCTATTTCTTGGTTGAACTGGGTCCCAGCACTGGTGCAAGAGCATCATTTTTGTTCTCAGGCTTAATCCTATGAGGTTCAGTGATTCCTTGGGACAGGGTCATAAGACCACAATTAAAAACTTACATTAAAGCCATATCTAGCTGGAATCCAACAATCTGTGAGAGTACCTTATACAAACTGAGGCATGGTCCAGGTGCTACCAAGTAGTAAGGTAAACTTGGCTAGATTATGGAACAGGGCCTTTTTGGTGGGCCTCGTTGTTGTTGTTGATGTTGTTGTTGTTGTTATTTATTACATTTCTATTAGTTATGGAAGAAGATCTATCTGAGCCTGTCTCTGTCTGTAAATGCTTGCAAAACAGCTCTTCCCCAAAAGGCTTTTTGCATGTTTTAATTAATCTAGCAATGATGTGGATGTTACTCTTAAGTATGATATATTTGTTCTCATGTCAATGTGTTGGATTGGATTTTTTTTTTCATTTTAAAAATTGTTTCACAATAATAGTTTTTACTTTCTTAACAGGTAACTGACTCTAGATGAGATAAAGTACGATAAACTCTGTAACAAGTAAAGTGTAATGTATTCTGGAGTGTTCCCCACTGAAGTAAATAGTATAATAACCAGATTGAGACTGTAGACCTTGTCCATAAAGTTGTCTTAAACACAATATGGCAGTTTGTAATATTACTGTGTTCTCTTTTACTATGTGCAAGAAACTGACTACTTACAAGTCTATTTTAAGCTATAAATATCTACTTGGAAGTAAGCCCCATTATTTCAATGGGACTTATTCCTAAGTAATTGTAAATACGATTGCAGCCTTAGATGTCAGGAGAGTACAATGTTTACAATGTTAAAACATGAAATAGCAGATGTGTGCAAAATATTTGCATTTCCTGATTCTTACCTCCGATGGTAAAAGAGTGACTGGAACCCTTTCATCCTCATGCATACGTCTGGATGCCTTCTGCCAGTACAGGTAGTCAACAAGGGATCTGTGATCGAAGTTTCCTGTTGGGGTTTTTTCAGTCTGATCTCTCTGTATCATTCCAACTGGCACTTGGGGGTCTGGAGCCATCACTTCCATTTCACACTGTAGTTCCTTCAGTTCTTCAGGGGACAGGTTTGCCAAGATTTCATCTTCATCCATCTCCTCAAAGCAGGTTTCTTCTTGGTCAGAGTTTTGGCTGAACTCAGACATGTTCTTTATTGATTAAAACAACAACAGAAGTGCTTACAGGAAAATTAAAAACAACCAGAACCGGTGAAAGTTATGCTATTTCTTCTTCAGCCCTAAGAAATCCTCTGTGTTGCTATGAGGGTTTTATTGGAAATTGTGGGACAACTCGATCTTAGGAGATGTTTGTGTAAGAGTGAGCGGGGACTGAAGCATATGGTAAATCTATATTAAGCAGCGCTTGGCTGGAGGAAGAGAATTTATGGAGGTGCTGCCATATTCTGTTTTGAGCAGCTTGTGTCAGCTGTGTAAGCTCTTCTGACATTTCAGTGCAGCTGCTGCACAGCTCTGCAGCATCTTCATGGTAATTTTCAAGAGGATTCCCTTAGGGATATGAGTCCTAATGGCTCATGATTTATACAAAATATTTAAATTTAGGGAAATGAATGCTACTCCCTATTGCCTGTGCATGAATGAACTCCACACCTCTTACGTCCAGTTCAAACACTCAAACTTTGTGCTGATGTCTTTAATCACCAGTCATTTCTGCATGTAGGTTTTACCAGCCTTTGGGAAATGATCGATTTATGAGAGCTAGTTTAAATTTATTTATTTGTTACATTTCTATACCACTTAATAGCCAAAGTTTGGCAAATATCACTATATTGTCACTAGTACTAAGAAATGCCTTTTGGAAAGTGCTTTGTAGAGCCACTGACATTTTGTATTAACAAACTAAAGGAAACATTTATTTATTTATTATTTCATTCCTATACTGCCCAATAGCCGAAGCTCTCTTCACATCATCCAACAATCAGTAAAACAGCTGTTCTTTTAAGACAAAATTATTAATCAAAGGAAATTAAAATTGGAATTGTTAACTTGGCCTGAAAACCCAAAGTTCAACCTTTAGAAGAAGACTGATAATTACCCATTGGGTTTATCCCATAAATCAGCCTTTCCCAACCTACTGCGCTCTAGTCCTGTTGGACTACAACTCCTGTCTCTGGAGAAAGCTGTGTCATTGGTCACTGATAGTTACCAGGGCCCCATCTACATGGGGCTTTTACTCCAGTTCTACTCCACCCCCAAATCGGTATTGTCAGATGACACACACTGGACTCTGTAGCTAGCCCAGCATTTCTTGCCCTAAATCCGTTTTTTTCCCCCAAACTCATTTTGTGTCGAATTTTCCTGTCACAGCAGCTTCAGTGCTGTTCAGAAGTCCATGTGACCTCAGCTGGCTTTGGCGTGGGCTGGTGGAAGCGGTGCTGATTGGCGGAAGGGAAAGTAGCGTGGTATGGGGGCATGGAGAGAGCACAAGGATAAACATGTCTACCTGGAAGTAACTCATTGCCTTCAGTTCCACTTTGCTGCGTACAGGAGCAGCCCTGCTACTTTGAAACTGCACTGTTGTGAACATGGGCTCAGTTGCTGCCTCTCACTTTAAATAGTCATTGGGCTTGGGAGTGGGGCGGGGGGAGCCAGCCGTGCCATTTTAAAACTGTGCAACTATGAAGGAGCACAGCTGAGAAACGGTGGATGCCTGTTGTTTTGAAGCTGCGCAGCTAAGGAAGGGTGGATGCCAGGGCGGGTGATTTTCATGAACATGTACTCAGAAGCACTTCATTGAGCCTGTTTGTTGGCGGGGGAGCCTGTTTATTGGGCAGTTAATATACATCAAAGACAAGGTGCTAGTCATTCCCCCTCCTCGCCAGCTCTGCGCTCTCTGCTCTCAGCACCTCTTGCACTCCCGCTCATTCTACTCAGTCTCCGGGTGGTGGTGGCTGCCTGCTTCCTGCTGCCTCATAAATGTGTGTGGGGGGTGGGGGTATGTGGGGCTTGTCATGAATGTCTACTCATAAGCAAGTCCTCCACTGCACTTCATTGAACACACGAGGGAGGGGGAGCAAGCCTCCGCTCATCGGCTGCCCTGCCCCTATGCAATTGCTGATGTTCATTTCTACTTGTGGCAGGACTTGCCCACTCCACCCCAACTAATGTGGCTTCAGTTCCCGTATACACTGCAAAAGCGGAGGAATACAGTGTGTACTGTGGAAAGAGCTAATTCGATTCTTTGAAAATGTGGATTTTGTCCAAATTGCTTCACAAAGCGTTTCCGTTTAGATTGGCCCCAGGCTGGGGAAGGCTGCCATAAATCATTTATACTTACTCACAGTTGCAAAACTGATTTTTGCTTTAAAATGGAAATGTTCCATAATAGTGACGAAAACACAGTGCATGGAAAAATATGGAGCCTGTCTGCAAATTAAAGTAGCCACTCCACCACTGCCCTATTCCTTCATCCATTGCATGAATGTACGCAAATTTCTTAAAAATGTAAATAAGAGCTTTGGAAGGCCTTGAGCAGAGGGCAAAAAGAAGTTTCCCTCCTGAAGCAAATAACGTGCAGGGCTTGTCAGGACCAGGGCGGAAGAGAGAGAGGGTTAAAATCTCCCTCTCCATACCCTGTGGTCCCAGATTTGGGCTTTGTAACTTAGCTCTTCTATGAAGCCTTTGCTTTAATCCCTTTGCCGTCACCCCCAGCTGAAATAAAGCTTAAGCACATGTATCTGCATTTGCTACATTTATCCCTTATTTCCTCTATCTCCCTCCCTTTTGTTGTCCACCCCCCTCAACTCTATATTGAAAATGCCTTGGGGCAGGATCTTGTCTTTTGTTTATATTACACGTGTATATCAAGGATGCTTTAAAAATAATAAATAACATATACAGTTTGTAGACTCCCATGACCTTCCCTAGTATTGTTGATATTTATTATGTGCATTTTGTATGAAAGCACTCTGATAAACTATTTAACAATATTTATGAATCACTTATATTAGAAAAAAACCTAAGCGATGTACAAAAACAAGTATTCATACAGAGGTCAAGATCACCTTCCTGAGAATGCCTGTTTGAAAACATATGATTTTCAGTAGGTGTTGGTAACCCAAGGGGTGTCTTCACGAGCGATTTACTGTGAGGTTGCTGCGTTCAGAGGTTGTTTGGGGCACCATCTTGCTACCACCCCGGAGTTTCATGCTGAAAAGCTGGTTCTTTTGAGACTACTTTTAGTCCAATTGTTTTCCTTAATTCACCTTGTGTGCGCTTCTGTTGTGGTGTGTACCACCCTCTGCATTTACTCCAGCATGATTTCCCTGCCCAGGGGTGTGTCTTTCACCTGCCCGTGACCTCACTGACCCCGGTCACGGGCTGTTTCCCCAATGTTTTCCCGCCCGTGTTTCCCCAATGTTTCCACCATTTCAAGGCTAGCCATCAGAGTTCTGAGCTACCTTATGGCATTTACTTCCCCTTGTCTACCACTAAACTCTGGTGGCCATCCCTGCAACGTATAGGTGTTCTCTGTGCAGCCTCTACTTTTTTTTTTTCAGTAATGCATTAAGGCGAAATAGCGCTTTTGTCCAGCAAACGTACACCCCCTATCTCACCCCTATCAATTGCGCGATTGTGAGATAGGGGCTATAGGACTTGCTGGTAAATGCGAGATAATGAAATGGGGAGGGAAAGAAATAAAAACAAATTTGCGGAATCGAGCATGGGTTGGGGAGGCAGGTACATCCTCAGAAGTATCTCCCATTGTGGTCAATTAGGCTTGTTCCCTAAATACCGATGCTGTGTTTCTTTACTATTTGTTGCTGTAAGAAAGTAATTATCATAGAATCATAGAATAGTAGGGTTGGAAGGGGCCTAGAAGACCATCGAGTCCAACCCCCTGCTTAGTGCAGGAATCCAAGTCAGAGTATCCCTGACAGATGGCCGTCCAGCCTCATCTTGAATGCCTCCAGTGTGGGAGAGCCCACCACCTCCCTAGGTCATTGGTTCCATTGCCATATTCCATCCTTCTAAAAGTGTGGTGCCCAGAACTGGATGCAGTACTCCAGATGAGGCCTAACCAGTGCTGAGTAGAGAGGAACTAGTACTTCCCGGGATTTGGAAGCTATGCTTCTATTAACGCAGCCCAAAATAGCATTTGCCTTTTTTGCAGCCACATCCCATTGTTGGCTCATATTCAGCTTGTGATCGACAACAATTCCAAGATCCTTCTCGCCTGTAGTGTTGTTGCGCCAAGTATCCCCCATCTTGTCACTGTGCATTTGGTTTCTTTTTCCTAGGTGTAGAACTTGGCATTTATCCCTATTACATTTCATTCTGTTGTTTTCTGCCCGGTGCTTCAGTCTATCAAGATCACTTTGAATTTTGAGCGGCCCCTGCCAGTTTGATGATGTTCACTCCAACACCCCACCCCACTGGAAGTATGTTCCTATGAAGTGACTTAGAATGGTGCGGTGCACTCAATCGTGGAGCCCTGCATGGACCAAAGCCAGTTCCTTGAAAAATCTGGGTAATCCACCATTCGCATTATCATGGAGACACCCCCCCAGAAGGGTTGGCACCTGTGTAATTGGTAGGGAGTTCCAGAGGGTGGGTGCTATAACACCAGAGACTCTGTTCCAGCCATTACGGACTGAATCTCCGAAATCTTGGGTACCACCAGGAGGGTATCTCCTGAAGATGCAGCACCCAGGCAGGTTGGTATCTGGCGATCTCTTACATATCCTGGTCTTGAGTTGTTTAAGGTTTTGTAAACAAGCACCGAAACCGTAAACCTGGCCTGGCAGCATATAGACAGCCAGTGTAGTGCAGTTCCAGAAGCACAGGTATAATATGCTACCAATAAGCCACTCTCGTTACCATTCTGCACCAACTGCAGCTTCTGAAACAAAGGGCAGCCCCATGTAAAGTGCATTGTAATAATTCAGTTTTGCGGTTAAATCTTTGTTTTCGAATTATAATTTAATTTGTTTGTAATCATTCTAATTCCATAAGAATTATACATTATAGCCTGATCCTCGGATTCATTTCCAGTGGGACAAAACTACCACAAGGTAATCTCTGTTCATCATTTTCACGGGTGACATCTCCTCTAAATGTGCTGCCATGTGTTGCAAAATGAAGTCTGGAGAAAAAATGAAAGATGAAGACATTTAAGTTTACTTCAAATCTTGTGACTTCTGAGTGGGTACACTCAGAAGATGGCCCAGTTTGCATGTAACAACAAAACCCATGAGTTGTTTAAACTGTGAGCATGCAAGCACACTGTCTCCCGCACTCACTACTTCCACTTTGAATCAACTTTCATCAATAACCCAGGAACTCCCCATTCCTAGGTTGTTCAATACAACGTCCGAAGGGCTGATAACCCAGACTTCGAGCTCAAGGTTTGTTGTTAGGTTAAAACTCTGAGTTGTTTGTCCCTCAACAACCCAGAGTTCTGGGTTTGGACATTGTTGTTTACAAAAGCTGATTCAAAGCAGAATTGGCCAGCAGGTGGGAGGTAGCCATATGGCCGTGCCAATTCCTGGGTGGTTTAAACCAGGAGCTGCCATTCTGTGCAAACCAGGTTGAAATGTTTATCATGCCAATATTATGATAAAGTATCTTTCTAGATTGCGAAGAGAAAACTCCCTGGAAAAGACCCTGATGCTGGGAAAGACTGAAGGCCAAAGGAGAAGGGGACGGCAGAGGATGAGATGGCTAGATAGCATCACCGATGCAATGAATATGAACTTGAGCACGCTCCGGGAGAGAGCACAGGACAGGAAGGCCTGGCGTGCTATGGTCCATGGGGTCACGAAGAGTCGGACACGACTGAACGACTGAACAACAACAACAATCTTTCTAGATAATTTGAGATGGGGGTATGGCGCTTAATTTCTAGAAAACAAAATACCAAAGCTCAGGTCTGTCTGTAAGCAGTACTCTCTGATTTGGAATTGCTTCCACTAACCACAGATGTGTGAAGACTCTAGGGCTCTTCGGCCATTTGGAACTATGTATAGTCAAATGGACAAGAGAAGCAGGGTCACATCAACTGTCCCCACTACTCACATCCACACAGTAACTCGCTTTGTACATTGATCAAGATATAGAAGTTGGAGATGGAGACAGTGCGCATGACCCCACTTCTGCTTCCATGTGTTGATTCTACACAGCCTGAAAACTCTCCACTTAAGAGTGTGGAATATTATCATCATCATCATCATCATCATCAAAATCATCAATTAATATTTCAATATTGCCCAATAGCTAAAGTTCTCTGAATGGTTCACAAAAATTAAAAACCCCAAATACAACATGATAAAACAGAATATACAAGTTTAAAACAGAATAAAATCAGAATAAAAGCCAGCAGCAGGGAAAGATCTAAAAACACCACCACCACCACCACCACCACCACCACACATTTAAAAACAAAACTGAACAACTAAAATGCCTGGGAAAATGAAAAGGTTGTCGCCTGGGGCCAAAAAGACCACAGTGTAGGCACCAGATGAGCTGCTCTGTGGAGGGCATTCTGCAACCAGGGTGCCACCACCAAAAAGCTGTGGCTCCTTAGTAGCCACCCACCTGACCTCATTTGGCAGGAGCACCTGAAAGGGGGCCTCCAAAGATGGTCTCGGAATACACTCTGTTCAGGATCATTTTGAACTGTGCGTCACATGCCCCAGAGTTGAAACAGATGCCAGCGCTGAGCCCAGACACAAGTTAAGCCTGGGGTGAGTGAAGAAAGCAAATGTACAGTTTTGCATGATTGTTGCACAGGGTTAATTTCTTGTAGGGAAATTGAATAGAGAGCCAGTGTGTAGTGGCAAGAGTGTTGGACTGGGAGCTGGGAGATCCAGGTTCTAGTCCCCACTTGGCCATGGAAGCTCACTGGGTGACTTTGGGCCGGTCACACACTCTCAGCCCAACCTACCTCACAGGGTTGTTGTTGTGAGGATAAAATGGAGAGGAGGAGGATAATGTAAGCTGCCTTGGGTTCCTTGCAAGAGGAAAAAAGGTGGGATATAAATGTAATAATAAATAAATAAATAAATAAAATTTTCCCAGCACGTAAAATACTTTTTGTCATGAGATTAATGCGATTCCCTGCTCAGTATGTGTATACATGGATGGAACTAGATGTTCTGCCTAAACATATAGTCTTCAAAGCCCATCCACTGCTTTTTATACGTAAACTGGGATTTGCATCAGAGAAACAGACTGCAGTAGGAGAGAACTTAAATCTTCACCTTTCCACCAGTTTTCCCATGCAGCCTCTTTTCCCCAAGTGAGACCTGTGTTTGGAATGGAAACACAGGTCTGGATACTAAGCTGAGAAAGAGTACCTGCGGAAAGAAGTTTTATCTTTCCCTTCAGTCCTAATTTGCTGAGGAGAAGTAGTGAAAGGACGATGAAGACAAGAGATTAGGGTGGAATGTGTAGTTCCGTCTGTAGTTGCCAACTGACCAAGAACTAAAAATGCCTCCTAGCTCAGATGTTTCTTCTACATCAGCCTGTCGGTTTGTTTTTTAAACTATACACATTAGATCAGGGGTGGGCAACACGTGACCCTCCAGATGTTTTAGCCTACATCTCTCATCATCTCTCACCACTGGCAATGCTGGCTAGGGCTGATGGGAATTGTAGGCCAAAACATCTGGAGGATCACCAGTTGCCCATCTTTGCATTAAATGAATGGACATCCTTTCCATTCAGTTCTGCCAACAGGCGCACCCCACATCATTGGGCTCTGTGCCCTGACTCCACTCTTAGACTAACCCTGAGCTTTACCTTCTGACCCAGAAGATTCTGCTGCTAGGCCCCGTCCCAGATTTTTTTTTTTAAATTTCAAGGTTTGGCAAGCCTTGGTCCACCATCTGGAATAGTGAGTCCTAGGAATAGTGTGGTTGTGTCAGTATCACAGGGCCAAACTAGATGTGATGCTTTGTGTGAATGCAGTGAATGTCCATATTTTTTTCTTTTTTAAATGTAAATAGCAGCCATGGGCTCCCCAAATGTGATCAGGACCACAGTGGCAGGGAGGGGGAACCCTATCTCCCCCCACCCCCCATGGTCTCATCTCCCTCAGAGGGAAAGCCACTATTGGATCCATTTATGCTGTTTCTAGGGCTAGGGAAGAACATAAGAAGAGCCTTGCTGGATCAGACCAAGGGTCCATCTAGTCCAGTTCACACAGTGACCAACCAGCTGTCGACCAGGAACCCACAAACAGGACATGAGCACAACAGCACTCTCCCACCCATGTTCCCCAGCAACTGGTGTACACAGGCTCACTGCCTCTGGTACTGGAGGTAGCTGTCACATGACTCTTACGCTTCCCAGCAAATCAGGAATTGAACAAGGGAGTACACTTGGGGGGGGGGGGTCTGAGAAATGCAAAGCATTTACTTTTAAGTCATACTGTTGCACTGACAACTACCAGCATATTTAAGAGGATAGCTCTGCGTAGTAATGAAACATTTTTCATTGAGATTAGAGTCTCATTGATGCCTGCTTTACAAACCAATGACTTCTTGAGTTCTGAACTTGTAGGGGTCAACAAACTGACATGCAAGACCATAAATTACTCAAAGCATTACCTGTCAGCAGTCAGGCATGAAGGGCCATATTTGTCCAGTTCTTAATTTCTTAGTTGATAGCATAAAGCACCTAACTACAGTTTTTCTTGGGATGTTGAACCTCTTTCAGCTTGAGGGCTGAATTCAATTTCAGAGGCGCTCTCGGAGGCTACATCCCAATGGTGGGTTTTGCCAAAGGCAAAAAGGGTGGGACCAAAAATACCACCATATTTTGGCTTAAAGCTCTTATCCCCAGTGACTAAGCCAGGAGTGCAGAACCTCTTTCAGCCCAAGGGCCAAATTCCATTTCAGAGACATTTTCGGGGACCACATTGCAGTAGCATGGAGAGCCAAAGGCAAGAGCGGCAGGGCCAAAAACACTAGCACACGTTAGCTTAAAGCTCTTACTGACTAACTATTAGGAGAGACACTGCAACCGTTCAGAATGGGGGAAAACTGCACAAAAGCCAGGAAACCACCAAACGATCTGTGGTTGGGGAAAGAGGGTGGGTCCTTCTGGGGAACCCCAGAGGGCTGGATTGGACCCTTGGAGGGCTGGATTTGGCACCTGGGCCTGAGGTTCTGCACCCCTACTTTGTATGGACAACTTCTATGGTCCAAACTGCCCTATTAGCTGCTTTTCTCCCTGTTGGGTACCAAACGTGTGCCTTTGCAAATTCAAATTTGAGAACAAATCTGAGTAGAGAAATGTCAGGCAGAGAAAGGGGCACACCTCCCTACCTCCCCCACTATTTTTCCATTGCAAATTGCCTTTCCTAAAGCAACTTTTCCTGCAGGCAGGGCGGGGGGGGGGGGAGTTGCTGTTGAGTTTTGGCAACAAGTATTTGCATATAAGGTGTTATGTTATGTGATACTTTATTATTTTCTATGCTTCCTTTCAGCCAAAAGGCCCCCAAAGTGGCTCACAAAAAAATACAAACACAGTATTGTAACTTTGATACAAGTTCAGATCAGAAATACCATGACAGCCATTTAAAACTAAAAACAAAATAACAACCTGGAAGGCCGAACACACCTTCTTTCTGTCCAGAACCAAAACCCCATCAGCAAAAATGCCAAAGGACAGCTGGAATCATCCCCAGTTCCTTATAAGGTTTCCTAGGCAGGGGGATAGAACAGAGCCAATGAGGAAAAAATTGCTTTGGTGTAGCTAGGTGTTTGTTTCCTGCTGTTAATTTCAATGATTCTTCTCATATTATATTCTGTGTGTGGATTTTTGGACCCCTGCTGTACAGATTTCCTCACAGCCTGTGCTAAAGACCTTGACCTTTCGGTTGAATCCCAGGCTGTTTCAATGACATAGATATGAACTAAAAAAAATCAGCAGGTTTTCCTTCTGGGAAGACCAAGCAACTAAGCTGGTCCAGATGGTTGCTAGGGCAATTCCTGTTTGTTGACTGGAGAAGAATGTTCAGCTGGAATATTGAGAAGAGGTCAGGCATTACACGTCCAGTGACATCTATCAGTGCCTTTCGGATATGCAAATCGGATTCAGAAGGGGGGAAAGTGGCCAGTTGAGCTCATAGAAAGTCACTGAGGTATGAAAAGCTTCTCCTTTTGGTTTCCCCCAGATAACTATCACAATTTGATAGTTGTTACTGTGCTTAGGCTGTCTATACATCCACAGAGGGAGACATACCTCAGTGACTGTTTAGCAGTTAAGGACATGTAATCCTTGTTATTTCTCTGCCAGATTTACCTTGTCGTTCAAACAGTGGCAGGTTGTTATTTTCTTACTTCTTTCTGCCAAGGCAAAACATTAGACCAGTACGCTCTTTTCTCTTCTTTTCTGTTTCTCTAATCTGTTGGGGTGGGGTGAGGGGAATTTATGGGATAATCCAGTATCCAACATTTTCTGAAAGACCATTAGAAACAATTCAATCGGAATTATTAGAAAGTGCATCCTGGTTGGTGGATGGGGTTAGAAACATAGGAAAATGCCTTACACCATTGGTGGAGAATATGTGGCCCTCCAAATGTTGTTAAACTACAATTCCCATCAGCCCTAGTCAACGTGATTGCTAAACATGTCATTAATGTAACATGTTGTTATTTGATTTCCAGTCAAATGCTAGCTAGTAAATTCCAGTCAGTGAAAACTACTTTGGTTCTTAGTGCTTAAGGGGGCATGATCCACACAAGCCCCACCCCATCTATGCCCTCAAGAATTCAGGCACTGAGGGTGCTTCCAGATGGACAGTTCCTACCAGTACCAAGCAAAAGGCATTGGGCAGCTATTCTCTCTTTTCCTCATTAAAGGGTACAATCCTATGCATGTTTCGCATGGCTGGCTGGGGAATGCTGAGAGTTGTAGGAATTTTGCTGTCTAAAGATGTATAGGATTGTGTTGTGTCCAGGGGCCTGGGACACTTGGAAGTAAGAATCTGGTTCCACACAAAACTTAGGAGATGAGTAGTTTATTTCAGTGTTTCTTCCTTGCAAACAGCCACAGGCAGACTGGTCCTTGCCCTGCCAGTCTAGTATAAATCCTGGAATGAATTATCTGTGCTTAATCCAGGTTGTTCAGAAATCTTAGCCTGGCTCAAGGAATGGGCCTATGCAGATTGCACCCTAACATAATTTTTTTTCTGGTAAGAAAAGACATAAGTGGTTGGGGGGCAAGCATGGTAGGGTTACAAATGGATAACAGTGATATCTGGACACCCAATCAAATTCCATAAATGAGGCAGGGTGATTACACAGTCTTCATCTGGAAGCACCAAGTATTTAGCTGTGAGAAGTGGAAATTCATCAGCTTCATGAAGAAACTTGCCCAACCTCTAACTTGGCTGAAACAGTAGAAAGAAAGGAGAAGGTCTCTTCTGCCTTGAATAAGAGAAATTATTGGACATTTTTCCTTTAATTGGGAAAGATGGGAGTTTGATTTCATATGGTTATCTTTTAAGTTTTCAAAAACACAAATAAGGGTGCTTCCAGATGAGGCTTTTAGCGCTATCTCCCTGCCTCATTCACCCCCACATGTTTTCCCACCACTTCTTCCATCTCTTTTCTTACCAGAGAAAACCTATAAAGAGGTTTTAAAGAGAAAAGCTATAAAGAGGTATAGACTTTTATAAAGAAAAAGAAAAAAAGGCAGAATTGCAACGCAATGCCTTCTGCTTGGAAATGCTAGGAGCCCTCTGTCTCGAAGTACACCAAGTTCATATTTCCAAAACACTTAGCAGGATCCGAAAAAACTGTGAAACTAGTTCCATAAGCGCAAGACTGTTTTAGATTAGTTTTTGCTTTTGCTTTTTAAGAGCAGCACCTCTCATCCACCCTGGTGCTATGCTGCTTTGAAACTGAGGGCAGCTTCAAAAGCTGTTTGTGGCCTACCGCAAACCCATTGTATACACCTAAGCACCATAGAATCATAGAATAGTAGGGTTGGAAGGGGCCTACAAGACCATCGAGTCCAACCCCCTGCTCAATGCAGGAATCCAAGTCAGAGCATCCCTGACAGATGGCTGTCCAGCCTCACCTTGAATGCTTCCAGTGTGGGAGAGCCCACCACTTCCCTAGGGAATTGGTTCCACTGTCATATTGCTCTAACAGTCAGGAGGTTTCTCCTGATGTTTAGCTGGAATCTGGTTTCCTGTAACTTGAGTCCATTATTCCATGTCCTGCACTCTGTGACAACCTTTCAAGTACTTGAAGAGCGCTATCATATCTCCCCTCAGTCTTCTCTTCTCAAGGCTAAACGTGCCCTGTTCTCTCAGTCTCTCCTCATAGGGCTTTGTTTCCAGTTCCCTGATCATCTTTGTTGCCCTCCTCTGAACCCTCTCCAGCTTGTCTGCATCCTTCTTAAAGTGCGATGCCCAGAACTGGACACAGTACTCCAGATGAAGCCTAACCAGTGCTGAGTAGGGGGGAACTAGTACTTCCCGGGATCTGGAAGCTAAGCTTCTATTAATGCAGCCCCAAATAGCATTTGCCTCTTTTGTAGCCACATCACATTGTTGGCTCATATTCAGCTTATGATTGACAACAATTCCAAGATCCTTCTCGCTTGTAGTGTTGTTGAGCCAAGTATCCCCCATCTTGTCACTGTGCATTTGGTTTCTTTTTCCTAGGTGCAGAACTTGGCATTTATCCCTATTAAATTTCATTCTGTTGTTTTCTGCCCAGTGCTTCAGTCTATCAAGATCACTTTGAATTTTGTTTCTGTCTTCCAAGGTATTAGCTATGCCACCCTATTTTGTGTCATCTGCAAATCTGATCAGCATTCCCTGTACCTCCTCCTCCAAGTCATTAATAAAAATGTTGAAGAGCACTGGGCCCAGGACTGAGCCCTGCGGTACCCTGCTCGTTACCTCTCCCCAGTTTGAGAAGGTCCCATTGATAAGCACTCTTTGAGTCTGATTCTGTAGCCAACTGTGGATCCACCGGATCGTTGTTTCATCTAGCCCACTTTGAGCTAGTTTGCTCATCAGGATATCATGGGGCACTTTGTCGAAAGCTTTGCTGAAGTTGAGGTATATGATGTCTACAGCATTCCCACAGTCCACAAGGGAGGTTACCTGATCAAAAAATGAGATCAGATTAGTCTGGCAGGATTTGTTCTTGACAAATCCATGTTGGCTTCAAGTAATCACTGCATTGTTTTCAAGGTTCTTACAGACTGATTGCTTTATCATCTGCTCCAGAATTTTCCCAGGGATTGATGTCAGGCTGACTAGCCTGTGGTTCCCAGGTTCCTCCTTTTTACCCTTTTTGAAGATAGGGACAACATTAGCCCTCCTCCAGTCATCTGGCACTTCCCCCGTCCTCCATGATTTCTCAAAGAGAATAGACAGTGGTTCTGAGAGTTCTTCTGCCAGTTCCTTTATTACTCTAGGATGCAGTTCACCTGGCCCTGGAGATTTGAACTCATTCCAAGTAATTAGGTGTTCCTTGACCATATGCCTATCGCTCTCAAGCTGCGATCCTGCCCCTTCAGTCTGTGCTTCACCTTTGCCAGGGGCGTCATAGACCCTCTTTTGGGAGAAGACTGAGCCAAAGTAGGAATTGAGCACTTCTGCTTTTTCTTTGTCATCTGTTATCATTTTACCATCCTTATTTAATAGCTGAACAACCATTTCTTTCCTCTGTCTTTTACTATGCACGTAGCTGAAGAAAGCCTTTTTGTTGCTTTTAGCATCCCTTGCTAACCTCAGCTCATTCTCAGCTTTAGCCTTCCTGATGCCATCCCTGCAATTCTGTGCTACCTGCCTGTAGTCTTCCTTTGTTGCTTGTCCTTTCTTCCACTTCCTATATGTGTGCTTTTTTGTTTTCAGGTCATCTCTAAGCTTTTTGTGAAGCCACACTGGCTTCTTCTGTTGTCTTCCACCTTTTTTTCTTGTTGGAATTGTTTGTAACTGTGCCTTGAGAATTTCCTTTTTTAAAAACTCCCACCCATCTTGGACTCCTTTTCTTATTAGAGTCGCTTGCCATGGGACCTTACTGATCATTGTTCTGAGTTTATTAAAATCTGCTTTCCTAAAATCCAGGGTACGCGTTTGACTACACTTCGCTTTTGCTTCCCTTAGAACCAAGAACTCAAGTACAACATGGTCGCTTTCCCCCAGAGTTCCTGTAACTGCTACTTTATCCACTAAGTCATCTCTGTTGGTTAGGATCCAGTCAAGGATAGCCAGTCCTCTAGTTCCTTCCTCAACTTTCTGTAGGAGGAAGTTATCCGCCACACAAGTCAGGAATTTCCTGGAGGGGCCATGTTTTGCAGAATTTGTCTCCCAGCAAATATCGGGGAAATTGAAATTCCCCCATTGGCTATTTGCTTTTCGAAAGTTTCATCCTTGTCTTCTCCTTGATCGGGTGGCCGGTAGTAGACTCCAACCACCAGGTTCCTTTTATTCTTTGCTCCATTTATTTTGATCCAGATGCTCTCAGTGGGGCTACCAAGCTCATCCTCCTGTATTTCTGTGCAGAGATATGTATTTTTAACATATTGTGCAACCCCACCTCCCTTTCGGTTCCTTCTGTTCTTTTTGAACAAATTATATCCTTCAGTTGCTGTATTCCAGTCATGAGAGTCCTCCCACCAAGTCTCAGTTATACCTATCAAGTCATAATTTCCCTCCTGTATTAAGAGTTCAAGTTTGTTCTGTCTGTTTCCCATACTCTGGGCATTAGTATATAGACATCGAAGACCATGTGCTTCATAGTCTGGCTTTCTTCCTACATGTTTCTGAAGACTATTATTGGGCGCTATTAGAGCTGTTCTCACCTCTTTGAAGATGCTCACCTTACCAGATAGAAAGCATTTATTTTCTGAAAAAGAAAAGCATTATAGAGAATAAAGTAAAATATCACTTTAAAAATAAAATTGAAAGAGTTCTTAGTGACAAATTCTTGTAATAAAAGAGGTCAGCAGAGTTGTTGTTGATTTTCCATGAATCACTGGCGCAATATCAACTAGTATTACCACTCACTGAGTGTGGCAATGAGATGTAAGAGGAATAAGCCTTTTAGAAAGCATGTAAGCTTGTCATGTACAAAACTAATATTAGTATATTCCGAATCCTTGTTTACTGCTGAAGAGTGTGTAGAGTAACTTTAAAATAAATTACCCAACCACACTGTGTAGCTAAATTCTTTACCATGTGTTACGTTATTCTTTGGGCAGTCCCTCCATTTTTATTTTTTTATTTATTATTAAATTTATTAATCGCCCATCTGGCTGGTCACCCAGCCACTCTGGGCGATGTACAGCATACAATAAAACAGTTTAAAACAATAAAATTCTACAATAAAAACATTTTCTAAAATACCCTAACCCACCCCAAATGCCTGCCTGAACAACCACGTTTTTAATGCACGGCGGAAGCTCATGTCTTCTGACAATTTTTGCTTACACTGTTTTTATCCTTAGGATGTTCTATTTCTCTTTTTCTGTGCATAGTCTTCAGTCTTCATTTAAAGTAGGTCAGTCTTTATTTTTTACACATTCTAGATAAGTTTATAATGCAGTGGAATAACAGACCTGAAAGTAAACTATTTATTTCACATCAGTCTGTTAATGTAAAGGATTGCAACTGACATTGCACATAGGGTGTTGATTGGAAGTTAGTGTTTTTCTCAAGACGGCCATGGAATACACACTCTGGCAACTGTATTCCCTGACCTTTTTTGTTTAGGACTTACTTCTGTTTCTTTATTTTCCTGTGTTACCACATCTCATTTTATCCTGGTGGTGGTGAACTGGGATCCAAAGGGCAGTGTGGAAAGCTCCACGTGTACCATGGCTGTACTGAGTCTCTTCTTTTGAAAGCAGCAATCTTGCCATCCTAAAGGCTATTCGCAACACTCAAGAACTTGAGCTTGTTGCACAGCAGTTGAAAGAATGACAAGGGGAACCAAAATCCAAGTGCTTACA
Organism: Heloderma suspectum; assembly: GCF_057233095.1. Taxonomy (NCBI): domain Eukaryota; kingdom Metazoa; phylum Chordata; class Lepidosauria; order Squamata; family Helodermatidae; genus Heloderma; species Heloderma suspectum. The sequence continues at coordinate 325,474,737 of NC_139459.1, read as the reverse complement.
TGCTCCTAAGAGCTCTTTAGACCCATGTTGATGATGACCAACTTACAAAGTTACATAAGTAAATAGATAGGTCTCCACCCCAAAGGGCTTTCAACAGTGTGTCAGATCTGCCCCCCCTCCATATACTCTCAACTCTCCATATTTCCCTGGGACACCAGCAACTTCCTGGTAAATCAGGGCCAAACTACACATTATAATAAGCATGAGCATTACATTGTGCACCTAGAACTGATCACTCTATTTATTTAGCAGAATTGGCTACAAGGCTTCTCCAATCTAGATCAAGACCAGGTCACATAGGGAGGGATGGTTTACCTTGTCATCCCTGTGCTGTTTTCCTGCCTAAAATCACTCCCTGATACTATTTGCTCCCCAAAGTGCTATTTCTAGCACCTCAGTGGCCATTCCACCTGATCATTATGTAACTGGAAAGTTGTGGAACTTGCATTTATTTATTTTCCTCTTCCCTCTGCATACCATTTTTCTTTTGTATCATGGCTTTTAGATTGCAAGCCCAACTACAGGGCCTGTGTCATTTTTTAAAATCTTTGTAAAGCACTTACAGCATTTTTGGTGCTGTATTTCATCATCATCAGTATAGAAACGGTTACACTAGAAATAACAGGTTGGATCTGACTTAGTCATGTTCAGAACAGACTCATTGAAATCAATGGGGTTGAAGTGAGCCATGACTAATTCGTGGATTTCAGTGGGTCTGCTCTAAGTATGATTAAATCTGGATCCAAGCCAACACTTCCAGTTTTTCTTTTTCATGTGGGAAATAAGATGTGGAACTACTAGCCAGGCCTTTGATCTGATCCAGCGGAGCTCTTATGTTCCTAAGCTTCATTTTTAAAATTAACTTCAGGTGAAGCTACCCTTTCAAACTGGGATCTTTGAGAACATTCCATTATTCAGTGTGATTATTTTTGGGTCTTAATTTGAGATAGTCTTGGGGGGTGTTTCCATGAGCAATTTATTGCAAGTCTGCTGCTTTTGGAGGTCATTTGGGGCACATGACATAATAGCCATCCCACAGCCACCCTGGAGTTTTGTGCCGAAAAACCATTTTTTCTGAGACAACTTTTAGTCCGATGTTTTCCTTAATTCTGCTTGTCTGTACTTGTTGCAGTGTGCACCAACCCTCCACATTTACTTCGGCATTATAGCTCTGCCCAGGGGTTGTGGCTTTCACCTGGCCGTGACCTCACTGACCCTGGTCAAGGGGTGTTTCCCCTGCCTGTGTTTCCCCAATGTTTCCACTATTTCAGCGAGATCATGGTTCCTGAGTTAGTTACTGGGGAACCCACAATTGTGCATTTAAAAGATATCCCTACCACACTATAGAAAAATAGTGCATTTGTGTAGCAATACCTATACTCCTTATAGCACTATCATGAAATAGCGCATTTGAACAGGAGTAGCTATACCCCCTACAGCACTATAACACTATTGTGAAATAGTGCATTTGAACATATTCCTAGTATTGCGCTAATGCAGTTTTAGAGGGACAGTAATAAAAAAAAATGGGGGGGGGATCGGGCATAGGTTGGGGAGGCAAGTGCTAACACACACTGGCCTGAGAAAGCAGAAAGGGCAGAACAAGGCAAGAATGGGAGGGAGTGGGAGGGAGGGAACAGGCTCTCTAAGTGCTGATGTGGATGAGACTCCACCTGGTAGCCACCCAAAGAATTCATAGTAAACTGCTGTGTGACCTGCCGAGAGCCCCAAGCTAGCTTTGGGATAATCCAGGCTTTCAAGCCCTGTGTGTCCCCAGACAGAGCAGATTTGACTCCATTAAAAACCACAGCAAAGTGGAGAGCAAACTAAACCGTGGAGATTCCCCCCTTGGGCCACCAAACTGTTGTAATGCACCTGACTCACAGAACAGAAAAGACAAGGTTCCCAGTAACAAATTCAAAACAAACACTCCAAGTGTAAGAAACCTGACAACACTGCACTGGACCAATTTATTATTTTTTTTGCAAAGTTTAAAATACTTGATGCTACAATTATGCTAAATGGTTTTTCAAAACAGCCATATCAATTATAGACAGCCAATTTTTCAAACACAACAATATCAGTTATATCTCTCAGTCCATTTTACAGAAAAGTTACATCTAGCAAACACTCCCAGTCTGATTCCTTTTTGACTATGAAAAATCTTCCTCAGGTGCTCCTGTAGACATAACACATTCTAATAAGTTTACAGAGACTGATGATGCTGAGAAGTAGTTTCACTTTCCTGAGTGACTGAATTCTTTCAGTGGTCTACCGGTCAGTAAAGGCAAAATAGGCCCACTAACTTCATGGGTTAAGAGTGAGAAGAGTGAGATTTTCCTCTGAAAAGGAAAAGTAATTGCATGTATAATGTTATATGTTTTCCCAAATTTTACTAAGCAAACCATATACAAATTACAGTTGATTTTCATCTGATTTTTCCAGCTCACCCTTCCCAATGTGTAGATACTGTCACGACCAGTTGCAACCACAGCAGTCATAAATCAGGGAGTGAATACAACAATATATATACAGAAACACTTTTTGCAATTTAAAGGCATTGTACACATCAAAGTGGGTTTGCAGAAATGCTGACAGATCAGTCTGTTCATTTAGACCTTCAGGGGCTAATGATTTGAGACTGAATATCCAGAATTCCTCCCTCTGTAGCAAGAATCTATCCACATCATTCCTGTTATACAAGTGTGAACTAAACCATTCCATCACACACAAAAAAGAAACGTCCTCCCATTTATGTAACTTGTCAATAGCATGGGACACCAAGGGGGCATCTATAACTTTATTCTTAATTTTGCTATGATGTTCAGACATCCTAGTCCTTAAGGACCTAACAGTTTTACCCACATATATGCACTTACAGGTGCACATCACAACATAAATGAGTGTTGTTACAATTAGACACATGTCGCAATTTAAAGCACCAACCATCCACAGGATGTATGAAATCCTGAATTTGAAGAGACTGAGGGCACTTAATACAATGTCCACATTTACAGTGGCCTCTAATGTTTTCATTATAGGAACATAAGTTGAAAAAATCAGAGCGTACTAAAAGACCCTTGAAAGATGTAGTTCAGCTCCTTCTTAGCTGCTACTCTCTTTTATCTCTTTTATCTTTTATCTTCTTTTATCTTGTTGTATATTTTATATCTTAACATTTTAATATGTGCCTGGGAGGACCATTGAGCAACTCAGGGGATCGGGGAGGTGCCACCATAACTGTGGTCATGGGCAGGTGGAGGTATGGCATTGGGGGATTAACAGGCCAGCTGAGGAGAAGAGGAGCTAGACACCTTATGGCTATCCCCTCTTCTGGTTCTTCCCTCAACCTGATGGTTCCTGGCGGCCTTACCAGTCTGCCCTCAGGTTCTGGTGCTGCTGCTGCTGAATGCCAGGTCGGTCCAAAATAAAATCTCCCTCATCCATGATTTGATTGTGGATGAGGGGGCTGACCTGGTATGTATTACTGAGACCTGGGTGGGGGAACTGGGAGGGGTCACTGCCTCCCATCTGTGCCCTCCTGGGTACTCAGTGCAGCACCAACACCGACTCGAGGGTCGGGGAGCGGGGGGTTGCCATGGTCTGTAGGAATTCAGTCTCCCTCTCTAGGCATCCTGCTCATTCAAGTGCAGGTCTTGAGTGCTTGTACCTTGTGCTGGGTACCCGGGACAGATTGTGCTGGGTACCCGGGACAGTTGGCTATTGGAGTCTACTGAAAGAGGCTGCTAGGGCGCTCCTGACACCCTGTCGGATGACCTCTGCCGGGAGAGGGACAGAGGGAGTACGACCCTGTTGATTCTCCTGGACCTCTCAGCAGCTTTCGATACCATCGACCATGGTATCTTTCTGGATAGGTTGTCTGGGTTGGGAGTTGGAGGCACTGCACTGCAGTGGTTCCGCTCCTACTTGGATGGCCGATTCCAGAAGGTGGTGCTGGGCGATTATTGCTCTGTGCCATGGCAATTGTGCCATTGGGTTCCACAGGGCTCTGTTTTATCCCCCATGCTGTTTAACATCTACATGAAACCGCTGGGGGAGGTTATCCAGAGGTGTGGGCTGAGGTGCCATCAATATGCAGATAACACCCAGCTCTACCTCTCTTTCTCATCAAACCCAGGTGAGGCAGTGGGTGTTCTGAATCAGGGCCTGGGCATGGTAATGGACTAGATGAGGGCCAATAAGCTGAAACTCAATCCAGGCAAGACTGTTCTGGAGGGGGTTGCACTCCCCCTAAAGGATCACATTCATAGTTTGGGGGTGCTCCTGGATCCAGAACTGTCACTTGAGGCACAGGTGAACTCAGTGGCATGGAGCACTTTTTATCAGCTTAGGCTGGTATACCAACGACGCCCTTATCTGGACAGAGATAGCCTAGCTACAATTATCCATGCTCTGATAACTTCTCGTCTGAATTACTGCAATGCGTTATACGTGGGGCTGCCTTTGAAAACAGTCCGGAAACGTCAGCTGGTCCAAAATAGGGCAGCAAGATTTTAACAGGGACTAGCCAGCGAGCTCATATTACGCCAGTACTTTTTCAGCTGCACTGGCTGCCAGTCCATTTCCAGGCCCGATTCAAAGTGCTGGTATTAACATTTAAAGCCCTTAATGGTTTGGGGCCAGGTTATCTGAAGGATCGCCTCCTCCCATATGTGCCTGCCCAGACCCTAAGATCATCCCCAGCGGCCCTTCTCTGTGAACCCCTGCCAAAGGAAGTGAGGCGGGTGGCTACTAGGAGGAGGGCTTTTTCTGCTGTGGCACCCTGGCTGTGGAATGAGCTCCCTAGTGAGGTTTGCCTGGCACCTACATTGTATTCCTTTCGGCGCCAGGTGAAGACCTTTTTATTTTCCCAGGCATTTTAGCATTTTAGCTTTCTAGACTTTTAGCTTTGCTGTTTTAAATCTGTATTTTAAATTCCTGCACTGCTGCTGGGTTTTATTGTGGTTGTATTGTTATATAGTGGTTTTAATGTTCTATATATTTTATATTGTTTTATTGTGTGCCGTTTGGTTTTAATTTCTGTGAACTGCCCAGAGAGCTTCGGCTATTGGGCGGTATAGAAATGAAATGAATGAATGAATGAATAAATAAATAAAACAAATTCGGCGATAACTTACCAATGGTACATTAGAACAGCCAGGCAGATCCTTCACTAGATGCCAGGGTTTTCTAAAAAATCTTATTAATCAAGAATGATAAAGGGTGAATATTGCATAGAAAAAAATATATCCTTGGTGTAGATTGACCAGGTCATCTAGTAAACAGTTGTTGATGTGAAATTCTATCTGCTCTCTTTCTTGCCTCATGGATTATCCGATTCAGACAACCTCTGTTTAATAATTTTGTAGTGAGGAATTCCGAATGAATTTTGTAGTCCCCATAGGATGTAGAATTCCACTTTATGTGTAAAAAATGGCGATATGGTAAGTTCTGCAACATATGTAGTGGATTGTGGCTGGAATATTGGAGTATGGTGTTCTTATCTGTGGGTTTAGAAAACAGCCTCACAGCTAATTGTCCTTTATCAATATGTACCATAGTGTCCAAAAAAGGGATCTGAGATGTACTGTAATGTCTGGTAAATTTGATAGTAAGATGTAATTCATTAATCCATAAAACAAAATCTGGAAAAATGTGCCCCCCTGAAGGTCAAGAAAATATCATCAATATTTTGTAGAAAAAGAAGGCAAGTTCGAAAAAAAGATTAGATTGCTGAAAGATGTATTTATCCTCCAAAGTTGCCATAAACAAATTGATGATTGTAGGTGCTGTACTTCTACCCATTGAAACCCCTTGAGTCTGAAAATAAAATTTTTCTTTAAACCGAAAGTAATTCTTCTCTACAATAATGTCGAGAAAGTTCAATAAAACATGAGTGGGAGGTGGTAGCACTTCACGTGTCCTCAAAAACATATCAGCAACTTCTCGGGCCTCCTCATGAGGTATGTTGGTGTACAAGGATGTAACATCCAATGTACGTATAATGTCCTCTGTATTGATCTTAAGCCCTTCTATCTTTGAAATAAAATGAGGGGTTTCCCTAATGAAGGAACAGGCCTGAGGCACAAAAGGGCTCAAAAAATAATCTACATACTTAGCCAAAGTTTCAGGTACCAAATCTGAGCCAGACAAAATTGGTCTACCTGGTGGTGGTATCTCAGGTTTGTGTATTTTGGGTAACATGTATAGTACAGGTACCCTGGGGTAGGGATTGATCAGAATATTAGCTGCTGAATCTTCTATATGACCTAAGGCCAGGGCTTTGTATACAAAGCATTTTGTTTCTTTCTGCTTTGTGGCCCTGCCCTAAAGTGTGTTTCTTTATTAAGTAAATAACACCAGCACCTTGAATTGTGCTCAGAAATGCACAGGAAGGAAGTGAAGCTGTTTCAGAACTGGTTATGGTCCACATAACCCATGCCAGTCAAGTGTCTAGCTGCTGTATTTTGAACCAACTGAAGGTTTTGAGACATTTCCAGCAGCAGTTCCACATTCAGCACATTGCGGTAGTCAAACCTGGAAGTTACTAGGACATGGATCAAGTGTAGGATTAGGGACCAGCACTTCCAAGTAAGAGGGATAGCTTCCAAGTTGATCATGAACCCCAGCACTTCTTTATTTAGAAACAAACTTTTGTGTATTGACTAATGAGGCTGAGACTAGAAGTGGTATTAGAGCACATTTCTCTGCAACTGGTTTAAGGGGTCAGTTTGTACATTACGTAGCACAGTATGTTCTTGTCTGGGGCATCAAGGAACTACTTTCAATAGTATCACCATCAGTTAAGTGAATGAGGTGGTACACTAGAAGAGGGTTCTATTCATTGTCAAGAATTCATTGGTGGTTAATCCCTGTTCTCGACCACTTTGCTCTTTTAAATTCAGCTGCAGAAACCAATTACTGAAGGCCAGGTTTGCACATCCCACTCAAGATCATATGACTCAATGAACGGGATGAATGTACTAGTAAATCTCTTCCTTTTGCAGATTTAATGTATGTTCAATATAAATGTGAACCCACATTTATACACTGTGCTCTTGCTAATAAAAAGTAGACACAAGCAGAGGGGGAAGGGCTTTAAAACAAGCTAGCCACTTTAATGAGAATGCTTTGGCAATTGAATGGTGTAAATAAATACATACATAAATAATGCACTACCCTACTCCTTATTCCAATATCCTCTGCAGACTATCATAAAATATGTTAGGGAAAAATCCAATCATGGTTAAGTGTTATTAAGGACCAGTGATTTCAGTGGGAGAGTTAGGCATTTGCTTATGTCTCCCCCATTACAGTCAATCGGCTTTAGATGTACTTAATTTTGGCTGCATATTTGTAGATCCCCTTCTTTCACCCTTACCCTCATCTATTAATTTGGAGTGTTCCATTACCTGCTGGACATTTTGGATCAAGGGAGCCAGTCACATATTTGTTGTACTTTTCTAAGGGATTCTGAGGTGAGAAGAAAAGGGTTGAAGCAAGAATCACAAAAACTGAAACATTAGGAATACCTGGTTCAAAGTAATTAAGCTAATATATTTGGCTCCCACTCAGGATTGCCTGTTTCATATTATCTGTTGTTGATTATACTTATAACCCCCCTTCATGGATCACTGCCTTGTTGTGGCGAAGGGGCTTGCGTAACTCAGTGAAGCCATAAGCTATGCCGTCCAGGGCACCCAAGACGGACAGGTCATGGTGGAGAGTTCTGATAAAATGTGGTCCACTGGAGAAGGAAATGGCAACCCACTCCAGTATTCTTGCCAAGAAAACCCCATGGAACGTATCACAAGGCTAAAAGAGATGACGCTGGAAGATGAGCCCCTCAGGTCAGAAGGTGTCCAATATACTACTGGGGAAGAGCAGAGGGAATTTCCAAGTAGCGCCAGAAAGAGTGAAGCAGCTGGGCCAAAGCGGAAAGGACACTCAGCTGTGGATGTGTCTGGTGGTGAAAAGAAAGTCCGATGCTGTAAAGAACAATATTGTTTAGGAACCTGGAATGTAAGATCAATGAATCAAGGTAAGCTGGAGGTGGTCAAACATGAGACGGCAAGATTGAACATTGACATCTTGGGAATCAGCGAACTAAAATGGACAGGCATGGGCGAATGTAATTCAGGTGACCATCATATCTACTACAGTGGGCAAGAATCCCTTAGAAGAAATGGAGTAGCACTCATAGTCAATAAAAGGGTGGGAAAAGCAGTACTGGGGTACAATCTCAAAAACGATAGAATGATCTCAATACATCCCAAGGATCCCAAGGCAAACCATTCAACATCACAGTAATTCAAGTCTATGCCCCAACCACCGAGGCCGGAGAAGCTGAGGTTGATCGGTTCTATGAAGACCTGCAACACCTTCTAGAACTAACACCAAAAAAAGATGTCCTCTTCAGCATAGGGGATTGGAATGCTAAAGTAGGAAGTCAAGAAATCACCGGGATAACAGGCAAGCATGGCCTTGGTGTACAAAATGAAGCAAGACAAAGGCTAATAGAGTTCTGCCAAGAGAACACGCTGATCATAGCAAACACTCTTTTCCAACAGCACAAGAGGCGACTCTACACATGGACATCACCAGATGGTCAATATTGAAATCAGGTTGATTATGTACTTTGCAGCCAAAGATGCAGAAGCTCTATACAGTCAGTAAAAACAAGACCTGGAGCTGACTGTGGCTCAGATCATGAGCTTCTTGTTGCAAAATTCTGGCTTAAATTGAAGAACGTAGGGAAAACCACTAAACCATTCAGGTATGACCTCAATCATTTCCCTTATGAATATACAGTGGAGGTGAGGAATAGATTTCAGGGATTAGACCTGATAGACAGAGTGCCTGAGGAACTATGGACGGAGGTCCGTAACATTGTTCAGGAGGCAGCAACTCAATCCATCCCAAAGAAAAAGAAATGCAAGAAAGCAAAGTGGCTGTCTGATGAGGCATTACAAGGAGCTGAGGAAAGAAGGAAGCGAAAAGCAAGGGAGAAAGGGGAAGATATACCCAACTGAATGCAGAGTTCCAGAGAACAGCAAGGAGAGACAAGAAGGCCTTCTTAAATGAACAATGCAAAGAAATCAAGGAAAACAATAGAATGGGAAAGACTAGAGATCTCTTCAAGAATATCAGAGATATCAAGGGAATGTTTTGTGCAAAGACGGGCATGATAAAGGACAAAGAAGGCAGGGACCTAACAGAAGCAGATGAGATTAAGAAGAGGTGAAAAGAATACACAGAAGAACTATACAGGAACGATCTTAATGTCCCTGATAACCATGAGAGTGTGGTCACTGAACTTGAGCCGGACATCCTCGAGAGTGAAGTCAAATGGGCCTTAGGAAGCATTAGTAACAACAAAGCTAGCGGAGATGACTGTATTCCAGCTGAGCTATTTAAGATCCGAAAAGATGATTCTGTTAAAGTGCTGCACTCAATATGCCAACGCATTTGGAACACTTAACAGTGGCCACAAGACTGGAAAAGGTCAGTTTACATTCCAATTCCAAAGAAGGGCAATGCCAAAGAGTGTTCAAACTACTGCACAACTGCGCTCATTTCACATGCCAGCAAGGTAAGGTTATGCTCAAAATCCTACAAGCTAGGCTTCAGCAGTATGTGAACTGAGAACTACCGGAAGTACAAGCTGGGTTCCAAAGAGGCAAAGGAACTAGAGATCAAATCGCCAACATTCGCTGCATCATAGAGAAAGCAAGAGAATTCCAGAAAAATGTCTATTTCTGCTTCATTAACTACGCTAAAGCCTTTGATTGTGTGGATCACAACAAACTGTGGCAAATTCTTAAAGAGATGGGAGTACCAGACCACCTTACCTGTCTCCTGAGAAACCTGTATGAGGGTCAAGAAGCAACAGTAAGAACCGGACATGGAACAACCGATTGGTTCCAAATTGGGAAAGGAGTACAATAAGGCTGTATATTGTCGCCCTGCTTATTTAATTTATATGCAGAGTACATCATGAGAAACGCCGGGTTGGATGAATCACAGGTCGGAATTAAGATTGCCGGGAGAATTATCAACAACCTCAGATACGCAGACGATACCACCCTAATGGCAGAAAGCGAAGAGAATCTAAAGAGCCTCTTGTTGAGGGTGAAAGTGGAGAGTGCAAAAGCTGGTTTGAAACTCAACATTAAAAAAACTCAGATCATGGCATCTGGCCCCATCACGGAAGCAGTGACAGATGTTACTTTCTTGGGCTCCAAGATCACCACAGACGGTGACTGTAGCCATGAAATTAAAAGACACTTGCTCCTTGGGAGGAAAGCTATGGCACACCTAGACAGCATAGTAAGAAGCACAGACATTACCTTGCCGACAAAGGTCCGTCTAATCAAAGCTATGGTTTTCCCAGTAGTAATGTATGGCTGTGAGAGCTGGACTATAAGGAAGGCTGAGCGCCGAAGAATTGATGCTTTCGAACTGTGGTGCTGGAGAAGACTCTTACGAGTCCCCTGGACTGCAAGGAGGTTAAATCAGTCAATCCTAAAGGAAATCAACCCTGACAGCTCATTGGAAGGACAGATACTGAAGATGAAGCTCCAATATTTTGGCCACCTAATGCGAAGAGAAAACTCCCTGGAAAAGACCCTGATGCTGGGAAAGATTGAAGGCAAAAGGAGAAGGGGACGGCAGAGGATGAGATGGCTAGATAGCATCACCGATGCAATGAATATGAACTTGAGCACATCCGGGAGAGAGCGGAGGACAGGAAGGCCTGGCGTGCTATGGTCCATGGGGTCACGAAGAGTCGGACACGATTTAACGACTGAACAACAACATACTTATAACCAATCCCTTCCCAACAACTCATGGTGAACAACAGTGAACTAATTATCCTACCCTCTCCCTGCCTCCCAAAAGTCATTTTAAATTAAAGTTTCTTGCATTGCTTTTAGAAGACATACAGATTTAGGCGTTGGCAAGTCTCCAGGAGAATTCCAGAGTTGAGGAATAATCTGTAAACAAGTCCAAAGCCCATGAGCAGAAATTGTAAAGTTAAAACCAAGTTTTAAAACTCTACATGGGATCTTGCTTTCTGCCTTTCACATCCAAAGGATATTGTTATTTTATATTATGGATCTGTAAGCACAGCATCATTCTTTCTTGTCTTGTTCTAAACACCAGGATAGTCATCCATAATACAGTCCCTAAATGGTTTCCTGATGTTATCGAATAAATCAACTGTGGTCTCTAGCTGGCATCTTCTTCTCTCAAACCATGCCATTTGGGTCACACTGAAGCTATCCATTCACCACTTGCAAATCTCCTGCTGATTTCTTGTCTGTAAATAAAGTACCTAGCTGTGCTCTTATATTTCCCTGATCTGCAACCATTCCATCTTGAGGCCACGAGCTTGTCTGATCTGCTAAGTTAAGGTCAAGCCTCTTGTTAGGGCCCCTGTAGAAAAATCAAGGAACAGGAGATATTGTTGTCATGACGGAAGAGGAGTTTTAATTTGGCATTTCCACATCTTCTCTCTTTTCTGTGGTGGAACTTAAAAGCCCCCTACCCCCCTGATCCAGATTGGAGGCCCTGTGTCTACTCAAGAGTAGAAATGAGAAAAAGGCAGAGCTGCTAGACATACATTTAAAGCAAAGGCTGTTTTGCTCATGGAAGACTTGTCTAAGCTGAGGCCTAAAGTGTGTGCATTGGTAGTGGGACTTTTTGTATAGTTTTGCTGTCAAATTAAGCTTGTTGAATATAGCAGTTAAGACCATGAACTATGAGCTGGTAATCAGACTGGCCTATGTACAGAGCTGTTATAAGAATGACCAAATAATTCTTTAATGTATTTTGCGCTCTTACAAAAAGGTGCTATGTAATACAAAGTATTATCCTAATTGCATTAAGCTACTAAACCAACCCAGTCTTGCTACTCTACTGTTTCATTTCCCAGCATGCTGACACCAAGGTCCATTTCCATCCCTAACCTGCATTGAGCACAATGAGAACTAGTGGTATTTTTTACTGATATCAGAAGTAAATGAAATTTAATTCCTTTGCAATTATATATATGGCCTAAAATGTTAGTCTTCACTTAGTCCCTCAGAATTCCTTCAAAACTTCAGCTTTTATTTAACACAGAACTGCAGATCCTTTTTGTTTGGTTTCCCAGCCATCCCAAACCCACCAGTGCTATCCCATCCCATCCTCTCTAATCCAAATTAATCTAGTCTAATCTACATTCATGCATTTAGGCATGTAATTTAAATTTGTTATAAATTTGTCTTTGCATTCATATTCAGGGGAGAAAATCCTACAGTGTATATTTATGATATATTCATTTATTTTAAATGTCTATATTTATTTATTTTATTTCTTACAGTGTACAGTGTATATTCATTTATTTTATTTCTTACATTTATATCCCATCTTTTCCTCCAAGAAGCCCAAAGTGGTATACTCTTCCTCCTCTCCATTTTATTCTCTCAACAACCCTGTGAAGTAGGTTAGGTTACTTATACAGGAACAAATTCCTTACCGCAAGCCCCATTCTCTCCCATGGACAGTATCCAATGTGACACTAATGCTAATGTAAATTATGTTGCACTAGCAAAAACCAGCTTCAGCACAGCACCAGTTTATTTATTTATTTAAAACATTTATATCCTGCCCTATATCATTAGGATCTCAAAGCGGCATACAGATAAAATCAATTTACACAGTATAAAACAATAATTTAAACAGCTAAAAACATATTAAACCATTAAGCAAGCTAATACCAATTTAAAATCTAAAATAATAACACAGTTAAAACAGTGTGCTACTTTAGGGAATGCATTTAGCCCTCAAAGGCTTTGATAAAAAGCTGTGTTTTAACTTGGAACCGAAATGAAACGAATGTCTGTGCCAATTGGGCCTCTAAGGTGAGGGCATTCCACAAGCGGGGTGCCACAGCAGAAAAAGCCCTCTCCCACATCCCACTGTAGTTTATGTCTCGCACTGGTGGGACGCAGAGGAGGGCTCCTCCAACAGATCTCAGTCCTCGGACAGGCATATATAGGGAGATGTGCTCCCTCAAATAGCAAGGTCCCAAGCCGCTTAGGGCTTTAAATATCATCACCAGAACCTTGAGTTCTGATCAGAAGCATATTGGCAGCCAGTGCAAGTCTTTAAGACTGGTGTTATGTGATCTTTGCGAGATGTTCCGGTCAACAATCAAGCTGCTGCATTTTGCACTAGCTGCAACTTCCAAGTCGTCTTCAAGGGCAGCCCCACACAAAGTGCATTGCAGTAATCTAATCGGGAAGTTACCAGCACGTACAATACTGTGGCTAGGTCATCCCTGTCCAGGAAAGGCTGTAGCTGGCAGATCAGCCGAAGCTGGCCCCCAGTACTCTGGGCCACGGAGTCCACCTGGGGCTCCAGTGACAGAAATGGATCTAGGAGTACTCCCAAGCTACACACCTGCTCCTTCAGGGGGCATGCAACCCCATCCAGGACAGGTCGCTTACTCAGTTCCGAGACTCGGGAACCACTAATCCACAAAGTTTCTGTCTTGTCAGGATTCAGCTTCCATTTATTGGCCCTCATCCAGCCCATTACAGCCTCCAGGCACTGGTCCAGCACCTTCACCGCCCCAGTTGACTCCGACGACAAGGAGAAGTAGAGCTGAGCATCATCAGCGTACTGGGAATACCTGACCCCCAAACTCCTATTGACCTCTCCCAACGGCTTCATATAGATATTGAACAGCATGGGGGATAGAAGAGAACCCTGTGGCACCCCACAATTTAATAGCCATGGGGTGGAACAGGAATCCCCCAATACCGCTCTCTGGAATTGGCCCTACAGGTAGGAGTGGAACCACTGTAGCACAGTGCCCCCAACCCCCATCCCGCAGAGCCGATCCAGTAAGATACCATGATCTATGGTATCAAAAGCCGCTGAGAGATCTAGGAAGATCAACAGGGTAGCACTCCCATCTTTTACCCAGAGTAAGTTGTCAGTCAGAGCAACCAAGGCCGTTTCAGTGCCATACCTTGGCATGAAACCAGACTGAAATGGGTCCAGATAATCAGTTTCCTCCAAGAACGTTTGAAGTTCCCCAGCCACTGCACACTCAAGCACCTTGCCCCCAAAAGGGATATTTGTTTGTTACATTTATATCCCACCTTTTTTCCTCCTTAAGGAACCAAGGTGGCATACGTAATCCTCCTCCTCCATTTTATCCTCACAACAACAACCCTGTGAGGTGGGTTGGGCTGAGAGTCTGTGACTGGTCCAAAGTCACCCAGTGAATTTCCATGACCGAGTGGGAACTAGAACCCAGATCTCCTGACCCCCAGTTCAACACTCTAGCCATTGCACCACACTGGGATATTAGTGATGGGGCAATAGTTCTAACACACCTCTGGGTCTAGGGAGGTCTTCTTCAGGAGAGGTCGCACTACAGCCTCTTTCAAGATGGCAGGAACCACCCTCTGACAGAGTGAAGCATTTACCACCCCCTGGGCCCACCCAATCAATCCACCCCTGCTAGATCATATTAGCCAAGATGGGCAAGGGTCAAGCTTATATGTGGAGGGACATACTGATTCAAGTGTATTGTCCACATCATCAGGCTGCAACAGCTGAAACTGATCCCAGGAAACACAACCAGATGGAGCACTGGACACCTCCCCAGACTCTGCGATAACTGTGGCATCAAGTTCTGAGCAAATATGAGTGACTTTCTCCTCGAAGGGCTTGCTGGCACGATGGGCTTTCCATTTCCAGTTTTTCTGCTGTTCCCAGTAAGATCGAGTAGCCATCTGTGAATGCCCAACAGTTACAGTTCCTGTGGAGGTGGACCTTAACCCCGCATGCTTGCTGTTTCTCACACACCATTTACACAGACATCTGATGTGGGATTCACTCGACTCAGAAAATCAGTAATAGCGCTGATCATCTCTTTGAGTGGGGAAGTGTGGTGCTGGATTCAGTTTTGCACATTGCTGATTTTCTGGAAGGGTTGCCCTTGTTCATGTGCTGTGTACACAAAGTCCCCAAAGAAGTAAAACATTGCTGATACATTAAAAGCCTGAGTAATTATTACAAATGTAAGTTGTGTGTGTATATGTAACTCTAACTAAAACAAATGACTTTAAGAGTCATGGTACCGGATAATGTGGAGTTTATGGAAAATAGCTGCCAGGTTTTCTCTTTCTAGGATGAGCCACAGCTGTCACACTGGCCATAGTAGCTGGTGGAAGGCACTTCATGACGCCAGTGCCATTTGGGCATCCAAACACACAGCCAAACCTGGCAGCAGGTTCAGCAGAAACACACAAAAGGCCAGGCTTGCCCTAAGGTGAGCTTATTTTATCTGCCACTGCCCAACATCAAGGCTTAAGATCTTAAATATTATTCACAGAAAAAAAGTTAGGTACATATTAAAAGTCCATCCGGTGACCCTGTCTACATAATTAAGGCTGCAATCCTATGCATATTTAGACAGGAAAAAACCCAACAACTCCCAGCATTGTGGGGAGTTGTAGAGATTTTTCTGACTAAACATGCATAGGATTGCACCCTAAATCTCTGAATTACTGAAAATACTTGGCATGGTAGCCAATGTTAGTTCTACTTAGGGTACACTCATTGAAATGAATGGCACTTAAGTTAGACTAATATTGGATGCACCACTTGATTTGTATGTCTTCCAAGTCCCAACTTGCCTACAGCTAGGTTTAAGTGACCCAGTTTGTTTTGAAAAAGTTGACCATCTCAAGCAATTCTCCTTTAGTGAATCCCACTGGAATTATGGCAAATAACATTGCTGACATTGGGTGATACTGGCTAACCTTGGAGTAACTCATTGAATGCAACAGGACTTACTTCTAAGTAGACATGCATAGGATTAAGCTTACAGATGGCCATAGTTTTAGTATGAAGTGCCATATTAACAATTTCCCACTTGGTAAAAAGGAATTGCAATTTTTAGAATTTGCTTCAAATGTAGAATTGCAAGTTACACCATCATGGGGTGTGGGTGGGGGTGTTTCTGAATTTTATGGAATTGTATATAATGCTTGATTATCTAATATATGAAGTATGTAGAATGCAGAATGCATTACTGCATAATGTCAACGGTTTATAGAAAAAAACATTAATTTTGTTTTAAGAAAACAGGCAAGATCTACCCTGTCATTTTATACTGTTTCGTTCCTGAGTGAATGTATAACATTTGCATTTTGAATTTTGGTCGATGTCCTCTTCTTTATTTACGTTTATGTTTTGTCATACTGCTTTATTAATGGGAAGAAGAAGAAGAGGAGGAGATTTCTTGGCTCAGAATAGTCAGACACATACACACTAACACGTACATACTATATACAGACTGCAACTTATCTGCAGATTTTTTCCATAAACATGAGGGCTAGAAAATTAATTAAAAAAAAATAGGGGATGGAGGTCAGAAGTCTATAAGTCTAGACTTCTGACTTATAACAACAATCCTAACACTCTAACAAAAATTAAAATACTGCATATTGCTGTATATAACACTATGATCCTCAGTACATCTGTTCAGAAGTAGGTGCTATTGGAATCAATGGAATTTACTTATACAACAGTATGCACAGGCCTGGGATACTATCACATATAAAGGGCATCATTTTCAACCATATAACATAAATCAAAGTCACTAAGGGCTAAGTTTCATAAGTGACCCTATGGTGTAAGAAACACTGGAGCATAGCAAGACATGTGGTTCCTAGAATAAGTGCTTACCTATAGCATGGGCAGGTATACAATCCCAGGAAACTGGATCACAGGACTATTTTGTTCAAATTCTGTGCAGTATTTCAGTATTTCATTCCACCTATGAACTAAAAGCAGTGGCAGTTAAAGAGAGGCAGTGACAAACAGATTCACCAAGGTCTCCTCGTGTATCACCATTTTAATCCTAAGTAGTGGGGTCATCAAAACATGCCTGAAGTGCCTTAAATGTTGAATGGATTCTATTTTTAAGATAACTGATGGCACAAGTGCTGACTCCAAATACTTCAGAGCAAATTCTGCCCCACTGGTCTTTCATTTTTGCTGATAGACCTTCCCCCTGCTCCTCAACCCCTGTCTCGTTCGTTGCTCTCTCCTATGGTAGTGCCAGAACACAAACTGGAGCCAACTGGAGAGAATGTACCCATGAAATATAAACCTTGCCTCGTTTGTAAACTACTTGGTAACTAAGCACGATGGGGGAGCCTAATGTTGAGGAACACAGACAGACACAGTTATTATGCTCCTCGATACCCTGTAATGTAATATCAGGATTATAAAGGGTCAGATGATAGCTTTGTGATAACAACATCAGCCTTGGTTACTGGAGTAGTCATAGAAATGCTTTAAGAGGATCCTAGAGACCATCTCAATACATGATATGTTCTACAGTCTATGTACACAGATTTCTACCTCAGGAACCTACACCAAAACTTTTGTCTGCACTAGTTTATCTGTACTCAGTGTAACAAAGCCAAGGGGGATACATAAACTAGCATAGTGAAGTAGCTAGAGCTGGACATAAACCAAGGAAATTCTGCTTCGTCCCCATTCGGCCACGAGCTTACAGTGACCTTGGCCCAGTCATTCTCTCTCAGCCTAAGAACATTGTTGTGAGGATAAAACTGGGATAGACTATGTACACCCCTCATGCAGGAATCGTGGTATATAAATGGAATAAACTCCACTGTAACATTGTCCCTTTGAAAACTGAAATAGGTTTATAATCTCTCTCTCTCTCTGTATAAATTTTCTCCTGCGGTGATTTTATATTAAAGATCTTCGAGGCAAAAGCCTTTACTTTTGTACTACTGCATCTTCTGGTTAACCAGTTAGAGGCAGAGTACTGGGCTAAATGGATCTGTGCCCTGATCCAGGAAGTCAATTCCCCATGTTCTTATGTTCTAATTCTTGGCTGGCGCAGGATGTCACGCCAGATGTCCCAGGAAACTCACAAACAGAACATGATGGCCAACCCACGGCACATGTCACCAGCATCTGGGAATCAGAGGTATACTGGCCCTCAACACAGAGATTCAATTCTTTGCATTTATGGCTAATAACTGTTGATAGATTTACCCTCCAATAATTTGTCTAACCTTGTAAAAAAGCCACCTAAGCTAGTGTACAAGACGACACCGTATGGCAAAGAATTACATGTGTTTAGTTAAATATTTACTTTTGTTTGTCCTGAACTTGTATCCAGTTTCATTGAATTGGCTGTATTTAAGTGTTGAGAGTCAGGAGAAGGGGGTGGTTACTTTCTCTCTATTCAGGATACAGCTAGATGTTTTGAGGGAAAACATGGGGTTCCCAACCAAGTGCTTCCCCTATGAGGGAAACATGGGGTTCCCAATCAAGTGTTTCTCTCATGAAAGTGTGGGCTTTCCAGCCGAATAGTTATCTCATGAGGAAAACATGAGATTCCAAACCAAGCTTTTCCCCCTTGAAAGAAGCATGGGGTTTCTAACCAAGTTAGAAACCAAGTTTTAATGTTAATGCGCACTCGGGGGCAGCGGGGGGGGGGGGAGACGACAACTGCAGGGAAAAATTGGTGGGGGAGAGAGGGTGCACATCCCTTTCCTTGCATGCCAATTCCTTCTTGCAACGGCTCCCCACCACCTGGTAGTTTTCTGTCAGTTTTCCCAAGCTGGATTCTGCAACTGGATATGAGCATTCCTAGGTGAAAATAGCTTTGGAGGGCAATTGTAGGAAAGAATTCTGTGGGGTACAGGAGAAGGTGCCCCTGCCACCTGCCCACCAATCCTCTCCTGCCAATATACTGTCCTTCTGCTCCCCCACCCCCATTCCTGTTATTCTGGCAAGCAAAAGTTGTGATCACATGCCTGGCAATATAATCCATACTTCTGCCTTCATTCTCTCCACTGTATTAGCTTCCATCATCTCCCTCCTTAGTAATATTTCTTCTAAAGACCAAATTCTTAAGCTTTTCTTCCTAGGGGGGCGAATATCATTCTGTCCATTTCCAAGGTTCAGAAGCGAGTTTCTGTATGTAGCCAAAACTGTGCCATCCATATATAGTCAGGGCCAGAAATATTGGAACAAGGACAACTGTTTTGGCCGTTGGCCTCTGTACACCACCACACTGAAGTTGAAAGGAAACACACCCAGATGGGAGCGAAGTCAGGACTTTCAGCTGTAATTCAAGGGGTGTGACAAAAGGGGGCACAACCATTCAGGAAGTACAGGCAGTGGCATACACACCCACCCATCATTGGTGGTTCATAAGTAATGGAACGAATGACTGACAAGCAGCTGCATGGCCAGGTGTGGCCTGTTTCCTGGGTACCCCATGACCAATCAAGCAGAGAAAAGGCCTGGAGGTGGTTCTGAGTGTGACATTTGCATTTGGTAGCTGTTCACTGGAACTCCCAACTTGAGGTCCAAAGAGGTGTCCATGCGAGTGAAGGAGGCCATCATTAGGCTGAGGAAACAAAATAAACCCATCAGAGAGATAGCAAAAACACTGGGAGTGGCCAACACAACAGTTTGGAACAGCCTGAAAAAGAAGGAGTTAACTGGCAAGCTCAGCAACAGCAAAAGGCCTGGCAGACCACGGAAGACAACTAAAGTGGATGACCGCAGAATTCTGCTCATGGTGAAGAGGAACCCTTTCACAACATCTAGCCAGGTCAAGAACGCTCTTGAGGAGGTAGACATGTCATTGTCAACATCTACAGTCAAGAGACAGCTTTATGAATGTAAATACAGAGGGCTCACAACAAGGTGCAAACCACTGGTAACGCTCAAGAACAGACAGGCCAGATTAGCCTTTGCCAGCAAACACCTAAAAAAGCCTGCCCAGTTCTGGAATAAAATTCTTTGGACTGCTGAAACCAAGATGAACTTGTACCAGAATGATGGGAGGAGAAAAGTATGGAGAAGGAAAGGAACAGCTCATGATCCAAAGCATACCACAGCATCTGTCAAACATGGTGGAGGCAGTGTTATGGCATGGGCATGTATGGCTGCCAATGGAACTGGGTCACTGGTGTTTATTGATGACCTGACTGCTGATAAAAGCAGCAGGATGAATTCTGAAGTGTATAGGGCGATACTTCCTGCTCAGATTCAGCCGAATGCTGCCAAACTGATAGGACACTACTTCATATTGCAGATGGATAATGACCCAAAACATACAGCAAAAGCTTCCCAAGAGTTTCTCCAGGCAAAGAAGTGGGATGTTCTTCAATGTCCAAATCAGTCACCTGATCTCAACCCAATAGAGCATGCTTTTCACTTACTGAAGACGAGACTGAAGGCAGAAAGACCCACAGACAAGCAGCAGCTGAAGGCAGGTGCAGTAAAGGCCTGGCAACGCATCTCGGGGGAGGAAACTCAGCATTTGGTCACATCCATGGGTTTCAGACTTCAGGCAGTCATTGACTGCAAAGAATTTTCATCCAGGTATCAAAGGCAATCCTTAAGTTTGAAATGATGTTGGTTTGTTCCATTACTTATGAGCCACCAACAATGGGTGTGTGTGTATGCCATTGGCTGTCCTTCCTGAATGGTTAGTGCCCCACTTTTGCTAAACCTCTTGAATTACAGCTGAAAGTCCTGACTTCGTTCCCATCTGGGTGTGTTTCCTTTCAACTTCAATGTGGTGGTGTACAGAGGCCAACTGCCAAAACAGTTATCCTTGTTCCAATATTTCTGGCCCTGACTGTACAAGAGGGAGGCATCAGGAGGCTTTGAGAAACCCCAAGGTTTGCAGAAGTACAAAAAGTCTTTAGAAAAAAACCCCTAAGTTGGGGGGAACTCAAACAGCCCAATAAGGATGCTATGCTTAGTGGGCACAGAATGGTGAATGACTGTTGGGGGGGGGCACACAAAGCCAGGTGGGAGTGGGAATGGAATGGTATACCATGGAGGAGGCCATGGCTGCCTTACTGGAACACTGAACAGGAGCACTCCACAGTTGCAATGTTTTGTTGGAGGTCCCATTTGTTTTAGACAATAATGTATAGCATACTTAACATGTAAATTCCAATTATATATTTTCAGGATTAGAGAGTTTGTCGGCATCCTGCTCTTTCTCCACATCTATAGTTCTTCTAGAACCACCCCTCCCCCTTTTGTTCTTTCTCTGTCTCTATAATGCCTCCAGAACCCATATTCACTGTAGGGTATAGTGCCATGGCCTATACAATCAGAGGTACATAAAGCCAGAGAAAAGGATTCCAGGCAAAGCATGGCTTTATTAACATTATTTTAGTAGATATACAGTGGGAAGCTTTCTGGAAGCTTTCATGGCTGCCTTAGCAGGTCTAGCTTGGAGGGGTTGGAAGAGAGAAAGAAGGAAATAAAAGAGAGAGAGAGAGGGTGACTGAGTCTTGAGTAAAACCTGGTCTGGAACCCCTCCAGATTCTGGTGTGTTAGAACTGCTAGAAAAATATGAATTTTCTAAACATTACACCTTCTGCCTGCTCTTACTACAATGGACTGTCCACTGTAAAAGTCTCTGTTGGGGCAATAATTTATAGTATCCAAGCAAGCAACCTGCAGGTGTAGTCTTTTGTTAAACTCATCTTTCTAAGGGCTAAACTAGAGGGATGATTTTAACGGAATGGAATGGGCTGGAACAGCCCCTTTATTGAAAAACAACAACAACATGCCAAACACTATGGCATGTACTAGAGACACCTGAGAACAAAATTTTTGGACAGAAACCTTTGAAATATGATAATATTATTAACCCCTTAATGCCCAGAACTCATCTGGAACAGGATGGAATGGCCCGGAACAGTAATTTCCTAATGAGCTAAATCAACCGAATTCACCAGTCACACATAACTACATGGGACTGATGCGATAAGCCACAAACTTCCAAGAAACCATGTTCAGGTACCCCGTTCTGGGCAATAGTCTGCATTCTTGAAAAATGGCCCAGAACGGTGACTTCCAAGTGAGCCAAATCAATCAAATTCACCAGTCACATATGACTGTATAGGAGGGATACAATAGCTTACAAAATTTTCAAAGAAACTATGTTCGGATACCGGTTCTGGGCAATAATCGACATTTTCAAAAACCAGCCCGGAACGGCAATTTCCACATGAGTCAACTCAACTAAATTCTTCAGTCACACATAACTACATAGGAGGCATAAGCCACCAAACATCCACAGAAACCATGTTCGGATACCCATTCCAAGCAATAGTCCATACTCTGGAAAAAAGCCCGGAACAGCAACTTCCAAGTGAGCCAAATCAATTTATCCTCCAGACATAACTGCACAGGAGTGATATAATATGCCTCAAACTGCCATAAAACTATGTTCCAGTACCTGTTGCAAGCAACAGTCTGTATTTTGAAAAACGGCCCATAATGTAAACTTTCAAGAAACCAGACTCGCCAATCACACATGGCTACATGGGAGTGATACAATAGGCCGTAAAGAAACACTACCACTCGACATTAGAATTAAAAGCATCTTTAATGTATAGTACAATAACATAACAGAATCAAATCCACCTCAAAAATTACTGTGTGTCTTTAACTTTTAGCCCTTCTAAGTAACATTTAACACCATCAAATTGAATTTGTCTGTTATTAAACCAGTGCAATTTATACTCAATGTTGTTTTTTTTTAAAGCCTGCTGGTTTAAGACCAGAGTTAAAGCTATCTCATTTTTCCTGAAGGTCCACAAATCAAGGAAATTGGAAGCTAAGTCTGGTGCTTTAACTGACGTGCCCCATGACCAGTGATGATGTTGTACAAAATCATGAATTATGTTTGCTTACAACTTATCCTCCATGCATCCACATTTCTCCTAGGCCTTTCAGGCCCAAATCCACACAAGGAGGATGAAGTGTCTGGGACCAGCAAAGATGCCCCCTGTTGTCCTGGTCCTGTATTGCCTTATGAAGCATTTGAGCCTTACTGTATTATTGCTAGAGGAATCCGCCTGTGAGTTGCCAGGTCTGTTTGTTAGTTACATCAGTAGCTGGCAGGATGGGTTAAACAATGAGAGGGAGACCTCTTCTAGCAGTAACACTAGATGCTCCAACATGGGGCATCTTTGCTGACCAAAGAAAAGTGTGGGTGCATGAAATGAAATGAGCATACATGGAGTGTGAATGCATGCTCAGTGTAACATATGAATGTAAATGATCCTTGCATGTCCTTTCCCCACCACACAGAAAGAGGGAGGATTGGGGCCCTTGTACTGCATTTCTGCTTTCAGAAAGGTGGTGTGAGGTCCTGATCCTTCTGCTCCCCCCCCCCGTGCATTCTATCCCCACCCTTCCCAAATTATCTGAGGGTCAAGCTTCACATTACTGTAAAGATGTAGCTAAGTTTTCTTTCTTTTTTACTCAAAAGTATGCTCATGGGACCTCATATGGATCAGGACCTTAGACTGGTGGGTAGGGGGCATTAACCGTTTCCGCTATGACAGCAATTTACATTGCAACTGCATGCCTTTTTGGAAACATAAATGGGAGGCCTAGATAGGGATTAGGAATTTTCTTAAAACTGTTCCAGTTGGTATTCCAGACTATTTTCCAGAATATGGACTATTGCCCAGAACGGGTATCTGAAAGTAGTTTCTGTGGACATTTTGTGACTTACTGCATCCATCCCATGTAAGTATGAGAGACTGGTGAATTTGATTGATTTGGTTCACTTGGAAGTTATGGTTCTGCGCCATTTTCCAGAATATGGACTTTTGCCCAGAATGGCGACTGAAACATGGTTTCTGTGGGTGTTCTGTAGCTTATTATATCAATCTCATGTAGTTATTTGGTTGGCTTTGCTCACTTGGACGTTGCCATTCAGGGCCATCCTGTTCTGTTCTGGATGGGTTCTGGGCATTGTGGAGTCAATAATAATATAATATTGCAAGGGTTTCAGTCCTAAAATATTGATCTCAAGTGTTTCTATTGTTTTTGGGTTGTTGTTGTCGTTTTTAATAAAGGGGCTGTTCTGGCCCGTTCCGTTCCATCCAGTTGGTGTTCCAGACCGTTTTGCAGAATATGGACTATTGCCCAGAACAGGTATCCGAAAATAGTTTCTGTGGACATTTTGTGGCTTATTGCATCCATCCCATGTAAGTATGTGTGACTGGTAAATTTGGTTGATTTGGCCCACTTGGAACTTGCTGTTTCAGACAGTTTTTTTAGGAATGTCGACTATTGCCCAGGACGGCACCAGAGTGAGAGGGCAGGTAGCCTGAAGGAAACAAAGAGTGTGTAGGATAGCCATCAGTCTGCCTTCTGCTGCTCCCACTTGTCCCTCTTTTACTTCTCTTGGAGAGCCAGCTTGGACGTGCTTCACAGCTGCCTGTCTCTCTCTCTCTCTCTCTCTCTTTCTATTTCCAAGTAGGAGCAGAACCACTGCAGTGCAGTGCCTCCAACTCCTAACCCAGACAACCTATCCAGACGGATACTATGATCGACGGTATAGAAAGCTGCTGAGATGTCCAGGAGAATTCACAAGGTCTCAGTCCCCCTGTCCCTTTCCCAGCAAAGGTCATCCCTCAGGACAACCAAGTCAGTTTCCATTCTACAACCAGGCCTGAAGTCCGATTGAAATGGATCTAGATAATCCGTTTCCTTCGAGAGTGCCTAGAGTTGTCCTGCAACCACCCGCTCAAGCACCTTGCCCAGGAAGGGGATGTTAGCCACTGGGCTATAGTTGTCAACATCCTCTGGGTCCAGGTTAGACTTTTTCAGGAGTGGCCTGATTACTGCCTCTTTTAAAGAGGGCAGCACCACTCCCTCTCTCAGGGAGGAATTTACAACCTCCTGGACCCAGCTGGCTATCCCTTCTTTGTTTGATGTAATAAGCCATGAAAGGCAAGGGTTGAGCACACAGGTGGTCTACTGGACTTGGCCAAGCACCTTGTCCGTATCCTTGGGCCTCAATAACTGAAACTAATCCAATAAAACTGGACCAGATGGTGCTCTGGACACCTCTACTAATTGAGCTGCATTAATAGTGTTGTCCAATTCATTATGAATCTCAGCAACTTTATCTTCAAAGTGCCATGCAGTCTCGTCAGAGTGTGCTACCGAGGGTTCCACAGTTTCTCTCCCTGGCCCAGAATGTAGCAGGGCACAAACCACTCAGAAAAGCTCAGCTGGCTAACACTGAGAAGATGCAATGCTGGTGGAAAAGAACATCTCTTTGCTACCCTCACTGCCACAGATAATGAGCTCTAACCTGTGTTCAATCAGACTCAGCACGAGTTTTCCTCCACCTGCATTCTAGCCATCTCCCCGCTTGCTTCATTGCCCTCAGCTCAGGTGTATACCAAGGAGCTGGCCGGGCTCTGCTCAGAGGGAGAGGGCGCTTAGTTAGGTGTGACTGTGTCAACCGCTGAGTCATCTCTGCATTCCACAGAGCAGCCTGGGATTCAACAGGAGCACCAGCCATACCAGCAGGAAAATCCCTCAGAGCCCTCTGGAATCCATTGGAATGCATTAGCCTCTGGGAGTGGACCATTTTAATGGGTCCCCCACCCTTGCAGAGGGGAAAGGCCACCAGGAGTCTAAACCTCAATAGGAAGTGATCTGACCATGACAAGGGAATAGATGTTTATTCCCCCACTTTCAGATCCTCCTCCTCCTGCCCAGTTGAGAAAACCAGATCAAGTCTGTATCTTTTTACATGCATTGGGTTGATGACATGCTGAGACAGCTGCATGGTTGTCACAGTAGACATGAAGTCCTGAGCTGCCTTGGATACAGCAGCATGGAAGTTGAGACCCCCCAGAACCGTCATCCTAGGGATCCTCAACACCAAATCTAAGTCCACCTCCATCAGCTCAGGCAAGGAGCCTGATGGGTAGCAGGGTGGGTGGTACGCCAGCAGAATCCCTAATCTGGCCTGGGCACCCAACACAAGGTACAGACACTCAAGATCTGCACTTGAGTTGGTGTTGGTGCTGCACCGAGTACCCAGGAGGGCACAACTGGGAAGAGTAACCCTTCCCAGTTCATCCACCCAGGTCTCAGTAATTCATATCAAGTCAGCCCCTCATCCACAATCAAATCATGGAGGGAGATTTTGTTTTGGACTAACCTGGCATTCAGCAGCAGCACCAACAGATCCGAGGGCAAGCTGGTAAGGCTGCCAGGAACCATCTGGTTGGGGGAAGAACAAGAAGAGGGGATAGCTGTAAGTATCTAGCCCTCTTCTCCTCAACTGGCCTATTAATCCCGCAACACCATACCTCCAACTACCTGTGACCACAATTATGGGGGCACCCCCTTGCCCCCCTGAGTTACCCAGGCACATCTGGTCACTTCTGGTCTGACTGTGTTTTACATCTGGTTGGGCTGGCTGTGGTGTAAGCCCTAGCTGCATCCAACCTTTCACAGCACTACGATTTGGAATAAATTTAAATTTGTCAGAACACAGTGTCTGGAGTGGGTCCTACCTTGAAAAGCGGCCTAAAAATAATTTTAAATAAAAATTAAAAATTAAATTTGTAGTTCTAATTTTAATTAATACAGCCCTAAATGGCTTATGCACTACATAACGTTATGACCATTTACTCCTTTTGTCATCTTGCAGGTTCTATGGGCTGCTTCTTACGTTTTATTCTGTACACAGCTCCACCTATCAAATTACAAAATAATACAGGCGGAACATTTTATGTGAAGGGCACCTAAATGTACGAATGGCTGCAGTTTCCTGTACAACAGGGATGCAGAACCTCCGCCCACAGGACTAATCTGGCCCACAGAGGCTTGTGCCACCCCTGTGGACCCTGCCTCAGCACTACAAGCCAGCTTGGTGAAGTGGCGAGAGTGTTGGACTGGGAGCTGGGAGATCCGGCTTCTAGTCCCCACTTGGCCATGGAAGCTCACTGGGTGACTTTGGGTCAGTCACAGACTCTCAGACCAACCCACCTCACAGGGTTGGTGTTGTGAGGATAAAATGGAGAGGAGGAGGAGAATGTAAGCTGCCTTGGGTTCCTTGCAAGAGGAAAAAAGGCAGGATATACATGCAATAAACGAACAAACAAATAAATACAAGCCCCACCCCCTATAAGCCCTGCCCCTAATGGGGTTGGGGAGGATGTAGGGAGAGGAATCCCCACAGTTCTCTCTGATCTCCAAACAGTGGGCATTCCACAGCACTGCTCTTGGGCTTTCCTATTCAGGGAAGCCCCATGCACTGCAAAGCCGAGGCAGTCAATCCCCTGCTGAATCTGCCCCAGCTTCACCCACCCTGCCTCCTTTGGGAAAGGGGCTTCCCCCACCCAATTTTGGTTCTACACTTCTGCTTTACAAGATACGCAGATAAGGACCATGTGAACCATCTCTGTAAATCATTCCAAAACTTTCCCCACTATAGTAAAAGGAAGTATAGCCCAAAATAAAGTTTTTTTTATCATCTGTCACAAAGATCCATCTTGATAGCGCGAGGCCTCAGTCAGACTGTTAACTGCCGCTCCCTTTGCCAAGATTTGGAGCTTATCCTGCTTGTGACATCAATGATGTCAGAATGTTGTGTTTGCATTCAACCTAGGCAGTCTCCATGCCAACGGCAGCGGCCAGTAAACCTAGGTAACCATCAGATAGACTCTCTGGCAAGGCGGATGTTTGATCTCTTAACCTAAGCCTGAAGAAGAGTTTAGTGTAACCTGAAAGGCTGCTTCAAGTACTAAATGAACAAACCCAGAACACCAGTGGATTCAGTGATCTCACTAATGTATATGAATGTTTGTGAGCCCATTTTTTTATAACAAGGACCAACCAATGTAATATTTCCTCTGCTCAGGATAAACCCCTGACCCAACATTCTGTATCTGAAGCTTTCTCTTTACCCCACCTGCTTGTCCCAGGCCTCTATTTTAAGAGAATATTCCCTATGAAATGGAAGTCCATCCATCATAAAAAAAACAATTTCTATAGAGTTGAATCTTAGGTTGAACGGCAGAGTTTAATGCAGCCTCTTCTGTGGAGCATTTTGCTTATGGCCTAAGTCCAAATCCCAAAGTGAAATGTTACCCATGTTCATCCTTTCCCCCCATGATTTCACCCTCCCTCTCCTCTCTGTATTTCTGCCACCCACCCCACCCTGTCCAAATTTAGACTGACAGCTCCTTGGGCAAGGATCTGTCTTTTCCTTCTGTGACTCAGTAGAACAAATACCACGTGCACAGATGGCATTCTATAAATCACTGTCTTCATCATTGGTAGGCTTCTCCAGGTTCCATGACATAGGAGACGGCAGACATTAGGGAACCATATGAGAAGTCCCTCAGTGCAGAGTTATATATTTTACAAGCTTCCTCCTCACATCAGGTGGGCTGTTCTTGTCAAAACTAGTGGGGTAGTAGAAACAGAAGGACAATTCCATGATGGGGTTTGTGAAACAGCAAAGATAAAGGAAAACTCTGTAAGGAGGAAACAATAATCAGTATAGATAAGTTTTCTAAAGAAGCAGTTGTGATTTAAACCAGCAAAATGTTCTCCCCAAAGGCTGGAGGGCTCTTATTGGTTCGGCTTCTACCAGACATTTCACTATGAATGTTGGATATATGTGATGGATGTACTCTAATGTGGTGGTTCTCAAACAAACGACGCTATACTGTCCACAGCCTCTCCTTTCACTCAGATCCAACATTCCTTGTCTCCCATATGCTGTTCTCTGCCTTCTGCTCCCCACCCCCATCCAGCCCCTAATATGTTTCCTAGAGCTGGGGGCTAGGAAAGGGAGAGTTCCCAAATAAAGTCTACAAACATCTCAAAAGATGTTGTGGGGATTCCTCTCTTATCCTCAAAAGGCCTGCTGCATCAAAGCAAGCTTTGTACGGTCTACAAAGTGATGGGATGGTGTAAAAGCCTGAACAGAGCAGAATACACCTGAACGGTTCCTTTATTTAAAAAACCCATGCCAAAAACAATGGCATGTGCTAGAGACACTTGAGAACAATACTTTAGGGCTGAAACCCTTTGCAGTGTAATATTATTATTAACCCCATAATGCCCAGGACCCATCCATAACAGAATGGCCCAGAATGGCAAGTTCCAAGCGAGCCAAGCCAACCAAATTCATCAGTCACACATAACTACATGGGATTGATATAATAAGCCACAAAACATCAACAGAAACCACATTTCTGTTGCCATTCTGGGCAATAGTTCTTATTCCAAAAATAGTTCGGAATGGCAATTTCCAGTGAGACAAGTTTAACAAGTGTGTTTGTTAAACTAGATATACATGAGTTTATTAAACATGTGCTTGCCCATTCCACTATAAAGGCGGGCGGGGTTAACTTTTTCTATAAAAACAAGTATGCAGCAGGGGAAGGAAGCAAACCCCAACCCTTCCCTGCCTTACCTCGCCATGTGCTACCGTTGCTTTAAGCTGTTTTTCCCCCCTTCCTGTCTTCCAATAACTGAAATGAACCAGCAGGAAAAAAACCAACAGCTTAAGATAGTGCTTTGGCTATTGAGCGGTATAGAAATGTAGCAAATGAATGAATGAATGGGTACATTTAATTCCCCTTTCCCAGTGCATGCCTTTTAGTACAAAAGGTTAATCCCATGCACTTGATAACTAAGTGTGTGGTTAAAAAACACAGGCACTTCTGGTTTGGCCCTAAGGGGGAGAGGACACAAACTTCTGAACAAGGTTAAAAGGGGCCCATGTGACGTCATTGCATAGGCAGGGGAAGTACAACAAGAGATTTAAGAATGTCTTATGAGAGTTACACACTGGTGTTAGAAGTAACAACGTGATTTCCCCAACCTGTTACCAGAGGAGCTTGAGACTGGACTACAGGGAGGAAAGTGGCTCCCATGGGTTAAGCTTCAAACAGTTCTACCCCCTCCTGACCCCTGATTGCCATTACCTTTTCCATTATCCTTCCAGCACAAAAGCAACCTATCTTCACCCTCTGGCTCCCTCCTTGCTGCATTCAAATCTGTCATCCCTACCTGTGACATTCACTCATCCAGCTCCACCACCCTCAGCCATCCGTAGGTCTTCTGCTTCCTCAGATGACCTTACCCCTTTCCCCCTAACTGCCCCTTATGCCTGGAACAGCCATATGAATACCTCCATGATTTCCTTCAAATCCCTCCTCAAAAGCCACATATAACTAAAATAAATGCATATTCTTCCCCTCCATTGTCCTTCATTTCCTGTGTTGTCTCCACTGTGTTGAATTATAGATCTGGGGTCTCCAGTGTGTCTTGACACCCATCAGGCTCACTGCCCCTCCTGATTTTAATGTTATTTCTTAAGATATATTTCTGTTTTATTTTATTTTTAAACTGGAAGGTTGCCATGTGGTAAAGCAAAGTGCTGCCCTCCAGCACCATCTTTATTTGGGTTCAAAAGAGTGGTTTTGTGTTTTCAAGCTCAGATCTCACCCGTGCCTTGTACTTAGGTTCTTGGGCAAGTTACTTTTCCTTTAGTCTCATCAGTTTGCCTTCTGGGAAATGAATGTTTTGTGACTGGCCATGCGCACCATGGCAGCCATTTTGTGAATAAGCAAACCCCTCAGCATCCATTTTGTGAGAATGCCCACATGTGCCCACTGACCCAAAAAGGTTGGAGACCCTTGTTATAGATTGTAAGCCATCCTGATGGCAGCAACTGGTCCTCCTTTACTGTGTAAAGCACCATGTTAGCATCATCATAATCATCATCATGTCATTTTGTTTCTGCTCTTTCCTTTTCCCCCTCCCTTTGCTGAATGACTCAGAAAGCCATGACCTATGCTGTTCCAGAAATACCTTAGCATATAATGTGTCATTATTTGTATTTCCATTCTCCTCATGGGCCATAACTGATATTTTGCTCCTATATTTGAAATAACTGCTCTCTCCATGCCTTTAACCTTGGATAATGCTGATGTTTGTACAGCTGGAACCCTATTTATCTTTAATTTCTCAGACTACGATGACAGACTTCTTCAGAGTTTGCCAGGGGTTCTGCAAATGCCCCCCCCCCTTTTGGCAAACCAGGCTTCTCATAATAATAGTAATTCATAAGATAAATGCAGGGACTCAAATTGTACTTAAGGGGTTGAAGATCTTGAGCAGTGTAATACTTGCCAGGGCTGGCCCTTCCATGAGGTGGGGTGAAGCCCCTGTCTCAGGAGGCAGAGCAGGAGGGGTGGCAAATGGCACTGCTCCCCCACCTGCCCCCAACAGGTGCTCTGGAGAGCCCTGCAAGCTGCTGTCCCACAGCTGCATGTGTCACAGCAAGAGAGTGGCTAGCAGGGCTAACTGGGGCAGCTGCCCTCCCCTCTAGTGAGCTGCTTCAGCTGAGGAAGTAGCCAGTGCGGTGGCCCAGCGTGCTGTCTGAAGAGCAGTGACTTGGTGGTAAAGGGAAAGGGGGTAGGGGATGTACCACAGTAAAGGCAAGAGGTGAGGGGCATCGGGGGGAAGGGGCCACTACATGGCAGGAAGAAGAAGGGTGTAGGGCACGATGCGGTGAAGGGAAGGGGCAGGGGGCGCAACACAGCGGTGGCGGTAAGTGGAAAGGATGACTTGACACAGGAAGGGGATGGCATGACACAGTAAAGGGAAGGGGTGGGGAAAGCAATGTGGGAAGGGGCGGGGGCATGAGATGGCGGCAGGAAGGGGCAGTGGGTGGGGGCCCAATGTGGTAAAGGGAAGTTGGGGTGGGGGTGTAACACAATAAAGGAAAGGGAGTGTGTGTGGGGGTGACACGACAGCAGGAAGGAGTCGGGGGCGCGACGTGGCTGCGCATGTATTCTCTCGCCTCAGGCCATCTTTATTATTTGCAATAAATTAATGAAGCAGATGGTGCTCTGACACAATTAATTCATAAGCTGAAGTGGTAAACAAGCAAACCGTCTGTGCAAAGGTCCTATAAGAGCCAACAAGGCTTGAAATCAGGTGGACTTTGAAACCTAATTCTTGAGCACGGTTGGGACTTCTCCCTTGTTGTTTTTCATAGAAAGCCCATCTAGCGTGTAGTGAAGTCTGTGAGACGCTAGAGGTCCTCGCTGCTCCAGGTCAGAAAAAGCCAAGGGTTTTTTTTTGTGAGATTATTACAGGCCATGCCAGTAGCTTTTCTAAAGAGGCTCAAGTTCCCACCAGTCAGGCACCTCTGTGCTGAACAAGGAACCGCATTGTTGTGATAGTTTATCATTTAGAGACAAGAGGGGGGTGTCGGCCACTGATTTAGAT
This sequence comes from Heloderma suspectum, assembly GCF_057233095.1. NCBI lineage: Eukaryota > Metazoa > Chordata > Lepidosauria > Squamata > Helodermatidae > Heloderma > Heloderma suspectum. Next base: position 325,442,562 of record NC_139459.1, on the reverse strand, counting down.
GGCTTATAGATTAGTGAAGGTGTATCAATTAATGGCCATTGGCCACGAGAGCTTAATAGAGCCTCCATGTTTAGATGCAATGTACCTCTGAATAGCCCGACGTTGGTGACAAACAACAGGGGATACTGTTGCCCATGCCCAACAGGTGTGATTCCTGGAGACATTTGATTGGCCAACATGGGCATTGTTGTATTAGTTGTGATGTTATAATATATATAAAAATAAAAAAGAAATTAATTAAAATATAAAATTAATTAAAATATAAAAAATAAATTAATAAAATAAACATAATTTAGAGTCATTCCCTTATTTAGGCACACTAGACAGCTCTTTCTTAAAAGTTGATAATTTGTGGCCATGCCCTAAAGTCACATCGGGCTGTTGAAATACTGTCTTGACTTTTGCAGGACAAAAATAATACCACCATCACCCTTTTATGGAGCCATTAATCTCCCATGAAAGTGGGAGCATTTGGGGAGACTTTCAAAGGAAGGCATTATTTTAGAAATCTTTGGTGAGGGCAGGGGGCTTGCCATTCAGACAAGGCAGGAGAGGATTTTAAAGATCTCTCTCTGTCTCTGACACTCTCTTCTTCTTCTGTACAAACGTCTACAGCCAGCAGAGCTGCAGTGAGTAGCCCGGCAACATTCTTCAGTCCTATAAAATGCCCCAATCCAAACCATGCTACATTATGACGTAGTGTCGTTTCCAGGGGCATTGTTTCCCCTGGCTACTAAGGGCTTTCCATATACGTATAAAACCCCTCTGCTTAAAACCCCTCTGCTTGAACCCCCTCTGCTGCTTCATCTTAATGATAAATCCCTCCTGCCGCAATTACTGGGATTTTGCCCTCAGCCCAAAAGTGAAGCAGGCAAGTCTTTGCTTGCCCTTCTCACCCCACCTCCAGTTTCCTCGGATGTGCCAAGAAAAGAGTGAATAATTCAATCCAGCTCCAACCTTAATTCCACAGATTAAAATTGTGTTTTATGCCGTCATTCTATGATTTCATGGATCCAAAATCATGCCCCCGCTCTCTAGGGTGGTAAGCCACCTGGGAATGAACTTTGGGATGTCCTTCAGAGGTAGAAGGGAATATGGAGGGGCAGGCAGGTGATCCAGAGTGGCTGGGTATGGCACCGATGCCTGGAGTGGAGCCTGGCTTTCTGCCCTTTGCTCAATGAGCAGAGCAGTTACTACAGTTACTTGAACATCAGCTGCCTTGGTTTTAACTGAATTTGCTCGCAAGTTAAAGGCGGGCTCACAATGTGTGCAGCTGCTTCCCAAACAGAGCACATCCCACACCAAAACAAACCCGAGTCACTTTCATCACAGTGGTTGCGAAGGGGCAGACGGTGACACTGTCCCTTTGCCAACAGAGGTGCAGCTGGTAGGGATACAACAGAGGGCCTTTTCAGCTGTGGCACCTAAACTGTTGAATAGCTTCTTTAAAGGGGCTTTCCAGGTTCCATGTTTGCCTGCTTTTATGGGCCCTTAAGACTTTTATTATAGTGGACCTTTTTAAATTTGGCCTTGATAAGGTTTTATATCTGCTTTTGCTCATATGGTTTTTATGATGCTATTTTTACTGCTCTTTATTGTTAGGCTTGTTTTTAATTGTTGTGATTTATGTATGTTCTTTATTTGCAAGCCACTCTGAGCTTGATTTTTATCCCAGAAGGGTGGGATATAAATGCACACATAAAGAAATAATGGCCATACTGCCTCTGAGTGCGGGAATCTTTTTCTTTTGCTGGCTTTAGGGTGGTGCAGCATCTACATCCATTGCCTCTTGTTCTGCTGTCTGGCAATACCTGTGGTCATCCCCTGGCCCAGGCCCTAGGTAGCTGGGCCAGATCATGGGAACTTGGAAGGCAGTTTGGGGCTTGGCCTCACAACTAAGGCTGCACAGGAGCAATCAGCAGGTGGTAAGGTGGCCACATGTTCTGCTTTGCAGAGATCAGTCCTCTGTTTGAAGGGCTGTCTATTCCAAGGCTGATTTAAAGGTAATGTACCCTAAGAAAGGGAGAGCCGGAAGTACCTTCAAGTTGCCCATCATCAAGAGGTACCACATGGGCAACAGACTGAGCGGTCAGGCACACAAGTCACCTGCTCACAGGGCATCTCTACACCAGCCTAAAATCCTGCATATAAAACAGGGCTTTCTGCTTCTGTTTTAAATGCAGGATCACCACTGACTCCCTTTACACGTGCTTCCTTCCCCCCCTCCCTGTTCTCCCTTCTTCTCCTCGTATAAGAGTCTTCCATTATCTTTCATTGATCTCTCTCCTCTTCTTGCCGCTTTAACTCTTTTCATGGAACACAACTGATACCTCATTATCCGCGATCTAGTTAAAAACGGAACAAAGGGCATTTAGTGCAGGAGATGCCCTGGAGGGTCATGGCAGGGTCACGGCGTCATGTGAAGAGCCTGCCAACTTCCGTGAAGAAGCAATCTGCAGGATAAAAGCTCAGTGTGAAGGAGCCCATAGTCATCCCCACAACTGTGACATGCATTGTATTTCTATTTAAATTATAATAATCCTTTCTAAATTTGCATCTATGGGTAAATGGGTAGAGCCTGCAGAAAATGCGCTGTTTGTCCAACTATTGCATGTGCTTACAAGTCCCCTGCTACTAAGCCTGTAACATCCTCACATTGTTATCAGGATGTTAAAAAGAAACATGGCGCTTTCTCTTCCCAGGGCTTGTTTGCCCAGGTACATGCCAGCCTTGTACCAAAAATTGTAGCTGACAGAGCAGGTTGCATTTGGCAGTTCCACTTGGTGTAGAAATTAATGTTCAAGAATTAACAGTGCAGTCCAATGGGTGTTTATTTCAAATTGAATTTACAGAGATCTTGGGAAGGCAGCTAAGGCTGCAGTCCTACGCACACTTACGTGGGAGAAAGCCCAATTGGCAATTGAGCATAGTGGGACTGACTTCTGAGTAAACATGCATAGGATTGTGTGAAAAATCCTAAAAACTGGCACAAACCAACTCTTACACTGAATATTAATAATTAAATAGCTGAACAAGACATCATCTTGCTTCTCGCTTGCACCATCCATCTGCCTCCATTTTTTTTCATGTTCATCAAGATGTGAAAGAAACTTTTCTATAACATTTCTCCACCCTGACCCCCACCCACCCCCGTAAAGCCCCAAAAGGCACCAATCCTAAACACACTTACTGAGGGAGCTGGTGTATTGCTGTGGCCCTGTTCTCCTTTCCTGCCCTGGAATTTTGGAAGTGGGATAGGATGGTCCTCCAGCTAGCTCTGGCTGCTGGTACTGGGGTATAGTTTGGAGAACTGCTAAGAACAAGTTTAAGCATCAGGAGTTTTAAGGGTGATGCAGTAATGAGTCTCTCCCCCCCCCCCAGTTAAGGGTATATAAATCAGCTTCATGTGTGTTTTTAAATAAAAGGTACAAAACAATGGGTGCATATTTTCAAGAGGAGGACAAGGGTCTAGGCCATTCACATCTCTACACCCTTACTTGCTAAAGGCACATTATATCTAAATAGTGTGAGGAAAAAGGAGAACATAATGATGATGATGTTGATGATGATGATAATAATAATAATATCTTGTGTAATCAAGAATTAATTTTCAAACAGCTATGTAGATTTAGAAATACATCTACATCGTTAGATTACAAATTGAATTTAAATTTAGATTGTAAGCTTCTAGAGGCAGAGACCTGACTTTTTTGCTTATTCTCTGTAAAGTACCACATATATTGTAAAAACCAAAGTCTGTGCATCTTCCGGAAGCAGCTGAAGTGATGTTTTATTCAAACTGTCTTTTGGTGACCAGCAACAGCAATATATGGAGGAAATGAGTGTGTGTGTGTGTGTGTGTGTGTGTGAGGAGAGGGAGAACAAGAGAAAAGCTGCTTTACTTAACAAATTTATTTAAAGACCATCAGGGTTGCTGGTAATGTGCACTTTAGGCCCTCACCCTATGCAGGAACAGCCAAGAAGAAATGCAGCAGGTTGCAGCCTTCCCCAACCTGGTGCTCTCCAGATTTGCTGGATGACAACTCCCATTGGCTCCAGGCAGCATATTGGCTATGCTGGCTGGGGGGGGGGGTGATAGGATTTACAGTCCAACACATCTAGAGGGCACAAGATTGGGAAAGGGTGGGTGAGAGACGCAATGGAGAAGTTCTGCGGCCCCTGCCCAGAGCTGTGCAGAGGCAGGTGAGGCGGCCACTGTATCAGGGCTCCCGATATCCACATACATGTCTTCTCGGGAGTAAGCACATAGATTTCAATGGGGTTTATTCCCAAGTATTTCTTACAATTTTAATTTAATTTTTAAAATTTCATTTATTTTTCACTCATATAGACTTCTTCTTTCTTCTCTCTGCCCTCCCCATGGCCCGACCCCATACCTCGTTGCCTTTTTTGCCCCCCCCCCCGCACCACCCAACAAACTGACTGAGCTGACCTGAGTCTGATGTTGGCCAGCGTATTCTCGGGCGCGCTGTGTCTGTGTGCTGGGTTGCTGCCGCTCTACGACTGGCTGGGCTTGCTGGGGGCACGGGATTGATGATCAGGATCAGTGTCTCCAGCAAGCAACTTAGCCTGACCCACGTGCTCCCATCTTTCCCCAAAACCAGATGGCAACCGCGCAGTCTCAGGCGCAGGTGCGGCGGGCAGCCCTCCATCTCAGAACGAGAGAAGGCAGGCTGCAAGAGAGGGTAAATTAACCCTTTGCCAGGCGAGGCTGCCTTGCCCAGGCAGGCTCTCCAGATGGGGGAGGGAGGAATTTGCCACTCTTCCTGTCCCATGCCTGGGACACTCCCCTCTTCGGGTAGAGTAGCTTCAATAGCAGCAGCAGCGACTGCTCTAGGGCTCTTCCAGCCACCTGCCCTGCTCCACAAGTAAACAATGGGCCCCCCCCCCCATGCTTCTGCTGCTGCCATGGTTGGTGCTGCAGGACGACGAGGGCAGCACCGGATGTGCAGGAATGGAGCAAAGCAGGGACAGGTGGAGGAGCTGAGGAAAATAGGGGGTGTTGAGAGGAGGCTGCAGCAGTCCCTCAGGCTCCCTCTCTTGCTGCCTTTGCCTGGCATCGCCTGGACTCCCTTCCTCTGCTCCCTCCTTCTCCTGTAGCACACTGGGAGCCGGCTGCAATAAAAGTGCAAGACCGAAGCCCCGGCGCGACCTGCCAGCACTACACCACTGGTTACTTGCAATTTTGGAGATATGGGAGACGTGCCCCATGTGGTTTAGAATCAGCCCCCAGTGCCTTTCAAAAGATGATGTCTCTGATTCTTAAGGATCAGCCAGGAGTTCGGTGCTATCTGGATGACATCATCGTATTTGGACAGACCCCAGCACAACATGGAAAACGTCTGCAAACTGTCTTGCAATGCATAACAGATGCAGGACTAAAGTTGAACCTTTCCAAATGTGTGTTCAGACAGAAGGCGGTACCTTTCCTTGGGCATATTATATCACAACATGGATTGAAACCTGACCCCAACCATGTCAAGGCATTTATAGAAGCTTCACTACCTAAAGATGTCCAAACACCACATTCCTTCTTAGGCCTTATGTCTTGGTATGCAAAATTTGTGCCAGATTATGCATCTGTAGTAGAACCTCTATGTCTGTTGCTTCGTGGATCTACACCCTAGATGTGGACATCAGCTGCACAAACCAGCTGTGAGAAAGTGAAATCGTTGACTGTACATAGCCCAGCATTGTCCTTTTTTGACCCAGAACTATCTACCATCGTGGCTACAGATGCCTCTGACTATGGTCCTGAGGCTGTACTTACCCAAGTTTATGGAGACATGAGTGAAAAGACAGTTGCTTTTGCATCGAGAACATTAGAAGGGTCAGAAAGATCATACTCTACAGCTGAAAAGGAGGCATTGGCATGTGTATGGGCTACGGAGAAATGCCGGACCTACTTGTGGGGTCATGCATTCACATTGTGTACTGATCACAATCCATTGTCAACCTTGCTTACAACTAAAGGTTTTGGGGGGGCAGCAGTGAGGATTACCAAATGGTCTGCTAAACTGTTGGCTTTTACATACAAGATGGAGTGCAGACCTGGCACTGAGAACGTTACTGCAGACTGTTGATCCCAGCTACCTTTGCCATCCTCAGAAACTGAACAAGATGAGGACACAGAGGTGATTGCTGCCATCACATCTGCTCTGACAGCTATTTCCAAGGAGCAATTTAAAGCTGTTTGCTTGTTCTGTCCAGTACAATGCAAACTATGGGATTACCTCTTGGTGAAGTGGCCACACAATGTGTGTAATGTGGCTCAGACCGTGTTGCCCTTCTTTAAGATTTGTGAGGAATTGTCCTTATATGATGGTTTAGTGATCCAGGGTACTCATCATCTCATTGTTCCACCAGAATTACAAGCAAAACAGATACAGTTGGTCCATGACACACATCAAGGGACTGTACGAACCACAGAACGACTGTGTGATTTATACTGGTGGCCTGGAATGGATATGCAAGTTGAGGCTGCTATCAAATCTTGTGTGACTCGCCAGCTTCATGACAAGACAGCAACCACACGTGTGCCTCCACTGCAGCCTGTCCCACTGCCTGATTCAGCCTGGGAGAAGCTGGCCATTGACACTGTGGGGCCGTTTGATAAAGGGGCTGCTGACTTTTGTTATGCCATTGCCCTTATAGATTATTTTAGTAAATGGCCCGAAGCGGCTTCTACTCCAAAGGCTACTTCTGCTACTGTTATCAAGTTCCTCGCTTCAGTTTTCAGTAGAGAAGGAGGTCCCAAGGAACTGATCTCAGATAACGGCACCCAATTTACTTCAGTAGAGTTTGAAACTTTCATGTCAGAAAGGAATATCAAACACAGACGCTCATCAGTTTATTATCCACAGGCAAATGGAGAGCTAGAGCATTTTAACAGAAGTTTGAAAGTCTACAAACAGCTGACTTGGAAGGTAGGGCATGGAAACCTTTCATTACAGAGTTTTTACAAGTTCATAGAGTCATGAGTCATGCCACAACACAGAAGTCACCATCTGAATTATTACATGGGAAGGAGTTGCACGCAAAGCTTAGTGTTGCTGGACTACAAATGCTTAAGCCAGATACTTCTCTACAGTCAGATGTGAGGCAAACAGTACAAAAGAAACAACAAAAGTATAAGAGGTATACAAGTCACTATTATGGAACCAAGGAACCAGGAATACAATATGGTTCATTTTTATGGGTGAAGAAACCAGGAATCATTCGGAAAGGAGAACCAACATTCACTTTACCCCTCAAGGTACTTGACAGGGTAGGACAATGCACCTATAAACTGTCTGATGGCTGGATATGGAGTGCCCGGTACCTGGCTCCTGCTCATTTTGACTCTGCTACAAATGGCCAGATATGGAATGCCAGCCACCTAGATCCTACTCAGTATGAGCCTGTTACCCACACTACCGATCACCTAGTTAGTGCTGTTGACTCCAGTGTATTACCCCTTGCATAGAATAGCCAGCCAGGACCCTTGCCTGATCAACATTCTCAAAGCACCAGACAACAGCCTGCATAGGCTAAAGCCCATGTTCTGTAATTTTCTTACATCACTGCAATTAACAAGGTCGTTGATTCGAGGATAACTTGTCTTACATTGTTTGCAGATATATGCTAGTTTTTAATGTATTGGTTGGTTGGTTGGTTGGTTGGTTGGGAAAAAGGTATTGTTTTTAAATAAGGGGGATATGTAGTATTGTGGAAGGTGAATTGCATGTTGGGACTTGTAGAAGAGGCATGGAAAGAAGTAAGGAGGAAGAGGAAGTGAAAGGAAAGAGTTAGGAGGATTGCAGAGGGAGATTGTTTGCTTGAGTCTAGGGATGTATGAAAGTCACTTACCTTTCATGGATTATGTTGATGGTGGTGGGGGGGAGGCGTTCTGTCCCTCCCCCCGGAATCCTCGACGGGGGGGGAGGCGCTCCGTTCCTCCCCCCCAGAATCCTCCGCAGCCGGCTGTGCTCTGCGGCAGCTCCGCGGAGCAGCCGGCCAGGCCCAGCCAGGCCAGAGCCGTCCGCAGCCGGATTTCCGGCCACAGAGGGCTCTGGGGGGGAAAAAAAGAAAAAAACCTCATACACAAATGGCGGCGGCTATGGCCGCCGCCATTCGCGTTCCTTATTTTTGCCGTCTTAATCTACGTAAATATTTACGTAGACTAAGACGGTGAAAATAAGGGGAACGCAAATAGCGTAGCGGACGCTATTTGCGCTCCCCTTATTTTCGCCGTCTTAGTCTACATAAATATTTACGTAGCCTAAGACTGCCCTAAATAAGGAATGCAAATGGCGGCAGCTGTAGGCGCCGTCATTTGTGTACGCCTTTTTTTTTACCCAGACGTTTTAGGCTACGTAAAAACTTACATAGCCTATCACGTCTGGGTAAAAAACAACAACCCCCCCCTGCAAATGGCGGCGGCCGGTCGGAAGACCAGCCGCCAGAGCCCGGAAGATCTGCCCCAGGTAAGTCTCGTCCCGGGGGGGATCCGTGGGGTGGCGGGGGGGGGGTGGCAGGCCGTTCCGCAACAGATTTCGGGGGGCCGAATGCACTGGCATTCGGCCTCACCAAGATCTGTGGCGGAATTCTCTGCCATCCCTACTTGAGTTTCAGTTTTAGAAAAAGACCTAGTGAAGGCCTAGAATAAAGAAGCATTTAAGTAGCTGTCTCTGGTGTCATGGATTTCTTGCAATACAACACCTAACATAACCCAGGTTACAGCTGGGTCACAAGTACAAAGCAAGAACGAAAGGTGTGTGCTTTCTGAGGGCAGGGCTCTATCTATTTTAAGTTTTAATTTTCTTTTGTTGCAAATGAATTCTGTAAAGTGCCATGCAAAAATAATAGTGGCAATAATACAGAAAGGATTCAAAGGACAACGATGAAGTCGCCATCTCCTGCAGCACGTGGTTTTTGATTTGGTATGTATGGCTGAGTCAGTTGGAGCTATTTCCTCTCCAGATACCTCCTGCAATGCATCTGCTCCATACAGACAACATGTTGTGGTCTCCATTGCCTAGGCTGATCTGTGTGCAGCTGCTGGTAGACAGGTGTGGCACTCTGACCTCCTTTAAGGACACATGCAAAATAACAACAATAACAACAGCAACAACAACAACAACAACAATAAAAAACAATTTTGCCACAGAAGTACTCAATGTGTTGGTGGCTTGTCCTGAGTCCCCCCTCTAACAAAAAGGAGCTTGATATTCAGTGCCCCATAATGTGGAGAAGTCGGATACAGCCAGGACTACTTTCTTGCAGCAAAGAAGTAATTTGAGGTACAATCTTTGGCTGGAATGTGTTGGTGCATTGACTGCGACCTCTAACAAGTGCTGTTGCACAAGGTGGGTACACCCTGATGGTGAAATACTCCAGTTAGCCAATGGTTTCTGGCAGGAATCTCAGCTTGGAACGTTGGCTTCTTTGATAAACATATAATACTGCCTTCTGCTGACTCAGATATTTGGTCAGTCAAGCCTCGTACTGGCAGCATCTCTTTCCTACCTGTGCTACTTACCCAAGAAGTGTTTGGCTGGAGGTTCTAGGGGCTGGACCTGAGACTTTCATCATCCAAAGCATGTGCTCTTGAACTACACTTACTTTTGGTGAGCACTCAAAGTCTAGCTGACCTCTTGGTTCAGTCTCCTGATGATCATAGAATCATAGAATAGTAGGGTTGGAAGGGGCCTATAAGACCATCAAGTCCAACCCCCTTGGTGTCTTGTTTTGTTTAGGGAATCTGTTCATTCTTCACATCTACTGATATAATGTAAGTGAAGGATTTTGAACACTTTTAAGTGAGCTCCATTAATGCTAAATATTATTTTTGACATCAATGCTCAAAACCATATACAAACTTTTCACCATCCAAACAGTATGCCACGCTGCAGAGAGGGGAGGAGGAATAGAATTGTGATCAAGGACAGATGGGCCATTAGTTAAGACAAGCGGGACCTGCATTTTCTAAAAGGAGTGTTCCTGTTCAGGGTTCCAACCAACCATTTCTTCCAAGGAGTGCATTCCTCTTACACCCACAAACCCTCCATTTTTCTTTTCCAGCTGTCACTCATTTTGTGGTCCTTGTGCTATTTGGGGAATTTTGTACTTTTGCAAATGTTGGGTTTTCTCTGAACATGCTGATACCTCACCCTTGTTTTTCAGTAGTGCCAATTTGGCTCCATTTCAGGTGTCCTTCACCACCTGAGCTGGCTGTTAAAAGGACTGATGGAACAATGTGTGACAAAGGCTAAAAATAGGCCTGTCACTCCTTTAAAAAAAATCTTATATGCTTAATTATACTAGCTTTAGTTGGTTAATCAATTAGTTCCTGCATGAGAAAAACAATACTTCTGCAGTAAACAGCACATTTTTTTAAATTTGTTACATTTATATCCCACCTTTTTTCCTCCTTAAGAAATCCAAGGTGGCATACATAATCCTCCTCCTCTCCATTTTATCCTCACAACAACAATCCTGTGAGGTAGGTTGGGCTGAGAGTCTGTGACTGGCCTAAAGTCACCCAGTGAGCTTCCATGGCTGAGTGGGGACTAGAACCCAGATCTTCTGGATCCCAGTCCCAAACTCTAGCCACTACACCACACTGGGTCTTAGGGCTTCACCACACCAGACTTTTTATCCTGCAATTTACCAGGACTTCTGCTTCTGGATTCTTTGCGGGATTAAGATCCACTCCTTACACAGGCAGACATGGGCTGTTTTTTCAGGGCTGTCTTTCTCGGCAAGTTCTCCACAGCCCCTTTGCCACCTCCTCAGAATTTGCTGCCTCTCTCTGCTTGGTCTAGGAATTGGGTGGAGCAGGGGGTAGGTGGGTGAAAATGCTGAGAGGGGAGATGCTTTGCCAGAATTTGCTATGCTTTTTCTTTTTCTCCTCATCCTTCTGACTCCACTGAGGTAGCAGAGAAGGCACACCAATTTACTCAGTCAGAGAGGACCACCCAGAATATGTAACTCCATATTACATGTTTGTCCTGCCATTCTTCCAAAGAGCTCAGAGCAGCATACATGTCTCCTTCCATTACAGAACAACCCTGCAAGGCAGCTTAGGCAGAGGAGATGGGGGTGGGTTGGAGACTAGCCCAGACTATCCTCCCTTCTTCCATAATTGTGTAGCTTATCGTATGAAGCCACCCTATATTAACCTCATGGTGCTGTGGTTATAACAGAATTATGCAATTTCACACAGCCATTGCAGTGGATTAACATTTAAATACTGCATTATCTCCAGTCTTTTAAAAAGCGGGATAAAGGTCAAAAACCGCAGGAGACGCCCTGGCAGTCGACGATATTGTGTAAAGGACCCGCAAACTTCCGTGAATGACCTATCATGAGCATGCAATAAAAGCCTCATGTAGAAATGCTCTTAGATTTTAGACGAGGCATGCATGTGTGCTAGCAGCTATCTTCAGAGAAAAGGCATTCCTCCATGTGTGAGAAAGAAGGGGAAAAACTATCTTAAGATGGCACATAACATCTCCAGTTTGTATATGTACTTATATTGTAAAGGTATTCTTTAAAGCTACCGCCCAATTAATTGTTGGTTCCTTCTTAGGCAATCAAAAGTTGTTGTTATTGATTAATTAAGGCAATTAACAGAGCAATCGTAAAGTGATGTGGTGGAGAGTGTGGCAGAAGAACCACCACCATAGTGGGAGAAAGCTCTGCCACCATCCAGCTTGGACCTCCCTCTCCACTTGCAGAGAGGAAGATCTGCAGCATCAGTCCTCCCAGCAACCCTAGGATTGCAGCCTAAATTGTGCCACCCTATTTCAAAGTGGATCATCCTCTCTGGATACCCCCTCCCATTGACTGCCGAGTGCACTTTCTTCCAGCCATACAAATTACTAGTCAGAGTCCAGCTTGAGGTAGGGAAAGGGGCAGGTTTTCACAAATGTTCTAAATTAGAATAATTACAGAGAAATGTTTTGTGCCGCTGTGACGTTTGCTGGCTCTGGTTTCCTTCCCCATTTATATACTTAGCTTTGTTCAGAGAAAGGGAGGAGGACTGGCAAGCCTTTGCAGATGTCAGCACCTGAGGTGTGCCCTGCATTTGTAAGGTTGTTAGCCAGACATGACATTAGTTCGCTGGGGTGCAATGGTTTTGCTGGGCAGTGTCTTAACAGCACCAACTGGCTCAGTATCGGTTGAAGTGTTGTTGTTGTTCAGTCGTTTAGTCATGTCTGACTCTTCGTGACCCCATGGACCATAGCACGCCAGGCCTTCCTGTCCTGCGCTCTCTCCAGGAGTGTGCTCAAGTCCATATTCATTGCATCGGTGATGCTATCTAGCCATCTCATCCTCTGCTGCCCCCTTCTCCTTTTGCCTTCAATCTTTTAAAATGCAGATGTGGCAGCTGAGCCAGAAGGACCTGCAATGTCAGTGAAGGCGAGACCAATCCTTTCCTTCCTTTATTTTTCCCTTACTCCATGTAATTTCGAATCTGGATTATGATATATAACAGATCTGAAGAATGAACAGAGCATATTGAGAACTCTGCCAAAGGACCCCACAGAAGCCAGTGAAGCGTCTGTAAACGGAAAAGAACCAAAAAAAAGTTGTCTCTCTCTGTTAAATGGAAAAAAATAAATAGACTTGATTTACAAACTTGTGATCCCAAACTTGGTAAATTTGGGACAGGCATTATAGCAGGAGGGGACAACCTCCTGTGCAGGGCCTGAATATGGCCGGTGGAAGTTGCTCATATGGCCAGCAGAGCCTTCCCAAACTCCTCCAGAGGGCAGAGCATGGCCTCCAAGCCTCACCCCCTGGAGGTATCGCTGTTGGTATATCTGATTTGAGATAACGGGAGATGCAGGTGGGCGGAGATGCCGCATGGGTGAAGCCACACCCCCTTTAAAGTAATTTAGCCCATGGAGGGCTGGGGGGATCATCCCCCCCCCCAATTTTGGTTGCCCTCCCCTTCATCAGAGTATTGTCTCTAAACATCAGAAGAAGTGGGTGTTCTGGAACAATTTAGCTAGCTGAGTCAGAAAAAAGTATTAAAACGTAAGCAAATATATGTCAGTTTCCTTAACTCGCAGTGTGTGTGTCTGCATGTCACAGAATTCAGCTTCACTCAGTGCAGAATTTTGATTCTTGTTTTGCAGTCAGCAAAACATGTGTGTGCAAAAATGTGTGTATCAGGTTGCTAGTATGAAAAAAAAAATCTACTTGGGACATCCATGTGCTCAGTTCAAATAACGAGTTCCATGCAAACCCATTTTTGTAGTCAGCTCTGCTGCCCTTCTCGTTTACCAAACAAATGAGTGGAGTTGTTTTATATGACTTCATTATTTGCAATTCTATTGCTTTTGTTATGTAGGATCTATATGCATGTATGTATGCCACCTTAAAGACTATGCCACCTTAAAGAGTCATCCTAAAATGTAGGGTATCTAAAAATAATTTATTTAAAAATAAATAAAAAATAAATCAAGATCCTGATTCACCCGAGTCAAACAAAACAAAAGAGGGAGAACACGACAACAAGAATAGCTGGTCCTAATTATTTTGAAATTGTCTGAGCTGTTTCATCAGAACATTACAAGCTTGGGTACAACTTGTGAAAGGCTACTGGCAGTTTTTCCTTTGTTTATGAAGGAAAGTATTTGTGTGTGTGTATTGTGGGGGGAGGCAATACAAAAAGTAATAGTTGTGCTTCCCTGTTTTGTTGAGGAGATATCCTGCTGTGGTACAACTGTAGGAAATTGAGAACTCAGGGACTGCTGCAGATAACTTATTCCGGTTACAATGGGAAAATATCCCTTGGCGTTACTCACACCATCATGCTACTATGGCAATGAATAATCAATGGACTATGCCCAGTACACCGGCTAAGTGTTTTATTATCTTGCAATGCACATTGCAGAGAACAGAGAAGTGGTTTATTTGTTTACTTTAATTTGTCACTGTATAAAAGTAAGCAGTGCTGGATTAAAGGGCACAGGGCTCTATCCTGAACCATGTGGTGGAGACAATATTTCTGTGATTCACATGCTACAATCTCTATTGCCTTCATCCACACATGCAAATGTTAACTCTGTTCTCTTATCCCCTTATTGCAAGGCACAAAATCTGCCACCTAGAGACAGATCATAATGAAGTGAAGAAGGGGACAGGTCTTAGCATTTTTTATTTGGCCTACTCTTGTCAGCCGAGGTTTTAGATGACCAGTTAGCTGACAGAAGAATGGGGAATATCAAGGTTTTCTAGTCTGAACTATTCATAGTAGAGAAATGCCCACTCATTATTTTTTCACAGTAACTCGATAGGTGTCATACTTCAGGGATTCTCTTACATCTGATTTAGAATGAAATACTAAAATATTCAGAATTTCCCATCCTTCATAGGCTCAAGGGAATTAACTCTTGAGCCTATGAGGGATGGGAAATTCTGAATACTTTAGCATTTCATTCTAAATCAGATGTAAGAGAGTCCCTGAAGTATAACACCTATCATACTCAGTTACACCTATGATAGGTGTAACTGAGACTTGATGGGATGACTCTCATGACTGGAATGCAGCAACTGAAGGATATAACTTGTTCAAAAAGAACAGGAGGAACAGAAAGGGAGGTGTGGTTGCACTGTTAAAAATTCATATTTCTGCACAGAAATACAGGAGGTTGAGCTTGGTAGCCCCATTGAGAGTATCTGGGTTAAAATAAATGGAGCAAAGAATAAAAGGAACATGGTGGTCAGAGTCTACTACCGGCCACACAATCAAGGAGAAGACAAGGATGAAACTTTTGAAAAGCAATTTGCAATGTTTCAAGGAAGCATGATGTAGTAGTAATGGGGGACTTCAATTTCCCCGATATTCGTTGGGAGACAAATTTTGCAAAACATGGCCCCTCCAGGAAATTCCTGACTTGTGTGGTGGATAACTTCCTCCTACAGAAAGTAGAGGAAGGAACTAGAGGATTGGCTATCCTTGACGTGACCCTAACTAAAAGAGATGACTTAGTGGATAAAGTAGCAGTTACAGGAACTCTGGGGGAAAGCGACCATGTTATACTTGAGTTCTTGGTTCTAAAGGAAGCAAAAGCCAAGTGTGGCCAAATGTGTACCCTGGATTTTAGGAAAGCAGATTTTAATAAACTCAGAACAATGATCAGTAAGGTCCCATGGCAAGCGACTCTAACAAGAAAAGGAGTCCAAGATGGGTGGGAGTTTTTAAAAAAGGGAATTCTCAAGGCACAATTACAAACCATTCCAACAAGTAGAAAAGGTGGAAGACAACAGAAGACGCCAATGGGGCTTCACAAAAAGCTTAGAGATGACCTGAAAACAAAAAGCACACATATAGGAAATGGAAGGAAGGACAAGCAACAAAGGAAGAGTACAGGCAGGTAGCACAGAATTGCAGGGATGGCATCAAGGAGGCTAAAGCTGAGAATGAGCTGAGATTAGCAAGGGATGCTAAAAGCAATAAAATGGCTTTCTTCAGCTACATGCATAGTAAAAGAGAGAGGAAAGAAATGGTGGTTCAACTATTTAATTAAGGATGACAAAGTGATAACAGATGACAAAGAAAAGGCGGAAGTGCTCAATTCCTACTTTGGCTCAGTCTTCTCCTGAAACAGGGTCTATGACCCTCCTGGCAAAGGTGAAGTACAGGCTGAAGGGGCAGGATTCATAGAATAGTAGGGTTGGAAGGGGCCTATCAGACCATCGAGTCCAAACCTCTGCTCAATGCAGGAATCCAAGTCAAAGCATCCCTGACAGATGGCTGTCCAGCCTCATCTTACATGCCTCCAGTGTGGGAGAGCCCACCACCTCCCCAGGTGATTGGTTCCATTGTCGGATTGCAGCTCGAGATTGATAGGCATATGGTCAAGGAACACCTAATTACTTTGAATGAGTTCAAATCTCCAGGGTCAGATGAACTGCATCCTAGAGTAATAAGGAACTGGCAGAAGAACTCTCAGAACCACTGTCTATTCTCTTTGAGAAATCATGGAGGACGGGGGAAGTGCCAGATGACTGGAGGAGGTCTAAAGTTGTCCCTATCTTCAAGAAGGGTAAAAAGGAGGAACCTGGGAACTACAGACCAGTCAGTCTGACATCAATCCCTGGGAAAATTCTGGAGCAGATTATAAAGCAATCCATCTGTAAGCACCTTGAAAACAATGCAGTGATGACTCGAAGCCAACATGGATTTGTCAAGAATAAATCCTGCCAGATGAATCTGATCTCAGTTTTTGATCAAGTAACCTCCCTTGTGGACTGTGGGAATGCTGTGGACATAATATACCTCGACTTCAGCAAAGCTTTCAACAAAGTGCCCCATGATATCCTGATGAGCAAACTAGCTAGATGAAATGATGTGGGGTGGATCCACAGTGGGCTAGATGAAACAATGATCAGGTGGATCCATAGTTGACTACAGAATCAGACTCGAAGAGTGCTTATCAATAGGATCTTCTCAAACTGGGGAGAGGTAACGAGCGGGATACCGCAGGGCTCAGTCCTGGGCCCAGTGCTCTTCAACATTTTTATTAATGACTTGGAGGAGGAGGTGCAGGGAATGCTGATCAGATTTGGAGATGACACAAAATTGGGCAGGACAGCTAAATCCTGGAAGACAGAAACAAATTTCAAAGTGATCTTCATAGACTGGAGTGCTGGGCAGAAAACAACAGAATGACATTTAATAGGGATAAATGCCAAGTTCTGAACCTAGGAAAAAGAAACCAAATTCACAGTGACAAGATGGGCGATACTTGGCTCAACAACACTACAAGCGAGAAGGATCCTGGAATTGTTGTAGATCACAAGCTGAATATGAGCCAACAATGTGATGTGGCTGCAAAAAAGGCAAATGCTATTTTGGGCTGCATTAATAGAAGCCTCATAACAGCGTTCCATGCACCTCGGTGTTCAGTCATGCCGGCCACATGACCACGGAAGCATCTTTGGACAGCTCTGGCTCTTCGGCTTAGAAATGGAGATGAGCACCACCCCCTAGAGTCGGACACAACTGGTTGGGGACACCTTTACCTTAATAGAAGCCTAGCTTCCAAATCCCGGGAAGTACTAGTTCCCCTCTACTCAGCACTGGTTAGGCCTCATCTGGAGTACTGTGTCCAGTTCTGGGCACCGCACTTTGAGAAGGATGCAGACAAACCGGAGAGGGTTCAGAGGAGGGCAACAAGACTGGAAACAAAGCCCCATGAAGAGAGACTGAGGGGAGATATGATAGTGCTTTTCAAGTACTTGAAAGGTTGTCACAGAGAGGAAGGCCAGCATCTCTTCTCGATCATCCCAGAATGCAGGACATGGAATAATGTGCTCAAGTGACAGGAAGCCAGATTCCGGCTGAACATCAGGAGAAACTTCCTGACTGTTAGAGCAATACGACAATGGAACCAATGACCTAGGGAGGTGGTGGGCTCTCCCACACTGGAGGCATTCAAGATGAGGCTGGACAGCCTTTGGTCAGGAATGCTCTGACTTGGATTCCTGCATTGAGCAGAGGGTTGGCCTCGATGATCTTATAGGCCCCTTCCAACCCTACTATTCTATGATTCTATGAACTCAATACCATCAACATCTTAACATGTATGAAGACTGACATTGTCTGCTCTCTTGCAATGCATCAAGGCATAGGCAGAAAAAAGCTGCAAAATACAGAACATGTGACAACCTCCTTGTGGCTCTGGACATGTTTTTATCAACCTATATTCCTTCTCTCTGCAAGTTGTATCATGGCTAAACATGTGCAAGTTACAGTAGATCTTCACCATGACCAGTGTGTACCCTGGACAGCTCACAACTGGTGCTACCGATCAGGCGTGATGAACAGGCGTGGGAACTTATGTCCAATAATACTCTGGTGCCTCACTCACCTCAACAGCCACAAACTATATTCTGGTAGGCTGTGAAGAAACAGAGACAGTTTTCTGAGGCACTAAGAGTCTTAAAAGTTTTTCCATGAAGGAAACGATCACACCTGTCATGTAAGAAGAGCCATGCTAGATCAGACCAAGGGTCCATCTCACCCAGCATTTTTTTCACACAGTGGCCAACCAGCTGTCGACCAGAAATCCACAAGCAGGGCATGAGCTCAACAGCACCCTCCCACCCATGTTCCCCAGCAACTGGTGTACATAGGCATACTGCCTCTGCTACTGGAGGTAGCACATAGCTATCAAGAACTAGTAGCTGCCTCAGAGAGGCCCCAGATAATGACACAAAGCAGAGTGGTGTTTGGGAGAAAATCTCTATACAAACATGTATGGGGGAGGGAGGGAGAGAGAGGGGGGAAGAGGAAGAGGGAGAGACAGAGAAGATGGCTGAATGCAGAGTACACCGAATTAGAATCAATGTCTGTGGGCTTCCAAAGATGGAGAAGCTCCATACAGACAGTAAAAACAAGACCTGGAGCTGACTGTGGCTCAGATCATGAGCTGCTTCTTGCAAAATTTCAATTTAAATTGAAGAACGTAGGGAAAACCGCTAAACCATTCAGGTATGACCTCAATCGTATCCCTGATGAATATACAGTGGAGGTGAGGAATAGATTTCAGGGATTAGACCTGATAGAGTGCCTGAGGAACTATGGACAGAGGTCTGTAACATTGTTCAGGAGGCAGCAACTCAATCCATCCCAAAGAAAAAGAAATGCAAGAAAGCCAAGTGGCTGTCTGATGAGGCTTTACAAGTAGCTGAGGAGAGAAGAGAAGCGAAAAGCAAGGGAGAAAGGGGAAGATATATCCAACTGAATGCAGAGTTCCAGGGAATAGCAAGGAGAGACAAGAAGGCCTTCTTAATTGAACAATGCAAAGAAATCAAAGAAAACAATAGAATGGGAAAGACTAGAGATCTCTTCAAGAAAATCAGAGATCTCAAGGGAACGTTTTGTGCAAAGACGGGCATGATAAAGGACAAAGAAGGCAGGGACCTAACAGAAGCAGATGAGATTAAGAAGAGGTGAAAAGAATACACAGAAGAACTATACAGGAAAGATCTTAATGACCCTGATAGCCATGACAGTGCGGTCACTGAACTTGAGCTGGACATCCTCGAGAGTGAAGTCAAGTGGGCCTTAGGAAGCATTACTAACAACAAAGCTAGCGGAGATGACAGTATTCCAGCTGAGCTATTTAAAATCCTAAAAGATGATGCTGTGAAAGTGCTGCACTCAATATGCCAACACATTTGGAACACTCAACAGTGGCCGCAAGACTGGAAAAGGTCAGTTTACATTGCAATTCCAAAGAAGGGCAATGCCAAAGAGTGTTCAAACTACTGCTCTCATTTTACATGCCAGCAAGGTGATGCTCAAAATCCTACAAGCTAGCCTTCAGCAGCATGTGAACCGAGAAGTACCAGAAGTACAAGCTGGGTTTCGAAGAGGCAGAGGAACTAGAGATCAAATCGCCAACATTCGCTGCATCATGGAGAAAGCAAGAGAATTCCAGAAAAATGTCTATTTCTGCTTCATTGACTACACTAAAGCCTTTGATTGTGTGGATCACAACAAACTGTGGCAAATTCTTAAAGAGATGGGAGTACCAGACCACCTTACCTGTCTCCTGAGAAACCTGTACGAGGGACAAGAACCAACAGTAAGAACCGGACATGGAACAACCGATTGGTTCCAAATTGGGAAAGGAGCACGACATCCTGCTTATTTAATTTATATGCAGAGTACATCATGAGAAATGCCGGGCTGGATGAATCACAGGTTGGAATTAAGATTGCCGGGAGAATTATCAACAACCTGAGATACGCAGACGATACCACCCTAATGGCAGAAAGCGAAGAGGATCTAAAGAGCCTCTTGTTCAGGGTGAAAGAGGAGAGTGCAAAAGCTGGTTTGAAACTCAACATTAAAAAAAAAACATGGCATCTGGCCCCATCACTTCCTGGCATATGGAAGGGGAAGAAATGGAAGCAGTGACAGATTTTATTTTCTTGGGCTCCCAGCTCACCGCAGACGGTGACTGTAGCCATGAAATTAAAAGACGCTTGCTCCTTGGGAGGAAAGCTACGGCAAACCTAGACAGCATAGTAAGAAGCAGAGACATCACCTTGCCGACAAAGGTTCGTATAATCAAAGCTATGGTTTTCCCAGTAGCAACGTATGGCTGTGCAAGCTGGACTATAAGGAAGGCTGAGCGCTGAAGAATTGATGCCTTCGAACTGTGGTGCTGGAGAAGACTCCTACATGTCCCCTGGACTGCAAGGAGGTCAAATCAGTCAATCCTAAAGGAAATCATCCCTGACTGCTCATTGGAAGGACAGATACTGAAGCTGAAGCTCAAATATTTGGCCACCTAATGCGAAGAGAAGACTCCCTGGAAAAGACCCTGATGCTGGGAAGGATTGAAGGCAAAAGGAGAAGGGGACGGCAGAGGATGAGATGGCTAGATAGCATCACCGATGCAATGAATATGAACTTGAGCACACTCGGGGAGAGAGCGGAGGACAGGAAGGCCTGGCATGCTATGGTCCATGGGGTCATGAAGAGTTGGACACGACTTAACGACTGAATAACAACAACTGTGGGCTTCTCCTGGTATATATCAAACTAAAATCAGGATTTTTCTGCAGATGTTATTTTAGGATGCATACTGTGGTCAGAGAGATATTAAAATAACATGTAGAAAGGGTAATTTTGCTAATCAGTAAAAAAAAAAAGTGGCTTTGAAAAGAAAGAAAAGAAGGTAGGCCAAGATCCCTTAGCCATTTGTCTGAAGGCCAAGCTAGACATCATGTTAAATCACATTGCTAGGCCTTGTGTGTTTGCCTTGTTAAACCAATAGCTGCCATTGCAGGGAGCAGTTTGGATGGGCACTGTGGCAAGGGCAAAGGGTTGAAACTTTCACCCTTGCCATGGTCCTGATCCAGCTTGGCTCCCGTCATCCTCCCCACCCCCAGTGCCAGCTATTTATTTTTAAAACAGGCATACATAACCCAAGGACGTCCACTTTGGCTCTGGTAACACAGAAGCTTACAGGAAAGGTGATGGGGGGCAAATAGAAGTGATGACTGAGGGAACAAGACTGAGAGAAAGAGAGATTGGGTAGGCCTAAAAGTCCTGGGGTGGTATCCTAATGTGCCCATGTGCTTGCAGGACCCACTGTTTGCACAACGGGACTTTTGCAGTTATAAACATAACCTGAAACAAGTGAAAACACGTGCTTCCGGAAAGGGGCAAATCATCAGAGCTTGCAGAAGGGAGCTCCACTGACCGGACCCCATCTGGAAACAAGTGTTTCCACTTGTTTTTTTTAAAAAAATTTTACCAGTTTTTTTTTTTGGGGGGGGGGAGGGGTGCTCTAGCCAAAATTAAGGCATTTAAAAAGTCCTGCTGATTTCATGGGAGAGAATTAAGCACATACTTAACTCTCCCATTAAAATCAATAGGGCTTAAAAGTGTTTAACTTCAGCTGGATCATTCCCTGTATTACATATGTTTTGTTTTTATGCTGCAACCCACTCTGCAAGAGACAGAAACTTAAACAAACAAAAACATAAAATAGAGAATACAGAACATGGTAGCATACATTTAAGTTTATTGACCTATTCAAAATCATAGGTCTTTAAAAAGTCAGGAGCATTAAAAGAATACGCAAAAAAGATTTTCTTGTTTCTAAAAGGCTATACAAATATGCACAAAAGAAATAAATTATTTTTGTTTTAATTTTTCCATGTTTATTCCAAACTTTAACTCTAATAATACAAATGACTAAGGACCAGCTTAACAAATTCAGAATCTCTCTGTATATATATATATATATATATGTGTGTGTATTTATAGAATTATTTTTACATGCTTTGGAGTATCAGTAAAAAAAGGTCCAAAACTGTTTTTTCAGAAACTTTTCTATTCACAATATGAACAAGGAGTGATGCATCCTATGTTTTTAAAAAAATCCCCAAACAGCACCATTGTATAGAATCCTGAAGCACAGAACAGCTGAGAAACAAAAATATTTGTTTACAGTTTGCAAAATTACACTAGATAATCTTTAGCTAATTTGTTCCTACAGGTAGATGATACGAGGTAGGCTGATCCCTCCTAGAAAAAAACCTGCAGTTGACTTTGCAACAAAATCAGTATTCACTGATTTAATGAAAATGATAATGTATCCCTCGGTTGCCCCAGTCTATAGAACCCAATCCACACATGGAAACAAGCTTCCATTCATGAATTAGATACGTGGATTCCGAAGCAGGGTAGGGCCACGTTTCTTCAGCAACTGAATCACCTAATGGTGATTCGCACCGTCAGCCTTCAATTTAGTTCAACCTCCAACCTGGACTAAATCCAGGTAGTCCTTTTCCCTACTCTCTTTCCTCTCACCAACAGATAAGCACCACTGATCACATCTGGAAGATGGGGGAACTCCAGGAGAGCAACAATGGGCACTCAACCCTCTGCTGCGCTCCTGACTTCTTCGACTGGGGCAAGCGACTGAATAGTGCACCTGCTTTTCAGGTAACATATTTTACTCTTTTAATGCCCTTCAATTTTTAAGGCACCAACTTGGTGTTATTGTTAAATGCATTTGCATTCATCATAAAAGAAAGAATAATACTGGCCAGCATGAACCAAAATTGTTCAGTGCATTAGACATATTGCCACATTGGTAGTTCACTTTGTTGCAAACTTATCGAAACCAAGGATGCTTCCAAATGAAGGAGTCCTAGCACTGCCAATCAAACAATAATGTGCAGCGATTCCGTCTTTTCCTCCTCAATGGGTTTTTTTGTGGAAAGAAAAAAGACGGAAGAAACAGTAGGAAAACACAGGAGGATTACAAGTGGAAGATGCCGTCGCCTGGAACCCCCGTAAAATTCTATGAATGAGGCAGGGCGATTGCACAATAAAGGCATTGTCTGGAAGCATCCCAAGTGTTTCTCAGTGCATTCCATGTTAAAACAGCATGCATCCTTGCATAAATAGAAACGTATCATAGAAAAAGTGTAAAATTACATTAAAAAAAATCTTAGAAGCAGTTTGAAGCTGCCTGCTCCCCACTTCCCAAAGAACAACCACCCTGCAGGCTCAGCTTTATGTGGTACATTGCAATGTGAAACTGCCGCTTCCTCTCCTCCCCCCTCCCCTGCCCCAATGGTGCTTGTGTAAGAGACACATTCAGGATAGCACACCTTAAAAACATCTTTAACCTCATTCAAAATACTGTTTGAAAACCCAAACATCCTTCAAGTAGTGCTGCAACTGGAAATCAACCTTCTGCTCCATTCATATGCTCACGTTGTCCTTCAATAGATCACAAAGTCTTCTTCTTGATCAGCAAGTGCTGTATGGCAGGAGTGACTCCAACCTTGCAATTCTGTCTCTCTCAGTTGTGCTCCTAAAATAGTCTCAACAAGATTCGCCTTTTCACATTTTTGGAAGTTTGCAATGGCAACAGCTCCCCATCTTCTAAAAAAGTGCTTTCTAAAATACTTCAGCCGAAGGTTGCATTTTGCAATAGGAGATTTAAAACCAGACCCCTTCTTGAGACTCCCCTTCCTCGTTTGGGTTACTTGGATCCATTATTATTGTGCTAGCCTGGATGAGATTTTGCAGCTTTTCTCTCGTGGAACGCTTTTCATCCTCCCATACCAATCCTCATTTTTTAGTTGCACCAGGAAGCTTGTTTTTTGTAGGAACAGCACAAGGTGCAAGGCACACGGGGTAACTGAAGCAGAGGGCAGATTCATACTAAAGTCCCAGGCTTTGAATCCTCATGCCAGAACAGTCTCTGCTCACTGTCTTGCGGATCACCTTCCAACTGGTTCCTATCACTGCTGTCCAACTGGCTTGTCTCAGCATACATCCTGCAAAAGAAGTATGGCCATCAGTGACATGCAAGGTGAACTCGGATTTCAGCTGGTGCCCTAGTGTGTGCTTGAAGAGACTCCTTTATATTCAGTAACCTCTGTCCTCAAAGCAGCGCTTCTAAGCTCGAGTCAACAGTTCGTTTGTGTTTTTAATTACACATTGTGTGCCTCTAGCAAGAGTTTGTAACATAAACAGTCATTAAGAAAGTACAAAACAGTATATTTGCTTGTATTTCTATCCCATCCTCAAAAGTCAGGATACAACACACTTACACAAACAGACTACCAAAATGATAATCTTGGTATCATCATACATTCTTATGTAGATTTAAAGAACATGAACAGAAAGAGGGTGAAAAACATAGATTTGACACCAATTCTATGACAGTGGGAGAGCCCTACGTATGAAAGCAAGGCTTCCCCACTGTCACTGATGAAACCCTGTAAGAAAAGGAGCTCCATATGCCAGAGCTGGCAATGGGAGCCTTGACCAGTGTGCTGGATTGGAGTCAATGGCTGTATTTGGATGCAAAACTAAGCTATAGTTTATTGTTATGTAAATGAGCCTCAGGCTAATGTGTTTCCTTCTCTCCTCTCCTCCTTCGGTGCAAATGTGTTTCCTTCTCTCCTCTCCTCCTTCGGTGCAATATTCAGGAAGCATTTGCTTCTATTTTTAACTAACCACAGCTTACTATGATTTACTAAACAAGCACTTTATGAAGAGGGCTTGTTTCAATAAACCATAGTCTGGAATAAGTACAGCTTGGGTTTGGAAGTAATGCTAAACTGCAGTTAATTGAAAATGGAAACAAAAGCTTCCAATGTCTTTCTCCCAGCTGACTAGGAGGATAGGGGAGCACACAGGCCCAGCTAAATCATTGTTTAGCGGTATGTCCGAGCCAGGCCATTGTGCAGAGTTGCCAAAATTATGTTCGCTCTCCTCAGGTTTTTGAAATCCAATAAGGACAGTCAGGTAATTCGTAATAAAGCATTAGAATTATATATTTTAGTAACTCCATTAAAAAAATTAAGATCTGTAAGAAATTTAGTTAAAGATCAACTGCAATAGTTGATACTACAGTCTATCAAACTGAGCAAATGCCTGTATCTCACTAGATAACTTCACACAAGCCAGCTCAGCAATAAGCAAAGGAACGGCAGCTGGCTCATTACAAACCATACACAAAATGGTCATGAGTACTTACTATGCTAAGCTGGCTACATTTAGCACAAGAGTATGTAAACATGATCTCATTCCTGCGGGCACAAGCAATCCCCTGGACAGGAAGCCTTTGTTCTGGTGGATAACAGGTGGAGTTAAGAGAATGAAGAAAAGAGGGGCAGACACAAAAGCAGAGTCCGAAAAAGGAAGCGGAAAGAGTTGCGTAACATAACACTTGGTAGCACTGCTACCTGCTAGGCTACCTGCTGTTGGCAGAACTGCCATGCAAACAAGGAGAAAATAAAAGTGCAAATGATCACTAAAAAAGAGAGAGAGAGTGAACAGCATCGGTTGTCCAAAGCTACTGCTTTGAGGATGTGCCCTCTATGGCATGAATGCCCCACCTCATCTTACAATAAGATTAAAAAAACACATCTTTTGTAGAAGGCCAGACTCAAAGCCAATTCACATGAAAAAAATAAGACATGAAGAATGAGGACCCTGCAGGGGGTCACTTAATTCAGCCACACGGCCAAAGAACATATCTGTGTGATGGAGGTGCAAACACACACAGCTCCCTGCACCATGCACAGAAGGTACCATCAGTCACCTACATTCCACAATTTCAGTTGCAACTTGGGTGATGGCCGTAGTAGTCACAGAACTGCTCCTACACATGCCTACTGAACAATGTAAGTCAATTCACAGTCATCTGGCCAAATATCCTATTTGCATGCTGGAGGCAGTGATGCATACAAGGCAACGTGATGAGAGTGCTCCACAAACACGCCCGATTGACCAAGGGAAAGGGGGTGGGGGTGGAATGCATGAAATTAGGCCTATGTTTGGAGCACATGTGTCTTATTAACCTTATGAACATGGCAGAGGGGGACATGTGTGACCCTTCTTTCACTATACAACTGAATCTATGACTGGGTAAGTGTGCAGAAGTTGCTTGTGGCTTTCCATAGCATGTGTAGAAGCAGTTCTGTTGGTTTCCTTCGTTACTTATATAGATATATCCCGTTCCCCCCGCCCCCACTTCTCTCTCTAATTTAATGTCTGCATGCAGATGGCTGAGCCTAAAATACACTGTACATGCAAATAAATGCTAGCCACAGAGACTATCCAGTAATGCACCAGGGTCATATCATAAAATAGGATCTTACATCACACATTTCAGGAGCGCTGTATGGTGTTTCAGGCTGATACAGAAATGCAATTTATCAGCATCAGAGTCTAAATAGGTACAATTTTCTGATTCTCTAGATCAGGGGCAGGTAACAGGCACCCTACCGAGGCTTTTTCCCTTGGCTTCTGACCCTATACTACTGCCATGTAGACTCACCAGGGGACCAACGATTTGGGGAAAAGGTAAGTGAGATAGATTTTATCCACAATCCTTACACGGCCGTTCTGCCATAAATTCTCACTGCACTGATGAATTTCTGGTTCACTGTATGTTCAACACATTGGACTAAAGACTATGTATAAGGAGATGCCCTGCATGCTACAATCTATAAAGCAAAATTCTCAGAAAAAATATGAATACTCCAGTGGTGCCTGCCCTACATATGTAGATTACTGCCTTCCAACATTCTCGCAAACTGTAGATGCCCCACAAGGTAAACCAGCAATTGGACTGTACATGGCTTACCTGCTCTGCTGTGGGTGGTTGCCATACACATTCCCATAACAGCTACTATAAGAGGACTGAGACAGTGTATCGTAATCAGAAAGTCTTAGTGCAATCTGATTTCGCCAGTTCCCAGACGTATTTGTAGAAGATGCTAAAATGGGGGGAAGGGGAAGAACGGTAGGAGTGAATAGCATGATTTATCTGATGGAACAGACAGTGTCTATGAAAGCTTATCCCAGAATAAATATCTTAGCCTTTAAGCCACAAGACGCTTTGTTGTTTTTGCTGCAACACACTAACACGGCTAGCCCTCTGGAAACTGTTGTATCTGTATAACATTTTTGTTAAGGATTCAAGCGTAGCTCTTCCACTCACACATGCAAATGTTCAGCACTGTGGCCATACTTAAAGACTATTGTGACAGACAAATATATGACAAAATGGAAGCCAAGGACCTCAAAACTGAACAACTGACCCATGGAACTTACTGCCACCAGCAAACGTCCAGGTGGCTATATGAATGAGTTCAAAGAACTACTACATACGTTCATGGGTGAGAGTGACATGCTCAGTCCATCAGATGAAGGCAATGCATCTCTTTCTTAATGTGCCTCTAGACTTTAATCCAGTGATGAAGTCATAAAGTGAACTAGCTAAGGCTCTGCTTCTCCTTTTAACTACTTTGCTTTGTCATAATTCAGAATATATAACAGAATAAAAAACAAACATAGAACACCAATTTCTTTACCCCCCCACACTCTCTCTATAATGCAGACATAGACAACAATTAAACTTTTGTTTTTAATCTAAACTCAGTAAGTATATTTTTATATGTGTTAGGTTCTATGACACTGGTTTTGTCTTTTCTAAATATATAACTAGTGTTCGTCATTTTGTCACAGAACTGTCCTTTTTTTGTCTCCCAGTAGATGAGCAGTCACCCATTATTAAGACTTCCCAAACTTCCTGTATTCCATCTGTTTCCATCTGTAATTTTCAGGGTTGCACAATAAGCTTCTTGATACACAGTAAGTATCAACCTACTTTGTATCAATTTTTTCATGACAAGCAGTGGCATTTTCTTTATCACTATATTCCAACAACATTGATTTGGGCTGAAATTCACCATAAATTTTAGTATTTGTATTATTATTCTCTTATGTATTTCTCCCTTTGTACGATCATTTTGGATGCACCTGCTGCTACCTTCTGTGGTTAAAAATACTTAATTAACTACCTGGATCTGACCACTATGGGAAGCAGGATATGGGACTGGATGAACCACCTGTGTGAGCCAGTAGGCTCCTCCCAAGTTTCTTAACCTCCTGCACACTGTTGACACCCAATTATCTTCTAAACCAGTTTGACCATTCTTTCAAAACCAGGCTTGCAAAATGAATAGCTTCAGCCAGAGCAGCTGGCTGACTCCCTCTGTGGCCTCTTATATAGTACCATGCCGAGGCTGACAGAATGAGGAACAATACTCATGGAATATGTTGCACATCAGAAATTCTATGTAAATAATGAATAGAAATGGTAGGCAGCATTGCCATTTAAACATATATGCATATATATTTCTCTTAATTCAAACTGTAATCTAGAGAATGTGAGAAGGGTCTTTCTTACCTACTCCTATAACATCTATATACTTATTTCTACTTCCATAAGATTGTTTCAGCAAGAGCAAAAAAGGTCTTGGCCATTCTCCTGAACGCCACAGAAGATTGGCCTAAGCCCCTGTTCTGCAGGCACAGCACAATAACAGAGCAAGCCCTGATCTGTGATCTTGCCAACCTAATTTCAGTCCCAGAGGGCAGGAAGGATTACATGGGAGCAGGTGTCCCTTGAGGTAGGCAGGCTGTTTAGTGCGTGAAAGGATTAGGCTCCTTTACTTGTCTTGGGCCCCAAAATTAACTAGTGACCAATGCAGCTCTTTTCACACAAGCGTAGTATGTTCCCCCACAGCAAATACTTCTCAGGAGCCAGGCATCTGTATCCTGCACCACTTGCAATTTCTGGAGCAGTTTCAAAGCAGTCCCAAATAGCGTGCATTGTAGTAATCCAAATGCAAAGTTACATGGACAGAAGAACCTTACTAGTGTTAACCACCTTGGGTTCCTTGATGAAAAAAAGCGGGATATAAACGTAATAAATAAAAAATAAACCAGTATCCTGTTCAGAATTTCCAAACTTCTCCTATCTGTACCTGCATTCGACCTACTGTGTACCTTTTCGTACCCAGCTTCCCAAACCACCCAATAGTTGTTTTTGCTTCAGACAATAGGATAATTCTTTCCCCCATGATCTGCATTGCTCAGTGCACTGATAAAGAGGGTGAGAGCACCAGCAACGCCTCTGGTGATGGTCAGGGGCATCAGCAATCCATCTTGAGTCTCTAGTCTTTGTCTCTATCACCCAACAGAGTGTATGCTCCAATGTATACAGGGAATGCCTATTTGAGCGGGCTTTCCCATTTATCAGAATGGGGAAGCAGCTCTGCACATGCAAAGAAATGAATGAAATTGAGAAGCGAATGGAGAAGTTGCTGCAGTCAGGGACCACTGTAAGTACACTGGTGCACCTATACCTGCAAGAGATGGTTGGACTGGAGTGCCTATCTGGGAAGTCACAGAGGCACAAAGCAGGGGAAAGCGAGCCAAGTGTAACCAACGGATAGACTAACTATTACCTGAAGAGAAAGATGATGCGCGACTGCTTGGACAACATGGTACTTGAAGTCCAGCAAAGCCCAGGCTCCTCTGTGATCCTCTGCCAACCTCAAAGCCTGCCTGCAGGCCAAGAGCCTGGTCTTTCTGCCCGGAGGCACGCTGGTACCAGCCACGAAGATGCTCCGCTACTAAGGCCTTGTGAATATTTTTGGTGATGTGCTCAGCTTTCACAGATGGCTTCCGTGGCAGACGCAGAGTGGCGTATGGGTTGTGTGGCACTCTCTCCATCTCATCTTCATGGAAAGACCTGAACTCCCGATAGCGGCGCTCATATCCATAGTGTGCCGATGAGCGGTAGGAAGGGTTGACAGTGTACTGTCCTTCCGTGCCGTTCTCATACACGTAGCCACTATTGTAATATGGATCACATTCCGTGGAAGGGGCATAGCCAGTAATGTAGCAGTTGGCTGGTGGATGCCCTTGACCTTTTTGGAAGACACCATTGTGGATGTCCTTCTGGGCCAGGTTTGGCATGCTTCCCGAACTGGAAGCAGAAATGTTCGGTTTCTTGGACCGTCTCCTGTTTCTTGTACGGTTGTCAAGGGTCTGGGTGGTGTAGAAGGGGCTTGGATTTGGGGTCACACAATAGCATTCTGCACTGGACTGGCTGGTGTAGGAGGATCCATCATCTAGGATTTCTGTGCTGCTGCTTCTCTGGGATTTTGAAAGGGTGAACACTGGCTTTTCGCTCGCAGTCTCAGACAGTAAGTTGGTTTGGGACTCTAAGCTGCCACTCCGCTGCCTGCAGTGTTGCGGGGATATATCTGGCCTGGGACAGCAGAAATGTGCGTTTGTTACAAACATGGTGGACAGTCATGGTCAACAGCGGTACAGGGCAATCGTTTTGAATTACAGGAAAAGTAGGCTTAGGTTAGAAGTAAAAACAAGAATAATTCAGCAATGGAGCAAGCTACCTATGGAGACTGTGCTATTCTTCCCGGGAGAGTTTCAAGGGAAGTCTAGGCAGGAATCTAACAGGAATAGTTTAGATATATAACACCTTAATGTAATAGGAGGCTGGGCTAGAGGGCCCAATTAAGTCTGTTCATGCACCACAATTCTGTTCTATTTCATAATAAACCTACGTGTTCATACGTAATGTTAGGATTTCATGGGTGATGGTAGGTCCTAAACTATTAGTCGCAGGACTGATTCACACATGAATGTACATCACATGATCATTCAGGGTGGTACCGTTCAACCAGATGCAAGAAATGTGTCCATCACATTAAGAAGGTATTGCATTTGAGGTGGCACTGGGTGGTATGAAAGCTGTATGTGGTGCAGCACTCAAGCAATGAACATGTATGTATAAATCAGCTGCCTTCCTCTCTGGCAGGTATCAGAGGGTAGCACTGGGAGAGGAGGTTTCGGACCCGTGGCCACTTACTTGTGGGGTGCCACAGGGTTCCATCCTCTCCCCGATGCTATTTAACATCTATGTGAAGCCGCTGGGGGCTATCATCAGGAGGTTTGGGGTGCAGTGTCATCAATATGCGGATGACACGCAGCTCTACCTCTCATTCAAATCTTCACCAAGGTTGGCCGTAGAATCCCTGTCCAAATGTCTGGAGACGGTGAGTGGCTGGATGGGGAGGAATAAGCTGAAGCTGAACCCTGACAAGACCGAGGTACTTTTGGTGGGAGACAAGAGGAGGCTAGGGGATGTTGACCTGGTGCTGAATGGGGTACGGCTACCCTTGAAAGACCAGGTCCGCAGCCTGGGGGTCATTTTGGACTCCCAGCTGTCCATGGAGGCTCAGGTGTCAGCTGTGAGCTGGACAGCGCTGTATCAACTCCATCTGATACGGCGGCTGCGCCCCTTCCTTCCCGACCATCTGCTCCCATCGGTAGTACATGCCCTGGTCTCCTCTCGTTTAGACTACTGTAATGCGCTCTACGTGGGGTTACCCCTGAAGACGGTTCGGAAGCTGCAGCTGGTACAGAACGCGGCGGTTCGCCTGATTAAAGGCAGCCGCCGGCGAGATCACATCACTCCAGTGCTGAAAGAGTTGCACTGATTACCAGTTGTTTTCTGGGTCAAATTCAAGGTGTTGGTTTTGACCTTTAAAACCCTATATGGTTCCGGCCCAGCCTATCTTAAGGAGCGCCTCCAGCAGCACCAGACAGGCCGCTTAACAAGATCAGCCTCGGATGGCCTTCTCTCTGTCCCATCAGCCAGGACAGCTAGACTGGTGGGGACGAGGGAGAGGGCCTTTTCTGTGGTGGCCCCCACTCTGTGGAACTCCCTCCCTAAGGAACTCCGTCATGCCCCCTCTTTAATGAGCTTCCGTCGTGCATTAAAAACGTGGTTGTTCAGGCAGGCATTTGGGGTGGGTTAGGGTATTTTAGAAAATGTTTTTATTGTAGAATTTTATTGTTTTAAACTGTTTTATTGTATGTTGTACATCGCCCAGAGTGGCTGGGTGACCAGCCAGATGGGTGATCAATAAATTTAATAACAAAAAATAATAATAAAATAAAAAATTTGTCAGGGCCAGGCTCTGAATATCCAGCAAGAATGAAACTTAGGTAAAAGGCTTAGGTAATGCAGTAATAACATGGTAATATAGTTCATTCGAGCATCGATTTTGCCAGTGTCAAGGAAGGGAAAGAGCCCCTGTAGCCAATTGATCAAGATCAGGGGATGCTCATATATTTCACATCAGAAATATTTCAACTATGAAGATTAGTTATCAGCTGTGATTCAAAGATGGGGATTATAGTACACAAAAGCCATTTTATTATATGAAACGCTGTGTGCTAAGGAGCACACTGCTGAGATACAATGTAGTAGCAGGCATTGAAGACAACGAAGCTATAAATAAAAACATTTCTACCTGGGCCAGAAAGTTACAAGAGGGATATTCTTCAGTGTTCATATAAACTCTGTGGATTTGATATCCTGACACACTGACTGGCAGCACTGAGTTTTTTGCAGAAATATTTGAGCAGTTTTTATCTGGCAGTCAGTTCTCAAAAAGAGCAAATTTGTAATCTGAGTTGCCACTAATGGCATACATTTCACCATGTTCCCATTTCATTTTCTCCTTTCATTTTCTCCCATTTCCAAAAGGAGGCTCAAGCCAAGCTTTGATTTTGCAACAGGTATGTATGTATATATGTAGGGAGTAGGAAGGCGGGGGCTGACAACATCTGTTGCAGTCCTACATTTGTAAATAATGGTATAAAAATAAATAGTGCATGCCAGTAAGACCAGATGCTTGACGTTCCTGTCATTTGTTTTGGAAAGACTAACTCTTCAGTAGACATATATATCCAATTTTCAATGATCCATCACTTTCTAAGCCCTATGCAGGCGTTTGCAAAGTGGGTAAATTCTGCACACCACGGAGGCTGTCCATATGATTTAGTACTGAAAGCCTCCATGGATAGAGGAGGATCCGCCACAGATGGTCGCCCTCTGTATGTGGAGGGCAAAGAGAATAGAGGGGGGGGGCAAGGCTAGCATGCTTGGTGCATGCTCCCTCTCCTATGAGAGGCAGTTCAAGCTTTTAGAATGAGGAAAAAACTGCACAAAAGCTGAGAAAACATCAAATGATTGGTGGTCAGAGGAAAGCAGCGTGGTCATCTGGGGAACCCTGCAGGGCTTACTGAAACTCCAGGTCTGAGGTTCCATACCCCTGTTCTACAGTGACCAAGAAATGGAACCCAGGATATGATGATGCAGGAAGTGGCTGGATTAGTCCTCCCACCTGTCAAACTTGGCAGTCATTTGCTAGTCAAAATCATGATATACTTAACATCTATTTAGTAAAGCCCTTTTCAGAGCAATTAGATAACACTTTCAGACTGAGCTATACAAGAACTCAGTGACCCCCCCCCCCCAATGTCTGATTAAGAACATCTGGCCATTCAAAAGCTTGTTGAAAGAACCAAAGGAAGCTAAACACATTTAGGTTCTACTGAAATGATTTGAACTAAAGCTCCCAATTAAGCACTTGCATTCATTTGATTTGAGGATACTCGTGCGACCAGTCTCTCAACCTTTCAAAGGCATGTGGTAGTGGACACACCCATAACCTTTGCCTACAATATGCCTCTTTAGCCTTGAACATGGATGACTTTATTTTTTTGTACTGGAAATGCTTTGGCATAGGGTTGGGTGGGGGGAGAAGGAAATCGACTTACTGCAAGTGAGTGCTACTGTACGCATTGCGCGTGAGAACCGGTGTTGTGGGCATACTTCTTCCACCATGGTGCTGTCTCTCCACTGTTCTGTATGGACTGCTATGGGTTGACAAGGGATCTCTGTGATTATAAATAGAGGAATCCAATATGTGGCCACCATCCCAATATCTTCAATAAAATGCAAAGTAGAACAGCATTGGCATTACTCGCCTACAGCCTGAAAGTGAAAGATTTCTAGAACACTGGAGGAGAGTGTAAGTGCTAGCACAAAGGTCATGCTGGACAGCATCACACTGAGTAGTGCACAGAATAGCTGTTATTTTGAGAACTAAGAAAGTGGAACTCAAAAAGGCAGAATAGGAAATGAAAAAGGAAAAATAATAAGAATTAACATAGTATTCATGCTTCATTGTGATGATGTGGCAAGTTCACTGAATACTATGAAGTGCTCATGTATTACAATCCCAAGCATCATACAATGGAATGGAAATATAATAAATAATGATGGGGATTCAAACAGGCCCCTGGCTGAACTCAACTGGTTCCGCACATGGATTGCGGGTCTCCAAATCTCTGGTTCCCATCGCAGCTCCTTGTGCTTCATCAGGGTCTGCTCAGAAGGATGCCTGACTTTCTGCAGCAGGTTTCCAAAGGGCACAAGGGGTTGCAGTGGGAAGAGGAAGGACTCAAAAACGCCTGAGGAGTTGGAGACGTGTTGGATCCTGTCCAGAGCCAAGAACTTGTGAGTTTTTCCTACAAGTCTCACAACTACTGTCATTTTTCTTTTAATGATCCTGTCACCCTCTAATGAATAATTGAATCTCAGATGTTTACAGAAACATCTATACATTTGAATTTAGTTCTCAGGCGAAAGCTCAGACAGAAGAACTTGCTCCCAAAACAGAACGTAAGACTTCGTGCTGCAAGTCATTTTGCATGCGTCTTTTTAGTAGCAGAGAAGGTGACTGATCAGTAAATCAATAAGAGCAACATTTAAAAAATAAAACTCATCACTTTAAAGCTGGCAACAATGCAAAGAATTCTTTAAAGCGATGCCAAGCAAACAGTAACAAAGCTGCTGCAGTGTTTGACAATGTTAACATTTCTGTACCTGGAGTGTCTGGATTCCAGGAGCTGCTCGTTTATGGAAGACTTCCTGAAATGGATTCTCTCCACCCCAAGGGATTTGGGTGGTGGAGTTTTTGGAGAAAGTGAGGCAGAGTTTATTCTTTGACCTGGCACAGCAAGGGAATCATTGCCTGTTTAAAGACAACATAATTAGAATTTGGAAGAATGGGAGGGATAGGTAGGTGGGAACCTTGCAACATTCATATCCTCAATTAGGGAAAGCTCTTGACTGTGCAAGGTCTGGAGCTTTGGGTTATGTAAAATCTTGAGAAATTTTAATTTAATTAATTTGAATAAGATATTTGAATAAGATATAATAGATTTTAATATATATACAATTTAGTCGAATGTGTAGATGCAGTCACATATTCAACTAAACCCAATTATCCTTACATATATGGTATACTTAGCTAACTTACTGCACAATCCTATGTGTGTTTAGGTAGAAAAAAGTCCCACAACTTCCAGCATGCCCAACCAGCCAAGCTGGCTGGGGCATGCTGGGAGTTGTAGGACTTCTTTCTGTCTAAACCCGCATAGGATCAAGCCCTTAATTTCTTAAGATGTTAGCCAGGTAATGCCATGTTCTTATTAAAAATAAGGGCAGGTTTGCTCTATCTTCAGCAAAGCCTCAGACTAAAGAGTCGAGCAATGCAGCATTTTAATACAGTGCAACAATGATAGCAAAAATAAGGTATATATTACCTCACATGTAACCCATATGTAGAGATAATGCTGAAGTAAATATCTAGAAGCAAAATATCACAATAATTCTGGAATTAAAGATTTTCCCAATCTTCTTTCTAGATTTAGCAACTGACTTTGCATAAATGGCTACTTTCCTAATAACTGGGGTGGGTTTGCACTTCAGTATCTTCTGTGATGTTCTAAGTAAAGGTCAGCAGTCTCATAGAAGGCCTGTCTGTGTCTTATGGACCAATGGTGATTGCAGTCCAAGAGGTAGTGTGGCAAATTCTTGGATTTTCCAGACTCCTAGCTTTACTCCTAAATATGGGCCCAAATCTAAGGCCCCAGGGCTTTGGAACACCTGAAGCCTGATGGGGCCAAGATTGTGTAGACCTTTTCTTATATCTAGGAAAAGTCTAGCAGAGGTTTTGTGCATATAGATGCACATTCTGATGTAAAGGGAGAAGTAAAGAAATCTACAGAATAAACCCTGTGAAAGAGAACTCTGAGGTTTGCTATCTTCATGGACTTATGCTTGAAACTCCATCAGTTTGGAAGCAAATGGTTCACGAAGAGCAGTTGGCTCTGCCTTTTCTTGGAGAAACAGTTGCTGTTTAGTTCAGTCTTAAAGAGCACAACAGCTGTGACGAGTCAGCTAGGGATAGGGAAACCAAATAGGAGAGCTAATATCCTCCCACTGATGTGGTCTATGCACTTCTTCCAGGCTGAGGAATAGGAACCAACTTTGCAGTATCCAATTCTTAAATAACCCTTTACACACATAGCATTCCCCATATATATGGACCGGGAGGGGGAGGGGGGGAGAGAGATCGAGAGAGAGAGAGAGAGACTCCTTGGTTGTGCCACCCTGCTTCTGAAATTCTCAGGAAGGCTCATCTGGAATCCTCACTGTTGTCCTTCTGGCACCAGGCAAACTCCTTTTGATTTAACCAGGCCTTATAACCCTCTTATGCTAATGGGGTTGCTGTGGGCCCCAGCACCTGTTTGCCATATTGGCAGAAAAATGAACCATTTCATACTCTGTGTACTTTTTCAGTTTTAAAAACATGTATGTTTAATTTATAAGCTATCAGGGATCTGGTTCACCCCTACTGAGATGAATGGTAAAGTGAACCTACTAGACACCTAAGCTAACTGGGGTCCATTCTGTCTGCAACAACTTCTCAAAATAGGGTAGGGAAAACCTTAGAATTTTCCTATATCATAAATTCCATTTTTTTAATATGGTTTGTTATTGTTCAGTCGTTCAGTCGTGTCCAACTCTTCGTGACCCCATGGAAGCAACTAGAGTAGATTGTATCCCGTTTTTGTAGATTGTTTCTCCCAAGTGAACATTTTTGCACAGAAAAAAACCTGAGGTCTGTACTTCTTGTGTATTCAAAAGCAAGATCAGATATGGCAGAGTGTTTTTAAAATGTCGGGCTGAGTCATTCCAATATCGGTGGAACCACAGCCCTTATTCTTGGGAACAGCCAATCAGAAAAGGCATGCCGGACCAAAATCAAGGGACACTTGGCACTACAGGACCTTGAACACAAAAGTTACACATTTGTGTTTAAATGATAATGAGTGGGGAGGGAGGGTGTTTCCTGAGGTCTAATGATTAGCTGAAGGAGCATAGCTAACCCAGCCCATTGTTAGCTGGCAGGAAATACCCAGCCCAGATGTCATTATGCCAATTAAATACATCTTGGGAATCCTGAAGAAAATATAAAAGGATAATGACTGCTTGTTTATGTGTTAACTAAGGAGTTTTATCTTTCCAGGAGATTACGAGATTGCTTTAGAATACTGATTTTTTACTTTTCTTTTAACCTTATTAGCAGCGAAGTTCTTTTTGGAAAACACCTGGCTCAAAATTAGCTCACAATTACAATAGCCTTTACTATCTGGAACTGTTCGTCCCAGAATTCACAGGCTCAGGTGATAGTGGTGGCAGAAGTGATGGAGAGAGAAGTGGAAAGGAAAACAGGTGATCTCAGCCTTGTATATGTATTATTATGTACTGTACATATTATATATAACAGGAACATGTAATACATGTATGTATTACATATAATGTACAAATTTGCACAAATAATGTGTGTATTTGTGATGATTCGATTGGGCAATGAGTATGAATATTTATTGCTTTGTTCAATACAACTATTAATAGAGAATTTACTTCGGGGTCTGTTTTCTCCCCGCTGCCCTCCCCTGCTGTGAATACATCATAAAGATATAAACTTGAAAGAAAATGAGTCTAAACTCTTTGTAATAGCAATGTGGCCACTTGGGTGTGTGGAAGGGATCAACCAACTTCAATGAGCTTTGTCAATTGCCTGAGTCCTATTGCTAATTTAATACTACGTATATTCATTACCTTCCTGTTTCTCTATGTGAGTCTTAAAGACAGGCGTAGGGAGATAGGTTCCTAGAGCAGCTGGGGATGTTGGGTCCCCAGACATTTTGGACAAAACTCCCATAATCCCCAATCTGCATGGCTAATGGTCATGGATTACGGGAATTGTAATTCAAAATCAGTGCAGGATGGTGGCTCTGATTTCAGTGGGGCTGTGAATCCATTGCAGGTTTCATTTAGAACCAGCCAGGAGCTATCCAAGGCATCAAACCTATTTTGGGGATATGGTTCAGCACCTTGGACAACTCCTTTAGAGTTCTGTCTGGTTCTGACTGAAACCCAGAATGGATTCATAGCCCCACTGAAATTGGAGCCACCAGCCTCTACTTTTCAGAATCATCTGGCGGCCTAAGGTTGGGAACCATTGTCCTAAACCCTCAGATCCTCCTTAAGCAAGAAGCTTCTAGTGCCCCTGGAGAGATGTGGGTGACCTGGAGAGTCCCCTGCCAAGCCACGGCCCAAGTTATTTTCATGTATCTGAAACCTTCATGCCGAGCCTACGCGTTTGTCCAAACCCAAAATCTAATGCTGATCTTATGAACCAGATCTGAGTCCAGCTCTGCTGCTGGCCCTCTATGCGATTCCTGAATCCAGACATTGTGTCCAGTGTCTAGATGACTGGGGGCTTGCACAAACACTTTGCTTATGCTAGTTTGAATCTTCCCTTTTGGAGTTATCCAAAGGTCCTGGCTAGTCCCTCTTTGACTAATAATGAGAAAGGTTTACAAAACACTATTGGTGGCGGGGGGAGGTGGGTGGTGGAGAGAGAACAAAATAAAAATAGAAATAAGAGAAAATAAGGCCAAATTAATCCATACTTCAACTAATTATTCCACTTTTATGTACACCAGAGATGGCATCCACAGAGATCTCCCCCTGCCCCCCAGTTTTAATCAAGGTGTGATAAAAAGATTCCCTGGAGTTCCTGTCATAACAAAAATAAAAGTGTTGTCCAAGGACACAAGTTGTCAAGTTGTATACTTTAATGTTACCTCTTTTGAATTTCATAAGTAATGTCTGACACGACTGAACGACTGAACAACAACAACAATGCAAGAACACATGGGCTTGGATCCGAAGATAAGTTATCGTAAGGAAGTCCATGGGAGGAAAGTTTCCCTTCTGCCCCCATGTCCCATTGTTCAGGAGCCCCCACCTCCCAACTTCATGGAGAGGCATTTGGAAGTGATACAGGTGACTGCAGCGGGAGGAGGGAATGGGTAACATTCTTTTTGTGAACTTCCTTAAGTTAGCTTAGCATACAGTTGTTCCATACACTCAATTGCTGGGCAATTTTACTACCTAGCCTGGCCTTTTCTAAGGCATCAGTTTGTAAAGAAAATACATTTCCAGCCTTCCCCTGAAGTTCCCGAGAATACAGAATATGAAATTTTACACTGTGATTTTATGTGCTTGTGCTGAAAAGTAGGAGCCACGTACCATCATCAAATGTTGTCGTATCAGACAGAGAGCTGCTCTCAGATGGGATGGTTTCTTCTGTGGGAAAAAAGAAAGGATCTTTAAGAATGAATTTAAGTTGTAGTTTGCAATACTGAACATAGAACACAGTTGTTAGGGTCAGATGCACTCACTAGGATATAATGGAGGAAAAACCAAATTAACAAAGCAAGTTACTAAGAACAAGCAAACATAAATGCAATGCCACAAGCTAAAACAAACAAAAATAAACAAATCCAGAACCTGCAATCTGATAGCCCCGGAGTGTTGGTTACCCAAGCAAAGTAACTCTGTCTAGCATGGTCAGACAATTTAACTAGTCACTGATACCATGAAGAATAATACCAGACAAGTCAGCTGTTGGCAATTTTAGAAATTCTATGCTGTATTACAATAGTGTCCATTGATGCTGGACCACACATACACACAACATTTGCTGCACTCTGCACAAGTGTTAAATTCTGTAATGCACAGGAGTCATACCAGAGCCTTCTGCAGTCACGTAGGACAAGTGTCACTGACAGGATACAGCGGCCAAGTACGTACTTGATCTCCCATTCCCAGAGTTTATATGGCGGCCAAGTACATACTTGATTGCCCATTCCCAGAGTTGACAGAAGCCAAGGCTGCTGTACCCTATCTGCGATTGTGTCTTCTTCTGTGGAGCTATTCTGAAAATCTGCAGCTGCAACAGATTCACTGCTGTACCAGCAGGCCAATCTTCAGCTTTCCTCTCCTTTCATACTGGTGATTTGCAGAATGATGAGGCGGCTAGCTATAATCAAAGAAGCTGTTCCCAGAGCACTAAGAAGAAAATCTGGCAGATCCAGAAAGAGGATACAGATAGAAATCATTGCTCGTCTCTTACGTGCCTAGCTAGTCATTGTCTACAATGAGAAATGCTTTTTTTAAAAGATGGGCAATGCACTTAGGAAATGCAGACATTGTCTATAGGCTTCATTTTACAGTTGTTTACCTGACAGAGCCTGAGAAATAAAAAATGATGTTAGACACTATAAAGTAGAAATTAATAAAAAGGCAGGACATTTTCTAGCATGCTTTGTTGCTAAGGCGATCATGAGTGGCTCAAATTTGGCAAAGACTTTCCCCGCCTCTCCAATTATTTTTAATAAGTTTTCATTATGAAAAATCAAGCCTCTCATACTCACTGTTGTAGAGAAATACTGAAAATGTAACCACGCTTGCTGATTCAGTCCTCCTCCTGAACCTCTAAAGATGGATTGTCTCCCTCCCCATTATGTGCCTTCTGTCTCCATCTGCTTTGTGCCTCATATATTCCTTCTTGATGCATCTAAATCTATGCATGTTCCTTCTTTTTTCTTCTAAGCAGTCCTCAACAAAGTTACAAGCCTATTATCCTCACTTTGTGGTTTGAGATAGTTAGAGGATTCTGTGTTACCCAATACCCGACTTCTAAGAATATATATATTTTTAATGGTATTTTCTCCTATGTCAGCCTTCCTCAACTTGATGTCCTCGATATGTGTTGGAATACTACTCCCATCAAAATGCCATGGTGGGAGTTGTAGTTCCACCCATCTAGAAGGTGTCATGTTGGGTTTATGCTTTTAAGACCAAAGCATATAGTCCAAATTCACCATCTCTCTTGTGTATACAACGGAGGCTGCATTTTCAGTGTTCAGCCCAATTTAAACTAGCCCAGGAGAGACTTCCTGCCTTGTTCCTACACCATCCTCATTTAGTTCATAGTTCTTTAAGTGCAGAGGCAAGCATCAGGATAATCTTCTCTAATGTGCTCCAATTATCATTTGTTGTGTCACGTCTCTTTTTCCTCTTCCCTACTCTGCCCACAAGCTTATGCGCTACATCCTATGTCACACAAAAAGCCTTCCGCTTGTGCAGTGGGTATTCTCCCTGATTTTCTCCCCGCTCCCCACCCCCGTACCCCTATGTCTGCCCCAGAGGATCCTCCAACTCTCCGCTGTAGTTTGGGGAGGAGCAAGGGGGGCTGCAGGGGTGGAGGGGAATCTGTTCCACTGGCAGTTTCTGTTCCACTGATGGACGGACAGCACTGAATACAGCCCTATGTGATTTTTGTACTCTTCAACCTTTTGCAAGAAACAAACAACTGTGGGCACCTTTTGGTGATCTCTTCCAAACACAGACTCTCCATATGAGAATGTTTGAGCATTGGAATGGCTGTGTGATCTTTGAAGGATAGTCACGACATCCAGAGAGGATTCAGAACTGGTGACAGAACCAAGTGGATGGACTCCTGAGGTAGTTGTGGTGGCGGTGGGGAAGGACAGGGATACAGATACAGGAAGGGTCAATGCAACTACTTTGATCAGGAGGAGCTCTAACAAAGTTGTTCTACACAATTTTGCCCCAAGTTACGAAATTACAGCCTGTTCATACCACTGTGCCTGCTTGGAGCAAAACCACAAAAAGTTACACCAACTGATCCCTAGTCTTTATGTTAAAAATGTCAAGAAATAGAAAACCAAGCACTTCTGGACACAGCCGCCACGGTTAATCATCAGTTCCTAAGACTGTTGGCACTGCTCCAAGTTGAAGCTCTGACTCTAGACAACGGGGCGAGGTACAAACTCTAGCTTTAAAATCAGAGTGATCCTATGATCTTGCATAGGATGACACGATGCCAGTCCCACGTCGGAATCCATGCCAATGCCAGGAGAACAATCCCATCAGTGGTAGTGCGAGCCTGGTGTGCAGTTCCCATGGCTCAGCTGCATGTCAGTGTGAAGCTGCCAGTCAACCACCGTGCTGTGCAGGGCAGGGCAGAAGGAACTGGTTTCTCATGAGTGTGCAGCCATTAAACTGAGTCATGAATTGGCACCCATGCCGACACAGCTCCAGTATGAATTGTCCAGCGTTCACTCCCAGCCACTGGCACTTCTCATGCTGTCCTCTACTTGATTAAAGAGTCCATTTGGCTTATCTAGTAATTTTCTCCCCACGAAGGTGCTGGCATACTATAATCACTCTAATCCTCTTAACCTTAATTTTGATAAGCGGAACTAAACTGAACTCTTTTCGTTTCTCCCTGCACCGGCTTGCTTCCCAACACTTGAGTCATTCCTGGAACTCTCGTCCACACATTTCAACATTTCTCAAAATGCAGGCACCAGCTCTGGACCAACCATTCATACCTATCTTTTTTCCTGCATTCATCCTCCTACGTGTCTGCTTGACACTGAGTTGTTTACAGCTAGATGAAATGAATGGCTCAGTGGTTCCTGGGAAGTCCAGAGTAAAGCACCTGAATGCCCAGGGCCCTCAGATATCTATCAAGGCTTAAAACAGACCAGACTCAGGCATTTTGGTTTCTTAGGTAAAACAGAAGAATAAATAAAATGCAATACAGTCAGAATAAAATTGCTGGTAACCTGGTCTCCATGTGTGGCTTATTATTTACGCTCGTATTTTTTATTGTTAAGATTTATATTTGGTAATGCAGAGACAGAATGCTAAAGCTACAGACGTTCAGATCAAAGAGGCCTAGCCAGCTACTCACTGCTGCATGCTC
Organism: Heloderma suspectum; assembly: GCF_057233095.1. Lineage (NCBI taxonomy): Eukaryota > Metazoa > Chordata > Lepidosauria > Squamata > Helodermatidae > Heloderma > Heloderma suspectum. Next base: position 325,399,809 of record NC_139459.1, on the reverse strand, counting down.
ACACATACAGCTATAAAAATGGCTTGTGTATAAAACCAAAACCATAGTGACACAATGGGCCTGTTTGTATGTAACAACAACCCATCAGTTTAAAAGCTGATGGGCTGTCGTGCATGAGCACATGCACTGCCTACAGCACACCCGCCTCTTCGGTTTTTATCCCATAACTCATGATAGACTTCTTTGTAGGTTGTTGAGCATGACATCTGAACCTGCACCACTAGGTTGTTTAGGGGCTAAACAACCCAGCACCTAACCCAACATTAAACCAAGTACGAAGGAGCTGATCATGGGTTGTGCAGTAAAAGCCGAAGTGGTGGGCATGGGAGGCAGCGCTCCCACTCGTCCCCGACAACCCATCTGTTTTTAAACTGATGGGTTGTTGTTATGTGAGAACCAGATCAATGAAAAACCAAAGGGAAGTACGTATGAGGGAACCTGGAGCGACCCAGACAAGTGGGGCTCTTCGATGTATGGAAATGCCAGTTTGTGGTCCGTCCGTCCCCGCTCAGAGAAGGGCTCTGTCAGTGGTGGCCCCCGTTTGTGGAATTCCTGACCAGGAGAGGTGCGATTAGCCCCCATCTGTGACTATTTTTTAAATTCAAGTTAAAGACTGCTTTATTTACACAAGCATATGGCTCCTGACTTGTTTTTGGTGTTTAGTTTGGATTATTATTATTCTATTTTAGTGTGCTAGTATGGTATTATGGTTGATTTATTGGTACTTATTTTAGTAATACTGGAAATCACTCTGTGCTCCTTTGGGGAGAAGAGTGGGATATAAGAATTCTGAATGAATGAATGAATGAATGAATGAATAAATGAACGAATGCACTTGAGTTGGAATTTAAAGAGGCCTAATTTGGATTTCCCAAATTAGGTTTGGGGCTCAGATACTTTAAAAAGGGCCCAGAAGAAGATGTCTGAAGACCCGGTTCCTAAATCGTCTGATCTGGCCAGCATCTGCTCACTTTCCTGACTGTTAAAATACTCTCCTAGTCATGCATTCGGTTCCTTATGCGATTAGAACCATGTGAGGGGAGAGGGAGGGCAGGGTTGTGCTGTGCTCAGTAGTGGCCCTGCCTTATCTGTCGTGTCCTTGCTACTGCCAACATATTTGAGAAGCTGGGAAGTAGGGATTCAGAATTCTGGTTGGCAATGGGGAGGTAACAAAGAGGACAGGACAAGCGACCATGGCCTCGCTTTCCCCTCACACCATCCTAATCATGTGGGGGATTCAATACACGAATAGGACTTTGGCTGTCCCCTTTGGCAACAGGGGAACACGTGGCTTGTTTTGAAGGAAAAAAACACCCCCTTTCTTGCCACCGAATTTCGACAGCAAACGACTGTTTTTCTTGATGCGTTAGTTACGTTGCGCAAGCGTTGGTTTACATTAGTGCAACATCATTAGTGCTAGCGTGGGGGCAACATAGGATTCTACCCTGTAATTCCAGATCTTATTTTAACCCCCCCCCCCATATTTACATGCGCCTTACACTCTTTTTTCAGAACGAATCTCTAACATATGCACTTCCTCATGACGGCATGGTTACTTTACAAACTCTTAAACCATGCACACTTCATTCGTGTCACCTTGATGGGGATTCAAAGGTGACACACCATTTTTCTCTTTTGTCTTCACCGCCCCTCCCATCACTGCCAACTTCTCCTACCCTTGTGAGGACCCAGCAGAGGGGGGAGGAAAGCACTGCTTTAATTATGCGCTGGAATCATAATGGGCCCAGCATCAGCCAAGAGATCACTGGCAGCCAATTTCTGCTCAAATCAGGATCTGATACTCAGCAGAACAAGGTACCACACTAGTTTCGGCTGGAAGGATGCCGCCAGCCCTTCTGTGCACAGCAGTTCTTTGGTTTGCATTCTCCCTTGGACATGCCTGCACTTGTGCTGCACTTTGCCTGTATTCCCTTTTAACCACATCTTACATAAAAACACAGCAGTTAGATTACAGGTAAGCTCCAGACTCTGCTGGGCTAAAGGCCTCTTGATTTCTGCTGGGCTGGACTGTATCTTTGCCTGTCTGTAATGTGTAGCAAAATCATATTTTTGTTATATGGGAGAAAAACAGACCCCAAACAAGCAGTACTTGAAAAACAGCGCTCCCCTCCCACCCTGCTGCATGAGAATGTTGGGAGGGTTTTCCATACCTGGCAAGGTTAGGGTCGCCTTCTGTGCAGGCTTCTTCCCACACTTAATCCGATACTCATTAATGGCATTCTCAATCTCCTGGAGCTTTCTGACAGCCTCTGTGTACTCCTGTTTCCTTTTCTTCTTCACAGTTTTGCAGAGGTCTGGCTCGCCAGCAAGTTTTTTCACCGCTTCCACCAGCTTCTGCTGTATGAAAAAGTTGCTCTCCAGATTCTGCAGAGTCGGGTCCTGAGCAGATCAGAAAGATAAAAGTAAGGAAGGAGATTTGCCACATTAGAACCTGGATTTAACCCAAGCCTTCTAAGGCTCAAAGAACAACAATGCAATTTATTTCAACACGTGTAACAAAGAACAGGTGCATCTGTAGAGTCACCTGTAGGATTGGGTGGTGTGATATGGTAAGTCAGCTTCCTAGCCTATGCTCTGTAGTTCTGCCATGGCATCATCAGGATGCTTATAAAAAGGCCGATGTTTTCATACCCTTTTACCGAAAGCTAAACACCACAATCGCTCCACAGCCAGCAATATATTTGCACTGCCCCACTGAGAACAAACTGCTGCAAGCATTTCTGCAAAACGTTTAGTAAGGTGGATAACAGGCAGGCATGGCCTTGGTGTACAAAATGAAGCAGGACAAAAGCTAATAGAGTTTTGCCAAGAGAACATGCTGATCATAGCAAACACTCTTTTCCAACAGCACAAGAGGCGACTCTACACATGGACGTCACCAGATGGTCAATATCGAAATCAGATTGATTATGTCCTTTGCAGCCAAAGATGGAGAAGCTCCATACAGTCAGTAAAAACAAGACCTGGAGCTGACTGTGGCTCAGATCATGAGCTGCTTCTTGCAAAATTTCGGCTTAAATTGAAGAACGTCGGGAAAACCACTAAACCGTTCAGGTATGACCTAAATCATATCCCTGATGAATATACAGTGGAGGTGAGGAATAGATTTCAGGGATTAGACCTGATAGACAGAGTGCCTGAGGAACTATGGACGGAGGTCCGTAACATTGTTCAGGAGGCAGCAACGAAATCCGTCCCAAAGAAAAAGAAATGCAAGAAAGCCAAGTGGCTGTCTGATGAGGCTTTACAAGTAGCTCACGAAAGAAGGGAAGCGAAAAGCAAGGGAGAAAGGGGAAGATATACCCAACTGAATGCAGAGTTCCAGAGAATAGCAAGGAGAGACAAGAAGGCGTTCTTAAATGAACAATGCAAAGAAATCGAGGAAAACAACAGAATGGGAAAGACCAGAGATCTCTTCAAGAAAATTGGAGATCTCAAGGGAACGTTTTGTGCAAAGACGGGCATGATAAAGGACAAAGAAGGCAGGGCCCTAACAGAAGCAGATGAGATTAAGAAGAGGTGGCAAGAATACACAGAAGAACTATACAGGAAAGATCTGAATGTCCCTGATAGCCATGATAGTGCGGTCACTGAACTTGAGCCGGACATCCTAGACAGTGAAGTCAAGTGGGCCTTAGGAAGCATTAGTAACAACAAAGCTAGTGGAGATGACAGTATTCCAGCTGAGCTATTTAAAATCCTAAAAGATTATGCTGTTAAAGTGCTGCATTCAATATGCCAACAAATCTGGAACACTCAACAGTGGCCACAAGACTGGAAAAGGTCAGTTTACATTCCAATTCCAAAGAAGGGCAACGCCAAAGAGTGTTCAAACTACCGCACAATTGCGCTCATTTCACATGCCAGCAAGGTGATGCTCAAAATCCTACAAGCTAGGCTTCAGCAGTATGCGAACCGAGAACTACCGGAAGTACAAGCTGGGTTTAGAAGAGGCAGAGGAACTAGAGATCAAATCGCCAACATTCGCTGCATCATGGAGAAAGCAAGAGAATTCCAGAAAAACGTCTATTTCTGCTTCATTGACTACGCTAAAGCCTTTGATTGTGTGGATCACAACAAACTGTGGCAAATTCTTAAAGTGATGGGAGTACCAGACCACCTTACCTGTCTTCTGAGAAACCTGTACGAGGGTCAAGAAGCAACAGTAAGAACCAGACATGGAACAACCGATTGGTTCAAAATTGGGAAAGGAGTACGACAAGGCTGCATATTGTCACCCTGCTTATTTAACTTATATGCAGAGTACATCATGAGAAATGCCGGATTGGATGAATCAGAGGTCGGAATTAAGATTGCTGGGAGAATTATCAACAACCTCCGATATGCAGACGATACCACCCTAATGGCAGAAAGCGAAGAGGATCTCAAGAGCCTCTTGTTGAGGGTGAAAGAGGAGAGTGCAAAAGCTGGTTTGAAACTCAACATTAAAAAAACTAAGATCATGTCATCTGGCCCTATCACTTCCTGGCATATAGAAGGGGAAGAAATGGAAGCAGTGACAGATTTTACTTTCTTGGGCTCCAAGATCACCGCAGATGGTGACTGTAGCCATGAAATTAAAAGACGCTTGCTCCTTGGGAGGAAAGCTATGGCAAACCTAGACAGCATAGTAAGAAGCAGAGACATCACCTTGCCGACAAAGGTCCGTCTAATCAAAGCTATGGTTTTCCCAGTAGTAATGTATGGCTGTGAGAGCTGGACTATAAGGAAGGCTGAGCGCCGAAGAATCGATGCTTTCGAACTGTGGTGCTGGAGAAGACTCTTACGAGTCCCCTGGACTGCAAGGAGGTCAAATCAGTCAATCCTAAAGGAAATCAACCCTGACTGCTCATTGGAAGGACAGATAATGAAGCTGAAGCTCCAATATTTTGGCCACCTAATGCGAAGAGAAAACTCCCTGGAAAAGACCCTGATGCTGGGAAAGACTGAAGGCAAAAGGAGAAGGGGACGGCAGAGGATGAGATGGCTAGATAGCATAACGGATGCAATGAATATGAACTTGAGCACGCTCCGGGAGAGAGCGCAGGACAGGAAGGCCTGGCATGCTATGGTCCATGGGGTCACGAAGAGTCGGACACGACTGAACGACTGAACAACAACAACAACAACAACAACAAACACCGATACAGTGATGCCCATAATGCTGGAAGCTTTATTAGTCAATGTTTGTAAACAGTTCTGGGGACCACAGATGAAAGAAGATGCACAAACAAAAATACCAAAGCAGTGCCTAATTATGTACCAGGCAATTTGCTTCCAAAGCTTTTATAGGGATATATACAAAAGGAACCTCAGTTTATTTTCACCTTGCTCAGGGGAATGGGATCCTATTGGCAGAGAGATGTTAGTTGCCCACAAGCTACTAGGAAATTAAGAGCCAGCCTTACCCAACCTGGGGCTCTCCAGCTGTGTTGGACTACAACTCCGATCATTCCCAGCCAGTATGATGGATGCTGGAGTTCAATGCAGCTGGAGGGCTCCAGGTTGGGGACGGCTGGCTTTTAATTTCCTAGTAGCTGTGGGCAATTGCTTTAAAGAAATGTACATTTGAATCACAGAAGAACACTGATTATACAAAAGGGTGTAATGTGAAAATCGAAATACAAGCCATCAGTCTTCAAGAGAAGATCCATTAACTCTGGAGTAGCTTCTGGCTTCCTGCAGACCTCCTCACAACACACACATGTGCGCACGCACACAGCACAGGTCCCCTTGGCAAGAGTGACCCCGTGTATTTAAAGTTTTATATAAGCAGCATCGATCTGAGGTAAGAGACCGGGAAATCCTTGGAACTGCCAGCTTCTACAGCACCTGCCCTAAGCAGCCTCTGCCAGCCACCTCTCCACTGTTATCAGACATGGCATGTGTGTGTTGGGGGGCGGGGGCAGTTCCAGCTCTTGAACAGAAACCTAGATTGCACCATACAGGCAATGAAAAGGTTATTTGAACAGTTTGTCACAAAGGATTTCTTCCTCCCCCCACCCCACTGTGACATCACGGAGCTACTTAAACAGAACTGGAGTGCCAAATTGCAATGCATGGACCTTGGGCAAAACAGCCAATCTGTTCCTTGCTGGGGTAGCTTTAGATCTGCAGCGCTTGATGGAAGCAGTAGGGATCCTTCTGAAGGGGGAAGTCACAGCGCAGCGAAGGGGAGGGAGCTGTTGGCAGTGTGAGGGTCTGAAAATTAGTTCTGGAGTCCCACCCAGGGCTCCTCCAGATACACTCTCCACAGCACTAAAGCCCCGTCCATTTCCACACTGCAGGGGAGAGTGTGCGAACAAAGCAGCCACGTATGGCGTGGCCAGTCTTGTGGGTCTTTCCTGGCCAGTGTGCTGCTCAGGTGAAAAAGACCCATGCAATGTGTCTCGCCCACATGATGGCCTTCTTCAACCAGGCTGTCACAACTGAAGAGGGCCTTCCTGTTTACACCAGGTTGTCACTCCCCCTAGATCGTTTCCCACATTAGCTATGAGTCAGCACCATGATAGCATCCAGCAAACAACAGAAATGGCTGCATCTCAGATCCAAAGGGAGATGGTAGGAAACAAGGACTGTGCAAAGTTAATGAGGAGCAACTTTTTAAAAAGGGGGATAAGTTCAGATCAGGGCCACTGAAGTGGTATGCAGAGCAGGGTTAGGCAATCCAGTGCCCTCCAGATGTTTTGGACTGCAACTCCCATCAGCCCCATTCAGCATGGTCATTTGTCAGGGGTGATGGGGGTTGTAGCTTAAAACATCTGGAAGGTGCTGGGCTGCTGACTCCTAATGCAGAGAATTCATACCCAACTTATGGGGCAGTATCCCCACCAACAATCAGCTCCCTAGGTGAGGTAAAGGGAGTGCCATTTCTCCACCACAACGTGATCCGGTAAAACAAAATCTACAAAGGACACTCTTCTGCATTACATGTTTTACTGAAACCACTGGTCGAAGCTCCCAGCAATTTAAATAAAGCAGGATCAGCTTCTTGACTGAGGCCAGATAGCTTTCAAAGCCATTACGTAAGGACTGAATCCTGCACGTAAATAATGGAGAGGCTTAATCTCCGTTTCAGAACATGCCTACACCTATTTCCAGCAATCCTTTTATTTGGGGTCTCCCCTCGGTGACCTAACACAAACCAAAGCGTAAATGCTGCAAATATCAAAAGCCAATACAAGCGACAGCATTTAACAGGTACTCCACTGGTGCTTTGCACTGCCCCAGTTTTACCAAGGAACCTCCAAGCGGGGCTTGCACATACCTCCTCGCTGGGAAGCAGGCTGCCATCCAATTTGAATGCTGTCCCTACACGCCTTCTGACCTGAGGAGGTTTTTCTCCTGTGTTCAGAGGATATTCCTTTGGCATTTTCCCAGTGAGCTCCTAGGGAAGAGGAGAAAAGAGCCATTAGGAACATTAGTACAAATGAATTCTAATACTCCACCCCTCCCAAAGGGAAGCAAGGAACAGGGCTTACCGCCTCCCGCAGGCAGATTTTCTTCAGCTCTTCGACTTTCTGTAGAAGTTTCTCCTGTAAAAGCTTTTCTTTCTTTCTCAGTTCCAAGATTTTCTCCTTCTTTTGCTCTTCACTGACCTCCGAATCTTGAGACTCTATAAGAGTAAACCAGTCCCTCTATTTAGGATGTTTAATCGTTGAAGGCTGCTGCTTATGAAGCCAAAGCAGTGGCAGAGGGAGGTATCAGCAGGCTTGGGGGAACCCCAAGGTTTGCAGAAGCACAAAAAGAAAGGGAAGGAACACCCAAAACAGGCCAATGAGGACTGAGTACGCTCCGTGGCCACGTAATACTGACTGACGGTTAGGAGGAGGGGAAAGGAAAACTAGGGAGAGGGCGAATGAGATGGCTGGAATCCTGAACAGCAGCACTCCACGTTACAACATTTCATTGCAGGTCCCACTTGTGAATTCTAACGCTGATTTTCAATCTGTTGCTTTCCTTGACCTTAAGCAGTGGGGGTGATCTTAGCTGTTTTCTTAGTTCAAGGCGGGCTTTTCTAAGTAGATAGTAGCTGCACTACAATGACATTAAATGGATGCCCTCCATTTCCAGTAGTGATAGACATGCATGCCCCTATTCTATCTGATGTGAATAAGTTGCCAAAACTCATCAGTTTGAAAGGTCAGTCAAGAAACTTGCAAAACGAGCACTGCAGTTATTGCTTGATTTCCACCTCTTCCAATTATACTAGGGCTCCCCTTTCAAGCATCTTTTCCAATATTCCTTGCAAGATACAGAAGTACAAGCACCTATGGTTTGCACAGTTCATTGAACAAGACTTCAAATGTGTGAAGACAGCTGAACACAGTTTTCCCCGTGTTGTCACTTGTTTTATAGAGAATTCGTGGACAAATTCAAACTGAATTCAAATTCAGTTTGATTCAATCTCTTATGTAGTACAATCCAGCAAGGCTAGACTTTCCCATTCAATGTACAGAATCCTGGAATATGAGGCAGCAAGTTGGCTGCTGCAACAACAGACAGAATAACTCTGACTTTCAGAGTTCGAGGCCAGCTGGGTGGGGCAGAACAGAGGCGGTACTAACTAGACCTGAATGTTCAAATGTTGTCCTGAACTTTGCCCCGGGTAAACCTGGGTTGCAGCAGTGAAGTTGATTGTCTACACTAGCTTTCCCCAACCTGGTGCCCTCCAGATGTTTTGGCCAACAACTCCCATCATGCCTGACCATTGGCCATGCTGCCTGGGGCTGATGGGAGTTGCTGCCCGAAACATCTGGAGGGCACCAGGTTGGGGAAGGCTGGCCTACATCCTACTAGAGACACAGCAAGAATACATTTCCTTCCATGGAGCTGGTTATTTGTTACATGGCTGTCTAGGCCAGGGATGGGTAGAACATTCTGTCTGCAACAAGACTGGCTGCAGATTTACGGATCCTATGCTCATTCGCTCTTGATCCCCATGACTATAATCCCCATGACTATATGGAGCAGGGATGAAAGGAGGGGGTGGAATATAATCGACATTAAGACCTTGGAGAGTCCAGGTTCCATAGGGCTGCTTGTTAACAGAAGCTGCAAGTTGTTTTAGGAAGTGGAACCTTCCATTTACTTATCTTAGGATCCAAACCTATGTTTATCATTATACTGACTGGTTATTTTTCTACTCCGTTAACCACCTTGGCATTATACATTATGTAGATATTATACATGGAAAGGTGGGGTATAAATTTAAGAAACAAGTGAACAAATTAATCTCACTGCAGCTAAAATCCTAGGAGCCAAACAAGAAAGTGATCAAGCTCCTTCTCCTTCGGCGGTGAGTGAAAACAATAGGTCCCAAAGAGACACAACTAAGAGAGGCGACTCTATCGCCGACACTTTTCTAATTTGAAGCACCAGCAACTAGAATCAGTAGGTATGGTGACTTGATCAAACTAAACAGGTACGGTGACTTGGAGAACTCTATTTTCATTTCCAGCACCACCTATTTTTACAACAGCAAAAGCAGATCCCACACAGGAGGGCTTTTTCTGAAACCCTGTAAAGACTTGCCAAGTGTTACCTACTGTAGCAAGGGATTTCATGGGATTTCTCCCATGTAACAAGAAGTCATCTTTCCTTCACTGAATGTGAACATGCACCTGAGTTTCATAATACAGTCATCAAGTTTCAAGCAGCAGACATCTGAAACAAGGCAGACATCTCACCTGAAGAGATTAAGCTACCATTGCTGGCCATAATAAGTTGATTCTTTGCCTCCACAGCTGCTAGTTTCGAAACCTTTGGCGTTCCCATCTCTGTCAGGTCCATTGCAATATCATCCAAGCTTCTGGCTGAGGGAATTTTTGCCTGAACCAATTGAAACGCACACACAAAAACAGTGAACCACCATATATCATCAGGTTGCCTCTAACAAAGTATCTGAACAAAAGATAAGGGAAGATGGCTGGATGTGTCTGATCTCGGAAGCTATGCAGGGTCAGCCCTGGTTAGTACTTGGATGGGAGACCACCTGGGAATCAGGCTTCCTGCACTGAGCAGGGGGTTGGACTTGATGGTCTTGTAGGCCCCTTCCAACCCTATGATTCTATGTTGTTTCATGCTACCCCAAGAGCTAAATGTGGGTTGTTAACCTATTTCCTGGACACTGATTGATTATATTAGTTAAACTGAAGAAACTGTAGCCTTTGTGATATTTGTGTATCTGTATTTTAACCTGAACAAGTCTAAATAATCATAATAAAGAGAAAATGAAAGATTACTAAAGCACCTTGATTGTCTGTTAGAGATTCAAAATGAATGGGGGTGGAGGGGACACACACACACACACACACACACTAATAAAAAGAGCACTGCATATGTTAAACATTTTGTATTTGTGGCAAATTTATTTTCTGCAGTTCTTAACTGAAAGTAGCATCTAACAAATCAAATAACCATATTACTGGCCAAAGATAGCAGTAACAATAACAAAGACAGCCTGTATATAACCCAAGCCTTTCATCCTGTGGTGAGTAAAAATGACCTCCAAGTAGCCATACAGGGAAGTGTTTGCAAAAGAGAAGAGAGGTGATTTTTTCCTTACGTTACTGATGGGCCACAAATGATGAACATAGGTATGTGTGGGCATGCGGGCTAGAAAACATTGTGGGCTCATTTACAAGGATGATATAATTGCTTGAGGGAGTTCCTGATGTAGTTCTGCATTCAAATAATGGCACTAAACATGTTTTTATTGATGGCAACTTACTTTGCTTTGTTTTCTGTCCAAGTAAAACTGATGTTGACTGATGGCCATAACCCAGATGGATTTTATGAGAGACGTGTTCGCATACCAGGTTTGCACTACGAGGCCACTCTGTCCAAAAGTCCTTCTTGACACCGAAATTCTAAAGCATTTAAAAAAGGCCACATAAAGCCGTTGCTACTTTTTAAAAATTTAAGCTTCTCCATCTCTCTCTCCAATCAGATGAAACACACAACACTCTGTACAGCCGTGGCTAAAAAAAAGCAGCATCACAGGTTCCAGAATAACTGGCAATCCTCTTTCACAGTTGGTGTAATCTGACCTGTTTTTACCAAAGTGTTAAACCTATATGTGGGCTGTACGCTTTGGTAAGAGGGGTGGGGAATGACATGATTGAATGTTCCTCCATACAAAACTTCCCCTCCACAGAAAAAAAACTAGATATCGGAGAGAAATGTTCTAACCTAGCCTTTCCCCTGACATCTAGTTTTTCTACATGGAGAGTGTGTGGTTTTTTGTATGGAAGGGTATTCAATCATGACAGTACCACCACGTCTTAGTGGTACAGTCCAGACACAGGTTTACCACCACAATGAGAAAGAAGTTTCTGTTACACCCAGACTTCTGACTTGCCTCTTTGTCAAAGAACTGAGTCATATATACAAAACCACTCCCTACAGAATTGTACAATACACAGTTTTAAACCTAAAAGAACGTTTGTGGCAACTCGAAAGAGCTAGTGAAAAATAAAATACTGAGTCAGTACATACTCTAAGGAGATGTAGCTGAGGGGTCGAATTCACACTTTGAAGCTGGAATGGGAGCCACCATGGGAAACATTCCCAAGCAATATTGACCTGAGAAAAGGAACTGCACAACTGTGAGGGCCAATGTTGGGAATGTCTGTCTATATACCCTTGCTGTCTTGGTTTGGTGCATTGATGATATGGTTAATAGGGTTCTCTTTAGACTAGGAGTGGGCAAACCTGGGAGATCCGGGGGCCTTTTGACCCCCTGTAGCTCCCCTGGGATGTACTCCTGTTGCCGCACTGCTCGTTTTTAAGCTAAATTTGACCTTTTTGTTGTTGTTCAGTCGTTCAGTCGTGTCTGACTCTTCGTGACCCCATGGACCATAGCACGCCAGGCCTTCCTGTCCTGCGCTCTCTCCCGCAGCGTGCTCAAGTCCATATTCATTGCATCAGTGATGCTATCTAGCCATCTCATCCTCTGCCGTCCCCTTCTCCTTTTGCCTTCAGTCTTTCCCAGTAAAATTTGACCTTTTTACCCCTACAATTTCAAAATGTCTACTCTTTACATGGATATATGAACAAGTAACGGTTTGTTTTAGATCCATCAGGAAAGTGTGGTCTCAGAAATATTGTGCTCAACCTGTTTAGGCACAAGAAGTGCTATTTCATATTAAGCCTCTCTCATTCACTCACATGAAAGATTTGCAGTGGGAATTTCCAGCAGATTCAGCCCATAACATTTACCCAGCAGCTTAAAAAATTTTTTTTTACAACATATACCAAATTTTGTTTTATTTATCCTTTAAATAAAGCTGGTCCATGCAGCTCCTCTTTGCAAAGGTGAATGAAATCCATTTCTGTAAAATGGAAAAGAAGGACCTCAGCACGATCCCTTTGTGCTGCTGTAGAGATAAATATTGGATGGCGCTGAAATACTAATACATCATGTTCAATGAAATAAGTTTAGGCACTGAACAACAAATCAAATGTTTTCAGATATGCCACCACCCACTTACCTACGAGGATCATGAACCTCAACAGCAAATTTCTTCTCACGGAAATAGAGATTCTCCAGCTGTTTCCATTGAAATAACTGGAGAAGGAAACAGGAAATACAATTATTTCAGAACAAAAACTTTCCTCACCCTGCCACATTATTATTAACCCCACCAAGCTTTATTCTGAGAGAAACTCAAGTTATGGTTGAGGATTAATTGTGCAAAAATATATATCTCAAACTCTAAGCATTTGTAAGATTAAAAGGCCCATATAGTGAACTTACACTGTTTGTCATAAAGAGCACACTACAAATTGGGCTCCTCGTACAGAATTTAACTGTAGATAGTTGCATCTCCTTCCTCCATTCCCGAAACAAGAACCTGCTCATCTCTAACAAACCTTGCTCTCATAGAGAGGGTAAAAGTCATTCAAACTTAATTTAAGTGACAAAAAATGGTTGATTGTTCTCCCTACTGCTGTTCCCAATTGTGGGTCAAACATCATCCATAGAGACCTGATGTGTTTCTACTTAGGAGTGGCATGTCATTCTACAGGAGAAGTAAACAGGTGAGGGGTGTGAATTTATCATATAAAAATCCCTGCGTCAGAGGCATGAAACTCTAAAGATCCCATGCTCCAAACAGGCTCGTTTTTATATCATCACTTCATGGACATTGTTGAAGAGATATAGCAATGTGGTTGCATGTCCATTCCTGCAGGATGCGGATAAATTCCTTTTATGGGAAGCATGAGCACAGAACATTAATGCTGTTGACACAGTACATTGGCAACAATCTACTGTCAGTTACAGGCTCTGTAGATGCTTGAGGCTGCAATCCTATACCGGCTTACCAGGGGGTAAGTGCCATTGGATTCAATGGGGCTTACTTTTGAGTATACATGTATAGGGCTGCACTGTTAGGTGTGTGTTTTTTATATAACTGTTAGGATGGCCTTCTAGCTAAACTAAACTAATTTATACAAGCATTTAAAATTGAAATCAATGGCACGCCATTCTGTGTTGGACAGCAGCTATGCTTTCATTTTACTGTTCTTGCTTCTGTCTTTGTTTCCTGGCTCACTACTGGCAAGCACTTGTCAATGCTAAGAGTGATGGGCAACTTCTTCAGGCTAACAGACACCTTCATGAACTTCTCTATCAACCCTGCCCCCATCTCCAGAAAAACCCCAGCAGCAGTATGTCCGACAACTTTTTACACAACCCCAGAACTTCCAGAGACAAATGGTGCCTTGAGACCTGGGTGGCCCAACACCACAGACACATTGAGGAGGACAACAGCAAGGCTTTTTGACACTCAGTTTAATATATAAAGTGAAGGTAGCCGTATTGTGCCCCCTGCCAAAAAAAACATTCCAAAAGAAAAATGCTAAATCCATATTAGTGTAATACCTTTATTAGGCCAACACAAAGGTCACAAAACACTGTGCTATGAACTTTCTAGAATTCTTAATCAGGTAAGATGGTAAACAAAACAAAAAGAGGTAAGCGGGAAGAAAAAAGTTGCTGATATTTAAGCTATGGAATCTGCATTTCGTTACAATCTTAAGATGGGAAGTGGAGGATGTGGCATTCAAATTAGACTCTACCAGGTACTAAGATGGTTTCAACATACACCTGAGACCCTTCTAAGAAGAAACAAACAGTAGAACATCTCCCATTGTTGAAAATATAAAATCCAGCTGTTCACTGAAAAGTACTCCATCCTTAGGTGAAACACACAGACTGCTGCTGTGCTCGTGGGAACAACAGCTAGGGCAACAGGAGCTGGTGCTGCCCAGTGAAACCACCACTTCTGGAATGGGACGAGTCGGTGGAGCTTGGTAGTGCAACATGTTTAGTGCTGGTGAATTGCCAGCATTGGTTACTCTCCACAGTTTCCCTGGTAGGTGGAAAGAGAATTAGAGAAAAACTAGACAGTGATCATGCTGACAAAGCTGGAGATAATTTCAGGTAGGGCATTAGGTTGAACAAAAAAAAAAGTAAGTGCAAGCCAAATTGGGTAGTTTTACCTAGTGGTTGGAAGGGATGTTAGGCAATCAGTGATGCAGCTCAGAGTCTCACATGTTTTCTGACATCAAAACAAGGTCCTGATGGCGAGATATTACTTCCAATATTGGAGGCAGAATGCCTCTCAATACCCGTTGCTAGGATCCACAAGCAGGAGGGTGCTGTTGCGCTCACACCCTGCTTTTGGGCTTCCCACAGACATCTAGTTGACTACTGTGAGTACAGAGCACTGGACTAGGTAGGCCTTTGATCCGATCTAGTCCAGCTTTTTTTATATAGAGATGGGATGGGTGGGATGAAAACCGCCCAGCAATCCAGGACATGCACTTGTCTTTTGCAGGCCCTGCAAGGAACCTTTCCTATATGCACAGAACAATTCTTTCTGTCCACATCTTTAGCCTCCTCTAAAGACAGAACCGCTTGCATTTTATGCTATATGGCTGGAGTTTTATTCAACATACTTCACAATCGGATTTACCGCAATATATGCCCGCTTCTGCTCTGAGCATTTGGGCATTGTAACAGTGAAGATTCTCCAGCACACTTACTATTAATCCCTACCCCCTCTTATTGTATTAAGTCAGTCTCTTGTAATAGCCCATTGACACCCAGGGGACTGTTCCTGAGGGCCTTTACTGTTATGTTGTTTTTGATTTTTGATTTTTCTGATATATAATAAAATGCTTTAAAAAATCTTTAGCCTCCTCTACACTAGGTGGCAACAAGGAATCACAAATATTAATCCCATTTGCATTGGGGTGGCAAGGGTCGTGCACCTGCATAAAATCAATCATTTTTAAACCCACTGCAGATTGATGTGCTAAAAGGGACTGGCTAGGCTCACCCTAAGCTCAACTGGAAATAAAAGTGTGATCAATGAAAACCTCATGCACAATTTTGCTAGTATGATAGATCAAAAAGTGATATGGACGGTGGAGAATGAAAGAAGGGCATTTAAGTTTTGTTTGGACAGCTAATAAATAATATTGATTATGTAGCCTACGTGTTATCCAACCCAGGACTAGACAGAGAACTATAATACAATAATGCTCAATAACAATGTGCTGAGACCAACATTCCTATGCACACTTACTTGGGAGTAAGTCCCACTGAACACAGTGGAACTTATTTCAGAGTAAAGATGCACTGGATTGTGCGCTCAAGCCAAGCCAACTATGGCCATAGCATAGGCAGCTACATGGGATTCAGTGGGACTTCTGACCAAACATAAGTAATGGGCAATTTCCTTTGTATAGCCTCTGCTTATACTATACTACAGTGCCCAATACTCACATATTATAGTGGAAAAGGTGCTAGAATGTGACTCCCCACCTCAATTTTCATATAATCTTGGGAATATACAACCATTCTATCATATGGTAAACATTATTTTTCTTTTCTATTTTCAGGTGTATGATGAATAATTGTGATTACACTATGGAGGGCACATTCACAAGACTGCTTTCCTGCATGAAAGTTTCAGAGAAAAGTTAACTTGTCAAAAGAGAAGACATGTGAATTCTGACCTTACTCCTAGTGCCAACATTGCTCCTGAAAGCAGTGCAGCTGACACTACCATTTGAGTGAAGTTGGCACTCAGTGTTGGCAGCAGCGGTGATGCCTGAGGGATTTATTCGTAGGCAATGAGGCACGCATTGCATAGTTCCTGAAAGCATTTCCATGTGCCAGCTTTTCAGTGGGAACAGGAAGTAAGGGCAGAGCAACAGGGAAGGGGTGGAGCGTAGAATGGGCAGAAGCCGGAATGCAGGGGATGGAGTGTGGGGACAGAGGGAGCTAAAATGAGCATAAGTGCAGGATATGGGAAGGGAGAGGCTGGAGTATGATAGGGAAGGAGGGCAGGATATCCTACCCCAGCCTTAAACCAGTGAGCTATTAGAAATACAGGAAGCTGCCTTATAAGAGTGAGACCATTGGTCCATTTAGCTCAGCATTATCTACACTACATGGAAATGATGGGAGTTCCGGTTCAACATGTCTGGAGGGCCCCAGGTTGATGAAAGCTGATCTATACTGACTGACCCCAGTGTTACAGATAGGCGACTTTTCCAGTCCTAACTGGCAATGCCAGGAATTGAACCTGGGACTATCTGCATGCAAAGCTTGTGCTCTACCATTGACCTAACCACCCTTTCCCTTATTCCATACCAAATGGCCCCAATTTTCGATTCAAAACTGCCTCCCTCTGTGCCTGATGAATCCAGGGAAACTGTTTCCAATGTATCAGCAAGCTATAAGTGTCCCCCTTTGTTCCTTAGGGCTTGCAGAAGGAGGTAGCACTGTTCCCAAAAGTTCTCCTTAACAAGCACTCGTGCAAAACAAAGCCAACAAGTTTTTGTAGCTGCCTCAGGAGGACAATCTGGAGACAATGAGTTTGCACAGGTGTAGCCAAGAGTGTTATTTAGCTACGAAACCCTTTGTTGCCAATGTTGATGTAGGAGATGAGAAGATACCTAAAGGGTTGGTATTTGGACTAAGAAAAACAAAACTTCCTGAACACTGGGCAAATCAAAGTGAAGGCAACTCATCAAGAACTGCACTATTCCAGGCTTCACAGAACAGAATAATTATATATACAGAATATTGTGCTGAAGCCACTTACTTAGCAGCCAAATCCTGTGCACAGTTATATGTAAGTAAATTCCATTATTCATTGACATTCCTAACTAACTGTGCTTGGGACGTCAACTTTACAATCTGCTCCTAGTCATGTTTACTTGAGAGTAAGCCCCACAGTAGTCAATCTGGCTGGCTTCCAAGTAGGTGTGCAAAGAAGTAAGACCACTGAATGAAGGTCTTACTGTGTTCAATCCCTTAGGCTGCAATCCTGTGTTCACCTTCTCATGAGTAAGCCTTTTGAACACAGCTGTACTGACTTTTGAGTAGACATCCAAAGGCTGTTTACTAAATATCATACTTCATGCATGAACCAAAGAAATCTGCAGTCCATGCCTACAAAAGGTCTTAGTGAGACATTTCATTCTTCGTATGTATATAACACTGGGATATAATATTTTAATTGCCATGTACCACCACAGCTGGTAAGCATAAACTGTCATCTACAACGCTAAGCAACCATACATTTCGAAAACATAAAAGATTACATTTTTATTTTAAATGCACTTATCTCATGTCATAAACAAAGCCTAATCCTTCACATGTGTTCATGGACGAGCCAAGCAAGGCTCTCTTTACAAGCCTTTCATCTTCAGAAATCCTGCTGGATCCAAATTGTGCCTTTGCCCAAACTGTACTTTATGATTGTTTTATTAGACTCTGCTGTGTTTTAAAACTGATGCAAATTATACCAGATTGTATTTTTAAAATACCCCACTTCTGGCTCGTTGGAATGTTTCAATAGCCTTTGTTGACAAACCCAGTTCTCATTCCATAAAAAGAACACAAACACCCTGAAAATAGGGTTAAAAAAAAAAAATTAGGAGGCTAAAGATTGCAAAAGACTCTCTGTATCAAAGGAGATTTTGAAACCTTTCGACCTGTAAGATTGTTTCCACAGCTAGGCAAAACCTAGAAGCTAGTTAACATTCTGATCTTAAACATATTATGAAGGATAAGACTAGCTGATTTCAATCAAACTATGTCCACTTCGGGTCACCGCCAAATACAGACCCTTTTCTCCTCCCTCTCCCTCTATTGGGAAAGTAGAACCACACAGTGCTACCACTTCACACTGGCAGCAGAAAAGAAAGGTAGCCCAAATGAAAAACTGGATGAACGATCCTCTGTACTTACCTGGATCTTTGTGGAGGCTGCTTTCTTGAACGCTTTTGTAATTCCGTATGTTTCCAAAAGGGCACTTGCATGTGTGTATGTGTGTGTATATGCTTCGATAATGCCCCCCCCCGCGCCCCCACCTCCAACTCCTTTCCCTAGTAGCAGGATAACTTCCTGTCTCAATTCTTCTGCCTGACTTTCAAACACTTAGGTGTTAACTCTAGTTTCACCGACTGACTCTCTCGGCTGACACATTGCTGACATCATCAGCTTTTATCAGCAGGGCTGTCTCCCCATTCCACCCTCTCTCCTCCTCCTCCTCCTTCGCAGATAGCAGAAAGTGCAAGAGGGCAAGGGAGGCAAAGCTGATGGGTGTCTCAGAGACGGAGGGGGCATGCCTTAAAGCTAGCACAGGAGATCAGCAGCAGCTCTGGCCAAGCCAAGGAGCAGGATAAGAACTTGCCAGTCCACAAGAGCTAAAGAAATGCAGACATCCCCACTGGGCTTACTCACACTATCAAAAGGCAACAGCTTCTACTGGAAGAGTTTGCCACATTCCAGCAGCACTTCCCTGCAGCTCGGATTGAGGAGGGAGAGAGAGAAAGAGAGAGAGAGAGAGAGAAAGGAAAGAAGAGAGAGGTGTGCATGAAACAAGATCTCTTGAAAGCACAGCCTTTCTCTTGCTACCTTATTGCTCTGACTAATAATGACTCCTAACATGCCTCCCCCTCTTTACCACTTCCTCTGGAATTTTTAATTCGCAATGTCTTCTATGTGATGCACTCAGCATTTCTGAAGCTCGTGGGAAGCCCCAAAGGGTACTGGCAACATACTAAGAGAGACAACCTGTTTGACTAGAAGCCTGCGGAGAAGGTGGCACATGGAGAACTGGGTGTCATGGTACCTCCTGGATCATTGCTGGAAATGGCTGCATGACCTGTTCAAACAGTTCTCAGTAGACTGCTTTAAAGACCCCATCAGCAGAAACAAAGCATTAGCTCATCCCTGGGCCTTATGGATGGGTTGGGGGAGAATTGTGCAAGTCATCTTTCACTCAAGCAGCTTGGGATCCAACCCAGAATCATGTCCATGCCAACAAAAGTACTTTCCACAGTTGACAGTGCAGTCCTAAACATACCTATTTAGAAATTAATCCCACTGAGGTCAAAGGGGCTTACTCCCAGGGAAGGGGCTATAGGATTGCCACTTTAAAGGAAAGACAGAAAACGTCCTACAGCTCCCAGCATTTCCCAGGCAGCCATGCTAGCTGGGGAATGCTGGGAGTTGTAGGACTTCTTTCTGCCTAAACATGCACAGGATTGCGCCCTTAAGGACTTAGAAAGGTGATTCTGTGCAATCTAGAATGCAAGTAGATAAGCCTGGAAAACAAACAGCTAAGCCTCAAGCATCACACTAGCATTTGTACAGCCTGATCCTACAGCCTGATCCTATAGCAATTCTGGTAAAAAATATATTTTTAGATTTTTTTCATATTGTTCGGTTTGTTGTTTTTGACATTATTGTATAGGGTGGGGAGAAGGCATGCTATTATTAAACATTTTGGGATTCTTTGGGGGAGGAAACACCAGGTATAAACATTAAACTGAATGGAATGAATGAACTTTGCATTTGTGGCACACATGAAGGAAAAGGTGACCCGCACTCAGGGCAAAGCTATGAGAGCAGGGAAAACAGGGTTCAACAGCCTATCCGGTTGCGGGCTTCCTATGTGAGGCTAGGTCTAGATATGCAACAGAACAAGATAGCTAATACTCAAAGTGATCTTGATAGACTAGAGCGCTGGGCAGAAAACAACAGAATGACATTTAATAGGGATAAATGCCAATTTCTGCACCTAGGAAAAAAACCCCAAATGCACAGTTACAAGATGGGGGATACGTGGCTCAACAACACTACAAGTGGAATTGTTGTCAATCACAAGCTGAATATGAGCCAACAATGTGATGTGGCTGCAAAAAAGGCAAATGCTCTTTTGGGATGCATTCATAGAAGCATAGCTTCCAAATCCCGGGAAGTACTAGTTCCCCTCTACTCAGCACTGGTTAGGCCTCATCTGGAGTACTGTGTCCAGTTCTGGGCACCACACTTTAAGAAGGATGCAGACAAGCTGGAGAGGATTCAGAGGAGGGCAACAAAGATGATCAGGGGACTGGAAACAAAGTCCTATGAAGAGAGACTGAAAGAACTGGGCATGTTTAGCCTTGAGAAGAGAAGACTGAGGGGAGATATGATAGCGCTCTTCAAGTATGTAAAAGGTTGTCACAGAGGGGAAGGCCAGGATCTCTTCTCGATCATCCCAGACTGCAGGACACGGAATAATGGGCTCAAGTTACAGGAAGCCACATTCCGGCTGAACATCAGGAGAAACCTCCTGACTGTTAGAGCAATACGACAATGGAACCAATGACCTGGAGAGGTGGTGGGCTCTCCCACACTGGAGGCGTTCAAGGCGAGGCTGGACAGCCATCCATCAGGGATGCTCTGACATGGATTCCTGCACTGAAATACATCTTTTAAATGACAAGGTGGTGCCCTGGTGGATGTTCTGCAATCCTATAATCATAATCCCTCAAGCGGGGAATTTATTTGGTGAGAAGTAACCATCCTAGACATTTGCCCTTTCTGTGTGCCTTACTATAACAAGCAGGTGGCACCAAAAATGGAAAACATGCACAACATTGAATTTTTGTTGTTGTTCAGTCGTTTAGTACCTAACCATTAATTACCTCTCTTGTTTATGAAGGATGAGGACATATTGATCTGAGGCATTAGTTCAGATTTCTTTCTTTCTAACAGGCCAGGCACTAACTCTCTGCCTAACCTACCTCACAAGAGCACTGGGAGGCTGAAATGGACGACGAGGGAAGAGAGAAATGTGCTCCTTGGAGGAAAGATGGGATATAAATATAATCAACAGAAAATAGTCCACATAAGAATTTTTGTTCCCTCACACAATTGTCCTTCCCCTGACAGTTTCTTTTTTAAGTTCTTTTATAGTCAAAGCTTTGTTGGATCTTGAAACGTATACCTGTGCTGGGAGAACCCACCTACCAACTAATTACATTTATAAGAGAGATTGCAAACTGTAAGCAATGTTAATGGAATAGTTTTCCTTCTATAGTTTTAAGGAGTACTCCTCTAACATTAGAATGATTTGTGTTTGACAGGAACAGTTTATCAGGGGCCCTCTTTGTCTCTCTTCTTTCAATTCCTGTCTCTATGGGCTCAGCTGAGCACTTTTAGGCATTGAGACCAGCAAGAAACCTCGGGAATATTTCCCACCCAGCTGGTTCCCGGGGATACACAACAGACAATGCCACAGTGTCATTATTGTGTAGGATCGTGAAGAATGATACTGAAAAGCCAGAAAAGTGACGGCAGTACTTTATCTTAAAGTCATAACATAAAGTGTGTGCAGCTGAACACACACATTTGCTGTGTACACAAGCAATGGCTTTAGTTGTGCCATTTATCATTCCTGGTATCAGTGTTAATCATACAAGTCAACTAGCACAGTAGGCAAAGTTAGTGCTTGTAAGTCAGAGATATTTAAAGGCGGGGGGGGGAGCGCACATGCAAGCCTTTTGGATAAACAAACTTTGAAAATGGAATCCCATTTCAGCCTTTGGCTAAGTGCCACTCCAGGCATTATGCACCAATAATGTTGGGTTTGCCCCTGCATGGTGAGGAGCTGCAGCCAACCCCAGCTCATGTGTCCCTATTAGTTTGCCATGTGCATAGAGTACGCAGGCCTGGTGTCACCCCAACAGGGGCCCACTGACAAGAAGCCCCTGGACTTGCTTCGCCTCTTAATCATTGCAACCTGCTTGTTCACCTGCCTCTCACTCTGGCCCCAACAATAGCGGTGGTGAAAAGGAGGAGCAGTAGACGCCACTGCCTCTTTGCTCACTGGCTCTCTGCCTGTCAAGCAAGCAATAGCAATGATGTGAAGGAGGATGAGGAGTAATAGCAGCTGGTGGCAGTGGCAATGAGAAGGTAGTTTCACTGAGGGAGGGGGCCCATCGAGAGTGTCTTGTCCAAGGGTCCTCACAAACCTGGAGCCAGCACTGAAAGTTTATCCTACGTGTGCATATAAAAATACAGGCCTATAAATTGGCTTTTCACGGAAGACCGTGTCTTGTTGAGCTAGAGATCCAATGGCAAACAGAAAGGGACCAGCTACAGCAGCATGTCCCTGCTTGCCTTACTACTGGGGGAGAAAACTACCCATGCCAAAGGAATCATATCCTAGACTGCTCAAGTGGCTATTAAGTCATCTCAGGTCGAAGGCTGAACAACTGCACTGATTTGCCACATTAAGGCAGGGTGCAAATGCTGCAATGCCAATAGTTGATCTGAGAATTGCAGCACCAATGGGAGTTTCTCCACCTGTAAAATGGAAGCCTAGCAAGATTAACAGGAAAATTAAAGAGCTGTTGCTCTAAAGGAAAGACCAAGGATCTAGAAGAGTAAATAAACCGACCTTCCCTCCTTTTAACAAAATGTGAAGCATATACCTGTTACAGTCCACGTTGTAAAAGTTTATATAGTTGACTTTGGTTGTTCCTATGTTTCAAGCACAACAGAGTCACCATCATAATGAGGTTATTTTGTAATGGTTGAGAAGTGTGGCCTTGGTAACACAGCTAAAGTAAAAAATCCCTACGGGTACATGATATGCAAAGTAAAGGCAAGTACGGTAGCTGTGCTCTGCAACACTTGAGGCAGTGGGACCCTTTGACAACAAAGAGGGGTGGTAAAAATGATTTTAAATATGAAACAAACGTGGGCCGATATTCCCAGCACATACATTACAATGTTGTCAGTTTCACTTATGATACATTTGCCAAGATGGCAACTATAACCCATCAGTACAAGCCAATACCTGAACTAATAAAGAGGGTGACGCAAGAATAAGCCAGTGTCTTCAAATGTGCTATACAGTTCATTAACTAATTCAGGCCTGAAACACTTTCCCAAGTTAAGTGTCCAGTCAACTGAGTCCTAATGGGAAATCTGACGACCTCTTCAAGAGCAGAAACAGAGCTGAGCAATGAGCCCCAAGCAATGAGCCACAAACCACCTCCATTGAAAAATGGGCCCTCAAGCCAGGAGACAGGCCACTGAACTTGGGCGGGGGGGAGCTTCAACAGCATCCATTAAAGGTGCCTCTAGGAAGGAAAAAAAAGTGCATGCCCAGAGCAGTGGTCTGGATCATGGCCAATAACAGGTTCTAGCCATAGAATGTAAGCTTATACAGGGAAGTTCCAGTAAGCATGCAGAAAACTTTATATGCTTATACAGAAGAATATGTTTTGACTATTATTATTCTTGCTAGATCTATTAATGAGAGAAATGTTAAAACACAAAAACCTCAAGGGGGGGGGGCAGGAGGAAAGGATCGCATACCATAACAAGTGAAATGCTTGTGTTCTGTTCAGCTACAGAAGCTGCATTTTCAAACAGCTGAGGCTGCAACCAAATAAACGTGCATAAGACAGGGCTGTAAGTTAATAATTCAACAGCCTGAACACATTTCTCAGCTCCAGCTAGTCACAATCCACCAGAAACTTCTCCTGCATAAGTTTCATTAAAATGAGTGGGAGGTATGCAAGACCTTGAGTGACTCTACTACTATATCAACAAGGAAATGATCTGGGGAATTGTGTCCATTGACTAATAAACATCATGGTATTCAGCAGAAACCTTACAGAACAGCCTTTTTTCCAGGTATGATCCATACATATTTACAGTACTTTCTCAAGCTGTTCTTGAGTTTGCAAACACAGTCATCAATAGATTTATTTGCAAATGAGACACACTTCGTTTCAGCTGAACTTACTTCCAAGCTAATGTGCTTATGAGTCTGGCTTGCATGTTAAACAGAGAATGTCATTTCATTTATTGCAATTCCTCACAAAGTCATAGGTTATTTCTGTGGGGGAAATAATAGTATCCATAAGAGTGATAGTCAGCTTTCCCCAACCAGGTGCCCTCCAGATGTCTTGAACATCTGGCAGCATGGCCAATGATCAAGAATACTGGGAGTTGTAGTCCAAAATACAAAAAATGACTATAAGCACACAAAAAGGAGTGCAAAGAAAAATTAAGGATTATTTTGACTATAGGCACACAAAAAGGAGTGCACAGAAAAAATAAGAACTATTTTGTTCTTAGAGGCTTTAATGAAAGAGGTAAGTTCAAGTTCCATTTACAAGCTTGCATGACCCCCCCCCCCCACAATTTTTGTGGAAATATGCCACCTACGCCACTTACAGCTGGAAGTGAGGGTGGGTATAATGCACCTTCTGGCCATGGTCTCTGTGAAGGTAGGCAGGCCAACACAGTAGCCTCAGACAATCAGCAATGGCATTAATTGATGATGTCAACCTGCTGTGCAGGTCCCATCTTTATTGTGCTGCAACCACAACTACAACCGCACTGTGCAAGCAAACAAATTATGCTCTCCTTTCCTCGCCAATCAGGAACAGCAACTTGATGGCCTGGAAAACTGAATAAACGACAGAAACAAGAGGAAAATAGAAACTTTTATTTTTCCAATGGGGTCATAAAATTAGTTTTCCTATAGCGGCTTTCAAAATTTGCCTCTTTGTTTGCTGTTTAGTTGTTTACTTCATTTACAGCCTCGAACTCTTCTGGGCAAGTGGATTCCAGGTGGTCTCCCATCCAAGCACTGACCAAATGCAGACCTACCGCAAAACCTTCAGCAAGGTTTTTGCATCATATATCTTTAGACTATTTAGGCTCTGAAGCTTTCGAGTATCTAAAGTGAATGAAAAGCCTATGGTCTGATTTTTTAGAGTGCATGCAAAGGTCTAATCTGGAACTGGTATTTCAGCTCCTTCCTCACTTTCCCATTCTGTGACTGCTCAAGTTCCTGCAATCATCCCCAAGAGGCATTCAGTGATCCTTCATGCATGCCCCTGCCATCTCCTTGGGACTGCTGGAAGCTGGATTGTAACCATAATTTTCTTTTTTAAAAAATGATTTCTATTCAGGAAAGTGCATTTGGCATCCTAGGGGGTTTTTTTGGGGGGGGTAATCTAAAATCATGCAAACGTAATTGTACATCTTGCCTAATTCTCATCTCTCCAGAAATGAAACAGAAACTAGGCGCTTCTCATGCAATTTAAAGAACAGGGGAGAAATTCCTTTCCCTTTCAGAGAGTCATAGGAACGGTGACACGTGATAACAATGTTCCTGTGGGAGTCTGGCAAGCTCAATTAACGACCAGACTTCACAGTTCATGCAAAGGTCTAAGCCCTAGACTTTAGGGAAAAATCACATCTACCTCCCTCTACAGCAGTTAAAGGGAAATGATGCATTGTAAAGGGAAGGAGTAGTCCCTAGCAACATTTAATAGCTGGTCATTTACCTGCAGATGTAAGATGCAGACTGAGATAAAGCAACTGGAAATTAGGGATGATCACATAGTGCAGTACACATACATACGTCAGACCATGAGTCATGGATGCAAGCCTCATAATGCTTGGGGCAAAAAAAAAAAAATCACAATTCTACAAAGGAAACTGCCAGCAAATGGTTTCCCTCCCTTACTACAATCCCTTTACAGAAGACAAAACCAGTGGTATTTCTGAACTACTGAACAACGAGCATCTGCTAAAGAAACAACGTAGCATATTGTCTCGAGTGTCCGGCTTAGATTGGGAAGACTTGGATTCAAATCTCCACTCAGCCATGAGCATATTTGATGGTTCTGCATCAGTCATTATCTGTCAGCCTAAATCTACTGAACAGGTTTGTTAGAAGAGTAAGAAGGATGGAATGACCACCATGCGCAACCTGAAGGAAGGGGGGCTTCAAACCATGATAAAGAAATATTCTCACATACAGTATGTCCCAGAAAATAAGAGATACTTATAACAAAATATAATTCGTGTGGAATAGTAATTCTTCAACTATTGTTGCAGTGTGTGGGCTTGCATCCGTTAAGATTTCTATAAGATAAAAAAAATTACTGAGAAAACTCAACTGTGTGGGGTTTGCTCACGGTCATGGTATCACTTATCACTATGTCTAGGGACATGAAGGAATTTCTCAGAGATCACTTTGAATGATGAACCTCTGTAGGAAGCCACTGGAGCCATTTGCTCCTCCAGCAATTTCCTATAGTGCATTTATTCTGATTCTGGCACACATTGGTCTTGTTAGGGAAGGATGACCTCTGTAATGTTGGCAGGAAGGGGTTGGCCCATTTCTCCTTAAATATGAGAGGAAGAATTTTGTTTTCCTTTTTTAAAGCTGAAATTCAGGGAACTGGCTTGGAACATCCCGGGTAGGGTTGTGGAAGCCTTCGCCTGTCTTGGGTACAGCCCTGAGTCGACTGGATGTCTGTAAAGGTCAAAACTAGTGGAGATGGTGACATCTGAAATGGTGGGAGTTGTTAAAAAATAAACTTCCTAAGTCCAATTCTCCCATCCAAGCCCATTAAAAATTGGACTCGGATTCCTTTAAAGTTTGGGCCCAGTTCATAAAGGAATCATCCAGCAGCAAGCCCTTCTCACTGTTACTACCAACATCCCCTTTCTTTTCATATCCAAGCATAACTGGTAACCATGGGGTGGGCTCATAGCTCCCTGAGGTTCCAGAAACCATCACAATGCAAATAGGAATGTCCAAGGCATCAGGAATTATGAGAAATTAAAGAGCTTAGGACCCAATCATCTCAGGGAACATCTTCCTACATACAACCCCTGCCCCAACTCTTAAGAAGCTCTGCTTCGTCTTATACGGAAGCAAAACTGGCCTCCAGAAGAAGCAGGGTCTTTTTTCTTGTGGCCACAGAGCTCAGGAATACACTGCCACATGAGATTTCTATGTCCCTACTCCTTATTGTCCTTCAAAAAACAAGTCAATGTTTTTTCAAAAAATGGACATACCACCTTATCAATAAACATTCTTAAATAAATTAAACAGTATTTTCCCATGGTTCCTGGATGCTGCTGAAACATGTTGCGGCAGTCTCAGGGGCCTACCTTACAGTAAGCCCTCATTGCCACCAAGTAAGCTTGGGAAAGGGAAGAGGGAGCTGGAGGGCTTGTGCAAGAAGGTCCTCAGGCATTTAATTTTGGTTGGGACATGCCCTTTCATTTTTGGCTCTTCCATTTGGGGAAAGGCAGCACATGCAAGAACAAAAGAGCTATGCTACTCTTTCCCTGGCCTAGATAGTACAAAATAGGACTAACCCCAGCTGCCTCTCCCGGCCTTAACAGGCAGACACACACTCCCCCTTCACTGCTCTTTCTGGCCAATGAAAGGGCAACTGGTGATAGAAGGGGGAAATGGACATGGAGGAAGAAAAGTGGGCAAAAGTGGCACAGCAGGCAGGATTTCAAAAAAATAATTTGCCTCTTTTTGCTTTTTTTAAGCAAAGTAGAGTTGTTGCTGTGTTTTCCCTTTGGCTGGGAGAGGATTATCATTCTCAGGTTGTATGTTGAAACTAAAAGATGCTTGCAGTTATCTCTGACAGCAACTTCAAAGAATGTGGAATTGACTAAAGGCCAGGCAAAAGGAGAATGTGGTTGGTTAGTTACCCAGCTGGAATACTGCCAGAGAAAGAGGTCAACACACCTTAATCTTGCTAGAGGTACTGTGTATGTAAAATCACATAAGCTTTTCAGCCTTGGAATACACCAGTGGAAATTGTATATAGTCAGCATTTCCTTGTAAATGTAGGAAGAGGACAAGTTTCGACATATTGAAACTCTAAATCTTGCAAGATATAATCCCTGATATATTGTGGTTAAACTCTAAACCACACTACAAAATCATAAAGTTTTGTAGGCAACAGCTAACAGTAGAAAACAAAGGGAGGTTAATGTACATAGTGAAAAATTATATTCTGGAACGGATGCCTTTAATATACAGAAACTCTCCCATCCCAAATATAATGGAAACGCTGAGCAAATCAGTGTTCACTGTTCAGCCTTTATTTTGTATATGCCTATATTCTTGGAAATATTGATAATCAGCCCTTTATATATGCACTGAACTAACTGCATATGAAATATATGTCCCGTATATGAGTGGGTTGATATAATAATCATTGCCTTCTATATCAAATTGTTTTGTATGGGATAAGAAGATATCCGTCACAAGACTGTGCAGTAAAACCGGACTGGCTTTTTGTGAGTGTTTAATGCACGTGCACATATACACACATGTCTTATGTTGAATATATCCTTAGACACACTTATCCAAACATAATTTATTTTCTTTGCTATAAATTCAGAATGACATTTCAATGGGGGTTTACCTGTGTACACATGTACATGTACAATTATTTCCATGTATTGAAACATCACACATACCTCAGCATATGGATTACTGCAGATAGAAAGGAATGTTTATACTCTACAAAACTATACAAATCCAACATCCAAAAGGAAAAGTAGGTTTGAAACAAAAATCTGCTTCTTTCCTGGTCGTTAAAGCAAGCAGAAACAAATAAACTGAACAATCACGAGATTGTGACCAGGTTCGCATGATTGGGGAGGGAAAATAAGCCACCGTAGCGCATTTTCCCTCCCCACATGTGCCAGTCGCGTGCCAAGTAATTACCATAATTAGCCCACCAGCATGGTTTGTTGTGTTGTCTGAACCCGACAATGGTGGGTGGCAGGGATGAGTTACAAACCATCTTAGAACCCACGCCTTGTTCTAGGCCAATGTTATTATCTTGACTGACACTCCAGTCCACGATGTGCTTTGTGAGGTCGCGATGGCCTGCTGCAGGGCAGTACCACATATGCCTCCCTGCAAGTTTGGAGTAGTTCTCATGGCTGAGCTACACATTTAGAATGAATCCTGACAATGTGCCACTTAAGAATGCAGATGAGGGATATCATGTTTCAGTGCTCTCTATATTAAAAATAAAATCTCTCTGTACATATAAGTCAGGCTAGGCGAAATTTCTTCTCTTAGAGTGTAAGACTTAGACACACTAGCTTCCCATGGGAATAATTTTTTTGATGAGGGTAAGAGTTCAAAGAAACAAATCCGTGACCACTAGCCATGCTAGCTGGGGTGGATGGGATATGGAGTGCAACTACACTGAGAGGGCCACAGGTATCCCACCACTACCCTAGAGAGCTGTTGCTAGTTGAGCTAGACCAGCCTTCCCCTATGTGATGCCTTTGAGATGTGCTGGACAACACAGCTCATTATCCCCGGTTTGGGGATGATGGCAGTTGTAGTATGCCACTAACTGCCAGGTTCTAGGACAGCAGCAGCAGTGAAGGGCTGTTGCCTTCATGCTCTGCTTGAAGCATTTGATGGCCATTGTGAGAAAAAGGATGCGCTGGATGGATGGGTGATCTGATCCAGCACAGTATCCATATGGACCAGTGGTCTAACAGCACACGGCGGCTTTAGAGGGTCACTTCATAGATTCTAACTGAACTGAGGTTTTGGATGACACCTTTACTGCTGAAATAAGGTGTTTGACACTACCTGATGCACAAACCTCACCAGTGTCTCTACATCTCTAATTCACACCCTTACCATACATGTATAGTTCTTTCTCCTTGCAACCACTCTTAACTCCATTGCTTTGGCTTACTTTTACAGTTTGTTGTGCATGGCAAACACAGAACCACCCTCTGCGTAAGGAAACTGTTTGCATTCACATCTCTTCTTCCTTGACTCCTTCCTTTTTATTTAGGAGTCACTGTTTACAGACGCTGGTGGCAATCAAAACTTGCCATCTCCCTTCCCTCCTTCAGGCTCTGGCGTCTCTCACTTCCTTCTGTGTTTCATGCGGCACAGCTGTCTCGGGAGCTGTGCAAGGGTGCGTTGTCTTGGCAAATGAATGGCGAAACATTCTTTCCTGGCGGGTGAAGATGGGGAGACAAACACTTGCCATCCATTGCACTGCAACTTCCCAGTGAAAAGTTAAGGACATAAGAAGAGCTACGCTGGATCCACCATTCTGTTCCCACAATGGCCAACCAGATACCTATGGGCAGCTCACAAGCACAATGAGTACAACAGCACAGTCCCACTCGTGTTCTCCAGCAAGTGGCACTCAGAGGCATACTGCAGGTTAATATACAGCCATTGTAACTAGCACAAATTGATACCCTTATAAATAGTGAGTTCAGCAGAATATGGCAACAGAACCTTAAAATATGGCAATGCACCCCTAAAAGCACGGATTCGCCTTCAATTACCCCAAATGTGAAAAATTGCCTATGGTGGCAATCTAGTGTCTAAGGCTGCAATCCAGTGCACACTCATTTGGGCGTAAGTTTCATTGAACTGAGTGAAACATACTTCTGAGTAAACCTGTATAGAATTGCGTTGCATGGCTGCAGTACTTTACATTTACTTCAGCATAAGCCACATAGAACTAAATAGAACTTTTGAGTAAACATTATTAACAACATATCCAAACAACAACGATTTATATCCAATCTTTCCTCTAAGGAGCTTAAGGTGGTATATACTGTATTCTCCCTCCGTTTTATCCTAACATGCCTGTGATGCAGGTTAGACGAAGAGAGAGTGACTGGCCCAAAGTCATCCTAGCTTCGTGGCTGCGGTGGGATTGAACCTGTGTCTTCCAAATCCCAGTCTGATAATTTAGCCCAGCCTTTGCCAACCTGGTGCCCTCCAGATGTTTTGGACTTCAACTCCCATCAGTCCCATGCAACATGGCCAATGGTCAAGAATGCTAGGAATTGTAGTCCAAAACATCTGGAAGGCAACCAGGTTGGGGAAGGGTGTTCTAACCGCTACACCACACTGGCGAAGAACCACAATACATTACTCTGAAGCAATAACACACCATGGTGCCTTGCCTGAGAAGGAGCAGGGTTGTATTGAAATTGTCAACATCCCTTTTCTCTGAAACCAGGTTTGAGGCCCACAGATTAATACTACAAACACAAGCCTCTTCCAATCTAGTGTTTTGCCAAAGAGCTGCATGTAGGCAATTGTTTTAAACAGCAAAAACAAAACTCCTTTGACACAAAGACACACTACACATATTTTAAAAAATCCTCCAAGCTGTTGGATCTCTGCAAACTCAGAACCACTGTTACTTTCTTCTGTATGACTGGATAAACAAAACATAACCATATTGAAATACTGTAGATGAATTCTTTTCCTTTCATCTTTTTTGCATTGCTATACACATCGTCAGCTTTGATGTAAAACATGGTATCTGGAAAGACAGTCTATAAATAAAGTTGACACTGTCAAACAATGACTTTGAGAGCCACTTTATGCTGGGTGAGGGTGGCTAATGCAGTAGCACTGCAGTCTCTCCAGGCTGTCTGGGCAGAACTAGATGTGGTGGAAGCGGGAACCAAACTGGGTCCTGCCAATAAAGTATTGCTTAGATGGGCAGGAGCAACTGTCCTCTTCTGAATCTGCTCTTTTAAAGCTGTCTTTCTCCTGGTGTGGCTGGCTGGGATGCGAGAGACAACATTCTCTGCAGCAATGCTCCAGATGTGGAATTCCCTGCCATGGAAGATCTGCTCATCTCCCTCTTTAATGGGGTCAAATGAATCTTGCACTGGGATACTTGGATGTACAGAAAGTAGGCCAGATTTACCACTCCTATGCATACAACTTGGGTTCCACTCTAAGGAGGCAGAGGTACCTAATACCCCTAATCAGCAAAATGTGCAGCTGGCAGGAAATATGTACAAGCTGTTGACCCCTAAATGCTCTGGGGGCAGGAAGAGCAGCAGAATAACCAGCTCCTGGCATGTAAAGCACAGAGGTGTGGCTGAGAAGAAACAAGGTGTGTTTCCCCTGGGGTGCAGTCACTACACGTGTGCAAGTCTCCTTGCTACACCTAGCAAGGAAAATTAGCTCTTTCAAAGGACTTGGGGGCTCATTCCAGATGTTTATGATTTGCTCAGGAATGAAGTTGGGACAGTTCCTATGCATATCATCATGTGCCCAGGAAGAGGGAAAGGGGCCTGTTAGGGGGTGGCTCTGGAAAGCAGTGGGGTAACACAGAGCCCTCTGCTCTGACAGGGTAACAGGGCTTATTTTGCTCCAATGAGTAGTTCATGTGGCAAAAGGCTCCAGCTTACCTATTCTCTTCCTGCCACATCATCACAGGGGCACCCTAAATGGACAGAAGTTCACCAGATATTTCACTGGTACCTCCCTGAGATGGGCAAAAAAGTGACTTGCAAGCACGCTTTAATGCAGAACTAATTATGGTGAACGTACGGTTGCCTCCTCTCCAAAGGCCCTGCTCCTGTGCTTTTAACAGCAGCCTAACACAGAGAAAGTTAGTGGGCAAAGCTTTATTATACACCACTTCTCTCCTTGCCAGAAAATGCTGTATTGGTTGAGCTTCTGTCTCTCATGCAGTTTTTAAAGGTGCAGAGATTCTGCTAGGAAAGCCACTTAGCATTCCATGGAAGAGCAATGATTGTGGGGGGGGGGGGGGGAGAGAAGGAATTGGGAAACACAAAACAGACACCGTTGCTGTGACTTTCTGCCTTGGCAAACTGAACTATTACTCTGGATCTATCTGCAACTACTTCTTAGTAGTGGAAAGGTTGCAACCTAGTCTTCTTTATGAGCAAAAGGTTAAAACAGCTAGAACTTTTTAGCTTAGAAAAAAATATGTCTTAAAGGTGCCCAGGAAGGGGGGGATGATAGAAGATAATTAAAAACACACATGGTGTGAGGAGTTTTTCTCCCTCTCATAAGAACATAAGAAGAGCCCTGCTGGATCAGACCAAGGGTCCATCTAGTCCAGTATTCTGTTCACACAGTGGCCAACCAGCTGTCGACCGCGAACCCACAAGCAGGACATGAGTGCAATCTGTCTCATAATATTAGTTATGTCTCATAATATTATGAGATTAATATTATGTCTCATAATATTAGAACCCAGGGGCACCCAGTCAAATTGGCCAGCAATAGATTCAAGATAATAGAATTTGTTGCCCCAAAATGTGCTGCTATGCATACTGCTGAGATGGCTTTAAAACGGGACTAGATAAATTCATGGAGGATTCAAAGGCTATTAGCCACCTATATGGAACATTCATGTCTGTATGTCAGCCTCCACCAACATAGTGCTCTCCAGCTTGGCCGGAGTAATAGCAGTTGTAATCCAGCACATATAGAGGGAGGCTGCCATATGCAGTATGAGAGCTTTTCTACGTGAGGCTATTAATCACTATATCTACTTTCGGTTTCGTTGCAGAATTGAGATGCGGGCTATACACAAAGCTTTTCCTTTCCTGCTTTTCAGCGACATAACCTCTAGGTGGAGCTGTGATATAGTGGAACAGCGCAAATACACAAGGAGAAACAAGACTTTCAGAAATAATGCCTCATTTTCCTCACTCTAAAGAAAACTGGGAAAGTGCTCTGAAAAAACAGAAGCAGAACTGGAGGATGACAATGTCATCTAAAGAGCCCATAAACAACTGTGAGTAAGGAATCATGAGCGCATAATAAATGCCTCGTGTAGAAAAGCTCTGAATCTGAATATCAGTTGCTTAGGGGGCAAACAACAGGGGAGGGCTATTGCACTCATGCCCTACTTGTGGTCTTCCCAGAGGCATCGATATGGCCCCTGTGGAATGCTGGACGCTGGGCTTGATGGTCTATTGGTCTGATCCAGAAGGGCTCTTTTTTATGTCAGAGATCTGCACTGTATCCGTAAATTCCCTGATGTAGCAGAGACAAGGCAACCATGGCTTCTCCAACCCGCCCCTGCTCTGGTCTTGTTGGCTGCCCCTCCACCACCACCCTGACTCCTGTCCATTACTGGTGAGGGAGACACCCAGGAGAGGCAGGAAGAGCCACAACTGCCTCAGTTCCTGCTGCATTAATGAATTTAAGGGAACAGCACAAATCTCTGCAACCTGGCAAACCTAAGTATTGAAGGATTCTAAGAAGAACTAATTAGAAACTTTGCATTATGTTCCGTGTGTGTGTGTGTGTGTGTGTGTGTGTGTCTGCTTTCAGAGTGTAAATGCAGGCATGCCTGCACTTCCGAAGCCTCTTAAGAGACTTGGAATTGGGAGATTCCAGGGTGTCCTTGTCCCACTGGGCCAGTTTGCACGACCCAACAAGTCACCGTGGCTTAAATTAGGGGAATGATGCCTGGCACGTGCCACCAATTAAAACAAGCCACTGTGGCTTGTTTTAATTGGCAGCATGTGCCAGGTGTCATTTCCCTAATTACCTGCCTAGCCATGGCTTGTTGTGTTGTCCAAACCTAGGCAGCATGGCTTATTTGATGGGGAAAAACCCTACCATGGGTTATTTGAGGGTTGTTTCCCTCTCAAAGAAGCCATGCTGCCTGGGTTCAGATGACATGACAAGCCACACCCAGGCAGGTAATTAGGGAAATGGCAACCGGCATGTGCTGGCACATGCTGCTGATTAAGATAAGCCCCCATTGCTTATTTAAGCCACAGTGGCTTAATTTGATGGTGTGAACTGGGTCATATCATCTGATATTATTAGCATTATTTACTGAATTTCTATAGCTGCCCTGTAACACAAGTCCTCTAGGCTGCTCACAAAACAAATACAACATTAAACTACAATATAAAACAAAGAAAGCTATTAAAAACAATTAAAACACAGTTTTTAAAATGAAGAGGCCCAGACGATAAGACATGAATTATTTAAAAAGCCTGGGTGAACAGAAAGGTCTTCATATGGTGTCAGACCACAAAGATGGCACGAGGCAAACCTCTCTGGGCAGAATGTTCCGTAACTACGGTGCCACTACCAAAAAGGTTCTCTCTCTGGTGGTTACCTGCCTCACATTATTCAGTGGGGCATTCAGAGCAGGTCCTCCAAAGAAGATCACATGTGTTGCACCGAAGGATATCTTGGGGGTTCCACACAAACATTTGAGACTACCGGTCAAACTGCCTTTTCCCCAGAATTTTAGGTACTGCTAACCGCACAAGTGATATTACAAAACGGAGGGGTGGGGAGAGGATGCTTCCCCCCCCCACACACACACACCAAAGAGTGCTCTTTTAAATGTAGATGTGGATAAGAAGGGAGAATAGCCACAGCAGACACACCCAGAACACAAAGTACATGGTGAATTGCTTTATGTTCAGTGATAATCTAGGGAGGATGATAAAAAATATACACGTTTTGCAAGTTACCCTCAGCAAACGGGCTCAACAAGAGAGCTGTTCCTGTTCCACATCTCTCGTTTTATTATACCAAGCAAGGAGACACCCTGAACACAACCCTTTCTCTTTCTTTACCAAAAAGACATTTCCACAAATTCATTTCATGTACATTTGAAAGGAGCCTTCCAAGGGGAAAAGCTGGTACCCGTTAACTGCCAGCACCTTCACTTACCTGAATATGGAGGAACATCCCTTCTCCAAAATATACACTTAATGCATGTCAAAACCATTTTCACTGGATCTAATTCTCCAACTGTCCAGACTAGAGGAACAACTGCCAAACATCTATTTTTATTATGTTTCCTGTACATCTCTGTGTTACACACTCATACGGACTTACTTTTCTAGGCTTGACTTTATCTTGTAAATCGTACTGACCAATTCCTTTATAACTGATACCAAGCCACCAAGGGATTCCTTGTTTATCCTGCAGAACAGAAGAATACAAACGGTGAGGCCTAAGTAAGAGTCAGGAGCTGCAGAGTTGATATAACATTTAACTGCTTCATTCTGCAACAAGTATCTGCAGGTTAGAGAGACCACGGTCGCTCTTTGTTAGCACACCTGCAGCCAACCGAGCAAGGATTATTGTTGAAAGTGGTCTGCCATTCCTTTCTCAGCTGGAAGATGCTGTGCAAACAGGCAGAAAGCAGTAGGGAAGAGAAGCTGCATTCTTTGAAACAGTGGCTACAGGCGGGGTACAAGTAGAGGAAAATCTGTGGGCGGTGAAACAACAACAACAATAAAAGAGATTTGATGAAGGATGTGTCCAAAGTTCAGCTGCGCTGGGGCACCGCTGAAAGGAAATAATGGGTGATGTACACGTGCAGTGCAATCCTATGCATGTTTACACAGAAATACATCACAATGTTTTTTAAGACAGCAGCCTTCCTTCCACACATTCCTTTACATGAGGGATGGGCAACTTGTGGCCCTCCAGATATTTTTTGGCATAGAACTCCCATCATCCCTAATCACTATTTATGCTAGCTAGACATCTGGAGAGCCTCAAGTTTTCCACTCCTGTTTTATATGCATATATGAAAGATACAGGGGAAAGAAGGAGGTAAAAGAATAGCTTTTTGCTGTGCTAACGTCTTCTCTTCATGAGACTTCCAAGTTTCAAAGGGCTCTCCTTCAAGCAAGAAAAAAGTAACATTATACAGCAAATACATTATTTCAGTAATCCTTATAACAACCCTGTAGTGTAGGTTGTTATAGATGGGAGACTGAGGCTGAGAGATTGTGGCTTGCCTAAGGCCACCTAGAGAGTTTGTGGCAGAGGTGAACTAGACCAGCCTTCCCCAACCTGGTGCCCTCCAGATGTCTTGGACTGCAGCTCCCAGAATTCCTGACCATTGATCATGCTGGCTGGGGCTGATGGGAGTTGAAGTTCAAAGCATCTGGAGAGGAGTTTAGAGAAGGCTGAAATAGATATTTCAGGTTCACAGCAGGCAGAGCAATCCTACATTTTGGGGCGGGAGGAGTAACAAGGCAGATCTAACACCTCATCCACAACCCTGCCAGAGTGGAAGGTGACGGGGGGAGATGTTATTTTCTTCCTGGGGGAACAGTTTTTTTTTTTTTTTAATGTACCCCCCCCCCCCCCGTGCTTGCTGACTGCAAATCCAAAGACTCTCCAAACCTATTGGGAGAAATTTTTTCTAAGCCAGCTCCAGATTGGTGTGCGTGGGTGTGTGTGTGGGGGGGTCCCAGATCAGGCCCCTTCTTACAGGAATGGAGAAGTTTTGGATCCAGAGCCCTGTTTCAGGGTCTTATCCTTGCTACCTCTGGTGGTAGCTTGCCATGAGTGTAGTTCTCTATGGGCATAGTGGGAGGCTCCACCATGGTGGTGCAAACACCCGCCAGCAGCAGAGGTCTTGTCTACTGGCAGAAGGACACCTCCACCAAATCCAAGCCTCCTCCTCTAGCAATCAACATTGGAGTTCAGGCTTGCACTCTTAGGGAGCAATCCTACGGCCACTAGACACTGTCTAGGGGGCCATAGGATATGCTCTTTTCTGGGAACCAACCTCAGAGGCCACGCTCCAAGGTCGGTTCCTGAAAATTGACCTCCCCCATGTCCGCACTGCCTCCAAGGCAGCGTGGAGAAGCCCTGTCCTCCGTGCTCGCAAGAGCTGGGGGCATTCCGGAGTGGGGAGAGCGGAGCTGCGTGTACGACACATCCAATGCATTGTTCAGCAGCCTCCTCTCCTGGTTGGGCCCCCCCGCGACTAGACAGTCAAAAACGGCTGTCTAGCAGAAAATAGCAGGGCAGGAGAGGCGCGGCAGGAACGATCCCCCCCGTGCCTCTCCTGCCTTTCTTTGGATATGTGGTAGCCTCCGAGTTCAGAGGCAGCTGCCTATCGTGATAGGATTGCGCCCTTAGTCTCCTAGCCAACAGCTTGCTGTAGTAACGTCTCTATTTTTCTATATCTGCATTGCTAACATATCTACAGCATCTGTGGCAGCCTTTCCCAACCTGGTACCCTCCAGATGTTTTGGACTTCAACTCCCATCATCCCTGATCTTTGGTTCTGCTGGCTGGGGTTGAGGGAAGAGATTTTGGAGGAATCCACATATGGAGGGAGCCCCAATGGGAAAAGATGATATACAGAAGAGCTCTGTGAACATTGGGTATACACTGGATACAACCTTCAGTCTCCAGAGTCCAATTAATGCAGTTCAGATCTCTCTCTCTCTCACACACACACACACACACACACACACACACACGAGAGAGAGAGACTGGGTAGCAGCTATAGTGATTCTGTCTATTCCCCTCTTTCCAATCTGGATTTAGCCCACTACTACTGCATTTTGGACACATTTACTGACCTATAAAGTCTTACATGGCTCAGGACCACAATACCTGACAGACTGCCTCTCCCAACATAAACCTACCCAGACACTATGATCAACATCTGAAGCCTTCCTCCAAGTTCCTCCTCCAAAGATGGCTCAGAAGGTGGCAACAAGGGAGAGGGCCTTCTCAGTGGTGGCCCTCTGATTATGGAACCATCCCCCGCTGAAGCCCGCCTGGCTCCAACACTGCTATCTTTTCAGTGCCAGGTTAAGACTGTCCTCTAATCTCAGGCATTTAATGGCATATGATGGGGCATTTATGACAGCTGTCTTCATCAAGTCTAGAGTCTTGCTGAAATTGTTTTTCAATTGTTCTAAATTTTGTATGTTAAAAATATTATACTCTGTTTTATTATCTTGCATTTTATGGTTTGTAGTTTTTGTGAATCCCCTGGAGGGCTTCAGCTACTGGGCAGTATAGAAATTAAATAAATCATCATCATTGTCTTTATAATTTTTATGCTGCTTGTCCAGAGCCTTCCACTTCTAAGCACTCAGTGTTTCAGGGATGGCATTTATAGCTGGCCTCCACTAATGCATTATTACAGAACCCTAAAGCACTTTAATGTTTGTCCTCACATAGACAGCCTGAAGAGCAAATTAAGTATGACTGGATCTTCTGACACCTTTTGCTTTGACCAAAATAGCTTTTGTTGTTGTTGTTGTTCAGTCGTTAAGTCGTGTCCAACTCTTCGTGACCCCATGGACCATAGCACGCCAGGTCTTCCTGTCCTAAAGTAGCTTTAAGGTGGCAGAAATTTGGATCCAGGGCAGTGGCCTTGGGGAGGTGTTAACACTTTGTTGTTGCTGTTGTTCAGTCGTTCAGTCGTGTCCGACTCTTCGTGACCCCATGGACCATAGCACGCCAGGCCTTCCTGTCCTGCGCTCTCTCCCGGAGCGTGCTCAAGTTCATATTCATTGCATCCGTGATGCTATCTAGCCATCTCATCCTCTGCTGTCCCCTTCTCCTTTTGCCTTCAGTCTTTCCCAGCATCAGGGTCTTTTCCAGGGAGTTTTCTCTTCGCATTAGGTGGCCAAAATATTGGAGCTTCAGCTTCAGTATCTGTCCTTCCAATGAGCACTCAGGGTTGATTTCCTTTAGGATGGACTGATTTGACCTCCTTGCAGTCCAGGGGACTCGTAAGTGTCTTCTCCAGCACCATAGTTCGAAAGCATCAATTCTTCGGCGCTCAGCCTTCCTTATAGTCCAGCTCTCACAGCCATACATTACTACTGGGAAAACCATAGCTTTGATTAGACGGACCTTTGTCGGCAAGGTGATGTCTCTGCTTCTTACTATGCTGTCTAGGTTGGCCATAGCTTTCCTCCCAAGGAGCAAGCGTCTTTTAATTTCATGGCTACAGTCACCGTCTGCGGTGATCTTGGAGCCCAAGAAAGTAAAATCTGTCACTGCTTCCATTTCTTCCCCTTCTATATGCCAGGAAGTGATGGGGCCAGATGCCATGATCTTAGTTTTTTTAATGTTGAGTTTCAAACCAGCTTTTGCACTCTCCTCTTTCACCCTCAACAAGAGGCTCTTGAGATCCTCTTCGCTTTCTGCCATTAGGGTGGTATCGTCTGCATATCGGAGGTTGTTGATAATTCTCCCAGCAATCTTAATTCCGACCTCTGATTCATCCAACCCGGCATTTCTCATGATGTACTCTGCATATAAGTTAAATAAGCAGGGTGACAATATGCAGCCTTGTCGTACTCCTTTCCCAATTTGGAACCACTCGGTTGTTCCATGTCCGGTTCTTACTGTTGCTTCTTGACCCTCGTACAGGTTTCTCAGGAGACAGGTAAGGTGGTCTGGTACTCCCATCACTTTAAGAATTTGCCACAGTTTGTTGTGATCCACACAATCAAAGGCTTTAGCGTAGTCAATGAAGCAGAAATAGACGTTTTTCTGGAATTCTCTTGCTTTCTCCATGATGCAGCGAATGGTGGTGATTTGATCTCTAGTTCCTCTGCCTCTTCGAAACCCAGCTTGTACTTCCGGTAGTTCTCGGTTTACATACTGCTGAAGCCTAGCTTGTAGGATTTTGAGCATCACCTTGCTGGCATGTGAAATGAGCACAATGGTGCGGTAGTTTGAACACTCTTTGGCATTGCCCTTCTTTGGAATTGGAATGTAAACTGACCTTTTCCAGTCTTGTGGCCACTGTTGAGTGTTCCAGATTTGTTGACATATTGAATGCAGCACTTTAACAGCATCATCTTTTAGGATTTTAAATAGCTCAGCTGGAATACTGTCATCTCCGCTAGCTTTGTTGTTACTAATGCTTCCTAAGGCCCACTTGACTTCACTCTCTAGGATGTCCGGCTCAAGTTCAGTGACCGCACTATCATGGCTATCAGGGACATTCAGATCTTTCCTGTATAGTTCTTCTGTGTATTCTTGCCACCTCTTCTTAATCTCATCTGCTTCTGTTAGGTCCCTGCCTTCTTTGTCCTTTATCATGCCCGTCTTTGCACAAAACGTTCCCTTGAGATCTCCAATTTTCTTGAAGAGATCTCTAGTCTTTCCCATTCTGTTGTTTTCCTCGATTTCTTTGCATTGTTCATTTAAGAAGGCCTTCTTGTCTCTCCTTGCTATTCTCTGGAACTCTGCATTCAGTTGGGTATATCTTCCCCTTTCTCCCTTGCTTTTCACTTCCCTTCTTTCCTCAGCTACTTGTAAAGCCTCATCAGACAGCCACTTTGCTTTCTTGCATTTCTTTTTCTTTGGGATGGATTTCGTTGCTGCCTCCTGAACAATGTTACGGACCTCCGTCCATAGTTCCTCAGGCACTCTGTCTATCAGGTCTAATCCCTGAAATCTATTCCTCACCTCCACTGTATATTCATCAGGGATATGATTTAGGTCATACCTGAACGGTTTAGTGGTTTTCCCGACGTTCTTCAATTTCAGCCGAAATTTTGCAAGAAGCAGCTCATGATCTGAGCCACAGTCAGCTCCAGGTCTTGTATTTACTGACTGTATGGAGCTTCTCCATCTTTGGCTGCAAAGGACATAATCAATCTGATTTCGATATTGACCATCTGGTGACGTCCATGTGTAGAGTCGCCTCTTGTGCTGTTGGAAAAGAGTGTTTGCTGTGATCAGCATGTTCTCTTGGCAAAACTCTATTAGCTTTTGTCCTGCTTCATTTTGTACACCAAGGCCATGCCTGCCTGTTATCCCGGTGATTTCTTGACTTCCTACTTTAGCATTCCAATCCCCTATGATGAAGAGGACATCTTTTTTTGGTGTTAGTTCTAGAAGGTGTTGTAGGTCTTCATAGAACCGATCAACCTCAGCTTCTTCGGCCTCAGTGGTTGGGGCATAGACTTGAATTACTGTGATGTTGAATGGTTTGCCTTGGATTCGTACTGAGATCATTCTATCATTTTTAAGATTGTACCCCAGTACTGCTTTTCCCACCCTTTTGTTGACTATGAGTGCTACTCCATTTCTTCTAAGGGATTCTTGCCCACAATAGTAGATATGATGGTCACCTGAATTAAATTCACCCATGCCTGTCCATTTTAGTTCGCTGATTCCCAAGATGTCGATGTTCAATCTTGCCATCTCATGTTTGACCACCTCCAGCTTACCTTGATTCATTGATCTGACATTCCAGGTTCCTAAACAATATTGTTCTTTACAGCATCGGATTTTCTTTTCACCACCAGACACATCCACAGCTGAGTGTCCTTTCCGCTTTGGCCCAGCCGCTTCACTCTTTCTGGCACTACTTGGAAATACCCTCTGCTCTTCCCCAGTAGCATATTGGACACCTTCCGACCTGAGGGGCTCATCTTCCGGCGTCATCTCTTTTAAGCTTGTGATACGTTCCATGGGG
This sequence comes from Heloderma suspectum, assembly GCF_057233095.1. Classification (NCBI taxonomy): domain Eukaryota; kingdom Metazoa; phylum Chordata; class Lepidosauria; order Squamata; family Helodermatidae; genus Heloderma; species Heloderma suspectum. Next base: position 325,357,605 of record NC_139459.1, on the reverse strand, counting down.
TTTTCTTGGCAAGAATACTGGAGTGGGTTGCCATTTCCTTCTCCAGTGGACCACATTTTGTCAGAACTCTCTGCCATGACCTGTCCGTCTTGGGTGGCCCTGCACGGCATAGCTTATGGCTTCACTGAGTTACGCAAGCCCCTTCGCCACAACAAGGCAGTGATCCATGAAGGGGTTAACACTTTCCCTAACACTAATTATCTGATGCAAATCCCACCCCACAATCCTCTGCTTTTTGCAAAAGATAAAGGAGATGCAGTTACACGCATCTTCCACATCACATTTCGTTTGAACCTATGAATACATATTTGTTCAGAAGCAGCTTTTACCAATACGTATGGAACTTAGCTTTTGCCACTGATTTGCTGAGATCTGTGGAGGGAGCTCTCCGATGGTGATCTTTGGACCGATTCTGACTCTCCAGAGAACCAAAGTAATATCTAGAGCCATCATAGCTCTAGAACTGAATCTGAAAAACGACAGTCTATGTTTGAGACTCAGAAATCAGAGAAACTGCCCAAGTCTTATATCCTTGTTCAAAATTTCACAATGGAAAAAAACCATTTCATTTTTTTGGAAGGATCGCACAAGGTTCCCATCCTGTAGGGTTGCTAATTCCAGGATGCAGCCTTCCCCAACTTGGTGACCTCCAGTCTACTGGACTGCAACTCCCAGGAATTATGGGAGTTGCCATCCAACACATCTGGAGGGAACCAGGTTGGGGAAGGCAGCCAGAATCCACCTCTGTTTGTCTGTCTGTCATTTGTCATTCATCCATGAAAACATTAGATAGAAGGTTTCCCATCAAGGGACACTAGTTGTGGAATTCCCTCCCCAGGGAAGTTTGTCTGGCACCTATGTAGTCATCTTTTAAGCACCAGATTAAGATTTTTTTTTCCCCCTCAAGCATTTTAAAGGATTTATTTCTTTTTAGACCTGAGTGAAAAGGAAGCTATATTTTATACTTTAACTGAGTTATTCTGGAAAGTGCTTTTTTAAAATAGTGTTTTTAATTATGTAATTATATTTTTTTGGAAAGTGTTATTGCGAACCACCTCGGTACATATTTGTACGAAGGGCAGTACACAAATACCATACATACATACATACATACATAAAATCATTTATATCTTTGCCACTTCCTAACTGTATCCTGTATCGTAGGAGGTTCCCTCCTGCCTGAATCTGAAGGCCAAGCTGCATGTTGCTTTGAAGACGTAGCTACCAGTGAAAGGGCTTGGGACCCTATAGTGGGGGGTGGGGGACATTAACCCCTGCTGTGGTCCTGATCAGGATATTGAATGGAACCAATCTCTCATGTAGCAGAGAGGCACTGTGAGAGGTCTAGGAGGCTTAAGGCAGCCTGGGGGGTTGAAGGCTTCTAGCGCATGGCCTTTTTGGTACATAAGAAATTCAATAGCATCACACCAAACTGTCTCCAACCCTTTTACTAAATGCCATGATCCTCAGCTGCTCTTACAGCTAAGGCTGAACTCATTGAGGCTTACGTCTGAGTAGACATGCGAAGAATCAAGCTGCATAACTTCCCATTTCTGTCTGGTCTCAAATTCAAAGGTTAACTGCCCAGCCCCTAACTATCTTTACCCAGAAGTAAGTCTCACCGAGTTCAGTGGAATTCACTTTCATGTATGCATGATTAGCACTGCAGCCCAAATTCAATGTTAGAGCATCTTTTTGCACAATACACACACATCTTCTTTGTGCTGGTATTTTACTATTAAGAAGCTGAGAATCCTGCAAGATCCAGGGGAAAAAAAGACAGAAGATAGTAGCATCATTGGACTGCCCCTCCTTTGGGAGATGAGAGGGGGAGCAGGGCCATCCCACCAGCTCTGCTGACAGTGGACATAATTATTTTTTCCTCTTCCCTCCCCATCGCCTTTTCCTTGTGTGTCATGTATTTTTTAGGTTGTAAGCCTGAGGGCAGGGACTGTCTCCTTTTTTCATTGATTATAAGCCACTCTGGGAGCCTTTTTTGGCTGAGGAACCCTGTTTTTTATCCCTTAAGAACAATCTTTAAGATTCCAAACCTTGGTTGAAAATGCAGTTTCTCTGGAGAAATATCAAACATCTTAAAAGCTAGAAATGACTGCTTATCTAGATTAAGTAGACTGAAAACAAAATTAGCTACTAATTGAATTACATGAAGTTCCTTTGGAAATATCCACCCTCTTTTTTCTATCATGTAAAAGACATGGGAAAATCAGGGATCAAAATTCAACCTTAAAAATAAAATGTTAATAATACCTTTCTGAGACCTATTTTTCTAATACCTTGTAGTAACATAGGTAGTTGCCTTATACCACGTCAGAATATGTGTCTATCTAACCCAGTATTGTCTATTGCAGCTTTCCCCAACCCAGTGTCCTCCAGATGTTTTGGACTGCAACTCCCTGCATTCCTGACCATTAGCGATGCTGACTGGGGCTGATGAGAGTTTCTGTCCAAAACATCTGGTGGGTACCACGTTGGGGAAGGCCAGTCTACAAGCACTGGTAGTGGCTCTCCAGGGCCTCAAGCTGAAGACCTTCCAATCACCTGGTCTACAGGGACTGGCCCCTTGGGGGAAGGCTGGTCTACAGGGACTGGCCCCTTGGGGGAAGGCTGGTCTACAGGGACTGGCCCCTTGGGGGAAGGCTGGTCTACAGGGACTGGCCCCTTGGGGGAAGGCTGGTCTACAGGGACTGGCAACGGCTCTCCAGGGCCTCAAGCTGAAGACTTTCCTATCGTCTGCTGCTTGACCCTTTTAAGTGGAGAAGCCAGGGATCAAACTTGGGACCTTCTGGATGCAAAGCCTGTGCTCTACCACCATTGCGCAACAGCCCTTCTTTCCTCAGTCTTTTCCAGCTGAACTGCTCTTTTAAACATCCAGCTGCATGTAATAAACAAGATACGCACGTTGGCTACCAACAGTGACTAACCTTTACTCCATAGTAATGGACTCCGTAAGTAGGCAGAGCTTCAACCACTTTCAAGTACCTATACAGACAGATTCACAAGTCAATGGATCAGTTCTTCTATAAAGTCTTCTATGAACACACATTTTCTGATCAAAGAGTTTCAATTCATATTTAAATTTGCTTCAACACAACAGTAAAGGGTTTTCTTTTTAAGGATTCTGCGTAGTATCCAACGGTCTCTCAGTGCTAGTGCTAATGACGTTGTGCTAGTGTAAACCAACAGTTATGCAGTGTAACTAGCACAAGTGGGAAAAGCTGTGATTTGCTGCTGAAATTTGGCGCCACTGAATTTCAGCAGCAAATTACTTTTTCTGATTGCACTAGTTACATTGCACATACATGGGCTTATATTAGCACAACGTCATCAGCACTAGCGCTGGGACACCATTGGATACTACTCCCTCCCTTATTACTAGAATGGATTAGTCAACGCTTATGTTGGAAGTCTTTTTACAAATGAGTTGAACCATAGCAAGAAATTGCACCATCAACATTTCAAAAGAACTGAGTAAAATGGAATTAGTGATTTCTCATAAAAAGATAACCCAACAAATTCCAGTACTGTGGCTACGTTTGCCAGGAGTTCACCCTCTTCTACATGCCTGTATAAGAGCTAAATTCCATCAAAACCCTGGCTCCAATCCTAGTGGCTGAGCTCTCTACAATATGGGTCTGAACTATTTTCCAAGCTCAGCTCTAAAGAACGTTATGTTCTTCTGAATACACTTCCACTGTAACTGTAGCTGACCAACTTCATGGCCATGTGGCAGAAATTTGAATGGTGAAATACCCACAACATCAGGGAGATGTAATCAGGAAATGAGATCTGACCAGCTAAGTAGCCATTCATAGGATTTGCATCTTTGTTTACACAGCTTCTGCTATTGGATTAGTTCCTGGTTATGCTCCAGATCACAAAAAGCATTCTTCCACTGATAAACGTGCTGGAGTCCTCAGGATAAAGGACAGCACGGGTACTGGTGGAAGTGGAGGGTATGCGCCAGAATGCAAGGAAATGGTCTGAAGATCTTTTGGATTGCTGAATGCTGACAGCACCAAAGCAGGCTTCTGTGCCTTTGCAAGCTGTTGGCAAGTATGTCTCTTTCCATTTATGCTAGCACTGACTAACCAAGCATTGGATCAATAGATCAGATTATGACTGAAGCCCTTTCTGTATTCCACCTCTCCCCACAAAGAGCCAAGTAAAACACTTACTGAACAATTGCTTGTCCTCTGGTCAGCCCCTTATTTTTTATATAATGTTCAATGACTCTGTCCTCACTGTGGAACAAGAATAGTCCATTAAGAGAGACAGAACTGTTTTATACCAAAGAACGTTTGATGGCACTCAGAAACCCATTCAATACACACAAACGACACTCCACAGAATCTCTTTTATGAAGTGTACACATTCTGCTAATTCAAGAATTGAATTCTGCAGTTTATTACACAGAATGGAACGATGTGCCTGTTCCCTTGATATAGAGCTTGGTTGGCTCTGTAATTAAGCCTGGTATATTGCGCACTCCGTTGTAGGATGACCCATTACTAGCACTGAAGCAGTTCACACATCATGACAAACCACGATTTTTTAACGATTGTGGGTTGTCATGAACAAGGCAGAATGCTGGTGTATGCTGCCTGGTTGCTCCACTTCAAACGGGAGCTGTTAAACAACCCTGGGATGTTCCGTCCCTGTGATGTTTAGTGTTGCATCCAAATCCAGACCTCTGGCTTGCCTTTGCCTCGACAAGCCAGAGAAACTACCCTAGAACAAATGGTGGGTTCTTCCTCTTTCTTGCACCAGTACGCAATCTTTTAAAAATTGTGGGTTGTCATGATGTATGCACTGGGCGTATATGTTAAAACCGTTGCCAATTGCATCAATACAGTGAAGCTGAAGTTCAGCAAAAACATGTGGAGCCGTGGCAGTGGGTTTAGCCTTGCCCCCACCCCTGCGTGATGTGACTACATCACATATCGCCATGGTGAGGACTTGCAGGTAAAAGTGGAAAGAGTAGGAGTAGCCGCATCCACATGGGTGAAAAAAACTGCTGCTGTTGTATGACAACCTTTGCCAACCTGGAGCCCTCCAGATGTGTTAGACTACAACTCCCAGAATCCCCAGCCAGCACTGGCCAAACATGACAAAGGTACACAAGTCTGGGAAGATCTACAGAAGAAGTTGCTAGGGCGCAGACTCCCATTCCCGCTCTCTCACTCTCTGACAAACAGCTCATATGACTTGCAGAAGGACCAAGAGCAACGTTTCAGCTCCTGTTTTCCTTTACCACCTTGGGCATATGGAAACGGCCGAACAAGAATGATGGAAGTCACACAGCTCCTTTTGCTCCCACCATGATTGATTTTATTGTTTTTACTCCGCTACCTCCTATGGTGAAATCTGTGCAGAACTGGATTGTGTGAAGATGATCTGGCACACTATTATTTCCACAAGCAACATTTGTTTTTTGAGCCTCAAGATGAGGCTGGACAGCCATCTGTCAGGGATTCTCTGACTTGGATTCCTGCATTGAGCAGGGGGTTGGACTCGATGGCCTTGTAGGCCCCTGCCAACCCTACTATTCTATGATTCTATGTAGTTCACTTATAACACAGCAGTGTGCTTTATTTCAGCTAAAAAGTCAAGATGAGCATTGCTTCAGGAAAACCTGGAAACAGCTCTCCAGTGCACACACACAACGTTCAAGTAAGCTGCTAGTACTTGCTCAGAACTGTAGGTGGATAGCCGAGGTTGCCATTCACAAATTATTTCCTAGATAATGGTCTCTGAATTGTTTCACACATTTGTTCTACTTTACTGACTGTGCAGTCCTGTCTACTCAAAAGTAAGCTTTATTGAGTTCAGTGGGCCCTGTGTATAGGATTGTAGCCTGAGTCTCTTTTGGAGAGAGTGTTTTATGAAAGTCAACTTCTTTAATCTTTTCACATGCTGAGCTATGGTTTTCTTAAACGTGTAAGCTTATCTTTAAATCCTGCACCTGGATTCAAATATACCAATAGCTCCTAAACTTTGGCAATGTTTACTTCCAGAGTTTGGATTAAACACAGTCTATACTATTTGCTCAAAAGCTTTTCAAACACTTAGTAGCTTGAAGGAAAGTTCAACAGTCTCATAAAAATATTTACATGCGTGTTAGTTGGTTGGTTAGCTCTGAGTCTTTGGGCCAGAAAGACCTTGGTTCAAACCCCTGCTCAGCTGTGAAGGTCACTGTCTGACCTTGCGTAAGTCACTGTCTGATCTAACTTACTTCACAGGGTTGTGGGAAGATAATATAGCAAGCTGTGGGGGGACTATGAATGCTGGCCTGGAGAAAGGGCAAGGTACAAATTCAATAGACAAATAAATTAAATAAATGTGTCTTACCAATAGGCGAGTGAAGGGTGTTCCTGCAGAGTCTTGGTAGGAAAGGCAGGCAAGTTCCTTAGATCTTTTCTTGCATTTTCATCACTTTAAAAAACACAAAAGAATGGTAGAGTATTACTCTCTTGAAATTATGAAGACGACCATTGGTTTTTAGCAAAAGTGGCTGAGTTTTAGCCACTCAAAAGCGCGTTCATTCATAGCATACTCCAGCTGTCATAGCAACGTAACCCTATAGGCCCTCTTGCATGACAATTCTGAACAAAAGAAGTTCACTTACATTACTATTCTGATTAGGAACACAGTGCTGTTGGGGAAATCCAATTGCTGAGGAAAAAGAAGCGGTGGTGATATTCACTGGACACATTGCTATTGCTGAAATTTTTGCTGTTGTTGTTGAATTGCACATTCTGGTTTAACCAGCTGATAACCCCCATAATATCTAACATGAAAAATAGATGTTGAGATACTTAAGGAAAACTTTTAGATAAAAATGAATTATAATAAAAATCCAAATAAATAGGGAAAGGGAAACAAAGTTTTGTTTTGTTTTTAACAGTGCAATCCTGTGCAATCAGAATTAAGTCCCATTGAGTTCAATGGACCTTACTCCCTCCCAAGAAAGTAGGTATAAGATTGCAGCCTAAAAGAAGTTGCAACTTGCCCCAAGATCTTTGGTTTGGGCAGAAATCTATTTAATTATTTTAAGAAGACAAAACGGCAATTGTGGTTGCTGACAAAAAAGAAAGAAAAATTAATTAGGCCAATCAATTTCTGCAGGATTTCTGCATGCTTTAGTAGAGATCAGCAAGCACCGACATGACTTTTCTGTATCAAGGATTCATTGGGCTGGCTGAGTCATGATTAACATACGTCTCTGCTTCCCAGTGGAGCAAGCTGATGTGTGACTTTTTATGCAAGAGGCCTAATTCTTGTTCAAGACGAGGCTGCAGAGTTCACTGCATCCTTAAATAATTTAGCACAGGAGAAATTATATCTCAGTCCCAACCTCTGTGCAGAATTTTTTTGTAGGCATGTGTCTGCCTGCAAAGCATGACGGATTTCTGAAGAGTGCAGGAATAAAGCATTATGCTGTGGCTTCCGAACTTTTCTCTTAAGAGCCTTCTGTCAATGGAAACCTCTCCTTTGGGGGCAGGCGCACCTTTTACAGAGCTGGAAAATTCAACAAAAATCAAATAAACACATCGGCACAGATCCTGAGTTGCCCTTCCATTCATGGAAAGACTCCTTCCATTCACAGAAGAGGGTCCAATCCAGCGGGTGGAAGGAGGGGGAGACAATTTTTGCCAATTTCCCCTTCCCCTGGCAGTTCTCCATGCCACCTCCCACACTGTTCCAGAGGGTCCCCCAACACTCTAGAGCAGATTTTCAGGGGAGACAGAAGGATGGGGGAATCGGGGGGGGGGGGAGGAGCCTCCCTGGCTGTCCTCCAGAAGTAACAAGTGAATGGAGTTCTGCTCACAGAAACTTAGGATCCAAGGCATTATTTTAAGTTTCCAATATATGAAAACCCCCCACAAAGAATGTGTATAAATGTGTGTGTGTCAGTGCATGTGTGTGTATGTATGTACATACATATATATGCACACACAGAAAGAAATCTACTTTGCAAGATAGCAAAAATATGTCATTCTAGCCCTGGTCCTTTACAATGAGTATTCTGATCAGTAATAAAAGGATCCTATTTCATCTATCAGTTCTCAGCAGAATCTAAGTTTCAATTGTGCCACATGCACAGAGCAAGCCCACTGGAGTCAAGTGCCTGTATGGCAAAGAGATGCTGACAGAGACAGACAAAAAGCTCATCTACAAGGAGACTCCCTGGGTTTGTAGCCAATTTGATATGTGAGAAAAGTTCCTCCTGTCCTGAAATGGGGTCATCTGTCAAACTCAGTATCTATGAGTAAATCCGATCCAGAGAGTTATCCCAAAATAAGACAATATAGGACACAAGTGTTTTGAGCTGTTCACACGTGTTTGTTTACCACTTGATGACTGCAGCACCAAGTAATGACTTGAATTTCTGAATGGGCAATCATGGCTATAACATCACAGACAAAACCTCTGCATCTCCTCACATCATTTCACAACAAAAAGCATTTCAATGGATTCTGTTCACACATGAAGCTGCCAGTATTCCAGAGAGCAATAATCAAGTGTATAGCTGGAGGATCAAACCCACCCATGTCACCCTATGTTTTGTGGCTTCCTCTAATGCCCAGGGGAAGGGATCCAATATCTGGTGTGTGTCCCTGAATCAAGGTTACAACACAGACATTAAAATAGAAAATGTCAGTCCCCCATCTTGACTTGGCAAGCATATTAATGGCAGCTTCTTCACTTACCCCAGAGGTCCTCCATAATGGCTCACCACTAAAAAGTAAAAATATTCACAAAGTAGTCAGGACATACTAGTGCAGGGGTCCCCAACCTTTTTCGACCCGTTGGCGCATTTGGGAATTTGAGAAACTGCTGTGGGCGCTACCACAAAATAGCTCCCATGGAGGATATGGCTAGTCATGTGATGGCTGCCATGGAGGCCTAGAAAATCAAAGGAGATGTGTGGCTAGAGGCTAGAGGCTGGGAGGGAGGCGAAAATAGCAAGGCAAAGGGGTAGAGGGGAGAGAAAGTGTGAGGCTAAGACGGGAATGAACAATGAGGTAAAGAGGAGGGAGGGTGAGAATCAGGTAGGCTAGAGACTGGGAGTAGAGAGAAACAGCAAGTTAAAGGGGTGAGTGGGAGAAAAACAGCAAGGCTAGAGGCTAGGAAGGGACAGAAAAACGGCTAGGGGTGGGGAAGGAAGAAAAATAGTAAGAAAAGAGGCTGGGTGGAGAGAAAGAGCAAGACTAGAGGCTGCGAATTGAGAGAGAGAGAGAGAGAGAGCGAGCGCGCAAAGGAGAAATGTCTGAGCAGATGGATGAAGATCGGGTGGGGCCAGGAAGCAACTCTTTCCTTCACTTTCTGCCTGCTAATCAGCGGCAGGTTCAGGAATAGGAAGGAGAACCTGGCGCTTTAATGTTCTTCAAGTTTGTAATTAAAAATAAGTTTTTGAAGGGGGCAGGGAGTGGAGAGCTTCACGGGAGCTGATGGAGGTCCCTGCAGACACCATGTTGGGGACCCCTGCACTAGTGTGCCCCATATTCCCATGTGGAAAACACTGGCAAAAACCAAGAGAACAAGCCACACTTCCGCATTGTGAATAAAGAAGGTGCAAAGTGACAATAAGGCAGTTTCTCCTATGCAAAAAGTTCATGTCTGGGGATTATAGACTCGTACAGCTGGAAGAAATGTGAGGATCAACTGGCCTTCAATCCCTTGATGTTATCGCAAGGTCAACCTTCACTTAACCCACCATGACCCAGATTACCATGTTTGACATACAAAGCATACCACTGAACATGGAGCATCATGACCAGGTACCTTTAGGCAAAGCATAATTTACTAATAAAATAATCTCTACGGCTTCAGTAAGTGAGCTGAGTGGCATACTGCAGATGAAGGTAAAAATTTCCCAATGTCACTAGTCAATGTGATCTAAGGGAAAGCTTTTTTCCAACCCCAAACAATGTTTATGTATTATATTACAAGCACAATAATATGAAATGTAACCTGTATTTTATTCTGATGAGTAAGAACATAATAATGAAAGAAGAGTCATGCTGGATCAGACCAAGGGTCCATCTAGTCCAGCATCCTACACAGGATGCTGGACTTCACACAGTGGCCTACCAGGAAACCACTAGAAGGAAACAAGTGCGCTAGCACCCTCCCATAATAGAAATTCAAACTTTGAAAGACTACAGTTCATCCCTACCCACTTATCCTTTATCGCCTCTGCTTAGTGCAGGTTGGATTCGGTTGATCATCTGCAATTCAGATGGCCACTTCATGAGGGAGACTGCAACCAGGGAAGAAGGGCCTTTAGCCCCAAAGCTGATGTTTCCAGACAGATTTTTAAAATGAAATACTCCTTTTAGAAATTAAGCACTAAAAATTGTCAGGGAATTTCTCAGGTTATATGTTTGTATGTGTGAGACACGCATGGTTCTAGATCAGCATTCCCCAACATGGTGCCCTCAGGACGTGTTGGAGTACAGTTCCCATCACCTCCAGCCAGCATGACCATCTTGGTTGGAGAAGACTGTCCTAGATCTAAGGATGCAATCATATGCATGTTTAGACAGAAAGAAGTCCTTCAACTCCCAGCATGCTGGAAGTTGTAGGACTTTTGTCTGTCTAAACATGCATACAATTGCAACATAACTCATGTAGGGATTTTAGCTCCCTTACAGTGCAATCTTGTACATGTCTACTCAGAAGTAACCCCTACTGAGTTCAAGGGGACATACTCCTAGGTAAGTGTGTATAGGATTGCAGCCTTGAAATGTTTTTAATAAGTCAGTGAAGGCCTTCATTATCGTACAGGGCATATGATGGTATTGGGAGATTTTATCTGGTTGTTCATGATGCTACCGTTGTTATATTTAGTCCTTCCTGCTGTTTTTATTGTTACTGGTTTCATATTGTATTATTTTTTCACTGTTCTAATTATGGAGCTGATTTTATTGCAGTTATCTTGAGCTTTCATTGTTTGTGAACAACTTTTGTTGTGAACAACAACAAAATAAATGTAAAAAACTACTTCGAAGCAAGTCCTAATGAATGTACACTGCCTTATTTACTTACAGCGCACCTCTTAAGCGTGTCACAAGAACATTGATACTATTTGCTTGTTATGAAATTATTAACATTGTTTTTTAAAATTGGGTTGTTATTTTGATTTTTCAAATTGGAACCCTAAATGAATGATGTGTGTGCTAGCACGTTACAGCATGAAAATAAGGGTGATAAAACTGGCAAATAACCACATGTTAATTCTCTATCATTTTAAAAGAGTTTAAGAGATAAATAAAACAGGCCACCTACATTGGTCAATCCAGTCACTGACAGATGCACACCTACTCTGGATAGTGTTGGCCTAAGCATGCTAAACCTCTAATATCAACGCAAGTCTGACTTAATTATTCTTCTACAAGCAGCTTAATATTTATGCAGTATCAAAGATAAGAGTTCTAGATCAGCCCCCTTTCTGATAAACCAGTTCCTAAACTAATTTTAACAACATTTCATAACAGTGTTAGAGGAATCTCAGTAATTCCTCCAGTGGATTGGTGTAACCTTTCATTTACCTGCAACTGCGTGCTTCGTGGCCAGCTATGAAATGGAGGGAACACAAGATCACTCAACTCAAGGGAAAAAACGACACCGCTTTCCAACTGCAAATCTGTTCTGAAGCCCCCTAGGGGCTACAGGCCTATGTTTTGTTACTGCAAAATTACCCAACCTCCATGAAATAATTTCATTTGCTACTTCAAGACACCCCCCAAATTTTTAGATACAGTTATTTTACATTAGGCCAAACGGTAATCTTGCATTATGAGCGTGAAAAGAAGTGGCCAGCTGGGCCTGGGGTTTGGCAAGCAATATCTAAACATTCTCAGCTTCATAAATGACACTCTCCCATAACTTCATACATTTCCCACTTTCCCACCTTGAAAAAACATGTTTTTTTTCATTTAATTACAATAATGTGAAATAAATGCCTAGTCTGGTACTCAGCCCCCCCCCCCCCCATTATAATTTCCAGAAAAGAAAGTCAACTTAAAAAGATTGAAAATATTTAATCATCAATTAAATACTAGAACTTCAAGGAAGGGTCTAATGTCCCCTCATCTTGAGGTTCCAGTAATTAATCCATAATGTAAATAAAGGTACCCAGCCCAGAAATATTAATGTTTGCTTTAATTCACATTCTACTGTTTAATATATGCTAAAACTAAAATTGCAAGATACTTCTCACTGGCATGTTTTTAAGGGTGGAGAGTCTATTATTCTGGTTTGCTTATAAATTTGGGGCTAGGTATATATGGTCTTAAAAGGCCTGCCTGCAAATCCTTAAAAACAAGGATTATCTAGTAGCTTAGGTTAAGCCAAGTATATATTAATGTAAAGGAGGTGTGGTCCTGGAAGTGCTTTGATTTAGTAGTGTAAAGCTGATTTTAATTAGCTTTCAATGAAACTGTATTTATTTTAATTAATCAAACTGAGAGTTGGTATAAAGTTGGCAGTTATCCTGGTATCAGTATCCAGCAGGCATAGTGGATATTAAACAGGTGGGTATCCATTGAAATCTTTTCAGCTGCTCAATTAATGAAGACTCAGAACTTAAGGAAACCCAAAGGCACAAACTATTGTAGTGAGTTTTGCAGCTCGGCAATTGTTCACACATAATGCTAACCCATGGTTTATTTAGCTCATGGCTGGTTGCCCTACCCAGGGTTTGTCTGGCAGATGATCGAACAAACCGTGGTTTGTTTTCTCAGTCCCTGAATTATGTGTTTCCCTCCTTTGCCCGCTCCCTCCCTGTATCCCAAATGCCTTTATGGTGCTGTAGCACTGGCATGTAGAGTGGCTGGGGGGGTTTACCACTCTTGCCCACTGCCTCTGTAGTCTGGTGAAACAACCGATGAACAACCCATGTTTCTGGGTTTGCACATTAGGGATGTACAAATCTCTTACCTGGTTCCAGCCCGGGGCTTCGGCGGTGGGGGGGAGGTGATCCCTCCCTCCCCCTGGAATCCTCCCCAGCCAGCTCTGCGGCAAGGCCGCAGAGCCGCCAGCAAGGGTCGGCCGCAACCAGACTTCCAGCCGCTGCTGGGCTGCTGCGGCCGCAAATGGCGGCCGTCATAGTGGCCGCCATTTGCGTCCTTGCATTAAGCCGTGATAGGCTACGTAAATACTTATGTAGCCTATTACAGCAAACAGCAGGGGTGCAAATGGCGTAGCGTTCGCCATTTGCGCCCCTGCTCTTTGCCGTAATAAGCTACGTAAGTATTTATGTAGCCTATCACGGCCTAATGCAGGCATGCAAATGGCGGCCGCTACGACAGACGCCATTTGTGGCCGCAGCAGCCCGGTAGCGGCCGGAGGACGAGCCGCATCTGCCACCGCCACCAGGTAGGTCCATCCCGGGGGGGATTTCAAGGGGTGGCGGGTGGGGGGAGGCAGTTCTTTAGAATCCAGCCTCACTGGAGTCCGTGGCGGAATTCTCCAACATCCCTATTGCACATTATGACAACCCATGGTTTAAACAACCCAGAATTCACAACCCAATAACAAGCCATAGGTTCTCTTTCTGGGTTGTTTGTGGTTAACAAAACATGGTTTGTTAGCATGGCCATGTTCACACATAATGACAACCCAGAATTCAACAATCCATACCATGGGTTAGCATTATCCTTAAACAAAGCAGGCCAATGTGTTTACAATAATCTCACAGAGCTTAATGTAGGCAACCCGAGAAAATGTGGCAACTCAGCATTTAGTACTGGAGACAGTAAACACAGGCTAGAGCTAGTTTAAAAGAAGTTCAAATCAACTTACTTTATTGGGGCTTTTAGACACATTGTTGGAGAAGGCTATCTAACACTGTATAACTACAAGCACCCCCTGAAGCTGGGTGTGTGGGTGTAAGTGAGCAAGACCATGGGATATGGTTACTGCATGATGCTTGCTGCAGAAGCAGAGCAGGAAGGAGGAAGAGGAAGGGGAGGGAACAGGAAATAGGAACTGATCAACCCACAGGACATTTTCTATCGCCCCCTAGTGTCTGGAAGCATGCAAAGTTGTTCCTATTATCCAACAGCAGTAACTTCTACCCAAGCCATACCATGAAGGCATTGTACCATGTGATGTGGATGCGGTTTTAGTGGCCAAGGGAATCCATTTTAGGACTCTCTTACCTTTCACAGCAATGAGTCACAACGTAGCTTCCAGTGTAATCCTATACACATCTACTAAACAAAAGAAAGTCTAACTGGATTCAAAGGACTTACTCCCAGGTAAGTCTATATACCGTTGCAGCCTTATTGGATTTTCCTGACCAGCAACTCACTAGCCCACCTCCAGCAGACAGTGTGAACTGAAGACAGATTACATACATAACTTTTGGGAGATGGGGGTTATTGTATTAGTGCTGTGTCAAGAATTTCTTCCATGCTTTCCCCCCAAACATTCTCATTCAATTTGAAATAATAAAAGTTGCTTCTGAAAAAATGTTCAAAGGAGAAGAAAACCTCATGGATGGGCTTCAGAATTCTTCTGCTTACCTTACTTATGAGGTAGCCAAGGAGTGTGTGTGAGTGTCCTGTCTTTCATTTTACAATGATCTCTCCTGCAACCTTCCTGAGGACGTCCCAGAGGTAGGGACGTCAGAGAATTCCGCCATGGACTCCAGTGAGGCCAGATTCTTTAGAATCCGCCCCCCTAGAATCCGTGGCGGAATGGCCTCCCGCCCCCCCGACGGAATCCCCCCGGGACGGAGCTTACCTGGGGCAGATGCGGCGGCTCCAGCTGGTCTCCCAGCCAGCCGCTGCTGGGCTGCTGTGGCTGCAAGTGGCAACCGTCGTAGCAGCTGCCATTTGCATGCTTGCAGGCAGCCGTGATAGGCTACGTAAGTATTTATATAGCCTATCACGGCAAAGAGCGGAGACACAAATGGCGGCCGCTACACCATTTGCACCCCTGCTCTTTGCCGTGATAGGCTATGCAAGTATTTACGTAGCCTATCACGGTAAAGGCGGCTGCAAATTTGCATGGCTGCCTTTATCGTGATAGGCTACGTAAGTATTTATATAGCCTATCACGGCAAAGAGCGGGGACGCAAATGGCAGCCGCTACACCATTTGCACCCCTGCTCTTTGCCGTGATAGCTACGTAAATATTTATGTAGCCTATCATGGGCTACCATAGGGACGCAAATGGCGTCCCCTGCACAGGACACCATTTGCATCCGCACCAGCCTGGCAGTGGCTGGAGGCCCTGCTGCGGATTGGCCCAGCCGGCGGCTCCGCGGCATGGCTGCGGAGCGTAGCCAGCCAGGCAGGATTCCGGGGGGGAGGACCGGATCGCCTCCCCTCTCTGTCAAGGATTCGGGGGGTGGATGGATAGCCTCCCCCCCCCCCCCCCGCGGATGCCCCGACCAGAATCAAGTAAAGGATTCGTACATCCCTACCCAGGGGGCTTTTTCAGATCAGGAAGTGCAGGTAGCCCGGGAGGCTGTAGAGTGATGTGTAACAGAAAGACAAAAACACACACAGCAACCTCGGCAGTGTCATCACAAAAAACAAAAATCCTTAGGAAAAAAGAAAACGTGCTACAACCACTGGTATCAGTGAGCCCCACTTCTGAGAAACTGTAGGAGAATTTCTCCTTCCCATGGGAAAATTTGGTGAAATCCCCCCTCTCATTTCTTTGCCCACAAACAGGATGGACAATTTAGAGGCCATTTGCACACAGCTATATTAAGATGTGAAGCTATGATATGTACAAAGAGTGTTTGAAACTAAAAAGCTTCTAGTTTTGGTGGGGAGCAGGGAGAGCTACCAATGGGCATATGATTTCATTCAGAGTCAGTATGGAACACCTGTAAGTTGAAAGAATGACCTAAGAGTATCAGACATACTCTGACAAGCATCAGGCAGGAAATGGATCTGTTCCCCTCTACCTGTGGATTTTTTGTTAAGCGAGTGAGAATTATCCACAGTCTGCATGATGCCAGAATAACCTCATAAGGCTTCCGCAAGGAAGAGACTTGTTGTTGCTAACATTCATGGGTTCTTCCTCTTTGCACAAAAGTCAGATTAGCCAAATTAGTTGCGATTCTTTTGTGCAGCAACAAAACTGAAAGCTTGTTATCATAGTCCTTCTGATAACAAAAGAGATCTCAGACTACAAAAAGGCATACATACAAAGGCAGAGAACTGGCAAAACTACAAGGGAAAGTTGTGTTGAAGTGCAAACACTCTCCGGACTGCTGGGCACAGTGAGCCTAGTCAGGAGAAAGCTGGACAAGCTTTAGGAACAGCAGAGTGGAGTTGCATATAACATAATGAGCCAGTTCCCTTTATTTCTTCCCTTGCCGCAAGCTATGATTAAACCTGGAAGCCTCTAATTAACCAGTTTCCTGGTTCATCCAAACCAGGACACTATGGTTACCAGCTTCGGAAGAAGCCAGGGTATTAAACTAACTTCAAACCATGGTTTAATATCCTGGCTTGTTCCAAAGCTGGTAACCATAGTACTCTGGTTCAGATTAAACAGGAAGCCGTGGTTAATTAGAGGTTTCCTGGTTGGTTGGTTTGTGCTGTGAAGAGAAGGGCAAAGGGGCTGTCTGTGTGGGCAAACGTCTTAGTGATATCTCAGTCTATTAAGCAAAGATATAATTGTATGAACAAACTCTATGTCTCCAACAGTTTATATATATTTTAAAGATTTCTTGATTCCATCAATCAGAACAACTAGAGGGATCTGACTAGACCAAGTTACTACCGCTTGAATTCAATCAGTAGTAATAGTAGTAACAACAACTTTCTATATATATAGCACTTTTCCTAAGTAATCAAAAGGCTCAGTAGTTCTCACGCATATCAGCTCCACTGCTATTGTTACTGAAACTTCATATCGGCGAAGCAAAACCATTATCACCAAATCCCAGACTGTTGTGAAAAAGCTGCC
This sequence comes from Heloderma suspectum, assembly GCF_057233095.1. Lineage (NCBI taxonomy): Eukaryota > Metazoa > Chordata > Lepidosauria > Squamata > Helodermatidae > Heloderma > Heloderma suspectum. The sequence continues at coordinate 325,340,643 of NC_139459.1, read as the reverse complement.
TTCCTGTGAAACCTACTTCAGCTCTTCTTTTCTAGCATGACAGAATAGTTTTCAGTGCAACATGGGATGAAACTCTCTTAATGGCTTAAGGGTGGGAAATATCCCCAATAAGCATGAATGAGAAGTGATTGAAACTGTGTATTAGCATGCACCCCTTCATGGATCACTGCCTTGTTGTGGCAAAGGGGCTTGCGTAACTCAGTGAAGCTATAAGCTATGCTGTGCAGGGCCACCCAAGACGGACAGGTCATGGCGGAGAGTTCTGACAAAATGTGGTCCACTGGAGAAGGAAATGGCAACCCACTCCAGTATTCTTTCCAAGAAAACCCCATGGAACTGATAGCATCACCAGTGCAATGAATATGAACTTGAGCACACTCCGGGAGAGGGCGGAGGACAGGAAAGCCTGGCGTGTTATGGTCCATGGGGTCATGAAGAGTCGGACATGACTTAACGACTGAACAACAAAAACAACAAATCAGCATGCTGGTTGGGGATGATGGGAGTTATACACCAACACATCTGGAGGGCAACAGGTTGGAGAAGGTCTGTGTATATGGCCTCAACCAAACTAAACACAACTACTACTGCGTTGTTGCTTGTACTTAAAAGGGGGAAAATAAATAAAAGTCCTAGGTGTATGTATGATAGGCAATGTAGATAAGACTTGTGCTAAAATCGCAGTAACAAAAAGTCAAGAGCATCCAGCCTCTGAACCTGGAGGTGCCATATAGCCACCATTGCCATTGACAGACTTCCTCTCTATGGATTTGTTCTAATCTCCTTAGTAAAGGCTGAAAAAGGATGTGAATCTCTAATCTTCTGTGTCCGCACCCAGCAGTTTAGTTACTGGCACAATTATATGCATGCACCCAAGGGACAATAACAATATAGTGGGTATATAAGGAGTCTAATAGCTATTCTTAAATTGTGATTATGTCGACCCCTTTACATGCTTCAGTATTTCCTACAGAGCTCCTGAATTCTGCCTCATTTCATCTCCACATTCACTTGCAGCCTTTAAAAAGGCATGCCCCTTATCCACTGACATTATGAAATTACAACAGCTGACATCATTACACTATTTCCAGAGGGGTAGCTGTGTTAGTCTGTTGCAGAAAAACAACAACACAATGGGTTATAAATGGGGCAAAACAACATAATCAAATTGTGGTTGTGGGGCTGAAAAACAAACTATCCAACATATAGTGACAGAGTGTCAAAACTGAGCCTACAATGGAGACTTTGCTGATTTCCTAGCTGTGACAACTGAAGTAAAAAACTGTATCTGCAACCTAGACGTACCTTTGTGATCTTCCTGTCTATATTTTATATTTTACATTTCATATTTATTATGCTCTATGTTTTTATCGTAATGCAATGTAAATGTGCCATACGATAGATAGATAATAATAAATAATAATAAATAACAACACAATGAAGAGTCTTGTGGCCCCTTAAAGTAGGGGTCCATAACATGGCACCTGTGGGCACCTCCAATGGCATCCATGAAGGGGTCCCCAATGTGGGATCCATAGGCACCCAAATTTTTCTCTTTTTTATTATTATAGGATTTCTGTTCATAGGCTTCGACAAAAGCAGACCAAATATCCAAATAAGTATCCATTTGAAGATGGTGTCTACATGCCACCCATTCAAATACTGAAGTACTGAAAGCGTTGTAAGGTCCTCAATCCATTGCATTATAGGATTTATTTTTATAATGTTGTAATATCAATCTTTTAGCTGTCAAAAGGGCGCAGAAAATCCATCTACACTGACCATTTGTTAATTTCCATGAAGCAGGTAAATAATTTAAAGGACAGTGTACATCAGTTAATATTACTCACACGTCCCACCAGTACGAGACATACACTATGGTGGGATGTGGGAGCGGGCCTTCTCTGCTGTGGCATCCTGGTTGTGGAATGCCCTCCCCTTGGAGGCCCAATTGGTCTTGTTTCGGCACCAAGTAAAAATATGCCATTTTACCAAAGCCTTTGAGGGCTAAATGCATTCTCTAGCACATTGTTTTAACTGTTTTATTGTTTTAGATTTTAACTGGTATTAGCTTATTTAATGGTTTAATATGTTTTTAGCTGTTTAAATGATTTATTGTTTTATACTGTTTAAATTGATTTTATCTGTATGCCGCCCTGAGATCTTAATGATATAGGGCGGGATAGAAATGTTTTAAATAAAAATAAATAAATAAAAATAATATTAAAGACTGTTTCAGTACAAAATGTATCTGCATAATAACATCCCCCACAAAAGAAGCAACTACTGGCCATTGCCAAAACACATGTTTAAAAGAAGCACCACCAGCAATTAGCCGAATTAAACAATCCCTTATTAAAGAGACATTGTGGTGTCCAATAGACACAAAACAAACGTTTTTGAGGAATAAGACGCAGCCTAAGATCCATAGATGTGACAAGTAGACACCAAAGCAGCGATCCACTTATTAGGCATTTTGTGGTAATGGCCACAGCAGTTGCTCAAATTCCCAAATATGCCCATGGGTACAAAAAGGGTGGGGACCCCTGCCTTACAGATTAACAAATTTATTCAGGCACCAGCTTTTGTGGACACCGTCCACTTCATTAGATGCATGAAATGCTAACCTCAAATTTGCAGATTTATATACACATCCTGGGGTTGAGGGTGGGGGAAGAGATGCCAGATGTAAACTGGCATCTCCCCTGCCTCCTGCACTTTTATGGATAGAGTCCACAAAAGCTTATGCCAGAATAAATGTGTTAGTCTTTAAGGTGCCACAATACTCTTTGTTATAATTACACTACGTTACCTAATTGCCTACAAAACAAAAGGACAAGACCCAGCCAAGGAAAGTAGTTTTAAAAGTGCTGTTGATTTCAATGGGAGCATTAAACATGTGCTTCAGTCTATCCTGTTCTAATCAGTGAGACGGGTTTACTTTGGCGGAAGTGTGCCCATTGTTCAGGGCCAGCCTTACCGTTAGGCAGACTGAGGCAGTTACCTCAAGCAGCTGATTTTCAATGACATGCAAGGGCAGCAAATGGTTAGTTACTGAATTTATCATTATTGTATTTTAATACCAGGGAGGAGGAAAGGTGGGATTTTTGGATTTTCTGCCTCAGGTGCCAAAATGACTTGACCACTCTTGGGTACTATGCACCTTGACTCTCTGAGGGAAGGGGGAATGTCATCTGCTGTTCCGCCTGGGCCAGCCCTGCCATTCTTTACTCACTTCATAAATGTTTTGTTCTCTAAGCATATTTACATCTGCTGATTACCTCGACTGCATTGATTGTCCTCTACACAGATAATTCAAACCTATTTCTGTCAACCCAGTTACAAGCTTTTCCCACAGACTGAATATACTCTTTTACACATGTATAGATAATATTCAGTTGCCATTCCCTTCCCACTCCCCCTCCCCTGGCAGAAGAAGCACTACCCCTTAAATTGGGGTGGGCAGCTTTGTGGCCCTGTAGATGTTTTGGCCTGCAACTCCCATTATCCCTCACCATTCATTACGCTGGCTAGGGCTGATGGAAGTTGTAGGCCAAAACATCTGGAGGTCCCCAAGTTGCTCACCCTTGAATTAAATGGAGTTTACCTTTGCATAGACTACATTTTGAGTTAGTTACAAATATTCCTGAAACACACTATTATGAATAATTTAAAAGCATCCGTAACTGACAAAAAAGCTTTACAAGGTGTGCCATATTGCTTGCACAACAACCCTATGAGGTGTCTCACTGTTCTTCCCATTTTACATTTGAGGAACTGAGGCTGGGAGAAAGTGATCTGCCAAATTCACACAATGACTACATAACAGAGCTGAGATTTCAATCCATGTTTCTCTGCTGGGGTCAGACTGTTTACCGGAGTGGGATACAGGGAACATATGACTCCCTTGCTTGTTACAGCTTCATGGGCTACTGGGCACTATTCAAAGTGCTGGTTATGATGACCAATAGAGCCCTATATAAACCGGGACCAGACCACCTGAAAGACTGAATTTTCCCATACGAGCTTGCCAGTGTTTTAAGAACTTAGTAGGAGGCCCTTTTCTCAGTCCTGCCACTATCGGAGGCACATTTGGTGGGGACGCAAGAGAGGCCCTTCTCAGTGGTTGCTTCCAGGCTCTGGAACGCTGCCAAGGGAAGCAAGGTTGGCTCCCTCTCCACTACCCTTGTGCTTACAGGCAAAGATGTTTTTATTCAGGCAGGCCTTTGGCATGTAAACTGGTCTAGTGCTGAAGGGGTTGTTGACTGGTTTGGTACTGTTTATTTCTTTTAGCATTGTGTTTTTAATTGATTATGTTTCAATTAAGATTCTGGTTTTAATCTGTAGTTTATTATTGTTAGCCTCCTTGAGCACCATTTTGGGTGGAAAGACAGGATAAGTAAAATAATCCTTGGACCAGAGATTTTTTCAATTTGTTAGCAGAAGATACTGTTAACAGTATCAACGGGTGCATAGTTTGTTTATTTTTTAACACATATTAGTAGCTGTGCCTATGAAGTACACTGTAAGTACACAATAAATCTGTTGGTCTTTAAGATACTACAATACTATTTTTTTTGTGTTACTGGTAAGCCTAGTGGGTGTTGAGCACTGCAGATTATTAAATACATATATTGCTTGGGTGTACACCTGAAAAATAAACACTTTGCCCAACAGAAAACAAAATGTAATTATTATTTTAGACTGTGTCTGTGAGAGTCAATTAAATGTCTCTACAAATAAGTATTTATCCTGAATGCAGTGACAAATGCTGAAGTGTAGCACAACTATAAAAGCATCAAATGTTTTTAAGAGTCTCAGAAACTTAAACAGTTCCTAGTGCAAGCTCATCTTAAAAAAACAAAACCAAATTACAGTGATGAATTTAGCCTACAGTGCCATACATTTCTCTCAGGCTGCTACCTAATCTTAACACACATATGGAACAGAAGAGCTCACAACCTCATACATCAACATGACACCTTTTACTCAAGATAGCACTTTCCATTGCTTACCATCAAACAGGCACTGTTCTCTCATGAAGTTTCCAGGTGCCATGCCTCAGGATTCCCAATAGTAACTCCCACCAGAAAACCTAATTCTATTGCTGCAAGGACGAGACACCCCGCACAGGTAACCAAGGCTTGCAGGGGATGGGGAGACCATGTCTCAAAGGAGGACTCCTGCACATCCTTAATTCATCTTCCCAAGAAAAGAAATGGGTGAGAACAGTACTCAAAAAACCATGGCCAGAAAATGTCTCCTACTCTTCTCACATCCACTACCATTAGGGTAATGTTCACATCTAATTCTGTATTGGCTTATCAACCCTCCCCTACTCTACCTCACAAACAGGACATAATATAAGCAGGTAGAAAAGGGAGTCCTGTTGACTCTGCCCCCAGTAACCCAAATATGCTCCTGCCATGCTTGGGGTCAACAGAGGCTTTTTTTCTTGGGGGACAGGAAAGGCTTAATCCTCCTTTCTCGGAGCACAGTGGTACAGATCCAAATTGGGGCAGTATGCCCTTTTTACACTAGGGTAAAAAATGAAGAAGTAAGCATCAGCTACATGCTACACAATTAGTCTAACTTGTAGGTCATCTCGGGGGTGGGGGGTCCCATCCACTTTTGCTTCTGGTTCTACCCAATGCTGACTTTGGTCCTCCCACCATTCACATGCAGCTCTCGACAGAAAAAAGTTTGCCCACCCCTGATCTATAGCTTACCAGTGATTCCAGGGGTTCTATTGTTTGTTTTGGTTTTTAAAAACCAAGTCAGCTGTATGATGAGAAATGTGTCTCACAAGCATTTCACCACAGTTTGACTGTTTTTAGATAAGAACAGCTTCTTTCTTTGAACAGCTTTCCAGTCCCTCAATTAATATGCATAAACCATTGTCACAATCCTCTCAGTGAGTTTGCAGTGTGATTCAACTATACCTATTTAGCATTTATACAGCACATCTGACAGCACACTTTACAAGCTGCAGAAGTAGGAAACATACATGTTCCTTCCATTTGATATAGACATTCCTGACTTCCAATTAAGCTGCGACATCAGTCTGCAGGATATATTTTTATACCAACCGTTTTCCTTTGCAAATGGTGTTTATCACCCAAATAATGATACTCCCTTACACTCGTCAGCCATCAGGAATTCATTACGTTGGTTGTGTTATGCTATACCAGGCAGTAGTTATCTTTGTAGCCCATGGACTATAATGGAAACCCAATGTGTCAGCTATTTAAAGAAAACAGAAGCCCTCCTGGCAGCAATTTAATTAACTTTCAGGGAGTACGTATGGCTAAGTCTCGGCTTTGAAAAAACATTACTACAGAAATTGGAATCTGAGATCATCTGTCAGAAAACAAACTTTCCAAGGAGGCAACTTTCTCTCTCTCTCTCAACTGTATTTGGTACATGCAAAATGGTCCTGAACATGTTTACTCAAAATGAAGTATCTCCGTGTGTCAATGATACATACTCCCTGCACCCCGAGCAACAAGTAGAAAAGGGGAGCTGATCAAGTAGTGATCTCTAAAAGCTGGCACTGAAAATATGCATTTACCTTAGCAACTTCGTCCTACTTTATAGTGAAGCTAACACTGAAAGGGTTCCTACCTGTGTAAGATTTGCACTTCCCTAATGGTAGCTCGGTACTCAAATTAATATTGTTATCACTGGGAGATTTAACAGTAAGCCCTTTCACGAGTTAATTGCATGAAAGTGGTCCACTTGTAGAAAGAGACAATTGGGGCGGGGGTGTCCCTATGGCAACATGGCTTCCCCCTCGCTGCCCTTGATGTCCATGTGTTGAACATGACTACGTATCTGAGCAGGGAAGAACCGGAGTGTAAACTCTACACCAGGGGTGTGCAACCTCAGGCCTGCAGGCCAAATCCAGCTCTCCCAGGCTCTTAAACCAGACCTCCTGGGTTCCCCAGATAGCCCCACCCACTTTCTCCCAACCACCAATTTTGGTGGTTTCCCGGCTTTGGTGCAGTTTTTTCCCCATTCTAAGAGGTTGAACTGTCTCTCTTAAGATTTAGTTATTGGCAGAGCTTTAAGCTAAAATATGCTGATATTTTTGGTCCCACTCCTTTTCCCCACCCACCACTGGAATGTGGCCCCAGAGAGCTTTTCTGAAACTGAATTTGGCCCTTGGGCTGAAAGAGGTTCCCCACCCCTGATCTACACCCACAGGCCTTTATGGGAGGGGGAACCCTGATCAAGCAAAGATCCTGTCCCTATGGAAGCCTTTGGACATAGACCTCTATACCCATAAGCTTCTCCTGCTCAGGCATTCACACTCAACTGTGAAAACTGGGGGATGGGGCGAGGAAGCTGCATGACCTTAGGATCAAGGACAGCTGCCCCGTTCTCAAAACTGTAGTCTTCTCCCAGTCTCTCTTTCTCTTTCCCCACATATGGAAAACAGCACAGAATTGTCTAGCAGAGTGTTATTGCACCAAAAATTGTGCTTCGCTGCAGAAGGATGAGTGGTTGAAGAGCCAGTTTTATGCTGCACAGGTGTAGTACTACTGCTGCTCTTGCACAGCATGAATCAGCTTCCCTTCTTTGCTTGCTGTCCAGCAGTGGCAGGCAAGACCTACGGTGGCCTTCCCCTTCTCTTTCACCGTCAGTCTGAAGTGACGGCTGGCAACCAGAGTGCATACTACTCACTGTAGGGCAGCTACATAATTTGGGCCTGTCATCTCCAAAATGAGAGGGAAAAATACAAAAACCTGGGGGTTGAGGGTTGGGGGTTGCGGCGTGAAGCATGCAACATTGGAAGAACCCTTACTAATCTAGGTGTTCATTGTCCTATTTCTGCTCCCTTATGGTAAACTGAGTCCCTCTGTGTTTTTGATGGGGAAAGCAAAACATATCTGGTTTCATGCAGATATGTTTTCTTCCTGTATCTTGTTGTTGCTCGTTTGTATTTGGTACTGCCCTCTTTTTTTCTGTCCTCTGCTATAGGAGGACCATCACACCCTGCTTTTTTCCAGCGTCCTGCAGAGGAAGCACAGCAATGCTTGGCAACTATTTGTGGACATTCTGCACTCTGTCCCCTCACGTATGTCACAAGGAAGGAAAAAGGCAGCAAGGACACCAGCTGCCTCAGCTCTTCTGTTTGTTTATATACACACACACGTGTTTGAGAGAAAAGTGACTCCAGTTGGAAGAAGTTCTGCAGGAGTATCCAAATAACATTTAAGAGAAGAAGAAGTGTTTTCTCTGCTTTGGCAAAAGAACAGAGAGAACCAGCATCAACAGTGTCCTCTTTTTATGGTAACAGAGGGCACTGGTCATAGCTCAGTAGTAACAGAGCATCTTCTTGGCATGCAGGAGATCTCAAGTTCAAGCCTCAGCTAGAAAGATCAGCCCCAATTAGGAGGGATGGGAAAGACCCTACCAGAGACCTCACCAGTTAGAATACATAATTAGGGGGCTAGATCAATAGAATGACCATCTACACCTGCCTCAACCTGTTTTATGGTCACTGTCAGAGGCTCTGCTTACTGGCCCACCACTAAATTAATAAGGTTGGTGGCCACTAAAGAGGAATCCTTCTTAGTGGTGGTCCTTACCCCACCTGAGAAAAATGCATCTGGCTAAATCTCTAGCTGGTTTCAATAGGGCTTTAAAAACACGCTTGCTCTCCCTCGCTTTTCATTTAAAATATTTTTATGGTATTTGCTCCTGCTAGGTATTTGAAATTGTATTTTAACTAGATTATTTTAAAATCATTTAAATTTAATGTGTTGCACTCACATCCTGCTTGTGGGTTTCCCATGGGCAGCTGGTTGGCCACTGTGTGAACAGAATCCTGGACTAGATGGACCCTTGGTCTGATCCAGCAGGGCTCTTATGTTCTTGTAATTTGATACTGAATTTTACTGTTTCATATTGTAAACTGCCTTGGGTAGACTACAGGCTTGAAAGGTAGCTAAGAAATAAATAAGGTCTGACTCAATATAAAACAGCAACAGCATATGGTCAACATTTTGCTTGCTTGTATGCAGGACAGGAAGGCCTGGCGTGCTATGGTCCATGGGGTCACGAAGAGTCGGACACGACTGAACGACTGAACAACATGCATCTCTGGCGTGCCAAATTTTCATTTTTCTGGATCTCTTAGATACAGTCTTAGGAATGACACACACTAACTGATAAGGTGCTAGGTATATAGAATTAGCATGGAAGAATGGACTGAGTGATCATATGGGATTTTGCTGCCTTGCAATTCAATCAAAGCACCATGGAAGCAACCATTAATAACTAGACACCTAGGAAATGCGTGCTGCGCTGCATTGCAAAATAAAGTCACGGAGAGAGCAATCCTGTGTCCCATAGATAGCATCTAAGGAGATAGGATTTTTCGATTTCCTAGCTCCAAGCTCATAGACAGCGCTTCAAGCTTGCAGACGGGAAACTATGCTCCTCTCCCCCTCATAGCCAGGACAGAGAGAACCATGGTAGCCGCCCCTCTGTGCCTATCCGTGCCTGTAACATGGAGCACTGACAGGGCAAAAAGGGGGCATTCCCGGGGGTGGGGTGGGGTGGGGACTGTGGAAGCTGTTTTAGACAACTTCTTATGCAACCCCGTTCCTGCCCCTCCCAGAAGCCATGCTTAGACGCCCAAAATCAGGTGTCTAAGGAAAACTGCAGGGCAGCCAGAGCACGGGAGGAATCCTCTCCTCTGTGCTTTAGCCGCCCTGCATTGGATAGGTGGTTGCCTCTGACTTCACAGGAAGTCGGAGGCGATCTTCTAGCTCCATAGGATTGCACCCTAATATAGAATCTGGTTATTATTTTTTTTTTAATAAATTTATATGCTGCAGTTTTAACAATAAAGTTTAACAATAAAGTTCCCAGGGCAGTTTAATAACAATTAATTTTTTAATAACAATTAAAAAAAACAGTGTAAAATGCCAATCTGTCATGACAAGGATAAAACATCACATTCAGTAGAATGAAAACAATTAAAAATGTAGCTCAGAATCTATGGATCCATGTTTTAAAAATATTTACATAAAGGCACCTTCTAGCCCTTAATAGTTAGAGAAGAATGTCCTAAAACATGTAGGCAGTTTCGGCTAGAGATCTTGTGACATTTATGGAAAGGTGGTGTATACGTATTATAAATAAATAAATGTTAGAAACCACAGAAAGTCTGACGGTACTGCCACACATGCATCTAAAATTGCTTTTGAGCCCCACTTGTGCTATTTCTGATCATGGCTGATACTACTAAATACTACTAGTAGTATGGCTCATACTACCAAATATAAAGCCAGGGAGAAGCATTTGTAATGTGAATGAGCATTATGAACATTCGGTAAGGAGAATGAGCATTCAACTGAAGCAAGAGCAACGTTAAGCCTCATGTGCAATAGTGGCAGTCAGATAAGCCCCCTTCAGAAGTGATTCCTTGATGCATGTATAAGCAAGGCATGTATAAACAAGGGGAAGCAGAGACACATACAGTGACCCAGCCCTCAATGGCCCGATCACTGCCAGCTCCACTCCTGACTTTCACAGCCTGAGTGCAAGGTCTGGAAGGGAAGCCCGTGTGCTTTCAGCCCTTCAGCTCAATGAGGGCTTTTCTATACAAGGTATTTATTGTGCACTCGTCATTGCCTAGTCACAGTTGCTTATGGCTTCTTTAGAAGACATCATGACTGTCCAGTTTGGCATCTATGTCTAACCAGCACTTTCAGCAAGTTTCTTTAGAGTAGGGAAAATGTGGCATTGTGAAAGTGAAAGAAAGCTCTTTCCTCTTGTCTATTTGTGCTATTCCACTATACTACAGCACAACTAGAGGTTATACAGCAGAAAAGCAAACACACCTCATGTAGTGCTTGTCTCTCAATTCTGCGACAAAACTGAACAGCGGATTAAGAGCCGATTAACAGCTTCGTGTAGAAAAGCTCTGTAGGCAGGTCAGGAGGTGGTGCTCTTGGGAGCATTAGAGGAACTGCCAGTGTGCATGGCCTCACTGCATCTTCTGTGCATTCTCTAATGCTGGGAGGAATAACGTCTGAAGGGGGATATTGCCAAATCTGCTAAATAAATATATAAATAGTCTTCTCTGAACTTTCTACTTTTGGTTTTGTTGCAGAATTGAGATCCAAGCACTCCATGAGGACCGTTTACTTTTCTGCTACATAACCTCTAGGTGGCACTGTAGTATAGTGGGGTAATGCAAATACACAAGCTTTCTTTCGCTTTCACAGTGCCACATTTTCCCTGCTCTAAAAAACCTCCCCGAAAGTGCTAGTTTACCCTATGTACATGGCACATTTTAACATGTAAAAGCATTAGGACAGACCAATGGGGCCTGTAACAAAATGTTGCAGTGCAGAGTGTTCCTGTTTGCCCCCCCCCCAATCTCTCATTATTTCTCTCCAATAGTTAGTCATGATTCTATGGCCATTAAGCATGCCCAGTCTTCACAGGGCTGTTCTGAGTCCTCCACATTGGATTCCTCCCCATGGTTTTTTTGGTCAATCTTGGGGTTCCCCCAAACCTGCTGACGCTCCCTCTTGGGCATGGATAGTGCCGTTTTGGCTACTTAAGGATCCACGCTTAGAGAATGAGTTTGCTATTTGTAAGTATGATGTTAGGTGCCTGCTACATTTGTTTTTAGTTTTATTTTATTTATTCGTTAACAAGAATGTAATTACATCATGGACTTGAGCACACTCCAGGAGAGAGCGGAGGACAGGAAGGTCTGGCGTGCTACGGTCCATGGGGTCACGAAGAGTCGGACACGACTGAACAACAATTGTACCATGTTATGCCCTGATGAGACACATGCATACATACTGGCTCTGCTTTATATAAAATCACTAGAGGAGACAGAAGTCCTAATGCTAAGACTTAGGTTTCCCACAAACCTAATAACCTTTAGGAGGGCTTTTTTTCTTTGCGGTCCAGTCCACAACTCCTATCCCTCTTCATCCATTTTTTTAAAAATGCTTTTATAGTCTGTGTTAAGAAAGCCACACTGCTTAAAGCACAGGGCTACCTTCGCTGACACCAGCCATAAATGTTCTATAAAAATACCTCATTTGAGAGCCATCCTATTCTGAGCTCTGGGAAAAATCCCCTGGCACACTTCAAGAGGTTCTGCATCTTCCAAATAGTCCACTAGGTTGCCAGGAGATTTCTCTAGCTTGAACATACTATAAAGCTTTCAAATAAGGCAATGCTCTGCTTTCAGTACTGAAAACAAAGATAGCTTCCCCCTCTAAAACACTGATGCTGCCTTCCCTCAGGCATGACTGTCTCATTAGCAGCACACAATATTATTGTTGATACAACAATAATGTCTACTGATGTCTGGGCATAAGTCGGCCTGTCTACTGATGTGATGTCTGGGCATAAGTCGGCCCCCTCCCCATCAATAACTCTAGTTAATAGAGGAAAGGAAAGGAACTTCCAGATCAGCATTCTCTTCCTAAACCAAATAGGAAGGTAGAAAGTTCGTACTCTTGCTTCCATTGCTTCACAGCTTGGACATCCATTTAAAACCAACAATTCCATTTAACAATATGAAATGTTGTGAAGGGGCTTTAGCTTACTGGTACAGTGCATGATTGGCACTCGAAAGATTCATTCCCCAGTATCTCCAGGTAAAAGGATCACATCTAACAAAACCTGGAGGGACCTGCTACCAGACCAAGCAGCACCAGCCTACATAGACTAATGGCCTCCTCAGAGTACGGAAGCTTCAAATGTTCTCAGAATTGTTGGGGACAGGTGTTTGCGTCTGTGCATGTGTGTAGAAAAACGAATTAACATCAAATTAAGGGGGGGATGGGGTGTTCCTACATAGTATTGGGATATTTAGGCTGCGATCCTAAATGAATTTATCGAAGGTTAAGCCCCCATTGAACTCATTGGGGCTTACTTCCGAGTAGATGTGGCAAGGAATGCATCAGGAGAAAGATTATTTTGTTTCCCCCAATTTAACACTCTGAAATGGCAAAATTAAACATTGACACAAAACAAAAACAAACAAACAGCTCCTCCATTGTCAGTCAAAATCTTGGAATGCTCGAAATATTTATTGTCCACACCTGGTTCTGAACTGGCAGTTCTTTCTTTCCGAATCCAAGTCTGATATCAACAGCATGCTATGACTGGCACTTCAAAACATGTGCTTCTTCCCCCACCTGCTTCTTTGCCAACTGTCCCAACATTTTCATCAGCCGTGGAATCAAAGCAGCAATTGTTTACTGGGCTGTCTTGAAGTCTCACTACAACCCCCAACACAGAGACAGTTTGGGGACTATCAGTAGGGGAAAAAAGAATGATAATGAGGCTGCAATGTCTAGTTGACTGATCCATTAGATTAATCAATTAGACCAGCAATCCGAAACACACTTACTAGGGAGCAGCCCTCATTCGACAGAGTGGACTTTCCCCCTACTTTGGGAATATGTGGAAGATTGTGCTTCATGGTTATAAACCTACGCACACTTCCCCTTGAAAAATCCTATAATTTTTGTGAACTGCCCAGAGAGCTTCAGCTATTGGGTGGTATAGAAATGTAATAAATAAATAAATATAGAGTGGGATTTACTTCCAAGCAATCACATGTAGGCTTACACACTATAAGAATCTTTTAGGCTGTAGTCCTAGTTCCCTTGCCTGGGAATAAGGCCCATTGAATTCAATGGGACTTACTTCTGACTAGAAATGTACAGGGTTGAACTATTAATCAACTAAAAATATACCCCCCAGTAATGAGTCAGCAGATATTTTTAAAAACATTTTTACTATAAGAACCTACAAAAACTGTAGGTGGCAGGCACCACCTTAGAAGACACATCCCCCTTTTCCACGCGCACGCGAACACACACATAAACAAAAATGTTTTGTCTAAGATGGTGGTTGCTGTGACATGTACATGCATCACATAAAAACAACTCCCTCCCTGAAATATTGTTTTATTCATTATTTATTCATTTACCAACAGAAACAATTCATCAGAATATCCCTATGACTACATCTGTAGCCTTAAGTAAACCCCATTGAACTGTGTGTGGAAATTACTTCTGAATAAATATACCAGATTGAGAGATCACCATGGGAATAATACCTTTTCTTAATTTAATTGTGCATGGATAGCAGTACTGACTTTGAATAACATTTGCATTAAGATAGGCCCCTCTTCTAGATCATAAACTATTATGTGAATTACACTATTGTTCTAATTCCTGAACTGAACCCAGCAGCTTGGAGTTGATTTACTCGGTTTTCTGATTTGCTTTTCCTGATTTACTGTAGCCCTCTTACTCCAAGACTCCTCCTCTTCCCAGCCCCCACCTCATCCTGTACGTTACTCCCCTATATTTCCAGCCCCTTCCCCAAATTTGCTTAATGAAAGCAAACCCAGGTAGGCACATCCTGCTAAGGTGTCTGCAGCTGGGAAATGCTGATTCAGGCTGCCTGAAATACACATTTACCTGGGAGTAAGTCCCACTGTATGCAATAGGACTTACTTCTGAGTAGACATTGCACTGTAAGAAACAAGGTATAGTGTTGTTTTGAGGATTTACTCCAGAATCTTGAGGGCTTAGAAACAACTTTCCTTTTCTCTCTTCCCTCGGGATTTTAACAAATCAGTTTAACTGCCAGGATAAAAACAAACAAACTTTCACTTGCCTGGAGTGAGCAGACATGCTTGGAATTTGCACATAACAACAACAATATAATCCAAAACTGCAAGTAGAGCTATTCCCTTCCTATTTTGATAAGATGTCAGTTTATTACTGAGCATTGTTATGCATGTCTACTCAGTAGTAAGCCCAATGGGGTAATAGTAGCAAGCCCGACTAAGATCTGGGTCTTACTCCCTGGTAACTGTGTATAGGATTGTAGCTTGAGATTGTTTAGCATTTTTTCTATTACATTTTCAACTTCCTATCTACAATAAATGAGAATTAAAAACATATATTCTGACCATAAACATCTGTTTAGGGGTGAGCGGAGGAATTTATTATTCATGTTGTAACTTTTGTATCCTGTTTTTCCTTCACGCATTCCCAAGCAGACTCCCAATCCATCCCGGTTAAAAAAGTAAGATTCAACCCCCTTCAGCAGCTGAGATTAAACAGCATAAGACGTATTTGGACCAATCTCAGTGTTTATCAGCCTTGGTATTAACACATCATCACAGCAAAGCCTGTGTATCATCCTTTTCTTTTTTTGAAACAGTTCTGACAGAACAGTTGGTACCCGCCCACAAAGCATATATGCACCGATGCAACACATCTTCCTAGAAATAAATGAAAACTGCATTTCAATCAGAGCCTGAGGGCCATGCATAAGTGCTCTCAGACTCGTAGTGGAGACAGGTACATGTAACGTGTGATCACACGTTGCCCATACTTGTTATTTCAACATGATATGCTAGAATCAAACTTCTTTGAGCAGCCTGACACAGGGGAGTGACTTCGCTTTAACTCTAGTAGCTGGTTCAGGAGTTTCCTGAATGTATATGATTGTCCCAAGGCGACATTAAACAGCTGGCCAGGCCTGACATTACCATGCATAAAGGTGAAACTAACGCAAATAACGTTTTGCCTGCCTACAGTAAAAATGGAACTCAGAACTCCCGCAGCAGTTAGTGACCTTAAGAACTATGTTAGCTTCAAGAAACTCACAGCACCAATTCTTCTATCTGCCTTTTCTGGACATTCTATACTGATTGATGCATTTTATTGCACAGTGCAGGGAAATGTGCCGGTGAAGACAGACAGCATGGGATAGTGGTCAAAGTAGGACCGAGGAGAGATCAGAGTTCAAATCCTCACTCAGCCATGAAATTCACTGGGTGACTTTGGGCTACTCATCAACACTCAGTCTAAACTCCCTCACAGGGTGGTTGTGAGGATAAAACATAAGAAGAACCATGCTGGATTAGGCCAAGGGTCCATCCAGTCCGTCATTCTGTTTACACAGTTGCCAACCAGCTGCCTGTGGGAAACCACAAGGAGAACATGAATGTGAAAGCATCCTCCTGCTCACGCTCCCCAGCAACTGGTATACGCAGGCATACTGCCTCTGATACTGGAGGTAGCATATAGTCATCAGGGCTATAGCCATTGATAGCCTTATCCTCCATGAATTGGAAAAGGGGGAGAAGAACACTGTTAAGTCCCTCTGAGCTCCCTGAAGGGCAGGTAGAATGAAAAATGTAACACCAAATAATGAATGTAATAATAATCAGCGACACCCAAACATCACTTCTCCTCCCAGCCAGGAGATGATTGGGCAGCAAGGTACAGCAATGGTCCCACCCACGTGGTTTCTCTATCCAAATGTTAGCATACCAGAGTGGGAAGTACATATCATGAGGAAGTCCTGCCCACCCTCCACTGCAGCTAGTAACATATGAATCAGTTCTCAGATCAATGGAAGTGACATGACATGAGCATTCACATATGCAGCGCATCGATTATAATAAACATGCATATGTGACCAGGAGAATCAAGAAAGTAACTAACTAAGAGACCTATCAAAACTCTATGCAAGGTAGAGCAGAGGATACTGGTGCCCTATATATCTCAACTTCTCAATACAGGACTTACAGAAGTGCTTTGAACAATATTTAATTACAGTAGCAGTATCTCTAAACTCAACAGGGCAGAATAATCATTTATTGTTGGGAAACCCCCTTAGGGTGCAATCCTATGCATGTTAAGACAAAAAAACCCCAAACCACTCCCAGCAGGCCCCAGCCAACATGCATAAAACAGTGCCCTTCGATATCTTTCCGAACTTGCAATATGCATGTAGCATTCTGCATGATGGCATCTTTGACGCACTGAAAATCCTTTCATGGATTAAATGGGATTAAAGTTCAGAATTCTAATCTGTGATTAATTGGTTAATCTTACTAATTTAAAACCCTAAGGCTTTCAGCCTGTTTGTAGGAATCCCCACCCTTAATCATTACTTGCATTCTGTTGCAAAATACCCAACAACTGCTCAATCAAGGCACTTACAAGTAGAGCATGTTTTGGCGGCAGGCACACGGATTTACTGCAGCTGATAGCTCCAAGCTACATAGTGATGATCGTGTGGATGCCTGTGGTGATTCCTGCTAACCCAAACAGACTTGGCGATTGGCAGAACCAGCGTGGGTGGTTTGTATTTTGATACAGGTAATTCACTGAATAAACATCTGTGCAACTTTGTAGCCCTCTTATCACATCACACTTTTTTTTAATACGCTAAGTCTTGCAAATAGCAATACCAAAACCTGCCTTTGGGCCACAACCTTAGTAACATTAAAGGGTACTTAGTGACTGATGTCAAGTAAAGTCAAAACTCTTCACTACAAGGTTTTTTTGTTGTGCTGCTCCTATTGAGTAACACTGCTAGATATCACTGAGGTCTGACTCACTGTTTAACTGTAGTGAGATCAAGAAATGGAATCTAGCACAGGGCTATGCAGATGAAGAGTGGGCTCAACTGCCAATGGCTCCCATTAAATCATTTAGGGCGCAATCCTATGGGGATAGGCGGCTGCCTCCGAACTTGGAGGTGACCGCCTATCCAATGCAGGGCAGGAGAAGCACGGAGGGAATTGTTCCTTCCGTGTTTCTTCTGCCCTGCTTTTGCGGCTAGACAGCCAATTTCGGCTGTCTAGCCATGGGAAGGCAGAGCAGGGGAGAAGGCTGCTGGATGACACATAGGATGTGTCTTATGGGCATTTCCGTCTTCCCCACCCCGGAACACCCCCCAGAATGCCCCGTTTTGGCTGATCCATGCTCCTCTTCAGAGGCAGTGCGGAAGGGGGGGGGAAGGTCGGTTTTCCTATGGCTGGATTGCTCCCTAAGACACAATAAGCAAGACATTTAGGAAAGCAGCAAAGCCTGTTCCCCCTCCCTTTGAAGAAACTGAGGTCACCAGGGGCAGCTTCAGCATCCAATACAAAAGTGCATTTGGAGGCAACTACGAGGTAGGGACAAAACCTGACAATGTGTATAAGCATACATTGAGAAGTTCTCCCCTCAGAAAGACTGAAAAGGACACCTGCTTCTGCTATTCCCTTTCCCCACCTCAGCCACTTTCATGTCTGTCACAACAGCATGTCAACTGACATTTCTTACTTACTAAAAATGACAGTGGCCTATGGTTGTATGAACAGTCCTGAAAGGAGTTAGCAACAACCAACATTATGATAACTCCTGTCAGAATACTGTCGGGCATGCTAGGCTATGTCACCGAAAAGTAGTTGTTGCAAAATTGTAAACAAGTCACTTTTCCTTTGCAGAAAGACAGGCAAAGAGTAAAACATTAATATGGTTAAAGCTGATCTTTTGAATTTCTGCTTGTTCAGTAAGTCATGCTAATGAAGGTCTCTCTCTTTCTCCTTCAGCTCAATGACAATTTCCTTTTTATTTAATTTTTCTTTGCTCCTACCAGCTTGCAACTGCATTGAAGTGCCTGGGTTTAACAGGTAGGAAGAGATGCAAGGGTGAAGGCTGTCCAATTTATGCATCAGTAGGTAAGAGTGAAACCCAACAAGCTCAAAGTCTCTCAGCAGCCACAATACAACTGTCAGGTCAAGAGCATGATGCGTGAGGCCCCTGCAGGGCAGCTGCAAAAGAAACTTTGCACACACTGATCTCCAAAGCAGGCAGCTGACAAACTTCATCTTTCTGGGAACACATCAGGGCTATTCACAAGCAGCGTCATTGGGAGCTTTGGATTTTTTTTAAATGAAAAAAATAAAGGAACTTGTCTGCAGAGGACCCTGCTACAAAATACTGGGATTGTTTACTCAAGTTCCACCTTATTAAAGATTAGCTAATATAAGCAAGCAGGCTATGGTACTTTGAAAAAGAATGTCTCGATTCATACCCATTCACAAAAGAATCATATCCCCGTATTAGTGTGAACTGGCTGTGCCAGTGATTTTACTTCCATGCCTGCACTTACTTTGCTTTTTTTCCCATACACTTGCAGCTAATTAAAAGACGATTTAAAGTAATGCAATGAAAACTGAACAAAGCACAATCATCCAGTATGCTAATATCAAAAAGGGAAATATAATTACCTGGAGTAGTCCCCTTTAGCTTCCTATAATTTGGGGGGAAAGTAATGATGTTAAAATACTATTTCTTTTGCAATGGCTATGTGTTAAATATAGACATCACACCACAGTTTAGAAAACAAAACAAAAAACAATTCATACTTTTTGAGCAGACTCTGGCCCCATATGCAAGTTGAAAGGATGACACTGCCTTACAAGGTTTTTATTTATTTATTTGTTTATACACACACACACACACACACACACACACACACACACTTTGTCCTTTGAAAAGAAACATTTAGCCCATCCTTGGAATGTTCAGCCAGAAACTGAAATTACAAGGAAGGTCAACCCTTGTTAACAGTCTGAGTTCATTCAAAACACCACCAAAGTTCAGAAAGTCAAAGCCATCATCAGTTTGCTGCTGAATTTTGTCAATGAAAATCTAAGCCTCTCATTAAGAAAAAGATACAGAAGAAAAATAAAAACACAGTACAATATGTGCAGTGATGAAGATTACTCACTGGAAACAACTATGTGGCAAATGGAACTATGGCCCTCATCAGCATGTACAGATACTATTTTAAAAATAAAACTATCTTTTGGTGGGGCTTTTTTAAAATGTGGAACTGATGAGAGAAGTTTAAAAGTCTCTGCAGTAATGTTCAGCATCAATACTGCACTTTCCCTCTCCACTTCACACACTTTTTCAGGTATCCAATATATCTACATATTGTCACTTGCATTTTGGAAAAAAAATATTTATGCTAGAAATATGATGTAACAATGTAACGAACTGAAATCACTTTATGCAACTCCCCACCTCCAAACACATCTTCCTCCATATACCTCCTAGTTCACCTCAAATGTTTACATACTAATACCTCTGTATCATCTTAGCAAACTGGCAGATTTGCAACATTTCAACCACAAATATATTGTTGGGGTCAAGGGGGAAATGTATGCATCTACAATTTATAACAAGTACATGAACACTGATGCAGAAATGCCAAAGTTTAGAAGTTAAAAGTATTTTAAAAAGTGCACTGCAGTTGCAGATTTAAAACACCCCCCCCAACACACACACACACAGAGAGAGAGAGAGAGAGAGTGAGTGAGTTAGGGAAGACCTTACCTGTAAAATCAAAGCAGCTAATCTGAAGATGGTCTCACTTTCCACCTCAATATGCCCCTGTTTAAATAGAGAGGAAAATATTAAGTTGACACAGCTGAAGTCTGCAGCACTGGGGTCCCCCCCCTGGTACATTGAATTTGTTAGGCTGTTACTAGTCAGCACCACTGGTCTTCCTTCAGTGGCAGATCATACCATTACAGCAGAAGGGGTGGGTGTAATTTGAGCTGTAAAGTTGGGTAACTGGCTGCATAGTGTTTAACAGACAACCAGAAAAATCATACTGCAAATAAGAAAAGCAGGATACAAGGGAAACTGACATAGGGATTGCCTGCAATCTTTGATGAATCACAGCTTGCCCTTACAACTTTAGCACACTTGGACCCTACAGGTTTCCAACATCTGCTGGCTGTACTGACTGGATTCTGTGCTAACACACCTCTGTCAGCTGAGTATTCAGCTTTATGTAAATACAGACACGCACGTACAGTGCAATCCTATGCACATTTACTTGGAAGCAAGTCCCACTGTCTTCAATGGGGTAAGCGTGCATAGGATTGCATCTTGGTTCTCCTTGTGCGGTGAGGTTTGGTGAGGTCTCTTGATTCAGCACAAAAAATGATTTCTAAATAAAAAATGTAACATATTACGTTCAAACATCTCTCTAAAACAAAAATACTACTATTCTGTTTGCAATGAATTATCATAATGTTAATAACACTTTTGAATGTATAGAAGTCTTTTCTAATCCCTAAACCTTTCATCTGTGTGACAGCTGGGCTGGATGGTTGCTTGACTATCCATTTCACAAATGGGAAACTGAAGCTAAGAGGCAGTGAACTGATCAGTAAAACTATCTTCCCTTGGACAGGTAATCAGGATTTAGATCTGAAAAGCCAATAAACCCAAGAACCAGATGAATGATGTTTTTAGGGTGGCCATGTTTTAAAGAAGTTTTTACATTGTTTTAAGTTTTAATTGTAAGTTACCTTGGGGCTCCTATTTGGGCTGAAAGGTGACTCATAGTGTCCTACAGTCTTATATTTGAAGGTGTCCTCTATTTGAAGGGCTGTCTGGTCCAAGTCCAGTTTAAAGATAACGGGCAGTAGCCAACAGAGTCACTGCGCTTAAGCAATTGATGCAGTGCTAGCGTAAGCGACCTGTAGTGCAACGCCAAGGGCATAAGCTGGCATGATGGGTTTCCCCAGAAAACGTGTTGCGCCAGCTTACGCTACTAGTGTTGCACTAGATATCACTTAAACTAGTGCTACATCTATTGTGTAGTGGCCCTGTTGTACACTGCCCAAAGAACCCTAAGAAGGGAAAACAGGGGCCTTGAAGCTACCCATCAGCAGTTAGCACCTACTGAGCAGGAACACAGGTCACCTGGTCACAGTCTATCCCACCATGGTTGAATTATTGTATTTCTCTTTAAATTGGAAACATTGTTTCTAAATTTGCATCTATACATAAATCAACAGAGGCAAATTTTATGCAACTATGTGTCCTCTTTTGTCCTCTTTTTTGGTGATGTGTAAGCGGCCAGCCTACTTCTCTCAAAGCCATCCTCCTCCAGTCTAAACCCCACAGCCTGCTGCCAGGTTCTGCACTGCTTCTTTTTAGGCCCATACAGATTTTAGAAATCAAAAGTTGGCTTGACTAGCCTGCAGCCATTAAGGCTGCTGTCATAAACAAAAGTACTAGTGAATAAATCCCATTGAAAGTGGTGGTGGAGTAAATTCTGAGTAAAATGCTTCGTATTATGTTGCACGTGAGTGTAAATGGCTGAATGTGGATGTGAGCCCAGGTTTCTTAGATCCAAGATCATATGTGACGTACACAGTATTTCAGTTCCCATTTACTTTTAGTGCAATATTTATTTGAGGGAGAAAGGGCGAAATTAGAAGCAGTAATTACAAGCAGTAATAACTCCATTGATGGCACACAGGATAACTGTCTACTGATAGAGAAGCATTTGGTTGCAGAGAATAACATACATCATGAAAGGGCAACCTCTGCAGCCCAGAGATATTTGGGCTGCTCTGTGAGCCCCACCCACTCTCCTCCTTAAGCTCCGTTCACTGGCCTGGAGGCAATGGGGGACCTCATGAGGAAATGGCGAGAGGAATCCCCTCATCTCTGAACTTTGTTCAGTGATAACAAGGGGATTTTGGGGAGCGGCAAATTCACTTGCCCTACGTCTTCTCCCCAGCAGCAGGGGAAGCCAGTTCCCATTATTTATGTTGGATCACCCTCCCGAAGTGGTTGCCAGGAACCAAATGACATATGGGTGTGTGGCCTCATGCAGTTGACACCAGGGGTGGGGCCATACCCGTTGTTGTCATACAGCCCATAGAGGGTAGAGCGGGGAGGTAATTCAGACCATTATAGTTGCCTGTTCTTGGCATACATGCCCAAAAACATATACGGCATTGCTAGTGCAAAGTTCAAGCTTTTGCAAATCTTACATAGCTTATGGGGGATATATAGGTGCACAAAGGATGAAGCATCTGAAAGTAGGGAATTTGTCGTAAAACATGCGAACACATTTCAGGGCATGCTCTTTTGTATTATTTGTTTGGATCATGTGCACAAAATGTGCAGAATATGCAACCATCATTCTTAATCACTAGGAGCATTTATCCTCTGTCTGATTAAAACATATTTGTAATCTAAATAATGATTGATGCTGGATGTATGAATTTTAAAATAAAGTGGATAGTTTGCATGTATTTTGGACATCTGTTGACTGAAAGTGGGAACTGGGTTACTTATTATATTTTCTAGCTGCCTAACAACTTGGGTTTGCTGGGTGACGTATGATTTAACCATTTAAAGCAATTAAAACATAGAATCTGTAAAATACAATCAAAATATACATTAAAAATCTAATACAGAAGCCGTAATAGAATGAAGAAAATAACCCAATCTCAGAAAGTTAAAATAAACTAAAAAAGGCAAAGCACATCCCAATCATATAGAAAAAGGCAAGGAAATAAGTGTCTTGTGTTATTCCAAAAGTCTTCAAATAGGGTAGTTCAGCTATCTAAAAGGAATTATTTTGCAAGATGACTTGGAACTGATAACTTGCTTATTAACAGATGCAAGACTGGAAGTCATTACAGGCTCCTTCTAATTTTGAACCAGATGGGAAATGAGTAGCATCATTTACAGAGGCTGTATTGGCATGGGAAGTACTCAGCGGATCAGGGCTATCCACATAACTCAAAATCCTTGCTTCAGGTTAAAGGGTGTCTTGAAACACATTTATGGCACTACTTTAAATATGAAAACTTGGTTCTAGTTTTGCTAATCTGCATTAATAGTGAGGGGCACATCAGTGAGGCTTGCTAAATAAGATGTAGAACCTAAATCATGTGCCTTTCATAGTGTGGGAGCCAGCGTGATGTAGTGGTTAGACTGTTGGGCTAGGGAGCCCGGGGTTCAAGTCCCCGCTCAGTCATGAAGCTCACTGGGTGAGTTTGGGCCTTGCAGGCTTGTTGTGAAGATAGAATGGAGAGGAGGAGGATCATCTATGCTGCCCTGGGCTCCTTGGAGGAAAAGGCAGGATATAAATGTAGCAAATAAATAAGTAGTGTGGGAAAGAGAATTTCAGCAGATCTAGCTCCACCCACCAGAGCGCTGCAATAATGAGAACATTCATACCCACTGAAATGCTCCAACTCTCATGAAACTATTAAGGGGACAGGAGCCCCTGTCCTATATTGAAGCTGGCAGTTCTTGCTGATAAGCATCCCTGGGGGAAACTGACAAGATGACACAACTTTATAAAAATAATTGCCACACATTTAGAACTTCTATACCTTGGTATATGAATATCCCCAGAGATCGCCCAGTTTCATGGCATAAGTACAAGCAGACATATATTTAAAACTCAGACACTGGCAAAAGGTTCCATGGGAACTTATGGATAGTAATGCATAATGTAACACTTCAGTTCATCCTATGTTCAGAAAGTGGAGATAGATATAGATATATATACACGCACAGCAGGCAAAAGGGAGGATTAATGGAGAAGCCCAAATTTAGGAGCCATTTTCCCCTATACAGTTGAGGATGGTATTTCTTACTTCACAGTTGTATATTTCCCAGCATATGCTGTTCAAAAAGCTGGTGCATCATATTTAAATCTAAAATATTTATGCGTTGTGACACTTGGGGTGATTTTTTTTATTTTCCCTGCTTCTCCTGCAAAGGCTCAGAATTATTTTAGCACTTTTGCTCCAGAGCTTTCATTATTCTTCCAGACAGTCTTCTTGTTTAAGATGCATGTTCCAACATACCAGTAATTCCAGGTCTTTTATCTCAGCCTTGCTAATCCTACTCTTTTTTTTTTAGGAGCGCTAACTTAAAAAGAGAATGCTTTTCATGATAGCCTACATGGCTCATTTCTTAAAGGGCCTAACAACCTTGCCTCAGATAGTTTGCACCAGAGTCTGGGATGAACAACAACAAAACATAACTAACAAGTTATAGAATCTCGGCTTGCAGATCTCAACCTGAACAGGCTCATATGCCCTTAGTAGCTGTGAGGCATATTGGACATAGCTTTTGATGACATGGGGAAATTTTACCTGTGGAATGTCTCCAGAGATCCTAAAAGTAACAATAGCCCTATCTAAAAAATGAGACCTTCAGGCAAACTTGGTTACAAGTCCATGACTCAGCTTACTGTCATGTAAAATAGATCCAGCGCTTGCATATATCCTAGGGGCACTACGTTGCTGTTTCTTGTGAAGGATTTTTGTAGATGAAAAAGTCAGTAAAGCCAGTATGACAATTATGAGTATCATGGTAGATAGTACATATGCATTCTCAATACCTGAAAAATGTTTGTCAAGAAACCTGGGTCATTTACCAGTGTATGTTATGGTGGAAGATTCCGCCCCTCCCCCCAACACATACACACACACAAATCTGTGTTTATGATGCCTTCTTGTGGCACTTGGTTTAAATGCTAAAAATGGCAAAAACAGAGCTCCTTGAGGTTGATTCAGATTACTACTTTTGATATGAAAGCATCTCACCACGTGTTGTTCCCCCCCTCCATTTTACATGGCAAAAGATTGTTTTGCAAGGACCTCCACGTTCCAAGATCACAAATTCCCTCGTGCTGAGCAAGGGCAGCTTCACAAAGCCATCACAACTTTCATGTAAGAAACCTCCATGTACACTGTCACATGTGATGAATGCAATCAATATATTTTACAGCTTGTACATACCGCAAATCAGATATGTTTGCACTGGTTACGCACACAATAACGTGTGTATAGTTGCCATGTCAATTTGCTGTAAGTCAGCCTATCCCAACCTGGTGCCCTCCAGATTTTTGGGACATCCCATCAGCCCCAGCTGGCATGGCCAATAGTCAGGAATTCTGGGAGTTGTACTCCAAAACATATGGAGGGAACCATGTTGGTCATAGCTGCTGAAAGTGATTTCTGCGTAGGAAGTGATCACATGTAAACATCACTAGAAACAAGTGGTTTTTAATATGGGAATTTGAGATCTTGGTGTGCATTTATGTGCCATCTTCTCATATAAAGATTGAAGGGATGAAATCAACTCTCAGTGACTTTTCCATCAAACATGGCCAGGTATATTAACACTCAGCAAGGCTATGAGGGCTAAGAATCCATTCACACTCTGGGAGATATAGGTTTGTATAATGGAAAAGCGTTTTCTTCAAGCTAGCATTTCTGTAGCTTCATTCTGTAGCATTTCTGTAGCTTGCCTTGATTTAATATTTTGCTTATAAATAGTAATGTTAAGTTCACTGCTCCAGACCAATTTGGACAATTATTCAATGCCCCTTTGCAAGAGCCTTCTACCTGAACTGGAAACATAAGCCCATATTAAAGATTCAAGTCTGGCAAAGATTGTAAGTCTGACAATTCCGCACATAGCAGTCTTATGAAAAATTCAGTGGGTGACAGACAAGAAATCCCTGCGCTGTATTTACCTCAAAACAAGACTTTATTTCATAGAGAAATAAATGAATAAAATATCAAGTGCCCTCTTATGTTTCCTACATAGGAACAAACAGAGGATTGGGGTCCAGACAAGAGAAATATATGTATTTTAAAAATAGTAAGAACATCTACAAAATTAGATAAGCTTCCAAAAAAGTTTCTAGATTTCAGCTCATCTGTTCCTTCTCTGAAACCCTTCATTTGGGATAAACAAAAGTCAAAACTGGCCCAAAAGAGTCATGACAAATGATGGCAGTGTGATGCCGACCAACTGACTCAACATTGTTTATTAAGATGACACAGATAAACATGTAGTGACAACACCAACATAAGCTGATCTCATATGAGTGTCAATGAAAAGGTTGGCATTTTAAATCTGGTAACTAGCTCCTCTCTTAACCAAAAGAGGTAATTATGGGGTGACTTGCAAATTTGGAAATGAAACTACAGTTTAATTCTGGAACTAACTTCAATTATCAAAAACAAACCTAAAGTAAAAACAGTAATTTGATATTGCTATAATTGTACAGACGGTATAAGTGTGTGTATGTGTGCGTGTGTGTGTGTATGTGTATGTAAGCCAGTTCGCTGGGCTGGCCTGCAGGATGAGTAGCATGAAAACTGGATACATTCCTGGAATCACCCAAAATGGCAAGGAAGTGCTCATTATCTATTTAAAAACCTTTTTACCCCAGTTTTCCCCTCCAAACAAGGAGTCACTCAAAGCAGCTTACAAATATAAAAACAAAAGCAATCATTTAAACACATTAACAAGCTAAAGGCGGTAGCAAACACAATGAAAACAACAGTCAATAAATAAAATTAAGGTTTGCATATGGATATAATCGAAAAGCATTTGGTTCTTATAAGTTGCACGTGTCAAGAAGCTCAAGCAGAACTATTCAAAACAGAATGGAAAGAGATGTACTTTTCATTTAGACACAGTATTGTCCAATTATGTTGTATATAGTATTAAATTAATAAGGTAAAAGGTAAAGGTGTCCCCAACCAGTTGTGTCCGACTCTAGGGTGTGGTGCTCATCTCCATTTCTAAGCCGAAGAGCCAGCGCTGTCCGAAGATGCTTCCGTGGTCATGTGGCCGGCATGACGGAACACCAAGGTGCACGGAACGCTGCTACCTTTCCCGCCAAAGCGGTACCTATTTATCTACTTGCAATTTCTTGCTTTCAAACTGCTAGGTTGGCAGAAACTGGGACTGAAGACAGGAGCTCACTCCGTCACACAGCACTCAGGTCTCGAACTGCTGTCCTGCCGACCTTCCAATCTGCAGTTCAGCGTCTTAACCACTAAGCCACCGCGGCCCCTTCATTAAATTAATACTCCACTGAAATACTCCAGCTTTACCATAACATGCAAGTATGGTCAAATGCATGTGGGGGGCTGTTTCTGTCTCCGAGCTGAGCTGAGCAGAGGAAGCTGCTCCAGCTAGTCTAGGGGCTATACAAGCAAGGAAGCTCCCAGAGGGCAAAAGATCAGAGTGAGCAAACAGGGAGAGCAAACAGGAGTTTGCTAGGGATGCTTGGCAGGGGAAGTCAAGGAGGATTTTAAGAAATTTATTTTCTTGTAACACACACTTCCATACCAGTGGGACTCTGTTGTTAACCTCCAGTGAATAGGGGACAAAGCACAGGCTGTACAATCAGAAAGCTAGAAACATAAAGGGAATAGAGACTATGGAAGGAAAGGACTCTCCAGTGGTGGTGACCCGCAAGGTCTGTGCAATGTTTGTTTTCTTGCCTGAGATCAACATGGCCTACACGTGCAACAAGTGCAAGTTGATCACATTGCTGGAAGAAAAAGTAAGAGGACTGGAGAGGCGAATGGCGACCCTCCAGGGGATAAGAGAAGACAAAGAGTTCTTAGACAGGATGGTGGAACTACAGCAGCAAAGTGAATAACAAAAGCTAGAAGAGCAACAGCAAGCTGAGGCAGAAGAAGGAAATCCTGAGGTGAGGAAAAATGCAGTAGAGGATATTCCTTGGAAAAGGGTGTCAGTTAGGAGCAGAAGAACTAGAAGCCACTCTACACCAGTGGAAGCATTGGAACTATGGAACCATTTCAAGGTACTTGAGGATGAGACTGGAGGATAGGGATGGGGGAGAATTTCTCCCCGAAACTTCGGGGGGTCGAGTGCCAACACATTCGGTCCTCCAAAGGTTGTTTGGGGAGAAATTATCTGCCCCCCGCCCCCCCCCCCGGGATGGGACTTACCTTTCACGAATGTTCCTCCCGGCGGCGGGTCCCGGCGGCGGTTCGGCAGGTCTTCGTCAGGGGCAGGGGCGACAGCCGGTCTTTCGACCGGCTGCCGCCGCCGCCATTACAAGAAAAGTAAAAAAAAAAACACGCCCCTGTGATAGGCTACGTTAATTGTAGCCTATCAGAGGGGCGTTGTTTTTTTTTTTCTTTTGAAGTTCGTGGCCGAGGAGACGGGGCGCTTCTCCCCAGCCTGAATTTCGGCCGGGCGAGGCGGGAAGCCTCCCCCCCCCCGGCCTGAACTTCGGGGGGAGCAGCGAAGCGCCTCCCCCCCACCGCGAAGCAAGCTGCAAGACCAGGTAAGTGACTTTCGTACACTCCTACTGGAGGACAGCCTGCAGAGGAAGAATTACAGGGGAACCTGCATGAGAGTGAGCAAGAGGCTGAAGGTCAGTCAAGCAGAGGTGATAAAACCCAGGCCTACGACAAGAAGAGTAGTAGTAGTGGGAGACTTCTTGCTGCGTGGGATCGAAACCCAAGTATGTTGTGAATAGCCGTGGTCTCGCCAGGTATGCTGTCCCCGGAAGGACGGATTAGAGACGTGACTGAAGGGTTGCCTACCCTCATAAAGCCCACTGACAGGTATCCCTTTTTTTTCATCCATGTGGGAACAAATGATACTGCCAAGCAGAGCTACGAAGAAATCACATCAGACTTTGAAGCTTTGGGAAAGAAACTCAAGATCTTTGTGGGCCCAGATAGTTTTCTCATCCATCCTTCCAGTAGTTAGAAGAGGGATTGAAAGGGAAAGAAAAATACTCTTTGTGAATGACGGGCTATGAAGGTGGTGCCAGCGCGAGAGATTTGGATTCTGGGACCATGGGCTATACTTCCTGGAATATGGAATGTTGACAAGGGATGGGTTGCACCTCACAAAGGCTGGGATGAATGCGTTTGGCCACAGCATAAAGAACTTCATCCGGAGGGCTTTAAACTGAATCCTACGGGGGAGAGAGATGTAAAGTTGAGGGTAACAATGGATGAAGGCTCATGCACCACAACGGAGAGAACAGCTCTAATAGCACTCAGTAATAGTCTTCAGAAACATGTAGGAAGAAAGCCAGACTATAAAGCACATGGTCTTCGATGTCTATATACTAATGTCCAGAGTATGGGAAACAGACAGAACGAACTTGAACTCTTAATGCAGGAGGGAAATTATAACTTGACAGGTGTAACTGAGACTTGGTGGGATGACTCTCATGACTGGAATACAGCAATTGAAGGATATAACTTGTTCAAAAATAAGAGGAGGAACAGAAAGGGAGGTGGAGTTGCACTGTAAGTTAAAAATACATATCTCTGCACAGAAATACAGGAGGATGAGCTTGGTAGCTCCATTGAGAGCATCTGGGTTAAAATGAATGGAGCAAAAAATAAAAGGAACCTGGTGGTCGGAGTCTATTACCGGCCACACAATCAAGGAGAAGACGAGGATGAAACTTTTGAAAAGCAATTTGCAATGTTTCAAGGAAGCATGGTATAGTAGTAATGCGGGACTTCAATTTCCCTGATATTTGTTGGAAGACAAATTCTGCAAAACATGGCCCCTCCAGGAAATTCCTGACTTGTGCTGGTGATAACTTCCTTCTACAGAAAGTGGAAGAAGGAACTAGAGTATCGGCTATACTTGACTTGATCCTAACCAACAGAGATGACTTAGTGGATAAAGTAGCAGTTACAGGAACTCTGGGAGAAAGAGACCATGTTATACTTGAGTTCTTGGTTCTAAAGGAAGCAAAACCTAAGTGCAGCCAAACCCATACCCTGGATTTTAGGAAAGCTGATTTTAATAAACTCAGAACAATGATCAGTAAGGTTCCATGGCAAGCGACTCTAACGAGAAAAGGAGTCCAAGATGGGTGGGAGTTTTTAAAAAAGGAAATTCTCAAGGCATAATTACAAACCATTCCAACAAGAAAAAAAGGCGGAAGACAACAGAAAAAGCCAATGTGGCTTCACAAAAAGCTTAGAGATGACCTGAAAAAAAAGGACACATATAGGAAGTGGAAGGAAGGACAAGCTACAAAGGAAGAATACAGGCAGGTAGCACAGAATTGCAGGGATGGCATCAGGAAGGCTAAAGCTGAGAATGACTTGAGGTTAGAGAGGGATGCTAAAAGCAACAAAAAGGCTTTCTTCAGATGCGTGCATAGTAAAAGACAGAGGAAAGAAATGGTGGTTCAGTTATTAAAGAAGGATGGCAAAATGATAACAGATGACAAAGAAAAGGCAGAAGTGCTCAATTCCTCCTTCGCTTCAGTCTTCTCCTGAAAGAGGGTCTATGACCCCCTTCGCGGAGGCTGAAGGGGCAGGACTGCAGCTTGAGATTGATAGGCATATGGTCAAGGAACACCTAATTACTTGGAATGAGTTCAAATCTCCAGGGTGAGATGAACTGCATCCTAGAGTAATTAAGGAACTGGCAGAAGAACTCTCAGAACCACTGTCTATTGTCTTTGAGAAATCATGGAGGACGGGTGAACTGCCAGATGACTGGAGGAGGGCTAATGTTGTCCCTATCTTCAAAAAGGGTAAAAAGGAGGAACCTGGGAACTACAGACCAGTCAGTCTGCCATCAATACCTGGGAAAATTCTGGAGCAGATTATAAAACAATCAGTATGTAAGCACCTTGAAAACAATGCAGTGATTACTCAAAGCCAACATGGATTTGTCAAGAACAAATCCTGCCAGACGAATCTGATCTCACTTTTTGATCAGGTAACCTCTCTTGTGGACTGTGGGAATGCTATAGACATAATATACCTCGACTTCAGCAAAGCTTTTGACAAAGTGCCCCATGATATCCTGATTAGCAAACTAGCTGAAGGTGGGCTAGATGAAACAACTATCAGGTGGATCTACGGTTGGCTACGGAATCGGACTAAAAAAGAGTGCTTATCAGTGGGATCTTGTCCAACTGGGGAGAGGTAACAAGCGGGGTGTCAAGTCCCTTAGTTCTCTCCATTCACAGTCACATACTCCAAGGCACCAGGCTTCAGGCTCACTACTTTATTAGTTAGCTACCAGGTTCCTTACAAATGCAAATCCTCGGAGACTCTCAGATTACAAAGGAAAACAACTGCTCCAATTACAAATATCAATAGAGGAGCCAAGTGGGAATCAGAGATGTTGCTGGCAGTTTGAACAAGAACTTGCCTGCCAGAATAACTTAGGGGGGAATGCCTCCCTTACAGTTGTTCCCCCCTACGTAGGCTATCACGCATAGTCAACCGGGTGGAATGTCTGAGCTCTGCTCTAACCTTTCCCACTTCGCTCTGCACCAGACTTTAGCATCCCTCAGGTCACACCCTGCACTTTCCTCCTCCTCCGGGACCTGGGTTCTCACAGGGGATGAAAGGGGAGGGCCTTCAGGTCAAGCCACCGGCAAGCCAAGTTCCTGAGAAGAACGCCTATCCATATCTCCCCTAGTTCTGGCTGTTCCCAATCTGAATCTGAGCTGCTAACTATCTCCACATGCTCAGAATCATTCCTGACATGGAGTACCACGGGGCTCAGTCCTGGGCCCAGTGCTCTTCAACATTTTTATTAATGACTTGGAGGAGGAGGTGCAGGGAATGCTGATCAAATTTGCAGATGACACTACATTGGGCAGGATAGCTAATACCTTGGAAGACAGAAACAAAATTCAAAGTGATGTTGACAGGCTGGGCAGAAAACAACAGAATGAAATTTAATAGGGATAAATGCGAAGTTCTGTACCTAGGAAAAAGAAACCAAATGCACAGTTACAAGACAAGAGATACTTGGCTCAACAATACTACAAGTGGGAAGGATCTTGGAATTGTTGTTGATTACAAGCTGAATATGAGCCAACAATGTGATGTGGCTGTAAAAAAAGGCAAATGCTATTTGGGGCTGCATTAATAGAAATATAGCTTCCAAATCCTGGGAAGTACTAGTTCCCCTCTATTCAGCACTGGCTAGGCCTCATCTGGAGTACTGTGTCCAGTTCTGGGCACCACACTTTAAGAAGGATGCAGACAAACTGGAGAGGGTTCAGAGGAGGGCAACAAAGATGATCAGGGACCTGGAAACAAAGCCCTATGAGGAGAGACTGAGAGAACAGGGCACGTTTAGCCTTGAGAAGAGAAGACTGAGGGGAGTTATGATAGTGCTCTTCAAGTACTTGAAAGGTTGTCCCAGAGAGGAAGGCCAGGATCTCTTCTCGATCATCCCAGAGTGCAGGACATGGAATAATGGGCTCAAGTTACAGGAAGCCAGATTCCGGCTGAATATCAGGAAAAACTTCCTGACTGTTAGAGCAATACGACAATGGAACAAATTACTTAGGGAGGTTGTGGGCTCTCCAACACTGGAGGCAATGAAGATGAAGCTGGACAGCCATCTGTCAGGGACGCTCTGACTTGGATTCCTGCATTGAGCAGGGGGTTGGACTCGATGGTCTTATAGGCCCCTTCTAACCCCACTATTCTATGATTCTATGGCTTCTGTCAATCTGCTGCACAGGCTGCGTTCAGACACAAAGCTAAGCCACGGTTAATGTTACCCATCAAGCTCATGTGCTCCCCCTTTTCCTCTCTCCCTCTAGCACAGCCTCAAGAAGATTGAAAGTCTTTGCTTCTGTTTTCAGTTAGCCACAGTTTAGTGTTACATCTGAACCCTAAATGGTGCTTAATCTTAACTAGAGTTTATGAAAACAAGCCAGCTTTGCCAGGTTCAGACAACATGGCAAACTATGATTAGGACGAGGGGGAGGAGAAGTCTGCAAGCCTGGGAGGAGGCTAGGCTCATTCTTGTAAAACTAAACTATGACTTAGCATTATATCCAAACTGTGTCAATCCACTGCAAGAAGACCAGATGCCCACTTCTTCATAGCAGCGAAAGAACAATGTGCTTCAGAACAGTACACACTATTTATTATTTCTGTGTGGGGCTATATTAGGCCTGAGAATTACTTCTTGGTGGTATTTCATATATATTTTAAAACAAGATGATGGTACTATATATAGGCCAAAGTACGTGTTTTACAGATGACTGTAGTTTTCAGTAGGAAAGATGGGTCAAGAAAAACACGCTTCTCATTCCTGCAGCTTTTAAAGCAAGCAAGGGGAACCTCTGGCCCACGGGGAAGATACAGCCCGCCAAAGTTCCCCATCCAGCACAACAGCTTCTTTCCCAGGCCCCACTTCCTCTCCTGACAGGAAAATGTTCTCCTCTCTGATCAGCAATTAACTGGAGAAGGGGGCATGGCCTGGAAAGGTAGCTGCTGAGTGATTCAGTCTTCCTTACTTCTGAACAGACATGCAGAGGCTTGTCCTGCTTACTTCTGAGTAGGCTTTAAATTGGTAAGAATAACATTTTGGTCCTACAGATGGAATGCAGCCCATAAGACCTTTCCCATATTATAATTCAGCCCTTAAACTGAAAAAGGTTTCCCCACTCCCTCTTTTGTCTGTCCACGCACTTCACATTATGTTTGTCTTATGTTTAGTTTTGCCTTATGCTCCTCAACAAATATCTCACATCCTTCAGTGCTGTTGATGTACTGTCCACTGGACTTTAAATTCGGGAAAAAAGAATTTAAATATTTTTGTTGACATACACTGTTGGCTCTGGATGGTTTGGTGAACTTTAGAGTTAATGAGGCCTTAAAAGCTTATCTTTAAAAATTGCTCAAATAAATAAGGTCAATGAGCACTAATTAGGCATTAAACAGAATTAAGACCAAGGCTGCTTTTTCAGCCATCATGTTCAGCTCATAGCACACAGTGATCATTTACTCAGCAATTAAACAATTTATTTATTGTCGTGTTCAAACTGTTTGCCACAGAGGAGAATTCCAGCTACGAAAGGATTCCAGGCAGTATCCCAGAATGCACTTGGTCAGTCTCAGGTACCCCAGAAAAAGGATGGGAATTTTTACAGCAGCCACCCTTCCCTAACCTGGTGGCCTCCAGATATGTTGGATCACAACCCCCATCGTACCCACCCTTGGCCGGGGATGATGGAGAATGTAGTCTAACACATTTGGAGGACACCTGGTTGGGGAAAGCTCTTTTAAAGGTTTTTGCCTGTTTTAGAACATTACGATCCATCCTTCACACTTCTGTAGGACGTTAGAGACAGCCCATGTTCAGAAATGTCATTACCTAAAGTCTCTCTTATTTTCTTTTGCAGCTCTAATTGTAGCCTATCTTATCCATAAGATTCACAGTGGGCAACAGGACTTCTTGAACATCTTTATTCTCACAGCAAACCTGAAACAGTGGTTACAGTTATTCCCATTTCACAGATGGGTAACTGAGACTGACCAGCAATGACTTAGCTAAGGAAGACTAACTGCTAATCCTCATTTTAGAATTTTGCATTGGGGTACAAAGCAGAGGTACAAAATCAGTATGTACTGTGCCATAAATGAAGTACACACATGGATATTCTTTGGGATTTAACATACACAGGAACAGCAACCAGGGAATGGCAAGATCCTTACTTGCATATATCTTACAAGGACCAAACACACACACACACACACACACACATCACCCATATACCCTTTACATGATATATGCTACACAAGTATTTTGTACTCAGGCATGAAAGTAAAGTGACAGTCTACACTGAGTGGAAACCGGAGACCAGATCTCTCAAAGTTAAGACTGACTCAACCACTTTGCAAATACACCCACTTTTCCAAGATTACTCAAAGAGTAGTGGAAATGTAAAAACATAGAACATAAACCTGCACAGCCATTTGTTACTGGATTAGAAAGAAGGTAAAAAGTTCATGCTCAAGATGCATGAAAGCACATGTCACCCTACTGAACGTGTCTGCAGTAAAGGTGATATTCTGTTCTTCATCTGGCTAAAAATATGTATCCAAAGATCTGTCATGGGGTTCTTGTGTAGTATCTGAATTAATCTTTGTACAGAAATGCTGGTAGAAGGAGCTTTCCTGAGATCTGTTAAGGTTTTGGACCTTTTACCTAGATTTGCTAATAGTTCATCAACATTTTTATCTTTCCCTTCCTCCAAGAGGAACTCAGAACAGCATTTAGCCTTGCAACAACCCTGTGAACAGTTTAGCTAAGAGCTCTGACTTGCTCAAGGTCACCCTTGAGCTTCACAGCCAAGCAGGAATTTGAACCTGGATCTCCCAGATGCAACCCCTACATACTCCAGTCACCACAACAGACTGGCTCCCAGGTGTGCAATAGCCCTTATTTTGGAGAGGTTAATAAAACCTGAATGTACAGAATCAAGAAGGCCTGAAAGACACCCTGAAAAGGGTAAGGCTCTACAGCATGCTAGAAACAGATAAACATCAAATCAATTGATCAAATCAAAGAACGAGAACTGGCTATCAGAGTGGAAGAGCAAAAGGATGGATTCCTCCGTGTCCTTTTCATTTCAATACTTGAATTAGAAGGAGCCATAGAGAGTCTGAAGCAAAACAAAACCGCGAGCATTGATGATTTAAGGGCGGAACAGATAAATCAGTTTGGACCTAATACCTTGGAGTGGCTCCAGCAAATGATGAACACCTGTATTACTGAACTTAAGATTCCGAGGCTTTGGAGACAGGCTAGAGTGGTAGCCTTGTTGAAGCCAGGAAAGGAACCAAGTGATCCAAAGAACTATCGACCAGTATCACTCCTCTGTCATCTTTACAAGGTGTTGGAGTGAATGATTCTTAATCAAGTGGCAGAGACTCGATCATGAATGAGCAAGCTGGTTTTAGACCAGGAAGGTCATGTTGCAGACAAATATTGAATCTTACACAACACACAGAGGATGGATATGAAAGAAAACTAATCACTGGGGTGGTGTTCATTGACCTTACTGCAGCATACGATACGGTCAGTCATAGAAAACTGCTGCACAAGATAGACAATTTTACTGGAGACCATATGCTCACCAGGGTTATAGGGAGTTTCCTTCAAAATAGAAGGTTCTGTGTGACTCTGAATGGTAAGAACAGTAGATGGAGGAAGCAAAAGAATGGATTACCACAAGGCAGCGTACTCTCTCTGATTTTATACAATATATATCCTAACAATCAACCTGCCCTGGCCAATATGTGAATGTTTATATATGCGGATGATACAGCAATGGCCATACAAGAACCAAGTTTCGATTAGTGTGCTGTAAAATTATCACGGGCTTTAGACAAACTGGAGCGATATTATGATAATAATCACTTAAAACCAAATCCAAGTAAAACTCAAGTATGTGCCTTTCATCTTTGTAATCAAGATGCAGGAGTTGAACTGGATATTACGTGGAGAAGGAATAGATTACAACATTGCCCAACACCTAAATAATAGGGTGTTACGTTGGATAGAACGCTTTCTTTTAAGCAACATTGCCTGAATACTAAGGCTAAAGTATGTGCTAGGAATAACATTATCCGACAATTGACAAACTATACATGGGGAGGCCAGCCAGCTATGTTACAAGCATCAGCTATGGCTTTGAGTGTCTCTACTGCTGAATATGCAGCACCAGTATGGAACGCATCAGCACATGCGAAGCAAGTAGATATTGCTGTGAATGAGGCAATGCGCATAGTGACGGGATGCCTCAAACTGACGCCCGTTAATAAACTATATCCTCTTGTTGGCATTGCTCCACCTAAGATTAGAAGGGAAGTAGAAGCAGATGCCGAAAGAACTAAGTAAGAGACTGACTCTCGTCACCCTTTGAGTGGTTATATTCCCCCAATTCGTTGACTTAGATCGAGAAAGAGCTTTATGTCAAGCACTAATATCCTAGAGGGGCCAAAGAACAGAATCGGATAAGTAAATGGAGGAATGAGCGTACAGACTTGAGTATTTTAACGAAGGAAGAAATGGCTGCTGGAAATACTCTCCCTTATATAGTTTGGAGGAAAATAAACAGGATGAGGGTGGGGGTACCAAGGTGTAAGACAAATTTATTTAAGTGGGAGTTGCTGGTTGACGACAATACATTACGTGAATGTGGAGAAACCCAAGACCCAGCGCATCTGATGGTGTGTCGATTACTGCCGGAGTCTTGTACTGTTGACGATCTACAGCAAGCTAATGATAAAGCTGTGGCGGTGGCTACATTATGGCAGGGCAAAGTTTGATCTGGACACGAAATAAATAAATCAAATCAATTGCAGTCACAGAGACTTCAAAACCAGCACCAACATGAGCATAGAGTCATGGAGGACAAAAGTGCCTTCCCTGCAGCCATAAACTTGGTTCTGTTCCTAGAGGCTGGTGTCATCCTGAGGAGACAACAATCTGTGTGAATAGCCTCAGAGGTGGACTTTGGGGAAGATGTCCAAGGCCCCCACTCAGGAGAATGAGCAGGAGGGTCCCGAAATGAAGCAGGGCTTTCTTATCACATGTTGAAGTAAGTGAAGTTATACACATTACCATCTAAAGAGCCTCCCCTGCATTAGACCATTAAGTTCAGATTCTAGAATTACCTCACACCACCACTGATCACATATCACAAGCCACCAGGGAGGCCTGGTCTACACATTCTGCAGAATGAAGTGGCAATGAGCGGGCGGAGTCTTGACATGGCAGAATGCACTGCTTAATTTCAGGACTAGAGATGGGACATCATTTTGTATAATACTCCCTCAGGTGCACCTACCCCACCTCAGCAAACAGAATGCTAGCACAGCAGGGAGTGAACTGGGATAGAATATTTTCCAATTATGTATTAGTTTTTAGTTTGTAGAGAGTATTTACATGAAGGGCTGTTAAAAATGCCCCCCACCTGAAGTCTGAAGTGGAACAGTCCACTCTTATCACCCCAGGTGTCTCTCACCTCATTCTGTTGCATGTGTCGACTAGACCCATAGCTATGCTTGAACTGAGCTTTGAAATCAAATTCCCAAGTGCAAGATCAACCTTCTATACCAGTCTTCCCCAACCTTGTGCCCTCCATATTCATTGGACTACAACTCCCATCATCTCCAGTCTGCATGGCCATGCCGTTCTATATATCCCCCACTCCCTTCCATTATCAGACTTCTTTGTCTTTTGTGTGTGAGATACACACACACACACACACACACACACACGGGAAACTTTACCTAGCACGCTTTCTCTTGTCACAATGACAAGAGAAATCCCACCCTCTGAACTCTGTCCTCCCATATCACTGCTTCATCACTGCTTATCTGCTGTGCACGTGTTCACAAGGCTGAAGGATGTATCTGCTCCCACTGTGACCTCTACAGTCATCCAGGACAGACCAATAGTTCCCTTTGTAACATGAGGGTGTGTAGAAAGGCTAACTAATGCTGCAATCCATCCTATATCAAATTACCTATGAGTAAGTCCCATGCAACTCAATGGGACTTACTTCTGGATAGACATGTTAGGATCGTGATGTAAGTACCATCGTTTCCCCTATTTCCGAAGTTCAGAGGGAAGAGGGATCCTGATGGAGCCAAAACAGCACCATCCACACACAAGATGGAGGTATCAGCAGATTTGTAGGAACCCAGATTTTGCATTAGTACCAAAAACATCTTTAGGAAAAAACCCAAAGGGGGAGGGGACCCCAAAAACAACCCAACAAGGACCAAGTATTTTTAATGACCATGGCATACTGACTGATTGTTGGGGGTGTGGAACAGAAAACTGTGAGGGAGGGGAGGGGGCATGGTTGGCTGAGTGGAACTCTGAACAGGAGCATTCCACACCGCAGCCTTTTATTACAGATGCCACTTGTGCAAGTCTGTAATGTTATTTAAATACACAAAGAAATTAAATGCAAATGCAAATTAAATCTCATTCATTTGTAGGTGCTGACACATGCAGATCCGAAGCAGGAGGGGGAGGGTATACTTTACCAGGCCCAGGCTGTAGCCCCATTACCATGGAGGAGAAAAACTGACGATATTTATGGAAACGTATTTTGACTTTATCAAATGGATGAGGTGTAATCATCAGTTGGCAGGTATATCATGAGATCGATGGGTTTCCACTCCATCTGGCTAAATCTGGTACCATCCATTGTAACAGAAGGGTAGCAGAATGAATACTCAGGGACCGTGCTGCTGGTAAGATTTACAGGCCCAAAATGTGTGTGTGTATATGTCTAGGCAAGCAAGCACATGCATACACACACACGAACACCCATAATGTCATTTGGGGGGCATGATAGAAAAGCCACAGTGTGAGCCATGGTATACTTTCAGAAATGCAGAAAATGTAATTTCAGTATTATAATAGAAACTTTTTCTTTCATGACTCATGAGACTGCTTGTATGGGATGGGATCATTGCTATGTGTAGCTGGGGCCTATGTTACAAGTTTGTACTTCCCCCACCAAATGATACTTGGGCCCTGAACATTTGGCGTGTTTGAAGCAAATCATTAAATATTCTAGGAAATTAATTGTGTGTAGAGCTTGGGACTCTGGCATTCATGGAAAGATCTCAGTATGCTGGATCTGTACTTTCTCATCTTGTCTTAGTCACCACCCCCATCCTCCTCCTCCTCTTTTGGAGCTTGTACAAGTTCTATCTTTAGGAACAGAAAAGATAAATCCAGTCTCTGCAATGTATATTTAAGTAGGCACGGACAAACCCAGAACACCCTTTGGTGCAAAAGAACACTCCTCTCTTCCAGACAAGAGACAGGGAGAATTGTGAAATGTTTATTGTAAAACTTGCAAGAGCCCTTGACGTTTTTGGTTGCTGCTTTTTTCTTGCAAACTGGCAGGTAGCCAGACTTTGTAAACACTCTTAAGACCAGCTTTCGGGAGTTCTTTTTCCAGCAATGCTAACTGCATAACTATGGAGTGTATATCCTGAATAAAGAAAAAGAACAACCATAGTGACTGAGAATGCAATCCTATGTGTAAATACTTGGATGTAAGTCCTGTTGTATTCAATAGGGCTTACTCTCCAGTAAGTGTTTTTAGGACTACAGCCTGAATTAACCAAGAGGGAAATTTACTGATGGATTTTAAAGTTTGGGAACACACAACAAATCAAATATATTGTTGCAGAACCATATCAAATAATTCAGCACATGGACACTGAAAGCGTATTTGTTTTAAAGTATTTTTTTTAAGTACAAGTGATTTTTTAGCTAGAATGTAATGTGTTTTTTCCAACTCTGAAACAAGCTTTTCCAAGGTCTCTCTTAAGAAAAGACTCCAATTAAAACTAACCTGAGCCTACAGAATATGTTATAACTAACAGCATAAAGCTTTCAATATTTTAAGCAGACATATCCATTCCATACACATTTATCTAAACTTCTCAGCAGAGCCTACTATAAAGTTTAACCAGGATTTTCCACACTATCTGGAATCATTCAAAGCAGTTTTCCAATTAAGATCCTTGAAGAACCAGTTGGTCAATGAAAGATGAAAGATATAAGGCAACAGAGATATAAAATATACTGACTTCTACATCTACTATCATTAATAATGTTCCAGCGATGGTATTCTACAGTACAAAAGAACACTCAGGTATGTGAATCTCTAAAGCAACAGCAGGGTAGGAAACATCTTCCCCCCTGCGATCACCGGAGCTGCCCCACTTTGCTGCCAAATCTGCCACTGCCACACTGCCGATTTTGCTGCTGAAATTCTGGCACAGAAGGAAAAAAGTGACAATCTTCCTTTAAAACATGCACCTTGTTGCAAAGTGAAAATCATGCTTCCCAGAGTGTGATTCTACTTCCCAACAAGGTGTGTGCTCCTTGCATACCTTAACAGAAAATTGCACCATTGCAAATGTGGTGGCAGGGGTGGGACACCAAAACAGCCAGGACCACATGTTGCTCACCTGAGTTAGGGTGGGCAACCTGCAATGCCCAGTGCCATTTCTTACTGCTTGCCATTTTTTATGGTAGCTCTTGTGCAATGTGGTCTGTTGCTCACATCAAATGGATAAGGCTCGCCACTCATGGGTCACTGGAAAAATGAGGTCTCTTCCTCCCAGGTTGATGGAAGCCCAGGTATTATGTGACATTGTGTATAACAAGAACAAAATGTTGAGGTTTTGAATTGGTGTCAAGAGGTACTTATGGGCAGGATATGAGCTTATAAACTGAGACTTAATTCAGACAAGACAGATGTGTTCTTCGTCAGCAGAGGCACAGATTCTGACATACCAATTCAATCAGTTTGGGATGGGGTTGTACTCCCCTTGAAGAATCAGGTTTGCAGTTTGGGGGTGTTCCTGGACTTTGCCCCTGGATGCTCCAGTGGAGGCTGTACCAGGACTGCCTTTGCCAATTTTAGGCTGTTGCATCAACTACATTAATTATTCTCTTGCTCTGTTTTGCCAGATGGTAAACATCTTTTTTGTTGTTTTTGGCAGGCTTTTGTTATCTCAAGTATATAAAAAAATTATCTGCTTCTCTGTACTTATGCTACCAGGTGACCTCCATGGCACAATGTGCCTTCTATCTCTCCTGGATAAAGTTAGCCTTGCTGCAGTTATCCATCTTCTTGTAACAAATTTCTGCAATCTGTTGTGTGTGGAGCTGCCTTTGGAGACTTAGAAATTTTAATTGCTTTAGAACATCTGCCAGATGTGTCCAAAGATTACTAACCTGTGAAAATGTTTACTAGCCTTTAGATGATGCTGTGACCCTCCAGTTTCATTTCTGTGTCTAAACAGCACTTTTGGCGAGTTCTTTTTTTTAGCGTAAGGAAAATGCGGCATTTAATTGTGAAAGCAAAAGAAAGCATGATTTCATCTTGTGTATTTGTGCTATTCCACTGTACCACCGTACCACCTAGAGGTTATGGAGGAGAAAAGCAGGAAAGGAAACGCTCCTCATGTAGTGCTCAGATCTCAATTCTGCGACAAAACTGAAAGTAGATAAAGCAGGTTAACAGCCTCATGTAGAAAAGCTCATGCTCACCAAAACATCCATGTGCTTCAAGTGATGCTCACACTTACACATAACCTGTTTGCTATCTCCAAATGTCTGAAAGGCTGCCACACAGTGAAAAGGCAGCACCATCATCCTACCATGCCTCAAGCATCATGGCAAGGGGCAACTAGTGCACAATGTGAACCCATGCAAAAGGAGGCTGATATTATGCAGCTGGCAAAGCTTCCAAGCAGTGAGCACTGCCTGGTGAAGTGAGCTGCCATTACACCTTCTCTAGAGGTTTCCAAGAAGAGTCAGGAAAAAATCTGCTACACATGAGGCAGGGTTAGGTACTGCTAGGTCTGCATCTACAGTAGTTCGCCATGCATAGAATTTCATGTGGAACCTGGCATCTGTCAGAGAATGTTGACTCCTAAGAAATTTGGCTTTCATTGTCCAAAAAAGACAGTTCAAGGTTAATACGATGGCTATCTGCCTTATCTCCCATGCTGTCCAGTCATTTTCTCTCTAACCACGTAAACTCTTCCAATAACCCCAGTGTACATTAATTATATTGATTCACAGAATTTATTTTATGTATTAATTATTTATATTTATTATTTTTATATCCCACCTTTCTTCCATCATGGAACTCAATGTAACTACATGTGGTTCCCAGGTGCTCTCCCCTCCAAGCACTGACCAGACCCAAACCTGCTTAGCTTCAGCAAGGTGGCTGCCCCATGTGCCTTCAGACTATGCCCTATTTTGAGCAAAGGATTTCAGTTCCTCCGGTACAACGTTTCCCCCCCCCCTTCAATGTGGAGTGGGGGGCGTGTGGAGAATAAACAACATTATTGGGCTACCTTATATATAGTAAATAGTAATAACAATAATCTGCCCTGGGTACAGGAAATCAATGGAATAGTTGACTGTTGAAGTTCCTTCTAGATGGAATCACAGGGCTGAAGTCAGAAGTTCATTGTCCAAGATCAGATTATCCCACACAATCTGACTAAAAGCATGCCACAACCAAAGAGTAGGAACCAATAAGAACTAGTATAACAACTTAGGTGTGGCAAAGCTGGTAGCTCAAGCAATTTGCTAAACTAGAGCTAAAGCGGAGGGCAAAAAATATCCAAGGTCACTGGCAACCTAGGTTGAGCAACACTTCTTTCCTATGGCTGTATATCATGGGCAGGCAACGTTTAGCCTACAACTCCCAGGATCCCTCACCATTGGCTATGCTGGCTAGGGCTGATGGGACTTGTAGGCCCAAAATCTAGAGACTAGAAGTTGCCCACCCCTGCTGTATATGCTTCAGGGTTTTTTTAAGGGCGCAGAGTATCATAGTCCTGGTGCTAACCCCTGTGCTGGAACAAGTATAGCAGCAACCACTGGAAATATTACTTTAAGAGGCATTTATGCGCAGAGCGCCATTTATGTTCTCGTTCTGCCCTGAGCATAGAGTAAAGCAAGTCAGGTGGAAAGTCAGGTGGAGACGGAAACCAACATAGACTGAACTGTGCAGGCAGGTTTATCCTAAAGGTATGTGAAGTGCTAGTTTCAATTGGAAAGACCTTGTGCAATACTCATTGTTAAAAGCCCGCCCAGTGTTAAAATACATGCCATTGAAAAGAGGACAGCCTCTTTTCTAATAAGAGGAGTCCATAGTCAAAGCACCAGGGTGTATGAAAATAAACATGACCAAACTCTAAATCCCATGAGTGAGTTTGATCTGTCTTCTGTCCAGCTTGTCCAGCTCAGAAAGCCAAAAGGAGCTCAAAGGAAGAAAGGGAAAAGGGGAGGCAGGAAAAGGAGAGTAGGTGCATTCAGAAGGGTGTTATTAAGTCATTTGCTTCTCTGCGGAGGCTTGGTATTTAGTCATGTACTATGCCTGGAGCAAGGGAG
The DNA here is from genome assembly GCF_057233095.1 of Heloderma suspectum. Lineage (NCBI taxonomy): Eukaryota > Metazoa > Chordata > Lepidosauria > Squamata > Helodermatidae > Heloderma > Heloderma suspectum. Next base: position 325,296,451 of record NC_139459.1, on the reverse strand, counting down.
TTACTGGACAATTCTGCTACGAATGGGTCAGCAAAACACAGTAATTGATGTCAAGCTTATTGTAGAAGCATCCCAACCTGTTAAGGGACTTTAGGGAAGACCTGGATTAGCTGAAGCCACACAGATCTCACAGTGAAATTTCAGCAACCCTGTTGAATCGCAGTTATGCATAAAGAGAGCCTATCCCACTCCCGATGCTGGTCTCGGTTTTAATTCACTAGCAGCTCGGTATGTGGCGTACGTTATTCATTACTGTTGATATGATGGGCTGGTTTGTGTATGGCAGCCGTCCCCAACCTGGTGCCCTCCAACTGTGTTGGGCTACAACTTCCATCACCCCCAGCCAGCATAGCCAGGGGCCTATGTGTCATCACAGATGAAAGTTGTAGTCCAACACAGCAGGAGTGCACCAGGTTGGGGAAGGTCAATGCCTGGTGTGATGTCCCAGACATTGCAGGAACCCTCTGGGGAGCTGCTCTATTACCATGACCGCATGCATGTTTCTTGGTAATGAAGACCGAACCACCAAACACCAGGGCTGTAGGGCTGGCTTATGGTTCATCACAGGATGAAAGTGTGATTCTAAACATGTTGACTCTGAAATAAGGCAAACTGAGCTGAATGGGTCTTGCTACCTAATAAGTGTGCTTAGGATTGCAGCTTAAAGCACAATCCTATGGTCCCAACTACAGTGTTAGCTGCTTATGCTGCTGTAAGGGCAGTGCAGCACCAAAGACAATCAGAGGGAACCCAGCAGGGGCCAATTGCCTGGCTCTCACACGATGCAGGTTTCCTGTTGCATCAGCTATCCCATCTTACCATAGGATTCAGAATAAGCGTGCTCTTCCTGTGGCACACTGCTGTCAGCCAACGGTATAGTCAGCAGTGGGGATACATCTGTGTCTCCCTGACCTTATGCCAGCGTAACCCTGATGTTGACATGAAATTGCTGTGCTGGAGACTTGCACCAAATCCTAAAGTACAGGATTCAGCCCTGCACCAATTCCTTTTTCAGCAGGATCTGTTCATATATCTATATCACACACACTATTTATGGCATCCGTTCCTAGTATTGGATTCTTCACTCAATTTGTGCTTACTTCCAGGTTTTTAAATGTGAAAACTTGTACCTTACATTATAAAAAAAGAAGTACCAGCCAGCGTCATGACCCAAGAACAAATCCTGGGAGTGATTGAGCAGGGTGCACTAGAACACTTGCTGATTCACAATAAACCAGATTTCAAAAGAATTCTGGCTTATTGTGATGTCCGAATATGTCCATTGTTTTACTGACTCTTTCGCCATCTCTCCCAAAATTTTAAATTTAATTTACTTTTAAATCTGTGCATCTTCACATCTCTTAACCAGTTTTTGCTGTGGAGGATGCTTTCAACTCTGTTTTTCTTCTTTTTTTAAACTGACTTTGCCCACAGTGGCTCATTTCATAATCTTGTACAGAGCTCTCTTTTCAAGGCCACCCCGCAAAGCAGCACTATGTAAAAAGATCATGCATCTGACTGCGTGCAAAATTATGGTGATTTTAAAAAGATAAACAAAGCAGCATAAAACATTTGCCAAAATACAAATGCATCCCAATTATTACAGGAAGAGGAAGCCCATTTGCACTCTAAAAAGGATTACGATGAGTAAGGCTCACAGAGCATGCCCTGCAAGAGCAAAAAGGAACAATGTGTTAGGAAACAAAACATTAGATGTGGAGACACTGATGCGTAGACACAGTGGATAAGCTGTATAAAAGAATGGTTCTGCAGTATGGCTGAAATGCAGTCACGTCTTGTAGCCAAAGTATACAAGACACTCACATGGTACTGTTCTGTCTACCTGCTTATAAGCATCCATTTTGGCCCCAATTCAGAGAAATGCCTGTTTTAAGCACATGTGTGAATGTTATCTCACAGTCAGGACTTGATACACATATTCCTTTCCTCCAACAGTTGAACCTTAAAGAATGTTTAGTAACTGAGATACTCTAAACAACTGTTATCGATCTAGCCAGGTTTCTGTACCACACCCCTCTATCTGTGCATCTCTACTTTTGGGCTACTGCATTCCTGGCCCAGAGGTATTAATGGGAGTTGCACAACTCTTTCTGTTTCACTCTTTAGGTAGGCTGTGCATGCAAGATTCATTCATTTCACTTATCACACTTAAAGGTAAACCTGTACGCTACTAAAAGTAGGAAGACCTAGAGTTGAAATAATCATCAACTACCAGAGGTGGGAGGAATATTTGAGAGTATTGAGCATATTCTGAATAGGCGCAATGGACAGCTCTCATTTGCAACTCAGGGTCTAACACAAACCTGGACAACTAGTAACAATGAGTAGAGACCAGGGGGTGAGCAGAAGGTAGATCATGATCTACTGATACATCTCTGGGTGATTTGCAGTATATCAGCAAGGGTTTATATCAGCAAGACTCCCAACAACAATAACACACACACACACCCAGTCTCCTATCTAAATTAGGCTGCTGAAATAGAAGAAAGCTTGGGGTGGAGCGGTGGGAGAAACTAGGAGTGGATTTTTGCGTGATACAGCTATGAGCTCAGATCTGGCACCAACGCAAACTCCTAGGCTAAGCATGTTCTCACCTTGTTCCTTAATTCTGGAGAGTATGATGCCCTCCCCTGAGTCACCATTTTGCACCTCATTCTTATTAATGGACCTCAGGGTGAGAACACATGGTGAGCAGATCTTGCAAGCCTGACATATGTCCACCCCTTGCACATACCAAACAAACACACACACACACCTTTTGACAGAGTCCTTTGCTAAAGGTTCCTGAGTAAATTTAGCGATCTTTGGAGGAGACAACAGCTTCTCTTGTGTATTAGTAACTGATTAAATACAGGAAGCAGAGGGTAGAAGTAAACAGACAGTTCTTACAATGGAGGAAGTCCCTCAAGTATCTGTATTGAGACTGGTGTTTTCTAACTTGTTCATATATGATCTGGACTTTGAAATGAGCAGTGAACTGGCTCTAGAAATGGTGTACAGAAAGTGAATAAAAATACTTTTTCATCCTCTCTTATAATAGAACTCAGAGATATCCAGTGAAATTGACTGGCAGGAGATTCAAGAAGACAAAACAAAGTAGTTTTTCACACAGTGCATAGTTAATGGAACTCACTGCCACAAAATAATTACCACTATCTTAAAAGGGGATTAGACAAATTAATGGCAGATATGGCTAGTAGTCATGATGTCTGTATGAACCTACAAGTTCAGAAGCAGTAAGCCTCTCAAGCACTAGCTGTTGGGAGGGGACTATTGTCTTCCTTTCCTGCTTGTTGGATTCTGGAAGACATTTGGTTTGCCACTGTGGGAAGTAGGATGGTGGACTTGATAAGCCTTGGTCTAATCTATCAGGGCTCTGTTACCAAGCTGTTACAGCCCACCAGTCACATCACAGAAACCTCCAGGAGAGCAAGCCACTTTTTGCTATTAGAGTCTAAAAGAAAGCATTGTGGGAAAGTGAGGGAGAGTGAAGAGTACTGAGGCCTGTCTTTCAACCTACCCACCCACCCACCTACCCACCCAAAGTTACATAGGCTTGTGCTACCTGGACATAGGAAGCTGCCTTATACTGAGCCAGACCATTGGTCCAACTAACCCAATATTGTAGATGCTGATTAGAAGCAGCTGTCCAGGGCTTGAGGCAGAGTTTTTTTTTCACCCAGCCCTACCTGGAGATGCTGGGAAGGGAGCCTGGAACCTTCTGCATGCAAAACATGTGCTCTACTACTGAGCTATGGCCCTTCCATATAACCCCCAGTAAAGCCAGTGATGTCTATTGGAAAAACAACAACCAAGAATGTATGTCTATACATCACATTGTTTCTTGATCTTGAGATGGCAATATGTAGACACCAGCCTCAGGTGGCTAGAAATTGGTGTGTCATATGTAAGATGGAGGCAGGTAGTCCCTAATATTGATACAGTGCAGTTAATGGGGCATTGAATGAAATTCCATTCTAAATCAGCTTTACAAGATAAAACCATATCAGCACTGATAGTCAGCACTTTCCTCATTTAAGCTTTAAATTAATGATATATAACCTTGAGTGGACATAGTTCTACTTGCCAAGACATTTTCATCTTGTCTGCTTTGCATGAGAAGCAGTCAACAAACAGAAGGCTTCAAAGCCACTATACTCATAGATAGATAGATAGATAGATAGATAGATAGATAGATAATCTTGACAGATATGCAACTTGGAACCATAGAATTATCACCTTCTTCCAATGCCTTCTAGATAAGAGTTCTAAGAACAACTATTTTTCTCTTGGGCTGTCAGGCAGGCTCAGCATGAAACCACTGCATGGCACCATCTATCCCGATACCAATTAACACACACCTAAGTAAATGAAAAATGTTGTTCTCAGTCAAAACTGCTCATGACACCCTTAAGTCTTTAAACCAGTTCCTGATGCACACTATTTATCATTCCACATCTGTATACTATTGTTGTCATAACCAGTTCCTCTCAGGACTGGTCGAGCAGCAGCAACAGCCTGGCAAAATGACAATGGCATTTTAAAATGTTTACATTTTAAGTGTTTTCCCTTTTCTTTTGCATATATAAATATGTATACAGTCATTTGCACACCCACATGGATATACACACCCAAACGTTTTGGTAATTCATTCGCACTTTCATTCCCACCTTGTTCTGGATTTACACCCATGACTAATGCAGAAAGGGGGAGGGGTAGAGTTTCTTTTGTAATGCTTGTGTGTAGCAAAACGGTTCTAACTTTTCGAGCAATGCTACTTGACAATAGCCAAGATGCTTGTTTGAAAAGAGAAAAGGCTGTTGACTTTGCTTATTGAACTGAGTTCAATGGATGCCAAGATTCTGAAGGATGGTTATGAGGTTTCTTAAGAAAAAGCTTTTCCATTTATTTCCATTAACTTTCTCAGTGAGGGAATTCCTGCACAAGCAACGTTCTTTCAGTTTAAGGGGATAGGTACATGTCATGTACATATTTTGAACAGAAAAGCAGTGTGTGCATGTGGGAGGGGGGCTGCTTAACCCTTTCTCCCCGCACCCCATTTCTGCATTCTGAATTGTCCCTCCCAGTCAGTTTTTCTCTTCAAAATACATTTTGAACCCTACAGGTAGGGAAAAACCCCTAAATTGGGGGTGCAATTTGGAGTAAAGGGATTGTATCATATTCAGCAGTATGTAAATGTCACAAATAAATAAATAAAGGCAGGCAGGCAGGCAGGCAAATGTTTTCTTTCTTCTTTATATTTCTACCCCACCTTTCTGTCATCACGGACCTCAGGTGGCATACATGGGATTCACAGGTAGTCTTCCATCCAGGCACTAACCAGACCTGGGGGGTGTCTCCATGGTCAATTTGCTGTGAGCTGGCTCTGTTTGGAGGTCATTTGGGGCACATGACGTCACGGCCATCCCGTGGCCACCCCAAAGCTTTTTGCAGAAAAAACACATTTCCTGAGACTACTTTAAGTCTAATTCTTTTCCTTAAGTCAGGTTCTCCATGCTGTTGTTGTGTGCCCCGACCCCTGCATTTACTTGGAGCATGCTAGCCCTGTGCCTTTCACCGTGACCCCAGTCAAGGAGTGTTTCCCATCCCTGTGTTTCCCAGCACAAACCAAGTAGTGTCTACTCAGAAGTAACTCCCACTGTAGTCAATGAGGCTTGTCCCCTAAATGCGCACTTCCGAAGTTAGTGAGATCTGTTCCTTTGGTGTTTGGTTGACTGCTGTAGGGAAGTAATTACTGCACAGTTTCAATCCTTTGCAGAATGGGAGCTTCAGGGGCGAGGAGAAAGGGGGTTAGAACGGGTTGGCTGGAGCCATGGTAACTCAAGCATTTATAGGGGTAAAGGCAGACTGGAATGACTCCTGTAAAGGCTGTCTTTTTCGCTTCCCCGTGAAGCGCGATTTCGAAGCTGTGTTTCTTTGATGTTTGGCTGACTGCTGAAGGGAAGTAATTAATGTGAAGCTTTGATCCTTCGCAGAACGGGAGCTTCAGGGGCAAGGAGAAAGGGGGGGGTAGAGCCTGAAAGGGGGGGAAGCCTCTCTCATTGGATGAGTAGCCCCTGCCAGTCTGATGACATTCAGTTCCAATTCCCCCACCCCACCTGGAAGTATGTTCATGCCAAGCAAATTTAAAAGGTGCACAGCACCCTCACTTGTGGGTCCCTGCATGGACCAAAGACGATTCTTTGAAAAAAATTGGGTAATCCTCCATTCCCTTCTCCTTCTGTTGCCATGGAGATCCCCTGTCCCTGGATATCTTTAGCTTCAGCAAGGTGGCTGTCTCAGTCTCTGTGTCTCCTCTTAAAATCTCTCCCCCAATTGACTTTTTTTTTTACCCCATAATCGAGGCTCCATTTACCATGTTTGAGTATAACATGTAACACTTCGAGAAAGGTTTATGTGCCTCTGAAAGCAACAATTCTTGTGGACCTGAAAAACCTAGTAGTTCTGAAAATGATGCATGGGAACCAGCAACTGGATCCCAACTAGAGCATCTATACAGATTTTGTCATGGACCTCCAAAGAAGGAATCCCAAGCATCACCATGGCTGGATAACTGTAAATTTTTTATAGAAAAGGAAACCCACAGTTGCTTAAAAACTCTTTGGAAACATGTACTGCTCCAGATAGTGCACTCCTGTGGGTGATAGGCACATTTCCGGTTTAGGCAGAGAGCGAAGTATGCTAATCCATCAGGCATCCTGCCTTATTTTGTGCTGTCATCCATCCACTGATGGATGTCAAGAGGCTTTATTTTTGAACAGGACAAAAGGCCAAGCAATTTAGAGGAAAAGCTGAGTAGGTGATTCAATGGCAGATGGAAAATATGACAATATGTTTATTATACCCAGGAGCTATTATCCAGCAGCTTGTGCATACAGGCATATCGATGCAAACAAGGGCTTCCTCATTCACACCTCAGGAAGAGCCCGCTGCACACTGCACACAGGGCCACGGTGTTTCTTCTAACAACGGCACATCTTTCTATGTAATAAGAAGAACAGACCCGCTGGACCAGAGCAAGGGTCCACCTAGTCCAGCATTCTGTTCACACAGTGGCCAACCAGCTGTCGACCAGGAACCCACAAGCAGGGCATGAGCGCAACAGCTCACTCCCACCCATGTTACCCAGCAACTGGTGTACCTAGGCTCACTGTCCCCATTTCAGCTCTGCAGTGGACAGAGCATCCCTAAAGAGGCAAAGACATTTCCCTTCACACTAACCCTACACGAAGTGGGAAGCCAGCCATGCAGACTGTACAGCCTCCATCAGACAGTGGTGTTCCTATTAGCGGCGTACCTTGGCAGGGAATCTAAGGACTGAAATACCAGAATAGTGCATTTTCTAACTCAGGGCCATGTGGATGCGCCCCATGTCTTCCAGGCAACTGAAATCCTGAAGCCTAGACTCCAAACAGAAGGCATAGGCTTCTTTTCTTCCTTCTTGACGCTTCAGGCACCTGGAAGCTATCTCTAGAAGCAGAATGGAACAGCTGAATCAGGAATTAGGTGACCTGATGAATTCATTCAGATGTAATGTTACACTATGGTTTAGCATTCTGTGAGTGAGCCTTGGACTCATACATCCCCTCCGCGAGAGACGGGAAGCTTTTGCTTCCATTGTCAATTAACTGTAGTTCAGCATTACATCCAAACCCTAAACTGTGGTTAATCTTAATTATGGTTTATTGAAACAAGCCAGCTTCATAAACCACAGTTTGAAGTTGGCTTGTCACCTGGAACCCATGTCAGATGGATATCTCCAGGGAAGTCTTTCTGCTGTTTTCACAAAGGGGAGTGAGTGTGTGTGTGTGTGTGTGTGTGTAAAGAGGTAAAAAGGATTCTGGGCAATAAACTTGCTTAGAGCTACAGTATCTCTTCCAGGTACTTTGTACTCCCAGGTCAGGACATTGCTGGTAAGTACTGAGGGTTGATCTCCCTTCTATTTCTTCCCCTTTGCTCCTCCCTCTATTTTGTTTCCACTCCTCTATTGCCTTTCTCCTATCCAGTCTCTCCTCTTTACAGGTTTCTCCATTTCTAGTTCTCCTCCAAATACTAACTCCAGCTCATCTGCTCCTTTCTTCCCAGTTTTGTATTATCCTGTTACCAATTGTCCTCCTCAACTTCCAGCTTCTCCCATTGCCAACTTCATCTTCCCTACATCAACTGATCCACTTGCCTCCTTGATGGTTTCTTCTTTCTCCACCTCCTTGCTATTTCCCCCCACATTTCCACTCTATGCTGTCTGCAGAGAATGTTTAAATGTCCCTCAGCTGACAGCTGGCCATGTTGCCCTCTCCCCGTCACATCATCTCATCAGCATGAAGCAGCCTCCAGGTTGGCCTGCAGACTCCCAACTCTCGCCACTGACAGCAGGCACAGCTGCCAGAGACCAGTCAGACGAGAACAACACCAGCAATATCAAGGAGGCAAGGGAGACAACAAACCCCAGTAATCATTGACAACTTCCCAGAACTCCTCACATCCCTAGAACAAGCAACAATGGAACTCAGATTGCTGTTGTTACCTGCCACAGACCTTCCTCATTAAGCCTCTTCTTTTCTGGACCTACATCTTAACTGATACTTCACCTTCTCTCTCTCTCTCTCTCTCTCTCTCTCTCTCTTTCTCTCTCTCTCTCTCTCTCACACACACACACATACACACCTCTTTCCCCGATCTAAGAGGAACAGAACAATGACAAACATACCTGTCCATTAATTGGCAATTACCTCTTTGGCCCATAGCGGCTTATGGGCAGAATCCAACAGGAACTTCTGTCCCCGCCAATTACCTTCCCCCTGCCAATTTTGTTGTGCAAGCAGCCCTCACCACTTGCACAATGGCAATTCAGCACTTCCAGGACAACCCAAAATGAGCAGAAATGCTCATTTCTGGAAGGAGGCAGGTTGGCAGAGCTTGCATAAGGGAGCTCTGCCGACCTGCCTCCTTCCAGAAATGAGTGCTTCTGCTTGTTTCAGAGCTTCCTTTAGGAAGTGCTAAATCTTCCTTGCATAAGGAGTGGGTCCTGCTTGAGCAACAGAATTGGCGGCACCCACTGCTTGGAGAAAAGGAATGGAAATGATGGGGTGGAAAGGAATCAGCAGTGGTGTGAGTGCCCCATTGGATTCTGCCTTAGGCGAAGCATTCACGTGAGTATATGATCAGTACATCTTCAATCTGTTTTCTAGGCATACTACTCAAGCACCAAAATGGAGTCAAGCCCCACAACTCACCATTTTAAAGCCTATTAGAATCACTTCAACATGGAACACTTGTTCTCTGAATAGTGTTACAGAATATTAATTATAGCTGAATTCTGTCTTCCTAATGCAAATGTGTGTGCTTTTAATCAGATATGTTTTGAAAGAAGAAACCACTTAATTATGTCATCCTTAGGGCATATTCTGTTTCAAGCACTGGTTAAGATCAATGAGTTTTCGTCACAATCTTTAACAGATTAGGACTTTGGGTATTTTTGCTGAAGTAATTGTTTTAGTTAAGTTAAAAAATGAGGGCTAAACGTAAGATAAAGACCCATACCGAAATGTCAAATGTGTCCGTAAAAAGCTGCATTACGACATGTTTTGTTTTGCTAGAAAATAACTTGTGGTGCACTATGCCTGTTATTATTAGAACAAACGAAAGGTTTGCAGTGTGGGAAATACACAGATTAACTTTTCCTTCAGTGGTAATGCTGAACACAAGTTGTGCCTTCTGATTTAATTGTCACCTTTGGTAGGACAGGAATTCAGCAAAAGTGCCTTCAAGGACTACAACAAATGCAGAAGGAGCCACACACACAGGCCTGGCCGCCACGTCCCTGTCCTCAATCCCCGTTGCGGGGGAATGTCTAAAGGGTGAAGGCCATGTTGAGGTCAAAGGTCACGTTCACTTGAGCACAAACAGAAGACTCCAAGTCAACAGGAACCCTACTTTAGAAGGGCTCCTGACTGTGCACCGGGGCGGGCGGGCGTTTATTCACGTTCAAGTGGATGTGAGTAGAAGCCACTTTCAGACTTTCCCCATCAACATGGAAAGGTCAGGATCTGAGTGGGTGAGGCCAACACCCAGAAGAACTTCAGGGCAGGGCAGGTGTGTGTGGCCCCATGCCCATTACATGCACTGATATAATGGGTATGGATGCCTGAATAAGGCTTGGGAGTTAGTGGAAAAGCAACTATGTACATTTCTGGAGTCATGTCCACAAAGGGAAACTTTTATTTTTCTGGCCGTTTTCATTGCAAAATCATTCATTATTTTCCCAAAGTCAAATTCTTCTACAAATGCACACTGCAGAGACAGAATAGGCATTGTCTGAACCAGACTGGGCCTTGTCCGTTTTGTTTTTTTTTTTAAACTGGAAGATTGATTGGTGCCCTTTAGCTTGCTTTAGTCCCCTGGTTTTAACTTCCTTACATTTCTGGCTGCCTGATTTGTATTTATATCCAGACATGGCAGTATAGTATGTAAGTGTGAACTAAGTATCTACTCACAAACATTTTAGGCTTGTAAATTCTCCCAGAAGCACTGGCTCCCGCTGTCCCTGATTATTACAGTGTTTTGACCTTCCTATCAACTGTCCCTCTCTCCTGCCTATGTATAAGGAACTCTGGAACTGGAAGTTCTTGAAAGATAGGTCTGGTTTGCATGTAATGACAGCCCATTGGTTTAAAAACCCATGGGTTGTTTTGCACCAGTGGGTGTGTCACTTCTGCTTTTACTGCACAACCCATTATTGGCTCCTTCACAGGTTGTGGAGCATGATGTCCGAACCCAGACAGCTGAGTTGTTTAGGGGCTTGACATCCCAGTGGTTAACCCATGATTTATTTCTGGATTAACTGCTGGGTTGTTTATCCTCTAAACACTCAGTGATCCACATTTGGACATCACGCCCAACTACCTACAAAGTTGCTGATTGTGGGTTGTGGGGTAAATACAGCAGAGGCAGGCGCGCTGACAACCCATCAGTTTTTAAATCAATGGGTTGTCATTATGTGTGACGAGGCCCATTGAATCACATAAAAAAGCACAAATCCCTGTCTCTCAAACTTCAGGTCCTAGTTTAACTGTACAAGTACACAACCTCTGTTCAAGACAGAGGCATGGGCCAGCAACTCATTATTCAGATTATTGCTTGTTCTGCCAGAAGACTGCTTCTGATCTGCTCCAGGAAATCTCACAAGATACAGACAACAGGTACATAGATACAGGGAAATATGTTTCCAGAAAGATCCTGAAGCATCTATGATTTAGCCCCAATTATTTCAATAGGGTTGCAGCCTGGGCCTGCACCCCAACCTACCACATATTCAGGCCCTGGTAAAGTGTACCCTTTCTCCCCCACCATGCTTGGTCCCTGTATAGTGGAAGTCCAGACAACAGTTACACACATAATTTGCTGCTTGTTGTAATATATGAAACCATCCTCAGAGGCTCTTTCTTAAAGGTTTCATTCATACGGAAGGCTAAACCACAGTTCACCATTTATGGGAGTGAGTTGCAGTGACTTGTGGGCTCACGTACTCCCGCTGCCCCCATTCTCTGGAAAGAGTTGCCGAGAACCCAGATTTAAGCATGGTTAGTTGAAACAAGGCAACTTCAAACCATACTTTATAAAGCTAGCTTGTTTTAACTATGGATACAACACTAAACTGTGGTTAATTGAAACAGGAAGCAAAAGCTTCTGATCTGCTCCTCGCAGCTATGCCAAAGGAGGGGAGGGGGAAGTGCACAAACCCAAGATTCATGCACGTAATGATAAACCATGGTTTGTCATTACGTCCGAACTGGGCCTTTCTTTATTTCCAAACTACAGATTTGTTTTTATGTTGTGTTCACACTTCTCACTCATTACAGTAATTCAGCACTTTCCTCCAGAATACACAGTATCAAAAAACAATGCAAAATATGCCAAAAGAATAAACTAGTGGGATATCCGTGAGGAGGGTGCTATTGTACTCATGTTCCGCTCATGGGCTTCCCATAGGCACCTTGTTGGCCACTGTGTGAACAGAGTGCTAGACTAGATAGGCCATTGTTCTGATTCAATGTTGCTCGTCTTGTGATCTTAAAATGCTTCGATTTCAGCAGAAGGTGGATTTTGCATTGATATGCCTTGGAATATAGTCATTATTACAGCTAACAAGTTTACATAATGAGATATTTGTACGCACACCACTTCTCAAAGTGGAAAATGCTGACATACACGTACACCTTGATAAAGCAAAGCTGTCTGAGATCTCACATTTTACTTATTACAGTACCACTACCTCACAGGATTTCTGGAATGTATTTCTTCAATCTTCTTCACTTTTCATTCTGCCCATGCTAACTATCAGTGACATATATGTTCAGACGTGAGTCCATATGATTGCAACTGTACAGAAAAGGTGCCGAATTACCTTATGCACACAGGATTTTGCATTCAGGAAAAAAAGTTCTACTGTGGTCTTGTCCTTCAGAAAGGAAATGCTTTCAATATAAAACCTAAAAGACAGAGAGGGATGTGACTTTATTATCTTTCAGTAGTTCTAATTGTAAAGCAATGGTAATCTCCTGGTGTATGTTACTGCATCACAAATCATCCAGATTAGGCTGACAATATTATAGAAGAAGATTGACAGGAAGGATGCTTATGATAACCCAAAGAGAAACTCTTGGCATATGCATATATTAATGGTATTGCGGGGGGGGGGGGGGAATCACCTGATTATATATTGTCAAAATACCCAGCAAAGAAAGTACCACTCAGGAAAATAATGACATTTCAGTGAGACAGTAAAAATATCACACTGACAGAAAGGGCCAGGTCTGAAAGCACCCCCCTTCATATTTTACACTTAAAAAAATCAAGTTATATACAAAGGTTACTTGAATTATATGCTAATTTTGAGAGGGAGATGTCAATTTTTGAAATATTTTGGTAAGAACTTGTTTGACAGGGACAACAGAACCCTGACGAGATGAGCTAGGCAAGGAGCGATGTCACATCTCTTACAGAGCTTCATTTGATAACCTCAGGGCTATGGATGTAGTTGCCTGTGAAGACAGAACATGGATGCTGTTAATGATCAGGGGGCTGGATGGAACTCATATAGGGAAATGTTTTTTCTGAAGTATACAGGTTCCAGGACACGGAGGTTTAACACTTGAACTGGGCAATAACTCTGTAGTGGAAGAGATGCTTTGTATGTAGACATTCCCAGGTTAATTCCCCATCTGTTAAGAAGATCCACTAAGTCAAGGTGGGCTACATACAGCTCCTGCTCCCTCCCTGCCCCCCATCCCTCCCTCCAAAAGTTTAAAAATATATGTTAATTAAAAAATGGTGTCCGGAGCACTACAGAATGCTGAAACGGTCAAATCTATCTTGTTTGCAAGCTAGATTTGGCCCTTTTAGGGTTTCATGGCTGCTATGGTGCCCTAAAAGGGTAAAATTTACCTTGCAAACAAGCCAGATTTCGGCCTTTTTGGAGCTCTGTATGTCATTTCTTTCGGGGGGGGGGGGGTAATTATTGAGGAGATTGCCCCTGCACAAGTCTAGGGGACAAAAAGTTGCCCACACTAATCTGAGTAGTAATTCTAAAAATACATCTGCTTGAAGCCTTGGAGAGCCACTGCCACTCAGAGCCAAAAGAGACATCACTTTAAATGTGTGTCTAGTAGCTATGTCATTTCATTTTTACTCTAGAGTAGGTGCAAGGAGCTCGATCTAGATCTTAAAAGTCCCATGCTAAGGTTGTGATTTTAGATTGTGGGTCCTGCACCTACTCTAGAGTAAAAATGAAGACGACGTAGCCGCTAGACACACATTTAAAGTCTGTTTGTTTTGGCCCTCACAGCCAGGCTGGATGGATCAATGGTGCCACCCAGTATAAGGCAGCTTCAAACGTAACTGACAGTAGAGTATCCACAAAACTTTAAATATGTATCTAGTACTTGGCGAATACCCTCCAATGGCAACCATGGTGTCAAGACAATAAGTGAGGAAGACCTCAGGTTTGCTTTAGAAATAGGAAAGCCTGCCTGACCCAGACAAAAAGCTTGAAAACTATCACAGTTTGAAACTCTCAGTGGAGTCCATAAATAGTTGCCAGGCACATGAGATTTTGGCAAGGGAGACATTTGCATGATTTTCACATATGATAGCATGTGTAATCTCTTCTCTATGCAACTGTTAGTCAACATCTTGCTCAACTGTGCCACCCATCCTTGTGTTACGGAAGCAGCAATACCCATAATCCTAATGGTAGCCCTACAGGAAGCGACGTATTTAGGATGCTGTTTGCAGACAGCCGACAACTCAGATGTCAAAAGGGCAACGTTCGTATGAGAAACTTCTTGTCGACACAAAAAGAGCAGCGCAAGTCCGAACCACAGACAGATAAGGATTCTGAAGGGGGTGACAAGCATAATTTTTGCGGTTTCCCTTTGCTGCATATGTGGACACTGTTCTGGAGAGAGTCAGACATCCATTACAACTCATGCACACCACATAATATTTTGGATTGCATCATGGCATGAATATAACACAAGCAATTCATGCAGGTTGGTTGCTTTTGCAGTTTCTTGCTATTCTAAAGACCATTTCATTCGCTGAAATGTAAAGAAAATAATACAAAGAAAGTGTGGTATGATTACCAGAAAAGGGTGCTATAATGATTTGTGCAATCATTGGCTTGGATCCTAAGGGCCAAAGCCCATGTCACTTTGAAGACATAACTAGCACCTACGTCTGTTTTTTAATACTCTAGAGTAAACAGCGGGGGGGGGGTGTTTGCCAGCAATATATAACGCCAAATGTGCGCTTTGGGTCAAAGAAAGTTTCCATTCCCTAGGCGAGAGAAAAATAGCCCGAATTTGGTAAGACTTTCTTTAAGCCTAACCTAGTTCAAAGATCAAATGAGATGGGAGGGTGAGGGCCCTGTACCTTGGAGGAAGGGAAAGACACACACATAAGAAATAAATAAAAATAAAATAGTACAATGTAAAAAGGCAGTCACCTAAAATCTAAACAAAGTAATTAATGCAAATCAGGTGGCTACAAAGCTCACATAAATTTCCCATGTTCATATTGGATTTCTGTTACATTTCATACATACAACACGTGTATGTGTGTGTCGGGGTGGGGTGGGGTGTATACTGGTTCTACTCATAGAAGAGAACGGGGGAGTCTGGTGCACACAGCAATTTGGAATGCTCCCAGGCCTTCAAAATGTTCCTTAAAGGAAAGCTTCTCTTGAAATCTACATTTTAACCATACAGATGGTGCTATATCTAGCATTTTTTGTCATCTTTTTCAAGTTTAAATAAAGAATTTAAAGCATGATGTGGCATGCTATGTTAGGAAGTGATAGGGATGTGTGACACAGCCACTCATGCAAATGTCACTACGTAAAAACCCAGAGGAACACACTGTCTTTTACCCTGCTTGTGCATTTAACGTTAAATCATTAAGGAAAATTCCATCTCAAATTCTTGCTTACAGTTTCAAACCCCACTTTGGCAATTTCTTTTGCATCCTATTTCTATATGATATTACTCACCTGACTGCAAAAAACAAAGTTGCCGGACCTGGTTTCTTGGGCAAATCGTGATCCAGAACTCTGTGATCTAACTGTAGCCAGATATTCTGACCTCTGAAAGTATAAAAATAGGATAAAGAGACAGGTGAGAAGAAAATAAATGAGCTTGGTCTGGAGCAGGACTGGGCAACATGTGCCCCCCCAGCTGTTTTGGCCTACAACTCCCATCAGCCCTAGCCAGCATAGCCAATAGTGAGGGATCATGGGAGTTGTAGTCCAAAAATCTGGAGGGCCACAAGTTGCCCACCCCTGGTTTAGAGTGATGGAGAATGTCTTTCAAAGATATAATAATGTATTTTAATGTATTTAATTTTTTGTAAACCACTTAAGAAATATTTTTAAATATGGTATATAAATCTATTAAATGAATGAATGAACAAACAGCCTCCCCCAGCCTGGCATTCTCCAGATGTATTGGGCTACAAAGCGTATCAATTGCTGGGGATAAATGGAGCTGAAGTCCAACACATCTGGAGGGCACCAGGTTGGGGAAGACTGGTATAATAAGTCAAGCTAAAAAGAAAACCAAAGCTGGTTGCCTCTTTCAGCTTCCTGAGCCCATCATACTCTGCTTCCCAATATCTTAAATCCCACCACTACTAAAAATTCAGCTTTCTTGAAGTTGCAGAAGGATTCCAGTCATTCCTCCTCTCAGGGCTAAGGATGACTGATGGACTAAAATATGGTTGTGCTCAGGTGCCAAAACCAAATCCAGGGGATGGCAGCTGGCATGTGTATAATTGGCTCAGCCTATGTTAATGCATAGTGATTCATGGATCACTGCCTTGTTGTGGCGAAGGGGCTTGCGTAACTCAGTGAAGCCATAAGCTATGCCGTGCAGGGCCACCCAAGACGGACAGGTCATGGCAGAGAGTTCTGACAAAATGTGGTCCACTGGAGAAGGAAATGGCAACCCACTCCAGTATTCTTGCCAAGAAAACCCCATGGAACGTATCACAAGGCTAAAAGAGATGACGCCGGAAGATGAGCCCCTCAGGTCGGAAGGTGTCCAATATGCTACTGGGGAAGAGCAGAGGGTATTTCCAAGTAGCGCCAGAAAGAGTGAAGCGGCTGGGCCAAACCCGAAAGGACACTCAGCTGTGGATGTGTCTGGTGGTGAAAAGAAAATCCGATGCTGTAAAGAACAATATTGTTTAGGAACCTGGAATGTCAGATCAATGAATCAAGGTAAGCTGGAGGTGGTCAAACATGAGATGGCAAGATTGAACATCGACATCTTGGGAATCAGCGAACTAAAATGGACAGGCATGGGCGAATTTAATTCAGGTGACCATCATATCTACTATTGTGGGCAAGAATCCCTGAGAAGAAATGGAGTAGCACTCATAGTCAACAAAAGGGTGGGAAAAGCAGTACTGGGGTACAATCTTAAAAATGATAGAATGATCTCAGTACGAATCCAAGGCAAACCATTCAACATCACAGTAATTCAAGTCTATGCCCCAACCACTGAGGCCGAAGAAGCTGAGGTTGATCGGTTCTATGAAGACCTACAACACCTTCTAGAACTAACACCCCAAAAAGATGTCCTCTTCATCATAGGGGATTGGAATGCTAAAGTAGGAAGTCAAGAAATCACCGGGATAACAGGCAGGCATGGCCTTGGTGTACAAAATGAAGCAGGACAAAAGCTAATAGAGTTTTGCCAAGAGAACATGCTGATCATAGCAAACACTCTTTTCCAACAGCACAAGAGGCGACTCTACACATGGACGTCACCAGATGGTCAATATCGAAATCAGATTGATTATGTCCTTTGCAGCCAAAGATGGAGAAGCTCCATACAGTCAGTAAAAACAAGACCTGGAGCTGACTGTGGCTCAGATCATGAGCTGCTTCTTGCAAAATTTCGGCTTAAATTGAAGAACGTCGGGAAAACCACTAAACCGTTCAGGCATGACCTAAATCATATCCCTGATGAATATACAGTGGAGGTGAGGAATAGATTTCAGGGATTAGACCTGATAGACAGAGTGCCTGAGGAACTATGGACGGAGGTCCGTAACATTGTTCAGGAGGCAGCAACTCAATCCATCCCAAAGAAAAAGAAATGCAAGAAAGCAAAGTGGCTGTCTGATGAGGCTTTACAAGTAGCTGAGGAAAGAAGGGAAGCGAAAAGCAAGGGAGAAAGGGGAAGATATACCCAACTGAATGCAGAGTTCCAGAGAATAGCAAGGAGAGACAAGAAGGCGTTCTTAAATGAACAGTGCAAAGAAATCGAGGAAAACAACAGAATGGGAAAGACTAGAGATCTCTTCAAGAAAATTGGAGATCTCAAGGGAACGTTTTGTGCAAAGACGGGCATGATAAAGGACAAAGAAGGCAGGGACCTAACAGAAGCAGATGAGATTAAGAAGAGGTGGCAAGAATACACAGAAGAACTATACAGGAAAGATCTGAATGTCCCTGATAGCCATGATAGTGCGGTCACTGAACTTGAGCCGGACATCCTCGAGAGTGAAGTCAAGTGGGCCTTAGGAAGCATTAGTAACAACAAAGCTAGCGGAGATGACAGTATTCCAGCCGAGCTATTTAAAATCCTAAAAGATGATGCTGGTAAAGTGCTGCATTCAATATGCCAACAAATCTGGAACACTCAACAGTGGCCACAAGACTGGAAAAGGTCAGTTTACATTCCAATTCCAAAGAAGGGCAACGCCAAAGAGTGTTCAAACTACCGCACAATTGCGCTCATTTCACATGCCAGCAAGGTGATGCTCAAAATCCTACAAGCTAGGCTTCAGCAGTATGCGAACCGAGAACTACCGGAAGTACAAGCTGGGTTTAGAAGAGGCAGAGGAACTAGAGATCAAATCGCCAACATTCGCTGCATCATGGAGAAAGCAAGAGAATTCCAGAAAAACGTCTATTTCTGCTTCATTGACTACGCTAAAGCCTTTGATTGTGTGGATCACAACAAACTGTGGCAAATTCTTAAAGTGATGGGAGTACCAGACCACCTTACCTGTCTCCTGAGAAACCTGTACGAGGGTCAAGAAGCAACAGTAAGAACCAGACATGGAACAACCGATTGGTTCAAATTTGGGAAAGGAGTACGACAAGGCTGCATATTGTCACCCTGCTTATTTAACTTATATGCAGAGTACATCATGAGAAATGCCGGGTTGGATGAATCAGAGGTCGGAATTAAGATTGCTGGGAGAATTATCAACAACCTCCGATATGCAGACGATACCACCCTAATGGCAGAAAACGAAGAGGATCTAAAGAGCCTCTTGTTGAGGGTGAAAGAGGAGAGTGCAAAAGCTGGTTTGAAACTCAACATTAAAAAAACGAAGATCATGGCATCTGGCCCCATCACTTCCTGGCATATAGAAGGGGAAGAAATGGAAGCAGTGACAGATTTTACTTTCTTGGGCTCCAAGATCACCGCAGACGGTGACTGTAGCCATGAAATTAAAAGACGCTTGCTCCTTGGGAGGAAAGCTATGGCAAACCTAGACAGCACAGTAAGAAGCAGAGACATCACCTTGCCGACAAAGGTCCGTCTAATCAAAGCTATGGTTTTCCCAGTAGTAATGTATGGCTGTGAGAGCTGGACTATAAGGAAGGCTGAGCGCCGAAGAATTGATGCTTTCGAACTGTGGTGCTGGAGAAGACTCTTACGAGTCCCCTGGACTGCAAGGAGGTCAAATCAGTCCATCCTAAAGGAAATCAACCCTGAGTGCTCATTGGAAGGACAGATAATGAAGCTGAAGCTCCAATATTTTGGCCACCTAATGCGAAGAGAAAACTCCCTGGAAAAGACCCTGATGCTGGGAAAGACTGAAGGCCAAAGGAGAAGGGGACGGCAGAGGATGAGATGGCTAGATAGCATCACGGATGCAATGAATATGAACTTGAGCACGCTCCGGGAGAGAGCGCAGGACAGGAAGTCCTGGCGTGCTATGGTCCACGGGGTCACGAAGAGTCGGACACGACTGAACGACTGAACAACAACAACAACAACAATGTTAATGCAGCTGGAAATCAGCACAATCTTGCTAAGCACACAAGTGCCATAGGTCTAAAGGGTCATGAACACTCTAGATACGAATGGGGGCCGAGTCTAGGTAATGTAGCGAAATGGTCCCATGATTGCTTGATCTAGTGCTCAAGTCCTGGTTTTCCAATGGGGGAACGTATTTATACCATTACCAACCCACTCTCAGAAGCCTTTCCAATGATGCAGTGACATTAAAAATAAGTAAGAGGGAAATCAGAATTTGGGTTCTTGGTGACGGAATCACCAGCTACTTCAGAGTCTTATTTCCACTATGTTACTACATCAAATACGACAGAAAGAAAAAGGACACTGTTCTAACCCAGCCTTCCCCAACCCGGTGCTCTCCGGATGTGTTGGACTAAAACTCCCACTACCCCCAGGATGATGGAAGGTGTAGTCCAACAGGTAGATGGTACCAGGTTGGGCGAGGCTGTCCTAACAAATCATTATTCATCACTTGCACAACTGCATTTTGTAATGGCCTCTATCTAATGAATTCACAACAGCATTTGTGAATTCACAACAGGAAAATCATTGCAGAGAGAAAGTAGGTATTGCAGTGCATTATTAACCATCAGGTCACTGACTAAACAGAATTTGTAACACTAAGTCCTTGCCACAAGCACCGTTTGCTCTGTGGATTTCATAGGAGAGAAAGAATGTAACTAGTGTCTTGCAGCCACCCCAGGAAATGTGATAGGAAACTTAAAGAAAAAGTTTTAATAAAAACAGACTTGACTGCCCTCTGGAGGTTGTAAATTCATATTCAAAATACTGCAAAACAGAGGATTACATTGATAGGTGCTTTCAAGAGCTCTCTAATTTATCAAAATAAAAGATGCTTTGTATGGCAAGATACCACAGCCGTTTCTGTAAAAACTCAAGAAGCAACTTTCACAAGATCACCAGGTTGGAAATGCCACTAAGAAGCAGAGGGAGGGATATTGTCTCAGAAAGATTCTGTGCAAAAGAACATGTGTAAACTGAATCCCAAAGGAATTTATAAAAATAAAAAATTTTCCAATGGTGGAGAAGCCAAAGAAACCCTCCTCTGTTTTCCAGAAAGACTTTCCCAAGTGGGAGAAGTTCTTCCAAAAATATACTGATGACAACACAGAAATCTTCAGAGGGAGTTCAGTTCTAACGGAGATGATAACACCCAGCAACAGGATATCCGGCTCTCACATTGCAGAAATACATGTTACATGCATGCATGTGTAACTAAAGTATGCATATAATTGGTTTTAATTGGTTAGTGCTGTTTATTTCTTTTATTGTTGTGTTTTTAATTTATTCCTTTTTATGTTACGTTTTAATTAAACTTTTGATTTCATCTGAATTTTATAATTAGCCACATTGAAGGCCAGTTTTGGGGAGGAAGGTAGGAAAACAAACAAACAAACAAACAAACAAACCAGGCAGCTTTGTGAGGCGCATTTGGAGTGGCAAGTGAGGGTATTTCACCGATTCCCTGATTACTGCTTTCTTGTTCCCCCCACCACAGAGTTTCACCTGCATATCTGGAGAGGCAAACATACATTTGGAATCCTCTGTGTGTGCGTCTATGTGTATAAGCAGGATGGGGTGGGGGTTGTAATACAGAGCGCAGAAGTGGGAGACACGGGAAGTGTTAAGCACTGTGCTATACTGCCACTTTGGCCCACCAAATCTTGCATGCAAAGCTACTAGTTCCTAGGAAATGTTGTTATTGGGCTTTTGAAACATGCACATAATGTATAGGTCTGTACACATCTAAGGAATACCTGAGGACAGATGCTGACTATCTAGATGCATTTTGAAGCTACACAATTGCAGCAGAAGGTAGGTGTGTGGTCAGGGACTTGTTTTATTTATTAATTGACATGTTTATACCCCAGCTTTCTATCCAATGTAAGGAGCCTTCAAAGCCGCTTACATTTCATAATAAACCAAATGTTTAAAATAATCTGACAGAAACATAAAATACCCCTTTTTCGCCCTCCCCGACCTCTTCCAAGGATGCTATTGTGCTGCAAGGGGTGGAGGGCGGAAGAATCCGCATTCAGATTCCCACCCCCAAGATTGTAGCTGTGTGTATGGCCTTATTTGGGGGAATCTGTACCATCCTACGTCTCCTCAGGCATTGTCTGAGAAGCCATAGGATTGCTCTGCCCATTGTAGAACTTAAAGCGACACTGACAATGTAAAGGTACAGCAAATAGGAAAGGTGATCCACTTGAATACTTTCATCTAACTATTATTGAAGGGATACATTATTACCTAATAATTCAAAATAATTTTACAGAAACAAATATAATTCATTGGCTATTTAGTCAAAACAATGGTTTAAAATACCTGTATATACTTACGTATCATCTATGAATGTTATCCCAAAATACTCCTTTTCTTTGAGGTTGAAATGTGAAGCCACCAAATCCAACAATTCCCGTGACAAAAGTTTAGGCTATTGAAAAGAATGATATGGATTACAAGCCATATTTGAACCAGGGCTGTGGTCAAGTGAGGCCCTGCAGATGGAATTTTTGTTTTTGCTTTTCTTTCAATACCTCCTGGAGCAAACAGACAATCAGTATTTTAAGTTCTTTCCTGTACAGATCTTTCTCCTTCTGCAGGCCAAAGGTGCTTCCAGAAGAGGCTTTTATTGTGAAATCACCCAACCTCATTCATGGAATTTTTCTAGGGGTCCAGATGACTTAGTCTTCAACTGGTAATGCTCCTGTGTTTTCCCACCATTTATTCTGTCTTTTTTTCTTACTAGAAAAACATCCATTAAGGAAGGGAAGATGGAATAGCTGCATAATGCCTTTTCATTGGTAGTGCCAAGTACGGTCCATCTGGAAGCACCCACGTATATACAAGTTTAGTGATTTTTTGGAGGCAAAAGAAGACTTAGGGCAATATTCAATTAGACACTAGTGCTAATGTAAATTATGTTGTGCTAGCTGAAGCGGCCTCTGGCACAATGCCAATGGTGTTTGCTAGTGCAACAGGTTTCCCTGGAAAATCCATTACACCAGGAAATACTATTGGTGTTGCACTGGAGGTCGGTTACATTAGCCCAACATAATTTACATTAGCACTAGTATCGAACTAGATACTGCCCTTAGTGTTTACAAAGTGCTTTTTGTATGTGATTATATAATATCCATTATCTCAATAATCATTACTGCATATGAGAATGAAACTTGCCTGTATCTATATTATGAGGGAGGGGCAGAAGCTAAGAGATTCTTACGGGCAATCAACACATTATGCTCAATGGGTAACATGTAGCTTCGTCTCCCTTTGTAATTTTATTAATTCTGGGTATGTGATGGCAAGGAGCATCTTTACTGGGAATGCAGCATGCAGGAAGAGCAGGTTTATCTCTTCCTTCCCCAGAACAATAGGGACTAAAATTCCCTCACCCCCAATGCAGCAAGGAAAACAGTTAGGAAAAAAGTTAGGAAAAAAGTTAGGAAAAAAGTTCCCATTGGTGCCAATTTGGGATTCTTTTCCCCCAGAGTGTTCTAACTGCCCCAGGAAGGACAATTTTAGTTTTTACTGGAATGGGAATGGAGGTGATATGCTTTCCCTTCCTCTTTGGTGTGTTCCCAGTAAGATTCCCCCACCACCACCCTGGTACACTCGTAATTAATAAAAGTGAAAAGGGAGACATAGCTACATGCTATACATTAAAAGCTGCCTTATAGTATGACAGACTATTTGTCATACTATAATACTAGATATTATACTAGACAGCTAGCCCACCACTGCCTGCTTTGACTGGCAGAGTTTCTTCAGGGTTTCTAGGAGAGACAGAGACAGAGAGAGTGGAGTCTTTTCCATCACCTGCATTGTGTATATCCCCACCCTGTGAGCTTCTGTGTTGGTGCATCCCAGCTTTAAAAAAAAAGTGAGTGCCACCTTGGAGCCAGTGATATGCCACTGAAGGGAATGGAGAGGATGGATGATTGCATAAAGCAATACTAGAATGATATGATATAATGATGCCAGAAATGCTAATGTCTCACCTGAACCAGCAGCTCCAACTTCCTGTCATCCAGAAGTTGTACCTGGCAGTGTCTCCCTTCTGTCATCTGCAAAGCAAGAACATCACTAGCAGTACAGCAATAACAGACCCATAATTTCAAATAGTTGCAACAGTTCCTAAGGGTGCAATCCTATGCATGTTTAGACAGAAAGAAGTCCTACAACTCCCAGCATTCCCCAGACAGCCATGCTTGGGGATGCTAGGGATTAAACCTGATTCCAACCCTACTATTCTATGATTCTATGATTCTGCATACAAAGCATGAGCTCTGACACTAAGCTATGGTCTCTCTCCTCTCAGAGAAGCCATTTTCCCCCTGAATAAAAATGCACTGGATCAGGCTGTACATCCCTTAAAGCTCTAGTGAGATGGATTTGTAACTTGAATTTGGTCGACAGTTGCATTTTAGTTCAATGTTCTAATTTTCAGGAAGACCCAACCTCCAAACCTATTTTTAAAGTCAACAGAAAAAATGGTAGGGAAAAGGCCACTCCCCCCCCCCAACTCATAGACCATCTCAACCATAAAGTAGCATGATTGATTGATTGATTGATTGTTTACTAAGCATTTCTATAATGCTTTACACTAACAAATATCCAAAACAGGGTACAAAATAAAATAATACAAGCACCAACAACAATAAAATAAGGTAAAATCCCGAACAATTCATAATAAATATACTGTCCAATCTGGCAGTCGTATATGCTGGCAGTTCTCAATTGTCAGGAAATGCCTGTTGAAATACTGCTCTCAGTATGCGGCAAAACGATAGTGTCATTGACACATTCCTTATATTTGAGGAGAGGCTGTTCCAAAGAGTAGGTGCTATCACTGTGAAAGCCCTCTTCCAGGTGGTTTCCAAACAGATATCTGATGGCTGCCTATGGAACCGCCAAGAGAGTTTCATCCGTGGATCTCAGTGAGCAGGCAGGACAATATGGGAGAAGGTACTTGTCCCATCAGTCAGCATGCCTATTCTTGGTTTTAACCATGGCTGGCTGAGTTGTGAACTAGTGGATTGCTGAGAGCACCTGAAGACCTATTTGAGATGGACACTGCTAGTTGCTATGGTGGACTACTCAGGAGGGCCAAAGAGAGAGAGAGAGAGAGAGAGAGAGAGAGAGAGAGAGAGAGAGAGACCCTTGTAAGGTTAAAAGCAAAACAAAACACAGTGTAATTCCTTTCCTCTCTTTCCTGCTCTGATGTTTTTCCTGGACTTTTACAAAACCAAAATAGCACACAAAATGCTAAGATTCAACTGGCTGACAAGGCAAGTGGTTCTCACACAGAAATGCCACATCTCAAGATTCAAAAATCTTGAAGAAGAGTTTACTCCAACATAAACATCAGGGAAACTGAAAAAACAAAACATTTTCAGCAGTGAAAACTTGATTCACCGTCCCCCATCCCTGTAACCTCAGACATTTAGGGGAGAACCTGCTGGATATTTTTGCTGTTCCTCCACAAGAGCTGCATCCTCTTACACACCAAGCATGCTGTTAAAGGCAATATTTTTAGACCCCACAGTGCCATCAAGTTATACAGCAAATGTATTTAGATGCTGTATAAACAGGAAGCCTCAGGAAAAAAATAAACCTAATTTAGGAAATAAAAAAAGCAGGGACCAACCTGCGTATCTAAATACAGAATAGCTTTGTAGGAAAGAAGCCGTTAGAGAAGGTATTTCCAAACTACAGAAACTTGATTCATTCTCTG
Organism: Heloderma suspectum; assembly: GCF_057233095.1. Taxonomy (NCBI): domain Eukaryota; kingdom Metazoa; phylum Chordata; class Lepidosauria; order Squamata; family Helodermatidae; genus Heloderma; species Heloderma suspectum. The sequence continues at coordinate 325,271,047 of NC_139459.1, read as the reverse complement.
CCTAGAACTGTGATTTTGTCTTCTCTAAGCAGAAACCTATTTGGTTTGGCAAGCTACATCTGTCACCCTCTCTTCTTTTATTACAGGACTGTATTTTAATGTTCCAAATGTAGGTGTATTTTTAAATAGGCAAAACCCTTAAGAACTATTTAAAAAGAAAGAACAATTTAAAGCAAGCTATGTATACACATTTCAGGATACAATTATCCCTGGGTTAGTTAGCACCAAAATATTATTCACTCATTTCACCCATCTATGCTCATATCCACTCTTGCCATTCAGAACATTTATCTTGTTGGTTTGCCATAGTGGCTTTTGTCATTTTTCTTCTCCACTATTGTTGCAAGCATGTCCCAACTCATGGGGATGATTCCTGTAGGGTGCAACCCTATACATCCTTACCTGTAAGTCAAATGGAACTCAATGGGGCTTATGCTTCAACAGACATACATAGGATAGCTCTATCCACTTTTTGCATGGTGATAGTCTAGAGAAGATTCCCGGACATGCCAAACTTTGGCTTGAAATAAGTACTGTGTACTCGCATCACTGAAACCCATACTATAACACATGAAAATAATCAGCTCACAATAGCTTTCCATGTGCCCATCGCTCAAAACCAGTTGTCTCAGTCAGCTCTTTAGACCCTGAAACTCATACCTAGAAAGTAAGGAGATTCCTGACCCCACCCCACCCCACCCCATCCTCTGATCAGCACTGCTGATCACCTGGCACCCAGAAGCTGGTAAATTAGGCACCAGTCTAGTGTCCCTGGGAAGAGTATTCCACAACCAGGCAACTAGAGATAGGACCTTTTTGGTGGTGACACCCACGTTTGGAATACGCTTCTGAGGGACACTAGAATGGTACCTAATTTACTAGCATTTGGGTGCCAGGTGAAGACAATTTTTCTGAACTTTTAATGGATTGTTGATTTTATTCTTGTAGTTTTTCTGATTTAACTGCAGTTTTACTGCTGTTTTTCTTGCCATGTTGTTGTTGTTTTTAAATATTGTTTTAATTTAAAGTTAGTTGTTAACTTTAAATTTTTTATTGTTAGCTGCCTTGGAAGCTTCTGATGAAAGGTGGTGTAGAACTATTTCAAAAAATAATTGGTAAAAGAATTCTACCCACTTGAATGTGAGCTTTTTCAGATAAAAAACAAAATGCTGGAAAAGTCTGGCTCAGCCCTACTTTATTTGAGTGTGTCTTTAGTTATTTTAACATTAGTTTCAAAACTGCAATGTGACTGAATGCAGACTGAGAAATACATGAGCTAGTTCTATTGGCATTATTTCCAATACAGTGCAAAGGGTTTGGGGGTTTGAGGGGAGGATCCTATCCGTACCAGTTTTACATTTTCAAAGGCTGGTAAGGAAGCAGACAAAAATAATATGATGATGATATAATTCCTTTCTTTTAAAAATATCCAGAAGGGATCTCCCCCATTCTTCCAGCCATTTAGTTAAATCAGTTAAGCTTCTTGTGGAATGTTTCTCTGATTTAAGAGTGCTTTATCTCATATTAGCTTAATCTCATTACCAGATGAATGAACATAAACCTAAGTTAATTCAGTCTTAATTGAAAAGGAAGAGTGTCTGTGCAGGGTTGTGCGTGCCACTATTGCAAAACTGCATTACATTTCAATATCTTGTTACAGCAGATTCACATAACCAGGCTTCTACCAGTTGCCAGTGGCAGAGAGAAGAAACAGAAAATCTTCATCTCTTTCATTCATAACCCACATTTTAATTGGAAGATTTTGAATATACGCCCAAAAGATAGACCTGTCAGTTGTTGCCATAACCTAATGAATAAAGCAAATTGTTCTCAGAAGATGCTAACTACTAATTTACCACCACCACCCAACTGCAAATTTTCTAGCTTGTGACCTAAGGTAGTTAATCGTTCATGTCTCCGAGTCCTGACTGAGGAAGCTTGCAATCCAATATCTCAGTACAGACTAAAATGCAAATCAAGACAAACAGCCAGATCCTATTCAAGATTATAATTCCCAAACAAAAAATCACAACTTACCCTGGTGTGAATCGGCTCAATTAAACCAAGGGTCAAACTACATGTTACCAGAAACACATATTTGCCTCCACCTTCTGTCACATCTCCCCAGTCACAATATTACAGAAGACATGTGACATGTCTTAGTGTTAAGACATGTCACATGTCTTATCACTTAGGAACATCACTTAGTGTTCCCAAGCCTGCCAAGGTCCAACAAGGTTAGGCCTCCATGTGCTCAGGTTTCAGGGTCCAAGGGAGGTACTGGCTGTCAGTCTGAGGGGTCAATAGGGCAGGCGTAAGTAAAGTTCCAGAGAAAGCCATCAAAGAATCCAAAGGCAGGTAAATTAACCCAAGTGAAGCAAGACGCCACATTCCCAAGAGCCACGGGAAGTAGCACAATCTCAAGCAGGAAAGTGGGTCCTGGAAGGCAGCAGCATAGGGGCAGGGCGTAGGAAGTCTTCTCCAGTAAGACAAGTTGCTCAGAGCAAAGAGCAAGCTCTTTAGGTGGGGCCTAATGAACCAGGATAGGGTCTTGGGGTCAACTGAGGTTCTCAGCCATGTGATGTGGATAGTACTCCAGCCCCAGTGGGAGGCTTGATGCACAGAGCTCAGTCTGCCAGTTTTGTGGTGGACAAAGCATTGGTAACATGGAAGGGAAGGTACCATGCTGTTGAGATACCTGGCTTGAATCCATCAAAGACTTGCCCACCCCATGGTGCCTTACATAGTTCTACTTCATTGCTCTATCACTAATCATGATAGTGGGTACCATTTATGGCAGTCAGATAGAAGTGGAAATGAACTTAAGTTTGCTAGCCGAAAAGAATGATTTTAGAGTTTATATTGACTGAATGAAATGCACAACAGTAAAGGAAATGTGGCTTAACTGGGCAAGGAAAAATAAACACTACACTTGGGCCACTACACTCCTATTGAAGAAGAGACGGCCTGGGGCACCTTTGTAAGGAGGGGAAGAAAAAGCCACAGAAATGCCCAAATGACCCCAAATGTTTATTTGATTGAAGGGTTCATAGTAGCAACATTGCATCAAATAACAGGAAAAATGCATGGCCACAGAGTGATTGATATACAGCAAAATAAACTTGTTTGGAAATTCACTTTTTTAAAACTGGCAGTGTGAAGAAATCTATACAGCTTTCAAAACCACAATCCTATGAACGGTTACTCAGGGCTAAGCTCCACTGAAGTCACTGGAATGTCTTAATAAACATGTATAGGACCAGGATGAAAAGGATGGGTTTTTATAGGGAAGGTAGGATACTGAAAGATTATTTGAGTGTCTCTTACAGTACTCGCTACAGTCCCACACAGATTCAGACGAACAGCAAAATCAACATTCTTACGCACGCCTCTGTTTTGGATTGTGGTTTTTACGTGCATTGGATGGATGCTGTTAATCAAGGCTGGATTCAAGAGTGGCCACAGTTGGGCACCTGCCAAAAGCTCACACCCCAGCAGGGGCCCACTCGCAAGAGCCACCTTTCCTTGCTTCTCCTGTTCACCACTGCAGCCTGCTTGTTCACCTGCCTCTCACTCTGGCCCAGACAACAGCGTGGTGAGAAGGAAGAGCAGCAGGTGTCACTTCCTACTTGCTCCTTGGTTCTCTGCCTGTCAAGCAAGCAAGTGGTAGCAATGATGAGAAAGAAGATGACGAGCAATAGTAGCTGGCAACGACAGTGGTGAGAAGATAGACTCACCAAGGGAGGGACCCCATTGAGGGTGTCCTGCCCAAGAGCCCTCAAAAAACTGGAGCTGACACTGCTGATAACGCAAAATAAAAATCAGAAGACAGCCATTCTGACATACATTCTAATCAAAGTATACATTATACTCAAATTACAGATTCAAGAAATGCAAACAACATCTACAAAAAGCTACCTGCGATAACAGCTTTGCCCTGGGCCAACAAATGAGGCATGTAATCCTGTGTACAAATGCACCAGTATCTAGGATGGTATGAAATCTATCCTGAAGAGAGATTTATTTATTTTTTAAGTAGAAGTTGCTACTTTAAAAAAAGTCTAACTGAATGGTATTAAAACAGGATAGGGTTTATTAGTGGCTATCAGTCATGATGGAAATTCCATGTTTAGGGGTAGGATGCTGCTTGGGGGAGGGGAAAAGGGCAATAATGGGGGAAGGCTAATGGTAAGAATGTGTGAACCCCTGAAAATAAATTGTTTTTTTCAGTGTTCCAATCATTCACTCAAAAAAACCTCAAGGATTTTTCGAAGTGTTTGATATAAACACATGTGAAGCCCAATTTAGCCTCTGCTCCCACTTCCCTGGCATTTTCCCCCTCTTTCCCAAGAAAAAAGCGTTGCCATGGGGAAGGGAGAGAAGGTGGTAGAAGAAGGGGTTTCACTGACTCAGGGGAGGCCTAGCGTGGCTTCTGCTTGGCTGGAAATCATTTGTGAAACTCCATTTCCTACCATGGACTTTATGAGTTGTCTCACTTGTGTCAAAGGGAGTCCTCTGTTGCACGTAAGCTTCTTCCCCAAGTAAGGTTTTTACCCTTGGGGGAGACTGTTAGGCAAAAATGAAAAATGCATTTTTGGATTTCTGTCAAGAGTAAGGAGTTTATAGTTATTACAAAATGTTTATTCACAGCTGAAGTTGAGGTGCATGAGTTCCCCTGCACCAGCTTTATCAAAACCACAGTTTCTGGCCACATCACCGTGATTAGCCCGCAATGGTGTAGTGGAACCAAGGCTCACAGGGATGCATATTTTGATTAGCAGGGACGCTGACATCATCTGCTACCTCCCCCAGAATTCCCCATTCTCCCTGAGCTTTCCTGCAATTCTCACAGTAGCAGGGAGGAATATGAATTTTCCCAGCAACAATACATTGCTCCTTGCTGTAATGCAACGTATTTTGGGATGGCTTGGTCTTGAATGGGAAACGCAAGACCCATCAGCTTTACAAAAGACCTATTCCTGGTGGATATAAAATTACTAGAACTGGTTTGTTGATATGCATTAACACAGTTGCCTGAATTTTTGGACTCTCTTTGGGGACGTGGCTATGGGGATTGTCATGATGACCACCTGCACTTCCAAATGTACCATTACACCGCTGTTTCCCACCCATGCACTGGGAGGAGCGCCTTCTCCATCCTGATCTATTTACATTACACCCCTGCATTGTGGGTCCCAGTCATTTTGCTTTCCTACTAGTTTGCCCACCTTGCTGACTGTGTACCAATCCCTAAATCCTGTCACTGCAGGCCTGGCTCTGAACTGAGAAATCCTTCCAGAAGGATGGATAAAAGAGACGGGGGGGGGGGGGGCTAGGGAAGCAAAATGACAGTGGAATGGAAGGAATAGGTAGGGAGACAATGAAGGAACAGGCAGAAATACCTCTGCCAGGAATCTATATAAGCAAGGCCAGATTCTGGCTGTTGCCCAGGAAATAACCAAGCCTGACCTGGAAATGTTTATAGTCAGGCTGGCTCAGCAGGAACCAATGGGCTGCCTAGGGTGGTGCCCTGGTAGAATACTGCCATTTCTTCACAATGCACCCCTGAGCGGCTCATCACAAGTAAACCGATCAGGGGGCATGAGTTTTAATCCCAGGCAATCCTGACTGCCTCAAAACTGGATAGTGAAAAATGAGGAACTGGCTCAGACCTCAGAAGGCTCAGAAGGTTGGTGAGAAAGGCAGGATAAGTTGGGTACAAGGACTGAAGTTGAGATCTGTGATGCTGGACTCAACACTGCTTTCTAACGCGAGCAGCATTCTATGGAAAGTAACTGCCACCTAATGCCTTTCGGGTGATGTTTTCAGTTGTCATTTTGGCTGTGTAGTGTTAACTTTGGCTGGGTCTTTGAGCTGCTTTGGGACAGTTTCAAAACTATACAGAGAGCTTAGTTTGATTCTAGTACAGTATTTTTCAATCCATGTATAGAAGGATTGTTGTTGTTTTTTTCCAAAAGGAGGGTGAAGAATTACTTGGCTCTTGCAGAACATCGGCTGACTTTCATGTAATCTCCACCAGCTGAGCCAGTAAAAAAACAAAACAAAACTGGCATGGTAACAAGCGCATAGCAGTTCCCACCCTGAGAGGGAAAGGCAAAGTGCCATTGTATATTCATCTGAGCTATTTGTTCTGTATCCCTAATATTTGAAGAAAAAACCACACAAATTCTACACTAAGGTGATCCAAATGTTGTGCCAAGAAAACCAAGTGCACATATTTGCTTATTCTACATAACTTTTATTCTTTTTCCAAGTACAAGTTTTAAAAGCCTGTAATATTTTTTGGAAGGGGTTCATGAATGGGAGGGAAGCATTTGGAGGGATTTGACAGGTTATTCTTTAGGGTGGGAAGTAGAAGCCAACCAAGGGGACCCCCCCACCCCCTCACACATATATACACCTCCCAGATAGTCCTACTTACAGACTATAATAATCCTGTCTACTGTATATCAACAAAGATGGCAGGATGGACATAACAGACAACATGAGAAATGGGTGAGGAAAAGGATTCTTTTAGGTGTCAACTCCAGAAAATACCAAACCAAACACTAGCCCTGTGGTCTCTAATAGGAAACCTTCTTTATGTTCCCCTTTAGACATCTGCATTTTTGCCAGGTATTTGTCCAAGGTTTTCACTGTGGTCATAAGGACTAGAAATTTGGTTTTCTTGAGTGAAAGATGGAATCTTCAGGATGCCATGTTCTCTCAAAAGCCAAACACACATGAGAAAACAAATAAAAGAGCACACCTTTCTCTCTCATATTTATATACATGCAGCCACACACACTTCAGATGCCACAGTTAAGAATATAATTAGAAAACTGATAGGGAGCAATCAGTACAAAACAGTTCTAAATACAGAGCCAGTGAAATACTTTGTGTACATCTGCTTTCCTTGGCAGCAGTGCTGCAAATTAATTACAGCTTCTGCACAGCTCACTCATCCTGTGCAATAATGGCTGTACAGCATGCCATAGTAACCAGTCAAAAGCTCATGACCATGTTTTGTTCCAATGTCTTGCGTAGAGTTATTGCTAAATCTCCTGGGTAATTGCATGAGACTGGATAATTCCTATAGTAACAAAGCAGCAGCACTGCCTATATTTGCTTGTGAAAGGTGGCAGCACAGATGCAAGAGTAGTAAGAAACAGATTAGAAATTGAGGGACCTGTAAGCTGCATTCCCATCTTTACAAACAACCCAAAATCTTTAGCTGATCCCTTAAACCTGCCTCTGCGTTACTGACATATCTGCATAATGAACCACACAGAGATCATAACTTGCATTTAACTCAAGTGCTTTTCTGGCTCTATGCCGTCAGTGATGGTCTAATAGTTAATGTGCCCACCTGCCATCTGTTGTTGACACCTTTATAGCCTGATTTACACGGGCTAATCGGTTAGGGGTATCTGATGGGGGGGGGCATTCTTATGGCGTATGGGCACATTACGACTTTGCAATCTTTATCCTGAAGCAATTACCACCTGTTACGAAGTTCCGCTGGAGATAGGCTGCATCTTCCCTCTGAACTGAACGCTTACATTTACTGTCAAGGGAATAAAATGGAATGTGTGGGACTAGAAGACCTTTAATTTAGTTTATAATGCTGGTTATCAAGTAACTGTATTTATGAGAGTTGCTCCACTCAATGGGTTAGCTTGACTGTGTGTGTGTGTGTGTGTGTGTGTGTGTGTGTGTGTGAGTGAGAGAGAGAGAGAGAGAGGGAGAGAGAGAGAGCGCGAGAGAGAGACCGCAAATGGATTTGACAGCATGGATTTTTGTGACTCATTTAAACCTCAAAATAAGGGTGTGGATCAAAGAGCCCTTTCTAAGAGGCTGCTAATGAGCTCCATGCCAGCCGTTACACCTCCCAGTGCCAAGCATTGCATCAGATGAGATGGGGACAGGGAAGAGCAGATCTCCCTCATAAGACACTTAACCGTTACAAACTGAAAGGAGGTGTCTGTGCCAGCAACAATGTGCTTATCCTCCCTCGGGAGATTTTGGAATAGTTCCTCACCCGCAGTAGTCTTGTGTCAGTCTCCCTCAAAAAGAGTCCTAACATGTAGGATGTACAAACACATTGTATCTTGTGAAATCAGAAACTGTGACCCGCCTGATGACCACCAAGTCGCAAGAGGCCAAAAAGAAATGCAACGTTTTCACAAGGAAGAGAAGACAACACTGGTAACAATGACAATAAATACTACATTTGGAGTAAACAGACACATCTCCATGCTCCAGATTCATAACCTCCCAATGTGCAATGAGTAATCACAGTAATTCTATAGCTACAAGGGAAACCAGCCAGGGTCTCCATGTTCAGTTTGCCATTTTCTGGCATTTGACTCCATTCTCTGTAGCTATTAACTCTGGAGTTATATTTCTTATTTAATTAAGACCACTTTTACAACAACCAATACACTAATGACCCTTAAACAAAAGGCAATATAAATTCTCTTACCTCCAGATCACATGCTTTGGTAGTTTGGAAAGGGCTGGGTGAAGCGCAAAAGGTATAGTACAAGTGTTTCTACTAAGCCTGTGTGTGTGCGCGTGTGTGCGCGCACGCGCATGTTTCTCCTAAATAAAAGCTATTTGGAGCAGAGATACATACAATTCCAGACTTCTTCCGTTACCATATAATCTGTAGGAAATGACCTTACTGTTCGTTGCTTTGATTACAGATTCAGAAACAAAAGCCCTCTCAAATGAGCCAAGCAGCAAGAGATATTAAAGATTTGCACCAAATGGAAGGCAACTTTTATTGTTAATATGTTCCCTTGTGATAAAGTTAAAGTCATTTGCCTCTTACCATTCCAACCCCACACCCTAAAACAACCGGTTGCCAAAACAGACCCTCCCTACGGCTCCAGCCAAAATTGCTATGTGACTTTCCAAATAAGAACATTTCTCCTCATGCAGTAAATGTGTAGGTGTATCACCCTCTGGACTACACTAAACAGAAGCAGTACTAGCTCATTTTGGGGGTGGGGGGAGGTTCTTGGGCAAGATGTTCCTCTTCACCATCATCATGACTGACTTTTACTTGCCCTCTTCCCCTGTTCCTAATCCACACAACGGCCCAGAGGGAGAGTGCAAGGAAAGTGGAGGATATTGTTCCATGTTCTAATCCAGTGGAACAGAAAGCCACAAAAGGGAAGGGAAGCAGAAGTCAAGAGGATCTGGGAGTCAGCAGTGGGCCTCAGCAGATGCCCAAGAATGCCAACCCCAGACATAAGCTTCAGGCACAGGCTTCTGCATAGGGCCACTCCACCCATGCATGTGCATCAAATGATTGCTCAGCACGTGAGGACCAGGCAAATGTTATTGGCTTCACTACTGCATGAGCAGTGCAGTCCTGCTCACTGGCCCTGCCTGTTCCCACATGCATTCAGCATACATTCTGAAAGAGCCTATGCATGTACATAGTCTTCACACAGCTGGGAAGCCTGCTTTTCCAGGTTTCCCAATTACACAGAATAGCACGTAGCACATTCAGTTCATACACATGTAAGTTCTCTCAGAACTTACACTGAATGCACAGAAGATCAGGGCCAATGGCCATGATCCTGCTTCCCCTTTGATGTCTCTTCATAGCTGAATATGCTGACTCCACTGAAAAGCATTGTTCTGAAAAGAAAGGAAGTGACGTGAATATTCTACCTACAGTGTTTGGTCTCTGATTGCTCATTCGCATAAGGATATATGTACACGTGAACACCCTAGAATTATTTATATAGCATATTACATGGTTTACCCTTAGATAATTCTTTAGCTGTTCATAATTTTAACAGTAGAAAGAGAGACCCAAAACAGGTCTCTCTTTCATTTACATTTCCTATGCAGTAATAACTAATGCTATTTGCTGTACATTAATTTAGGTCTGCTCCTCTTATGGCATTCAGGGAAAAAAGTAATGGGGCACTTTTTTTTTTAGAAGACAGTTGAGCAAAGATTAATTCATGGACTTTCAACAATTCTGAACAATTACTATTTCAGCTGTCACCCAGAATCAATGCACACAAATGGAGAACTTAAAACTGTCAGTTTGGAAAGACCATCTGCACCTATAAAAACCTGCCCAAGCCTTAAATTTGGCCTCTTAGGGCCTGCTCGTGGGCCCACTATTAAGAAGTATTATATTATTAGGCAGTAGAGATTGGGCCTTTTCAGTGGTGGCCCATGTTTATGGAATTCCCTCCCTAAGCCTTCCTACGTTGATGATATTTAGATGGGTGTTGAAGGCTTTTGTTTTAAACTATTTTTAATTGAGATTTTAATGTTTTGTATTTAACTTCTGCTGTTCCTTATTTTCTACTTTTGTGGCTTGCTTTCATATTTGGACTGCTTTATTCTGCTGGTACTGTTTTTAAACTGCTGCTGCTATTATATCTTTAGATGGGTTCGTGTTTTACACTGTGATTTTATGGTTCCTAACGTGTTATGAATGTTATGTTTTTATCTGTTATGAGCTGCCTTGGAAAGGATAACCCTAAAAGGTGGCTTTAAAAAACAAACAAATACAATCTAATGCTCATTAAGTTTAGTGACAGGAGAAGTTGAGATGTGCCAGACCTATTCAAATTGCTTCACCAGTTAAACTAACGGGCAGCAGTTTTAGAAAGCTTTCCCCCACCTTGAACAAATACTGCTTTCTTCCCCTAGAGGAAAGTTGGAAGTGCCATGCAATAAATGAGCCATCCATGCAGCCCTATAGCTGCCCCCTTCTTTAAAAGAACAAACAAAAGCATGTACCACCAAGGAATAAACACTGGATACACAAGGGGGAAAGAGCAGCCTTATTTCACTTAAAAAAAAAAAAAAACAGCACTAGATGAGCCTAAGACAGGACAAATTTCAACTATACACAAGCAGTATACACAAGGCAAGCTGACTCCAATTGGGGGGAAGGGGGGTGTCACGATTCTGTTGGCTTTCCTGGCCACTTTTACTGCTGTCTCACATCATAAGAACAGCAGAGCGATCCATGAAATTATGCTGCATGAAAAGTAGGCAAAATACACAGAGTACTGAATATTAATATAAATCATACATTATTAACAATAAAATATTGAATCAGATTTTATTCAAGACTGGCTGACAATATGTGGAGTTAAGTTTGTGCTGTCAGTTTTCAAACTCTTTAGCAGCACACCCAATCAGAATAACATCTGTGCTCAGTTCACACAGGATGGTGGCCCCATGCCATGGCGTTGGAAGCCCTGGAGGCACTACTGCTGGAGTTACAAGCAGGGTATGGCGTACGGACAGACATTTGTGTGAATAGGTTCATCCATCTGAGTGATCTTATTTAGGACAGTAGCTTGAAATTATGATGCCTTCATAAAAGCCCAGCTGTGAACCTAGTGGTAACTCTATGTACACCTGAATTAATTGTATGGAAACCACCATTATGTGTGCATTGGACCTTAGTCTTATGATTTAACTGCCAAAAAAGCCCAGCAGTTTTGAGGCACTTAAGTTTAGAACAGGAAAGAGCAATTGTAACTGCATGCACAGATATAGGCAGTAAAAATACTGTTTCTAATGTCATACTTCCAGTCTCTGGATTCTTGCAAATGTTACAGCAGCTCAACATTCCTTTGTGCTGCCAGATCAGAGAATAAACATATCTTATCAGGATTAGAGAACAATGCAATCCTCTCGAATTCATGAAAATGTAAATGTGGCCTTCAGAGGGATTTGAGTTTTGTATCCCTGCTCTAGCTTAAATCACTGTTGAATTATTAGTTCAATGAGAACACAGTGCCAACTTTGTTCCATCCACTTCTATTACGCTCCACCTCTTTTCAGATATTCTATGGATTCCCTTAGCATCCCCTTGTAGCTGTCTCTTGGCCTGACGTGCTCTCCCATTTACTCCTACATGATCCTCTGATCCTGTGCCCTACTTCTGTGTGTATTAATAAACGAACTGGCAGAGTGGGAGATTTGCCAGAAACCCTCCTACACAGCAGGTAAGAGGCACAGGCAGATGTCAGAGGCTCAGGTAAGGGAAATACAAACTGGAGTACTATTGCCTGATAGACAATTCTACATGGAAAACTATTTGGAGAAAGAAATGTTTCACAGAATGAAGGTGCAAGTGTTCAGTTAAGTCTACATACCTGATGCTCTGACTCCAGCAGAGGCAAACGCACCAATATGGTTTACCCCCAGTTCTAGCATTAGCTGACAAGCAATGTTAAGAGAGAATGGAAGGGAAACAAGTATGGAACTAATTAATAAATTTCCAAGGGCAGGGCCCAGGGGGTCTGAAAACAGAGCCCTGTTCCATTTAGTTATGTAAAATATGTTTGTTTATTATTTAAAATATTTATATACTGCTCTCTGGTAGCAAATTCCAGGACAGACTACAAGAGTCTTTAAAACAACCAGTAAAACTGACATAAAAATCCACAATAAAAACCAAGAAATCCCACTAAGATAGACATTAAAATCAGCAAACACTTGGCTAAACAAATACGTTTTTAACAGGCACTGAAACACCATCAAGTTTGGCACTCTGTCTAGTCTGGATTGAGTCTCCAGTTATTGTCCCTCATCCAGTCCATTACCAAGTTTAGGATAGTCACTGCCTCACCTATGTTTGATGAAAAGAAGACAGAAGCCCTGTGCAGGCATCCACCTGAATGTGTGAGGGCTTAAAGTAGGTAGAGTGATGGGGCTGTGCATACTGGCACCACCCTCTATGCCTGCGGCCCCCAAGCCCCCTCACTTCAGACCTTGCTGTGCTGAATCGGCAAGGTCTGAAAGGGAATTCAGCTCAGGTTTGCTTGAACACGAGTAGAACTCTGTGCGATCAGGAACCCTGATAAGGCAGGGCCCGCAATCATATGTAGAGTTTTACTGATGTTCACATGAACGTGAATGGAACTTCCTTTCAGACCTTGCCGATTCAGCATGGCAAGGTCTGAACTGAGGGGGGTGGGCCTGCCTGCTGGGAAATATTTTAAGGAGTGCCTCCAGCAGCACCAGACAGGCCGCTTAACAAGATCAGCCTCGGATGGCCTTCTCTCTGTCCCATCAGCCAGGACAGCTAGACTGGTGGGGACGAGGGAGAGGCCCTTTTCTGTGGTGGCCCCCACTCTGTGGAACTCCCTCCCTAGGGAACTCCGTCATGCCCCCTCTTTAATGAGCTTCTGTCGTGCATTAAAAACGTGGTTGTTCAGGCAGGCATTTGGGGTGGGTTAGGGTATTTTAGAAAATGTTTTATTGTAGAATTTTATTGTTTTAAACTGTTTTATTGTATGTTGTACATCGCCCAGAGTGGCTGGGTGACCAGCCAGATGGGCGATTAATAAATTTAATAATAAAATAAATAAATATAGGGGGCGAAGCCATGCCATGCGCATGGCCCTGTCACGCTAACCACTTTAAACCCTCATGTGTTCAGGTGAATGTATGCACAGGGCTATAAAGTTGGGTATCATCCAGATATTGATGACACTTCCCTCCTTCCCTCTGGACAGCCTCTCCCAGTGGTTTCATGTAGATGTTAAAAAGCATGGGGCACAAAACAGAGCCCTGAGGGATGCCACGATGTAGCCTCCACAAGGCAGAACTATAGTCTCCCTGCACCACCTTCTGGAGCTGGTTGTCCAAGCTGGAGCAGAACCACTGTAAAACAGTGCCTCTACAGCCTCCCCAGAAGGATATCATGGTCACCTATCGAGTCTAAGTTGTGGCAGATCCGAGCAACTTCATCCTCAAAGTGAAATGCAAATCAATCACAACAAGCTGTTGAGGGTTCAATTAAATCTTCCTTCTGATCAGCCTGTACAAGGCCACAAACCAACCACCAAAGTAGTAGCTTTGCTACAATGCTTTTAGACGAGGCCACGCACACAGCAATTAAACTGATTGCTGTGTGCTCAGCATTCTCTAAGGAGTTACTGTTTGAACCAGGGGTAGGCGCCCTGATGCCCTCCAGATGTTTTGGATGACATCTCTCAGAATCCTTGACCACTGGCCATGGTGGCTGGGGCTGATGGGAGTTGTAGTCCAAAATATCTGGAGAGCATCAACTGTGGCAAGACCAAGAACCCCACTGAAAGCCATATCACAACACCTGTGATTATCTGGCTGAAAGAATGACTAAGCATCCCTCATATCCTCTTGGAACTCAGCCACACCTAAAATAAAAGGAACCAAAATATAGGAAACTGCCTTAGATCCTTTCAGTCTATTTGTCCATTTGGGGCAAAACGGTCAACTCGGTCTGGCAGCAGCTTTCCAGAGTCTCTGGCATAGGTCTTTCTTATCACCTTCTTCAGGATACTTTCAACTGGAAATGGCAGGGGCTGAACCTGACACCTTTTGCATGCAAACCATGTGCTCTACCACTGACCTGGTTCCAGATCATGGGGACAGCCTACATGCATTCAGTAGGCTTTCCCTCTGCAGACATGCCTACAATGTGTGGACGGTGAGGCAGTGGGGCCTCTGGAAATGTGATGATGGGGGTGTGGGCAGTGGATAACACACGACTCTCTCCCTTGTGCAGTTGCTACTCTACCAATAGATTGGTAGAGCAGAAAAAGTGGCGCTCCCCTCGCAAACAATGAACTATTAGTAGGGGGAGGCAACAATTGGATTGCACCATTTTTTATTTCCCCAAATGTCTCTTAGGTATACTTATATTTGTGCCTCTAACATGCTTCGTTTCAGGAGTTAATATTAGCTTCTTTCTAGCATGCGTGCTAGTTGTCGAAATCACCTTTGGGCCCAAGATCCTAGGAATTTCTGAGAATACTCTCCAAGGACAGAGTTGTACTCCTCCCAAGCAAAAGAAAAAATGATGAGCTAATGCTCTGGTTGGAGTTTTGTAGCATTGTTTGTTTCCCATCACTTACTGAGCATAAATAACGTCCTCGTCTAAGAAATGTCATCTTTCCCTCAAAAGAAGGAACAATCTCAAATGTTGAGTAGAAACTGCAGATCAAAATAAGAAATAGCTTTGAAAGGAAAAAGTATGCATGCATCCCTATGGGGGTAAAAAAGATAATTTATCCCAGCACTGACAGCATTATCCTCTTTACAATCATTGAGAATGTGCCCATGCCATCTGTATAGGAGATCAGTCAAATTGCTAATTTTTATTTATTACATTTATTTATTACATTTATATCCCGCCTTTTTTCCTCCAAGGAACTCAAGGTGGCGTACATAATCCTCCTCCTCCTCCATTTTATCCTCACAACAACAACCCTGTGAGGTGGGTTGGGCTGAGAGTCTGTGACTGGCCCAAAGTCACCCAGTGAGCTTCCATGGCCGAGTGGGGACTAGAACCCGGATCTCCCGACTCCCAGTCCAGCACTCTAGCCACTACACCATGCTGGCTCCAATGACTAATTATCACGTGGTAACCTTCCCTGTTACAACTTGGCATTTAGGTTCAGCATAGGTAGGAAACCGAAATGGTGCAGTATTCTTCTGAATTCAGACAAAGCTTTTTAAAAAGATTATTTTAACCAAAGATCGTAGAGGGTATCTGAAGCTCCATTTTCAATAGGGCTTCATGGCTGGACTAGCACAGGAACTATGTCTTTTTTATTTTACTCTAGGGCTTTAACCCTTGCCCCCTGCACCTGCACTTACTACTGCAAAATAGTGATCCATATACCCCCCCCCCTCGCGTCACACACTAGGGTCCTGATCTGAATTGAAATCCCTGCATCTTCTCTAAAATAAATGTGAAAAAGTATTGTCTGCTTCGGCCCCAAGTTTTGTTCTAGTATTCAAAGCATCTCATAGAATCATAGAAGAGTAGGGTTGGAAGGGGCCTACAAGGCTATCGAGTCCAACCCCCCGCTCAGTGCAGGAATCCAAGTCAGAGCATGGAATCTGCTTCTTTCCTCCACAGCCATAAGAAACAGCACAGATTATACTTCAAATGCAGCATCCTTGTGTTTTCCCTTACTCATTGCAAAGCAATGATAACTCTCCAGAAAGTGCAGTTAATACAGAATTCGCTGGTTTGCATCCTGACAGGATTTAACACCTCTAGAATTATACGTCACTGCTCCAGCATGTATATTAGCTTCCAAATGCCTTCCTCAGAGGCTTGAGTTCAACATATCTAAGAGAATACATCTTCCATTTTCACATAGCAATCTTTAAGATTTACCAAGTGCCAATGTGCCATGTTTGGATGGAGAGGGGCCTTCTTGGTAATGGCCGTACTACTGTGGAAATCTTCCAAAGCACCTGAAGACTCTTCTGTTGGGGCTGGCTTTGACAGGTTGGGATTTTAGTATTTCTAATGATATGGTTAGTAAGTTATTAATTTCGAATTTTAATGGTATTATATTTATACGGCTATATTTATTCTGAGAAAAAGTTTGCGGAATTTGAAGAATGCCACCACCACTCACATGCAAAAAGATAAGGAATTGTATATATCTGAACCTGAAGCAAGGAGGATCTGGAGGGCAGGGTTTAGAACTGGAAGTTTGGAAGATGATGCACGTGCTAAATCAATCATCACCTAAAATTTAAAATGTGACATGGAGGGTGAAAGAGGAGAGTGCAAAAGCTGGCTTGAAACTCAACATTAGAAAAACTAAGATCATGGCATCTGGCCCCATCACTTCCTGGCATATAGAAGAGGAAGAAATGGAGGCAGTGACAGATTTTGTTTTCTTGGGCTCCAAGATCACCACAGACGGTGACTGTAGCCATGAAATTAAAAGACGCTTGCTCCTTGGGAGGAAAGCTATGGCAAACCTAGACAGCAGAGTAAGAAGCAGAGACATCACCTTGCCGACAAAGGTCCGTATGATCAAAGCTATGGTTTTCCCAGTAGCAACATATGGCTGTGAGAGCTGGACTATAAGGAAGGCTGAGCGCCGAAGAATTGATGCTTTCGAACTGTGGTGCTGGAGAAGACTCTTACGAGTCCCCTGGACTGCAAGGAGGTCAAATCAGTCAATCCTAAAGGAAATCAACCCTGAGTGCTCATTGGAAGGACAGATACTGAAGCTGAAGTTCAAATAATTTGGCCACTTAATGCGAAGAGAAAACTCCCTGGAAAAGACCCTGATGCTGGGAAAGACTGAAGGAGAAGTGGACGGCAGAGGATGAGATGGCTAGATAGCATCACCGATGCAATGAATATGAACTTGAGCACACTCCGGGAGACAGCGCAGGACAGGAAGGCCTGGCGTGCTTTGGTCCATGGGGTCATGAAGAGCTGGACACGACTTAACGACTGAACAACAACAAAATGGATTCTACATTCTGGAGTCTGAACAGTTAGGGTGGAGATTAGGAAGGCCCACTCATCAAGTAGGTACCACTTTCAGTACTACTCTGAATGCTGAACTTTTAAACTAATGTAACAGTGCAATTCCATGCATGTCTTTTCAAAGGTAATTCCCATTGACTTCAGTGGGACTTACTCCCAGTTTAGTGTGTATAGGACTGCAACCTAAGTGTGCCAGGGCTGGTAAGTGCCTTAAAATGGCATCCATACCGAGTTGGGAGTGGTAGGTTGGATTTAGTACAACTTAATCTATAGTTACTCCCTCTGAATACTTGATAGGGGAAAGCTATCAACAGAAAGAATGACAGAAAACCATAGTAAAGTTATAATTATCTTCAGCAAAAATCACAATATTGACTGAATTTTGTTAAGATGGCTGTTCAAAAAGAATTATTTTCCAAATGCTCCATGCATATGTAATTTTACATATCTTGTGAACGTCAGCACAGAAAATACTATTTATACACACACTACACAGAGTTAGTGAATAAGGAAACACTGTTTTTAAACTGGCACATATTGCCTCAAAGGAAAGGAAAGGAAATTCACAGTCAGGAATGAAAATTGTCCAGAAATGGAAAGGAGGGGCAATACAAAACGTTATTTCATTCAGTGTTTTTTCTTCTTTTTTTCCAGAACAAAACATGTTATTTCACAAGCCGAAGTGGAAATATGCCTAGCTGAAATTGCTGGAAAGCTGTTTTTAGGCAGTTGGATGAGCAGAACTAACTTAACCATCAATTGGCCAGACAGAATTTTACTTATTTTCTTTACTTCAAGAGGAAAGAAAACCCTGGCACAAACAGACAAGATTGCTATCAATAAACTCTATTTTTAAAAAGGGAATGAACCTAATGACCAAAGTCTGCTTTGATTTGCTTGCAAGCTCTGTAGCACAAAGCTACAGAAATAGTTTCAGTTTTACAGTTTCAGTATTTGTGCTTTTGGCAGTGGGCAGTTGGGCAAGTAAGTGCTCAAGATGCAATCTTTGCCACAACAAAAAAGTTTGATGAGAATCTGTGCAGTCTTTGGCAGCTCTGCAAAATAAAGATGGGTCAGGTGATAGAGGCCCTGGAAGTATTTAAGATGAAGTTCAATATTTAATCTGAAAGTGATGAAAATGCACTGGTCACCTATTTGCTTTCAGGCCCAATTCATGCAGCTGGTATATATCTTTAAAAGTCCTAAACAGCTTGGCATCCGAATACCTAAAGGAGCACCTCTTCCCAAACCATCCTGCCCGCCATAACTTGAGATCTTCTACAGAGGCCCTTCTCTGAGTCCCCTCCTTAGGGGAGGTACATGATGTATCTACAAATAAGAGGGCATTTTCCGTTGTGGTGCCACAACTTTGGAACACCTTCCCGAAGGAGCTATATCTAGTGCTTTCTGGTGCCAAGTTGAAACCTTTTTTTTTATTTGCCAAGGCATTTTAAGTGGTAATGCTCTGTGGTTTTTATAGTTTTATCTATTTCTTGTTGGTTCTAATCATTACTGATGTTTTATTGTAGTGTGCATGCTGCGTGCGAGTGCGTATATAGGCAAGATTAATATTATTCATGCATATATATACCATCCCGGAATCCATTTCAGTTTTAGAAATAATATAAATAAATAAAAAGTTACAGTAGTTCAGATAAACATACCTCTTTTCACCAGTTAGTGGAAAACATAATTTTCATAGAACAGTAAAATAATTGCTAATTAGTGTGCCGTAAATTACTTTATAGATCAACTGATTTCAAGAAGGGATATTTACTTTTCAAAAAATAAGTGGTATCTAAATGCAAATAATTAGCAGTGGTAAAGCTGGCTGAGACTTATAAACCTCTTATTGAACAATGATCTAACCGTTTGGGAATTTGGGGTCCAAAAGATCTTGAGAGCCAAAGAGATGACTTGCCTTTAACACTCATTAGCCTCATTACCCAGCATCTTGTAGGGATGTCTAAAACTAATGACGTATCTCTTCCATCTGGAAAAAAAATAATTGCAAAGACCTTCCCTTTTTTATGCAATATCATTTTGGAAAATTAATTGAGGGTGGGGTGGCAGAGGAAATGTTAATAGTACAGCTGCCCATTACAGGAAGCAGAAATAGCCTATTCCCCTCTTTATTCCTCTATCACAAATTAGGTGTAGAGCAAAATGTGTACATTGCCAAGCTTATGTATTGTGTGCTAAGCACTTTGTCAGCAGTTTCTCCGCCTGACCTAAAAGAAACAATCTTTCTGGTGTTAAAAAGAGCTCCTCCGCCCTCTCTTTACTCTACTCTGGTTCCGTTTCAGTAGCTTTAGGTCAGCCTTCACCAAATCTTAAATTGTTCAGCCACACTGTTTCCCTGCTACTTCTTTACTCCTCTGGAATGATGTCCCTCATTTGGGGTTCTCTTATGGACCCTGCCCCAGAATAATCAACAAGAGGGCAATTTGGAACCACTACATCATTGTACATGAAAGCCCTATATTATGGTTGCTCAGGTATCCAGACACCAAAAACTGAAATTGATTGTGCTATGCATGTATGGGTGTGTTTGTTTTTCCAAAAAGGCCATAATGCAGTAGTAAAGGGTATGATTTGCCTGCAGAAGATATAAAGATAAAAGATGTCAGATAACAGGGCTGTGTAGGGCTCCTGACCAAGACCATGGAAATCCAGTGACAGTGAAGGGAAACAATACTGAGCCAGATGCACTCGTGGTATGTCTTAAACTAAGGTGTGTTCATAAATTCATAATAAAAAGGATAGATTTGGAGGGAGAGTCCATTGCTTATTGGCAGAGCACATACTTTCCAGGTGAAGGTGCTAAAATCAAACAGGGATGGGGAACATGTGGCCCTCCAGATGTTATCAGACTGTTATTGGACAGATGTTATCCCATCATCCTTCACCATTGGTTATGGTGTCTAGAGCTGATGGGAGTTGCAGGCCAACAGCATCTGGGGGGAGGCCCTTGCCCCCGCTTGTAGCATCTGTACTTTAAAAGGCTTTCCAGAAGCAGTGTAGGGAATAACCCCTGCATGCTAAAACTGCAGCTCTATTGGCAGTCAGAGGAGACAATACTGGGCTAGATGGAGCAATGGTCCAACTCTGTGTAACGCAGCTTCGTATGTTCATATAAACCCAAGGTATCATCCCACTTGAATCTGCCATCCTTTCTCTCTGCCAGCCTTATTCCTGTCCTGTCGTTGTCGCCACTTTCCCTGCCTGCACCAATGTTTCATACTCAATCAGGGCATACCTTTTAAGCTGTTATGGAATGAGCTGTGGGCCTTGGGACAGATAAAGGGGTGAGGGATTTGAACCGCCACCACGGAAAAAAGCATAATCACTAAACCCCCTGGACCACAGTCCTGCTCATAAATGGAAGTGCTCCTAAACTGCCATGGAACAGCTACCTCTATCCTAAACAACAACAAGATAAATATTGCGTCCTAAGCACCTCTTTTGCAATACAGTATTGCAAAATTTCAGTATTGAAATTGGAGGGGCCAACTTTCATGGAGAATATGGTTGTCGCTAAAACTGTATGTTCCTAAAGTAGAGGAACATCCCACAGTGAGTTACACTAGGAAAGGTTTGCATCAGTTTGTGCCTTGAGGTATATGACCTTCTAAACAAGAAGACAGCATTCTTGGGAAACTTCTAAGCTTCAGTCTTTATTTAGGAGTCTGGCCAAATCCTAATATTATTAGTATTAGATCTTATTGATTTGCAAAGGACCCTGCCAGAATTGCAAAGGCCCTCTGTGCCAACTCTTCCATCAACAGCTTCCAATGCAGTTTGTAAGGACAGGCTGCTATATTTTGTATAGAGCATATGAGACAAGGTTAGGGGTCATTTTGCTACCATTTCCAGATAGAAAAAAGTATCATTGCCTATCAATAATGGGTTAAAGAATACAGAGGACTTATTCCATGCTATATTCTGGAGTCCCACACCCATATGCATGTCCTCTTACACTAAAGACAAATGATAGTCAGCATGCAAGAACTCCCTGGGATCAAAGATATAGGTCAGATATAGTGTTAGAGAGGGCATCTTAGGAAAGTCAGAGTGAAGAGCCGAACAGATTCTTTTAATACATTGGCAGATATGATACAAAGGATATGATATCTTTGCTACTCATGTTTGGCAGGTTGTCAGTGAATTTCCCCACAGGTGCAAGCCCCCCACATTTTTACAGGATCTGACCCAACCTGGAGTATGGAGTGGTAGAGGTGCACACCAGCAGAGTTGCTCTAGGTATGCTTCCTGGAAGAAAGCCAGAATATGGTTAGATAGAAGGCAGGCAGGAACCAACATGGCAGTCAAATTCAGGCAACAAAAATCACACTAGGAACCAGATTGTGTTCAGTGAGCAGCCAGGGACAACACCTTTATATTGATCCAGCAAACTAGAGTAGGAAGCAGATACAAATGGGGAGCCTAACAAATTGTTGCTGAAACCTGACCTAGAAGCTTTTCTAGGAAGCAGAATTACCAGTCATATGAGCTGTGCATGGAGCCCATCAAATAGACTTGTAGAGAAAAACAGAGCCTTGTACATCCAGTGACTCATTATGCCAGCCAGGGAGCTTTGGTTGTAAGGTTGTTTCCCCATCCCTTTTGAAAGTGAACTTTTGTATATGTCCCCTCCAGACAATGAAATACACAAGTTGTCCTCACATTGGACATTCGTCATCTCACATGTGAGGAGATACAAAGATTCCATTTTGGAAGTGATAGGGAAGCTCAGAAACGCAAATCACTTTCACTTCCTTTCTCTACTTTCTGTCATATCTGAGGCGGTTGTGTTCCATATTTACCTATCCAGTCTCTAAGGTGATCATCTGAGACCCAAATGAGGTGAGGCAGGTGCCCACAAGAGAGAGGGCCTTTTTAGTAGTGGCATTCTGCCTATAGAATGCCCTCCCCAGATAAGCTTGCATGGTGCCTATGTTGTGGTCTTTTTGGTGCCAGATGAAGACCTTTTTATTATCCCAGGCAGCGGAGAAATTATTTTAGTGCTTTTAGATCTTAGCACTATTTTATCCTTTGCTGCTGGTTTTACTTTGGTTTTATCCTGTGCTGCTTTATCTTTTTTGTTTTGACATCATACATTTCATGTTTTAATCTATTTGTACAGACAATACAGGACTAGGTGAACAAACAGTATCGCCTGTTACACAGCAGCTTTCCTGAATTCCTTGTGTTCTTGTTTCTCAATCCAATTTCTATTCCACACTCTTCCTTCAGCCATAGACTCCATGTCTCTGAGCTTCCCAGAATCTATTTCCAGTCCTCAGTCTGCCCTAGAATGATACTATGCCCAAAATCTATGTGAAGCTTTAATCTCAGTCATATGGACAACTTTCTCTTCCCTCACAGAAAGAGGACTGTAAACATTCTGACAGCTTTGTTCTTTGGAATGTTTCTATGCTTTCACAGCAACTCAGCTATATCAGTGAGTTCATTGCTATAAGTATGCTACAATACAGATTAGGCTAAATGTAAAACAATTATATTAATGTTAAGGTTTGAGCCAAACATGAAGAAGCACAATACTTTAAGGGCACAATCCTGTGTGGATACCCGCCAGCCTCTAAACTCGGAGGCTGGTGAATATCCAATGCAGGGTGGGAAAACCGTGGAGGCAGTCTTTGCCTCTATGCTCCAGCTGCCCTGCATGTCTGCTAGACAGGCGATTTCACCCGTCTACCAGCAGACCTGCAGAAGGAGGGAAGGAGGTTGGGCCTGGAGCCCTCGCTAGCACTTATGCATTGGCTATACAGTTTAAGTATGTGCATTAAATTAATGCACATACTTTAATGAGCTTCCACCACGCATTAAAAAAGTGGTTGTTCAGGCAGGCATTTGGGGTGGGCTAGGGTATTTTTAGAAATATGATGTTTTAATGTAGAATTTTATTGTTTTAAAACTGTTGTATTGCTGTACATCGCCCAGAGTGGCCGGCCAGATGGGTGATTAAGAAATTCAATAAATAAATAAATTAAATTAAAATGCTGACTTCTACTAAAATAAGCCAAACTTTCTTCAGCTTTACTGATAAAATTCTGGCAAATGATTTTTGTGCAGGGAAAAGGTGAGCATATACAATCCTGAACATTAGCATGAGCGTTGTCTCTCTGGTAGTCTTTTTTTAAACAACTCATTCATTTAGCAGCTAGTATGTGATTGAGTGTGGGAGGACAAGGTTCATATCTCAATCCTCTTGCTTGGTGGTTTTGGATATTACCTTCCAGCTTAACTGGAATGTTGTGAGGAAACATGAGAGAGAGAGAAGGGTGTCTACAAGAATTTTTTCAGGGGTGGAGGGGTGGGGGCAAAGCTACACAGCAGTTTGTGGCTGTAATTCATGCACATAGTGAGCACTGCTACAACACCTCTGTGCACTTTCCTTCTGTGTACCAACAGCTTTCAATGTGATGCTAAAGGCAGTGATGCCATAAAATATATGATATGATATGGTACTCTTAAGACAACTGTACTATGTTTGTGCATTTGGTTTTATTTTCTCTTGTTCCTAGGTGGGGGGGGGTTAATCCCCCACTCTAAATAAAGTTTTGTTGAAGTTCATGATGTTTCTAGAATATAATACTCTTCTGAATTAGTGCTGATCTATTCCCAGGATCTTTTACTACTCTATGTTGGCTTCTAAATGTCATAGAAGTGACGCTAGGCAAGAAAACCCTGACAGCAGCAGAGAACAGGCCCATCATTTCTGGTAGATCTGGTAACTGAGCACTGACAAGGCCTGGGCACCATGTTTACCAAGATGGGTAGACCTGGCCTCTGAGAATTTTTATTTTCTTGGGCTCCAAGATCACCACAGATGGTGACTGTAGCCATGAAATTAAAAGACGCTTGATCCTTGGGAGGAAAGCTATGGCAAACCTAGACAGCAGAGTAAGAAGCAGAGACATCACCTTGCCGACAAAGGTCCGTGTAATCAAAGCTATGGTTTTCCCAGTAGCAACGTATGGCTGTGAGAGCTGGACTATAAGGAAGGCTGAGCGCCGAAGAATTGATGCCTTTGAACTGTGGTGCTGGAGAAGACTCTTACGAGTCCCTTGGACTGCAAGGAGGTCAAATCAGTCAATCTTAAAGGAAATCAATCCTGAGTGCTCATTGGAAGGACAGATACTGAAGTTGAAGTTCAAATATTTTGGCCACCTAATGCAAAGAGAAAACTCACTGGAAAATACCCTGATGCTGGGAAAGATTGAAGGCAAAAGGAGAAGGGGACGGCAGAGGATGAAATAGATGGCTAGATAGCATCACTGATGCAATGAATATGAACTTGAGCACACTCCGGGAGACAGCGCAGGACAGGAAGGCCTGGCGTGCTATGGTCCATGGGGTCACAAAGAGTCGGACACGAAATAACGACGGAACAACAACTGCCCTTCTTGTTGTTTCTCAGTGGGTAGACCTGGCGTCTGAACACCATCTTTACACCCACGGATGAACCCCCCAGTTTTTTCCCTGACTGCTTTTAACCTTTTAGGCCCTTGGGCCAACGGCCATTACAGTGGTGAATGGCGTGGTTAATACGGGGGAAGGGGAGTGTCCTGCTCTGCTTGCAGTCCTCTCCTACTCTTTGCTCTGCAGGCAGCACACAATAGATTCAGGTACCTTCACAAGAGGGTTATTACTACAATACATGAGAAAACACTACCTTGAGGAGCTGGGTGGCATACTGTCTCACCTCCAAGGCTTGCAAAAAGAGAGCAGGAGCAAGATGGGGAGAGGCTACACTTTGGGCCTACTGTAGGTTTTGCATCAAAACAAGCCCCTCTAGCCCTTAATCAATTGCACTGCTGCTGCAATGATTGCTGCTACAACTTCACAGCACCGTCTGTTTTTTCCTAAAATATCAACATACCAGGAGACTGGGTAAGAACACTGGACTACACTGCAGAGTTGTCATACAATACTCTAACCCATTCACCCCCTCCACAAAATGGGAACAATACTGGGCAACTCTGCAGGAATGGTGTAATCCATCCTCTCTCAGCCACAGCCCTGCCTCCTGCAATATGGGCAAAATTAAGATGAACTTAATCTGCACGCATTGTCGAGATATTTTATAATGTTTATAAACTTAGAAAAAAGATATTAACAAGATCTGAATTAGAAAGATAATGAGCTCCTTTCTTTCTTGCACCTTTTGTTTTTTGGCAGACACATTACTGCCCAATCTCAGTTACACTAAACTCCTGGATTTCTAATCGTTTCTTGGACTACAATTACTTCCTAACAGGAAAGACATCAAAAAGGCTTTAAAAGGAAGTTCCTTCTCCAGACAGTGGGTGTGTTAACAATTGCTATGGCTTCATTCATTGGCTAAAGATGAACACTGAAAGATGGGAGCAGACAAGTTTCCCACAAACTGAATGGGCAGAATAGTTCCTGCGCATTTCCCCTCATTTCTCAGGTTCTACAAGAGCTAGGGCCTTGCTTTTTCTTTTTAAATGACAGCTTGGAATCTGGAGATTATGGCTCATACTGGGGGGGGGGGTCAACTGCACCCCCTTGCATCTTCCTGCGGACACCCATGGAGGGAGATATCATGAAGCTCTCAAAACTCCCACTGAATCATCATCAACAAGTATAGTAGCCAGTACTTTTGCTGATGACCGCTTTGACAGTACACCACAGCCTTCCCCAATCTGGCGCCCTATACTGTAACTCCCACCAGTCCTAGCCAGTATCGCCATTCGCCAATGGTCAGGGGTGATGGGAGAGTAGTCCAAAATAACTGGAGGGCATCAGGTTGGGGAAGGCTGGTCTACTCAAATGAGGGCATAATCTAGTTTGAAGTTCATAAGAGACTCACAGTGAAATCCTATGCATGATTCCTCAAAAGTAAACTCCACTGTGTTTAGCAGGGCTTACTCCTAGGTAAGTGTATAGAGGGTTGCAGCCTCAGATGTAGAGCTACAAAAAACGAATGCATTAAAAGGAACAGTGGCCATTCAGTTTGATGCCCTTATCCAACCAAAATTCAAGGATATAAAGTAGCTCCATAAAGCCACAGAAGGTCACAATACACTATGTTAGAGTACTATAACCTCAGGAGGACCTTGTCTGAACCATCCATGCATTCTCTTTTAAAACCAGACACATACCTACACAAACTCATAACAGCAAGTTAAATATCTCAAAATGATTCCCCTGAGGCATGGAGCAGTGTTTTCAAATGGAAATTGTACAGAGCAGTTTGGGGAAAGTCAGAAGCCTACGTCTGCCTTCAGGACAGCTGTTTCTTTTTAAACACACTTAATTATCTTTAAAGAGTTTGTTTTAAAACAATCACATGGAGCAATATAACATTGCACTTTTGGCTCTTTGGCATTAAAAATGTGGTACTTCCAAACTAGTGGCTGCATTTTTGTACTTGGTCTGCAAAGCAGGTATAAATGGGATACAGGAGGGAGGGAGGACTTATCAGAAGAACTTCTATTTCAATATTTATCCCTCTCTTCTCACCCAATGCACAAACTACAAGCACATGGGACATTTTAAAACTACACATTATTGGGAAAACAGTAAATGTGGGGGGAAAGAGAGCACAAATGAGGACATAGTAAGTTTCTCCTGTTACAGCATCTCATGTTCTGCCTATTCCTTGACAGACACCGAATTAACCCCATTAGATTTAAAAGCATGAGGTGGCAGTGGGACGGAAAGGACACTCAATCCCAATTAACCATTTTAAACAACATTGGAGGATATTTTGCGAAGCAAAGATTTCCAGGAAGCATCATATTTAAAAAGCATATGTGTCACAACAATTAAGACACATGAAACAGAATTACCACCACCTCAATTGGCCATCTTCCTAGGGATTATAAAAACATATAAAGGCTACAAGTCTCTTTTGCAGAAACAATGTCATCTAGGGATCATGTACTTCATTTGAGAGCATCTTACAGGTGAGTTAGTTAAGTTACAGATGAACTTTCTTCTCACCCCACCCCCCACCCCTTTGGCTATGCAATAAGGAGGAAAAATTAAAATAACCAAGGGTTTACCTGATAAACATCCCTTATGCCACACCACGTTCTCAGCGCTTGGTGGCATCCCCTCACCCTCTGCGTGTACCATCTCCTCAACGTCGAGACTGTCAAATTCCAAACAAAGCGGCTCCCACTGAAAAGAAAGTCTTCAACTCCACACATGAATACTGAAGCCATGATTTGCTGTTTCTGAGCCTCAGTCCGGCAAGCCACGCTTCTTCCTGCCTTGAGTCCGTCCGCCCTCTTTTTAAAACACACACACCCCTCCTGCTACAGCAGACTCATTTTATATGGCACGGAAAAGGGCAGGGATGTTGCGAGAGGCCAGGGTCAATCCTTACACAAACTCCTCTTTCACTTTGCTTCCTGGGCAGACTCCCAGACATGCCCTGGCGTTGCTTGAAGTCCAGCCAACGGCTGCAGTAGCTCAGCCTGACTAGAAGCTCACACAGCAGCCTTGTGTCCTTCTTAACAGCTTATATAAATCTCCGTTAAGCTTCAGTAGCTACCACTATGGATTATAATTAAATATTTAACCCATTTCTGCTGTGCATGCCTCTCACCAGTACCTCATCTGAATACTCCCGGACTAGGGGAAAAAAAAAAACCCCAAAGCCAAGAGAGCACAAACAATTCCTTTCAAGTAATTCAATACTTCTGTTCCCTCCAATACTTCAATATGGAAACACACACATTCAAGGCACAGCAAATGAACACCATATAAGCTACCTTCAGCACCATTTCAGTGGCTTTAAAAGAAATAAAACTGTCACTGTTTGTTGAGACAAGAAGGATTAAATAACTAGTCAAGAGATTCATTTTTTTGTCACACTTTCACACAAACATACAACTTTGAAATCTTACGATAAAATAAACTGTCATCTTTTCCTGCTTCTATTCTCAGAACACACTCACACAAACACAAGAACAGTCCTCGAGTAATTCGCTACCGAATGCCTTCTGCTTCTCTTGTATTTCTCTTTTACGCAATTCTCACGGAGCACCGTCTTGCTAGCTAAAAGGGACGTAGCTTTGATTCTCCCATTAAACTGTCATCCTATTAGTGCAGCACACACAGCATGAGAAAAACAGAACAGCTTCACTCAGGCTGAACCTTTCACCATGCAGACCACAGTAAATAAACACTCTGTGAAATAATAGCCCACGAGAGAATTCCAGGCTTGCCTCAGTAGTTGGTATAAAATTAGGCGGCCAAAGCACAACCCTTCTGAGAATTAAACCGTTGACGCCAGAAAATGGTGCCTTTCAGGCAATTCCTTGCAAGGCACTAAAGGGGGACACAGTTACTTGATACTGCCAGAAGTTGAAGGATAATTCATTCTTAAGATCTCTCATGGGATTTGGCATTTGTGAAGGTAAATTTTCTTTGGGATGAATATGGCTGCTGCTTCTGGTGGTGGAGATAGGGCTTTCCCTGCACCACTTTCCTAGTTTCCTGTACCGTGAACAGCCAAACACGCTGGGCAGACAGAGGCAACTTTCCATGCACAGTAAAAACGGAGGAGGAAGTGGCTGAGGAAGGCTACAGTAGTACAATGCATAATCAGTAAAAAAGAGGTGGTTGGTATGGAAGTGTTAATTCATGGATACTGTGTAGCACTATGTCATTAACCAGTCAAATTCTCTGTGAATTTTTGCATACAAGTTTGTTCATTTGCACATAACTGCAAACAACTTGCCTACAATGTGACATACCTGAAACAAGAAATGTAGAGTTTGATTCTGGGAATTTACAGAACAGAGACAGAAAATATAAATAAATAAACTAAGCAGAAACAGAAGGTGTATTGGAGCAAGAACAAGATGTTATACTCTTATGGTTATAATGATGTGGATACTTTCCTAGCAATTTGGATCCCCAAGCTAAGAAGAAGAAATACAGTAGGCTGGAAAGGTTTAATTCAATTTTTATTTTCCTTGTATTTGAACCTTCCTGTTACTTCTGTTATTTCTGTTAAAATTTGGTATTATTGAAAAAATAAATAAATAAAATGTGTATGTGTGTTTGTGTTTTTAAAAAAAGTTTTCACAACGGGAAAGGGTCAGATTTATGAACATTTGAAATTATCTGAATTAGCATATGCTGGGGAACAATCAGGGAGACAGGTTCTCCTGAAGATACTGCAACTGCTCTGCGTATACAAAAAATAGGGAATAGCTCTATTCATGTCTTTCCCGAAAGCTGTATGCATTCTGCATGTACGGTATCAGAAGGAATGAGCACGTGCGTGCCTATTGTGATGTGTACACATGAGGGAAAGCCATGGTTCGTGATAGGTTCTCATGTATTTGGCAAAACAGAAACACTTAATCTTTTATATGACAGAATGCATAGGCTGCCCTGCACTAAGTGATATCTGCATAGGAAACCTTTCCATGCAGCCATTATACCTAGAAGTTGCACATCCTCTTCAGATTATCTGGATCCATTTCTATCTGGTTTCTGACCAGGTTTTGGCACTGAAACTGCCTTGGTCATCTGGTAGAGGGACAGGGAGTGTGCTACCCTAGTAATTCTCCTCCATCTTTCAGTAGCCTTCAATACCATTGACCATGATATCCTTCAGTATAGTTTCTATGGGTTTTGGATTGGGGACACTATACTTCAGTGGGTCCATTCCTACTTGGAATTCTTGCTGACTGCCTATCATATTTGGCATTCCAACCTTGAAGAGCCCTCTGAAACCCAAACATACACAGTCCTGGTCTCTGAAGGTCCATGTTCTAATCCTGAATTCCTTGCCAGCTACAGCAAAGGGTGTTGAGGTTTCATGCACGTTTTAGCTGTTCTTAATAAATCAAATAGAGATGACGCCGGAAGATGAGCCCCTCAGGTCGGAAGGTGTCCAATATGCTACTGGGGAAGAGCAGAGGGTATTTCCAAGTAGCGCCAGAAAGAGTGAAGCGGCTGGGCCAAACCCGAAAGGACACTCAGCTGTGGATGTGTCTGGCGGTGA
The DNA here is from genome assembly GCF_057233095.1 of Heloderma suspectum. Lineage (NCBI taxonomy): Eukaryota > Metazoa > Chordata > Lepidosauria > Squamata > Helodermatidae > Heloderma > Heloderma suspectum. The sequence goes on along the minus strand of NC_139459.1, from coordinate 325,240,733 downwards.
AAAGAAAATCCGATGCTGTAAAGAACAATATTGTTTAGGAACCTGGAATGTCAGATCAATGAATCAAGGTAAGCTGGAGGTGGTCAAACATGAGATGGCAAGATTGAACATCGACATCTTGGGAATCAGCGAACTCAAATGGACAGGCATGGGCGAATTTAATTCAGGTGACCATCATATCTACTATTGTGGGCAAGAATCCCTGAGAAGAAATGGAGTAGCACTCATAGTCAACAAAAGGGTGGGAAAAGCAGTACTGGGGCACAATCTTAAAAATGATAGAATGATCTCAGTACGAATCCAAGGCAAACCATTCAACATCACAGTAATTCAAGTCTATGCCCCAACCACTGATGCCGAAGAAGCTGAGGTTGATCGGTTCTATGAAGACCTACAACACCTTCTAGAACTAACACCAAAAAAAGATGTCCTCTTCATCATAGGGGATTGGAATGCTAAAGTAGGAAGTCAAGAAATCACCGGGATAACAGGCAGGCATGGCCTTGGTGTACAAAATGAAGCAGGACAAAAGCTAATCGAGTTTTGCCAAGAGAACATGCTGATCATAGCAAACACTCTTTTCCAACAGCACAAGAGGCGACTCTACACATGGACGTCACCAGATGGTCAATATCGAAATCAGATTGATTATGTCCTTTGCAGCCAAAGATGGAGAAGCTCCATACAGTCAGTCAAAACAAGACCTGGAGCTGACTGTGGCTCAGATCATGAGCTGCTTCTTGCAAAATTTCGGCTTAAATTGAAGAACGTAGGGAAAACCACTAAACCTTTCAGGTATGACCTAAATCATATCCCTGATGAATATACAGTGGAGGTGAGGAATAGATTTCAGGGATTAGACCTGATAGACAGAGTGCCTGAGGAACTATGGACAGAGGTCCGTAACATTGTTCAGGAGGCAGCAACGAAATCCGTCCCAAAGAAAAAGAAATGCAAAAAAGCCAAGTGGCTGTCTGATGAGGCTTTACAAGTAGCTCACGAAAGAAGGGAAGCGAAAAGCAAAGGAGAAAGGGGAAGATATACCCAACTGAATGCAGAGTTCCAGAGAATAGCAAGGAGAGACAAGAAGGCCTTCTTAAATGAACAATGCAAAGAAATTGAGGAAAACAACAGAATGGGAAAGACTAGAGATCTCTTCAAGAAAATTGGAGATCTCAAGGGAACGTTTTATGCAAAGACGGGCATGATAAAGGACAAAGAAGGCAGGGACCTAACAGAAGCAGATGAGATTAAGAAGAGGTGGCAAGAATACACAGAAGAACTATACAGGAAAGATCTGAATGTCCCTGATAGCCATGATAGTGCGGTCACTGAACTTGAGCCGGACATCCTAGAGAGTGAAGTCAAGTGGGCCTTAGGAAGCATTAGTAACAACAAAGCTAGCGGAGATGACAGTATTCCAGCCGAGCTATTTAAAATCCTAAAAGATGATGCTGTTAAAGTGCTGCATTCAATATGCCAACAAATTTGGAACACTCAACAGTGGCCACAAGACTGGAAAAGGTCAGTTTACATTCCAATTCCAAAGAAGGGCAACGCCAAAGAGTGTTCAAACTACCGCACAATTGCGCTCATTTCACATGCCAGCAAGGTGATGCTCAAAATCCTACAAGCTAGGCTTCAGCAGTATGCGAACCGAGAACTACCGGAAGTACAAGCTGGGTTTCGAAGAGGCAGAGGAACTAGAGATCAAATCGCCAACATTCGCTGCATCATGGAGAAAGCAAGAGAATTCCAGAAAAACGTCTATTTCTGCTTCATTGACTACGCTAAAGCCTTTGATTGTGTGGATCACAACAAACTGTGGCAAATTCTTAAAGTGATGGGAGTACCAGACCACCTTACCTGTCTCCTGAGAAACCTGTACGAGGGTCAAGAAGCAACAGTCAGAACCAGACATGGAACAACCAATTGGTTCAAAATTGGGAAAGGAGTACGACAAGGCTGCATATTGTCACCCTGCTTATTTAATTTATATGCAGAGTACATCATGAGAAATGCCGGGTTGGATGAATCAGAGGTCGGAATTAAGATTGCTGGGAGAATTATGAACAACCTCCGATATGCAGACGATACCACCCTAATGGCAGAAAGCGAAGAGGATCTCAAGAGCCTCTTGTTGAGGGTGAAAGAGGAGAGTGCAAAAGCTGGTTTGAAACTCAACATTAAAAAAACTAAGATCATGTCATCTGGCCCCATCACTTCCTGGCATATAGAAGGGGAAGAAATGGAAGCAGTGACAGATTTTACTTTCTTGGGCTCCAAGATCACGGCAGACGGTGACTGTAGCCATGAAATTAAAAGACGCTTGCTCCTTGGGAGGAAAGCTATGGCAAACCTAGACAGCATCGTAAGAAGCAGAGACATCACCTTGCCGACAAAGGTCCGTCTAATCAAAGCTATGGTTTTCCCAGTAGTAATGTATGGCTGTGAGAGCTGGACTATAAGGAAGGCTGAGCGCCGAAGAATTGATGCTTTCGAACTGTGGTGCTGGAGAAGACTCTTATGAGTCCCCTGGACTGCAAGGAGGTCAAATCAGTCAATCCTAAAGGAAATCAACCCTGACTGCTCATTGGAAGGACAGATAATGAAGCTGAAGCTCCAATATTTTGGCCACCTAATGCGAAGAGAAAACTCCCTGGAAAAGACCCTGATGCTGGGAAAGACTGAAGGCAAAAGGAGAAGGGGACGGCAGAGGATGAGATGGCTAGATAGCATCACGGATGCAATGAATATGAACTTGAGCACGCTCCGGGAGAGAGCAGAGGACAGGAAGGCCTGGCGTGCTATGGTCCATGGGGTCACGAAGAGTCGGACACGACTGAACGACTGAACAACAACAACAATAAATCAAATAGTATTTCTCAGTACCAAGTAGTTTTGTACTGAAAAAAGTAATACAATTCCTATTTCATTTATCCTCACACAATATTCCTGTGAAGTAGGCTTCTGAAAGTCAGTGAGTTAACCAGTGTCGCAGAGAAACTGGCTTCCCACAACCAGACATAATATCATAATTTACCACAATCCACAATGGCTTCTCCCCACGTCTTCAATAAAACATTTGTTTACATGCAATGATTACTTCATAGACTTTTGAACAATATCAAAAAGATTTGGAATTTAGGCTCCCCTGCCCCTAGCTCCTTTTATGAAACCCTGAAATTATTTTTCATGGTCACATATACAGCAGTAACTGTTTCAATAATAAAATTGCAAGTTCCTATTTCCAAAGATTATTTCAACACATTATTTTCAACAGTGAGCACATGTTTTTGCTCACTGAATTTCAACAAGAATGCGAAAGAACATCTGCGCTATGACAGCAAGGCTTCTCAAAATAAGAAAAAAAGCCAGGGGAAAAACAACAATACGTTATGACATCTGTACATAATAGCCAATCAACCTCAAGTTGAAATATAAATAAGATAAAATAGAGAAAGATAATTTCAATTGTTTTTTGAATTCCAAGGCCAACGAATAGCTATCTTAAAAAGGAATAAATAAAATCTGATTTCCACACTGATGTTCTCAACTCACATTTTCAAAATCCAATGCAGGCTAACCTTAGCACTAAGATGCTTAATAATATTACTACCAGATGTAGTAAAGCACACTCCTTTCCATTATTGACAATCAAGTTAAGCTTTGCTTATGATCTTAAAAATAGCAATTTGCAGCCTTATCTTACAAACCACTGTATATACACCCTTGGGTTTATACACTGGGAGGAGCCTAAAACTTTTAAAACTGAACACCTGAAATCGGTATTCCACCCCAGCAGGGATACAGCAACCTCAACCAGTGCTGCTACACAGGCAGCTTTCCCCTGACAAGGTGTCCTACTACTATTTATTTATTACATTTATATCCCACCTTTTTTCCTCCTTAAGGAACCCAAGGTGGCATACACAGTCCTCCTCCTCCTCCAGTTTATCCTTACAACAACAACCCTGTGAGGTGGGTTAGGCTGAGAGTCTGTGACTGGCCCAAAGTCACCCAGTGAGCTTCCATGGCTGAATGGGGACTAGAACCTGATCTCCCGACTCCCAGTCCAACACTCTAGCCACTACACCACACTGGCTCTCTAGCGTGGTCATGTGTCCTACTTTACAGAGTACAATCCTCTGTTTGAAGGTCTGTCCAGTCCAGGTCTGGTTTAAAGATGAAAAACTGCAAGAAGAGAGAATAGAGCAGAGAGCCTTGAAGTTGCCTATCAACAGTTACCACCTGGACAGCAGACTGAGCAGGTACACGGGTCATCTGGTCACCGTCTTCCCCACTATGGTATTTCTATTTAAATATCTGCACAACCTTGTGTCCTTTTTTGTCCTCTTTTATTTGGCCATGCGTAGCTTCAGACGTCATGCTAAACTACCCTGAGAATAAGCCACAGTGGGTTGGTTGTTCACTGAACAACCCACAGTATTCCCAACAGATGATCAGGTGCACAGTGGCTTAGCGTGGCTTCTTTCCACCGCAGTCCTCCCGCCTGCTCCCGGCACATATCCCAGCTGTCTTTGTGGTACAACTCCTCTCAGATCCTCATACTCCCGATAGCTGAGAGTTCCCCTACCCCCTGATCACTACACAGCTGTTAAACCTACAAGTTGCACAACATCTCAGAGTCTCATATTCCCTATCAATGGAAACTCCACCACCACCACCTCCAATCGCTGGCTTGGAAGGAAAATCTCCCCTCCAAAACTCTCCCCCTTTCTGAACAATTTTAATGTTGGAAACCCTTTTATCCAGGCCCTTCAAATTTTCTCTAATGGGATTGGTATTTTCTTTTTTGGTCCTTCAAATTTGCACAAATGCGATTGGCATTTTTAAAAATTTGGTCCTTCAAATTTGTGCAAATGTAATTGGTATTTTTATTTTTCAATCCTTCAAATTTGCGCAAATTGAATAGGTATTCCCCCCCCCAATTTGGTCCTGCACAAGTGTGCATAATAGTACGACTGCAGTTTACATTCTTAAGTTGTATCAGTATGACAGCAGCTAGTACAAGTACCCAAGCAAATCAATATGCCCTCTGCACATCCAGAACTGCCACTTGTCAAATACCCCTTCTCATAACATGCTGAAATGCCAGCTGTCAATTTCCTCCTCCACTTTGAAGCTTCCCTTGACAGCAAACTCCAAAAGCATTGGCTGAATGAGATGGGAGCTTTTGCTGCAGGTGTAATTACTGCAGTAGTATGTGAAGCTTATTTCTGCTTTACCAATTTAACAATCAGTGAAGCATGTGAATAAGATAGAAAACTATGCCTTGCTGCAGTCCTGCAAATGTGTGCACTTGTGTAGGACCAAAGGAGAAAAAACCCACTAACCCATTTGCGCAATTTTTAAGGACTGAAATGTGTTTTTTTTATTTTAAAGGGCTGTCACTGTGATAGGGACATTGCCAAGGGTTGGTGAAGAGGCAGACACTGACAGCAGAGGAGGAGGGTGGATGGCGGTGGCACCAGCAAGATTGCAAGAAGCAGCCAGCAGGGCTTTTCACTGCTCTTGCCAGGTGCGTCTCTCGGCATTTTAAGCAACCCACGCCGAAGCGACTCTGCTGCATTCAGATAAGACACGTCACCCTGAGAACAAGCCACCCTAAACAACCCTGCTACAAGCCATGGGTTCTCAGAGTCACTTGTTTGTGAAAAACAACACATGGCAGAAAAGCCGTGCTGGGTTCGGACATCACATTAAGCCACCCTGCAATCACCCATGATGACGACCTACTATGGCTTAGTACGACATGCAAACCAGGTTACTGGGGTTGTTCACACAACACATTAACCCACACTTACACTTAGTGGTTGAGTTGGGGTTGTTTTGAACTGTGGGTTGTTTGCTGAACCAGAGTTAAGACCTTTTTGTTCTGCCGGGCTTTTAAAATATTTGCTATTTTATGGTACAGGAAACATGTTGGGCTACTTCAAGGTTTTTTTCCCCCAACATCTTGAGACTTTGTCTCTTAAGTTATTTTGGATGTTCTCCAGTTTTGTCAGACAAGCCTTACTTTGTGCCTAATGGTTGGGATACCTCTGCAAGCATACATGGCAGCAGGCAATAGAACTGAGAAAGCTGTGTTCCCCTTTCCATGCTCCGAATGCCACGGTAGCTACCGGCAGCAGGGTAAGGTCAGGCACGTTTACTTTTAATGTATGGAATGGGAAGGAAAGGAATCAAATTTCAGAACCCCTGACTAATGTTATTGCCTTCACTTTCAAAGCGATCCAGTGGGAGGTGACTCTGGGCAAAAGAGGGAAACTTAAATCTATCGCTTTGAATTTTAAAATATTCCTGGCAGGTCTGCCCTGTTTTCTATATGAAACAATTAATAGCTCCAATCTACTCAAAACATACATGTGCATATGGAGGAGAAGCTACTAAGTATGCCAAATTCCTGGAGATATTCGGAGGGCTCGTTAAAGCGCTTTCAACTATACATTGAAGTTGGCTGAAAGGAAGCAAACATCATTACATCACAAAAAGAGTTATACAAGTGAACAAAAGGAATTAAAGGACAAGAAAAAGATGCAATGCAACAGAAGCAAAGTCTGATCATTTTAAGTGTGGAGAAACTCTTCTTAGATTGCCACTAGAATGGAATGAAATGTGGGTTTAAGATGGTATTTCCCCAAGTGGGGCCCCTGGAAATCAATGCGGTGGGGTGGGACAGGCTGTAAACCAGCCTTCCCCAACAGGTGCCTTTCATTGCATCATAGAATAGTAGGGTTGGAAGGGGCCTATAAGACCATCGAGTCCAACCCCCTGCTCAATGCAGGAATCCAAGTCAGAGCATCCCTGAGAGATGGCTGTCCAGTCTTGTCCTGAATGCCTCCAGTGTGGGAGAGCCCACCACCTCCCCAGGTAATTGGTTCCATTGTCATATTGCTCCAACAGTCAGGAAGTTTTTCCTGATGTTCAGCTGGAATCTGGCTTCCTGTAACTTGAGCCCATTATTCCGTGTTCTGCAGTCTGGGATGATCGAGAAAAGATCCTGGCCTTCCTCTCTGTGACAACCTTTCCAGTACTTGAAGAGCGCTATCGTATCTCCCCTCAGTCTTTTCTTCTTAAGGTTAAACAGGCCCAGTTCTTTCCGTCTCTCCTTATAGGGCTTTGTTTCCAGTCCCTTGATCATCTTCACTGCCCTCCTCAGAACCCCTTCCAGTTTGTCTGCATCCTTCTTAAAGTGTGGTGCCCAGAACTGGACGCAGTACTGGGCGCCCTCCAGATGAGTTGGACTACAACCCGATCACCCCCTGCCATCATGGCTAATCATATCAAAGTAAAAAAAGGAGAGAATAAATTAGGATCTCTAGATAAAGCCAACCTACCTGTAGATATTTTAGATATGTTTTGGAGAGGATTATTTAGTTTGAGGTCATTCACCTTTTTCTACAGATCGGTGATACAAGGACAACTGAGAAAAATAATTTTGCCTGTCTTTCCTTATAAGATGGTCATCTTATATGAAGCAGCAGGAAAAGAACCAATGGGATGCCAAAACCATGGAAAAGGCTTATAATAACCATGTCTGCATTCAACAGAGAACAAAAAGGATAGCAGTGGGAGCTATATACCACTTTAAAGAAACCAGAAAAAAAACAGGTGCTACAAACCACTTTGTAGGTAGTTTGAACAAGAGAGAAAGAACTTCAGCCAAGGGGAAAAAACTGTATGACACAAGTGCATACAGTTAAAAATAACTTTGTGTTTTTCATTAAATGTCACACTTACACACAAAAAGGTATAATATAGAAAAGTGGTAAGAGGCAGAACATGGGAGAAACAGTGGATGTGGGGAAGGAAATGGCTTTTAACTAAAGTTTGCTAATGTTTTTAAGCTAAAGTTTGCCAGGATGGAGAAGGCAGGAGGCCATTGTTAGAAAATTTCAGCTGAGAACCCCACGGACTCCAGAAGTGGGCAGGGGCAGAAGGACCTAACACCCCCTATCCCAACTAAGATTTGCTTGGAGGGGCTTCTTGAGTGCCACCCACCCCCAGAAAAGATCAGGCAAAAAAGATTGCTGTTCTAGTAAAGGCTGACTGGCTTTACCCTCACTGCATAAAAGGCAGCACCCTACATAGATACGCATGAAGACAGATTGCTTGGATCAGCCCACAATAAGTTTATTTGAAATATAGCAAGGAAAGGCCTCCAAATAAGTCCAGTGTCACAGAGTCTTAACCATGTCACACATTCTGTGCAGGCCAGGGGCCTCTGTGCCAGGGGTCACAGGGTGGCTTAGGGCACAATCCTATGCATGTTTAGACAGAAAAAAGTCATACAACTCCCAGAATTCCCCAGCCAGCATGCCTAGCTGGAGAATGCTGGCAGTTGTAGGACTTTATTTTTCTGTCTAAACATACTTAGGATTGTGCCCTTACATAATAATAAAAAACATAAAGCTACTTAATACAAAGTATGACCAAAATTTTTGTGAACCACCCAGAAAGCTTCGGCTATTGGGCGGTATAGAAATGAATGAATGAATGAATAAATAAATAAAAAAAATTACAAATAATTATCCAACAGCAACACAAAGTTCTCTATATAACTAGTAGTGAATCTTATTGTGTTCTAGTTCTATGTTCAATGGCAGCTGCTGCGGTAGAAAACATGCTTCCTGTATTGGCTTATTTAGCCAAAGCAATCAAACCAAGATCCATCAGACCAGTCAGTATCAGTGCTCATATGTGCATCATCATGTACGTGGCCCTGGAGCGCAGGCATCTACTGAAAAGCTGACAAACTATAGCATTCGCTGAATAAAGCCAGACCTCTGCCTGCTTCCCTTCCCCTCCTTGTTTGTCAAGCCATTTCCCCTCTTTCCATCCCTCCACCCCCAGTATTTTGACAGAATTATCCTTGTTTCGAAGCTGCTATGCAGCACCTTCCAAACATGTAATTGCAATTTTTAAGGTCCCCACCTCTCCCTGTCTATGCCAGCACATGTTGCCAGAGTGTTCACCCTCCCATCAGTGCCCACAGTTCAGTTGAGCAAACACCCATGAAATGTAAACCAGGTGCCAAGAACCAGCCTAGAGGTTCGCTTATAAATGATTCATTGCCAACCGTGGTTTTTACCTTGCATTTTATAGATGCACCGAAATGATATTGTTGGAAGGTTTACAAAATAAGGCTCCTAAGCAGATATTAACATTCATCATCATAACTGCAGGGAAGCACCCTTGAAATCAATTGGACTTACAGCCAGTGGAAGCGCATGGCTCCAATTCAGTGGGACTGTGATTCCACTCTGGGTTTTAGTCAGAACCAGCCAGAACTCTAAAAGAACTATCCAAGGTACAGAACCTGTTTGGGCAATAGGGTTCAGCAGCTTGGATAGCTCCAGTTCTGGCTGGTTCTGACAGAAATCCAGAATGGAATCACAGCCCCACCAAAATCGAAGCCACCAGCCTCCACTGCTTATAGAACATGTTTACTCAGAAGTAAGTACCACTATGCTCAGTAGAGCTTACTCTCAGGTAAGTGTGCACAGGATTGCAGAATGCTATTATTAAGCATAATCAACTGCATTCTGGATCTCTGCAGCCGTTCCACACTCCTCCCTTGGTTATTGCCATAAACAAAAGAAATTCAAACCATGGGATGGGATTTTGTTGACTACTCTTTGAAGGGGGTGGATATAACAGTTTGCTGTTAATTTTCTAATCCTTTCCAGCTGCCTCCAGCTAATTTCTGATTATGGTTTCTCTGGTGATCTCTCAGGTAAGTAAATGCAAAATAACCTCAAAGGGCTTGACAACAGGAGACAATCTGACCAGGGGTTCTTTGTGCCCAGCAGGGTACATCTGAGTGAGGGGGATATGCCCTTGGCATTTTGGAGACACATAAAATATCAAAGGGAAGCTAAAGAAGCCAGGTAATTATATCTGCATGAAGCGTTTTCATGGCTGAAATAAAATTCTGGAGCCCAAGAGCTACCTTGAGTTTACTATTATCATTTTACAGCTTCATTAATCTGTGGAAATTGGGAACAGACTTGCAAAGTGATCTAAACAGAATGCAGCAAAAGGCTCCCTACCAGCAGGATGAGATAGCAACTCCAGCCTATTTTGTTCATCTTTATTAGAGTTAGAACATGTATCTTGTTTCAGAATGTTAGTCTACAGTGTCTTCAAACTTTTAAAACTCGAGCACTCCACCCAGCCCAAACAATGGCAGAGCTCAGTTGTCTTTCTTGCTGCGTGGGAGACGGCATATATCCAATGTGGCCAATGTGGTGTAGTGGTTAGAGTGTTGGACGGGGACTTCGGAGATCCACGTTCTAGCTCTCACGTGGCCATGAAGCTCACTGGGTAACTGGCTCAGTGGGCCAGTCACTAACTCTCAGCCGAACCTTTCTCTCCGGGTTGTTGTGAGGATAAAATGGAGAGGAGGGCCATGTATGCTTCCTTGGGTTCCTTGCAAGAGGAAAAAAGGTGGAATATAAATGTAGTAAGAAATAATATACACTGGCTTTCAGCAATGGTTAATCCCATAGCCATTGGGCTAAACTAAACATCCTAGTCTCTTCTGTAGTCCCAGGGATAATTGGCAATAGTGACGTTCCTAAAGCTGGAAAGGATACATGCTCCCAGCAGCCAAGGACAGCCCAAGACATTCCACCGCCTGAGAGTTTGGGCAGGGACAGGTCATGTGGCACGCACTGTTTCCTTCTCCAATGGAAGGAAATAGTCAGAAGGAACAATTAGGGGCTGCTGCTCAGCTTGCACCACCTGAAGTGGTTGTCTCACTCTACCTAATGGTACAGCCAGCCCTGCCAGCAGCTGTCAGTCCTCTGGCTGGTGTATTATATGGAGGTATGTCCTTCTAGTAATATGCCCAGCTAGTCACAGGTTGTGTAAAGTATCTCTAAACATATTTCAGTGAGTCACATGTTAGGACCAACTTCCAGAGAGGAAGCTTTGTTCATCTGTTGCAGCAAAAACAATGAAATGCAGGGCCGGACCAAGACGTTTTGCTGCCTGAGGCAAAGAACAAAATGGTGCTCCCTCCCATTCTGTGTACAAAAACCAAGTGGACTGACACTGGTGATGGGACAGACTCCTCCACCACACTTGAGGACATCAGGCTAGCTTAGGGGGTGCATGGCAGGCCATATGACATACACCTCTCTTCTCTAATACCTTGTTGCCATCTCTCCAGTATCTGCAACCACTTCACTCTGCCTAATGATAGGGCCGGCTCTGATGAAATGGCACTTTAAAGATGAACAGATTTATTGTAGCCTTTTGTAGAACAGAACCTAGTTCATCATATGGATGAAGTTATTGTCAGTTGGCAGGTACATATATATTGGGGAATTTATAGATACATATACACATACCACATTGTTTACAGTTTTTGTCTGTACCATTTGTGTGTATATAGATCTGCCAACTGAGGACATTTCATGCAGCTAGTCCACAAAGCTTATGCCACAATAAATGTGTTCGTGTTTAAGGTGCCACAAGAGCCTTAGTTGTTACTATATTAAAATCAGAATACGTTGAGATTAAGAGGGAAGTTATATTTATGTGTTTTTAGGTCAGGAAATTGAAACCTGACAGTATATTTTGAACATGATAGGAAAATGTCCATGTTTTACATCTCCTGCATGTAGCTCTCATGAAGACCTATGTGATTATGAACCAATGTGATTTTAGGAATGATAGAGGCAATTAATGTTCCTTTTTATTAATAAGGTACTGCCACAATGAATGTTTGACAGGCTAGGACAAAAAGAAAGACAATAATGATCTAAGATTTGGAGAGGCAGTGAATCAACAGACATTGTTTATTAGAGCAGATTAAAGTTGGCATAAATGCTGCACTGATATACCACAAACATCTAGAAATCAGATCTCAGCATTATTGGGGCATTTGACCATGGAAGAGAAAATGACTCAGTTTGAAAAGAGCAATTTAACACTCATCTCCATGCCATAGGGTTCTAAACTTTATTCAACTAAAACTCAGATAATCCATGAAAAAATCTTCAAGGGGCTAAGGGGAAAACACATTTCGTATCTGAAAAGGAACAGGCAGGATCAAAATAGAAACGTGTGCTTCCGGGCCAGGGGCATGTCACAGAGACATCAGCCCTCTTTACATGTTAATCATGTAAAGGGACTCCATGTGCACAAAGGGGCAATGGGACTTAGCACTTCCTTGACCCCCAACATCCAAACAACGAGCATAGATGTCTGTAGATATGCCTATACATGTCAGTTTCCACATGAGCTGGAACCCTGCATGATCAGGGTTCCAGCTTGCACAGATGTCAATACACAGTCTATGCAGACATTCACACTTAACACATGTACATGAGGGTCAGGGAAGGTGTGCAAGTGTTCAGGGACAGGCCAGCAGTTTCGTGCTGGTACCCCTTTGTACCCATACAGCCCATTTACGTGATCAATACATGAAAGGGGGCTACGATCAGCGCTTTACAGAAACTTTGTATGTTAGGCGAAGGGCTGGATTAACCATAATTCTAAACAAGTTACAGAGCAGATCCTCGGACAAAGGGTCAGTAATTAAACCATTAATTGATAATATTGAACAGGAATGAGCAAGGATGCTGACTCTGGCGCGCTCATCACTTCTGCTTTAGTTAACAACCCACAATCACCCATTCACAGGTTGTTACTGTGACATCCAAAGACTCTGGGTTGTTCATGGGTTAAACAACCCAGACTTCTATCCTGTCCAGGTTCAGATGTCATGCTAACAACCTATGAATGGAGTGATTGTGGGCTGTTAATTGAAAACGGAACTGACAAGTGTGCTAGAGGCAGTGTGTTCACTCGCTTACTTGCTCCTGCTCAATATCGACAAGTCATTAAGAATATTAAGAAGAGCCATGTTGGATCAGACCAAGGGTCCATCTAGTCCAGCATTCTGTTTACACAGTAGCCAACCAGCTGCCCACAGGAAACCACAAGCAGGATATGAATGCAACAGCACCCACCCATGACTGTTACGTGCAAACCGGGTCATAGTGTTATTTGAGGATTTCCTACTGTTTTACGGAGTGTGTGTTATTAATATTTCCTGCAACTGAGTATATAATGGTTGATCCTTCATCAGAATAATCATTTGAGCTGGGATATAATTTAGAATAAGAAGTATATTCTCTAGATGGGGGGGGGGGTCTTTGATGGGCCACATTCCCTTATAGGCAATCTGTCAAGAACCATATATCAGCAGAGGGCAGACCCAAAGCCAGTGGTGAGTGGGGCCACCCTTTTTCTCTATGAAAAAGCCAAATGACATGTAGGGAATCATTAGGGAATGATTAAAAATAATACTTCCAATACCAGAATCCATTTATACAAATCTATGGTACAACCATACTTGAGAATACTGTGTACGGCTATGGTCACCGCAACTCGAAATGGACATCAGACAAATTCATAGAGGATAAGACTATCAGTGGCTACTAGTCATGATGAGCAATATCCTGCTGGGATTTACCAGTTCTTTAAGTAACCACAGAAACAAGTGGAATCACTTGTTTCTGGATTGAGACAGGTCAGCGGAGCTATGCTGACCTGCCCTGTTCCAGAATGAGCACTTATAGGCTGCTTTTAGAAGCGCTAAATTCCTGTTGCGCCAGCATTCACTCCCATTGGTGATACTGCCCATGGCTGTATAATAGCTCCATTATTGAATGCAATACGCCTCTGAACACCAATTGCTGGGGAACATGACTGGGAGACTGCTATTTCACTCATGTCCTGGGGTGCGTTCCAGACAGCACGCTCCTAGCTCTGCCTGTCAGAAAGCACTGTGGAGCTATTCCACCCTTTTTTCCTTAATGGATTATCTGTGGTAAGGAAAATATGGAAGAAGTGGTGGGAAAACATGGGGGAGGGGTTTTACAAATGAAAGGTATCATCATGTAGACCCCCTGTAAAATTCTGTGAATGAGGCAGGCTGATGGCATTATAAAAGCCTTGTCTAGAACCACCCCTCTTTGTGGTTTTCCCAGTGGCTGGCCACTGTGAAAACAGAATACTAGACTGGACAGGTCTTTGGTCTGATCCAGCAGGTTTCTTCTTATGTTCTCTTTCTGCCACCCCCTTTTGTCTCTGTCTCTCTGCCACCCTCTTTTCTCCCCCCACTCTTCCTGACACCCTGTTCTCTCTCTACACACACACACACACACACACACACACCTGCTCTCTTCTTCCCTACCTAGTAGGCTGTCAAGGCAGTGACAGGTCACTCTTGCCAAAGGTCTGAACTGATCACCTGCAAAGGGCTTTAGAAATTTGGCCAAGGGCTACATGAAATTAGGTCGAGAGCTGCGGGTGTTCCCTTCCATCTAGATTAGGGATGTACGAAAGTCCCTTACCTGAACCCAAAACTTGATTCGCGGTGGCAGGGAGGCGCTCCGTCCCTCCCCCCGAAATTCTGGCTGGGGGGGGAGGCACCCCGTCCCTCCCCCCCGAAATTCTGGCCAGAGGGGAGGCGCCCCGTCCCTCCCCCCCCCCGAAATTCTGGCTGGGGAGGAGGCGCCCCGTCCCTCCCGCCGCGAATCCAGGCCAGGACGCAAATGGCGGCGGCCGTAGCCGCCACTGTTTGCGTCCCTGCAGTCAGCCATGATAGGCTATGTAAATGTTTACGTAGCCTATCATGGCTGAGTGAAAAAAAAATGACAACCGCGCGTATGCAAATGGCGGCGCCCATGGGCACCGCCGTTTGCATACGCGCAGTTTTTTTCCCCACTCAGCTGTGATAGGCTACGTAAACATTTACGTAGCCTATCACGGTGTTTTTTAAAAATCTAGCTGTGATAGGCTACGTAAATCTTTACGTAGCCTATCACGTTTTTTTTTTTTTTTACTTGGAAATGGCGGCGGCGGCAGCCGGTCAGAAGACCGGCCGCCGCAGTTGCTGCCGCCGAACCGTCGCTGCCAGGGACAGTCGCACAAGGTAAGTCCTGTCCGGGGGGGGGGCAGGGGGGCAAACCGTTTCACCACCAATTTCGGGGGGCCGAATGCGCTGGCATTCGGCCTCCCCAAGATTCGTGGCGAAATTCTCTGACATCCCTAATCTAGATACATTCCATCGGTACTGCAGAACAAGCTTCCTAGCCTTTTAGCTTTGGTGTTTTAAATCTGTATTTTAAATCTCTGCATTGCTGCTAGGTTTTATTCTGGTTGTATTGTTATATTGTGGTTTTAATGCTTTTATATTTTATATTGTTTTATCCTGCGCTTTTGGTTTTAATTTTTGTGAACCACCCAGAGAGCTTTGGCTATTGGGCAGTATAGAAATGAAATGAATAGATAAATAACTAGGATGAACATTTGAACACATCCCCCTGCCCTTGGTTTAATTCTCTATCCACAGGACCCATATTCCTTTGTTGCTGACCTTGGATCATATTTATTTTTTCTCAACCCTGCTTTGGTTAAGAACCAGACTGCCAATCCAAGATGATTTAGTCTTCTTTTTGCTTTCCTTGCTCTGTGGATAATAGAGGTAGAAGCTGCATAAGCTTTGTAGAACCCTAACACGTGTTTTCTCCCATTCAGAATGCCAAGAACTACAGCCAGCTATTTAACATTGTGCTTACACAAATTTTTCCACCAATATATGGTTTTCAAAAGCATTCAAGCGATTTGCTTTGCAGAGGGACTAAAATACCTAAGTAACTTTGCAACATTTGAGAAGTAGCCATGTTATCCATTTTATCGTAAGAACGTAAGAAGAGCCATGCTGGATCAGCCCAAGGTCCATCTAGTCCAGCATTCTGTTCACGCAGTGGCCAACCAGCCACCTGTGGGAAACCCCCAATTAGGACATGATGCAATAGGACCCTCCTGCTCATGCCCCCCAGCAACTGGTGTACATAGGGATACTGCCTCTGATACTGGAGGTAGCATCTAGCCATCAGGACTAGTAGCCATTGATAGCCTTATCCTCCATAAATCTGTCCAATCCCCTTTTGAAACCATCTACGTTGGTGACTGTTATGTATTCCGGGGGAGGGGGTACTGTGGGTTCGTTATCGTTTTGAACCTTGGCAGCTCCTATAGAGTTGGGAGTAGCAACAATGGATTGAGCTTCTGCTAAGTTCTACAGTTCTGTGTGTGATAAATAAAGGATAGTTGTGTTTGAGACCTGCTGAGTCTTACAGTCATTCCTTCTACTTATACAACAGTGACCACTACTACGTCTTGTGGTAGGAAATTCCATGGTTTAGCTATGCACTGTGTGAAGAAGTACTTCCTTTTATCTGTCCTGACTCTGTGCTAAATCTCTCACCAATGAGCTTCATGGGATGACCCCCACTGGGTTCTAGTATTATGAGAGGAAGAAAAATGTCTCCCTATCCATTTTGTCCACACCATACATAATTTTGTACACCTCTATCATGTCTCCCCTGACTCACCTTTTCTCTAAGCTAAACACTCCCAGATGTTGCAACCTTTCCTCACACGGGAGTTGCTCCAGCCTCATGATCATTTTATTTGCTCTTTTCTGTACTTTTTCCAATTCTACAATATCCTTTTTTTAGGTGTGGTGACCAGAACTGTCCACAGTATTTCAAGTATGGAAGCACCATAGATTTGTATAAGGGCAGCATGATATTTCACCTCAACCACCCCCATTACATGTGATAGCCCAGGCATATGAAAAATTATAGTAGATCAAGGCAGAAGAATACAGAATTCTGCATTGTCCAGAGAGACTGATATGCTACAGGCAGAGTATTATGAAGTTGAATATTACCAAAATACTAATTAATTGATACCAATCCATAGAAAATGTATCTTGTTTCCTACTTCCTTTCGCCAGTCATAACTTATTTGTTATTTTTTCTTCCAAACCCAAGTCCACCAGACATCTAGTGAAACTCCTCTTAAGTCCTTCCAAAACTGGGCAGTAACCAGTGTAGCTGCTCCAACCAAAATCCAGCCAATGGTTTAAAGCAGCGGTCCCCAACCTTTTTGGGACCAGGGACCGGTCTCGTGGAAAACAATTTTTCCAAGGACCGGGGGGGAGATGGGACCGGGCCGCAGTAGGGGTGTGGGAACCCCCCTTACCTTGGGTCCATGCGGGGGAGGCAATCCACCCCCCCCCAGGAATCCTCGCTTGCCCTGGCTGGCTCCGCAGCAAGTCCGCGGAGCTGCCGGCCAGCTCCGGCCGCTGGCAGACTTCCGGCCACTGGGACGCAAATGGCGTCCGCGCAGACACCATTTGCATCCCTGTTCTTCAAGTAATCGGCTACGTAAAGATTTACGTAGCCAATTACTTGAAGAACAGGAACGCAAATGGCGTCTGCATGGATGCCATTTGTGTCCCAGCGGCCGGAAGTCCACCAGTGGCTGGAGCCGGCCGGCAGCTCTGCGGACTCGCCACAGAGCGGAGCCGGCCAGGGCCAGCAAGGATTCTGGGGGGGGGCAGATCGCTTTCCTCCTGCGAACACAAGGTAAGGGGGGGTTCCCACACCCCTGCTGCGGCCTGGTTCCTAACAGGCCACGGACCGGGACCGGTCCGTGGACCGGGGATTGGGGACCCCCGGTTTAAAGGAACAATTTCTATTATTTCCCAAAAACAATCATAGAAGTGCCAACTCTGGTGTTCTCTCCAATTGCTGTTCAAGTATCTTATCGATTTCACCAAAGATTATAGTCCAAAACTTTGCCACTTTACACAGGGCCACCACATATGCTGGGTGGATCCTGGTTCCTTGCATCCCCTCCAGCACAATCTTGACACTTCGTGATGAATATGAGCTAAACAAACAGGGGTCATATACCATTTTGAAGAACCTTCAAGACTTGTTCCCTCATATTAATAGATATTGATTTAAATGGGAATTTTTCCAACACTGACTTCCATAAATCATCCTCTGTTTCTATTTCCCAATCCAGTTCCCATATTCATTTTAAACTGTTAGTTTGTTTGTTTGTTTATTTATTTCTATACCATCCAATAGCTGAAGCCAAAGTTGAACCCACATCTAAGTCAATTAGCACTCAGTAAATATGTGACACCAGGCCTTTCTCCCCGTTATCTAAGAGTTTAAGTATGGGTTCAAACAGTGTTAAATTTCTCAGGGCCTGTTGTTTAACGTCCTCTCTCTTCTAATGAACGTACCTACTTGATACCATGCTAACCATGTTATTCCAACCTCCTTCAAGTGAACCTGCCAGAACTCCCTAGGGAGGAGCAGAACATTCAAATAAAACTCTTTCAGCCTATAAAGCCCCTCCTGTTTAAAAGCCAGTATATCCACTGGGCAATCCTTGGAGCAAAAGGCTGAGTAACAATGTAAAGGATTCATAGGAGATATCCCTGGTAATAATTTTTCTTCCTCTCCGTACCTGTAAAATTGCTCTCAAGGCAGAGCTTTCACTCACTCATGTTTTCTTAAGTTCATTTTTAATATATAAAAATGAATCCACTGTCTGTAATGGCAACATTGTTCTCTCTACCTGTACCCAATGGTTGTTGTATTTTCAATTCCTTTCCTAATTATGCCTAAGATAGAATTTGCCTTTTTCACAGCAGCCACACACTAGGTTGACATTTTCATCACGCTGCCCACAGCAACTCCAAGATGTCTTTCAGTCATCAGTCACAGAGATTACCAGTGCAGCAAGTGCCTCAGTCATGTAGAAATGGCTCCCATGCCATAAGATCTGGCCCTCAGTTTCTTCCCTCACCTTGTTTCTGCATCCTAGCCCCAGGCTTCCAATTTCTCCTCCTGTCTGCCTTCATTCCAATATACATTTTATACTCCATGTTTTTGCTCCTTACCCCAATGCATCCATACATTCCTATGCAGCCCATTCAAATATTCAACTTGTAGTGCTGCTGCATCCTTTCCCACCAGCAGCACATAGCTCCCTAGTCTCTCTCTAGCTTACATCATTCCCTCTGGCTATTTAACTGCTTAGCCATTGGAACATGAATATTCCGTGACACTACAGCAGGACAGCCAATGAGTAGTGGGGGGAGGGCATTCTCTGATCTCCAGGCTTCTGTGACATTGCAGCAGCTCAGCCACTGGCAAGACAGGACTCAAAAGTTTGCACCTTGCACTTACCTTGTATGTTTTTTCCACTTCTTTAAACAACAACCATGTGATATTCCTGAGCAACCTTTCACAAATCTGTGTTCTGTGCCTTAATTTGATCCATAATTAGTCTATGACTGTTGTAGGTGCCCTAAAATGATATCCACTCTCTCTCTCTGTCTAAAAAAAAACTATTTTATTTAGCTTATTTAATAAACATATATATATACAGCTCGTAAACAGACATTATCAGGGTGGTTTACATACACAACAGCAAATGGGTTATAACTTATAAGACTGGTTGAAGAATATCAACAGTGTTATCACAATTTTTCATAGTTTTCCCTAACATAGTAGCAGACAGGAAGAGGGAACACATTTCTCAAAACTGAACAGTGCATAGAGAATTGTGTTTCCTGCCATTTCATGGTTCAACAGATGGGAAAGCAGGAAAGCTTCATCTCCAAGTAGTTCTGTTTATTTTTTCCAGGGAGTGTGAAGGATAAGAAGACATTAGATGTTCATTTTTGGTGAACTACTAAGGACAAGTGACCCAGACACAGGGCAGCATTTTGCCCATATAGAACAGCATTTGCTAAGGGGCAAGGACACTTGCTTAAATACTGTTCTAAAATGGGTGGTGGGGAGAGCACTTATGCAAGTGAATGGATTGACACCAGGCAGCAGCTTTATCCAGTGGGAATGGTGACATTTGGAAATGTCAAACACACACGCACACCCCAGTGAAAAAGGATATTACAAAAGGAAACTTTAGAGGTAGAGGTCAGTACTACCCATATTCATTGTCTTAGCATAGCTGAATCAGCTAAGAGGGAGGAGAAGGAAAGGGAGGATTTGTAGCCACACCCAAAAGAGGTGGGGGGGGGGAGAAGCAAATTCAAACCAGTCCCACAGTAGACTGAACAAGGGGCTGGTTACAGGCACATACAAGAGAAATAGACTCAAGGATCTGCACAAAACATGGGGGTTTCAAAAGCCTTGTATGGCCGACATGCACTCCCACTGAAGCTGGAGTGATTAAATCTCACTTGTTTTTATTCTGGTGGAGGTTTTATTTCCCACTGCCAACCTTTACCATGCTTCTCTCTTCAACAGTTGCAGGATGGCAGGTTTTTAATCTTTGCTTTAGCAAGCCCTACACATCCTATCCCTTTTTCCTGGCGATTTCTCTTACTTCGGGTTCAGGGATGATTCACACCCACATGGAACATCAGCTGTAAATGTATTATTGATTGCCCCTGGCTGCAGTAGGACCTGCCTCCATGGGGAAGTATTGCCTGTGGTGACTGGAAAGCTCCATCTGTGGAGTTTGACCTGTGATGGTTGCGTCATACTGGAACATTCAACCTCAGGGGAAGTTCACACCATCACTCTCAGAGGGAAACCACACCATTAAATGAGAATACATGGTTCTTCTATGATTATTTGTTGTTAGAAAGGATTCAGCATGGTCCAAAGGCCTGTTCTTGGATAAGAAAGCTCAACGCAGAAATAGGCACTCTTCATTTACTATATTGCTATTACTATACGCAATGAATCCAGCCTGTTAATTCTGCTGCAGGTCTGATATTTCTTTTGCCAAGAGATTGTTACGGAACAAATGTTCTCCTTAGAGAGAACATAAGGTGAGCAGGACCCATCAAAGGAAGCCATTTGGCGCAGGAACAGGATGTCTGGCACTGAAGCACAACCGCTCATAGATGGTCATTTACACAGCCATAGGAAGGCAGCCTGAAATTTAAAAGCTCCTTGCTTTTCATACATGTAAACCAATGTATTCTCATATGCCTCTACAGATGCCCAAATGTTACACAAGGATAGTCTACCCAGAACCTTATAATACTAAGAATTGGTGCCTGAATCTTTCTAATTATCCTTTGCCCTCCCCATCCCTTTTTTCTTTTGTGTCTTTTTAGGTTGTAAGCCTGCAGGCAGGGATCATCTTGTTTTTATTGACATGTAAGCCGCTCCGGATGCCTTTCCAGCTGGATGTAACGATTTAAAATAAATACATAAATACAATTCATAGAAATTACTGTAGGGTACCCCTATGAGACAGAAGGAGATATTAGTATCCACATCTTGCATATGGGGCTCTGGTCAGAGACTATATTAGCCAGCAGGCCAATCCAGAGCTAAGTACTGGGGAAAATGGACCACCCTCTCTATGCAGAGCAGCTCTCTATTTGTCTCCAGAGTCCCTGCTCATCTACACTCAACAGTGGTGACAATTGCCTGGACTAACACAAAGTGGTAACATCTGGGGTATGTTGGGTGCTTGATATGTCACCTGGCAGGCTAGATTTAGTCCAAGGGCTATCAAACCCTTCCAGCTCAGTCTTATTCATCCATTTCTGGGAATTCTGAAGATGCCTCTATTCAACTCTCTTTTCCCAACAGCCCTACAAATCTTAATATTTTGTGATTTATTTATGCTTTTGTTTGCTTTATAACTGTCTATTTTCATTCCAGCCAGGCTGTGCAGCACCAACATAGGCTGGAAGGTCAGGAAAGGGGTGGGGGTATTGCTGTCATCATTAGGGATATCATATCCTTCTCCCCCCTTCATGGATCACTGCCTTGTTGTGGCGAAGGGGCTTGCGTAACTCAGTGAAGCCATAAGCTATGCCGTGCAGGGCCACCCAAGACGGACAGGTCATGGCAGAGAGTTCTGACAAAACGTGGTCCACTGGAGAAGGAAATGGCAACCCACTCCAGTATTCTTGCCAAGAAAACCCCATGGAACGTATCACAAGGCTAAAAGAGATGATGCCGGAAGATGAGCCCCTCAGGTCGGAAGGTGTCCAATATGCTACTGGGGAAGAGCAGAGGGTATTTCCAAGTAGCGCCAGAAAGAGTGAAGCGGCTGGGCCAAAGCCGAAAGGACACTCAGCTGTGGATGTGTCTGGTGGTGAAAAGAAAATCCGATGCTGTAAAGAACAATATTGTTTAGGAACCTGGAATGTCAGATCAATGAATCAAGGAAAGCTGGAGGTGGTCAAACAGGAGATGGCAAGATTGAACATCGACATCTTGGGAATCAGCAAACTAAAATGGACAGGCATGGGCGAATTTAATTCAGGTGACCATCATATCTACCATTGTGGGCAAGAATCCCTGAGAAGAAATGGAGAAACACTCATAGTCAACAAAAGGGTGGGAAAAGCAGTACTGGGGTACAATCTTAAAAATGATAGAATGATCTCAGTACGAATCCAAGGCAAACCATTCAACATTACAGTAATTCAAGTCTATGCCCCAACCACTGAGGCCGAAGAAGCTGAGGTTGATCGGTTCTATGAAGACCTACAACACCTTCTAGAACTAACACCAAAAAAAGATGTCCTCTTCATCATAGGGGATTGGAATGCTAAAGTAGGAAGTCAAGAAATCACCGGGATAACAGGCAGGCATGGCCTTGGTGTACAAAATGAAGCAGGACAAAAGCTAATAGAGTTTTGCCAAGAGAACATGCTGATCATAGCAAACACTCTTTTCCAACAGCACAAGAGGCGACTCTACACATGGACGTCACCAGATGGTCAATATCAAAATCAGATTGATTATGTCCTTTGCAGCCAAAGATGGAGAAGCTCCATACAGTCAGTAAAAACAAGACCTGGAGCTGACTGTGGCTCAGATCATGAGCTGCTTCTTGCAAAATTTCGGCTTAAATTGAAGAACGTCGGGAAAACCACTAAACCGTTCAGGTATGACCTAAATCATATCCCTGATGAATATACAGTGGAGGTGAGGAATAGATTTCAGGGATTAGACCTGATAGACAGAGTGCCTGAGGAACTATGGACGGAGGTCCGTAACATTGTTCAGGAGGCAGCAACTCAATCCATCCCAAAGAAAAAGAAATGCAAGAAAGCAAAGGGGCTGTCTGATGAGGCTTTACAAGTAGCTGAGGAAAGAAGGGAAGCGAAAAGCAAGGGAGAAAGGGGAAGATATACCCAACTGAATGCAGAGTTCCAGAGAATAGCAAGGAGAGACAAGAAGGCCTTCTTAAATGAACAATGCAAAGAAATCGAGGAAAACAACAGAATGGGAAAGACTAGAGATCTCTTCAAGAAAATTGGAGATCTCAAGGGAACGTTTTGTGCAAAGACGGGCATGATCAAGGACAAAGAAGGCAGGGACCTAACAGAAGCAGATGAGATTAAGAAGAGGTGGCAAGAATACACAGAAGAACTATACAGGAAAGATCTGAATGTCCCTGATAGCCATGATAGTGCGGTCACTGAACTTGAGCCGGACATCCTCGAGAGTGAAGTCAAGTGGGCCTTAAGAAGCATTAGTAACAACAAAGCTAGCGGAGATGACAGTATTCCAGCCGAGCTATTTAAAATCCTAAAAGATGATGCTGGTAAAGTGCTGCATTCAATATGCCAACAAATCTGGAACACTCAACAGTGGCCACAAGACTGGAAAAGGTCAGTTTACATTCCAATTCCAAAGAAGGGCAATGCCAAAGAGTGTTCAAACTACCGCACAATTGCGCTCATTTCACATGCCAGCAAGGTGATGCTCAAAATCCTACAAGCTAGGCTTCAGCAGTATGCGAACCGAGAACTACCGGAAGTACAAGCTGGGTTTAGAAGAGGCAGAGGAACTAGAGATCAAATCGCCAACATTCGCTGCATCATGGAGAAAGCAAGAGAATTCCAGAAAAACGTCTATTTCTGCTTCATTGACTACGCTAAAGCCTTTGATTGTGTGGATCACAACAAACTGTGGCAAATTCTTAAAGTGATGGGAGTACCAGACCACCTTACCTGTCTCCTGAGAAACCTGTACGAGGGTGAAGAAGCAACAGTAAGAACCAGACATGGAACAACCGATTGGTTCAAAATTGGGAAAGGAGTACGACAAGGCTGCATATTGTCACCCTGCTTATTTAACTTATATGCAGAGTACATCATGAGAAATGCTGGGTTGGATGAATCAGAGGTCGGAATTAAGATTGCTGGGAGAATTATCAACAACCTCCGATATGCAGACGATACCACCCTAATGGCAGAAAGCGAAGAGGGTCTAAAGAGCCTCTTGTTGAGGGTGAAAGAGGAGAGTGCAAAAGCTGGTTTGAAACTCAACATTAAAAAAACTAAGATCATGGCATCTGGCCCTATCACTTCCTGGCATATAGAAGGGGAAGAAATGGAAGCAGTGACAGATTTTACTTTCTTGGGCTCCAAGATCACCGCAGACGGTGACTGTAGCCATGAAATTAAAAGACGCTTGCTCCTTGGGAGGAAAGCTATGGCCAACCTAGACAGCATAGTAAGAAGCAGAGACATCACCTTGCCGACAAAGGTCCGTCTAATCAAAGCTATGGTTTTCCCAGTAGTAATGTATGGCTGTGAGAGCTGGACTATAAGGAAGGCTGAGCGCTGAAGAATTGATGCTTTCGAACTGTGGTGCTGGAGAAGACTCTTACGAGTCCCCTGGACTGCAAGGAGGTCAAATCAGTCCATCCTAAAGGAAATCAACCCTGAGTGCTCATTGGAAGGACAGATAATGAAGCTGAAGCTCCAATATTTTGGCCACCTAATGCGAAGAGAAAACTCCCTGGAAAAGACCCTGATGCTGGGAAAGACTGAAGGCAAAAGGAGAAGGGGACGGCAGAGGATGAGATGGCTAGATAGCATCACGGATGCAATGAATATGAACTTGAGCACGCTCCGGGAGAGAGCGCAGGACAGGAAGGCCTGGCGTGCTATGGTCCATGGGGTCACGAAGAGTCGGACACGACTGAACGACTGAACAACAACAACAACAATCCTTCTCCAGGAAATCTGTTTGGTTGGGTGCTGGTCTTGAGCATGTGTACCTGGTGCTGGGCTTGAGAGACAGACTGGGGATTCTGTTGGTGTGCCAACCACCTTGCTATACATCAGTTTCCCTTCCTGAGCTGGTGAAGGTGGTCTCAGGAATGGTGCTGGAATCTCCCAGGACGATTGTCCAAGAGGATTTCCATATTTGAACCAAGGAAGCTCAGGACTGCATGGCTGCCATGACAATGGGACTGTCTCAATATCTCACATACTCTAGCCTACACACTCTGCAAGATACACTCTGGGTTTGGTATTTTCAAAGCTAGTGGTCTGAAATTGGAGGAGGTCCTTCTGTTACCCATTGCCATGGTTGGACCATCTCCTAGTGGAATTTAGATGGGCAATCACTATTGCCCTCTGCAGGGGTGGTGAACCCATTATGTTGGTCCACCCCTGCATTTTTATTTTATTTTATTTTATGTATTTGTAAATGTATGAGGCACCTTTCAGCCCACATAGGGCCCCCAAATGGGTTACAGTTAAAACCTGCAACAATTTAAAAACGTTAACATTTTTACATTTTTAACCAGGGAATTCCTAAATTTTCTTGGGGAGTTTCCAGTCCAAACCCTGGTATCACTATGGAATGGTGAGATGGAATGGGCTGTTGCATTGTTTCCTGCAATGAAGAGTCCAATTAGCTTTCTGTTTTACTGGGGAGTTAGGGGCAATGAAATGGGCTGGGTGATAACTAGAACACAAGTGAATATGAACAAACACAAGTAAGAACTCATTACTGTGTGTACTTTATGGCATCAGTGGCAGCAAAGAAATATGACTTTTCTGCCACTATTGTGTCCTTGAGTAGTCATCTAGCACAATAGAACCAGGTTGTGGGGGGGTCTGTTACAGCTTGCCCCATAAGGGATATATTAGATCTCTTGGTCACCCTTGGTATAACAAGTTTGCAAGACATATTGAGGATAACATTGCCCATATCCGCTCCAACCTTGACAACATGGTTGGAGAAGTTCCTATGGAGGTGTCCGAAGTGCCATCTAACCTGCTTGTGTGGGATCAGTTTCAATTATTGCAGCCTGAGGAGGTGGACAAGGTGCTTGGAAAGGTTGGATCGACCACATGTGTTCTCGACCCTTGCCCCTCTTGACTAATTACACTTAGCTAGAAGGGTGTGACCGGGTGGGTTCAGGACATGCTTAAGACCTCCCTGCAAGAGGGAGTGGTACCAGCTTCCTTGAAGGAGGCAGTTGTGTGTTCTCTCCTTAATTAACTCTTTCTGAACTCAGAATATTATAATGGTTATTGCCTGGTGCAAATCTCTCCTTTCTGTGCTCAAGCAGGGAACGATGGTTCACCTCCAAGCTTTCTTGGATGGAACGTATTATTTAGACCTATTTCAACCCAGTTTCAAGACTGGTTTTGACACTAAAACAGCCTTGGTCACACTGATGGATGACCTCTGTTGGGAGCTGTGACCTTTTCTGGATAGTGGTAGTCTGGCCACAATTATCTGTCTCGTAACCTCCTGGTTGGGACTAGTACTGTACATTACAGATAGGGCTGCCCTTGAAGATGACTTGGAAGCTTCAACTGGTTCAGAATATGGCCACCAGAGGTTCTGCTCATAGATTTATGGCTACCTATTTACTTCCAGATCCAATTCAAGGTGCTGCTGCTTATTTTTTAAAACCTAAATGGCTTGCAACCCAAATACGTGAAGGGGTTCAGTTTCTCATAGCAGCCTGCTTCTACCAAGACCCTTTTTGTGGTGCTCTGTCAGAGGTATGGTATGTGTCAAAGAGAAGCACTTTCTTGGCAGAGATGCCCCAACAATGAAGCAACCTCACTGTGGAGGCTCACCTAGCACCCACAATGTAATTTTTCTGGCTCCACCTAAGCATTTTTGTTCACCCAGGATTTTAACTTGTGTATGTTGTTAAGAATTAAAGGATTTCAACTTTGTTTTATTGTTGTATTCTATGTTGTGATTTAAGATCACAACTGCCCTGTGATTCTAAACAGAATGAAGGGTGGTGTTAAAATGTTTTCAATAAAATCCATCAATACATGTCAGGTCATAGAATCATAGAATCATAGGGTTGGAAGGGGCCTACAAGACCATCTTTGCTAGTTTCCCCAAAGTCAGGAATGAGCTGGTCTGCTGGACTTCCCACTTTGGGAAAAGTGTATTCTGTAATATCTGTAAAAAGTGTGTCTCCATGGGACATCCCATGGAGACACACTTTTTACAGATATCATGGGACATCCCATGGAGACCATATTACACCAGTTTTAAAATCTTTACACTGGCTGCAAATTCGTTTCCAAGCAAAATATAGCGTGCTGGTTTTACCTTTAAAGCCTTACATGGTCCAGGTCCAAGGTACCTTAGGGAGCGCCTTCTCCCCTACGTCCCAGTCTACCACCTAAGGTCCTCTGAGGGTTATTTGCTGCGGCTGCCTAATGTGAGACTGGCAGCCACACACAAGAGGACACTTTTCCTTTGCTACCTCTCAGTTGTGGAATGACCTGCTGGTAGAAATGAGCCTCTGACCTCATTGAGGGTTTTTAAGCAGGCATTAAAGACGCTGTGACTTCTGTATATTATTTTTAAGCAGTCTTACTTTAAGCTGTGTTTTATCGTTGGATTTTTATTAAACAAATTGTTTTTAGTTCAAAGTTGTTTTTATGTAAATGTTTTTTAAACTGTATATTGTATTTTAATGTTTTAACTTTTGTAAACTGCCCAGAGAGCTTCGGCTATGGGGCAGTATAGAAATAATAATAATAATAATAATAATAATAATATGAAATGGATATAAATTAGATTTTGTTCCCTAAATTGGCCAGGGAAGAGAAAACAAAATAGGCTGAATGTAATACTAAAACTAAGCATAACACAATTCCCTATAGTGAGGCTCTGTCATTTGGAATGCCATTTGGTATGCCTCCTTTGTGGAATTATGTGTCTACCTTCCACTAGGTAGGACTGTGGATGTGCAGCATCTGTTGCCCAATAAGGTATCTCCTGATGGCAGTAGTAAGGATTTGCCATTATGCTCCTTTCAGTGTGCTATTGAGATTATGAGTATGGATGGTTTCTGCCATCATTGCAAGACATCTGTCACCAGCATAGTAGACATTTGGGAAGCTGCTTAGTGGCGAGTGGGTAACAGCTTAGTTATTCTCTGGCATATGGGATATTATGTTCACAATGCCAGCCCTAATGAATAGTGCTTGATGATGCTACCCTTCCGGAGAATATTGCGGAAGCAAATTTTCCACCTGTTTGTTCGTCATGATGGAGCACATGAATACCAGCTGTTTCCGTTCCCAGCAGTCAGTATTTCATTATGAGATTGTCGCAACGATGATTTCGGGGCTGGAGAAGAAAGAGAAGTTGCCTTGTCCAGTATATATATTTACTCTTAAGTACTTAACAGGGGCTTACATAAATTGAAGATTAAATGAAAGGCTAATATAAATGAAAGATGTGGGTGAAGGTGGGGAGAAAAATCCAATAGTTTTCTAGGATACGTTTATCTCAAAATCCAAGCCAGAACACTGAGGATAGGAAGGGAATTAAAGTGAAATGACATTTCCTTACTGTTTTCCCTATGAATACTGGAAACCATTGAACAACTCCTCCATGTACTGGTTCCATTCATTTCAATGGGGCTTGAAATACGAGCAGTACGCATTGACCTATACTACTGATACTCTCATAGAACATTTAGTCATGTTCACATTTCGTATTAGGCTTGGCTTCTCCTGTTCTCCAGGACACTCCTTAAGCGGTCCTGACCAGAAGACTGATCTGTCACCCAAACATAATCCTGCAGGTGTTTTCCCATTGCTGGCAAGGCAGCCATTCCAGATCTAATTGGACACCAACTGCCATTTGTTCATTAGCGTAAGGGCAGACTGCATGGACTTTCGCCCAGAGAAATTATTGAAAGTATGGCACTTGCTTTTTAAAACTATCCTAATCATGAGCACAATGGAAATGGGGTGAAACATATTAGGAAGTGGACATTTTTCTGGGTCAGACATAACAAAGAAAGTCCACAAGGAGGAATGAAACCACCTCAGACAGCTCTAAAGTGGATATTGCCAGCAGCCACTGCCCTTTTCAACCATTTAAGAACAAACACCCATGGAAGAGGTAAGTGCTAAAAAAATCAGGCCGGAGTGCCTTTTTCAAGGTGAGGTGGGCTCAAAAGATGCTGTGACATCTCCCTTTGTCGTGAGCAAAAAAGGGGTGCTTTGGAGTTACGGCCTTTGAAATAAGATCCATTGCATTTCTGTGCTTCTCGCCTACTTAGAATACAAGATGCTCTGTGGAGCTGTCAGGTTAAAGAATAAGGGCCAGTCTATTAAACATCTGGCAATCCAAGGAGGGAAAATAGGTGTTGTTACTTGGATATATACTCCCCAGAGTATATTGGCAAAGCATAGTTATTCTATTCATAATACTCCCCCTAGTGGTCATTCCGAACAATTAAAATGGAAGGACCAGATTCTTTGTTAAACAGAGATTTGCACTTCTGTAGAGAGTCTGGAAATGTGGAAAAACAACAACAGAATGACATTATGTTTAGCTCCAGGATTCTTGGGCGGGGTGTGTGTGTGTGCAGGGCGGCCACTAAGGATGCAATTTGAAGTGAAATGGGGAAGAGGGTGTTCTTAAGCCTTTCTCCTTGCAATTGTTCTGCCGCAAGCCACTCTGAGAGCATGCTTGCATTCAACGAGACTTTGGCTACAGTATTCCATGAGTTACTAAGCAAGCTAGAGGCTAAAGACTGTGTTTTTATGACCGGTGAGGACATGCAGTGGTGAAGAGTTGTCCAAAGTGAAGGTGTAAATATCGCTGTTGCTATTACCAGCTGGCAATTAATCCATGGGAATAAAGTCCACTTGGAAGGATGTTTATTTATTTATTACTTTAATATCCCACCCTTTTTCCTCTTGCAAGGAATCCAAGGTGGCTCACATGGTCCCCCTCCTCTCCATTTTATCCTCACAACAACAACCCTGTGAGGTAGGTCAGGCTGACAGTCAGTGACTGGTCCAAAGTCACCCAGTGAGCTTCATGGCCAAGTGAGAACTAGAACCTGGATCTCCGCAGTCCCAGTCCAATACTCTAAGCACTGTACTGCTCTGGATGGCACACACACAAAAGAAGCAAACAGACCCACAAGTGCATTTCAGTAAATCCTCTGTTTTCAGTAATCCTCTACTGGGACTGTCTGGCACCTGGAACCGCACCATCCAGTCCTGAGACAGAGACACAAATGATCCAGTCAGGGGGGAAAAAAGCAACTAAGACCCCACACACCCAACTCAAGCCCCAACAAGGAGCAACAGTGCTGGTAGGTGGCCTCCGTGCTGGTCATGGCACTATCGCTCAGACACCCTGACACAGCAGTGGCTCACCTTCCACCCACCCACCCACAAGTTGTTTTATCCCGCACAGGGGGAAAAGATGTTTGCCTCGCTTTCTCCCCCGCATTGGTCTTCGGCTTCGAACTGACGTCTCCACTGAATTGTGTGTGTGGGGAAAACTCCTCCAAAAGAAAATGTACGGAACTCAACATAATGTGTAGATCTGCCCGGAGCCACAATGCAGAAGACATCAGTCCCAGACACTGAACAGTTTATAGAGTCTTGAGAGTATGGACCATGTCTCCGAGATGCTGAAAATATGGGCAATGTGTGTGCCGTTCTTTTCTTTGTGGCTCCAGGATTCTTCAAAGGGGGTGTTAAATATATGCAATGCAGCTACTAGGGATGCAATCTGAGGTGAAATGGTCACCTTCTCCCTCACCGAATCTGCATCACCACCCAAAGCGAGAGGACAAAGTGAGTACAGTCTCCTCCTCCTCCTCGTTCCATTCACTTCCATTTAGCTAGAATATGCTCTTAAGCCACCTTAAAACCTCACATCATCCTCACCATTAGAGTCACTTTTCCTGTCTGTACTTTAAATTTCGGTACCTTTACATCAAGGGTGGGTAACTATATTTGTTTTTCTCTCTCTCCTTTTTTTCCCTTTTCTTTTAAATCCTTTCTCTTTAAATGGATATGATATACTGTACTTAAATTTACTGTTTGAGGGTGTATAGAAATGTGCACACTCATTTATATATCTAGTATAAAATATATCAGTGATTGTTGTAAGGTTGATTTTAAGCTTATACAACAATATAAAATTTATTAGTGACTTATTATTATTTATCCGTTCTAATTTTCTTCCTTTTTTATTATTATTACTATCATTATTATGAGACTGGTTAGTAATATTTCAGGCTGGTTAAATTGTTAAGCTCTACTATTATATGTTAACTGAAGGGCAATATATGGTTATTGGAAATGAATTATAGGCTTGCTTCCTTGCTTTAAGACTGATGATATGATACTGAAATGTCAGGTTGATTATCTATGCTGTACTGAATTGTAATATTGCCAATGTTATAGGTATAACTTTTAAGTAGAATGATATTTGAACTCTGTGTGTAATGGAGTTTAAATTTAATCCTTTTAAGAAACTTTTTTTTATATTTTTTCATTTTCTTTCTTGCTTCCTTCTTCCTTCTCCTTCTCCTTCTGTTTTCTTTTTTCATTTCCCCCCCTCTTTTTCATTATTGCTGTGTCCTCATAAGAATACTGTATTGTTGGGAAACTGCAGATACTAATTAGGTTGTTGGTATTGTTTATTTCATTTATAAAGATAAAAATAGAATAAAAAGTATTTTCAAAAAGGGTGGGCAACTTTGGGAGGTCCATGGGCCATTTCCCCCCACCCCAGACTCCCACATGGGCAGCTTTCCTGCCAACCCCACCCCCACGGATTTCCACAGGGTGCTGGTGGCAAAAAAAAGCCAATTTGGCACTTATCTTCGGTGGCAAACCACTACTAAACATGACACTGGCCAAATTCAGCTTGAACACAAGCTAAATTTGGCCAGTGTAGTGTTCCAGATTGGGTTGACAGCAATGCCCAGTGGCAAATTGGCTTTTTTTTTGCTGCCGCCGCAAATTTTAACAGCGTGGCACCGGCAGTGGAAGGCTGTGGGGGCCGCAAACGACCCATATGCTGTGTGTCGCCCACTCCTGCTTTAGGTCAAGCTCTTTATTTTCTTTGGCATTTTCTCCCAAGCAGGATCCATCCATAGTTCTTACTGAATCTTGGAAACTTTCTAATTCATAGGTTAAAATGTGTTACTAGGCAAAAAGAACAGCCAGAATAGCCCTTGTTGCTTCTAGAATGCTTGTTTGTGGTTTGCAGTGCTGCGTGAACAGATATCCTTGGCATTCAGGAAGTTTAGCCATCCAATGTACCATGCAGGCATATCAGAATCCCCTCAACATCCACTCAGCCAAATTATCTCTTAATATGAAATTCCAATTGGGTTTTCAGAGTTCAGCTTAATATCCGTATTTTTTATGGGTGAACGTATCCGTTCTGTATTACTACAGCCAACTCACGAAGTAGGGGAAGATTTTGTATTTATTCCTACCTTTATCTCAGGTACAGGCTCCCGTCTACTTGCTTCTCGTTGCAATGTTTTTCAGCTTTCCATTAGTACATGACACTTTTTCATCCTTCTAATTAATTCATCCTTTTTTCCCCTTTATCCGTCTTCCTGTAAGAAAATGAAATGTCAAGATGGTGTAATTTTCAGTTTAGCTAGGATATGCTCTCAAACTACCTATGACTAACTTTCAAGAGAGACAGTACAGATACCTAAAGGTCATGAGAACACAAATGGAAATGTTTTGTAAAGTTTCCAAATAATCCCTTTGGATGCCATATGATTATTAACAATGAAAAACTTGAGATGTTCAGGACTGTTTCACTTTTGGTAGGCATATAAAACGGAGTGGAAGGGCAGCAAATGTGTCGCTAAGCACATGGTGTTTGCACGCAAAAGATCTCAGATTCAGTCCCAAGCATCACCAGTTAAAACAGATCACAGGTAGCAGGGAAAGACCCACTTGCCTGAGTCCTTGGAGAACTGCAGCCAGTCAAAGTTGACACTACTTGGCTAGATGGACCAGTGGTCTGATTAAGTATGTTTGTATTGGGAAGACTACGATCTTCAAAAGCAGCTAAGAAATTAATTGATTGAATGAATGAATGAATGAGGCAGCTCCATATGTTCATAAGCTTCCCAAGAATTCAACTGTTACGATTGTTTGAACCCACACACACTTATCTCTGCTTAATAAGCTGAGATATGAATGAGCCTTTTCCCCATGCACACACAGCCCCTTTGCTCCTCCCCTTGTGGCACAAGCAAACAAACCAGGAAGCCTCTAATTAACCATAGTTAAAACCATGGTTTAATATCCTGGCTTATTCTGAAGCAGTGGTAACCACTGTTTCCCATTTTGGATGAAACTAAGGTCAGAGGCATCTTAGCATGGCCATGTGTTCTCTTTTACAGAAGGCAGTGCACTATGTAAAGGGTTGCCAGAGGACTGTCCTCTATTTTGATGGTGTCCTCTGTTTGAAGGCCTGTGCAGTCTAAGTCCCGTTTAAAGATAAAGAACCATCAGAAGGAAGAGCTGGGGTTGAAGTTGCCCATCAACAGCACCTGGACAGCAGACTGAACAAGGCACAGAGTCACCTGCTCACAATCTTTCCAGTATTTAAATTATAATATCTCTAAATTTGCATCTATACATATAACTCAGCAAATGTTATGCAAATTGGTGTCCTCTTTTTTAGTGATGCGCTTACTCTTTTTGGCAATTTACAAGTGGCCACCCTATTCTTGGTTTGTTTGCCTAAACTGCAAAGGGAGCAGCAAAGGGGCTGCGTGTGCCAGCAAAGGCTCATATTCCAGTTTATTAAACCAAGTTATTATCATCCAAATATGGCCTATATATAATTACACATGCCAATGTGCCTTAGGCCTGTAACTAAGAATACCTAAAAGCTGACCCTAGGGGAAGGAGAGGTTAAAAATCCTTTTCCAAAGCAGATTGGGGGGCGGGTGTTACTAAGTAGTACTGCTGTAATTCTCTCTCTCTCTCTCTGTTTGTGTGTGTCACCCCTATGAGAAAGCCAGTATGATAAATTGGCTAAAATGTTGAGTTTGGAAGTAGAAAACTAAACGGAAGAGGCCTTGTGTAGAATCCTCATGCCTATGGCCACAGTCCAGACCATCCCTTCACCACACGCTCTGCGTGCACAGCACACCTTTTAACTGCCTTTCCCAAAACATTGCTGCTTCCTATTTGTCTGAGGTCAGTTCCTTGTACCTGAGGTCCAAACCAGAGTGTAGGTGGTATGGGAACAGGGCCTGCAGGATAGGTACTCTGGTACTGGAGGGAGCCAAGGGTACCAGAGCCAAAGGAGATCAACTGGAAGCAGGCACTAAAGACAGGGATGGAAGTTAGCACCATGACAATAGCTTACAAGAGCTAAAACCAGGACTGTCGAAAAAGAGCTGCTATCCCAGCGGAGACCAAGAGACTTATACCGCTACAGCCAGCCCTTCCTCTTCCTGATTATCTGCTGGTTTGCAAAGTACACATGGTCCCTATCTGACTTCTGTCTCCTCCTAAGTAGACCCTTCATCCCAAGGAGACCCTGATGGAGAAACCTCCTGGCAGCTTACAGTAACAACTATATATACAACTATAAATGACAGGTTATAAAGCAGAGAATAAGATCAGTACAGCAAAAAAAAAAAAAAACCCTCTCAGCAATACCAAGCAATAATTAGTTTTTAGATTTTAAATTAAGAGTTCTAAAGGCCTGGGAAAATAAAAAGTTTTCAGTGCAGGAAAGATAAAAAGTAGGCACTCTAGGGACAACGTTCTACAGCTAGGGTGCCATCACTAAAAAGGCCCTTTCCCCAGTAACCACACCTCACCGGAGAGTACACCCAGAGATGAGCCTCTGAGGATGATATAGGGTGGCCACATGTCCTCCTTTACAGACGCAGTCTTTTATATGAAGTGTACTCTGTTTGAAGGACTGTCTGATCCAAGTCCCGTTTAAAGATTTTTTAAAAATCCCAGGGGCCTTGAAATTGCCCATCCAGTTAGCTCCTGGACAGCAGAGCGAGCAGGCAGGCACACAGCTCACCTGATCACAGCCTTCCCTGATATGGTGAGATGTATTGTATCTCTATTTAAATTATAGCCATCATTTCTAAATTTGCATTCATACATATACATTAGCATAGGTACATTTGATGCAATGTGCCCTCTTTCGTGATGCTGCATTTAGTCTTTTTCGGGTGATGCATATATGGCCACCCTATCTCAGGGTGGAAGCAATCCTTCAGGTTAATGCACTCTGGAAGAGGCATGTAAACCTTCACTTTCCCGGCGTTATGGCAACTCCGTAGCAGAGTATGAACTGGCTTTTGGTGGGGCAGAGTATCTGACATTTTACCTAGTGTGGTGGTAGCCTTCCTCTTTGCCTAAGTAATTCATAGACATGTAGAGGTCGAATTGGCATGAAATTCATCTATTCCAGCGGCCTGTGCTGTGGAAAAGGAGAATCATGCCTATCCAAGCACTCAGAGCATATATAGACAACAGAACAGAAAAATGAGCACACACCCCATAAGACATAATGAAAAAGACTAGGCAGATGGGCAGGATGATTGCTGGGAAGAGGACCAACCTGGAACTTCCATTCAAAGTAATCATGGTAAAGCTTAATGAGGAGATACATTATTTTCCTGCTAGAAAATCTGAAAGTGGAGCACTATCTAGGAACAAAGGATGGTACATCATATTTTGCATTATCTCCTTACTGGAAATATATTAATAGCAGATCACTTCTAAAAAAAACCCCTTTTTGGAGTCCTAAAACAGTATCATTCATTGCATTCCTCTTGCCTTTTTTATTTCATGATTTTTACTACCTTTATCTATACACCAGAGGGCAGACTGTGATGCAAAGCTACCATTTACTAACTCAAGCATGCTTTGCCTTTTTATATTTTTAGAAAAAGCTCTTAAGAAAAGTTGCGAGCAGATTTTACTTCTCACACCTTTGAAATTCTAACAGTCCATCAATTTGATGTTATCTTAAAAATCCAAAACAAATTTGGCCTTAATTTCTTTTTTTCTTCTTTTTTAAAGTTTTTAAAAATA
This sequence comes from Heloderma suspectum, assembly GCF_057233095.1. Lineage (NCBI taxonomy): Eukaryota > Metazoa > Chordata > Lepidosauria > Squamata > Helodermatidae > Heloderma > Heloderma suspectum. Next base: position 325,204,711 of record NC_139459.1, on the reverse strand, counting down.
TACATACATGAATTTGTATACATCCATAGCAATGAATACGTATGAAATGCATATATATGGAAAAAAACAACCTTCTAGCAATTATACATAGGCTTCAACAAAAGCAGACCAGATATCCAAATATGTATCTATTTGAAGGTGGTGTCTATATGCCACCCATTCAAATGTTGAAAGCGTTACAAGGTCCTCAATCTGGCATTATAGGAGGCCTTATTTTTTTCTTATTTTCAAGTCTTTGGGACACATGCTATCAATCACACACATTCCACCTTAGCTGAGAATCTAATCATTTTATTGTTGGCACAATCCTATAGACGTTTACTCAGAGGTAAGTTCCACTTACTCCCAGGTAAATGTGCATAGGATTTTAGCCTAAATAATAACCCCAGATCATAACACAAAATCATATGTTAGCAAACATGTCAAAGATTGTCCAGCCAATTCAAAAATATTCTAAATAAAATACATACATACATACATAAAATAATTCCTACTTGCTTTACAATTACATGTTTTAACAAGCATTGCATTGTGTCAAGTTCCTCAAAGAGCTTCCCATAGTTCAAAGATTTGGCAACAGGATACCATCTACTACATGATCACGCTGACATCTTCTAATGAATTTGCGTTTACTATAGGAAGGAAGCATAATCAACAACATTGAGGAATACCACTGAAGATCCAATGATAAGCTCTGCTGTTATTTTCTGGTTCTTCCTAAGCGATAGTGATAAAAAAAAAGGGAAGCTGCAGAAATAAGTCAAGTCTTGTCTTGAAATACAAACAATGGGTTTCACTCAGTGTTAATTCCAGCAGTTCAAGTTCCTTATATCACGCTGCACATATTTTGAGTACAAGAGCAATAACCCACTCTGACTGCAACTCTTTGCTGAGTAAGACTTTGCCAGGTTTTAATAGCTTCTCACAGAAGTCATAACTTACAGCAATAGGTAATCAAAGAACATGTGGTAGAAGAAATGAGAAAATGACATTACACATTACAAAAGCCAGCACTTTGATTCTAGTCAATTCATCGTAATAGTAAACTCAGGTGGTGAGTGCTGTGCTGGCAGGATTGTACCCAAAATGGGGCCACTGGAAAATGAGATGGGGGTATCAGTATGCTTGGAGAAATTCTGAGCAGGGGTGGGCACGAGATATTGAGTCATCTCAGGAGGGAGGACCTGCCTCTTCCTCCTCTCCCCAGCCATTTTTTCCAGCATGGTGGCAGCGTGGCTAATCCTGACCATCAATACCTTGCTCTAAGAGGTCTTTTCTCAGAACAAGCTTTGGGCCATGGAGACTGCCTATGCCGCCATCAGGATATTTGAAGTAACTTTAAACAGGTGGTCTCCATGGCTACCTTTAATTTTTTTTTTAATCTTTTATTGTGAATTTTTTACAAAACAAAACAAACTGAAAACATTACAAAACCTTTAAAAAAAGAGTGAAATAAAAATAAAAATACAACAACATATTCAAAAATCCTCAGTTTCTAACATTACAATATTTGGGGGGGGGTAGGGAAGAAAAAAAGGGGGGGTACACATAAACTTCAGTAAAAGCAGACCAAATATCCTCATATAAGTCCATTTGCAAGTTACGCCTATATACCACTCTTTCAAATGTTGCTAGTGTTGTTAAGTCTTCAGTCCATTGCGTTATAGATGGTTAACTTTTATCTTTCCAATATCGTAGTATCAGTCTCCATGGCTACCTAACCCACAATGCCTCACTGAGGAAGGCCCCATGAGAGTGAAGGACTGGGCCTGGTGTGCGCTCTGGACAGCCCCGTCAACTGCTGTGGAGAGCCCCACTGGCAGCTTTTTCTGCTGTGGTAAATACTGCAGCAGCAAGAGACAGTGCCCTATAGTGGACAGGCAGACAGGCAGGTGGTGGCAGCCAAAGCCAGCCAGGAAATGTGGCCAGTCATGGTGGTATTGGACAGCCCTGTGGGTGGTGGAATGGAGGACATGTGATCTGTCGCCCCTCTCAGTCCCTCTCTGGGATTTGCAGAAACACCCACAGAGACAAAATATTTAAAAGGGGAATGGTGGAGCTGTGCTAATGGGGGAGCTGTGCCAAGTAATAGGTGTGTGCCTGGACACTGAGAGATTATGTGGGTGGAAAGTTGTGGTATCATGATGGCAAAAGTGGCAGGGAGAAAGGCAGGCAGGCAGGCAGGCAGACACACACACACATGCATGCACGCACGCCCTTATATGTGTTATATAACTTATATATCCAAGTTTTCATTACATAGTTAGCTGCTTTATTCTAGCGGTCCCACAAGCATATATCCATGAAATACCAAGAATTATAATCAGTGAGTTTCTTTAAGACTTTGGTGATCTTGTTCTATTGTTATACGTGCGTCCTCTTTTTGTTGACTCTATTTTTTTTTACTTTTATTTCCAAATTAAATAACATTTCATGGATAAAAAAAGAAAACAGAAGGTTTCTGCCTGTGTAACTGTGAACTGCACTGCCCTTCCTGCAAAGATTAAGATAAAAATGAACTAAAGAAAAATTATTAATAGCATACACACATACACTAATCTACATCACAAGAAAAGATCAGTTTCAACATGCCCTCTAGCAGTTGTACTTGCTTTTCACAGGTACATTTAGCTTTACAAGAATGGGGAAATTAAACAAAGCCATGCACTGAATCACTACAGGGGATATGTAGACTGCAGGTCACATTCAGGAAACCATGCTGCTTCTTAGACTCAAAAATCCAACGAGCAGTTCCCTAACTGAGGCTGCAATCCTAAACATACTTACTATGGAGTAATCCCTATTAAACACAGTGGGACATACTGAGTAAAAATACAATGGATTACACTGGACTACCACCGTAAAAATGCTGTTGGCTTTGGTGGCTGGGGTTCAGCTGAGATGCAATAGGGGAGGGGTGGCAACAATGGAAGGTCCAGAGACTATTTTCACCCCCTGGACCTCCCCTCCACAGGGTACAGCACAGTCCATGCGGTGCGCCACCCCAAAATTGGTGGTTTGCAAACTGCTCTGTAGTGCTAATGAGGTTAAATTTAGCTTAACCAGGACAAGTGAAATGCGACCCTTGTAGCATTTGTAATGCTAAAAGCACAGGGAGGGGATGTATTTATTTTTGCTGTCACTGAATTTGACAGCGTAGCACGGCCTGCAACAGGGTTTGCGAGAGAAATCCTGAACTTTTGTGTCAGGGTGTTCTGCTTTTAAAGCTGTAGTTTCTGGGGCAGACTCATACTTGCATGAACATCACCCAATGCCTCATCTCTCAACAACTCAGAGCTATGTGAGCTCCCTGCACTGAAAAGTATGAGGTTAGGTGATGTTGGGTTATATGAAAGCTCTGTTGGCGGGGTTTGATCTCTGATGGCTTCTTTACACATTCAGTGCTTGATGGTCCAGTCTCAAAAATTAAGTTTTCACAAATACCCACTTTACATTTGTTTTTGTTTTATTTTTTTAAAGGAGAGCAAGATAAAGCCCTAAATAAAGGTAACCGAAAAGGTTCTGTGCATGTACTTATCACCTGAAATGTTCATAAAATGAGGAAACTAATGCCCTTTCCAGACTTTTCCCACACATATACTGAATGCTCAGCGGGGAGGGGATCTCACCCCCTTGCAGCAGAAGGTCTTAACACATGCAACTGAATACATATACAAAACCCCTTTAGACCTTCAGCCAAATGCATGGAGGTCCCTCCATGCATTTGGCTGAGCAGGGGGTTGGACTCGATGGTCTTATAGGCCTCTTCCAACCCTACTATTCTATGATTCTAGGTCGAGGGCAGGCTAGCAGCCCCCTCTACATGTTCAGTCTGCACATAAGCAGAAGGTCAGAAAGGGCTTAGTAACTCCTCCTCAATCACATTCTTTCACAACGTACATCAAATTATTATTTCCTTGCTAAAAAAAAAAATCCTCCACCACCACCCTGGTCAGTTCTGTAACGCAATGTTAGTCCTATCTGCTAATCACCCCTGCTAGGCACTGTGTGCTCTTCTGCTGCTGTGTTCTTCGTTTATCTTGATTTCTTCCTGCAAACCTTCATATAATGGGTGGAAGGCGACCTTTTGATTTATCTCTTGCTGCACCTTACGTCCCAAACTGCTAAAAAGGATCTTCTCCATCCCTGACTTCCCACTGGTGCTTCACCAGCGCTCAAAGACCTGCTCCCAAGCTGTAGTCTTTTTTTCTCTGTGTGAGTGTCTCTCCCGCAAGTTACCCTCCTCCCTCACCAGCAGGCGTCCCTCAGAGCCACAGGTAACAGAAGGGACTGTTGGGAAATGTAGCTCTACAACTCTCCAGACACATTACAGAAGGTATAAAAGGCTTCCTGTTTGGGCTGACATTTTGTCTGAGCAGCAATGGTCTTTCTGGCTCTGATGCGCTTTTTAGCTCTGGTTCGTGGCTCTAGTTCCTATCTGACTATGGTCTTGGTCTAATCAAATAAGCAGCTCCAAAGCACGGTCTGAATATGTTTGGAAATGCAAACCATGGTTCGGATTCTGAACTATGCAAACCATGGTTTGGCATGATGTTTGAAGAGAACTGAAGAGACTGGCAGTGTTTGGAGACACATGTTGTGTGCATGGGCTACAATGAAGTATTTTATATCAGCAAATCAGAAGTCTTTAGAAGCTTGCTGTTTCTGTTTTATTTCACAGAGCTCTGGCTATATCCCAAAAACGTAGGGCAGCTTGCAACATGCTAAAAACAGCAAAAGGAAACTAAAAATAACTTTAAATAAGAAGAGCCATAAAACAACGTGATAAACCTCCAACTGATTAAAATCCTAGCTAACCCATGTAAATGCAGGAAAGCCAGATACATACACCACAATACTAAATTCAGAACTTGTGTATGGACATAAACACCACTACAATCCATGAAACCTTATGCCAGAATAAATTGGTTAGTCTTTAAGGTGCCACAAGACTATTTGTTGTTTTTGCTGCAACAGACTAACACAGCTAGCCCTCTGGAAATTACTAAAATCAATGCTACTTATTTCCACATAATGATCACAATCCCACATGCATTGCATTGGCTTTGTATTGTTTTTTTTCAGAGCAGCTCTTCAGTGAACCAAACCTGGGATAATTTATAAAATAGGTTGGCAGTTCAGCATGGTATGTGGGTGTAGTGATTTTGCTGGCTGGATTTTGTCCAGTGGATTCAGTCCAGCAAGTGTATCCTAAACTGCATCAAGGCCACAAATCCCTGCTACCAACACTGAAATGAATGGATATATACTGTTAGATGTGTGGGAGCTCCATAGGTGTGCAGGAGTTCATGTGGAGCAGCAAATGCTACTAGTGGCTGTACAAACACATCTACAGAGATGGTTCATCCTTGGGTACAAAAGTGTAGCAAAGAAGTTACAAGCAGGAGGAATGTTGCTCAGTATTTTTCTGCTCACCACCTTTCCACGCTTGATGCAGTGAACATACATTTGGGAACCCAGTCTAGCATTGGCAGGTAAGAGGAGAAGGTGATATAAGACAAGGAAAGGAAAGGTTAGGAAGTCCTCTTCATGCCCACCACTTGTCCAGATGGCAAATTATACCATCTCACTACTTTTGGAGAAGTCGCAGCCAGGATTCTTATCCAGACCCTTGTTTTCCAGCCTCAGTGTACTTGCAGCTGAGCAGCGTGGGATCTAACCCTGGGTTTCCTACCTTCAAACCCAACTCTCTATACAGCATGCAAAACTGTTCCCATTCTGGAACTCAAACCCTCAGTTCTGAGAGCCAAGCTGGACCTGACAGGTCAGTCATCCATGTGTCTGCCCTGTTCTCATATAAAGTGTGTATGTGTGTGTATGGGGGGATCCTTTCCATAAAAAAGAGTGTGCAGGAGAGGGAAGCCAAATCTACTTCTTTCTCTGCCTTACCTTTGCTTTATTTGATTGTTTTAAGGAACATTGTTCCAGCCTAATTCTGATAGGTCAGCCAAGAAGAGAGAAGATCACTTAACGCAATTGCAGTAAGGCAGGGAAGAGGATGAGTTTTGCTCCGCTCCCTCATGCATTTCTGTTCATGTAAAACACACTTTATATGTGAATGGGGCAGACACGTGGATAAAATACACATGACTGATCCATCCCATCTAATTTGGCCCTGAAGTTAAGAGTTTCATTCTCTACTAACAGAGTTAGCTGGGCTGCTCGTGGAAGAGAACTGTGTAGTTTTGCTGTTGGGTGCTAACTTCAGTTAATAATGGAGAGATGTCTGCATATGATCTAGCATTTAACCATGAGCACTTGATTTCTGCACAGAGTTACTGAGTTCAATAAAACCCCAGAGGAAGTGGCCAAAGAAAATTGACATTTCTATTAAAAATAAATGAAACAATCACAGTCTTGCTGAAAAGGCAATCCAAACTTTAACATATTATAAGATAATATTTGGAAATATTTTATCTCTTCCGTATGAAGTAAGCAAAGATTTAGCAAGAGTGCCACAGTCACTGCCATGAGAAGCTCCCCACCAACGATGCTGAGTTTTATTTATTAACTGTTACATTCCAAGAGAATTGGGAAGTACGTTTACAAAGCCTGATAAATGTCAGGACTAGGCAGACCTCCAGTGAGGCCACATTCAATACAAAAAGGGATGCTCTTGGCAATTTTAAGTGAATCTCCTGAAGCAAGTCCTGTGGTACCCTCCTCACAGTCAAATGCATGTCATTATATTTAATCAAGGGAACAACACTGACCCATGTTTTTCTTTATCTGATTTTCAAAATTTCAGTGGAAACACTGGCTTGAATCTAAAGAGCTACATGTGGAGAAATGCATTTGTGAAAGTGTTCACAAAATAGCAGAGCACAGATTAAAGTAGAAGACTTCTCATGGTACAGCACCACAATGTAAGGAGGGGGTTATACTTTTAGCCTTCCCCAACCAGGTGCTCCCCAGATGTGTTGGACTACTACTCCCATCATCCACACCAACCATCATCATTGGCCATGCTGGCTGGGGATGTTTGGAGTGGTAATCCAACACATCTGGAGAGCACCTGGTTGGAGCAGACTGCCTTACAGTATATTCAAAACACAATGAGATTCAGGACAGATAGAAGGAAGTACATCTTCACAGCACATAGTTAAACGATGGAATTCACTACCACAAGACGTAGTCATGGCCACCAATTTGGATGGCTTTAAAAGGGGCTTAGACAAATTCCTGGAGGCTATCAATGGCTACTCGTTCCGATGGCTATATGCCACGTCCAGTATCAGAGGCAGTATGCCTATGAACACCAGTTGCTGGGGAATAGGGGCCGGAGAGTGCTATTGCATTCATAAGCTGCTTGTGGGTTTCCTGTGGACAGCTGGTTGGCCACTGTGGGAACAGAATTCTGGATTAGGTAGACCCTTGGTCTGATCCAGCATGGCTCTTCTTATGTTCTTAATAAAGAAGATATAGACTATAAAATGTAGACCACAAAGAGGTCTTGAAAAGAGCTTGTACAAAGTCTTGCACATGAGCTTGCATAAATGGAATAACTTATCTGGATTTAGAATCACTTTGAAAAAGGGATGTGGAAATCATCACATGAACATAGGAAGTTGCCTTATACTGAGTCAGACTATGGGACCATCTAGCCAGTATTGTCAGCACTGACTGGCAGCAATTCTCCAGGGTTTCAGCAGGAATTTTCCCCACCCTACCTGTAGATGCTGGGGATCAAACCTGGGACCTTCTGCATGCAAGGCAGGTGCTCTATCACTGGGCTACAGCCCCTCATTGGGGTTCTTTGGGTTGACCCTAGAAGCTCTCTTCCACTTGTGTCCATATCAGATTGCAAGTTTTACTTTTCTTTTTGCATGAAAATCGTTAAGTACCTGGGTATGTACTTGGGAGTGTACTTGGGTGCACATTCAAAAGTATGTAAACTTCTTCTCCCATTGATTAAAGTGTGTTTGTGCAAACTTTTAAGTACACATTTTTAAATGCATATTTTTCTGAAGTATGCATTTTTCGAACACATTTTACCACCTGCAAATAGGATCGCAAGCCTGGGATCCTTTCAGTTTTGACCACAGATTGTGCTTGTGTTCAGGAGTGCGAATGAGATAAATTTTGGTCATAAATGTACTGAAATAAATTTCTCATACAGCCCTACTTTGAAACAATATAAAAATCAGGAATAATATATTACAATATAGCACAACAAACATTTATCCCATTAACTATTACTTATACATTTATAAACAGTGGGTTGAATCCAACATTAGCCTAACTTAAATCCCGTTCATTTCAATGGGTCTACACGAAGTTAGATGAACATTGGATACAGCCCCAAACTATTTTTTGAATAGTTTTTTAAAAAATCAACACATTATTAACAAAATTATGTCCTTATTAGAAGACAAAGAGAAATAAATATAATAACCTATTTATTTATTTATTTATTGAATTCTTAACCTCACCCTTCAGCCGAAAATGGCTCCCCAGGCATCTACGAAGATCAGTAATGACAGTCCATGCCCTAGGGCTTACAGTGTACAAAAGAAACAACAGAAAAGGAAAAGGGAGTGGGAGGAATGAGGAAGAAAGCAAACTGAGGCACTAGTTCTTACTTGCAAATGAGTATAGCAAAAAACAATTCCAGTTCCCAGATGTCTTTCAGCTTTGCAGTCTTCACCAATGACATATTAATGACAATTAGTAGGTTAGCAGCTCCAAAGTTCTATGGCTTGGATTGCCTATGTTAACTCACCATATATTTCTTTAAGCAAACTTATAATAGAAAATCTTCCACTCCCCTGACTCTCTAAATCCGGACAAAAAGTTGATCTAATTACAAGTCTGTTAATTGGAATGCACATTTTTTTTAATTTAATAAAGTTGTATTATACATATGTTTAAATTCTCACACATTGCACTCAACCCTGTACAGCCATCAACATGCAAAAGAAATAAAATGTCTGTTGTTATGTCCTTCAAAATACACTCTGGAGGAGCTTAAACTCATACAGAGAAAAGGGTACTGATTCAGCTGTTGTCTATAGTTTGTTAGCTAAATAGGCATAATCATCCAACTTGCTAAACAAGAAATCTGCACATTCCAGATTGTACAGAATTTGTGGGAAGTGAACTAAAGGGAATTAAAGCTAGTTCTAAACTATTAGAATGTAATGTTACATTATTGCAAACCCGCAGCACGATCACCTACATGTTTACCTGGAAGGTAAGTCCCATTGTGTCCAGTGAGCCTTACTCCAGGTAAGTGTCCCATAGGATTGCAGACTTAATTTTCTTTGTCACTACTGCCTGCATCTAGAACAATATTTGGACATAAAATGTGCATTTTATTAGCTGACGTCATATTTGTGGATTTTACAGTCTACTTATCCAGATAAATCTTAAGCTGTTTTCCTTTAAGTACTGTGGCATTACACACCATATGATCAAACATAACCAGTTTTAGCAAACAGCAACTGTTCTCAGTAACCAAGGTGCTGTTTTCCACAAACCACATTGTTCAAAGTGTTTTGAAGAGCCCTCCAGAATTGCTATTTCTCTGGAAGCAGATTCAATGGTATTTAGCACACCTGCACCTCAGAGGTATAGATATCAGCCCTTCCTCTAAGGGCACTTCTTAACACCCCCCCTATGCAAATTGATACCAAAGTGAAGCCAAGGTCAAAGAGGAAATTACTTGAAATATGGTTAAATATAACTATAGAACATGGCCTACAGGTGCAAAGGGCTGGATGCGCCCGATTTCGTCTGATCTTGGAAGCTAAGCAGGGTCAGCCCTGGTTAGTACTTGGATGGGAGATTGCCTGGGAATCAGGCTTCCTGCATTGAGCAGGAGGTTGGACTCAATGGTCTTGGAGGCCCCTTCCAACCCTATGATGCTATGCTTCTATGATGGTTAGTTCCATCTGTGAAGCTTAGCTGGGTAAACACTACTAGAACACACATCAAGTAGAAAACAGCACACCAGCCAGGTGCTGTGGCCTGTCAGATAGTTGACAATCCCCCTCGTTATTTTTTGTAGTGCCAGGCAAAACCAGGAGGCTTGGCTTGGCTTGGTAAGTCCTAAACTGATCTGAGATAATGGACCTGAATTTAAATGTGGATGGGAGATCCATGTGGATGGGAGATATTTTCACAAGAACATCCTTTGTGTATTGAAGGGGAGGAGCAGGGTCATGTCCAGCAGGGACAGACACAGATGGACACACACACACACACACACACACACTGCTATCACCATGGCCACCAGCCATCCCCCCACCCCGCCACACATTCAACACACATGAGAAAGGGCCCCTCCAAACAAGGGAAGATCCAGGGCCAATCAGGATCCCTCCTTACGAGGAGTTTTATGTGCGTATATCACTCTGCATGTAGGGCCCCGTCTCTCACATGCTGAACATGGACAACAGAGGGCTTGGCCATCAGGTGCATGAGTGGTGAGGGTGAAGTTAGCCTGTGTGGTCCTATGACCCCCTCACACATTCTTTGAACACATGAGTAGCTTTGTCTGATCCTCCCTCATAGAAGTCACTGTCAGGAGGCCCTAGCCGGCTTCTTTCAGTCTACTCCAGTAGCCAACTCCAGACACAGACAAAGGATTCTTTTCAAGGCTTTATTCCTTTTATAACTTAATAACTCTATCACCAGCGACTAAGCTATGAACAGCAGAGTAATTATGCCCTGGGTTGGAAATAGTTGGTCCCCGTTTGAACAAGAATCACTTGCAGACCCTGAACCTATGGGCTAGGGAGAGTCCCTCCCCTTTTCCCTTGGGTCCTCTGGACACGACCGTTGCTTGCGCACCAAACGGGCGCTACGCCTCCTTTCCGTGCCATCCATAGCTCGTTGCTCTCTGCGTCTGCATCAAGCATCTAGCCAGTCCTCCTCCCGCGCTCTTTCACTCCCAGGACTGCTATCTATGTCTGGAATGCCGGTAGGAGGAATCTCTGCCAGCTGTAGGGCCTGGGAGGAATAAGCGCATTCCTCTCTCACGGACGGCTGTTCCTCCTCAGAATCAGAACTGCTCTGAGGTTCTATGGGCTCAGTGTCCAACCTGACAGTCACATGTCAAGGGATGTATATGCTGTACACAATAAAGAATGTGGTGTGAATAAGGTGGCAGAGTTCTGAGGTGGTAGAATGGACTGTTCCACTTCAGAGAGCAGACTGGGGGTTGCAGTTTTAATGCTTCCCTACAAGAACACTCAGTGCAAATAGAAACTAGGCCAACAGTGAATGAGATGTGCTAGAACCTCACTCACTAATGTGACATTTTTCCTTGTAAAGTTGTGTTTATATGTGCGCACATACAATACGGTCCAGTCTTTCATCACTGGATTTTTACCGCGTCATTCTGCTGAATATGAGCAGAATGGCCTAACACTCTGAGCAGGATGGGAGGCACATGGATCAAAATAAATGAAGTGCAACAGCACATATTTCCTCAGAACTGGAAACCTCCCTCACTATTTGGGTTTGTACATCTCCCCCCGCCCCAATTCTTGCTCTATTATAATTGTTGCCAATTATATCAGAATTGCACCCTTGGTAAATAACTTTATGTCTGGTTCATACTTTCAACCCATTTAACTGACTTAATGAGCCCTAACTAATTATACTTATATTTTACCTTTGAAATGCATTATTGTGTAGTGATGCTTCAGGCATAATAGCACACACTGTCTGTCTCAAAAGGGTTTGGGAAGAAAGAGTATGCATGGAGTATGAGGTAACCCCATATATTCATATCATCTGGGTCTTGTTTCTCTAAAGAACAACTCTCAAGAATATAATTAGTTCCACTCTAGTTCTAGTGATTTATCTCAAGTGTAGTTGCCCTCTATTTTCCTGGAGAGTTGAGCAAGGTAGTAATTGATCCCTGCCATAATATCTTGGACTTGAGGTGGATGCAATAGTTAATAATGATGGAAAAACAGCCACATTCATTTAGTTGGCATAAGGGCTTGGCACAATTGCATCCCTTTCTGCCAAACTCTCTGTTCTCCTCCAAACAGCCCTCATCCACGTATTGTTACTTAGCTTCACTCTGTGGGCATGTTTCCAAAAACTAAACAACACTGCCATTTCTTCTCAAGATAGAAATGTTACTGCATTCTCACTAGCATCTGTGCCAAAACAGCTTCTAAAGTTACAAGACCATGGGATGCAAATGCTGTTGAGGATGGATGGAGTAGATATCCCAGGCAAACAGAGAATAAATATGGGGCTCTTTATTCTTTTTTTAAAAAAAGTGGACCAACAAAGCTGATAAAAACGAAAGCAAAATAATTATACTTCCCGGGGGGGTTCAGGAACTCTGTTACTTTCTATTTATTTATTTATTTATTTATAATACTTTTATACCGCTGAATGTATTAAAATCCCTAAGCTGTTTATATTAAAATACAACATAACAATATAGAAACAAGATAAAAAATAGAAGAGTTAAGAACATTTAAAAACATTACATCATCATCATAAAACAGGGTGGTAACAGAGTCTCAATGGTCAAGGAAAGCCTGAGTTAATAGGTGTGTTTTCAAGAGGCAAGTTTAAAACTTGCCACCATTTCTGCCTCTTGAATCACATATGGGAGTGTTCCAAAGGGTGGGTGCCACCACTGAGAAGGCACGCTTACATACTGCTACCTGGTGACATTCCACTGGCTGCAGAATTATCAGTAAGGCCTCCTCGGAAGATCTCAGGGATTGACTGTGGATATATCTGTGAAGACCATCAGCTAGGTATCCTGGTCTCAAATCATTTAGGGTTTTGTATATCGGCAACAAAACCTTGAACATGGTTCAGAAGCTAACAGGTGACCTGTGCAGTTCTATGAACACAGGTGTAATATGTGTATATCTAGGTGCTGTGTTCTGCACTAGCTGCAGCTTCCGAACCATGCAGAAGGGCAACCCCATGTAGAGCATGTTAAAGGAGTCTAACTATGAGGTTACCAGTGCATGAACCACAGTAGCTAAGCTATCCCTATCCAGGAATGGGCATAATTGCCCATTCCCAATTCCTAGACCCGGGAACCACTCAACCCATAGTGTCTGGCTTTTCAAGATTCAGCTTGTTTATTAGCCCTCATCCAGCCCATAAACTGCATCCAGGCATTGGTTTAGAACATGCATGGCTTCTCCTGATTCAGACGTTACAGAGAACTAGAACCGAGTGTCATCAGCATACTGATGACACCTTGCCCCAAATCTCCTAATGACTACTCCCAGTGGCTTCATGTAAATGTTAAACAGCACTCGGAACAGAATAGTGCCTTGTAGCACCCCACACTTCAACTGCCAGGGGACCGCAGCACAGTCACCCAATGTTATTCTCTGGACCCAACCTTGTAAGTAAGAGCTGAACCACTGTAAGATGGTGTCCCCAACCCCCAACTCACGGTCCAGGAGGATACCATGGTCAGTAGTATCAAAAGCCGCTTAGAGATCAAGAAGAATTAACAGGGTCACAGTTCCCCTCTCCCTCTCCTGAGGAAATTCATAGATCAGGGCGACCAAGGCTAATTCCATCCCAAAACTGGGCCTGATCCCAGACTGAAATGGATCAAATTAATCAGTTTTACCCAAGACCGCCTGCAGCTGATACACCACCACTCTCTCAAGCACCTTACCCAGACATGGGTATTTGTGACCATGCAATAGTTACCATAAATCTCTGTATCAAGAGAGGTTTTTTTCAGGAGTGGTCACACCACTGCCTCCTTCAAGACAGTGGGGACCATACTATCCCATGGTAATGTGTTCACCACTTCCCTCATCCAAACAGTTAGTCCCACACTGCTAGCTTGAAGAAAACATGATGCGCAAGGGTCAAGGAGGCATGCAGTGGGTCGCACACATGCAACCATCTTGTCCAAATCCTCAGGCTTCAAAAACTGAAATTGATCCCACAACATAGGACAAGACAATGAACTGGACACCTCAACAGACAGTATATCAATAGTGGTATTCAGGTAGGCATGAAAGTGAGCAATTTTATCCTCAAAATGTTTGGCAAACCCATCACAGAGGGCCTCAGAGGGCTCCAGCACTAGATGCACCACAGTAGATGAAAGCAACCTCTGAACCACTTGGAAGAGCTCAGCTGGACAGTTATTCAAGGGTGCGATGGAGACAGCAAAGTAAGCCTCCTTTGCCACCATATAGTAGACATGATTATGCACTCTCATGCATGTTCGGTCACCTTCATGATGAGACTTATGCCACTTGCACTCCAGCTGTTTTATTGTCCAATAGCATCCCCACTCTGTCTCTTTGGCTCAACACAAGGCATAGGCAGTCATAGCCGGTCCCAGGGTGAAAGAGTTTCCAGGTGAGGAAGATGGCATTTCTGTGGATCACGCACTGACCCTCCAACCTGGCATAGTGAATATACTGCATGAAGCCTGATCCTATGCAAATTTAACTAAAATTAAGCCCTAATTTTGGGTGTTATTCCTAAATAACTGTAGACAGACTTCCAGATGGAAGTCCTAGATTATTAAAGAAGGTAAGTATCGTGTGTTACTCCAGTATATTTATCATCCTTTAAAATTAACATTTCTTACAGGTAAGAAGAAACTGGCTGGCTGTGCCTGTTCTCGTCTGATCTCGGAAGCTAAGCAGGGTCAGCCCTGGGTAGTACTTGGACGGGAGACCACCTGGGAATCAGGCTTCCTGCAATGAGCAGGGGGTTGGACTCAATGGTCTTGTAGGCCCCTTTCAACCCTATGATTCTATGATGCTTCATTTCCCAGTCATTATCATACTTATCATTAATAATTATTATTAAAATATTTTTAAGTTGCCCCTTATCCACACAGATACCAGGACAGTATTCAATGTGCATGACTATAACTAACCATACCAAGATAAAAATATAATAAAACACATTTGCATAATAAAACAGTTTAGATGGTGCAAAAACAACAGAGTACACTAGTCACATAACTGAACTGAAAATGCAGCTGATAGAATTATGGACACTCTGGCTATTCACTGTACCAGTGGAGCAAAACATGTAGCATCTTCCTGCAGTTACAGTACTGCCATAGGTATCTTGTCGCATCATTTTAACTTTATTAAATAAAGAGTTGGGGAAAAGGCTATTGTAACTCCTTAGTACATAGCAATTTCACTTTCAGAATAGACATGACAAAACATGAGAAGAAACAACCCTTTGACTTTCACCAAGGGAACTTAAACACTGGTTCTTTTATTTTGTTTTAGGGACAGACTTTCTGGTGCTCTTTGCTGGTTCCAGAAGCCCCTTATCCTCAAATACATCATTTTTCAAGTGAAGGCAGGACTGACTGAAGGTTGTTTAGACATAAAATTCTGTCTTCATAGAAAATCAATGTATTATAGACACAGCTTTCAGTAGATGAACCACTAATAAAATGTATGAATAGGTGATTCAGGCTGTAATCCTATACATGCTTACCTGGAAGTAAGTCCCACTGAATGCAGTGGGACTTACTTCTGAGTAGGCATGCATAGGACTGAGCTGACAGAGCTAAAGCACTAGCAAAAGGCCCATGCCACCTGTCCCCACAGGTTTTGAAAACAGCAAGAAAGAAACTCCCCACCCCCACCCCAGGGATGGATGGGGAAAACACATGATTGTTGCCAGGCAACCCCTGGGTGAGCTTTTTGCCACATGGGGCAACAAAAAAATTATGCTCCAAAGTAATTATACTCCTCCTCAAATATGTGTTTGTTTATTTATTTATTTCATTTCTATACTGCCCAGTAGCTGAAGCTCTCTGGGCGTTTCACAAAAAGTACAAAGTACAGCATAAAACAATATAAAATATGAAAGCTTTAAAAAGTACAGCCACAATAAAACCTAGCAGCAATGCAGGGATTTAAAATACAAATTTTAAACAGCAGAACTAAAAGACTAGAGTGCTAAAATGCTGGGAAAATAAAAAGGTCTTCACCTGGTGTCAAAAGGAGTGCAGTGTAGGTACTAGGAGAATCTCTCTAGGGAGCTCATTACACAGCCAGGGTAAAAGATCCTCTTCCTAGTAGCCGCCTGCTTCACCTCCTTTGGCAGGGGCTCCCAGAGAAGGACGCCCCAAAGATAATCTTAAGGTCCAGGCAGGTACATATTGGATTAGGCAATCCTTCAGATAACCTGGTGCCAAGCTGTTTAGGGTTTTGAATGTTAGTAACAGCACTTTGAATTGGGCCCAGACATGAACTGGAAGCCGGTACAGCTGGAAAAGTAGTGGCATAATATGATCTCATTGGCCATTCCCTGCTACCCATCTTGCTGCCCTGGTTTGGACCAGTTGAAGTTTCTGGACTGTTTTCAAATGCAGCATGTATAACACACTGTAGTAATCCAGACAAGAGGTTCTCAGAGCATGGATAACTGTAGCTAGGCTACCTCTGTCCAGTTAAGGACGTAGTTGGTATATCAACTTAAGGTATTAAAAGGTGCTCCGTGGCACTGAGTCCACCTGTGCCTCAAGTGACAGTTCTAGGTCCAAGAGCACCCCCAAACTACGAACCTGATCCTTTAGGGGGAGTGCAACCCCCTCCAGAACAGGTTGAACATCACCTAGCCAGACAGATGAACCACCCATTAACAGAACCTCCATCTTGTCTGGATTGAGTCTCAGATTATTGGCCCTCATCCAGTACATTACCATGGCCAGGCACTGATTCTGAACAGCCACTGCCTCTCCTGGATTTGATGAAAAAGTGAGATAGTGCCGGGTGTCATCCACATATTGATGGCACCTCAGCAGCCCTGTGGAACCCCACGGCATAGTTGCCAAGGCACAGAGCATTAATCCCCCAGCACCACCTTCTGGAATCAGCCATCCAAGTAGGAGTGGAACCACTGCAGCACAGCACCTCCAACTCCCAACCCAGACAACCTATCCAGAAGGATACCATGGTCAATGGTATCGAAAGCTGCTGAGAGGTCTGGGAGAATCAACAGGGTCTCACTCCCCCTGTCCCTGTCCTGGCACAGGTCATCCCTCAGGGTGACCAAGGCAGTTTCCATTCCAAAACCAGGCCTGAAGCCCGACTGAAATGGATCTAGATAATCTGTTTCATTCAAGAGTACCTGGAGCTGTCCTGCAACCACCTGCTCAAGCACCTTGCCCAGGAAAGGGATGTTAACCACCAGTCTATAGTTGTCAACATCCTCTGGGTCCAGGTTCAGCTTTTTCAAGAGTGGCCTGATTACTGCCTCTTTTAAGGAGGCCAGCACCACTCCCTCTCTCAGGGGGAAATTTACAGCCTCCTGGACCCAGCCGGATATCCCTTCCTTGTTCGATGTAATAAGCTATGAAGGACAAGGGTCGAACACACAGGTGGTCACCCAGACTTGGCCAAGCACCTTGTCCATATCCTCAGGCCTCAATAACTGAAACTCATCCAATAAAACTGGACCAGACGGTGCTCTGGGCACCTCTACTAATGAAAATAAGGGCAAATAGCGTTGCCCTTATTTTCGCCGTAGTCTACGTAAACATTGACGTAGACTACAGCAACTAAATAAGGAACGCGAATGGCGGCTCCCTATGGGGGCCGCCATTCGCGTACGCGTTTTTTTTTTTTTTTTTAAAGTCACCCGTGATAGGCTACGTGACGATTCACGTAGCCTATCACGGCTGACTTTCCAGATCTAGCCGTGATAGGCTACGTGAATCGTCACGTAGCCTATCAGGGGACGTGTTTTTTGTTTTTTGTTTACTTTCGTGTTCGCGGCCGGGCGAGGCGGGAAGCCTCCTCCCCGGCCTGAATTTCGGCCGGGCGAGGCGGGAAGGCTCCCCCCCGGCCTGAATTTTGGCCGGGCGAGGCGGGAAGCCTCCCCCCCCGGACTGAACTTCGCGGGGGGAGCAGCGAAGCGCTCCCCCCCACCGCGAAAAAGCTGCGAGAAAAGGTAAGTGACTTTCGTTCACCCCTAGAGAATTCCAGAAAAACGTCTATTTCTGCTTCATTGACTACGCTAAAGCCTTTGATTGTGTGGATCACAACAAACTGTGGCAAATTCTTAAAGTGATGGGAGTACCAGACCACCTTACCTGTCTCCTGAGAAACCTGTACGAGGGTGAAGAAGCAACAGTAAGAACCAGACATGGAACAACCGATTGGTTCAAAATTGGGAAAGGAGTAAGACAAGGCTGCATATTGTCACCCTGCTTATTTAACTTATATGCAGAGTACATCATGAGAAATGCCGGGTTGGATGAATCAGAGGTCGGAATTAAGATTGCTGGGAGAATTATCAACAACCTCCGATATGCAGACGATACCACCCTAATGGCAGAAAGCGAAGAGGATCTAAAGAGCCTCTTGTTGAGGGTGAAAGAGGAGAGTGCAAAAGCTGGTTTGAAACTCAACATTAAAAAAACTCAGATCATGGCATCTGGCCCCATCACTTCCTGGCATATAGAAGGTGAAGAAATGGAAGCTGTGACAGATTTTACTTTCTTGGGCTCCAAGATCACCGCAGACGGTGACTGTAGCCATGAAATTAAAAGATGCTTGCTCCTTGGGAGGAAAGCTATGGCCAACCTAGACAGCATAGTAAGAAGCAGAGACATCACCTTGCCGACAAAGGTCCGTCTAATCAAAGCTATGGTTTTCCCAGTAGTAATGTATGGCTGTGAGAGCTGGACTATAAGGAAGGCTGAGCGCCGAAGAATTGATGCTTTCGAACTGTGGTGCTGGAGAAGACTCTTACGAGTCCCCTGGACTGCAAGGAGGTCAAATCAGTCCATCCTAAAGGAAATCAACCCTGAGTGCTCATTGGAAGGACAGATAATGAAGCTGAAGCTCCAATATTTTGGCCACCTAATGCGAAGAGAAAACTCCCTGGAAAAGACCCTGATGCTGGGAAGGACTGAAGGCAAAAGGAGAAGGGGACGGCAGAGGATGAGATGGCTAGATAGCATCACGGATGCAATGAATATGAACTTGAGCACGCTCCGGGAGAGAGCGCAGGACAGGAAGGCCTGGCGTGCTATGGTCCATGGGGTCACGAAGAGTCGGACACGACTGAACGACTGAACAACAACAACAACAACTATATTTTAAATAGAACTACAGTAATCTCACCATAGTGGGGAAGACTGTGTCCAGGTCGGTGTGCCTCATCAGGGCCACCCTAAATCTTGATCATTAGTGGAGATGTTGATATTTACAGGATTAGAATCTAATTGTGTGGCAAGGATCCAGTGGTGAAGTTGTTTGTTTGAATGCATTGGCTTGCTTTCCACTACTTACTTCACTTCTTTTTTTTTTTTTTTTGCAATTATCACTTTGATTTCTCTTTCCTTTCCTTCTTTTCTCCCGCTCTCTCCCACCCCCTCACCCCACCCCAATTTAGGCTTTTACCACTTCAGCTTCAAGCATTTACCATCCTTTTCCTTCTTAACTGTTTACCCTAAAAATCCACTCCTCTTCTTACCACAAGCCCTAAGCTTCCCACATCAGTTTCGTGTTTGGATCTAATCCCCTCTGGATCTGAAGCACATATACAGTATTACTTACAAGATCTAACTAAAAGATGATTAATTTGGTCCTGTGCTTTTCACATATCAGCTGAAGGAAAATCTAATTTTCTTTGCCTTGTGTGTCCCTCAATAGATCAAAGAAATTAGTAATTTGGTGAACATATCTCAAGGGGGGCAGAGACCAATTTTTAGGCCACCCTATCATTTATTATTGGGCTCCTGGATCTGTCTTATTTCTATTAAATTTAAGCAGCCACAGCTTAGGGTTGTGACGTTTTCTATTTTCATATCCATGATAGCTTCTTCAAACTCATTTTCAACTAGCCACTAGTTACATCTAGCCACTAGTTACAAGAGTTAGTTAATGGATCTGGAATGTTGGAAATCCCAGGGATAAGTGTGGGTTAGGTATTAAATTGCACACACACATATACTGCCCGAACATCCCTCCCCCCATAGACTGTAGGGTCTGTGAGCTCAAAGAAAGCATAACAGCTGGCTGTCAATTGGCAAGATCTTGGTGCCCCTCGGGTAAAGAGAAGAGAACTCAAAAAGCAAGATCTAGTCCCGCAATTGTCTCACCACATGGTGTGGAATTAATACAAGTTATTCTTGTGAAGAAGAAAAGTACAGAAACTGAAACTCATTAAATCTAGCAGATTACAGACTTTCTTACATACAACCACTATAATACACATTAAAAGTGCCAATACAATAAATACAAAGTAAATGTCTTTGTGGGCCATTGTATTAGCACATTTAATGTGTATTATACATTCATTCATGAACATATATAGATCAGCTTCATGCTGTGTGTGTGTCTGTCTGTGTATAACTTCATTTTTGGATGTTCCCTCTCAGCAACTGTGAAACAGAATGGAAAGGGCTTGCTACTCATTTGCATGTCAATACCCAACATGCTTTCAGCTAAACCACAATTTTGTAGCAGCTGAATCATATTAATCAGAAGAGCTTGTCCCTTTCTAGTTTCCAGTAATAAGAGACAGGTGGCTCATCACAATTGTGGTGAGGTTCTTTGAAAGGCGGCTTGCTCAGCAAACTGCTGAAGTGAGCTGTAATAATGTGGACAATTAACATTCATGCTTCAGGGCATACTGGGAGGAGAAAGCATAAAGGGTAGGAAATAATTTTACTACATGTTGTTGTTCTGTCGTTAAGTTGTGTCCGACTCTTCGTGACCCCATGGACCGTAGCACGCCAGGCCTTCCTGTCCTGCGCTCTCTCCCGGAGCATGCTCAAGTTCATATTCATTGCATCGGTGATGCTATCTAGCCATCTCATCCTCTGCCGTCCCCTTCTCCTTTTGCCTTCAATCTTTCCCAGCATCAGGGTCTTTTCCAGAGAGTTCTCTCTTCGCATTAGATGGCCAAAATATTTGAGCGTCAGTTTCAGTATCTGTCCTCCCAATGAGCAGTCAGGGTTGATTTCCTTTAGGATTGACTGATTTGACCTCTTTGCAGTCCAGGGGACTTGTAAGAATCTTCTCCAGCACCACAGTTTGAAAACATCAATTCTTTGGCGCTCAGCCTTCCTTATAGTCCAGCTCTCACAGCCATATGTTACTACTGGGAAAACCATAGCTTTGATTAGATGGACCTTTGTCAGCAACGTGATGTCTCTGATTCTTACTATGCTGCCTAGGTTTGCCA
Organism: Heloderma suspectum; assembly: GCF_057233095.1. Lineage (NCBI taxonomy): Eukaryota > Metazoa > Chordata > Lepidosauria > Squamata > Helodermatidae > Heloderma > Heloderma suspectum. Next base: position 325,183,546 of record NC_139459.1, on the reverse strand, counting down.
CAGCTTTCCTCCCAAGGAGCAAGCGTCTTTTAATTTCATGGCTACAGTCACCGTCTGCGGTGATCTTGGAGCCCAAGAAAATAACATCTGTCACTGCTTCCATTTCTTCCCCTTCTATATGCCAGGAAGTGATGGGGCCAGATGCCATGATCTGAGTTTTTTTAATGTTGAGTTTCAAACCAGCTTTTGCACTCTCCTCTTTCACCCTCAGCAAGAGGCTCTTTAGATCCTCTTCGCTTTCTGCCATTAGGGTGGTATTGTCTGCGTATCTGAGGTTGCTGATAATTCTAATAATAATAATAATAATAATAATAAGGACATCTTTTTTTGGTGTTAGTTCTAGAAGGTGTTGTAGGTCTTCATAGAACCGATCAACCTCAGCTTCTTTGGCCTCGGTGATTGGGGCATAGACTTGAATTACTGTGATGTTGAATGGTTTGCCTTGGATTCGTACTGAGATCATTCTATCGTTTTTGAGATTATACCCCAGTACTGCTTTTCCCACCTTTTATTGACTATGAGTGCTACTCCATTTCTTCTCAGGGATTCTTGCCCACAGTAGTAGATATGATGGTCACCTGAACTACATTCGCCCATGCCTGTCCATTTTAGTTCGCTGATTCCCAAGATGTCGATGTTCAATCTTGCCGTCTCATGTTTGTCCACCTCCAGCTTACCTTGATTCATTGATTTGACATTCCAGGTCCCTAAACAATATTGTTCTTTACAGCATCGGATTTTCTTTTCACCACCAGACACATCCACAGCTGAGTGTCCTTTCGGCTTTGGCCCAGCTGCTTCACTCTTTCTGGCGCTATTTGGACATACCCTCTGCTCTTCCCCAGTAGTATATTGGACACCTTCCGACCTGAGGGGCTCATCTTCCGGCGTCATATCTTTTAGCCTTGTGATATGTTCCATGGGGTTTTCTTGGCAAGAATACTGGAGTGGGTTGCCATTTCCTTCTCCAGTGGACCACATTTTGTCAGAACTCTCCGCCATGACCTGTCCGTCTTGGGTGGCCCTGCACGGCATAGCTTATGGCTTCACTGAGTTACGCAAGCCCCTTCGCCACAACAAGGCAGTGATCCATAATTGCCAGTTGTAGCCCAAGCACCTTTTGAAGACAAGTTGAAAACTTTTCAACTAAGTGATTTCACATGGAAATGTACAGTCTACTTAAAAGCATAGAATCATAGAGTTGGAAGGAGCTATTTAGGCCATCAAGTCCAACCCCCTGCGCAGTCCAGGAATCCACTTTAAAGCATCCTTGACAGATGGCTGTCCAGTCTTTTCTTGAATACCTCCAGCGAAGCCCACCACCTCCATAGGCAGTTGGCTCCATTGTCTGACTGCTCTGACCGTTAGGAAGTTTTTCCTGATGTTCAACCAAAATCTGCCTTCCTGTAACTTAAGCCCATTATTTTTGTGTCCTACAATCTTACATGATAGATAGAGAGCAGGTTTTGGCCCTCTTCTGTGACAACCCTTTAATTACTTGAAAAGTGCTATCATTTCCACCACTGCCCTCAGTCTTCTCTTCTCTACGCTAAACATTCCCAGTTCCTTCAATCTTTCCTCATAGAACTTAGTTTCTAGTCCCCTGATAATTTTTATTGCTTTTCTCTGAACTCGTTCCAATTTATCTGAATCCTTCTTAAACTGTGGTGTCCAGAACTGGACACAGTATTCAAGGTGAGGTTTGGCTAGTGTTGAATGGTGTGGTACTATTACTTCTCATGATTTCTATTGAAAATTGCATATACCCTTTTTGCAGTCACATCACACTGTTGCCTCATATTCAGCTTGTGATCAGCTACAACTTGAAGATCCTTTTCACACATAAGAACATGAGAAAAGCCATGCTGGATCAGACCAAGGATCCATCTAGTCCAACATTCTATTCACACAGTGGCCAACCAGGTGTCAACGGGAAACTCACAAGCAGGACACAAATGCAACAGCCCATGTTCCCCAGCAACTGGTGTATATAGACATACTGCCTCCGATCCTGGAGGTACCACACAGCCATCAGGACTAGTTGCCATTGATAGCCTTCTCCTCCATGAATTTGTCCAAACCGCTTTTAAAGCCATCCAAATTGGTGGCCATCACTTAGGGATGTCAGAGAAATCCGCCACATTCAATAGAATCCGGCCTCCGGAGTCCGTGGCAGAACGGCACAACTCACCTCCGCCTCCCGCCGGAATCGTCCGGGGCCGGATCCTCCTTGCAGTGATTCTGCGGAGCTGCCAGCTGGCTCCAAAGCACCAGCAATATGGCCGCCATTGCCGTGCTGTATCCCTGGCTGAGGGCTCACTCCGGATGCAAATGGCATCTGCTATGCCATTTGCGGCCATAAAGCTCTTGTTGTTCAGTCGTGTCCAACTCTTCGTGACCCCATGGACCATAGCACGCCAGGCCTTCCTGTCCTGCGCTCTCTCCCGGAGCTTGCTCAAGTCCATATTCATTGCATCAGTGATGCTATCTAGCCATCTCATCCTCTGCCGTCCCCTTCTCCTTTTGCCTTCAGTCTTTCCCAGCATCAGGGTCTTTTCCAAAGAGTTTTCTCTTCACATTAGGTGGCCAAAATATTTGAGCTTCAGCTTCAGTATCTGTCCTTCCCATGAGCACTCAGGGTTGATTTCCTTTAGGATAAAGCTCTTAGATTAAGCCAAATTCAGCCATTTATGGCTATCATGGCCATTTATGGCTAGCCTATTGCGGGAAAAAGCTCAGATGCAAATAGCACAGCGCACGCCATTTGCGGCTGTAAAGCCCTTAGTTTAAGCTAAATGCAGCCATTTACAGCTGCATTTGGCTTAATCTAAGAGCTTTACGACCACAAATGGCTTAGCAGACGCTATTTGTGTCCGGAGTGAGCCCTCAGCCAGCGATACGACACAGCAATGGTGGCCGTATCGCTGGTGCTACAGAGCTGGCGAATCGCCATGGAGCGGAGCCAGGCGAAGAGGATTCCGGCAGGAGGACCAGATCGCCTCCCCCCACGGGCGGATTCCACCCCGGAGCAGCAGATAGGGATTCCACCATCACTACATCCCGTGGTAGCAAACTCCATAGTTTAACTATGCACTGTGTGAAGAGGATGTTGTTGTTGTTTATTCGGTCAGTTGCTTCCGACTCTTCATGACTTCATGGACCAGCCCATGCCAGAGCTTCCTCTCAGCCGTCGCCACCTCCAGCACCCCCAAGGTGACGGAAATATTCCGTTGCCTCCAGAATATCATCCATCCATCTTGCCCTTGGTCGGCCCCTCTTCCTTTTGCCTTCCACTTTCCCTAGCACCAGCATCTTCTCCAGGGTATCCTGTCTTCTCCTTATGTGGCCAAAGTACTTCAGTTTTGCCTTTAATATCCTTCCCTCAAGTGAGCAGTCTAGCTTTATTTCCTGGAGTATGGACTGGTTTGATCTTCTTGCAGTCCAAGGCACTCAGAATTTTCCTCCAGCACCACAGTTCAAAAGCATCTATCTTCCTTCGCTCAGCCTTCCTTATGGTCCGGCTCTCGCAGCCATAGGTTACTTCGGGGAATACCATTGCTTTCACTATGCAGACCTTTGTTGTCAGTGTGATGTCTCTGCTCTTCACCATTTTATCAAGATTTGTCATTGCTCTCCTCCAAAGAAGTCAACGTCTTCTGATTTCCTGGCTGCAGTCAGCGTCTGCAGTAATCTTTGCGCCTAGAAAGACAAAGTCTGTCACTGCCTCCACGTTTTCTCCCTCTATTTGCCAGTTATCAATCCAGCTGGTTGCCATAATCTTGGTTTTTTTTAGGTTTAACTGCAACCCAGATTTTGCACTTTCTTCTTTCACCTTCGTCAGAAGGTTCCTCAGCTCCTCCTCTCTTTCAGCCATCATATCGGAGATTGTTAATGTTTATTCCAGCGATTTTAACTCCAGCCTTGGCTTCATCAAGCCCAGCACGTCACATGATGTGTTCTGCATACAGGTTGAATAGGTAGGGTGAGAGTATACAACCCTGCCGTACTCCTTTCCCAATCTTAAACCAGTCCGTTGTTCCATGGTCTATTCTTACCGTTGCTACTTGGTCGTTATACAGATTCCTCAGGAGGCAGACAAGATGACTTGGTATCCCCATACCACCAAGAACTTGCCACAATTTGTGATGATCCACACAGTCAAAGGCTTTAGAATAGTCAATAAAACAGAAATAGATGTTTTTCTGAAACTCCCTGGCTTTCTCCATTATCCAGCGGATATTGGCAATTTGGTCTCGAGTTCTTCTGCCTTTTCGAAACCCAGCTTGTACATCTGGCAATTCTCGTTCCATTAATTGCTGGAATCTACCTTGCAAGATCTTGAGCATTACCTTACTGGCATGTGAAATAAGTGCCACTGTTCGATAGTTTGAACATTCTTTGGTGCTTCCCTTTTTTGGTATGGGGATATATGTTGATTTTTTCCAATCTGTTGGCTATTCTTGTGTTTTCCAAATTTGCTGGCATATGGCATGCATCACCTTGACAGCATCATCTTGCAAGATTTTAAACAGTTCAGCTGGGATACCGTCATCTCCTGCTGCCTTGTTATTAGCAATGCTTCTTAAGGCCCATTCAACCTCACTCTTCAGGATGTCTGGCTCTACCTCACTGACCACACCATCAAATCTATCCCCGATATTATTATCCTTCCTATACAGATCTTCCGTATATTCTTGCCATCTTTTCTTGATCTCTTCTGCTTCTGTTAGGTTCTTGCCATTTTTGTTTTTGATCATACCCATTTTTGCCTGGAATTTACCTCCAATGTTTCTAATTTTCTGGAAGAGGTCTCTTGTCTAGGAGTGCACGAAAGTCACTTACCTGGTCTCGCAGCTTGCTTCGCGGTGGGGGGGAGGTGCTTCGCTGCTCCCCCCGAAGTTCAGGCCGGGGGGGGGGAGGCTTCCCTCCTCGCCCGGCCGAAATTCAGGCCGGGGGGGAGGCTTCCCGCCTCACCCGGCCGAAATTCAGGCCGGGGAGAAGCGCCCCGTCTCCCCGGCCACGAACTTCAAAAGAAAAAGAAAAAACTACCCCTGTGATAGGCTACGTAACGATTAACGTAGCCTATCACGGCTGACTTTGCAAATCTAGCCGTGATAGGCTACATTAATTGTTACGTAGCCTATCACAGGGGCGTTTTTTTTTTTTTTTTTACTTTGCTTTACTTTCCTTATCTCTTCTGGCTAACCTCTGGAATGTTGCATTTAATTGGGCATATCTCCCCCTAACACTGTTGCCTTTTGCTTTCCTTCTTTCTTGGGCTGCTTCCAGTGTCTCAGCAGACAGCCATCTTGCCTTCTTGGTTTTCTTTTTCTTTGGGACGTTCTTTGTTGCCGCCTCCTGAACAATGTTGCGAACTTCTGTCCATAGTTCTTCCGGGACCCTATCTACTAAATCTAGTCCCTTAAATCTATTCTTCACCTCCACGGCATATTCATCAGGAATATTAGTGAGCTCATATCTAACTGATCTGTGGGTCTTCCCTGTTCTCTTTAGTCTGATTCTAAATTGTGCAATAAGAAGTTCGTGATCTGAACTACAATCAGCTCCAGGTCTTGTTTTTACTGAGTGCATAGATGTCCGCCACCTTTGGCTACAAAGGATGCAGTCAATCTGTTCGGTGTCGACCATCTGGTGAAGTCCATGTATAAAGTCATCTCTTAGGTTGTTGGAAGAGAGTGTTTGTTATGCACAGTGAGTTGTCTTGGCAAAATTCTATCAGCCTATGTCCTGCTTCATTTTGTTCTCCCAGACCATGCTTGCCTGTAATTCCAGGTGTCGTTTGACTACCCACCTTAGCATTCCAGTCTCCTATAATGAAATAACATCTTTTTTTGGCATACTATCTAGTAGGTGCTGCAGATCCTCATAGAACTGATCTACTTCTGCTTCTTCAGCATCTGTGGTTGGGGCGTATATTTGGATCACTGTGATGTTAAATGGCTTACCCTGAATTCGAATTGAGATCATTCTGTCATTTTTTGGATTGTATCCAAGCACTGCTTTAGCCACTTGATTATTAATTATGAAGGCTACTCCATTTTTTCTGTGGTCCTCTTGTCCACAGTAGTAGATCTGCTGGTCATTTGATGTGAAGTGGCCCATTCCAGTACATTTCAGTTCACTGACACCCAAAATGTCTATAGTTTATCTTGACTTCTCCCCAATAACCACATCCAATTTGCCCTGGCTCATAGACCTTACATTCCAGGTTCCTATGGTGCGTTGATCTTTAGAACATCGGCTTCGTCGTTCACCACCAGCACCATTGCCTGCTAGCCATCCTTTCGGCTTTGAGCTAGCTGCATCATCACATCTGGGGCTAGTTGAACTTATCCTCTGTTCCTCTCCAGTAGCATTTTGACCATCTTCCAACCTGAGAGTCCCATCTTCCGATGGTATACCGACATATCTCTGGTTGTACTGATCCATTTAGTTTTCATGGCAAGAATACTGGGGTGGGTTGCCATTTCCTTCCCCAGGGATCGTATTTAGTCTGACCTCTCTGCCATGACCTTCCCGTCTTGGGTGTCCCTTCACAGTTTAGCTCATGACGTCATTGAGGTGCTCAAGCTCCAGCACCACGACAAGGTAACAATCTCCTTTGCTGGAGGTGTGAAGAGGTACTTCCTTTTATCTGTCCTGAACATCCCAACAATCAGCTTCATGGCGTGACCCCGGGTTCTCATATTAGGACAGAGGGAGAAAAATGTCTCTCTATCCACATTCTCCACACACACCATATATAATTTTGTAGACCTCTATCATGTCTCCCCTTCCAATCTAAACAATCCCACTTATTGTAACCGTCCCTCATAGGGGAGATGTTCCAGCCCTTTGATCATTTTAGCTGCCCTTTTCCACACTTTTTCCAGCTCTACGATACCTTTTTTTAGGTGTACCAGAACTGTACACAGTATTCTAAGTGTGGTCGTACCATAGATTTGTATAAAGGCTTTATGATATTGGCAACATGTACTATTATCAAGCCAGGTATTCTCCCCCCCCCAATCTTACACCTGTGCATTTGATTTCTCTTTTCTAAATGAAGAACCTTCCCAGAAAACTCATTGCACCAGCATATTCTATTGGCATTGCACTAGAGGTTGCTTAAGCTCGCATTTTGACATTCCTTATTTAAATCGACTTACCTTTTCTCTTTCCTGGGGAAACCTGTTGTGCCAGCATATACTGTTGGTGTTGCACTAGAGGTAACTTATGCTAGCACTACATCAATTGAGTAACTGGAGCAGTAGCATTGGATGCTGCCCAATATCCTTATCTTTTAAAAAATCAAAAATAAAAAAATCAAGACTGGATTTCAGGTGGGTAACCAATAGACACAATATTCTTCTTTGGACTCAGTGGTCTTATAGGTCCCTTTCAACCCTACTATTCTACGATTCTTAAAAGATGAAATCATATTTATACCTGTTCATTTGTTTAAATCAAAGTCAAAATAAAGAGAAAAGGTAAGTTGATTTAAATAAAGAATGTCAAAACGTGCCCAGTCATTTAAAACTACTTAGCTCATTTTCAGATGGAGTTCAATGTTTAACCAGGAATCATAGTACCATTATTATCTTCTATAAGATAGTTACTTTTTGTGAACCACCCAGAGAGCTTCGGCTATTGGGCCGTATAGAAATGAATGAATGAATTAATTAATTAATTAATTAATAAAATACTGTAATATGTAAATGTGCGTGTGTGTGTATACACACATACATCTCCCCACACAACTGATTTTTTGCAATATGTGACATTTTGTTGTTGTTCAGTCGTTAAGTTGGGTCCGACTCTTCATGACCCCATGGACCATAGCACGCCAGGCCTTCCTGTCTTCCGCTCTCTCCCAGAGTGTGCTCAAGTTCATATTCATTGCATCGGTGATGCTATCTAGCCATCTCATCCTCTGCCGTCCCCTTCTCCTTTTGCCATCAATCTTTCCCAGCATCAGGGTCTTTTCCAGTGAGTTTTCTCTTCGCATTAGGTGGCCAAAATATTTGAGCTTCTGCTTCAGTATCTGTCCTTCCAATGATAAGACAGAAATCCAGTCTAGTCTGCACAGTGAGTAATGTGATAGGATCAAATTCCTGTTTAGCCATCTTCTTTCTGGGTGGTCTTGGAAACATCATGCATTGGTGCCAATGGAGGCCTTTTTAATTTCTCTAACTGCAGTGCAGCAGGGACAGTTTTGGTAGAGAAGCAACTGGGGCCACCCTAAGCTTTGGTTCCTATTCGTAAAATGGAAATTTGTTCAACATTTCTTCAAAAGCCCAAGTTATAGCCATGATCAGTACTAAGTACAGTGCACACACAGAAAGCTAGTCTGCACTGTAGCAAGTATTTTTCTTTCAAGACAATAGTACTGATCCTCTCCCTAATACATTTAATGTAGATGGTGCCTTACAAAGTTTATTATTTTTCTTCTCATAGCAACCTTTTTGAAGTAGATCAAAATTACTACCTTTTTACAAATAGAAAACCGAGGGCTGCTTCACATACTAGATTAAATGCACATCTAATACAATGAAAAAGTGAATGCAACAAAAACGTTTGTATGCAATTGTATCTACAGGATATACTCAACAGGGAGCTGTGACTGGCTGCAGCTCCTGCTGAGTTTGGCATCAAGCATAATCAGTAAAATGGCTCTGAGGCCAAGAGATGATTTGCTCATGATACATCTGGCAGAGGCCTCCCAAGTCCAACTCTATCCACTGACCCACTCAGTGTTTTGTTTGCAACTTTCGAATTAAAAGATGCAAACGTGTAGGCCACCAAGTCCAAGTCCTCACTTCACCTTTTCTTAACATTGGCAGAATCAATCCAACTCATAGCACTGTGTCCAATCAAATACCAGTTCTCTAGGGAAAACGTACATAATGGCAAATCATTAGGAGCTGTTAAGAGCAGATGTACTTTCCAGCAGTATGGTGTAGGGATAGGGATCCTTCTCTCTCTCTCTCTCTCTCTCTCTCTGAAACTAATATAAAACTAAGCAGTAATCCAAAGCATCTATCTCAAACACACTCACACACACGAGTTTATATGTAATGGAAGAAAACAAAATCTCTTTCCTGCCTGCAGTTCCCAAAAGCTGCTGCAGCCAGGTCCTGACAAATATAAAATACATTTGTCCTCCTCATCACTTAGGGAAGCATAATTAATCTCATTTCAGAGAAGGGAATCTGAGGAAAAGAAAGAGTAAGGGTCAGACTGATAAAGCCACATGGCAGCTCTTTTCTCAGTAGTATTTCCAGCAGCCTGCTGTCTAGGCATATTTATGAACTCATTCATCTGGCAAACACAAATAATAATATTCCTCAAAAGTAAGGCATCCACTTGGTTTCAGCAGGAAGGAACACAGCTAGGCTATCTGCACAAGCAGGTGGGGCCAGGCTTGCTAGCCGACCAGGAAGAAAGAGAGCAACAGCATGACCGAGTCTTTTTTGTTGTTTGTTTGCTTTCAGATCACTTGCCAGAAAAGCAATGCAAAGGCCTTTCTCCCCCAACTTTTAAAAAAGATGAACGCAAGGCCAGCCTCTTCACCACTGCAACTGGCTTGTTCACCTGCCTGCCTCTTGCTCTGGCCCAGACAAGAGCAGTACATGTCACTACCTAGTTGCTCGTTGACTTTCTGCCTATCAAGCAAGCAAGTGGTAGCAATGAGGAGGAGGAGGAGGAGGAGCAATAGTCACTGGTGGCAATGGTGGCGATAAGGTCGGCTTACTGAGGGAGAGGGCCGACTGAGGCTGTCTTGCCCAAGGGCCCTTGAAAACCTGGAGCCGGCACTGGTAGGTGCACAGACCACTTTTGTGGAGGGTTCTGCCTCAGAAGTGCCAAAATCCACTGGGTTCTGCTGCTGGCCTGGTTGGCCCATCAGGAAACTTATTCCTTTTGAGAACTATTTCTGATTTTCTAGAAGGCAGGTATATATAAAGAATTAAAAGTAACGCGGGTGCGGAGGTGGGGGAGATATAATGAGGAGCTTTAACTGTTATGCTGCTACATCGACCATAGGTGGTGCTGTGTCCTGAATGAAGGCTGTCAGCTATGTAAGTGCTGCTGCTCTTGACTGATTTGTCAGGGTGGAGACTGAGCCCATAGAGCCCCAGAGCAGTTCTGAGTCTGAGGAAGAACAGCAATCCGTGGGAGAGGAGCGCACGCCTCTCTCACAGGCACAGTAGCTGGCAGAGAATCCTCCTGCCAGCATTCCTGGGATAGATAGTGACCCTGGCAGCGAGAGAGTGCTGGAGGCTTGGCACAGACGCAGGGAGCGACGACAGATGGAGGGTGCCAAAAGGAGGTGTAGCATGCGTTTGGCGCACAAACAACAGTCGGGTCCCGAGGACCCAAGGGAAAGAAGGAGGATCTCTCCCTAGCCCATAAGTTCAGTGTCTTCCCGTTATTATCCTTCAAACGGGGACCAACTGCCTTACCTGGACCTTAGGCTACTCTGCTATCTATCCCCAGTGCTGTTCTTTGCTTAGTCGCTAGTGATTAGTATCTGAAAGAGTCATAAAGGAATAAAGCCTTGGAAAGAATCCTCGTCGTCTGTGTCCTGAGTTGGCTAATGGAGGGGACTGCAACAGGCAGCTAGGGCGCTCCTGACATGATTTTAGCATTAATTTTGTTGTTGTTCTGTTCAGCACCTATTTTCGCCTGGCTTTTTTTTTTTTTTAATGAAATAAAGCCCTTGTTGTTGTTGTTGTTCAGTCATTAAGTCGTGTCCGACTCTTCGTGACCCCATGGACCATAGCACGCCAGGCCTTCCTGTCCTCCGCTATCTCCAGGAGCGTGCTCAAGTCCATATTCATAATAAAGCCCTACAGCAAACTAAATGATAAAAGGGGAAATTGTTCTTGTCATTAAAGACAATCACTCCAGTTCTCAACAATCTGTACAAGCGTTTCTTACTGAGGGGGCTGGGATCATACCACCACGTTGCAACATTAGCAATTCCTAATAATTTGTGAAATTGTACTTGTTGGTTTATTTCTTTTTTATTTCTTCTTCTAGACCACTTACTGGGGGAAAATGTGGTACAGTCCTCCATATGCTGTTATACTATACATGGTATGGCCGATCTTACCATGAGGCAATGTGATGTTATTTCAGGCAGCAGATTCTATAGCGTGGGACATTTTCCTGTCTCTAATTTCTGTATCTGTGTCATTAGAGAAAACAAGATCCAGTTCAGAGCAGGGAGCATAATTTCTGCACCTGAAGCAAAAATATTAAAATGTCTAAGGCTGGCAGTGGACTGACTGTACCACTTCAGAATACATATGGAAGATTGCTTGTTTGAAAGTGCCCTACATGCAAAATCTTCCTACACACGGACAGCTGACACACCTGGGAGAACGAGACACAAGAGCACTTTAAAATGCCTCCTCGCGCAGTCATGGTACATGTCAGATTAGGGGTCTATTCCATGTGTGTCCCCCACCCCATCCCAAATACATTAATCAAGTCTTAAAATGTGGGGCTGTTAAAATGTTTCCTAAATATTTTTTATTATTATTAAAGAAAAAAACATACACTGAAATAGGCAATGGCTCCCTATATTGATGTGTATCCACTTAGAGAATTTAACAATTAATAGAAGGAAGATTTTGCACCTTTCTATGAAAACAGTCATACCAATACCAATGGGAATAAATCTGAAATATATTTTATTTAAAGAGCGTTATTCCCCGCTAATATCCTGCTGTTCCCTCCTGCAAGGCAAATCTATTATGGAGTATATGGACAGCAATTTCCTCCCGTTCGGAAGCTTGATCTCAATTTTTCAAAAATCCAAATTCTTCCATCAGATTCATGTTCAATTATGTAGAAAACCCACAAGTCAGGTAAAACACACCGAAGAATGTACAGACTGCACTTGTCCCCTCAGAACTAAATGGGATGTTTTTAAGATCAGTGGGCTTCTTTTTTATTATTTCCAACATGCAGAAGACAGCTGGAATTTATGAATATGGGTCTCTTCATATATTATCACAACAGCAAGGAAGATACTTCTCTGTAGCTCCTGCAACACTGCCAGAGTGATGTTTGGAAGTCTGGAACCACATGGGTATTGGAGGGACTTGGGCCATGAGTCACTTAACCTGAACTTAAAGGCTTAATATGTACCTGAGTCAGGTGGGAGGGGTCTCTGGGAGATCGTATTGCCTTTTCCTTGTCTCCTCCCCCTAATCTCCTGTTTCTTTTTCCTACTTCCTCCTGCAAGGGATGCTGACCATGAGGCTGACCTCAGCCAACTTACCTCAAGATGTAAGCTTGTTATATCTCAAGTAAAGTCTGTTCTTAACCCACCACTCGAGTCTGTTTTGTCTACATCTGTGGCTACTGACGGGGGGCTGATTCGGACTTCAGTGGGTAGGGGCATTTGCGCAGGTCTTTGCATCCAATTGTTGTTGCCCAGCTGTGAGAAAGAGGGACAACTGGGTTGGAAGGACCAGTCTTCTTAGAGTGCAATCCTATTAGGATAGTTGGCTGCCTCTGAATTCAGAGGCGGCTGACTATCCAATGCAGGGTGGGCAGATCACGGAGGGGATCCTCTCCTCCGTGCTCTGGCCACCCCGCATTTGTGGCTAGACCACCAATCTTGGCTGTCTAGGTGGGGACTTCGGAGCGGAAGAGGCCACAAGGCACATAGGAAGTGTCATAACTATGCTTCTGCAGTCTCCTCCCCTCCCCACCCCCAGGAACGCCCCCTTTTCACCCACTCTGTGCAGCATTTACAAGCGTGGAGATGGGGAAGAAACATGCCGGCTATGAGGCAGCAGGGGAGGGGGTGGGGAGTGTGGTTCACAGAAAATGAAAGATCCTATGGCTGTCTAGATACTGTCTAGTGGCCATAGGACTGCTCTCCCCACCACATTTTTCAGCCTCCCCAACACTGTGTTGTAACACTCCTTAGCCTCTATCACATCATATGAAGGTTTCTGAAGACATAGCTATTCATATGTAAAAGTGTTTGTAATGTGGATTTTTGTTTGTTCCATCTATGATGAGGGCCATTATTATCAATCCCATTTTGCAGATTCATGCAGAACATAAGAAAAGCCATGCTGGATCAGACCAAGGGTCCATCTAGTCCAGCATTCTGTTCACACAGTGGCCAACCAGGCCACTGGTTGGGTGGAAAGACTTGCCCAGCACAACTAAAGCTAACGACAGACTAAGGCTTCAATCCTATACACACTTATATGGACATAAATCCCAGTGAATTCAACAGAGTATACTTCTGAATAGCCATAGATAGGATTGCCCTGTTAATCTACAAAGAAGACTCACAGCATTAAATCCAATGTCACACGAGTGGACTCCCATTTGTGCAACATGACTTCTCTTTCTTTTCTCCCCCAAGCAGCCCTCCACGCATACCCCAAATCTGCTCCGCAGGGTCTTCCAACCCTCTGGAGCAGATTTAGGGTGTGTACAGAGGGCTGAGGAAATCAGTTCCACCAGCTGTTTCCATTCTGCTGGTGGACAGGCAGCACTGGATACAACCCACAGTGTCATCTCCACCCATGCTACAAGTCTGCCTTCTCAACTAAAGTAGCATATGAGCTTGCCAACAAATCAAATGGCCTGGAACATCATATCAGCTCCCTCAACCTCTGATTTCCCCCCCCCCCTTCCCAATGAGAATCTGGAAATATTACTCAACTAGGATCTACCTATGAAGCTACACAAGGCCACCTTCATAAGTTCAGCATTATATCATCCATATTTCCAATGATGTGTTGTGTGACAAGTCAATTTTCTTTTATGTTAGCCTGTTGGGGTGAAAGGGCAAATCAATTCTATTATGGCCCTACAAAATGAATCTATTCCTGCCAGTTGTTTATATTAACAGCAGTAAAACAACCTGTCCTTCACTCATGCCAAATTGCAAGCCCCACCACGCCACCCTAGTTGAAATATGCTCAGAGCCACACGGCTGCAGAGTGCATTAAAGGTTACAAGATCCTGGGAATATTCTGAATTTCTCTAAAACTAAAACTACCCCCACACACACACACACACAACTAAAGCAAAAGAAAAATGCATGCACATATGCAACTAGATTCTTTCTGACCAAAAGCATGATTGCCAATGCAGCTGCAAAAGCCAGTTTCAGCTTTAACCATACAGCACAAAATGTAAATCATCTTTATATGTATATTCACTATCCAGTGATTGCAATAAGATTATTTTCTCCAGGAACACACTAAATGTGGCCACATTTACTCAGGCTGGAATTACACATTCCCAGCCAACTTGCTTTTGCAATTGCCCATTTGCTATGCAAACATGGATCCATTATAAATACAGATTGAGAACTCTGAACTGTGCAGAGCTTCAGAGGGAAAAAGTGGGAGGGTGAGGGAAGGGTTAAGCACCCCATTCCCTTTTCCTGTTTCTCTCTTGAAAATGGCTTCCTCCTGATGCTGCTCTGCAAGAAGATGGCAGCATGTTCGGAAGCTTGAGTTCGCCAGTTTCAGCCAAACCTTGTGAAAAGGAACACAGAATTAGCAGTAACTGAATAATTAATTTTAGGGAATGGTGTGTGTGTATATGCACGTGTGTGTGCACGTGCGTACGCGTGCATGTGTGTACACACACACGCACAAAGTGCAAGAGTAGGCTTTAAAAAAAAATCAGTGATTTGGTCCTAAGAACTATTTTGAGTGGTTTATGTTTGTTGATAATTTATTTTATTAAAATGTGTATATACTCTCCCTTTCAAAAGACTCCCAAGGTTGCTAAATATTCACTTTAAAATAACAAAAAATAAAAGAAGAAACATGCAGTGAATCCCCATGAGCCAGCAGAGATACAACTAAATACAGAAACCTGTAATAAACATTAATTGCTATTAATGTTGGTTTGATTTTTGGGGAATATCCGCATGATCTTCTTTCCATGCAGTGGTTATGAAGAACAGGGCTAGAGTCAGTGCCGGACAACCTTGGGCAGCTTCCAGGGCCTAGCGCCCTGACAGGGCCCACTGCTTATGTCTGCCCTGGGCTCGCTTGAAAAAGAAGTATTGGCTCAGCACTTGGAGTAGTGCCAGGCAGCTAGAACTAGCCACCCTTTACATTCTGCACAGTGCCCTGACCTAGCATCGCTCTGTGGCACTGTGAGAAACTAAAAGGGTCAGAGTAGCTAGACACAGCTGGGAAGCTCTGCCATGGTAGCCAGGCAAGCCCTAGAGCCCGCTGTCACAGGAGGGACCCCACCAGAAGATCCTTCACTCAACCCTGGAGCTGGCCTTTATGAAGAATAAACAAATGATCTCTTTACTATGGGCAAAAAATAGTCCTGGGAAATGAAAGGTAAACAGTAAGTCACACCATCATGCCAGTTCATATTACAGGACTAATTGGCGTTTGTACTTCAAAGCACTGGGAATTCTTATCAGGAACCCGGAATCTATATTTGTCACTGCATTGTGAAATATAAGCAGGCTTCATAAACTTGTCTTAGGAGCTCTATTTGGTTTACTGTGACAGCTCTGCTACAGATTCCTCTTTGTCTCACCCATTACATGGGTGCCAAGGTGAGCAGAATTAGACATTTGGAAAGAAATTCCACAGGATCTACTTGAAAAGTGAAAGGAGCCGTAACAATTGACATCGCCACAGTTTCAACATGCTAGGAAGGAATGCATCCAGACGTCTGGTAAGGCTGTAGTTCAACTTCTTGAGCCATTTCATACCTATTCATATCAGAGATCCATATTGGTAGACCCATTCTACCATACTTGACTGGCAGCAGCTCTCAAGGTTCACAGCAAAGGACTCTCCCAGGCCCAATATCCATCCTACCGTTTAGGGAAATACCTTCTCGCTGACGACCGTTTAATAAGCCACTTCAGGCCCTAAGGCAGGGGAGGGAAATCCTTTTCAGCCTGAGGATCAAATTCACATTCGGAGAAGCCCATGGGGTCTGCAATCCAGTGGTGAGCAGGGCTGAAGGCACAGGGGACAGGGCCAAAAACGCACGCACGCACACACACACACACACACACACACACACAGCATATTCTAGCTTAAAGCTCTTGCTGCCCAGTAACTTCACCTTAGGAGAGGCATTTTAATCTTTTAGAACAGAGAAAAGAACTGCACAAAAGCTGGTAAACCACCAAATGATTGGTGGTTGGGGGAAGGTAGTGTGGCCACCTGGGGAACCACATAGGGCCAGATTAGGACCCTAACAGGGCAAGATTTGGCCCCGGGTCTGAGGATCCCCCCCCCTATCCTAAAGCATGTGGAAAGAGGGGCTACAATGTCGGTCAAATTAGCTGCACGGCTGATGCCCTCTACAACCTAGGATGATGTCACCATGTTTCCATGCCATCATTGAAACCCACTTTGACACCCACTCCTCATCTTTCTCAAAGATTTGACAGCACCTATTGGGTGAACCATAAAAACTGAAACAAGGCACTGGATATTAATACATAGGTTGTAAGTATGATGGCCTGAATATTGGATGAGCAGAGCAATATAACATTCACAGCACCAGTGAACATTCAGACCATTACAGTTTTCTGTGGGTCGTGGGCTTTGAAATCCAATAATTAAGTGCTTTTCTTCATTATTTCAGAAGTGTTTCTAGCTATCATGGTTTTCAAACCTTGAATTTCTTAAATAGCAGGATAAAACAAATCTAAGCTTATCTCATTTCATGTTTTGAGGGTTAACCATACTCATTCTTTGAGTCACCCCAGCTGGACTGAATATTTATCTGATAGAAGAGGACTTAACTCTTCCAAATATTCCAAAATTAGTTTCCTGAAAATCAAATAAGGCATCAAGTCAGACATGATGGTCTGTGTAAAATAGCACAGAAGTGAAAAATATCCACCACCTATGCCCTGGCAAAACGTTGTGCTAATTATGTGTACACAGCATATGTCCAGTATCAGTTCTTTCTGTTCTGATTCCAAAGTTACACTCAGTGCCAATTGCATTCTCTCTGTTAGAAACCTACTAATACAGGAATACTGGAGAGCATTCATGCTATGATAGAGCAACATTTCATTTGAACTCCATTACCCTAACTTCCAGGAGAACAAACCACACAACTCAAATAATTAGCTAGAGTACAACAGCAGATGCCTTTGAAAATCAATACAGCTACATCAATTTGCTCCAGCTGACAGTAAACCCCACACAGTGTCAATTATAACACTACTCTAAACATGTTTATTCAGAAGTGAGTCCCATGACCTAGTAACTGTGCTTAGGATTGTATCCTCAAGACCTTACTATGATCCCACCATGTCCATGTCAGAAAGTACTAGCTGTTTTTCCTTCCCATTGACTTTCTACCATTTTAAAATATCTTTCCACGGAGAGAATATCCTACATTTGGCAATCAGCAAATAAGGGCAGGCTGGAGAGGGGAAAAAGGTCTGAGCATAACTTCAAAGCAATGCAACTTTAAATTAATGGAGGAAAGAGGTTTTTATAGCAGTAAAAATAATGTGTATCTACACAAATAACTTGCCTCTTCTTTCCCATATTGCTAGCTATGAATGGCAGATCTCTTGGGTAACCAGGAGTTGCAAGAATGTTCTCTAGGGTTGCCTTGGTTCAGGTTGCTAAATTGCCTAACAAACAACATAAATGCTGTACAGCTCCCACGTCGAGAGGACAAAGGAAAAATATGAAGGGCAGAATCATTTGAAGTTGGGGGACGGAGTATAACATTAAGTGCAAATCTCATTCCAAGCTGGGAGCCACAATATTATAACATTCACCTAATGTGCCCCCAGTCAAACCCAGCAATCGCCATGAAGGCAAAAAGGATAGACTACCAGTAACAGGTCCAGATCTAGGCCAGTGAGCTTGCCAAGTTTCTATGAAGATCAGCTCACAGCTCATCTCTCCTCTATTTGCATTCATGTTTGCGCTCAGTCTTTGTTTTGCATGAATGGCAAAATTGCGCAAAACAAACAGCTATCGAACATGGAAGTTGTGTAAGCAATTTCCAAATGTGTGCTAATTTCCAAAAGTGAGCAAATTCCCCCACAGACTAAAACGTGGGTGATTTAAAATGTGCACATTTTGAGGAAGTTGTGCATTTTGAGAAAGTTACACATTTTTCAAGTACACATTTTGCAGTTCAGGAATTTCTGAACATTTTCAGAGAAAATGTGCTCACATTCTTGATCATGTTCATGGTTGCGAACGGGGCATTTTTGAGTGATTTGTGAACTGAAACAAAATTCTCATGCATCCCCAGTCAGGATATGCCACCCAATTTGCTCTCACCTATTGGAGTAGAGAGGAGGATTCTTAGGCTGGTGTCAGTGGACTTCTTGCAGTTCTCTTTGATCAATGCTGAACCATGGTGCACATGCTAAATCCTCACTTGACTTCCATCCTGTTACAGTTCAAAATGCCTTGTAGGTTTCCTTCCTTTACCCCATATCTACCAAAGCTCTGTTTTAACTTTATATCTATGCTTTCATTGGAGGGGCAGCAGGATAGCACCCACTGGTCTGTCCCTGAGCTCCACATGTTCAGAGAAGGTAAGTTTGGGCTCTGCACATGTGAAGGTCTAAGCACATAGGGTCTGTCTGTACATTTGAGTGGGAATCCTGATTGTGGCAGGGTTTGCAATTGTGCATACAGCTGTATGTGCGTAGAGTCAATTCAGGACCAACACACATGGATACACTCTCCTTCTATGCTTTCAGTGAATGTGTGGATATAACGTAACAGCAGGCCTTTAGTTATTTCCCCCTCATTCCTCTTGGCCCTTGTAATGATCTTTCCCAGTGTCAGAAAGTGTCAGCTGAAATTGTTCAGTGGCATCCTATCAGCTTTACCATGCTAGGAGACTCAGCCGTAACAGCATTTGAATGCTCTTTCCAATTCAGGGCTGGACAAGATGGAGCCTCTAACCTACTTGCCCAGGGTCAGTTGATCCTTATCCTTCAGTGATGGGGTAAGTGCACCCCTGCCTTGTTTTGACTCTTACCCACATACATATGAAACAATGTGGTTAAAGTACACATTACTTTCAAGATGTAGTTAGCAGTGACATCTTTTTTTTCCTTACTGAAAACTGAATGCAGGGGAACCCGGTCTGGACTGGACCCTTAGCATGGTGAGTAGGAAGGCTTTAACCCCCCATGAGCTGTGGTTCTGATCCACAACTGTAATTTGCATTGCCGAAGAAAGGATCCATTTGCTTAAATTGATTGGTTTTTGGAAATGCAAGTTGCAGATGTGGGGGCCTTGATCCATAATCAGGATCATTGTGTGTCTATAGATTAAAGCCCTCTACCCAATATGCCAGGGGTCCTCAATGCGTCTTTTTCGACACATGGGCACATTTGGAAGTTTGAGAAACTGCTGTGGGCACTACCATAAAATGGCTCCCACAGTGAATGTGTCTAGTCACATAATGGCTGCCATGGGGGCCTGGCTAGTCAAACGTGAGTTACAGAGGTGTGCAGGGGGGGGAGAAATCACAAGGCTAGAGGCTGGAAGGGAGGAGGAAATGGCAAGGGATAAAGGGGAGAGAGAGAGCAAGGCTAGAGGCTAGAAAGGGAGAGAAAGAAGACTGCCCGAAGATTTTCCAAGGTTTTCTAAAAATATTTTTTTTAAGGGGGTAAGGAGAGGAGCTGGTGGTCCCTGCCGGCACCACACTGGAGGTCCCTGCTCTGTGCAATGGCTCTAATCTGGACTGGGTCCCCAGCACTGACTTTTGAGTAAAGAAAAAAATACTTAACTGCTAGCTACTTCTTTAAAGTAGCATGTAGTTTGACCCTTATTAACATTCTATGATCTGTGATATTATTTCACATGTATGTGGATGGGGAAAATAAGGTAGGGGTGCACTCAGCCATTCATTGAAGGGCAATGATCAATGTCTTTAAAGTAATGTGTACTTTGACCCTAAGTTGCCATAAATTCCAGAACAATCACTTTCAGTCCTTCAGTATTTTTTCAGTCCCATCAAGAGCTCTCATTCGTTGAGATAGCTGTCCTAACACATTGTTCTCTCCTGTAACAGTGGGTCTCCAAGGTGTCAGTCAGAGGTCTTTCCCAGCCCGTTCCCCAAGATATTAAACTGGAGATACAAGGTTGGACCTTGGAGATACAAACTTTGGACCTTATTCCTGCAGAACATAACCTAAATCCCTGAGCCATGGCCCCTGCCTGTTCTGCTTATTTGTGGAGAACAAGGATACAACAGACCTCATTCAGAGGTCTGCTGAGTCAACAAATGCTTTGGAATAAGATTAACTTGTTCCTTTCAGAACCAGGAAAATTATCTCTTCTTCTAGTTTCTATCCATTAATAATGATCCAGTACAATAAGGGGTGATACTTTCCCTTCAGAATTCTTAGTGACATTCACCTTGTAGGCCTTCAGGAGCTACTGGGATTCATTTTAAAAAAAAAAACTTCCTTTGTATCCTGAATTTTGAGAGCATATTTCAAGAGGCTTTCATTCTTTTTTTAAATGTTTGAAGATCAAGAGAGCAGTAAGGGCAATACAAAGTCTCTCAGTATGCACACTATTCAAAGATACCTTGTTAACTCACAAATTGCATATGGACTATATGAATCTTGACAACGTCCCAGAGTTTTGGACTTAACTGAAAGCAAAGCTGTGGTGGATCTATTCAGGAAAACAATGGGAAGGTTTTTAAAAAAGCACAGGCTGAAAAGCTGGCAATTCCCCTCTTCTGAAAGGGGAAAATGTTGGGGGGGGGGGCAAAGGGCAAGCTAATATGGGATATTCTCCTCAGTTTCTGCTTTATGTGTATCACATCGTTAAAATGATAATAATCAAAAAGAATGCCTCCATAGGGGAAGTAGGATCTCAGCTTGCCCGTGTAAAAGAAGAATGTGCTTCAGCTGGAACAGGGAAGGAGTAGAGATAATATAATTGGGTCTCTCAGGTGAAAGGAGGCTTACACAGTTGCTTCCCTAAGGATGAGAATTCCATAAACATGATCTTCCTCTGAGTGTGTTCATTTGTCCTCCATTTAAGTTTGGCTTTGGCCCCCTCATGAAATTTCTCTTTAGAACTGATGCATTTAAATGGAGCACGTCCTTACATGCATAACACTTGAGCAGCAAGGGAGACAGACATTTAAATACTAGCTTTTCTGTGGTTTCATCTGATAACCATGGGCTGGTACGAGGATTACACTGCAAATTACCACAGGTCGAGGCTGATATCCTGTCTACTGGCACTCCGGGTTGCTGTAGAGGAAGATGTGTATTTCAGCCACATTAATAGGGGCACAGTGGGGATCTAACACCCCTGGGTATCTGGCTCCGCAAGTGGATTTTTATTTTTACATTTTCACTGGGGGGGGGCAGGTTCTTCCACAAAATATTGTGCGTTAAAAAATTATCTCTGGGTCAAACTAGATGTGACGTTGAAAACATTTTAAAATCCTGTCCTTGGACTAGCCCTTTTTTTTCTTTTAAAAAGCAGCTGTGGGGAGGCCTAGATATGGAGGGGAGTGTGGCCTGGGGCTGTAGTCTGTGTGAGCTGTCCGTTTAAGAGAGACTTCTGCGCTGGAAAGCAGGTCCGCTTCCTCCTTGGGTGGGTGTGGCTTTCTCCATGATTCCATTAGAACTAGTTTGGGTATGTTAGTCTGTCTGCATAGCAAGCACAAGCTGCTACTTTGTTTGGGTAGTACCTGTTGTTCACGAAAGAAGGAGACTTTCAGAGTTACCCTGACTCTTCCTGCTTCGGGGTTGGAAAGTCATCTCATACAGGGCATGTTCTCCACCAACCCACAGAACTAAAGTAGGAAACACCACAGGGGAGAAGGGGGTTTAACCTTTCCCCTCGCAATTTTTCCTGCTGAAAATTTCCTCCCACACAAGCTCTTATTTGCCTCATTAAAAAAACCCAAACCACATAATTTTTACAAAATCAAGGAAATTAGCAGCTTCGACGGAATGCGTGGTGATTTTTGGTACAAAAACAGTAGGAGAAAAGGTTAGACACACATGCATATCCCAGCTGCCATAAGAATGGCCGTGCTGGATCAGTATCCTGCTTCCCAAATATGGGATTTAAAAACATACTAACGGTGCAATCTAGGGATATCAGAGAAATCCACAACAGAACCAAATCAGTTTAGATGTTTATGAATCTGAATGCTGACTCCACAGCAGACTGGCTTTTCCCGTGGATTCTGTAGACTTGCAGACTGTTTTCCTAACTGTTGTGAATTTTGTACAAATTTCGTCGTAGACAAATATTCAAAAATAAAAAAAAAACTGGCCAAAAATGTACATTTCCCCCATAGGCTAAAGCATGAAAATACTCAATTGGGGGGAATTTATGCATTTGGGGGGAATTCATGCATTTTTATATGTGCAAATTTGTGCAGATTCAGAAACCAAAGAAATCTTATTCTGTCGATGGGTAGACAATGTAATAAAAAGTGTCTGACAATCTGCGAAACACAGACAGAATGGATTTTACACAATGTGTTCATCCCTAGTGCAATCCTATGCATGTTTAAACAGAAAAACAGTCCTACAACTCCCAGCATGCTCCAATCAGCCACGTAGGCTGGGGCATGCTGGGAGTTTCAGGACTTTTGTCTGTCTAAACATATATAGAATTGCGCCTTAAAAGTCTTGTCTAGCTTGACCCTCGGAAGGAAGGAAGCAAGGTTACAATACGATGTTGTGGTATT